>NC_141873.1:556081042-557331042 GCF_056163025.1 Triticum urartu
TATAGAGGGGAATAATATTATGCAGTTCTGTCATGAGCGTGTAAAACTGCATGACTCCAACGTAAAGTTGATAAGTTGCAATTCCAAAGTAAAGATAATGCAACAAGCTTAACTCTTTGGATAGGATTCTACCAAACCATTTTGAGTCTAGACATTAGGACAAATTGCTAAACTTCAATCCAAGGGCCATAGAGAAGGCACTCAAGGAGAGTTTTGCAATGTTATCCGTTCGATTTGCTTGAAATCGATGTCAGGATAATGAGTAATGGTTTCGTGTGAATAAAGCACACACTTAAGACCATCATATAGATATGTCTTTTAGAACCATGGAATACCTGAATAGTCTAGTCAATGGATGGGAAGAGCCACTTACCTCAACTTGATGCACTCAAGGAGTCTGAGTGGTTTAGCGTAGACTTTAAGGTGTGTGAGCCTTAAAATTAGTTTCCCTATGTCACTTGTAGTGCACATAAAATCCAAATATTATTAGAATTTAGCATCATAGTAATAATAAACTATTGGAACTGCTGATAGTTTCGGTTTCAACCCAATGTCTCGATGACCTAGGCGAGAATGCCAAGTTTGTCATGTGCAAGACACTCTGGAAAACTATCTCGTACGCAACATGTGCTACGGGCTGTGTCATATGTGTAGTACAATTAATCCAGACGATACACAAAGAATATGCTTGCCATATCCGTTGCATATGGTAAAGAGAAGTTATTTCTCTTTATTGTCATCATAAGTTTCGCTATGGGAACTATTTTGATGGATACCTTCATAGTGTAGTAGGGTACGAGCCCGGGAAGCAATAAAGCATCCCGACGTTACTCGAGTACCCACGCGGATAGTAAATATGACTCGAGTTGAGCCAACAAATACCTCATCGCGTCTAGCGATTTAAATATCTCCTTTCTCTCATTGAGAGTGGAAACATTGGACTTCCCTGAGTATAAAGTTTGTGGTGCATATGTCCACAAGGCACATATCATTTTTTATCAGATTGACTCCCGTAGAAATCTATATATAAACATGAAGATTCTCAATATGAAAACACTGTCAGATATATAGAATACATATAAATGTATTTGTATCAAAGTGCGAATACAGTATATTGTGATACAATATATGATGACAACAATAATCATGTTCTTATTAGAACATCATAAATGGACATAAATAAATAGATCACTAAGGAGATTAAGGGACTAAATGTATAGTCTCCAAACATGTCGGTTGATGCATATTCAACCATCATGCTCTCCATGCTCATAGGGTCTCGTGACAGCTTGATGGTGTCACATTGAGGGTTTGAAGTGAGTTTCAAACCATTACCCTTGAGGTCCTTTGCGTCCCGGTGGCGTGGCTTGGATTGCACGCGCTATATATCCCATGGGATGCAAGACTGATCTTGATGTCCATGACCCGCTTAAGTAAGTTCTGGCCATTGAGGGCAAGAACCCCAAATTGTTAGCCATCAATTACTTATAGAGGCAAGCCAGAGATAATTAATTTACAAGAAGTAAATAAAAAACCATCATGGTTTTGTAATAAGAATGCAAAATTGGACTCAAGTGTATAACTTGAAAATGCTCAACCTCAATTGTGGGAACATAACACATTGAAGATCATACAGATCTCACAGTAATATGGATAGTTTGCACATGGGCAATAGATCCAACTTATTACCTTGTGTTTTCCTAATATAATGAGTGAGATGTTATTGTCAAAAATTTACAAGTTTGTTGTGCGGGAGAAATCAATCTCGACCTCTGTGACATGTTCATGAAGAATGGCAATGTGGTAAACACATGGAACATATCACCTCCGGTGAAAAACCGGTAATTTATTTATATTACAGATTGCGTTATATAATTACATCTTAATGTTGCAAAATTAATAGATTTCAAAAAGGTGGATCAAAAATCATTAGTGTGAATCTCAAATTGCTAAGATGACACCTTGAATTTTGCATATGTATTTGCAAGAAATTGAAAATCTCAATTGCAAATAGATGTATAATTTCCACATGTAGAACATGGAAATATATTACGTCATAGATAGATTCTGGAATACATATGGTACTCAACAGAAAAACACTATTAATGTAGTGAATAATAATGATGTTGCAAACTTGATGCTCAAGTGAAAAACTTGAATTGTATAGACCTCAAATTAAATGAGATGACCTTGTATCAAGTTGCAAGATAATTCAGCAGGGTGAATTAATATTTTGCGAGAGAAAATTGATCTCAATCGCAATGAGATTGTTTTGCGAGAGAAGAAAATTCTCGATCGCAAATTAGTACCGTAGAGGTACTGAGTATATCTTTTCAAGAGATAAAAGAAAAATCTCAATTACAAATATGGATGTAATTATTCTGAACATGTAAAAAACATGGAGATATATTAGCAATTAAGCAAATAAGAGGACTGCTAGTAGCCCACACTGCTCCCCAGTATGCATGCTAATGGGCCAAATTGGCAGCCATCCCAATGACTAGTCAACCGAATGGATAAGGAGAGCGAGCAAGAATAGATATCCCTAGCAGCTTCGATCCCTTTCACACACGACCGCCACAGGCGGATACCCACGGCACCGCTGCCCATCGCCACCATGGCATGCTGGAGGGGCCCGTGGTATCGCGCGCTAGGGGGCGCCGCTGGTCGGAGCGGGCCGTCGCTCCCTCGCGCCGGGGGTCGGCACCACGCCGCACAGACCGCTGGCAGCTGTGTGCACCAGGCACCGGCTCAGCCGGGAGCAGAAGTGTCTGGGCCGGGGGCGACCGCGCGCTGAGCGCTAGCCATGCCTCCAGTGGGTCGGTGCCGCCAAGGTCGCCGTCACGTCGGGGCATCAGCGATGCGAGTCAGGGGCCGCTCTCGCAGACGGCACGGCAACATTGCAAACGGAGGACCGCGTCGGCCGCCTTCGCTGGAGAAGGCACGCCGGGCCGCTGCATGTTGCCGTCATGGATGGAGAACATGGGCAGTCCACTACCGTGGAGGGAGTGACTCTGGCTATGGAGCAGAGCCCAGACAGGTTGATAGTGGAGATGGACTGCTCGACGGTGGCTCACATGGTCAGGGACACCGAAACCAACAGGGCTCCAGTGGCGGCCATGGTTGGCGACATCAAGCAGATCCTAGCTGTCCGGCCACATGAAATAGCGGTGATTAAACGAGAGCAGAATAAAGCTAGCCACGCTCTCACACAAATGGGCCGTTTACTGCCCAAAATTGCTGTTTGGCTTCATTGTGCCCCTGATGAGGTTGACATCTTATGTCAACAGGATTGTAATGACTCTGGTTAAGTAATGAAAGTTTCGTTATGCGCAAAAAAAAGCCACCTAGAATTTTTTTTTGATCTCTTTTTTCTTGCTCGTATAGAGCATTTGATTGGAGGCTGCAGCCTGTCTGGCCTTTCAGCCCAGGTCAGCGCCGCCTTTCCAATCGGGATAAGTAGACGCCAGTTTCGTTTGCCTAAAGAGAAAAAAAATAGGAGACGATAGTTTCGTCTCTGTCCTCGAGAGCAACCGCTCCCCCGATCCCCCTTTTGCGGTGGTGGCCAAAAACCGCACCGCCACCACCATCTGCCACCGCCGGCGGCTTCGTCTTCCTCCTCGGACGAGGATCCACCCGGGAAACGCGTTCTGGGCACGACCCTTTTGGAGTGCCCGTTCGCGAGTCCAAGTCTCGCTGGGCTTCATTTGTTGACGTATAATGTGCTGCCTAGTCCCTTTTATCAGATCGGTCTTTCGGTGGCATTGGGTAGAGCATGAACTTCTACACACTCGCCCACCGGCGACCGGCGCTGGTCCTTGCCAGCACGCTGCGCGGCACGATGAAGCGGCCACGGGTGGGAGATGGCGACAGGGTGGTGGAGCTTCTCACCCCGTTATCGACGACGTCTCCATGCGCGGCGGTTGGCCCGCTGAGGAGGAGTCTAAGGCCGACGCTCGGCGAAGCGGCCCCGGCGTCCGGTGGTTCGTGCGTCGCGGGCGCCTCAGGTACGGCTGGCGACCATCTTCGCACATCATACGAAGAGAATATCCCAGGAAACCTGTAGGGATCTTACTGATTGTTGATTTCCCTTCTATTCTTCTTTTTCCAGCGTGTTCACTGACGATTTCGGCTGATTCGCTCTCTCGGCAAAGTCCATGTGCTGATAACGTGTTTGATGATGGGATTACACATATATATAGCCCCCAAAGGGGTATGACCGAAGGGATGCGAGGCAACCGTCTCGGTCAGGAAAAGCAGGGATTAATAGGATTAATTAAATCCTAACATTTTCAAGGAGAAAAAGAGAGGTGCTTGTCAAATAACCAAGCATGCAAAAACAGATAATAATAGCTGAAGAGTTAATGTGAAAATGGTACTACTCAACGTCAACGTGCGATCTATCACGCAACCCCCCTCCCCTCCCCTCCCAAAAAAGCCTAGGGTTCTTTTGCCTCTCGCCGGTGCTGCCGCCGGTCCACCTTGTCTCCGGTGACCTTAGGACCATGGCAGTGCGGTAGATCCCGGCCTTTGCCGGTGGGAGGGATCCGTTTTTGGATGTTTCCTAAGTTTTTGTTAAGGTTTGTGTCCTTCCCAGGAATATAAGATGGCGGTGGCTCCCTAAAGATGGAATAAGTTTCCCTCGCCTAGCCCTTGTCCCGATGGTGCATCTTGCATGATCGGTGGGCGCGTGGAGGTGTGTCTCCGGCTGATATGTCCTTGGTGGATTTGCTTGGATCTGGTCATTGTTCGTCTATGTTTGTGTGTTTTCTGGTTGGATCCTTCCGATCTACACTACTCTTCAACGTCAACGGTTGTTTTTCTGGTGCCCTGGTCCTATAAGGCATTAGCATGACGACTTCCCGACTGTCTACTGCAACAAGTTTTTCTTGGCTCCAGTGAAGGAGGGGCGATGATGCCGGCGCGTCTTCGGCTCGCTTCAGTGCTTGTAGTCGTCGCTAGGTGTTCTACGGATCTGGATGTAATTTTTATTATTTATAGTATTCGATGTACTGCCATGATTAAAAATGAATAGATTGATAGTTCCCCCCAAAAATGTGAAAACTCATGTGTTTGGAGTCATTACATAGGGGTGCAGAAACCAATGTGATATGCCACAATTGTAATGGGGAAGTATAATGGGAGCTCCTATTCAGCTCCTGCCAGAAATCGACGGACTCATGACAAGGTTCCGTTCAATCCTTTTCATACTGTGAAGACCATCCGGGATGATTGACTACTTCTAGAAATTCCAAAACCTGCTAGTGCTGTCTTGGGGGTGCAATGGTGCCCACCTGATGTTGGCTGGGTCAAAATCAACACGGATGGGGCGATAAACAACGAAGTACATTGTGCTGGGGGAGGTGGTGTAGCTCGATCCCACCTGTCCTTCATGGGAGCTTGGAGTAAACCCTTCCCCGGAGTAACTGATCCACTAATCGCTGAAGCAATGGCACTCAGGGAGGGTGTTATATTTGCCAAACCTCGTGGTTTCTCACACGTCGTGATGGAGGTGGATTGCTTAGAGGTGCTGAACCTCTGGTCGTCGCGTAACAATTGTCGCTCTATTGTTGCGCCTATCTTAGATGAAATTGGGGAGAAGCCGACTAGTTTTATCTCTTTTTCTATTAGGCATGTCCCGAGGGGTGGTAATTGTTTGGCCGATCTCTGTGCAAAGCAAGCCTGGACCATGCTGGTGTCAGACTGCTGGCTGGAGGAGTGCCCTTCCTTTCTTATTAGCAGCCTACGGGCGGACTGTAATCGGATGTTATTAAAGCAATAAAGCTCCCCATATTCCCGGCAAAAAAAATCAATATTTTATACCAGAAACACATTTACAGTTAGGTAAAAGAAAAAAAAGTACTGCGACCCACAAACCTAATTCAGCGTGTACGAGGTGGAAGCAATGCCCAAGCATGCAGGATGGAGGTCTAGGCACGCGAAAGGCTCGGCAGCAGGCCGAAGTGCCGAATCAGGCTGCGCTAAAGGTTGGGTGTGCGCGACCGTACGTGACTTGTCGCTTAGACTTGTGCACATATGAAAAATTTGACATAGGGAACATATTCATCCACTCCACATTAGCTAGAGCGCGGTCTAATCTCACCCTAATGCAACCTCCTCCGGCAACCTTTTTCTCAAAGGTCCAAAAACATCCTTGATAGCCTAAATCAAGCAACATGCAACATCAACCGCATCTCTAAGCCCCTGAATCCGAGCATTGCTACGGTCAGCAACACCTTCATGTTCTTCTGGACATAACACTTCATTGAAATCGCCCATGCACAACCAGGGAAGATCACTCAAAGTGTCTATTCATTTTAATAAATCCTAGGTTTGGTTACACAAGTTAGTTTGAGCTTCACCGTACACGCATATAAATCTCCAACGGGCACTACCCGTGTCCTCCATTTAAAATCAATGTAATACACCAGGTCACCCAAAATCTTAACAATAATATTATTGTACCAAAAATGCCTACACCACCACTTCTACCTTGACAATCTATAGCAAAAGCTTTATCATATCCAAGAGTACTAGCAAGAGCTGGACACATGTTCCACTTATTTGAGTTTCGACGACACACAAGACGGTAGGGTCAATCTTCAATGCGAAATGTGGAGTTCTCGGACTATCGCGACATTTCCAATAGAAGACACTCATCGGGCTCGGCGGCGCCTCTCCAGGGAGTCCGTCAAGTTTTTTCGTGCCATGCTTGTGCTATCCTTTCCATCGTTTGTTCTGGACCCCTTGGGGTCTCTCTTGAGGGGTGGGCTAGTTACAAAACCATCATGAGGGATAATTGCTAGTTGGTTGCCTTTTGGTTCTCTCTACTATTTTCATGCTCGATTCTGCCATACCAACATCAGTAGTCACTGCTGCTAGGTCTCCATCTTCCTGGTCGTGAGTTCCTGCCGTAGTTAGGCCACATCTACTGCTCCATCCACCCATTCGACCTCTGAGGCATCCTCGTCCGCCTCCTGCCCACGACCAATCCTCATAAACCATGACACCCTCAACTCCTTAAAGATCAACGCCGACGGGGGATGGAGTCCACTGCCATGTTCTCTGTGTAATTGCCCAAGCATCCCACACACCCACACCAGTCCAACAGTTTTCAATACTTCACTTTGTAGGCAAATTTTAGCATGCTCCCTCTTACCCCTTCTTTTTACATGTGAGGTAAGAAGGTAAGAGTTAATCAGGCCACTAATTAATGAGATCTATTATATACTCTTACCTCTCATGTGAAAAGAGGGGGTAAGAGGGAGCATGCTAAAACTGCTACGCTTTGTATATCTGGCGCTTGCTATCACAGATCATGGACACAACATTCTTCAGCGGCTCCGTGACATTGATTCTAACCCAAACACGATAGAAATTACCTGTAAAATCTTGTGATTGTGGCTTAGCAAACAACAATTCACCCACCTTAGCAGCGAGAGGTGTAGTAAGGTGAGCATACAAATCTGGAACATCATGAATTTGTATCCATATCTCAATTGTGTCAAGCTTGATTGTGGATGGTTTGGTCACCCCATCATACGGTTTGAGAATCATTGCATCGCACTTGCGATTTTTCCCTTTTTGGCACCGGTTCAATGTATGTGCATGCTCCCAAAGGGGCACGTATGTACATACATAAAAACACGCCACTTGTATATATGTTACAGTGATTGCAGTTGTAGTGAGGTTACAATGCTTGCAGTTGCATGTCTAGAGTTGTACATGGAACTGGCCCTGCGCAACAACTCATCTCCCGATCACAATCTTAGTTGCTTTGTGCCTGTGTAGTTGCAGTCGAGTTAACGCTCGCAGTTGCATGTCTAGTGGTACACATGCAACTGGCCTGGAGAACCCCCCCTTATGACCCCAATTGCAGTCGCTTTGTACCCTTGCGATTGCAGTCGGGTTGCAACGCTTGCAGTTGCATATTTAGTCGTGGACATGCAACTGACCCAACAACACCCCTCTCGACTGCAGTTGCAATCATTTTATGCCAACTCAATTACGGCCGAGTTACAACGTTTGCAGTTGCATTTCTAGTAATAGACACGCAATGACATACTTGTGAGTATTTATATGATAACAACATAAAACACTGAAATTGCACACCTGCGCTCCTCGTGCAGACATAAATTAAAAAATAGTCCATGAAAAAAAATATAAAACAAATTAGAACTGAAGTAAAGGTGAGATAGGGGCAAAAAGGAACACATACTAACTCGTGAAAATAATAAAAAATGCGTCTCAATAAGAAAATACAGTAAAAACATACAAAAACTCAAAAAGATCAACTAACCTGGAGAAAATAATAGATCGGAAAAAGCCCACATGGACAAGGCAGCATGGCCCCTTTCAAAAAAAAGGCAGCATCGCTTCACTCCCTATCAATGGCACGAGGCCATGACGGGCCGCGAGAGCCACGAGGACACTGCATGAATCATTATGCGTTTTCTGATCCAATGGTTGTTTTTTTAAACAAAAGAGGGGGTTCCCCTCCGATTTCATTAATGAAATCAACCAAACAAAACCAAATTCCAAACTTAGCGCAGTGCTTTCAACGAAGCTAATACTACTGCTACTACTGCCCAGGGAAAGTATTTTTTTAAACTACTAATGCATTTTTTCAGAATGCGGCAGATAGAGGGGACGTAGCCCCGAATCGAACAAGTAGACATTTATTACAAGTGTTGCCACTGAAACAGCGGAGGAAGGGGGAAATGCAAGTTGAACATGCCAGCCTCCCAGTCTCCGAACCCCCGGCCTCCAGCCTTGCGACGCCCCTCATTTGCTACCCACACGACCAACTTTGCCCCCAACGTCAGAAGATTTCGCTCTTGATTTTTTTTCCTGTAAAATAGACCAATCCACAATCCATTTACACATTAGTTTCACCAAAGTCATTGGATCATTATTTTTTTCCCATGAAAGATAATATCGTTTCTACATTTCCATATGGACCAAAACAAGGCAGAAACCTCAACTAGAATTAGTTTTTTCTCAGGCTTCCGAAACGTTTTGACCCATATGTTGAGACATTCATCTAATCCCCTAGGGGTTGACCTTAAATCAAATGAACATTTCACCAAGCTCCAAAGTAGCATGGCAGCAGAACATGAGAAGAATAGGTAGTCAATATTTTCATCCTGTCCACAGCAAACACATCCTTGCTTCCCTTTCCAACCCTTCTTAGTTAGATTGCCTTTAGTTAAAATGCTTTTTCTAGCAATGACCCAAAAGAACATTTTAATTTTCACGGGAACTTTGATTTTCCAAAGAAATGAACCCCACATCAGTCTTAACAAGGAAAAGATACAAAGATTTGACAGAAATTTTTCTGTCAGCTGTTAGCAACCATTGGGGCTGATCTTTTCCATCATGCATCCTCACCTCCTCACACCTCAATTTAAGGCTAGTCCAAAGAAGATATTTATCACCAATTAGAGTTCTTATAAAAGTGAAGCCACTCCATCCCATGTATATAGCTTCTGCCACTGAAATACCATGATCAAGGCTCATATTATAGAAACTGCGGTAGGACTCCTTCAAGGGCTTGGATTCCACCCGCCAGTCTTCCCAAAATCTGGTGTTTCTACCATCTCCTAACTTTTTATTAACAAGTTGATAGAATAGGTCTTTTCTTTGCATAAGACTCCCCTAGAACTGGGAATCTCTAGGTCTTTTTTTATCCCAGAGATGCATTTCCCTTTTACATATTTGTTAAGCAGAATATTTATCCAAATTCCTTCCTCAGTTTGTAGTTTCCAGAACCATTTGGCCAGGAGGGCTTTATTCATCAACTCTAAATTTAAAAATCCCCAAACCTCCCAAGCGTATGGGGAGGCAGCAAGTTTTCTAATTTACCAGATGATATTTTCTTATCTTCATTCTCTTGCCACACTAATCTGGCTCTAAAAAGATCAACTTTCTTTCTGACACTTACTGGCAAAGGGTAGAAAGATATCATATAGATTGGGAGATTAGATAGGTAGGATTCGACCACAGTTACTCTCCCTGCCATATTCAACAATCTCCCTTGCCAGCAAGCACACCTTTTTTTCAATTTTCTGAGTGGCCACCTTCCAGAACTTATTTCCCAGTCTCACATCAGAGACAGGTAGTCCCAGATATTTAAATGGGACATCTCCTTTTTTACAAGTGAAGATTTCTTGGTATAGTTATGTTTTATCTCTAGCCTCACAAAATAAGAAAACCTCACTTTTGTGGATGTTTATTATCAATCCAGACATTTGCTCAAAAGTGATTAAGTTAAATTTCTATCACTCTCCTCATCATCCTGGATCAGAAAAATGGTGTCATCAACATATTGAAGCATGTTCACCATTGTTCCCAAATTCAGGCATAACTCCTTTTACATATCCAACAAGTTTGCCTTTATCCAAAATAACGGCTAAGGCATCAGTTGCATCAAACAGGAGAGGAGACATGGCATCACCTTGCCTCAATCCTTTGTAGGTTTTAAAACAAGGACCTATTCCGTCATTCACTTCAATCCCAACATGCCCTCCAATCATAGTGTGCATTACCAAATCACACCATTTGTCAGGGAATTGTTTTAATTTCAACATTTTGTATACAAATGGCCATTTTATTTTGTCATAATCTTTCTCAATATCCACTTTAAACAAAACTGCACTCTGTTTTTTATGATGAATAGTGTTTAGAGCCTCATGGGGCACCACCACCCTCTCCATGATATATCTACCTTTGATAAAGGCAAATTGAGTAGGGGAAATTATTGGTTTGATAACTGTACTCAACCTATTCATCAACACTTTTGTAATGATTTTAAAGCTAAAATTAAGCAAATATATTGGTCTGAATTTCCGAATTTGTTTGGCATCAGAGACTTTTGGCACTAGTGTGATGATACCATAATTGTGTCTTGAGATGCCTAATTTTCTAGCATGGAAATCATTTAAAACTTTCATGAGATCCCACTTAACTAGGACCCAAAAATGTTGATAAAAATTTGCAGGCAGCCCATCAAGGCCTGGGCTTTTATTTATTTTTCCATGCCAAACACCACAGAATGTTGACCCAATGGTTGTGCACGTAAAGGAGACCAAATCAGAAATCCCGTAATTTTTTCCTGTGTGACATGGGTGTTGATGATGCAAGTTTGCAGGAGCGTTTCGAGTTCTACAAACTCCTTTCCGGATCATAATTTTTTTCGAATTCAAAGTGTGCCTAGCATTATGAAGTGTAGATGTGGGATGCCTTTGTGCATATGTGAGGCACCAAAACCAGAAAACTACGCCTGTGAGAAGATAGATGACAATCTGATCCATTTAATCAATAGTGGTATGTATTTACCAATTACCATGTAATTATCCTATGCAGCAGAGTATCATCATCATTTCCTTGACTGCAATTTAAATAGTATATCTTAGCCGAATTAAGCTTTAGCTACTTCCCGAGGGGAGCACCTGGCCTTGCATTGGCCCCGCATGTGCTTGCTGTGATGGCAATGCATGCACCTCCTTATGGACATGGCTCTGTGCCAGCCTATCCGCAAGCAGGGATTTCCTCTGGCATGCATGGTTGTTGCGATGCCAATGGCGGCCATTGCCTTCTATGGGCTCATGACCAGGCCATGCTCGTGATCCCTGATGTATGGTGATTTGGGATCGCTCTTCGCACCCGCTGGTGCTGGTCGTCTCGCCCCTGGATCCAGCTCCAGCTGCCACGTGACCCGACCGGACTCCAACACCATCTTTCACACCTCTCCCGTCTGGATCATCGATGATGGCAGATCCTGAAATTCTGGGTGGATGGTTTGTCTATTTCGGACTTTGCTCCCTCCCACCCTTGTTTCTTTCGTTCCCCAGCGTCACCGTGCGATTCGCACCGTGGCTGAGGGCATATGGCCTCTCCAAGGTTCGTGGATCCGCCACATCCATGGTGCCCTCTCCCTTGCGGCAGTAGTGGAATATATTGAGCTATGGTGCCCACTCGACCATACCATCCTGACGGACCGATGAGCCTGACACTCACACATGGTGTTGGACGGAAAGCGACATATACTCCCCCAAATCCTGCTACTTGGTAGCTAACCCGGAAAGCTCGGGCGCCCTTGAGGATAAAAAAAATCGCGTGGTTGGCGCTGCAGGACCGATGCTAGTTGGACGACGGTGCGCCATGGGCTTCCTCACCAATCACTATGCTTGTACTGTGATCCGGCGCCCGAATCCATGCAACACTTGCTGGCTGGATGCCCGTTTTGTCGTGGACTATGGCATGAGGCCAACTCCAACCGTCGATCCCACACGAATGTCCATATTGCCTGGATTCTGTCCTTTTGGGTCGGCAAAACGGACACCCGTGTCCGGTTTTGGCAGTCCACATGTCGATGCACGCAACTTGCGTTCGCATCCCAAACTTTGTGTGCGCGTAGACATCTCCCGCGGTCGAGAGTGCCAGTATCTCCTCCCCCCCTCCCCCCAATTGCTCCTCATGGTTGCGCTTGTACTCCCTCTCGGAGTCCTTCATCATGGCCTACACCAACCGCTCCTCATCCCCGGCCGTCATGGTGGGAGGTGGAGGTGCCGGCGGCAACGGGGAGAGAAGAGGGCATCGGCGTTAGGCCGCACACTCTGGGCGTGCTTGTTGCGCACACACAAGGCGCGCAGGGCGGGCTACGATCACGGCCGGCAAAGAAAGTTTGCCGATGCATGTCGTGCTCGTCCTGGAACCATGTGTCCCAGAGGAGTGAGTCGACGTCGTAGCGCCGGTCGGTGAGGTACTGGCGCGAGACAGCTGGCGATCTCCTGAGGCGGGCGTGCCCGCTCCCCGGGACAGGGGGAATGGGCACTCGATCTGGGCTCAGGTGCCACCCATTGGGGAGGTGGCATCGGATCACGACAACGGGGTGCCAGTAGATATCGACCTTGACGTACGACTGAAAGCATGGCATGGACGCCGAAAGTAAGATCAAGAACACTGTCGGCGAGGTGCAATGGGTGGCCGCGCTTCCAAACGAGGCGGACGCCGACTCCGCCTCGTGGCCGTGCTTGGCTTTCTTCCCGGCCACCCACCTCCAGAAGCCCAAGGTCTGCGGGGCGCGAGGTGGGGAGGGAGGGGAGCAATGACGTGGACGCGGTGGGAAAATGGAACGGCCAGTCCATGACTTCGCCATAAAAAAGGATGCGGTCGGGGGTGGCTGACCGGCGGCCCCGCCCATTCGTGTGAATTATATGAGGTCGGTGGGAGATAGTTGGATGGCCGACACACTGCCCAGAGGTGGACGATGAGAGAATGCGTGCGCGTCTATTTTGTGCTTGTTTGATTGCAAAGCACGATCAAATTTGCGCCCAGAATGGATTGAGCTGAACCAGAAACAGACTCATTCTATGAAAGGGGTCGCGCGTTAGGGCGTCTCGTCAATCCGTTTGAGTCAAAACGGATGCCCGGACGATTTGGGAAGTTGGCCTGACATGCTCACCCTGGTGCCGCTCCTCGGCTCGTGCTCCCCCGCCGGATGCATGACGTATTTCTCGAGTGGCGGCACGCGGCGCACTCTGCAACCCTTGTGTCTTTGACGGCCGGCAACCGTCGATCACCCAGCTTAACAATAGCATCCAGGAGGAGGGTCGTTCTTCGCCAGGGGACTAGGTAATGTTGTGTCATAGGTTGCCTTGCGTGCTGTTGGGGCTGAGCAAACTCATATTCTTTCATGCTCAACGTAGTTTCTACGCTCCACCAGCCTCTTTTCGGCTATGTTTGGTTGCCAGGGAGAGAAATTCTAGGATAAGCACGGGTGTAATTTTCTTGAGACATGTGTGCGGCGATGAGATGAAGTCGACCAGAACGGCCGCAGTGGTCTGATTCATGGGGGCAAGAGGGGAGGGAGAGAGAGAGAGAGGGGGGGGGGGGGGGGGGAATCTTCCAGAGTCGGGGGAAAGGGTGGGGATACCGGTGGGATCCAGGACAACCAAACGAGCCTTTCTGGGGCGAACCGTGAGGGGAAGTGAAAGGGCGGTGGGGACGGAAGTTGGCGATTGGGTAAAAACAGGCAGCCCACGCCGCGTGTTGGCGCGCCCACGGTTCGAGCGGAACCAATTTTTCGTACGCGCCAATAGCTGGCTTGCCATATTTTGGCAGAAACCAATTAGGCTCACAATCCGAGTCCCAATCAAGGACACAACAGTTGGCCCTCCCATTATTCATGCAGAGTCCCACGTTCCATCGCCGATCGAGTAGCTTGTGCATGCATGCATGCAACCACGGACGCGGCCACACCTCTCCCTCTTCGCACGCCCACATCACTCGCTGTCCTCTCGTACGTGCACCGCTTTCGTGGGGTCTTCCCTCCGTCGTCCATCTTTGCAGCAAAACGCCGGTCGATGCTTTGCGCACATGACGCGCGCGTGGGGCTACAGAGACCTGCTCCTGGTGCAGCTAGCGCCGTCTCTACGACTAGGTACGACCACTGCAGGCTCGCTACGTACCGAGGACCCTTTACAGTGTGCCGGCCGACGTGAGATTTATTTTTCTTGTCGTTTTTTCTGAATCTCAAACAGAATTGGATTTGTTTGGTCTAAAATGTGCTTTGATATTTTGCAGAATTGATCCCCTAAAACTCTAATTAAGCTTCCAGGAAAGCAGGCCTCCAGCTGCGTCGAGGCTGTGGGCTGCATGCGCACCTGTCTGCGTTTGCAACGTTGGCCTTGACTCCGTGCCCGTTGTCGGGTTCGCATGTAAGCTGTAGTGTCGGGGTACGTGTTCCTGTGCACGAGGCATTTTGGATTGCCTCTTCGTCGGAGGGGGGATCCTCTGCGCTAGCGGGTTCTTGTTGACCTCCATCGGCTTCTTCGGTTTTACTAGCTACTCGTACCAGGTAGATGATGTGGTGCCAAGCAGTAGAGCGCATATGTTTCAGTTTTTTCTAACAAAGTAATTACTGTAGATTTATTAAGGCTAGCTAGCTTTATAGATACTAGATTCGTTTTTGCATTGCTGATCATTGGGAAGAAAGCAAGGTTTTTATATAAGTTTGTGCCTTGCCTTCACAATGTCTCTGTTGGCCTTCTCCCGCGCATTCGTGCAATGTCTTTTAGTTGTTTGTTATATTTTATGAATGACTTTGTTAGATGAAGTGAGTATAGAAATTTGAAAACTAAATCTGTTTTTTATTGTTTCTTATAATTATTACATTTTCTTACAAAAACAACTCTATTGGAAAGAACAAATGTTAATTAAAATATGGCATTTCAGCCCTAATTTTCCAATATTTTTTGCAATTTGATTTTTTAATCATTTTTTACAAATTGTATTTAGAGTATAAAAATGTAGCAATTTTTGTTAACTACAAATATGCATCAAACTTGTACTTTACTGGATCTTGGAACTCGACTACAACATCTTAGCCATTCTATCACTTATATGGTTCGAAATTCCTATATGTAACTTAACTTGTAGAATCCATAGTGATATACTTTGTCAGGTTTCGCAGGAGGAGGAGGAGGAGTTGCAGCTTGTTGTTCGTCAGGTTTCGCAAGGTGGGGATGGACCCTCAAGAGTGACGGAGAACCATGAGGTGTCCGTCTCTTATTTGGGCGGCTCGACTATCAGCACTACTTCAATGACGAAAGGTGGTTGCGTGGGTCTTCAAAGGTTCCAGGTCAACCAGATGCGCATAGCCACGTGGTGATTAAACCAAAGGGAGAGAAGTAAGTGTTCATATTGACTCTTATGAATTACTAGCTTTTGTACCTTGAATATTTCATTAAATATAAATTGACTTGACTTTTCATTCTACAGGATCTTAATAAAAAGTTGGTGAGAGGTGTTTGCCACGTCTACCGAGCGGCATCATTGAGGGTCTCTGTAGGTTAAATTACCCTAGCCCAGTCACTTTGCCGGACGGTACCATTGAGCCAACTCAGTCATGGGAGCACTATAAACACGCTCCAGATTTGCCGGACCATACATAGAGGGTTTACGATAACGTTGCCTTGCGTGTGAGCATTGATTTCTAGGTGAGTCCTTTGAAACACCATCATGTCAATACCTATAGCATTAAAATTGCTATAGTCATGATTTTACCCTTCTCCCATGTAAGGATGATTGTTGGATTTCTTTACTTGCGCCGAGGGTCAGCGGGATGGCACAAATGTGATGATTGGTAATATTGCCAAGAAACATGCCCACGACATGCACTAGGAGGAGCACGTCCGGTTAGTGGTGAAAGTGCAACTAATCTGTAACGCCCTCGATGCGGTTATATCTCCTACGTGTCGGAGCACGACTTAGAGGCATAACCGCATTGAAATCAATGTCGCAAGTAAGGTAATCTTCACAACATCCCATGTAATACATAACAAGGGGAAAGGTACATAGTTGGCTTACACTCGCCACGTCACACAAAGTACATAAATAGCAATACATCATGCAATACACTCATGGTCCGACTACGGTACCAAAATAAAAGATCAACCCAACATGCGACACGGTCCCGATCGCCCCAATTGGGCACCACTACTGATCATCAGGGAAAGACACATAGTAACGGTGTGAGTCCTCGTCGAACTCCCACTTGAGCTCAAGCGCATCATCTGGAGCGGAATCATCAGGCCCTGCATCTGGTTTGGAAGTAATCTGTGAGCCACAGGGACTCAGCAATCTCGCACCCTCGCGATCAAGACTATTTAAGCTTATAGGAAAGGCAATGTAATATGTGGAGCTACAGCAAGCGACTAGCAAATATGGTGGCTAATCTATTCGTAAATGAGAGCGAGAAGAGAAGGCAAAGCACGAACGAATAACTAGAGAACAACCTGCGCAAACATTACTCCAACACCGTGTTCACTTCCCGGACTCCGCCGAGAAGAGACCATCACGGTAACACACTTAGTTGATTCATTTTAATTAAGTTAAGGTTCAAGTTATCTACAACCGGACATTAACAAATTCCCATCTGCCCATAACCGCGGGCACGGCTTTCGAAAGTTCAAATCCCTGCAGGGGAGTCCCAACTTAGCCCATGACAAGCTCTCACGATCAACGAAGGATAAACCTTCTCCCGAGACATTCCGATCAGACTCGGTATCCCGGTTCTACAAGACATTTCGACAAGTTAAAACAAATCCAGCAACACCGCCCGAATGTGCCGACTAATCCCGATAGGAGCTGCACATATCTTGTTCTCAGGGCACACTCAGATTGTCCAAGGTACGGGTAGGCCAGCCCAGAGTTGCCCCTGATAGCCACCGGCAGCTGATGGGTGGACCAACACTCAGAGGAGCACTGGCCCGGGGGGAGGGTTTAAATAAGATGACCCTTGGGCTTCGGAAACCCAAGGGAAAAAGAGGCTAGGTGGCAAATGGTAAAACCAAGGTTGGGCATTGCTGGAAGAGTTTTATTCAAGGCGAACTATCAAGGGGTTTCCATTATTACCCAACCGCGTAAGGAACGCAAAATCCGGGAACATAACACCGATATGACGGAAAACTAGGGCGGCAAGAGTGGAACAAAACACTAGGCGAGAGGCCGAGCCTTCCACCCTTTACCAAGTATATAGATGCATTAAGATAACAAGATAATATAATGATATCCCAACAAGAAAATAATGTTCCAACAAGGAACGGCCTCCAATCTTCACCTGCAACTAGCAACGCTATAAGAGGGGCTGAGCAAAGCGGTAACATAGCCAATCAACGGTTTGCTAGGACATGGTGGGTTAGAGGTTTGACATGGCAATTTGGGAGGCATGATAAGAAAGTGGTAGGCATCGCAGCATAGGCATAGCAAAAGAGCGAGCAACTAGCAAGCAAAGATAGAAGTGATTTCGAGGGTATGATCATCTTACCTGCAAAGTTGTCAGAGTTGACTAGATCCTCGAAAGCAAACTCAACAGGCTCCTCGTTAGTGAACTCGTCTCCCGGCTCTACCCAAACAAGACAAACAAGCAACAAGAACACAATCAACCACGTGCAAAGCCCAAACAACATGATGCAAACATGGTATGCTATGCGGGATGCGATATGTGATGCATATGCAAGATTTGACAAGAGATGAATGAACCTGGCCTCAACTTGGGAATCCAAGTGTGCCACTGGAAATGTGAGATGATTTCGCTTGAAAACGATATAAAGAACGCCGGAATCGGAGACACGATTTGGAAATGGCAAGCAAAACAAATATGGCATCGGTCTGCGATATACAGCAAGTGACCATCTAAATGCAACAAGATGAACATGCTATGGCACCCAAACATGGCAACAAAATACATGGCAGGGATCCTTTCATGATGCTTAACAAAAGATGAACACTGAGCTACGGCCAATTCATCCATTAACAGGTTCAAACAAGCATGGCAAAAATGCAATTGGTAAACAGATCTCAGACTTAGTGAAATTAACACTTGTCTGGAATTTCAAATCAGGTAGCACACTTTGTAGCATGAAAACTATATGCTACAGGAACTTAACATGGCAAAGTAAAGCATGGCATGGAGCTACTCAAAGAGCTTAACAAAAGTCCCTTAGTGACCTTGAGACAAAAGGGATCAGAAAATACAATTGCAAGCATGTGAACATGGCAAAAACATAATCAGATCACAGACTTAGTGAAAAACTGGAGCATGCAAAACAGACATCAAGTAGGCATGTTTACGAGCTCGATGCACTCACTACAGAGCAAGGCATGATAATCTAAGAATGCATCCATCAAGATTGCACGTAATACAAGCTAGACATGGCAAGAACAATAACGTAGCATGCACGGATCAACTACAACATCCTCGGCAAAATCGCTAACAAGTAAACAATCTACCGAGATTCACGAAATAGCAAAAGTAGAGCTCGATTGACTCAAGCTAGGGTGCTCCATAATTGCAAACAAAGACATGGATGGATAGAGCACTACAAGTTTAACAAATCATACTTATTGATCATCCTCAAAAGAGGCACGGATCACTAGGAAACAACATGAACATATGGCATATTGATAAGAACAGCTCAAGGACTTAGTGAAATTGCTAAGTCCCTGAAATCAGCATTAACGAATGCACCACTTTGCAAGCTTGTGCTAGTCACCACACACATCACAAAAATACATGGATGGCACCTATGGAAATATGGAAAAGCATATAACAAAACTCATGTAGAGCTCAGGGGCATATCATGCACACAATAATCATGGCAAAAATGACAAATAGCTAATTGGAGCAGCAGATCTGGCAACTATCTCAAATAGCACTCTTCCAACAGCATTTCGGGCATCAAGATGAACTCAAATGAAAATGATGCAATGAGATGAAATGATGTGCTCTCTGAGACGAACATTTTGATATGCTATGTGCCCAAAACGGATCTACGGATGCGGAGATATAGCCGGTCAAAGTATGCAAAATAATACGAAGAGAGGGGAGGAGGTCAACCCAGATCTAGGGTTTGCACGTGCCCCGAGATCAGATCTGAGCTCGCCGGAGGGCTCGCCGGAGTCGATGGCTCGTGGCGGCCGGAGTTCGCCGCGGGGAGGGAAAGCTGGTGAGGAGGAGGAGTCGGCGCGGCGCGGCTCGATGTCGGAGCTCCGGTGACGCGCGCGACCGGGCGAGGCGGCGAGAGGACCGGCCGGCGAAGGTTGGTGCGGAGGCAGCCGGCGATGGCGCGGCGGCGGCGCGAGGCGAAGTCCGGCGAGGTGGCTGCCGGCTCGAGGTAGGAGAAGGCGAGCGCGGGCGGCGGTGCTTCGGGCCTCGCGGGGGCCCAACCCGGGTTCGCGGGCCGGCGATGTGGGGCGCGGGCGCGGGCGACGTGGCGGCCTGGGATTCGCTGCGGGCGGCGGCGGACGCTGTCCGGCGGCCGGCGGACGTGTCCGGCCGCGCGAAGAGGGGTGGATCTAGGGTTTCGGACGAGGGGAACCGCGAATTTCGGAAGGGTGGTGTATTTATAGGCATAGAGGGAGCTAGGAGAGACCAAATGAGGTGCGGTTTTCGGCCATGCGATCATGATCGAACGCTCTAGATGATGGAGAGGTTTTTGGTGGGTTTTGGGCCAAATTGGAAGGGTGTTGGGCTGCAACACACACGAGGCCTTTTCGGTCTCTCAGTTAACCGTTGGAGCATCAAATGAAGTCCAAATGGTACGAAACTTGACAGGCGGTCTACCGGTAGTAAACCAAGGCCGCTTGGCAAGTCTTGGTCCAATCCAGAAATGTTTAATCCCCACACACGAGAGAAAGGTAGAAATGACCACCGGAGGAGAACGGAGCGCCGGAATGCAAAACGGACAACGGGGAAAATGCTCGGATGCATGAGACGAACATGTATGCAAATGCAATGCACATGATGACATGATATGAGATGCATGACAACGACAACAACACATGGAGACAAAAACCCGAACCTGAGAAAATAAAATAACTTAATGCCGGAAACGGCAAGAGTTGGAGTACATAATGGGTAAAATACACCCGGGGTGTTACATAATCCCCACAGGTGGTTTTGGTAATTCATAACAATGTATATCTCATTGACTAATATCCATTCAAGATAAATATTTCAGGATGTTCAGTGATTGGCATGGCATGGCATAGAGATGTGGACCCCTCAAAATGCTAAGGACAAGGATTGGCAAAAGCTCAAGACTCTAAATTTTTGTTTAAGTGATCCAAGATCACATTGAGTCCATAGGAAAACCAATACTATTAAAAGGGAATGTGGTGTTGCTTAATGTTCTACTTGCTCAAAGTGATTAGTGATATTGCTCCAAAACCCTCAGCCACTTTCTCTATCCAAATATGTCCAAAACCCAAACTCCAACTCAGCCCCACCGATAATTCCTACCCGGAGCCACCGAGTTCGTGTTGACATAGCCACTGCCAAAACCCTAATAGTTCGGTCACACCGATAGGGATCTCGGTCTCACCGAGATTGACTTGCCAGCTCTCTATGACTTGTTGCACTCACTCGGTCTCACCGAGATGTTGCAATCGGTCCCACCGAGTTGACTCTACTGATTCTATGTTGCTCATTGCATTCACTTCGGTCTCACTGAGATGATGCAATCGGTGCCACCGAGATGAGGTTTTCCCTAAGCCCTATCACATCTTTCTCACCGAGATTTCTAATGTTCATATTCTTGTACAGATCGGTGCCACCGAGTTTTCTGATCGATGCCACTGAGATGGGTCAAAAGTGTGTAATGGTTGGATTTTGTGTGGAGGCTATATATACCCCTCCACCCCCTTCTCTCAGTGAGGACAGCCATCAGAACGTGCCTACACTTCCACCATTCATTTTCTTATAGAGAACCACCTACTCATGTGTTGAGATCAAGAGATTCCATTCCTACCATTTAAACCTTAATTTCTAGCCTTCCCCAAGTTGCTTTCCACTCAAATCCTTCTTCCAGCATAGGAAAATCTGTGAGAGAGAGAGAGTTAAATGTTGGGGAGACTATCATTTGAAGTACAAGAGCAAGGAGTTCATCATCAACACACCGTCTATTACGTTTTGGAGAGTGGTGTCTCCTAGATTTGTTAGGTGTCGCTTGAGAGCCTTCGTCATGATGTGGAGTTGAACCAAGTAGTTTGTAAGGGCAAGGAGATCGCCACTTCTTGAAGATCTACCTCAGTGAGGCAAGTCCTTCATGGGCGATGGCCATGGTGGGACAGACAAGGTTACTTCTTCATGGACCCTTCGTGGGTGGAGCCCTGATGCGGCTTGAACTACGTCGGTATTTCCCCAAAGAGGAAGGGATGATGCAGCATAGCTATGGTAGGTATTTCCCCCAGTGATGAGACCAAGGTTACCGAACCAGTAGGAGAACCACGCAACACTACGTGAACGGTACCTGCACACAAATAACAAATACTCTCAACTCGACTATTAAAGGGGTTGTCAATCCCTTTCGGGTAACGACACCAGAAATTGGCAAGTAGACGGAATAAAAATTGTGATAGATTGATAAATCCAAATAAAAGCAAATAAAATTCATCGAGGTATTTCTGGGTTTTTGGATTATAGATCTGAAAATAAAAGTAAATAAAAATAGACCGCGAAGGGAAATATAATAAAGAAGAGACACGGGGGCCGTAGGTTTCACTAGTGGCTTCTCTCGAGAAAAATATCAAACGTGGGTAAACAAATTACTGTTGGGAAATTGATAGAACTTAAAATAATTATGACGATATCCAGGCAATGATCATTATATAGGCATCACGTCCAAGATTAGTAGACCGACTCCTCCCTACATCTACACTATTACTCCACACATCGACCACTATCCAGCATGCATCTAGTGTATTATGTTCATGGAGAAACAGAGTAATGCAATAAGAATGATGACATGATGTAGACAAGATTTATTTATGTAGAAATAGACCCCATCTTGTTATCCTTAATAGCAATGATACATATGTGTCGGTTCCCCTTCTGTCACTAGGATCAAGCACCGTACGATCGAACCCATCACAAAGCACATCTTCCCATTGCAAGATAAATAGATCAAGTTGGCCAAACAAAACCCAAATGTCGGAGAATAAATACGAGGCTATAAGAAATCATGCATATAAGAGATCAAAAGACTCAAATAACTTTCATGGATAAAAACATAGATGTGATCATAAACTCAAAGTTCATCGGATTCCAACAAACACACCGCAAAAAGAGTTACATCATATGGATCTCCAAGAAACCATTGTATTGAGAATGAAACGAGAGAGAGGAATCCATCTAGCTACTAACTACGGACCCGAATGTCTACAAAAGACTACTCACACATCATCTGAGAGGCGCCAATGAGGATGATGAACCCCTCCGTGATGGTGTCTAGATTGGATCTGGTGTTTTTGGAACTTGCGGCGGCTGGAATTGATTTTCGTCGACTCCCCTAGGGTTTTTGGAATATTGGGGTATTTATAGAGCAAAGAAGCAGTGCAGGAGGCCACCGAGGTGAGCACAACCCACCAGGGTGCGCCTGGGGCCAGGCGCGCCCTGGTGGGTTGCGCCCCCCTCGGGGCACCCCTAGGTGATTCTCCGGCATATTGGGTATCTTCTGGTCCATAAAAAAGCCACAAAAAGTTTCACTGCGTTTGGACTATGTTTGGTATTAATTTTCTGCGATGTAAAAAACAAGCAAAAAACAGCAACTGGCACTTGGCACTATGTCAATAGGTTAGTACCAAAAATGATATAAAATGATTATGAAACATCCAAGAATGATAATATAACAGCATGGAACAATAAAAAATTATAGATACGTTGGAGACGTATCAGCTCCTCTTGGAATGCTGCCTAACATGTTCATCGCATAATCTTTCTTTTATAGTATGGACATTTGGACTTTTATATGGTTCAAAGCAATAGTATAGTTTTGACATGAAGACTTTAATACTCAAGCAAATCAACAAGCAACCATGTCTTTCAAAATATCAATGCTAAAGCAAGTAATCCCTAACCCATTATGCTCAATCATTGATCCATTCATGAAACACACTCGCGTATTAGCTACACCCAATGCTCAAGTACGATCATAGTGCCCCTTAGTTGGTGCTTTATAAGAGAAGATGGAGACTCAAACAAAAAAATTGCATAAAGTAAAAGAAAGGCCCTACGCAGAGGGAAGTAGGGATTCGTAGAGGTGCCAGAGCTCACAGCTAAAAAGATAGAGATAAAACATTTTGGGAGGCATGCTTTTACTGTCAACGAAAACGATCGATTAGTTCCCAATACTTTCCATGCTAGATATATCATACGCGGTTCCCAAACAAAAAATAGAGCTTATTCCTTTTTCCACCATACTTTCACTTTCCATGGCTAACTGTATCCACGTGTGCCTTCCATACCAACACTTTTCAAGGAATTTATTATTTGACAACATAAAGTAAATTTATTTTTCATTTCAGGACTGGGTGATGCGTCTCCAACGTATCTATAATTTTTTATTGTTCCATGCTATTATATTATCCGTTTTGGATGTTTAATGGGCTTTACTATACACTTTTATATTATTTTTGGGACTAACCTATTAACCCAAGGCCCAGTGCAAATTGCTGTTTTTTCCCTATTTCAGTGTTTCGCAGAAAAGGAATATCAAACGGAGTCCAATGTTAGATTTCTTTCTTATGAAAATATGAAGAAGAGTGTCGCTTGTTCTCCCACAGCTATGCAACACCCTTGGGTGCAAGGAGCTTTAGCCGTCACAGGAAAGCTTCGTAAGGAAATAATGGACCTCAAGCAACAAGCCAATAAGCTCGAGGAGGAGAATCGTATCCTGAGAGGAATCATTGCCAAGAATATTACACCATCAACAAAGAAGGAGATATAATCACATGGGTATGGGCACTCCTCTTGGCAACTTCCAAGCTTGGGGGAGGTGCCCCGGTATCGTATCACCATCACACTCCTATCTTTACCGTTTTTCTTAGTTCGATCCTATTAATAGTATCTTGATCTAGTAGAATAAAGTTTATGGCATGATCTAGTTTTGAGTTTTTGCTTTATGATCTCTCTATGTAATCGAGTCCGTGAGCTATATAATAAAGATTAGTGTTGAGTCAAGGACTTGATTATTTTGCCATGATCTTGAGTGAATAAAAGAAAAGAAAAGATAAAAAGAGGGAATAAAAAGAAACAAAGAGTTCATATTGATCTTATTGAGAGTAATGACTTCACATAGAAAGAGTATGATGATTAAAAGTTGTTGGGAGTTGGCAGACATAGCTTTGGTCATCGTTGCAATTAATAGGAAGTAATAAGGAAAGAGAGGTTTCACATATAAATATATTATCATTGACATCTTTTATGATTGGGAGCACTCATTAAAATATGACATGCTAAAGAGTTGATGTTGGACAAGGAAGACAACGTAATGGGTTATGTTTTCTTATATCCGAGATAAAGTATATTGTCATGGATCATCCAACATGCTGAGCTTGCCTTTCCCCCTCATGCTAGCCAAATTCTTAGCACCAAGTAGAGATACTACTTGTGCTTCCAAATATCCTTAACCCAGTTTTGCCATGAGAGTCCACTATACCTACCTATGGATTGAGTAAGATCCTTCAAGTAAGTTGTCATCGGTGCAAGCAATAAAAATTGCTCTCTAAATATGTATGATTGATTGGTGTGGAGGAAATAAGCTTTATACGATCTTGTGATGTGGAAGAAATAAAAGCGACAGACTGCATAATAAAGATTCATATCACAAGGGGCAATATAAAGTACGTTCTTTCGCATTAAGATTTTGTGCATCCAACCTTAAAAGCGCATGGCAACCTCTGCTTCCCTCTGCGAAGGGCCTATCTTTTATTATTATCTTCTACCTTATGCAAGAGTCATGGTGATCTTCACCTTTCCCTTTTTCATTTTATCCTTTCGCAAGCACAGTGTGTTGGAAAGATCCTGATAGATATATCCAATTGGATGTAGGGGAGCATGAGTTATTATTATTGACATTACCCTTGAGGTAAAAGGTTGGGAGGCGAAACTATAAGCCCCTATCTTTCTCTGTTTCCGATTAAAACTCCGTAACCACAAGTATCACATGAGTGTTAGCAATTATGAAAAACTAAATGATAGTTGAGTATGTGGACTTGCTATAAAGCTCTGACATAGACTCTTTCTGATGTTATGATAAATTGCAATTGTTTCAGTGACTGAGATTATAGTTTGTTAGTTCTCAATAAAGTCTATGATTCATACTTTGCATTGTGAATAGATTATTACTTGAGCATAAGAAATCATATGACAATATCTATATATGTTGCTGTTATAAAAATAATCATGATGCCTTCATGTCCGTATTTTATTTTTATCGACGCCTCTACCTCTAAACATGGGGACATATTTATCGTTATTGGCTTCCGCTTGAGGACAAGCGAGGTCTAAGCTTGGGGAGTTGATACGTCCATTTTGCATCATGCTTTTATATCGATATTTATTGCATTATGGGTTGTTACTACACATTACGTCACAATTCTTATGCCTATTCTCTTATTTTACAATGTTTACCTAAGGAGGGAGAATGCCGGCAGCTGGAATTCTGGGCTGGAAAAGGAGCAAATATTAGAGACCTATTCTGCACAACTCCAAAAGTTCTGAAACTCCACAAAAGTCATTTTTGGAAATAATGAAAAACATTGAGCGGAAGAAGTTCACCAGAGGGGGGCCCACCTGGCCACGAGGGTGGTGGGCGCACCCTACCCCCCACGGCGCACCCCTTGCCTCGTGGGCCCCCTGTTGGCTCTTCGATGGCCATCTTCTGGTATATGAGGTCTTTCGTCGAGGAAAAAATCATAAGCAACC
The DNA here is from genome assembly GCF_056163025.1 of Triticum urartu. NCBI lineage: Eukaryota > Viridiplantae > Streptophyta > Magnoliopsida > Poales > Poaceae > Triticum > Triticum urartu. The sequence goes on from NC_141873.1 coordinate 556,107,312, forward strand.
TTTCGGGAGGAAACTCCGCTGCCACGAGGCGGAACCTTGGCGGAACCAATCTAGGGCTCCAGCAGAGCTATTCTGCTGGGGACACTTCCCTCCAGGAGGGGGAAATCATCGCCATCATCATCACCAACGCTCCTCTCATCGGGAGAGGGCAATCTCCATCAACATCTTCACCAGCACCATCTCATCTCAAAACCCTAGTTCATCTCTTGTATCCAATTCTTGTCTCCAAGTCCGGGATTGGTGCTAGTAGTGTTGATTACTCTTTGTAGTTGATTGTAGTTGGTTTATTTGGTAGAAGATCATATGTTCAGATCCTTTATGCATATTAATACCCCTCTGATTATGAACATGAATATGCTTTGTGAGTACTTACGTTTGTTCCTAAGGACATGGGAGAAGTCTTGCTGTTAGTAGTCATGTGAATTTGGTATTCGTTCGATATTTTGATGAGATGTATGTTGTCTAGCCTCTAGTGGTGTTATGCGAACGTCGACTACATAACACTTCACCATTATTTGGGCCTAGAGGAAGGCATTGAGAAGTAATATGATGAGTTGCTAGAGTGATAGAAGCTTAAACCCTAGTTTATGCGTTGCTTCGTAAGGGGCTGATTTGGATCCATATGTTTCATGCTATGGTTAGGTTTACCTTAATACTTTTGTTGTAGTTGCGGATGCTTGCAATAGAGGTTAATCATAAGTGGGATGCTTGTCCAAGTAAGAACAGTACCCAAGCACCGGTCCACCCACATATCAAATTATCAAAGTACCGAACGCGAATCATATGAACGTGATGAAAACTAGCTTGACGATATTCCCATGTGTCCTCGGGAGCGCTTTTCCTTATATAAGAGTTTGTCCAGGCTTGTCCTTTGCTACAAAAAGGATTGGGCCACCTTGCTGCACTTTATTTACTTTTGTTACTTGTTGCTCGTTACAAATTATCTTATCACAAAACTATCTGTTACCACTTATTTCAGTACTTGCAGAGAATACCTTACTGAAAACCGCTTATCATTTCCTTCTGCTCCTCGTTGGGTTCGACACTCTTACTTATCGAAAGGACTACGATAGATCCCCTATACTTGTGGGTCATCAGCGCTCCCTGCCTCGTGGGCCCCCTGGCAGGCCTCCGGTGCCCATCTTCTGCTATTTGAAGTCTTTTACCCTGGAAAAAATCATAAGCAAGCTTTCGGGAAGAAACTCCGCCGCCACGAGGCGGAACCTTGGCGGAACCAATCTAGGGCTCCGACAGAGTTGTTCTGCCGGGGAAACTTCCCTCCGGGAGGGGAAATCATCACCATCGTCATCACCAATGATCCTCTCATCGGGAGGGGGTCAATCTCCATCAACATCTTCACCAGCACCATCTCCTCTAAAAGCCTAGTTCATCTCTTGTATCCAATCTTTGCCCCAAAACCTCAGATTGGTACCTGTGGGTTGTTAGTAGTGTTGATTACTCCTTGTAGTTCATGCTAGTTGGTTTATTTGGTGGAAGATCATATGTTCAGATCCTTTATGCATATTAATACCCCTCTGATTATGAACATAAATATGATTTCTGAGCAGTTACGTTTGTTCCTGAGGACGTGGGAGAAGTCTTCTATAAGTAGTCATGTGAATTTGGTATTCGTTCGATATTTTGATGAGATATATGTTGTCTCTCCTCTAGTGGTGTTATGTGAACGTCGACTACATGGCACTTCACCATTATTTGGGCCTAGAGGAACGCATTGGGAAGTAATAAGTAGATGATGGGTTGCTAGAATGACAGAAGCTTAAACCCTAGTTTATGTGTTTCATCGTAAGGGGCTGATTTGGATCCATATGTTTCATGCTATGGTTAGGTTTACCTTAATACCTTTTGTAGTTGCGGATGCTTGCAATAGGGGTTAATCATAAATGGGATGCTTGTCCAAGAAAGGGCAGCACCCAAGCACCGGCCCATCCACATACCAAATTATTAAAGTAACGAACGCGAATCATATGAGCGTGATGAAAACTAGCTTGACGATAATTCCCGTGTGTCCTCGGGAGCGTTTTCCTTCATATAAGAGTTTGTCCAGGCTTGTCCTTTGCTACAAAAAGGATTGGGCCATCTTGCTGCATCTTTTTTACTTTCATTACTTATTACTTGTTACGAATTATCTTATCACAAAACTATCTGTTACCGATAATTTTAGTGCTTGCAGAGAATACCTTACTGAAAACCGTTTGTCATTTCCTTCTACTACTCGTTGGGTTTGACACTTTTACTTATCGAAAGGACTACGATGAATCCCCTATACTTGTGGGTCATTACTGGGCATCCCTAATACCTTTGACAACATAAAGTAAATTTATTATCCACAATGGAATCTCTTCTCTCACCTTTTTCTTCACCCAATCTCTTTTGTCTCTTTCTTTTTTAAGATGGAAACCTTTTTTTTCTTCTACATTGTATTAGGTCTCTCCTTTTCAGTATTGAAACGTACCTAAGATGGATAGTGTATGTGCTGTCATAAAAAAAGATGGACAATGTATTGTTCAGGTGAATCTCCACCGTTTAGATTTCATAGTTTTAGACTGATGAATCTGCATCATTCGTTTTCTATCGTTTTAATAATATAATATAATATAATATAATAGATAGATAGATAGATAGATAGATAATAGTGTTCTATTGTTTTTTTTGCAAGAAAACTTCTGATCTGTTCATCTTCAATCATGACAGTACAACGAACACGAGAAATAATAAAAATTACATCCAGATCCCTAGACCACCTAGCGACGACTATATGCACTGAAGCGAGCCGAAGGCGTGCCGCCGTCTTCGCCCTTCCCTCGTCGGAGCCGGGAAAAACTTGTTGTAGTAGACAGTCAAAAAGTCGTTGTGCTAAGACCCTATTGGACCAGCACACTAGAACAGTAACTACCGTCGTTGAAGAGTAGTGTATCGGAAGGATCCAACCTGAAAATACACGAACATCGACAAACTACGACCAGATCTGAGCAAATCCACCAAAGATAGGTCTGTCGGAAACACATCTCCACACACCCACCTACGATGCTAGATGCACCATCGTGACGGGGGCTAGGCGGGGAGAATCTTATTCCATCTTCAGGGTGTCACCGTCTCATCTTCCTGAGTAGGACACAAACCCTAACAAAACTCAAAAAAACATCTAAAAACGGAGCCCTCTCGCCAGCAAGGGTTGGGATCCACGCGTCACCATGGCCCTAAGGCCACCGGAGACGAGACGGACCGGCGACGCCGACGGGAGGTTAAGAAACCCTAGTTCTATTATTACCCGAAAAAAAGTAGGGTTCCACGAAAGCACGTGACATGGCCTTATGTGTATAAGAAATCGTACAAATAATTTCCCCTCCTAGACTTCTGGCATTGTTGGTGGCAGTCACACATGCACCTGACGTGTACGCACGTCCACCTGCTCAGTCTTTGCGTAATGTTCGTCGTCAGGGCCATCTCCGGGGAAACGCAAAAATGAGTGCCCTAAATTTGAAATATTACAAAATATACTCTCAATTCTCAAAAAATACATCCTCCATCCCATGATATAAAAGCGTTTTTATACTAGACTAGTGTAGAAAACACACTTATATTATAGAACGGAGGGAGTACTCTTGCTTAATTATATAACTTCAATATGTGTTATTTCATACAAGATTTAAAAATATATCTACACCACTACTAATAAAATAAGGTGCACTTTTTTATGTTTTGATCTCTTCACTCGTACTATTACTTTGATTTTTTGATATTCTTTTACTAAGGTGGTACTAATAATTACATAAAACGTTTTGTTGTTTCGTTCAGCGTCAAATAGCCATAGACCCCCGACTGGGCCGGCCCATTAGTAGTTGCTGTGCAAGTGCGCCCATTCGCCCGCTGGAAACCAAACTAGCAAAAAATTCACAAACGCACTGATATTATTATTTTTTGCTTTTTTTAATATTTTTACTATTCTAAGGTGAGGTAGTACTAATATAATAATGACATAGAAACATTTTATTGTCTCCTTCAACATCAAATAACATTAGACCCCCGACTGGGCCACCACATCACGGGCCGCTGTGCGAGCGCGCCCATTCGCCTGCTAGAAATTGAACTCCCAAAACTCGCAGGGAATCAAACTTCCGACCGCTGCTGGATAACGGAAACCGGCTAACCAGTGGAGTTGAACACCGTTAATTAAAATGGAGGCGGCTCAGAAGGGTTGACCTCCAACCTCTTCTAGACAAGACAATGGGCAGGTTGCCAGGCTGGAAGGGGAAGAACCTGGCGCATCCGGGCAGGGTCTCCCTTGCAAAGTCCGTGCTATGCGCCATCGCAAATCATCACCTCACTGCGCTCCGCTTTCCACTTGGGCAATCCAGAAGCTCAGTAAGATCACTCGTAACTTCATCTGGTGTGGGGAAGACTCAGAAAACGCGTCTGGCGGACACTCTCTGGTCAACTGGAAGACTGTCTACCGGCCTAAGCCCATGAGGGGCCTGGGAATCACGGACCTCGAGAGATTTGGTCGGGCGCTCCGACTTCGCTGGCCTTGGCTTATGTGGACTGATCCTGGCCGCCAATGGATGGGCTCTATGGTGCCCTATGATGACACGGATATGGCACTCTTCAGGGCTTCTACCACCATCTCCTTGGGAAATGGGAGAAAATTCTTATTCTAGCATGACGACTGGACAAGACAGGGCCCCCTGTCCCGGGCCTTCCCGGAGCTGTACAAAATTGCCACCAGGAAGAGGAGAACTGTGATGAAGGAGCTCCAGGAGAAGAACTGGATCAGATCGGTGGCCCGTCTTTCATCGCCTACCCACCTGCAGGAGTTCATTGCCCTCGCATCAGCTATCTCTCGGATTGAGTTGAACCCGGACCAGGAGCACTAGTAGAAAACAGGGCTTTGGTCCAGGCCGGGTCAGCCCATTAGTCCCGGTTCAGTCCAGAACTGAGACCAATGGGGGCATTGGTCCCGGTTCGTGAGCCCAGGGGGCCGGCCGGGCCACGTGGGCCATTGGTCCCGGTTGGTGGGACGAACCGGGACCAATGGGCCTCGCTCCTGGCCCACCACCATTGGTCCCGGTTGGTGGCTTGAACCGGGACCAAAGGCTCCCCTTTAGTCCCGGTTCATGCCACCAACCGGGACCAATGAGGTGCCTATATATACCCCCTCGCATAAGAGCAGAGCACACTGCTCTGTTTTTTCTGGCCGAGGGGGAGAGGGCTTGGTGGTGCTCTAGCTCACCTCCTATGCATACAAGGTGTTCGATGGAATGCCCGAGCCACACTACTTAAGCTTTCTCCTCTCCAAGCTCGACCTCCAAACTCCATTTTCCATAATATTTGTCTAGGTTTAGCGGTCCGTCACGCCCCGTCCCCGTCTTCACCGCCGTCGATCACCCGCGCCGAGCTCATCGTCGGCACCACCGTGGTGAGCCTCTTGTTCTTATCTTCTTTCCGAAAGGAAAAATATTCTTACTTGTATGTTTACATACAAGCTTGTATTATTTTCTTACTTTTATTATTGCATCTTATATAGTGCGATGGTTTTGGTATCCGCCCCCGTCGGCCCTCGTCCTGTCTATGATTCGGATGTGGTATATATATATTATCTTTATAACTATTGGTTCATTTATTGTTTATGAAAATTATGCCGACCAACGTGACATAGATTTTATTTATGTAGGATGTATGTGAATCAGAAATGCCAACCGACCCTATTGTCGAGAGGTTAAATTTAGTTAAAGAAGAAAACAATTTGTTGAAGGAAAAAATAAAAAAAAATTGAGGAGGAGAAGATGATATTGGAGTTGCACGTTGCGGATGTCGTCGATGATCACAAGATCAAGATGGATGCAATGCGCTTGAAGATTAGAAAGATTAGAAAATATGCCATTCATACCGAGGCTTGGTATCATTATGCCGTTGGATCAATTGTTACCTTGGTTGCGATTATGATCGCATTTGTTTTCGCATTGAAATGTTTTACATAGTTTCAATGTATGGTTTAATTAATTAGATGCTGTGGAGAGCTATATGTTGTTAGATGAGAACTATGTATGCACTTTGGTTTTAATGTGATGATGAACTTCTATTAATTTGGACACTTAATTATATATAATGCACGCAGATGAACCGGCAATGGATGTACGGTGACAGACACACCTGCGAGTACATTAAGGGCGTGCATGAGTTTCTCGATGCGGCTGAGGCAAACAAGCAGAATGGTTTTATGTGTTGTCCATGCACTGAATGTGGGAATACGAGGTCTTACTCTAACCGGAAAATCCTTCACTCCCACCTACTTTACAAGGGTTTCATGCCATACTATAATGTTTGGATGAGGCACGGAGAAATAGGGGTAATGATGGAAGACGACGAAGATGAAGAGTACGATGACAACTATGTGCCCCCTGAATACGGTGATGCTGCAACGGGGGGAGCTGGTGAAGATCAAGAGGAACCAGACGATGTGCCCAATGATGCTGCAATGGGTGAAGCTGCTGAAGATCAAGAGGAACCAGACGATGTGCCCGATGATGATGATCTCCGCCGGGTCATTGTCAATGCAAGGACGCAATGCGAAAGTCAAAAGGAGAAGCTGAAGTTCGATCGCATGTTAGAGGATCACAAAAAAGGGTTGTACCCCAATTGCGAAGATGGGAACACAAAGCTCGGTATCGTACTGGAATTGCTGCAGTGGAAGGCAGAGAATGCTGTGGCTGACAAAGGATTTGAGAAGCTACTGAAAATATTGAAGAAGAAGCTTCCAAAGGATAACGAATTGCCCGACAGTACATACGCAGCAAAGAAGGTCGTATGCCCTCTAGGATTGGAGGTGGAGAAGATACATGCATGCCCTAATGACTGCATCCTCTACCGCGGTGCATACAAGGATCTGAACGCATGCCCGGTATGCGGTGCATTGCGGTATAAGATCAGACGAGATGACCTTTGGTGATGTTGACGGCGAGCCCCCCAGGAAGAGGGTTCCCACGAAGGTGATGTGGTATGCTTCTATAATACCACGGTTGAAACGTCTGTTCAGAAACGAAGAGCATGCCAAGTTGATGCGATGGCACAGTGAGAACCGAAAGAAAGATGGGAAGTTGAGAGCACCCGCTGACGGGTCGCAGTGGAGAAAAATCGAGAGAAAGTATTGGGATGAGTTTGCAAAGGACCCAAGGAATGTATGGTTTGCTTTAAGCGCGGATGTCATTAATCCTTTCGGGGAGCAGAGCAGCAATCACAGCACCTGGCCCGTGACTCTATGTATGTATAACCTTCCTCCTTGGATGTGCATGAAGCAGAAGTTCATTATGATGCCAGTTCTCATCCAAGGCCCTAAGCAACCCGGCAACGACATTGATGTGTACCTAAGGCCATTAGTTGAAGAACTTTTACAGCTGTGGAATGGAAACGGTGTACGTGCGTGGGGTGAGCACAGACAGGAGGAATTTAACCTAAAGGCGTTGCTGTTCGTGACCATCAACGATTGGCCCGCTCTCAGTAACCTTTCAGGACAGACAAACAAAGGATACCACGCATGCACGCACTGTTTAGATGACACTGAAAGTATATACCTGGACAAATGCAGGAAGAATGTGTACCTGGGCCATCGTCGATTTCTTCTGACCAACCATCAATGTCGAAAGAAAGGAAAGCATTTCAAAGGCGAGGCAGATCACCGGAAGAAGCCCGCCATGCATACCGGTGATCACGTACTTGCTATGGTCAATGATTTACACGTAATCTTTGGAAAGGGTCCCGGTGGACTAGCTATTCCGAATGACGCTGAGGGACACGCACCCATGTGGAAGAAGAAATCTATATTTTGGGACCTACCCTACTGGAAAGACCTAGAGGTCCGCTCTTCAATCGACGTGATGCACGTGACGAAGAACCTTTGCGTGAACCTGCTAGGCTTCTTGGGCGTGTATGGGAAGACAAAAGATACACCTGAGGCACGCGAGGACCTGCAACGTTTGCACGAAAAAGACAGCATGCCTCCTAAGCAGTATAAAGGTCCTGCCAGCTACGCTCTTACGAAAGAAGAGAAAGAAATCTTCTTTGAATGCCTGCTCAGTATGAAGGTCACGATTGGTTCTCGTCGAATATAAAGGGAATAATAAATATGCCAGAGAAAAAGTTTCAGAACCTAAAGTCTCATGACTACCACGTGATTATGACGCAACTGCTTCCGGTTGCATTGAGGGGGCTTCTACCGGAAAACGTCCGATTAGCCATTGTGAAGCTATGTGCATTCCTCAATGCAATCTCTCAGAAGGTGATCGATCCAGAAATCATACCAAGGCTAAGGAGTGATGTGGCGCAATGTCTTGTCAGTTTCGAGCTGGTGTTCCCACCATCCTTCTTCAATATCATGACGCACGTCCTAGTTCATCTAGTCGACGAGATTGTCATCCTGGGGACCGTATTTCTACACAATATGTTCCCCTTTGAGAGGTTCATGGGAGTCCTAAAGAAATATGTCTGTAACCGCGCTAGGCCAGAAGGAAGCATCTCCATGGGCCATCAAACAGAGGATGTTATCGGGTTTTGTGTTGACTTCATTCCTGGCCTTAAAAAGATAGGTCTCCCTAAATCGCGGTATGAGGAGAGACTGACTGGAAAAGGCACTCTTGGAAGTGACTCAATAATATGCAGGGACGGATATACTTGGTCTCATGCACACTACACAGTTCTACAGAACTCTACCTTGGTGACCCCGTATGTCGATGAACACAAGAACAGCTTGCGCTCCAAACACCTGGAGCAGTGCGACGACTGGATTACATGTGAACACATCAGGACTTTCAGCAGTTGGTTGGAAACACGTCTCAGAGGTGACAACACTGTTTGTGATGAGTTGTACTTGTTGTCCAGGGGACCATCTTTGACTGTATTGACTTACAAAGGATACGAGATAAATGAGAATGCATTTTATACGATCGCCCAAGATCAAAAGAGCACCAACCGAAACAGCGGTGTCCGCTTTGATGCAACAACCGAGAGCGGAAAGGACACATATTATGGTTACATAGTGGACATATGGGAACTTGACTACGGACCTGATTTTAAGGTCTCTTTGTTTAAGTGCAAATGGGTCAATCTGTCAGGCGGCGGGGTACTGGTAGACCCACAGTACAGAATGACAACAGTGGATCTGAAAAATCTTGGGTACACTGACGAACCGTTCGTCCTAGCCAATGATGTGGCACAGGTTATCTATGTGAAGGACATGTCTACCAAACCGAGAAAAAGAAACAATAAGGAAGCGAATACATCATACGATGAGCCAAAGCGCCACATAGTTCTTTCAGAAAAAAGAGACATCCTGGGAGTGCACGGCAAGACAGACATGTCTGAAGATTATGAAAAGTTTCATGAAATTCCTCCCTTCAATGTCAAGGCTGACCCAAGCATCCTGATAAACGATGAAGATTATCCATGGTTACGGCGCAATAAGCAAATGACACAAGCGAAGAAAACGTGAAGACTTTCTCCCGCAACTATTATGATGATACCATGCCAACTTTGTAACACACGAGTATGCTATGCCAACTTTTTCAGAGTTCATTTGAAAACTATGAATTTAGGTCGAATTTTCTTTATAGGTGCATCTATGTTCATTTTTTAGTAAAGTTAATCACAAACTTGTGATTCACACAAATTTCAAAGAATTCAAATTTTAACTATTCAAATTTAAGAACTAATGGCACTAACAAAAAGTTTATAATTTTTCTAAAATTAATGGCACTAACAGAAAGTCTTATAGCTCAGAAAAGCAAAAGGAATCAACTAAAAAGTTTTTATAAACCTCTAGTATTTTTGAAACTAAACTTATATAAAATTTATGCAACTTAAATTCAGAAAGTATTTTTTGTTCAACACATTAATAGAAAAAAGAATTTAATAGCAAAAAAATAACAAAATTTGTTTTTGATTAAAACAGATATGAAAAATAACCTAAAATTACCAAATAGAGTATAATGATAAAACACTGTAATATTAAGTAGCAGGAAAAAGAATCAGTCAAAAATCTAACTTCATAGTAAAGTTATTCATAATCTAGTGATTCACATACATTTTAAAATTATAAGTATTTAGTACAAATAAAAAATAAAAAGCAAAAATGAAAACAAAAGAAGAAAAAAATATCAAATTTTAAAACTAATGGCACTAACAAAAAGTTTATAATTTTTGTGACCTAAAAGAAAAAAGAAATCACTAAAAAACTATAAGTATTTAGTATAAATAAAAAAATAAAAAGCAAAAAAGAAAACAAAAGAAGAAAACAAAAAAAATTCAAATTTTAAAACTAATGGCACTAAGAGAAAGTTTATAATTTTTGTGACCTAAAAGCAAAAAGAAATCACTAAAAAACTATAAGTATTTAGTACAAATAAAAAAAGAAAAAGCAAAAAAGAAAACAAAAGAAGAAAACAAAAAAATCAAATTTTAAAACTAATGGCACTAACAGAAAGTTTATAATTTTTGTGACCTAAAAGCAAAAAGAAATCACTAAAAAACTATACGTATTTAGTACAAATAAAAAAATAAAAAGCAAAAAAAGAAAACAAAAGAAGAAAAAAAAATGTCACCTACTAGGCCTCCACGGCCTGAATACGACTAGAAACCCTTCCATGAGCCAGGATTCAGGCCCGCAGAAGGCCCAGCAGGCCCAACAGGCATAGAAGTGCACAGATTAGGCCCGTAAGCCTGCAGTTGAGAGGAGCTCGAGTGGGTGGGCGCAGCAGCGTTTATAAACCACTGCGAACCCCTTTCAACTAGCGAGGTGAGACTAAACTTATGACCGCACAGCGCCAGCACAGGACATTTGGTCCCGGTTGGTAGCACCAACCGAGACCATAGGGGGGCATTGGTCCCGGTTGGTGGCACGAACCGGGACAAATGCTCACCTATGGTCCCGGTTCGAGCCACCAACCGGGATCAAAGGCCTCTGTTTCCCGCCCTTTGGGCTGGTGAAAAGAGACCTTTGGTCCCGGTTGGTGGCACGAACCGGGACCATAGGTAGGCATTCGTCCCGGTTCATGCCACGAACCAGGACCATAGCTGCCTGTATATATACCCACCACTTTGCAGTTTCAGATTTCATCACCATTTGCCCCCTGACAATGCCGAGCTCATCGACGCCGCCAGGCTGCCCGTGCTCGCCGTCGCCGCCCCGAGGTCGTCGTCGCCGTCACCGCCGCCCGCTCCTCGAGCCCTTGCCGCCCCCGAGCCCGCGCCGCCCTCGAGCCCGCGCCGCCCCGGAGCTCGCCTCGTCCCCGAGCCCTCCTCCCTGAGCTCACGCCGCCCCTCGAGCTCGCCGTCGTCCTCCCCGAGCCCGTGCCGCCCCGAGCCCGTGCCGCCCCTCGAGCTCGCCGTCGTCCTCCCCGAGCCCTCCTCCCCGAGCCCGTGCCGCCCCGACGCCATCCGCCGCCCTCGCCGACGCCCTCGCCGCCCCCGCCGTCGCCCTCGCCGGTCAACCTCGCTGTGAGCCGCCGCGCGCCACCCCGGTTTATCATTTTTTTTCATTTTTTGTTCGTATATATAATGTATATATGTATATGGCTATATGTATGTATAGATGTTCATATGTGTGTATTATTTTTTTTGTTCAGAGCATTTTTTGTTCATATATGTATTTTTTTGTTTATGTGTATTTTTTTTTGTTCATAGCATTTTTTTGTTCATATTTTTTTCATAGCATTATTTCCATGTATATATGTATGTATAGATGGATAGCATTTTTTCCATGTATGTATGTCATTGTCAATATACCCCCTCCCCATTAACTTCGACAGGAGGGGGGTCGATATAACCCTCCCCGATAACTTCGACATGAGGGGGGGTCGATATACCCCCTCCCTGATAACTTCGACATGAGGGGGGGTCGAGAACTAGTTTAGGGGGTCTAGGGTTGAGAACTAGTTTAGGGGGTCAAGGGTCGAGAACGTCGGACATTCATGAGAGAGGCGAGGAAGAAGGGGGAGAAGAGGGAGAAGAAGAGGAGAGGAAGAAGAGGAAGTCTTCTCCTCTATTATTTCTTCTCTTCTTTTTTCTTCTTCTTCCTATATGTATTAGTTTTTTATTTAGGTTGTTAATTAGTAGATATTAATTTTGTTCATATATGTATGGATGCATGTGATATGTATGTATGTATCGGGTATGTCGTTGTCGATATACCCCCTACCCGATAACTTTGACATGAGGGGGTCGAGAGGGGGTCTAGGGTCGCCGAGGGGTCGAGGGTCGTCGAACATGAGAGGAAGAAGAGGATAAAAAAAGAAGAGGAAGAAGAAAAAAAAGAGGAGAAGAAAGAATAGAGGAGAAGAACTCCTCTATTCTTTCTTCTCCTCTTTTTTTCTTCTTCCTCTTTTTTTATCGGGAACGAGGGTCGTCGAGGGTCGCCGAGTGGTAGAGGAAACCCTAAATAGCAAGTATCGCCGGTGTGAGATACATGTGGCCATCGGTGTCGGACAGTACATCCACGTCCCACAAGTGACGCGGGCTTCGACGCCCACGTCCCTTGTGGGACGTGGATGTAGTGTCCGATACCGACGGCCGCATGTATCTCACACCCACGATACTTGCTATTTAGGGTTTCCTCTACCATTCGGCGACCCTCGACGACCCTCGTTTTCGATAAAAAAAAGAGGAAGAAGAAGAAAAAAAAGAGGAGAAGAAAGATTTCTTCTTCTCTTTTCTTCTTCTTCTTCTTCCTCTTTATTTTATCGGGAACGAGGGTCGTCGAGGGTCAGGGTCGCCGAGCGGTAGAGGAAACCCTAAATAGCAAGTATCATCGATGTCCCACAAGTGGCGCGGGCTTCGACGCCCACGTCACTTGTGGGACGTGGATGTAGTGTCCGATACCGACGGCCACATGTATCTCGCACCCACGATACTTGCTATTTAGGGTTTCCTCTACCGCTCGGTGACCCTCGATGACCCTCGTTCCCGATAAAAAAAAGAGGAAGAAGAAGAAAAAAAGAGGAGCTCCTCTATTCTTTCTTATCCTCTTTTTTTCTTCTTCTTCCTCTTATTTTTTTATCCTTGAAGCATTGTCGAGGCCACCCCAAACCCTAGAGAAGCAGCGTCGAGGCCACCCCAAACCCTAGAGAAGCAGCATCGAGGCCACTAATTAATATTAGTTCTACGTTTGCCACTAATATATCCATCTGTCATATTTGAATAATAATTGCCATGTAGTCAATATTTGTAGAAACTATGGACACCGCCCGAGACGAAGTACAAGAAGAGTTGTTGGGGGACATAATCGCACGAGCAAGTGATGCCGTCTGCTCGTTGTTTCTCAACGACACCGATGGTCTGGAAGCAGCTGGCTATGATTATGATGGCTCCGGTGACCTAATGCCGGTGCAAGAAGGAGACCGTGGGGACGGCTCCGGTGACCCAATGCCGGTGCAAGAAGGAGACCGTGATGACGTCTCCGGTGACCGAACCGAGTCCGGCCAGGTATATATATTAGTTAAGCTTCTGCTGACTAGCTAATTGATGCATTCATTGTTTTGGTATGTACACATATTAATTAAGTCTTTGTTCTTTTCTCTAGCCCTTCGGATCGAGCACAACTTCGGTAAACAGACGAGGCCCGAAGAAAAAGTTGAGCTCGGATGAAAAGTTTGAGATCATAGCAATCGCGCCCGACGGCCAACCGATTGAACCCCTCTGGACAAAGAGCGCATTTGTTGCTCAGTGCGGGGTTTTGGACTGAGCTGAAGTCAAATTTCACCTTACGGCCAGAGCATGATCCGGAGAAGCCAGTTAAAGAGCAATTAATCAAGTCTTTTGCTCTTAAAAGGATGGCAGAACTATTCAGGAGGTGGAAGAAAGAGCTGAATAAGTTTGTCGAAAATAAAGAGACACCAGAATTCAAGGGCAGATATGAGAAGATCAGAGATCACTGCCCGCATTTGTGGCCCACAAGATATCGGAAAAGAGTAAGAAGATGTCGGCGACAAATAAGCAAAATGCTGCGAAGAAGAAGCATCACCATCGCACGGGGTCAGGTGGCTACCTCATAGCCCGGCCTAAGTGGGCCAAGACTGAGAATGACCTGGTTGATAAAGGGATTGAACCAGAGACAATTAACTGGCCAGACCGTTGCCGGACTTGGTTCTTCGGGGCTGGCGGAACCTTGGACCCTGTATCAGGGAAGTGCATTTGGACGAACGATCAAATGGACATACCAGTCAAGAAGCTTCAACAGTATATCGAAGCAGCGCAGCAAGGGACGTTCTTTCCAGACAGAGAGAACGACGAGCTCACAATGGCCCTCGGGAATCCTGAGCACCCTGGACGGACACGAGGCACGCCAGGCTCCATTCCGTGGCAGGTTGGGTTTCCGGACGCAGACGGTTACAAATGCCACGAGAGGAGGAAAAAAGTGCAGCAGACCCAAATGCAGGCGTTGCAAGCAAGGGTACAAGTGATAGAGGAATGAGAAGCAAATCGCAGTAAACGAACTGCCGAAGCTTCCCCCGAAGCTACCCCGCCATCTCAGCGGAGAAGCGGCGTGGCTTCCACCGAGCTGCTTCAGCCGGAGCATGCCTTGACGGCTCCTGCCAGCTATCCCGTGGATGCTATCACGGAGTCTCAAAATTGTCACCTTATGACGCAATGGATGAATTTGAAGGTCAAGGCGACTGTTGGCTCTGTTTATCCTACTGAACCCGGCGCAACTTTTCACTGCCGGTCGATTCCAGAAGGATATGCTAGGGTGATGGTGGATGAAATAACAGAGGGATTTGAGGACCTCCAGCTTGACCACCCTACCGGTGAAGGGGAGACTAGGCTGGGTTCTGCTCTGAAGACTCCATGCCTATGGCGGAAGGAGCTCATCAACCTTTCGAACTGGACGACTCCGCCTCCTCCTCCTCCTCCGGCAAGTCAGGGCACTCCGCCTCCTCCACCGCCTCCTCCTCCGGCGAGTCAGGGCACTCCGCCTCCTCCACCGCCTCCTCCTCCGGCGAGTGACGATCAGGGCACTCGGCCGGCTCCTTCTCCGGCGTGTGGCGGCACTCCGCCTCCTTCTCCGCCTGCGCCGGCGCGCCCGAGCAGCCAGCCTCCTCCTTCTCCGCCTCGTCAGCAAGGGCGGAAGAGACCTGCCGCTGCTCCGGCTGCTCCGGCGCGTCGTAGTCCTTCTCCTCCGCCTCGTAAGCAAGTAAAGAAGACAACCGCTCCGTCTGCTCTGCCGGCGTCTAGCAGTACAACCAGAGGCAGGAGGACATACAGATTCGGTTTTTCTCTGAAGACTCCAGAGAAGTTACCATATGAGAGGACCCCGGAGGAGAATGCCGAGATCGCGCGAGAAGAAGTGAGGAACTTCTTTGAAGGGGTGAAAGCAAAGAAACATCCACCTCCGGAGGAGAAGGTAGATCCGGTGAAAGCGAAGCGCACTCTGGCTGCCCTGACAAAACCACCCAAGTCTCCGCCGAAAGGAAACTATGAGTGCATTATTGGAAAGGAATTTGTCGAAGCGGAGCGGTCGGGAAGTACTGTCAGTGATCAAAGGCTGAAAGAATGACGAGCTGGAAAACAAATTGCACAGCTCGGCGAACAAGCGAAGCAATCGTGCCCCCCGCTCAATATGCCTAGCGACATCGTCGCTAATGATCTGAGGATGGTTCCCGGTTATAGCAATCTTGGAGATTACCTGCCCGACGATGTACATTATGATTTCATGGAGGTGCAGATACAAAGATACGAGTACGGGAAGCCTCTCGTCAAAGATGAAAGATCTCTATCAACGATGATGTGAAGTTTGCATGATTGGTACTTGAAAATCTGCAGAGAGTCTGGGGGAGGAGTACTTTGTATGTGAGAGTTAAAAAGGAGCATGACCTCACTGGAATTGATCTGTTGCATGTTCCATTTGAGGAGTTCTTTCAGTTTTTCAATCAATTGGCCCTCGATAAAGCAACGGTCACCTGCTACTGTCTGTAAGTAGTACTACTTCTGTCATTAAGTCTCTCTATATAGCTCAACTCTTTCATTGCATGTATTTATAATTATCCTCACTATATTATGCAGATTGAAGATCGCCGAATTGAAGAAAAAGACAAGTCGGTGATATTGGGTTCATTAACACATATCTCATAGATGAAACTGAGGTTAAATTTCATCCCGCAGATACCGAGGCCAACTTGCTATGATCGTTGGTAATAAATGAAAACAAAGATATAATACTCTTTCCTTACAACTTCAAGTGAGTGTTACTGTCTTGTGCGTATTCGGTTTCCCATATATATTAGTCAAGGTTATAGTAATGTAATTGATGAGTTATGCATGCGTGTGCAGTTTCCACTATATTCTCCTAGAGATTAAGCTTGAGCAGGGACTAGTAACCATCTTAGACTCAAGACGAAAAGATCCCCAGGACTATGCGGACATGACTCAAATGCTCGAGAAGTAAGTTAAATCGATCATTATCCACCACATCAGCAACTTTGTTCATTTCCTGATATATCAAGTAATTGTTTTCTTTGTCTGGCATGGTTTGGAAAAATTCACCAAAAAAGCTCCGGGACTCCCGAAGAAGCTGCAATTTAGACACCCGAAAGTAAGTACTATAGTAGCATGTTCCGCGCATGTCCTATTGATTCAAGCGCTAGTTTCATCAATACCATTTGGCATTCTTGCTTATCAGTTTGATTGACCTCTATTTCTTGTAAAATGGTTGTGGCAGGAACAAGGGAATAATTTCTGTGGATACTACATTTGCGAGTCCATCCGCCACATGACCTGTGAGCGGGGCTACACTGACGAACAATATGAAGTGCGTAAATAACAACATTCACAATTTTATTTTATTACCATCATTTGTGTTGAGTTTCATTCATATATATATATATATATATTGACCCCCATCTTCAAATTAGATGTTTCGGAAGCGGGATGAACTCCTAGCACCAGCTCGCAAGCGAGCAATTTAAGAGGAATTGGCGGCATTCTTTCTTGACCACATGATCGCTGAAGACGGAGAATACTATGTGGACCATGAGTCCGTATGTTAGGAGATTATATTTGTAAGAGATAATTATTGTATATATGTAGCCGGTAGTGTCGGATAGATATACGAGAACTTGTTGTTCGACCAATCTCTCGGAGAAGGAGAGGCGGTCGATATCACTTCTCTCTGTATGCATATATGTTCATGACGATCTTCTGTTTCCTTCGTTTGCTTACTAGCTAGCTAGCGTGTCTAGTCCTCTCTATACGTATGTATAGTACGTAGCGTCGACCAAGCACGGACATAAGAGAGGACACTTCTCTCTATTAATTATAGCTAGCTAACACAATATATGAAACACCTAAATTAACTCCCAAAACCCCCAAACCCCCAACCCCCCCCCCCCTTCAAAAAAAAAACAAAAACCCCAGCCACAGAAATGCTGACGCGTGGATGCCTATTGGTCCTGGTTGGTGCCACCAACCGGGACCAAAGGCCCTCCTGCCTGGACTCCCCGCACAGGCCATGTGGAGGCCCATCTGTCTCGGTTCTGGATTGAACCAGGACTAAAGGGACAGGGCATTAGTACCGACCCTTTAGTCCCGGTTCAGGAACCGGGACAAAAGGCCCTTACGAACTGGGACAACAGGCCCTTTTTCTACTAGTGGAGGACTCCATCACTTGGCGGTGGACCCCCAATGGCATATACTCTGCTGCTTCGGCCTACGCGGCCCACTTCTCTGCATCCTACCCCAGGTTCTCCCCAACCAAGATTTGGGAGGCACACGCTGAGCCAAAATGCAAGTTCTTCGCCTGGCTTGTGCTCCATGGAAAAATCCTCACGGCCGACATGCTTGCCGTTCGTGGATGGCCGCACGACCCTCGCTGCCCCCTTTGCCTGGGGGCACCGATGACGGCCACTCATCTCTGCAAGGACTGCCCGTTTGCCTCCGCAGTTTGGTCTCACGTCAAGGTGTGGACGGGAGAGGACCCCGGGGCCTCGCCCACGTTGCCCCCTTCGATGGGGATTTCGGACTGGTGGAATTCGTTCACCAACAATTTGCCCAAGGATGACAGAAGAAGGCGGAGCGGGCGTTTCCTTTACACCATCTGGAACATCTGGAAGGAGCGAAACCGACGCATCTTCAATGGAACTCCCCTCATGCACCTAGAGGTAGCAGCTATTGCCTTCGACGACATCAAGCAAAGGGCTTTGGCCTTTGGCCGCGCACAGGTGGCAGCCGGTATCGGTTGATTAGTGCCATCGTGCTGTTTTTTTCTACGGGTTTTTGTCCGGTTTCTCTCAAAAAACCAGATCTCTATTGTACATAAACTTTCTTCTTCTTCTTATATGAAAAGGCATTGCTCCTGCCGGTTCCTCAAAAAAAAGGAGGACCACACATGTTTAAGAACTAACTATAATGCAGAATCCGGACACCCATTTGAAATTTCTTAACTTCTTTGGAAATTATGAATAACTTTATATAAAACAAATAATGTTTGAAGACCCAAAAAGAATTGAACAACTAGAACAAATTTTAAAATTAGATTTTTTTTAAATAAAAACATGAACATTCTTTCGAATGTGGTACTAATAGTTACGTAAAAACATTTCTTGTTCGTTCAGCGTCAAATAGCCGTAGACCCCCAACTGGGCCGGCCCATTAGTGGCCGCTGTGCGTGCACGCCTGCTAGAAATCGAACCACAATCTTTTTGCAAAAACACAGGGAGACCTCGCTGGAATTTAACTTGACATCTGCCTGCTATGGGAGACTAGCTAACTAGTGGAGTGGAAAATGACACGAGTTAGTGCAAAATATGGAGCGCGCATGTTTAAAAACTAACAATAAAGCAGAATCCGGACACCTTTTGGTTTTTTTAGATTTTTTTTCAAAATTGTGAATAACTTTTTTTAAAACTGAATAATTTTAGGAACTCCAATTTTTTTAACAACTCAAAACATTTGGAATTTTCAATTTCTTAGAAAAGTGAGAACATTCTTTTGAAAATTTTGTTTTTGAAAATCTTGATTTTTTTGACCAATTTGGAAACACTGACATTTTTTGATTTTTGTGAAGAAAATTTAGAAACAGAGAACAATTTGAAAACCCCGAACAAATTTTGAAATGACAAACATTTTTCTAATACATGATTTTTTTGAAAAGGTGGACATTTTTCGCGTTTTGATAATTTTCCCTTTTCATATGTCATTAACTGGCCATCGATTTCAGCCCTGACCTGAGCTTGAACCGCCTTGGCAAGCCATAGTGATAAAAAAGGTGAAAGTTTTGAACTACATTACAAAGTTGAAAACATTCTTTTGAGAAAAAATATATACCCCCGTGTATTTGGGGGAATTTCCGTGTCTTTTGCCTAGCCGTTTAGAAGTTTCCCTTTTTTATTTATTGACCAAAATGTAAATCATTCAAAATATGCAAAAAAATTGAATTACCTTTGGTAAACGAAGCTATCTATCCTCAACACCAATTCGGTTTTTAAACCTATTTAGGGACTTTTTGGATCACATGATTGTGAAACACAGGAATATGACAAATATAGGAATCTGACAGGGTTGACGGCGCAAACAGAGGATTACAAAACACAGGAAAGTTGCAGGAATGGTCATTTGGCTGGAACACATGAAAAACTCAGAAAAAGTGCCTCACCGCGTTGTTGTGAGAGAGGGTGGACAGGGTGGTAGCTCGAGCTCCACTTTGTCCACTGTCACCCGGCGACATAGCGGGGACATTAACCCTGACCTGCTGTGCACTAGGATCAACTCTGCACGCTCCGCTCTGGTGCCCCAAGGCCCTCCCCAACCCCTTCGTGGCTGCTCTCATGCCCGTGCCACCACGAATGCACATGCGGATGCCCGAAACTGTGGTTGCGGCCAAGGAAGAGGGCAGCGGTGGCAGAGGCATCTTCCTCCCGTCGGTCCTACGCCTCCGTGATGGTTGGTCCGAAGGAGTAGCACCTCGGACAGTCCTTCGCCGCTCGTTGGCCATGGTGGAGACAGACACACGATGCCTCCGTCGCAAGAAAATGTGAAGGTGCTCCTTCTCCACATGGAGCAGTCGGAGTGCCTCGCCACGGAGAGGCGGCCGCCGACACGAAAGCTGCCAAGCTCACGAAGCAGCTGGCGCGCGCCGTTTGTAGCATGGTCGACATCGTCTCCTTCTCACCCTAGAGCAGCACTACCGACTCCAACAACGCCCCTCCCGCTGTTGTATCCTACGCGAAGAACTACATCTGCTCCGATGACCACAAGGGCAAGGGGCGGCAAGGAAATTTGTATTTCCATCGCCCCTGTCTGTCCCCGTTTAGTATTTAGTTATCTTTAGTATGAGCCTATGTTCGTTTGGTCCGATGAACTGCCTCTTTCGGTCCGATGAATTATAATGTTATGTCAGTATGCATTTATGTTGTTTCTCTCACGTTGTATGGATAGCATAAATTTGAGGGACCGGATATGTGGGGAACGACTGCGGACGCGGAGAAATAATTGGTGACCCCTCACTGTCCACGAATCTGTCCTGATGCGTTTGCGGACGTACGGGGTCAATTTTGCAACCTAGAAGAACTAGTACATACAGTTTTTGTAAAAGTCTTACATAGAAATAGTATTTCCAATTTTCAATGGACGGTCGGCCGAGAGTGCAGCTTTTTCATGGACGGACGGATGGCAAACATAGTGGCCGCGGCGGCAGAAAATGCTCGAGGGAAGCTGCCTAACCTTGTTTCGCTTTGGTATAAAACTTTTCGCTAGATAACCCTGCAAAAAAAAACCTTTTTGCTAGATCACCATATATAACTTTTCGTTGGAGGCATGGAAGATGCGTAACCTTGTTTCTATTGGGGATTGGTGGGCAATTTGTTTGAACTCTAGTGTTAATCGACTAGAGTATTACGTAATCCAACTGTATTGGAGTCCAAACAAAGTATTACGTAATCCAGCTTTAACAAAACGACAACTTAAACAAGTTTTCCTATAATTCCTCTTAAAACCCGTTTAGGTAAAACTTGTGCCAAATACTCCTCGTTATCCAAACAAGGCCCATGTCTAGTCGGTTTAATTAATAGCCAGATGTTTCTGATTCTGTCCGATTTTCTAGCATTTTTTTTCTTTTTTCTGGTTGACACATTATGTACTTAGCATATGTGTCTGTGCATTTCAACGAGAGAAAAGTTGAGGCGTTCACAATCATGAGAATTGTGCATGCAAAAGAGCTCGTGTGTTAAGCACTAATATAAGATTAATTTAAGAGTTTGTGTGCTATTTGAGAGTTTATCTACGGCCGCGTACTATTGATAGCTACTGGGCCCATCTGCTTCTACCACTCCTGTCTTCCCTTCGTGTGAAATTGCTAAGATGGAAAGTTACTCCTTTGAAAATGAAAATGAAAATATTATTGAGATATGTATGCGACACTGGCCTATAAACTTTCAATCAAAATATATGAACCAAACATATACTCCCTCCGTAAATAAACATAAGAGCGTTTAAATCATTAAAATAGTGATCTAACCGCTTTTATATTTTTTTATAGAAGGAGTACCACTTTTGGGTTTCTGTAACACCCGCACCTAGTCCGGATTGGGCCATAGGCTGTTGGGCCGTGGGTCATATGGACTTTGGGCCAGTAGGCCTAACCTGCAGCTACAAAAGACAGAGGTCGACAACGAGAAAGGGGATCGAACAGAATAGAATTGGCTTGGCCTTCTTCCTCCTCCAGCTCCTCCCTTCCCTCGTACCAGACGAGTGTATCCCCTCTCCCTGATTCTCTCTTGCTGCCTACCTTAATTCTATGCTCTTCTCATCCTTGATTCTCTTCTCTGGATTGTAGTTTCGTTGTGAACCTTGGTTTGGTGATTTAATTCATACACGAGGAACACTTGTATCCATGGATTTGGTGTTGTTCGATATTGATTTATCACCTCCTGGTCTAGGGGCGTGACAATTGGTATTCAGAGCCATTCGATCCACCCGCTGATTTCTCAACAAATCCCAGAAAAGTTTCACCAAATTTTGTGCCCCTTTCCACCGCTCACCACCTGTTCGACAGAATGTCAATACAACCAGAGGCGACCAGTAGCTGTGTGTTGCATATCACCATCACCCACTTGATTCACCAGGTAACAGAGGAGGTACTAGGTCAACTCTTCGGGGCCTATGGGGTGCACGATCTGTGTGTGTCGCATAAATCCACACACATGGAGGTTTTCGTGGAGTTTCAATCATGGTTGGAGGCGAGCCAAGCTAGGGGTGCACTGCATGGACGTTGCATCTATGATGGGTGCTGCCTTCTGGACGTTCAGCACGCCCCATCGTCCATCAGCGTCATCAGGCTACCCAACTTGAAGACAATTGTTGTTGATTTTGATTGTGAGATGGCACCACTTGCCATAGTACATGCTGTGTTGCAAGGAGCATCGTCACCACCAATCACTGAGCTCTGTGGGGATGCCCAAGTGTCCACAGACGTGGCCCTTGTTGATCATGGTCAAGGTGGTGATGTTGTCATGTTGGCAGCAACAAACATTGCTCAAAGTTTGAGTAGCAAGGACGAGCACCTGGATGGTCATCAGATTAATGGAAGAGATACCATGTCATA
This sequence comes from Triticum urartu, assembly GCF_056163025.1. Lineage (NCBI taxonomy): Eukaryota > Viridiplantae > Streptophyta > Magnoliopsida > Poales > Poaceae > Triticum > Triticum urartu. The sequence goes on from NC_141873.1 coordinate 556,129,906, forward strand.
TGCCATTAAGCATCAGCTGGATGCAGATGCCGTCAATGGTATGATGAAGCAACTAGGTACGGTGCCCAACCAAGCTGAGTCTGGATCACATGCTGAACCTTGGCCATATTTTCCATCCATTACTTTGCACAGCTGCAATGGAGCAGAGCACATCTATCAGAGGATTCAGTCAGGAAGTAGAGCTTTCAATTCGTGGAAATCAGTAGTGATGAGCGGATTAGTATTGGATATAACACCTTCATGGGAAAGGAATGGTTTCAGTCCTGGCAAAGGCGGTAATAACAAAATGTGGCCACAGAATTATCACACCATGTGTGTCATCCACAAGGTATGCAGTTATGACACTGGCCCACCTCTGTTTCTATCACTTAGCCTAGATGCTCTTAGGAAGTGGGATCCAGGAATACTTCTTGTAGTTAAGACTTATTCAGAGATGGGTTGGAACTACACTTCCTTGATACAGTCTGTTGCTACAAAACAATGGGACCCTGGGAAGGGAAGCAAATATTATGGTATCAAGCAATCAATTTTACGCCTTGCAACTCCATCCGAGGAACCATGGGTGTTGCATCAGGTAACCATGGGTGCTACGCCACTTTGGGATCCAGGCATAGCCATGCTAACTTTGATATTGGCCACTCTTGCTATTGTTAGCTCATCAGAATTTGCCATATGGAAGTTCCAACAAACACTAAAGGATCCTACAGTTAGGTACAACTGCTTTGCAATTCAAGAATATGGTTCAGTTGCTTTGACTAACCCGCTCAAGGAATGTTATGTGTGGCGCAACAATGCTTTCTGTCCTGGTGTTCTCATCCTTGCTTTTATAACTGAGGAAAGAGTGTTTTTTCACAGTTTTGGATCAAGGGATCTCTCAAGAAAGTCTTGGTGTTCGTTAGCAGTGCTCATTTTTTCGTAACATACAGAAAGGAGGCAAAAGTTGATTGTATTTCCATTATTCTGGCAAGGTTGGACACATCTTCAGTGAAGCGGTTGGCTTTGTACAAGTGCACTGTGGAGGTTGGAAAACCTGTGGTGGGCATACTGTTAAACCTCATGCTGGGAGATGTCACGTGCATCATACAAAAGGGATTCAGATTCGCAGTGAACCCTGTTGACATGATACGGAAGTCGTATCTTGGCAACAATATACACATCTATGAAGGATCCTTATGCATGGTAGTTCTTGACTACAAAGCAGAAAAACACATTTTTGATGTGACATCCCAGTGTGCAATCCAGATACATGGCCATTTCATGCTTAGGTGCAGATGCTCATTTTATATTGTTTTTCTGGTGGAGTTCACCAATCAGCTTACGGATCAAGTTATGCAAATTCTTTCTTCCTTGTGTTTGCTTGAGGTGCTGCCAATATACGTATCAGGTCATACATTCGAAGTTGATTTCGATTTGAATAATGTGGCCACTGCAACTACAAAACAATTGTTCAGCTGGGTCATTTTGCACGATCAGAATATGCATGGAAATCTCATGACCCTGGAACTGAAAGTGAAGGCTTATATGCAAATGTGCTGGCACTGGCATCCCGACGTACTGCAGTCTACAATATGTGGGACCTCAAAAGAGATGTCAGAGCTTACTTCCGATAGAATTCCTACAACTGAAATTTTTGTTTTCAGGTTGGAACAATTGTGGGATCCTAGAGGTTGGCAAGTAACCCTTGTGCATTCAATTTGCACGCTAAAATTGATTGCAAGTGCTCGCTCTGTGATGGACATTATGCCACCTCAGAGCAGAGGCCGTTTTAGTCCCGGGCCTCGTGTTTGCACTTGCCTGATCAAAGAAATGGAACTGTTTGAAGTGGTGCAGTGGATGACTAGTGGTGCTCGCTCAAAAACAATCAGCTTAGAATGCTACTTCCACCTACAGTACAGGTTGTTTGGGTTCAAGATTCCTCAACTATGTTGTGTGCCAACGCTTGATGGAATGGCCTGGGATCCTGGGGGATGTTTCACACTGTTGTTGAGGGGCGCTTGTTGTCTGACTTCTGGGCTGAGCAAGAATGTTCTATGTCATTGTGGGAGCTCTAGTACTGTACTGCTATCAACATCCATTGCTTGGGGACAAGCAATGTTTTCTGGGGGCGGTAGTGTAACACCCGCACCTAGTCCGGATTGGGCCATAGGCTGTTGGGCCGTGGGTCATATGGACTTTGGGCCAGTAGGCCTAACCTGCAGCTACAAAAGACAGAGGTCGACAACGAGAAAGGGGATCGAACAGAATAGAATTGGCTTGGCCTTCTTCCTCCTCCAGCTCCTCCCTTCCCTCGTACCAGACGAGTGTATCCCCTCTCCCTGATTCTCTCTTGCTGCCTACCTTAATTCTATGCTCTTCTCATCCTTGATTCTCTTCTCTGGATTGTAGTTTCGTTGTGAACCTTGGTTTGGTGATTTAATTCATACACGAGGAACACTTGTATCCATGGATTTGGTGTTGTTCGATATTGATTTATCACCTCCTGGTCTAGGGGCGTGACAGTTTCGTCCAAAGCAAACTCTGCACGCTTTACTTGCCACCCTGTTAAATACTTACTGTAAATAAATTACTATATTATACTTCGTCAGAAACCTCTGTAATGGCAATTAGATCAAGATGCAAGAGACCTGTCACCATCAAACTATATGAATGCCCACCCACAAAAAAAACATATGAATGCTGTCACACGCGAGCGTGCCCGCGCACACACATAAAATAACACAAGCAGTCCTTATGGTTATTTGGGAATAGTACCTTATACGTGAAGTAGAGCACATCAAGCTACTCTTTCATTTATATGTGATGAAAAGTTGTGCCAGGAAAACAAAAGCAAAAGGTTAACATCCACTGGATAGCACAGTTATTCCTAGCAAATAGATATTGCTCGTACCGTCGTACGCCCCCACAGTGCTGCAGCAGCATCGTAAAGCTGGATTCCACTGGATAGCACTAGTACATCGCTGCTACAGTACAACGGAGCATCGTAAAGCTCGCGGCTGCTGAGCCCTCACGCGGCGCCTCCATCGGCCCCCATCTCCATCACGGAGCCCACCAACTCGATAGAAAGCCAAGGGTCGCAGCGCGCGGTTGCCGGCTCCAGCCCCAAGACGTCGCATGCAGGGATGGTGCGGCGCCTTCCTCCAGCCCCAAGACGTCGCATGCAGGGATGGTGCGGCGCCTTCCTCCTTTTCCAACTGGCCGCTGGCAGCCTGGCACAGCCAGGGCTCCGAGGGAGTGGCTAGGTGTCGCCTCGGCTTGGATCATGTCGAACCTTGAGACGATGGAGTCGACGATCGAGCTCTCCTACAATCGCTAGCTCGGTTAGGATAACAGGGGCTGTTAAGTTACGTGGATCCTGTGCTCGTTCAGACTCTTCCATTTACTCACTTTTTTTACGTGGATACTGTGGAGTAACTTAGCCTCGCAATAACTACTGTAGTACTTCTTTTTAACGTGACAACAAAGTTCCTTTTTGAGAACAGCAACACAATTATGAAGCCGCTCAGGAGCCTTGTTCAATTCTGGGTATAATGCCATCTCATCTCCTGGCGCAGTTTCCCTTGTGCCCAAGACCACGTGTCGGTCATAGACGCTCTTTTTTGTGGAGCATGTAAATGGAACCAATCAATCGGCTGACCCACACCTCTGGTGGTAGGTCGGATGTGATAAAGGGTGAGCTCCTCCATAACGCTTTTTCCGTCCAAAGCAAACTTTGCACGTTTTATTACTTGCCATCCTGTTAAATACTTATACTTACTGTAAAGAAATTACTATATTATAAGTAGTACTTCTTTAGAACATCTGAATTGGCGATTAATTCTTTCGTCTCATAATATAAGGCCTCCTTTGGTTCATAGGATAAAATATCATAGGAATAGTAAAATCATAGGAAGTGAGGTCGCATGCATCTCACTTCCTATAAGGAAAGAGATGTCACTTGATTCATAGTATAGGATTTTTTTTCATTGAGTCTAGGCTAATGCTTTTTCCCTTTAAAATGTGAAGGATTGATTCCTATCCTATATAGGAATAGGAATTCATTCCTACAAACCAAAGGGCTTTATAGAAATTTTTTCTATAAAAATCATATCCTTTACAAATTCTACAAGATTCATCCAAATCAAAGGAGGCCTAAAAGCGTTTCTAACACTAGATGGAGTAGATAACCTGTCACCATCAAAATATATGAATGCTGTCACACGCGAGCGACGTGCGCACAACTATCCATCATTGAATACGTGAAGTGAAGCACATCATGTGCATGTGCATCGATGCCAAAACCTGGGTAAGGGCATGTCCCACATCACGTGTTGGTCTCGGTTATATACTACGTTCTTTTTTCTTTTGAACCGGGCATAACCCCTTTTCATTACTTTGACATAACGAAAATACAAAGTTTTCACCATTGCAGTTACTAAGGAAGCGAGAAAGGGGAAAGCGAGTTCAACGCATCCTTGGAAAACCCACTGCAAGCACTCGTCCTTGAGCAGCTTACCGTGGGGCGAAAACCCAAAGACACCCAAACACAGAACTAACCCTAAACGATATCATCCAGCGAGGTTTTGATACAGCAAAAGAGCTCACGCAGAAGCAGAATGAGAGCGCTCACACAGGAGCAGCATGACCACAGATCAAGACCAAGGCACACGACCAAGACGAGATTAACATGACCCAGCTCAGGCACCGATCCTCTTCCTTCAGTCCTGCTCCATCTTGCCTGAAACCGCACAAATCCTCATCATGTTTGATGCGCTGGCTCTTAGCACTTTTGATCCTCTCTCCATCGCCTCCCGGTCCGTCCCAGTCATCATCCCTGCCCAATAAGAGATGAAACCACAAGCAGAATAAATCACAGCGAAAGGAGTTTTTAATTTTTTCTGTTCAAAGGTAGCTTGGTTTCGGCAATTCCATATAGCTCAGCACACAGCTGCAAGCACAAATGTGTAAAACTTTCCTCCATCAGGAAGGAAAACGTAGCACCATAAAAAGTATTGCCAAATATTGTTCGGACATGTGCCCGTACCCAGAATACACCCCACCGTCCTCCAGACCACCCTGGCCACAGGACATATGAAGAACAGGTGATTTGAAGTCTCTCTGTTCCAACAGAAAGAACATTTGGGGTTGCCGGCCCATCGTCTTCTACTCATGACATCTCTAGTCAAAATAGCATCCTGGAAGGTTTGCCACACGAAAATTTGAATTTTCAAAGGGATCTTTGCCTGCCAGATCCATCTGTAGTTACAACCTGTGATGTTTCTCTCCAGGTAGTCATATACCGATCTGGTTGTAAATTTATTCTTCTTGCCCAGGGTCCAAGCCACTTGATCATGTTCATCCAATAACTCCCAGGAGTTAACAGTGTTATTGAGTTCATTCCACTGATCTAACAATGCTGCATGCAGCTGTCTTCGGAAGAAGTTTTCCCCTACACCATTTCTAAACTGTTCCACCGTGATCTCCTGTATATTACAAATGTTGTATAGCATAGGGTATTTCTGCTCCATAGGGAGCTCGTCATGCAAGGAATCTTTCCACACCCTAGCAAGGTTGCCCGAATTCATAATCACTTTACGATCGGCCAGATAATATTCTTTTACTTTCATAATAGCTTTCTAGATAGGGGAATCCCTAAATCTCCTTTTGACCGATGTAACCGTATCTTTGTTTTAGGTATTTCGCTCGGATTACTTCTTGCCACAGCCCTTGCTGTGTTTCCAGTTTCCACCACCACTTGGTGAGAAGACTGATGTTCTGTTTTCGGAGATCTTTCACCCCCAGTCCTCCCTTATTCTTAGATCTACATATTCTGGTCCATTTGACCAGGTGATATCTCTTGCGGCCCTCATGTTCTTGCCAAAAGAAGCGCTTACGATGTTTGTCCAGTTTATCAATGACCATCTTAGGCAGGAGAAACATAGACATATAAAAATAGATGATGCTAGTAAGGGAAGAGTTCAGAAGGATAAGTCTTCCTCCTGATGAGGCCGCATTGCCTATCCAGGACTCGCAACAATGCAAGAATCGCTCATCGGCGAAGTTCCATTGCAGGCTACGAAGGGCCGAATAGCTGACTAGCACACCCAAATAATTGGTGCGCATGTAACTGGAAACATCGGCTGACCCATATAATTGGTGCGTTGGTGGGATGTGATCACGAGCGAGCGTGTGGGCAAGGGCGCGCGTGCATATGTGTTGCTATATGTGCATATGTTGTTGTGTGTGTATGCTACTACCCGCTAACCCGCACATACACTGTTCGATCACGTTAAAACACGACGAACGCACGCGGATAAAAAACAGATAGCCAAAGACATATGTCGTGCCTTCTTTTTCTATTTATCTTCTTTTCTATTTTTTTTCACACGGCACAACTTTTCTATGCCTTGGCTGTCTATATACTAATAATATACAGCCACCGACCCAACTCAATCGTAAATCCGATATAAAAAAAAACTCAATCGTAAATCTACACGCACCAAGGCCTAAACTAGCTAAGCTAGACACCACCTAACCTAACTCACGTAGAACTAGTACTCCCTGACGTACACGTACTAACCTAGTATAGGCACTTGACAATGTCCTAACCGGACTACATGACCTCAAACGATCAGCTAGCCAAACTAGCTTGTACTCCTATAACCACCTTTTTCTATTCCAAAGTCAAGATTATTGCTAACACACACACACACACACACACACACACACCACACATGAGGGGTAAGAGAGTCTTTTCAAGCGTCAATTAGGCTCAAACTGGATGAAAATGTCATAAAGGGCATAAAATTTAGACTCGTTGTTAGATAGAGAAGAATAATTTTTTCAGTGTCAAATAAGAAGACGAAATTTAAGATAGTGTTAAATAAGGAATTGTTCCCTATAATAAACATCAAAACAATAATCCCATTTCTCTTTTTAGAAATCCTTTAAATCAAAGCATGCCTCACTATGTTTCCACTATTTAAAATTTAAATTTGCCAAACATACTCAATATTAGACTTGTTTTGTAGATATCACTAAGAGAAAGACACGTGTTCAATCAAATTATTTATCCAATATGTATTTCAAAAGGTATAACTATTTCAAGTTTGAGATTGAAAAATTGAATTCATGTACTAGTGGGTAGTAGGGAAAAAAGTGGAGTGAGAAAACGAGGGACGTCACAGCCAGCTGTTAGCATGGGGAAATGTTTGGTTGTGCGCGCGTGTGTGAGAGGGTGTTTGTTTCCAGGGACTTATTGGTTTAGGGACTTAAAAAAGCCCCTATAAGTCCCATCTTAACCAAACAGGAGGGACTTAAAGTGGGCATTTGGGATTTATGAAATAAGACTTTTAAGGAGGGACTTATATGGACTTATAATTATAGTATGGTCTTTTAGTCCATGTTAAGTCCCAGGAACCAAACAGATAGGGACTTTTTAAAAATTTGAGACTTATAAGTTAGAATTAAAAAAAGTCCTAGAACTTATGAAGCAAATAGGAGCACAGCCCGCCAGCCACTCGTGTGCGTGCAGTGCAGCAGCAACTCCTGGTGGCCACTGAGTGATGAACTCAACTCTCCTGCTGGCACGTAGGTGATGATATGCATGTCCCTGTCGCAGGTACTGTAGGCACAGTGTGGCCGGTCCCCCCATAGTGGACGGTGGTTACTCCATCCTGTTTATGGCGACCGATTTGGCCAGGAATATGGCAGATTGTTTGCACAAGTCCCTGTACCTCTGTTATGCACCATTATTTTGCCGGTGTGGTAAGAACTTGAGTTAATAATCCTGCAACAAGGCGCGGAAATTCACAGGACACGCACCCTGCGCGGTCAGCCTCCCCACTCGATCACGCTGTGATTCATACGTACTGCCGTACATACTGAATACAGTACGTGCGAATATGTTCAAATATACATGTGGGTGTTATACGTATATGTCGTACATACTGCCGTATTCTCCCGCGTTGAAATTCGGGTGACCTTATATGTGTACCTTTTTGTTTCATGTTCTTCTCCTTCCCCCCGTCTCTTCATTATTACTCTGGACGAACTCTTCTTCTTTCTCCACATCCACACCATTCTTCGATGTTCTCTCATGTGTTCCTGTCTATTCTCTTTTAGAGCGGAGTTTTATAGATTAAAATTACAATTCGACTGGTAACATCTTGTTTTATTCTTTCAGTTCTGCTACTCAACATACAGCCATATGTTGCCATTTTATGCGATTTCCTGTCCACTGTTCATCTTCTTCTTCCTTCGTCCCTGTCCTGTTTCGCTCTTATGTTCTAATTTTGTCTCGTCCTCTTTTTTTTTCATGTTTGTTTCCGTTCCATGGAATTAGTTTCATTTACGTCATCTGGGCTCATGTGTTCGTCCTCTCCTATCACTTTGCTAATTAAGCATAGTTTTTCCCACATAAAATTACTACACTCTTCTTCTCAAAAAATTATTTTCTCTTCCCTCAAATACTCATCCTTGTATTCTTCAACAATTGCGTCCTCATACTGTCAAATAGTAATTTGTTGAAAGACCGCGATGTCTTCCTATAAATTTCGCCAGCAATGTAATTTTCAGGTATAAAATAAAATCCACTCCGCCTGTCCCAAAATAAGTGTCTTAACTTTGTACTAACTTTAGTACAAAGTTGTACTAGAGTTGAGACACTTATTTTGGGACGGAGGGAGTACACAGATACGCTTTCCTAGCCAAATGACATCATAATCTGGTTTACCAACAATAAAATCAAGTTTGATAGTACTATATAGAGGCAAATAATAGGATTTGAGTTAAGTTCAACAAAGTACTAAAAAGAGGCAAGTAACACACATGTTAAACTAAATAGTGGTGGTAAAAACATTGTATGTTCTGCCATGCATGCCTACTAACTAGACTCTTTGCACACTGGGCATCCATTTAATGGATTCATTATGTTGACAAAATAAACATACATAATTAAACAAAATGACCAACACAGAAGACATGCATAGATATAGTTCAACATAAAACACATATAAGTAGGGGAACCACTAGGGATCAGACTACTGACACTAGCTTCTTATCAGACCAGTACCAAGCCGTTGGATGAAAGCCCATATGGCCGCTAGATCAGTAGGCTGGCCACTGCACATCTTTCATGGGCAGTTTGCAAAATTAAAACCCAATGAAGCTAACTATGTGGGATTTGGTAATAACTGCTTCAAATATTTAGAAAACTAATGTGACGCTTTCCATATATTTAGCTAACTAATTTGGGATGGTAAGGAGAGTACTAACTGACATTCTTCGAGATATAGGTTGCTACCTTACATGCAAAATTTTGTTTCCAATATTATTCAGTATTGATTATGATGAAATGTTGCTTCAATATGGATTTTTTTATCTTGACACCATTATTGATGTTTCCATTAGTCGAAGAATTAGCTTCCATGGTTAATGATGTTTGCTTCCTGGGTATAAGACTTTGTGTCTAATAATATATTGTTTCAAAAGCATCGGATATTGCTTCCTTGAAAAATGAAAATATCCTTTCTCCCATGGATGGAAGAATGGTTGGTTTTACAGATGGAAGCACCATTTTTAGGAAACAATCCTTGATAATTGCTTCCAATAACCTCGGCTATTCTAACTGGGATTTTGGCGCTACATCAAACATACCTGGGCCATGCAGTTTGCTTCCATATGAGAAAAATTCTTTTTCAATTATGGTGAACTCGGTGGAATTTAATTTTGCTTCTGGCCTGGAACATTTTGTTTTCCTTGTCCAACGAAATTGCTTCCAAGACATCTGAAGCTCGTCTCCAACATAGAAAAGAAATACACTTTGCTTCCAAAAAGAGAATAATTTGCTTCCAAAGAAAATAATATTTGCTTCCAAAGTTACAAATATTTGCTCAGATCTTTGATACGTCTCCAACGTATCTATAAATTTTGATTGTTCCATGCTGTTATATTATTATTCTTGGATGTTTTATATTCACTTTATAGCAACTTTATATCATTTTTTGGGACTAACCTATTGACATAGTGCCCGGTGCCAGTTGTTGTTTCTTGCTTGCTTTTTACTTTGCAGAATATCAGTACCAAATGAAGTCCAAGTGCCACGAAACTTTTTGGAATTTTTTTTCTGCCCAGAAGACAACTTGGGAGCCAAGGAAGTGCAAGAGGGGAGGCCCGTGGGGCCCAGTACCCACCAGGGCGCACTAGAGGCCCATGTCGCACCCAGATGGGTAGTGGGTCCCATGGGAGTCCTTTCAACCATCTCTCAGCTCTATAAATACCCACATATTTTAGAAACCCTAGGGGTTCGACGAAACACAATTTCAGCTGCCGCAAGTTCCAGAACCACGTGATCCAATCTAGAGCCCTATTCCGGCACCCTGCCGGAGGGCAACACGATCATGGATGGGTTCATCATCCTCATTGGTGCTCCTCCGATGATGCGTGAGTAGTTCACCACAGACCTACGGGTCTGTAGCTAGGCAGTAGCTAGATGGCATCTTCTCTCTTTTTGATTCTCAATACTATGTTCTCCTCGATGTTCTTTCAGATCTATTTGATGTATGAATTTTTGCGGTGTGTTTGTTGAGATTCGATGAATTGTGAGTTTATGATCAGATGTACCCATGAATATAATTTGAGTCTTCTTTAATCTCTTATATGCATGATTATTATAGCCTCGTATTTCTTCTCCGAAACTTTGGTTTGTTTTGGCCAACTAGAATTATTTTTCTTGCAATGGGAAGAGGTGCTTGATGTCTATACACAACTTGTTCTTGTAGACTCGTGCTGGGCATCCAAGCGCGGAGTTTTGTAGGACAGTAGCAAATTTCCCTCAAGTGGATGACCTAAGTTTTATCAATCTGTGGGAGACGTAGGATGAAAATGGTCTCTCCAAAACAACCCTGCAACCAAATAATAAAAAAGTCTCTTATGTTCCCAACACATCAAATAGAATGGTAATTTGTATAGGTGCACTAGTTCGGCGAAGAGATGGTGATAAAAGCGTAGTAATGATGGTAGATATCGATTTTTGTAATAGGAACAATAAAACACAACAATGTAGCAATTGATAAAACGGATCACAGACAGTATTGCAATGCTTGAAAATGAGGCCTAGGGTCCATACTTTCACTAGTGCAATCTCTCAACAATGCTAACTTAATTGGATCATATAACCATCCCTCAACGTGCGATGAAGAATCACTCCAAAGTTCCTATCTAGCGGAGAATATAAGAAGAAATTGTTTGTAGGGTACGAAACCACCTCAAAGCTATTCTTTCCTATCAATCTATCCTAGAGTTCTTACTAAAATAACACCAAGCTATTCTTTCCGATCGATCTAACCAAGAGTTCATACTAAAATAACACCACATGATACACATCAACCAATTCTAATGTCAGCTAGATACTCCAATGTCACCTGGAGTATCTGTGAGTTGATTATACGATATGCTTCAAACAATTTCAGATTCATAATACTCAATCCAACACAAAGAACCTCAAAGAGTGCCCCAAGATTTCTACTAGAGAAAGAAAGACGAGAACATGCATCAACCCCTATGCATAGATTACCCCAATGTCACCTCTGGAATTCGTGAGTTGAGTGCCAAAACACATATCAAGTGAATCAATATGATACCCCATTGTCACCACGGGTATTCATAACAAGACATAAATCAAGTGTTCTCAAATCCATAAAAGTAATCAATCTGATAAGAACAAAATCTCAAACGGAAAATCAATTCATCACAAGATAGAGAGGGGAAAACACCATATGATCCAACTATATTAACAAAGCCCGCGATACATCAAGATCGTGACATCTCAAGAACACGAGAGAGAGAGAGCTTAAACACATAGCTACTGGTACAAATCCTTGGCCTCGAGGGTGGACTACTCCCTCCTCATCATGGTGGCCGCCGGGATGATGAAGATGGCCACGGGTGATGATTTCCCCCTCCGGCAGGGTGCCGAAACAGGATCTAGGTTGGTTTTTCATAGCTACAGAGGCTTGCGGTGGCGGAACTTCTGATCTGGGGTTATTTCTGGGCGTTTCGGTATTTATAGGATATTTTGGCGTCGGTTTCACGCGAAGATGGGCCTCGAGGTGACCACAACCCACCTGGACGCGCCAAGGTGTCTTGTGCTCACCTCCTTTAGCTTCTGGTCCTCCCACGAAGCTTCTAGTGCCTCTTTTATTCCAAAAAACCGTCAAAAAGTTTTGATGCATTTGGAGAACTTTGTTTTGTGCACAAAAAACAACACCATGGTAGTTCTGCTGAAAACAGCGTTAGTCCGGGTTAGTTCCATGCAAAATACCAAAACCATACAAAATTGTTGTAAACATGGCATGAATACTTCATAAATTATAGATACGTTGGAGACATATCAGTGCTTTGTAATGGGTTCGATCTTGCGCTGTCCTCACCCAGTGACAAAAGGGGTAGCGAGGTATCGTATCACCATCACTTTTATTTACCTTTACCTTTTTTAGTCCGATCCTTAGTGATTTCGTAATTTAGTTGAATAAAAGTTTAGTATGATCTATTTTCAAGTTTTAGTTTCGTCATCTATCTATCTATGTAATCGATTGAGAGCTATATAATAAAGTTTAGTTTGAGTTTTGTCTCTTTATTTTTAAGTTGCAATCAAATAAAAAGAAATAAAAAAAAGATCATATACCAATCTTATGGTAAGTGATGACATCACATAAGGAAAAGTATAAGTGGTAAAATTTGTTGAAGGTTGACAAACAAAGCATTGATCAATGATGCAACTCATGAAAAAATTAATAAAGGAAGAGAAGATTCACATGCAAATACACTATCTTGGACATCTATTATGATTGTGAGCCACAATTAATTATTATATGTCAAAATTGTTGGCGTTGGACAAGGAAGACAACGTAATGAGTTATGTTTGTTCATATCCACATAGAAGTTATATTGTCATAGATCCTCCAACATGTGGTGCTTGCTCAATATTTTTGCTAGCCAAAAATTCTGCACTAAGTAGAGATACTACTTGTGCATCCAAAAACCCTATACCCAACTCACTATTTTAGAGTCCAACATACCTACCTATGGATTGAGTAAGATCCTTAAAGTAAGTTGTCATCGGTACAAAAAGGTAATAAAATTGCTTCTAAATGTGTTTGATCATTTAGTGTAAGAGAAAATTGAGCGTTGTACAAACTTGTGACGGCAAAGTAATAAAAGCGATGGACTGCGTAATAAAGATTGGTATCATAAGGGGCAATATAATGTGAAGTTCTTTTACATTAAGGGATTGAGCATACAAACAAAAAGCGCATGACAACCTATGCTTCCCTCCGCGAAGGTCTTATCTTTTACTTTTATGTATTTACTTTTATGCAAGAGTCAAAGTATTCTTCCCTATTCCTTTTTATTTTCTCTTTTTGCGAGCATCATGTGGTGGGGAAAGATCTAGGCACATATATCTAGTTGGATATGAGTGGGCATGAGTTATTATTGTTGACATTACCCTTGAGGTGAATATGTTGGGAGGCAAAACTATAAGCCCCTATCTTTCTATGTGTTCGGTTGAAACTTTTTGCTCATGGGTATGTTGTGAGTGTAGGCAATCGTAGAAGACTAAATGATAGTTGAGTATGTTGACTTGCCAAAAGGCTCCGACATGTGACCCTTCCTGAAAATATGATGAAATGTGGTTGCAAAGTCGTCCGAGAACATAGTTTGTTGGTTTCCAATAAAGTTTATGCTTTTACTTCGATGTTGTGATGAATTGTTAATTTTCATGAGAAGTTATATTATAAAAGTTGTATGGTTTGTTAGAATTTTATATACCAGTTTGTAGGTGTAATAATAATAAGAATGATGCCACTATGTCGGTATTTTGTTTTTATTGACACCTCTCTCTCAAAACATGTGGACATGATTTCCGATATCGGCTTTCGCTTGAGGACAAGCGAGGTCTAAGCTTGGGGAGTTGATACGTCCATTTTACATCATGTTTTCCTACTATTATTTAAAATGTTTTATGGTTAATACTGCTTTATGGAGTAATTCTAATGCCTTTTATCTCATAATATGCAAGGTTTACACGAAGAGGGAGAATACCGGCAGCTGGAATTCTGGACCTGGAAAAAGCTACGTCAGGCCAACTATTCTGCACATCTCCAAATGAGATGAAAATTCACGAAGAATTATTTTGGAATATATGAAAAATACTAGAGAAAATAAGTACTAGAGGGGGGCCACCTAGTGAGCACAAGACAGTAGGGCGCGCCCGGCCCCCCAGGTGTGCCTGGTGGGTTGTGCTCAGCCCAGCCCACATCTGGTGCCTATCTTCTGGTACTTAAGGTATTTTGACCTATAAAAAATAAGGGGGGAGACTTTGGGGATGAAGCGCAACCGTCTAGAGGTGGAACTTGGGCAGGAGCACTTTTGCCCTCCGGCAGAGCGATTCTGCCGGGGGAACTCCCTCCCAGAGGGGGAAATCGAAGCCATCGTCATCACCAACTACCCTCTCATCTTTGGGAGGCCAATCTCCATCAAAATCTTCAAGATAACCATCTCATCTCAAACCCTAGTTCATCCCTTGTGTTTAATCCTTGTACCGGAACCTCAGATTGGTACCTGTGGGTGACTAGTAGTGTTGATTATTTCATGTAGTTGATTACTATATGGTTTATTTGGTGGAAAATTAGACGCTCAGATCTATTATGCTATTCAATACCCCTATGATCTTGAGCATGAATATTATTTGTGAGTAATTACCTTTGTTCTTGAGGCCACGGGAGAAATCATGTGAACTTGACATGTGTTTGATATTCCGATGATATGTATGTTGAGATTCCCTTAGTGGTGTCATGTGAACGTCGACTACATGGCACTTCACCATCCTTGGGCCTAAGGGGATGCATTGTGGAGTAGTTATTAGATGATGGGTTGCTAGAGTGACAGAAGCATAAACCCTAGTTTATGCGCTACTTCGTAAGGGGCTGAATTGGATCCATATGTTTAATGCTATGTGTTGGGGATATAACTCCTAGGTATGACCCACCCAGGAGGGTCCGAGTCACACCATTGGAGAATTAAGATGAGAAGGCCCAATGAGGTTCAAGAATACAGATGGCGGTTCATAGAGCGAGCTTATTGAAGGCCCAAGACCTGCTGTAGACTTGAGGCCCAAGGGTGTGGGCCGCCGTGTGTTAAACTTGTTCTGTAAGGTAGGTTTAGTAAAAAACCGAGCCGGTCACGTTTGTGTGAGACGGCCGGGACTCTGTAAACCGCCGAGCATCAACCTGAATATAAAGGGGTGACCCGACAACGGGTGAACTCAAGAAATAGATGACCGAGAACTAGGTCAAGTGTATTCACTTCCTTGTGATCGAAACTCAAGCAATACAACTAAAAGCAGGAGTAGGCTTTTACCTCGTTGAGAGGGGCCGAACCTGGGTAAACCCTTTGTGTCCTTTGTCCCGTTCAACCCCCTTAAGCTAACCTAGTGTGATGGCTCCACACCTAAGTCCTTTCACTAGGGCATCTGCCGCGACAAATCCACGACAGTTGGCGCCCATGCTACTTCTTGAGCTTGTGTTGGTTTTTCCCTTGAAGAGGAAAGGGTGATGCAGCAAAGTAGAGTAAGTATTTCCCTTTGAGAACCAAGGTATCAATCCAGTAGGAGACAACGAACAAGTCACCAAATACCTGCACAAACAATCAAACAAACTTGCACCCAATGGGATAAAGGGGTTGTCAATCCCTTCACAGTTACTTGCAAAGGTGAGATCTAATAGGGATAGATAAACGGTAAAGTAAATATTTTTGGTATTTTTGGTTTATAGATAGGAAAGTAAAAGATTGCAAAGGAAGTAAATCGGAAACTAAAGTTGTATATTGGAAACTTACATGATGGGAAATAGAAACGTATATGATGGAAAATAGACCCGGGGGCCATAGGTTTCACTAGAGGCTTCTCTCAAGATAGAAAAAATTACGGTGGGTGAACAAATTACTGCCGAGCAATTGATAGAAAAGCGCAAAGTTATGACGATATCTAAGGCAATGATCATGAATATAGGCATCATGTCCGTCTCAAGTAGACTGAAACGATTCTGCATCTACTACTATTACTCCACACATTGACTGCTATCCAACATGCATCTAGAGTATTAAGTTCATAAAGAATGAGGAGGCGACGACGAGGTTGGGAGGCGTCGGCAACGGCGATGTCAGGGAGGCGTCGGCGACGAGGAGCGGGCGGCGACGGGGAGGGCGCAGCGGCGGCGATGGCGACAACAACGAGAAGAGCAGCCTAGCGGCGGCGGGGCGCATGGGAGTTGGCGTCGGGGGAGAATGTGGAAAAATTCCTATGTGTTGGTTATATAGGAAAGCCTTTGTTCCCGATTCGTGGCACCAACTAGGACCAATGCACCCCTTTAGTCCCGGTTGGTGCCACCAACCGGGACCAAAGGTAAGTTTTCAGCAGCCCAAAGGGCGGGAAACAGGGACCTTTGGTCTCGGTTGGTGACACCAACCGGGACTATAGGGGGGCATTGGTCCTGGTTGGTACCACGAACCGGTACGAATGCACCCCTTTAGTCCTGGTTGGTGCCACCAACCGGGACCAAAGGCCTTGTGCTACTCGCGACCAGAAGTTTAGTCTCACCTCGCTAGTTGAGAGGGGCTCAAAGTTGTTTATAAGCCTCACTGCCGCTGCCCTCTCGAGCTCCTCTCAAATGCAGGCTTACAGGCCTAAACACGTTGTCTCTGCCTGTGGGCCTACTGGGCCTTCTGCGGGCTTGAATCCTTGCCCATGGTTGGGTTTCTAGTCGTATTCAGGCCGTGGTGGCCCACTAGGTGGCATTTTTTTATTTTTTTCCAGTTTTTTGTTTTGTTTTTTGCTTTATTAATTTTCTTTTGTTTCTACTTATAGTTTTTCAATGATTCTTTTTGCTGTTAGGTCACAAAAATTATAAACTTTCTGTTAGTGACATTAGTTTTCAAATTTGAATTTTTTGAAATTTGTGTGAATCACTAGTTTGTGAATAAGTTTACTATAAAAATAAATTTTTGAGTGATTCTTTTTCCTGCTATTTAATATTACTGTGTTTTATCATTATATTCAATTTGGTAATTTTAGGTTATTTTAAATATCTGTTTTAATCAAAAACAAATTTTTTTATTTTAGTTTGCTATTAAAGTTTCTAACAAAAAATTTATTTATGAAAATTCCTTTTGCTATTAATGTTTTGAACAGAAAATACTTTGATAATTTTAGTTGCATAAATTTTATATAATTTTAGTTTCAAAAATACTAGAGGTTTATAAAAGATTTTTAGTCGATTCCTTTTGCTATTAGAGTTTTATAAAAGGTTTTTTGTTGATTCTTTTTGTTATTGAAGAATATTATAGTTTTGTTTTAGTTGATCATAACATAAATTTTTAATTGATTATTTTTAGTTCATTCTTTTTGCTATTAGTTCATGTCTTTTTGCTATTAGTTCATTATTTGAGCTAAATGACCATGAAATTGAAAAGCACTACAAATGAACTCTGAAAAGGTTGAAAGTTGGCATGGTATCATCATTTCACCCACATAGCATGTGCTAAAATGTTGAGAGGGTTACGGCAAAAACTGGATGCACTTCGTGTACAAAATGGACAATCTCTTTCGAAGTATGAGGGTTTCAAACAAAAACTCATCTGTTACTAAGGGATTTCATTTTTTTGAACTTATTTGAACTCCAGACTTTTTGTGTGTTCAAAATGCACCATTCAAAGCCATATCATCAATTTTCAACCCTTTCTGACTTCATTTGTTATTTTTCATGCATTTACTGATTTTTTGAGCTAAATGACCCTGAAATTGATAAGCACTACAAGTGAACTCTAAAAAGGTTGAAAGTTGGCATGGTATCATCATTTCACCCCCATAGAATGTGCTAAAAAGTTGAGAGGGTTATGGAAAAAACTAGATGCACTTCGGGTACAAAATGGACAATCTCTTTCGAAGTATCTAGGTTTCGGACGAAAACTCATTTGTTAGAAAGGGATTTCATTTTTTTGAACTTATTTGAAATCTAGACTTTTTGTGTGTTCAAAATGCACCATTCAAAGCCAGATCATCAATTTGCATTTCATTTCTTCACATGTAACTTCAGTGATATTCTAGATCAAAGGCATCATCATAATAGTTGTTGAGAGAAAGTCTTCACTTTTTCTCCGCTTGTGTCCTTTGCTTATTGCGCCGTAACCATGGATAATCTTCATCGTTTAACAGGGTGCTGGGGTCAGCCTTCACTTTGAAGGGAGGAATTTCATGAAACTTTTCATAATCTTCAGACATGTTTGTCTTGCCCTCCAATCCCACGATGTCTCTTTTTCCCGAAAGAACTATGTGGCGCTTTGGCTCATCGTATGATGTATTCGCTTCCTTATCTTTTCTTTTTCTCGGTTTGGTAGACATGGCCTTCACATAGAAAACCCGCGCCACATCATTGGCTAGGACGAATGGTTCGTCTATGTACCCAAGATTGTTCAGATCCACTGTTGTCATAACGTATTGTGGGTCTACCTGTACCCCGCCTCCTGATAGATCGACCAATTTGCACTGAAACAAAGGGACCTTAAAATTATGTCTGTAGTCAAGTTCCCATATGTCCACTATGTAACCATAATATGTGTCCTTTCCCCTCTTGGTTGCTGCATCAAAGCGGACACCGTTGTTCTGGTTGGTGCTCTTTTGATCTTGGGAGATCGTGTAAAATGTATTCCCAGTTATCTCGTACCCTTCGTAAGTCAATACAGTCGAAGACGGTTCCCTGGCCAACGAGTACAGCTCATCCGAAACAGTGTTGTCACCCCTGAGATGTGTTTGCAACCAACTGCCGAAATTCCTGATGTGTTCACATGTAATCCAGTCCTCTCACTACTCCGGGTGTTTGGAGCGTGATACGTCTCCAACGTATCTATAATTTTTGATTGCTCTATGCTATTATATATTCTGTTTTGGATGTTTAATGGTCTTTATTATACACTTTTATATTATTTTTAGGACTAACATATTAACCCAAGGCCCAGTGCAAATTGTTGTTTTTTTGCCTATTTTAGTGTTTTGCAGAAAAGGAATATCAAACGGAGTCCAAACGGAATGAAACCTTCGGGAGCGTGATTTTTGGAACAAACGTGATCCAGAGGACTTGGAGTGGACGTCAAGAAACCAACGAGGAGGCCACGAGGCAGGGAGGCGTGCCTGCCCCTCTAGGCGCACCCCCACCCTCGTGGGCCCCTCGTGGCTCCACCAACCTACTTCTTCCTCCTATATATACCTACGTACCCCGAAACCATCAAGGAGCACCACGAAACCCTATTTCCACCGCCGCAACCTTCTGTACTCGTGAGATCCCATCTTGGGGCCTTTTTCGGCGCTTTGCCGGAGGGGGAATCGATCACGGAGGGCTTCTACATCAACACCATAGCCTCTCCGATGATGTGTGAGTAGTTTACCACAGACCTTCGGGTCCATAGTTATTAGCTATATGGCTTCCTCTCTCTCTTTGGATCTCAATACAAAGTTCTCCTCGATCTTCTTGGAGATCTATTCGATGCAACTCTTTTTGCGGTGTGTTTGTCGAGATCCGATGAATTGTGGGTTTATGATCAAGATTATCTATGAACAATATTTGAATCTACTCTGAATTCTTTTATGTATGATTGGTTATCTTTGCAAGTCTCTTTGAATTATGGGTTTGGTTTGGCCTACTAGATTGATCTTTCTTGCAATGGGAGAAGTGCTTAGCTTTGGGTTCAATCTTGTGTTGCTTGATCCCAGTGACAGTAGGGGAAACGACACATATTGTTGCCATCAAGGATAAAAAGATGGGGTTTATATCATATTGCTTGAGTTTATCCCTCTACATCATGTCATCTTACCTAATGCGTTACTCTGTTCTTAGGAACTTACTACTCTAGATGCATGCTATATAGCGGTCGATGTGTGGAGTAATAGTAGTAGATGCAGGCAGGAGTCGGTCTACTTGTTGCGGACGTGATGCCTATATACATGATCATGCCTAGATATTCTCATAATTATGCACTTTCTATCAATTGCTCGACAGTAATTTGTTCACCCACCATAATACTTATGCTATCTTGAGAGAAGCCACTAGTGAAACCTATGGCCCCCGGGTCTATTTTCCATTATATTTATCTTCCGTCAACTAGCTATTTCGTTCACCGTTTATTTTGCAATATTTACTTTCAGTCTTTATCCTAAAAATACCAAAAATATTATCTTATCATCTCTATCAGATCTCACTTTTGCAAGTGGTCGTGAAGGGATTGACAACCCCTTTATCGCGTTGGTTGCAAGGTTCTTATTTGTTTGTGTAGGTACGAGGGACTTGCGTGTGGCCTCCTACTGGATTGATACCTTGGTTATCAAAAACTAAGGGAAATACTTACACTACTTTGCTGCATCACCCTTTCCTCTTCAAGGGAAAAACCAACGCATGCTCAAGAGGTAGCAGAGCGCAGAATGTTCTTGTGTTCATCGACATACATGGTCACCAAAGTAGAATTCTGTAGAACTGTGTAGTGTGCTTGAGACCAAGAATGCCCGTCCCTACATATTATTGACTCCCATCCTAGCGTGCCTTTTCCAGTCAGTCTCCCCTCATACCACGATTGAGGGAGACCAATCTTCTTAATGTCATGAATGAAGTCAACACAAAACCCAATGGCATCCTCTGTTTGATGTCCCATGGAGATGCTTCCTTCTGTCCTAGCGCGGTTTCGGACATATTTCTTTAGGAATCCCATGAACCTCTCAAAGGGGAACATATTGTGTAGAAATACAGGGCCCAGAATGACAATCTCGTCGACTAGATGAACTAGGACGTGCGTCATGATATTGAAGAAGGATGGTGGGAACACCAGCTCGAAACTGACAAGACATTGCGCCACGTCACTCCTTAACCTTGGTAGGATTTCTGGATTGATCACCTTCTGAGAGATTGCATTGAGGCATGCACATAGCTTCACAATGGCTAATCGAACGTTTTCCGGTAGAAGCCCCCTCAATGCAACCGGAAGCAGTTGCATCATAATCACGTGGCAGTCATGAGACTTTAGGTTCTGGAACTTATTCTCTGGCATATTTATTATTCCCTTTATATTCGACGAGAAGCCAGACGGGGCCTTCATACTGAGCAGGCATTCAAAGAAGATTTCATTCTCTTCTTTCGTAAGAGCGTAGCTGGCAGGACCTTCATACTGCTTTGGAGGCATGCCGTCTTTTTCATGCACACGTTGCTGGTCCTCCCGTGCCTCTGGTGTATCTTTTGTCTTCCCATACACGGTCAAGAAGCCTAGCAGGTTTACGCAAAGATTCTTCGTCATGTGCATCACGCCGATTGAAGATCAGACCTCTAGGTCTTTCCAGTAGGGTAGGTCCCAAAATATAGATTTCTTCTTCCACATGGGTGCGCGTCCCTAAGCATCATTCGGAACAGATAGTCCGTCGGGACCCTTTCCAAAGATTACTTATAAATCATTGACCATAGCAAGTACGTGATCACTGGTATGGATGGCGGGCTTCTTTCGATGATCTGCCTCGCCTTTGAAATGCTTGCCTTTCTTTCGACATTGATGGTTGGTTGGAAGAAATCGACGATGCCCCAGGTACACATTCTTCCTGCATTTGTCCATGTACATACTTTTGGTGTCATCTAAACAGTGTGTGCATGCGTGGTATCCCTTGTTTGTCTACCGAAGGTTACTGAGAGCAGGCCAATCATTGATGGTTACAAACAGCAACGCATGCAGGTCAAATTCCTCCTGTTTGTGCTCATCCCACACACGTACACCGTTTCCATTCCACACCTGTAAAATTTCTTCAACTAATGACCTAAGGTACACATCAATGTCATTGCCGGGTTGCTTAGGGCCTTGGATGAGAACTGGTATCATAATGAACTTCCGTTTCATGCACAACCAAGGAGGAAGGTTATAGATACATAGAGTCACGGGCTAGGTGTTGTGATTGCTGCTTTGCTCCCCAAAAGGAATATTGCCATCCGCGCTTAAACCAAACCATACATTCCTTGCATCACCTGCAAACTCCTCCCATTACTTTCTCTCGATTCTTCTTCACTACGACCCGTCAGCGGGTGCTCTCAACTTCCCGTCTTTCTTACGGTCCTCTCTGTGCCATCGCATCAACTTGGCATGCTCTTTGTTTCTGAACAGTCGTTTCAACCATGGTATTATAGGAGCATACCACATCACCTTGGCAGGAACCCTCTTCCTGGGCCGCTCGCCCTCAACATCACCAGGGTCATCTCGTCTGATTTTATACCGCAACGCACCGCATACCAGACATGCGTTCAAATCCTCGTACACCGTGGTAGAGGATGCTGTCATTAGGGCATGCATGTATCTTCTGCACCTCCAATCCTAGAGGGCATACAACCTTCTTTGTTGCGAACGTACTGTCGGGCAATTCGTTATCCTTTGGAAGCTTCTTCTTCAATATTTTCAGTAGCTTCTCAAATCCTTTGCCAGGTACACCATTCTCTGCCTCCCATTGCAGCAATTCCAGTACGGTACCGAGCTTTGTGTTGCCATCTTCGCAATTGTGGTACAACCCTTTTTTGTGATCCTCTAACATGCGATCAAACTTCAGCATCTCCTTTTGACTTTTGCACTGTCTCTTTGCATCAACAATGACCCGACGAAGATGATCATCGGCCACATCATCTGGTTCCTCTTGATCTTCAACTTCCCCTATTGCGATCACGAGGGGAACCTTTCGGGACGAGACTCCGCCGCCACGAGGCGGAACCTTGGCAGAACCAATCTAGAGCTCCGGCAAAGCTGTTCTACTGGGGATACTTCCCTCCGGGAGGGGGAAATTATCACCATCGTCATCACCAACGCTCCTCTCATCGGGAGAGGGCAATCTCCATCAACATCTTCACCAGCACCATCTCATCTCCAAACCCTAGTTCATCTCTTGTATCCAATTCTTGTCTCAAAGTCCGGGATTGGTGCTAGTAGGTTGCTAGTAGTGTTGATTACTCCTTGTAGTTGATGCTAGTTGGTTTATTTGGTGGAAGATCATATGTTCAGATCCTATATGCATATTATTACCCCTCTGATTATGAACATGAATATGATTTGTGAGTAGTTACGTTTGTTCCTGAGGACAAGGGAGAAGTCTTGCTATTAGTAGTCATGTGAATTTGGTATTTGTTCGATATTTTGATGAGATGTATGTTGTCTAGCCTCTAGTGGTGTTATGTGAACGTCGACTACATAATACTTCACCATTATTTGGGCCTAGAGGAAGGCATTGGGAAGTAATAAGTAGATGATGGGTTGCTAGAGTGACAGAAGTTTAAACCCTAGTTTATGCGTTGCTTCGTAAGGGGCTGATTTGGATCCATATGTTTCATGCTATGGTTAGGTTTACCTTAATACTTATGTTGTAGTTGCGGATGCTTGCAATAGAGGTTAATCATAAGTGGGATGCTTGTTCAAGTAAGAACAGCACCCAAGCACCGGTCCACCCACATATCAAATTATCAAAGTACCGAACACGAATCATATGAACGTGATGAAAACTAGCTTGACGGTATTCCCATGTGTCCTCGGGAGCGCTTTTCCTTATATAAGAGTTTGTCTAGGCTTGTCCTTTGCTACAAAAAGGATTGGGCCACCTTGCTGCATTTTATTTACTTTTGTTACTTGTTGCTCGTTACAAATTATCTTATCACAAAACTATCTATTACTACTTATTTCAGTACTTGCAGAGAATACCTTGCTGAAAACCGCTTATCATTTCCTTCTGCTCCTCGTTGGGTTCGACACTCTTACTTATCGAAAGGACTACGATAGATCCCCTATACTTGTGGGTCATCACCAGCTATGTAGAAGGAACCTCGATTCATCTATCATGGGAGGGGCCCACCGCCCTGCAAGTTTGGCGCAGCACAGCTGCAAGGCCCTGGATCAGACATGTTGGAGTCCGGGAAATTCCACAATGGAAAAAATCCAAATGATTGTCAATGCCCCAGCTCCGAGTGCCGGGAAGGGAATGAGAACTGTTGAACCAACGTTGTCTAATGTGTATGTATAGGACTAGGGTCTTCTATTTATACTGTTGTATCTCCTCTCTCCCTCCTGTATATTTGTACATCTTGGGAGACAAGAAGAGTCTGGTCCACCCTGTACATATATATGTGCATCATGCACATGATCTATGAATTATTGATGCATGCAATCCTTTCTTTCCAACTAACATGGTATTAGTTTAGCATGCAAATCCCCTTCCTTGCTTTCGCCTCTCCCTGCCGCCACCAATCTCTCTCGCCGTCGCCGTTGTAGCCCGTCGCCGCCCTCCCTCTCTCCCGTAGCCGCCGCACCCATCCCTTATCGCCGCCATATCCCACCCATCTCCCGTAGCCGCCGCCATCAACCCGATCCGCTGCTACCCAAATCCCTAACCCACATCGCTGCACCATGGACTCCACCAACTCCAACCCCTTCGCTGGACCCGGGCCCTCCGTCGCCGACGTCCGCGATCTCGACATCCATACACACGTCCCCATCAAACTTGATCAATCTAACTCCTCGTACTAAATGTGGAAGACCAACTTCAACCTTGTCTTCCATGAGTACCAACTTCAACCTCATCATGGCGGGCGACCCGGAGTGGCCCGCTATTGAGGCCACCCTGATCCGCTGGTTCTACCTCACAGTCTCAGCAGACATATTCCACACGGCCGTCTCCGAGGATGATGATGCTTGCGCCGTGTGGACCAAGATCAACGCGCTCTTCACCGACAGTAAGCTCCAATGTCTCTTTTTTTGCAGCAAGAATTTTTTGGGTGCCATATGACTCCTCCATTGATGACTATTGCATGCGCCTCAAGAGGCTTGCTGATGAGCTTCGTGACATCGGTGCCAAGGTGTCTGATGAGCTTATGCTTAGCACCCTCACTGCCAGCCTCAACGAGGACTTCGGCAACTCGGCCCCTAACCTCACCTTGTTGCCGAACCCTACCTTTCACACAGTTTTCATGTACTTGTGCCTGGAGGGAGGACGGATGAAGAAAGTTAAGGCTCCGGTGCATCACACCGTCCTCGCCACCGGGACTCTCGCGGGACGCCCTCGCCAGCTCCACCCCAGCCGCAGCATCTTGCCCCGTCGGGGTTCTTCCCCCGGCCTCCCCTGTCTCTCGCGTCACAACAGCAGCAGGGCGGCGGTCGCCGCAACAGGCGCCGTGGGGTGGCCGCTCCGCACAGCAGCAGCAGCAGCCAGGGTGAAGGGCGCCACGCCAACCCCAGCCCTCCACGCCAACTTGTGGACTGGCGTAGTTCATGCCTACCACATGCCGGTCCCGCGGGCCCCATTCTGTGTCTCCTTGGACCACGGCCCGCCGGCGTATCTGGCGGCGCCCTACCAGGCGGGAGGGGGGCTACCCGGCGCTCCCAGCCCCACCGACGACCTGTGGCTACCCGCCACTGTTCGCGCTGGCTCCGCCCCATGGGGCCTACGCCCTCCTACCTGCACCGTGGGATACGGCCCTCCTCGCCGCACTGCACTCGGCGCCGTCACCCAACAACTACGTCAGCGGAGGTGATTGGTAGATGGACACGGAGGCTACTGCCCACATGACAGTTCATCCCGGTAACCTAACCTCATCCTCTCCGGTTAACACCACCCGTATCACCCTCGATGACGGTTCTTCCTTGCATATTACTCATGTCGGTCATAGTTTCTAAATTATCGATGTATGCAATTCTTTCTTTCCATCTAACTGGAACAATGATTTCTCTAATCACTTGACATATCTGGCTGGAGCGTAATGCATGTGTTTTGTGAGCAAAGCAGGAGGACGCGAGTCACATCGTGGATGCGTGTCGGCGGGACCGGGAGCAATGGAGGCTGGCAGGCGCAAAATGCATTGAGCACCCATTCGGGGATGCAATGTGAGAAGTTTCATTTTTTTAATCGGTAGCCGTAGCCCTGGCCAAACCGGCTACAGGTAATCAATGGAAACCAGCGCGCTGGATATTTCTTCAACAACAACAAAAACTTCCCTCTTTCCTGTTCCCATTGTCATTTCCCATTTTACCCCTCTCCATGTTATATTGCCATGTTATATTTCCATCTTCCCTCTACCGTCCCCGTCCCCCGTCTTCTTCTCCATATCTGAAACACAGCGCGCCAGTCCATACCCCCTCGTCCTCCCTCGCTCCCTCCCTCCTTCCCATCCAGTCTACCCTCTGCGCGCGGCAATGAAGGCACTCATTAAAGCGCTTCTGATAGGAGGAGGCACTGTGGTCGGCCTAGGCGTGGCGGGTGGCGTTTTTCTCGCCGTTCGGTGGGTGGTGCGGCGGTATTGCGGCGGCGGCGGCGGCGAGCGCCGCATCGTCGTCGTCGTCGGGGACGGCGACGGCGACGTCGATCTCGTTCCAGTTGTGCGGGTGGACGGCGGAGCGGAGGAGGGTTTCGACCTCGAGGGCGGCGGCGGCGAGCGGCGGGGAGCGCGACGGTGACATCGTCGGCGGTGGGGAGCGCGGCGCGGCGGAGGATGCAGCAGCCGCAGCGGCCGAGCTGGATCTGCTGGAGGGAGGCCTGCTGGACGACGTCCGCAAGATCAGGTACATCGACTACCTCCACGCGCAAGCCGGCGGGGCAGTGAGGAGGAGCTACTCCGAGCCGATTTACAACACCATCTAGCCACGGTGATTCTTTCAGGATTTCAGACTTGATCGTACTATTAATTTGCGCTTTTCAGTTATGTGCTATGTGCTGCCTCGAGTACAGGGGCGATTTTACCGTACGGGCACCCTGGGCACGTGCCCGGGCTCGACGGCGCCGTTTAGATGAACTCCAGCGAGCTATCCAAGCTGCCAGAATCGTTTAACATGTTGAAATACGCTGGAAAATCGCGAAATAACGTTGGAAACAAACGAACTGCGCTATCCTTGCCTTCTGGGCCTTTCTCGCTACAACCAGGAGCCATGGGCCCATTCACATGTTTCGTAACATGGGCTAGCTCGCAGCAGCCGTAAGAGAAGCCAGCTCCTGAAACACGATTCAGAATCGATCGATTGAGGAAGCAAATCTTGTTAGACGAGGGACTTGCGATTCGCCAGATGGTATGGAACTGACGCTCCGCGGCACGCACGCTGCCCTAGCTACCTATCGATCTCGGAGGTGTACTGGCCGCCGGCGGAGTGCGGAGAGCGAGCAGGCGATAGGCCGACAAGATATATGGTGAGTGGCGGGGCCTCGACTCCGGCCGGTGACAGTCATGATCGAAAGCGCGTGCACGTGGGCCAAAACGGCGACTCCCCCACGAGAATTAGACTCCTGCTCCGACGAGCACGCGGCCGCTAGGTGAGTTGTTCTATATAACTTATGACAACTGTGCAGTTCAACATAGATTGTGCCAGATTCAAAATTATACTACTTGTTTAAGTTCTATAGAATTGAGCAGACTTTTTGTTTAACTAGAAGAATTCACAAGTGGATCACGGCAAAGTCTACATCAACAGAATGAACATGAACATAAACATTGGAGATTGGAGTTTTCTCATATAAGCGTCGAAAGGTATTTGGGAATTATTTGGTATTGTATCTAATGTTTTTATTTACTTCTATGATATATATTACACATGAGGTTTTATCCAAATATGATACTTGTGGTGTTTATTAGACCAAAGCAAAACTTTAGCTTATGATGTGCCCGGGCTTTGGAAATTCGCTAGCTCCGCCACTGCTCGAGCAGCTTCCTGAACTTGAAATCTTGAACTCACTTTGAGTCCGTCGGCATGTAACGAGTACTCTGCTACGTGCTTCTCTACTTGCTACTAGTTGCTAGTACGTGCGACTCCTGTACAACCAGGTTAAAACATGTTCATTCATGTGGGACCCTCTACGAGTTAATTGTTCGAGCAGCGCTTTATTTAATTGCCCAGCTACTGTTCAGCCAGTATCATAGCATGGGGGTATTCTGCTGCAACACCTATGATCTACTAAAGCGCGTCCGTTCCTTTTTTTAAGGAGAAAGGGAACAACTCTGCTGATTAATAATAAGAGAGTAAACCAAATACAGAATTGCGTGGTTTATGTGAAAAACTAGGTTGAAAACATTGGCGGCAACTCCAAAGAGGAGGGCGCCACAACGCCATCATCGCCGGTATCCTTCAAACCCCATGGAACCAAGGCTTTCGCACTGAGCCCTAAACCCCTCCACCTAACCGAGCCCCAAAGAAGGAACCCAACCACTGCCGACAAAGAGCAAACCGAGACCGCGCTATATCGGTAGTAAAAACCATGACCACCGGATCCGAAAGCCCTCCGACGGAGCCCCACACTACTCCCATGGAGGTGAGTCGACGCCGATGAACAGAACAGCGGGGTCGAGCCTTAGACCCGCCACGAAAACCACATCTCACACAAGAAGCGAAACCCGGCCACAACCCAACCGTACTAGATTAGGCCCAAGACCTCCACTATACGCAGGTGCAACGGCACTTGTTGCCTTCCTCCACGCCAATCCGCCAGCCTAAGCACCGACCCAATGGCCATCCCCGTGACCGGAGGAGGGAGATTGGGACCGCCCCAATCTGGACCTTCGGGCCCGCTCCTGGGAAGCCACCGAGCCGCCCACGCCTCCCAAGCCGCCCGCCTAACCACATCCGTTGACGCAGAGGCGTGACGTCGTGCCATCCATAGCCATCTGCTCACCGCACGCCGACATGAGCCCCCATACTCGTGGATGACACCGTCGCGGGAGAAAAGAACCGACCCCGTGGTCACCTGCTCTACGCGAGCTTTGCTTGCGAAAGGCACCGGCGTCAGCGAGGGGAGGAGGAGGGTAGCGGTCGCCGGGTGCTCGGTGGTTGGGGTCACCGCACTCTCGCACTGTGGAGGGAGCGACGTGGTGGCAGGCGTGAAAGA
Source organism: Triticum urartu (assembly GCF_056163025.1). NCBI lineage: Eukaryota > Viridiplantae > Streptophyta > Magnoliopsida > Poales > Poaceae > Triticum > Triticum urartu. The sequence continues at coordinate 556,158,851 of NC_141873.1, forward strand.
TTTTAGGGCCTTTTTCTCTATGGACATGTTGGTTGCTCATCTAAACATTTACTAGTTCATTTACTATTTAATTAGGGCCGCACAATGCGTCCACCGACTGATTTTTTTGTAAAGATCAGCCGGGTCATGGACCGTTTGATGGGCATAATCGAGTGGCCAACATTGCGGCTCCCTTTGCAACATGGAGTTTTATCCATGTGAAATATTATGCCATTTATGCTAATACTGTGGCAGTGAAACTAATTTAGTGCGTGGCCTCATCTTGCATATGTAACCACACCACAAGTAACCCAGCAGCGCCACTCCCGATAGAAAAGGGAAATGAAAAGTTGTTGCATGCCAAAGGAAACTGAAAACTGGTGGTGCCTGCCAAAGTTGAGCCTATCGCACGGACGCCAGCGACGAATAATTGCACGGGCTCCCATCATCCCCCGGACCAGGACAGGGCTGCAACAGTGACAGCCACGGGAACACGAGCCGAGAATGAACTAGCTTCGCGTGTAGGTAGTTGCGTTGAATGCGTAGGGGTCTCAGCAGAATCGATTAACTATAAGTGGAGTTTAGGGTTAGCCTTTAGGGTGGGTAGTCTTCTTCTAACCAAGAACACAGGCAGCTGCATAGCCTATGCTCTATCATATGTTATCGCGTACGCATCTTAGACCCTGTTTGGTTCATAAGTCCTAAGACATTTTTTAGTCTCAACTTATAAGTTCCAAGTCCTTAAAAAGTCCCTACTTGTTTGATTTCTGGGACTTATAAGTCTTTATAAGACCATATTACAATTATAAGTCTCTATAAGTCCTTCCTTGAGAGTCTTATTTTATAAGTCCCAAATGGCACTTTAAGTCCATACAAAAGTAAAGGATTGTTTGGTTTAGATGAGACTTATAAAGACTTATTTTTAAGTCCCTAGACCAATAAGTCCCTGAAAACAAACACCCTCTTAACACAACTGATACGTGGGGTTTGGAACCAGACTTTATCATGTGTGGTCTTCTACTCAAAAGCACCGGCGAGAAGTCAGCTGATCGGGCCCGAACCGATGGAGGATGTCAGCTTGATGAGCACCTAGCAGGTTGGCAAGACACGTCATGTCATCTGCACATGTTCTGCGATCGGCTGGAGCTGTACCTTGAAATCGACGAGGTTAACCTAAAGGTACACCAATCGGCAGCCTATCCGGCCAACAGAAAAGTACGCACACTTGTTCAGTTACAGTCCTTTGCTCTCCCGTCAAAAAAAAAAAACAATCCTTTACTCTTGTATATAGCAATAATCCTCAACTTCAAATAAAACATAATTCATATCTTAAAAACATTCAAATTAAAACATGCATAGCAATAATCGTCATAACATAAAGTTTTATCACCGCGTTTTCGAATTTGAACGTGCGAAGTTCACTCAAGAAACATCACTTTAAACACAATGTTTGCTTCAAAATCACCACAAACATAGTATGTATATGTTTAGGATCGACCCAATCTTTGGCATGCACCACCACCCTCTTGCCCACCACCACTCAAACAAGGTCATCTGCAAAGAAATCAAAGTTGCCACCCCCTCGGCCACCATCACCCTCACCACCACCCTCTCGGCCACCATCACCATCACCATCACCACCACCACCATCATCATCACCATGAGCACCATCACCACCCCCTCGGCCACCATCACCACCACCCCTTCGGGACACGAGTTTTTTTTAACATTGTTGGCATTTCATAGAGCACTTGGCGGCCACATGTTTTGTTGCCGTTCGCGGCCGCCGCTCGCGCCGGAGCAGTTGCCGCATGAGGCGTAGGCCTTGCACAAGCCGGCGCCACAGTATTCTTCGTCTTCCTCTTGGCGGCCGCCTTGGTGAGCGCCGACGCCGCCACCATCCGCTTTCGAGACCATTTGCCCCCGGTAGGTGCGGCGGGAACGCGAACTGTCGTTGCCGGAGACTTAGTGGCCACGCTGGACACCATTGGTGCGGTTGGAGCCGGCGCTTGGACGCGATGATTCTTTGTCATCCCCAAGCTTTTTTGCCATTGGCGGCGGCGCGTGGGTGGATTCCGGCCGCTATTCGCCGGCACCGGCGGCCGGCGGGGTGAGTGGGGTGTTGGCTATCCATTCCGGCCGGCTCGAAGGTCATAGGTGACCGCAACGGAGGCAAGAGGCAGTGCGGCGCAGGAGGAAGAGGCTTGGTTTTACTCAACCGAGCAAAGTTGGACTAAATTTATGATTTTTCTTGGGGGAGGGGGGGGGGGATAGGGAGTTGGAGTAAAAAAAGTTACTCCGTTAACTGTTTTAGAGATCGGATAGGTCCGTTGTAAGGGAGTAAATTAAAAAAATACTCCCTTATGGCATTTTAGGGGATCGGTTAGAAATGGTCATAGCTCTTTAAGTGTCCGATGAATTTCTAACTTTCCAAGGCTTCCATTCTAATAGAAGGAGTAATATGGATGTACTCCCTACATCCATTCCCCCGACAAGTATTTCCAGACAAAGAAAATATTCAACTACCGTTTATATCAAACAACGAGTAGTACCATAAAACTAAAAACAATTTTGCTAAAGCGCATCTAGATGTGCCATAAGGGCATTTCCAACATTGACAAGCAAATTGGCTCCAGCATCCGTCCGCAGACAAAAGGGAACCAGTCCGCAGACACGGGTGTGAGAGGCGGGCATCCAACGATGTCCGCATACATTTCAAGCCGGGTTTCAACTAAATGGACGAAATTCATCAAATCCGGCGGAAATCATCAAAGTTTGGATAGAAAATATCACAAATCATCCATATCTAGTACAATAATAGTTTAAATTCAACAAGATATAGTTGAAATTGAACGAGATTAACCAGATGCTCAACAAGTTCTTCATGAACGGATCATGTTGTCCCACACATACCGTCCCTTCAGCTTCATTCAACAGTGTATGTACATAAGTGACCGCCTCTCTATCCTGTGGTACATCACGACAGCATGTACGGGCGACATAATGTGTAGATCAACATTGAATATATGTAGGATTCAATCAACAAGTTGAGGAAGAAGAAGCAAAACTTACGATCTCCTCTGCCATGTGCAATGGCCACCTTACCTCCAACCGACCAACCACGTCACAAAACATGGTGGCAGAGGTCTGGATGGCGTACCATCGATACGATAATGACTTCGTATTGCGATCATGCATGATGTGCATGTCGTAGGGCCCAATGTGCTTTCGCGCGTGAAACAAATCATGCAAGCGCTACTAGAAGAGCCCCCTTCTGCTCCTGCCTACGAAATCCGTGGATACGGACAACCATGCATCACACAACAACTCATCGTCCATGATCGAGTACCCCCGCCATCCTTCGTACTCTTAAAAAAATGACATGCCACTCGAAATAAGCTCAATGGCATTTCACCGAGCACCTAGCGGGCATGGTGCCCGTCATGGACGCCATCTACACGGGCAGAGTGTACCTGGCTGCGGACGAGTCCTGTATGGACGGCACCATCGTGAAACGTGGGTAGGCGCGTCTTTGCTAGTTGCGGACATCTGACAATGCGTGTGGCAGACGAAGAGGTACAACACCGACATCAAAGGAAGAGGGTGCGGATGCAAAGTAAGGGGCGGCAAGGAGTGGAGCATAAGAGAATGGATCCGAGAGGGGATTTGAGTGGTCCGGGGGTGTCAGAGTCCTACGTGCCGGCGGTCCGGACTACCACAACCCCTGCTCCCCACCCCCATCCCCACCCACCCACTTTGCTTCGAATTTGCGAGAAAATGTGCGTCTAGACCGCCCAGCAGACCGGTCCAGACCCAATGGCACAACACGTCCGGACTACACGGTCCAAACGGTTGCGGGCGGTTTGATGGTCGGCGTTGGAAATGCCCTGTGTATTTGATATCTAAGTCTACACTTAGATAATTTTTACATAAAATTGGACGATATTTCGTCCAGTGAACAAAAAACCTAAAAGAAAACCTATTCCTACACTACCTTATACTTCATGGTGACCTCGTAGGCCATGTTGAGCTGGTCGACGACTCCCCGTCACTGTCATCAGAGTTTTTATCGTCATCAGCTTGTCGTCGCCGGGGGGCTTCGAGCGGCGGAAGGGTGCGGTGTCGCAGCAGGGCTTTCCGGCAGCTGCCTGATGCTCGCAGATGATCCGCTTGGCTACCTCCCACGTCATGCATAGTGCGGCTATGGCCATCGACAACATGGGCAAGGAGAGGGCGGCGGTCCTTGGAGAAGGCAGCATTAGCAGCGGCGATCTCGCTGAGAGACCACTCTTCGTTGTACTTGGCCATCTCCTCGTCGAGGCGGCGGAGACGGCTCTTGCTTGTCTCTGCCGTCGTCGCGGAGTGGTCTAGGGCCAAGGCGTACGCCATGTCCGGGTCCGCCGCGATGTTTGGCGGCGGGAAGTCGGAGTCCGCAAACTCTTAGAGTTAATTACGAAGTCAAAATTGCGTAAATTTGTAGTCTAAATATATTTTTTATTGAGCACTGCCAAGTATTTTGTTTCAGAAACCATTAACTAAACTTCTATGCAAACTAGTTTCTTACTTGTGCACCTAAGGTTAGCCCAAGTAGTACCAAAGTATCTAACGTGAGTTCAATAAATTAGCTTGGTGAAATGGGGATATAAATTTTGTTTGAAATGCATCGATTCATCTTTTAGATAACACTAGCAGGTCAATTGTGTAGTTCTCACATATACTTTATCCATGGGAAATATTATTCCATTTATGCCAATACTGTAGCAGTGAAAATAATTCAGTGTGGGGCCTCACCTTGCATGTGTACCACAAGCAACCCAGCAGTGTCACAACTAGGCATGTGGTGTCCATTTCAGCACTCTGCATAGCACTACCACGCAGCAGCTCAGTTTAGGCACTCCCGATCAGAAAAAGGATATGAAAACTTGTTGCATGGGAAAGGAAACTAATGCTGGTGTGGCAGCAGCCCCATTGCATGCCAAAGTTGAGCTCACCGCCATCACTTATCCACACGGGCGCCAGCGACGAATAATTGTACGGGCCTAGAGTGACTAGGATTCATTCCCAGCAAGATATGCCGGCCCCAATTCCCCAACCAATCGTCGTCAGGGCACCATGAATATTATTCTGAATAAAAAGGGGGCTTCTAGAGGTACTTATCTATCTATCGATCCATTTCCATTGCACAAAGGAAGTGCAGCGGCAAAAGTTGAGAGGACAGAGAAGGAACGTACGTGACTGGGAAGTAGTATAACTAACAGAAGCAGGAGCGATATGAAATCAAGCCTAGCTAGATGGCCAGGATTAAGAGGAATGCGGAGAGATAAGTAAATGCAGGTATTAGGATCAAGGTATAATTAACCTAGACGACTTACACTGATGTACCATGTTTTTCCCCGTCGAAATGAGAAACGGATGAACTGAGTCCGTGAAAAGCAGATGCACGAGATCGATCACCACATCTCCCACGCCCTGGCCTACTGATGTTTCCTTCGCATCCCTTCTTCCGGTCGCCGCCGCCGCACGCACCGGGCGCCCTAATCTTGTCTCGTTTCTCCCGTCCTCCGTGGTACCAGGACCGCAGCAGTGACAGCCATGACCATGACCAGGACCACGAGCAGGTAGTTCTCCCATCTCATCCGCATGCAGGACCAGGACAAGGCTGCAAAAGTGACAGCCACGGGAAGATGAGCCGAGAATCAATCTAGCTTCGCGCGTCTAGGTAGGTACTCTCTTGGATCAATGATGCTGAAGGGGATCCCATTACAGGCATGGGGTCACATCTCCTTTCAATCAAAGATGCAGCAGCCGCAAGAGCTATGAGCTACCACCTCTGCCACCCGCCTTGAACCAATGGGCCTCATCAGATTAGGAGCGGCCTACCATAAACTCAATTCTGCCGTGTGCGCCACAGCTGACCTTGATCTGTTTGATCTGGGAGCCGGTTGCCTTTCCGCAAGGACCTTGCTGGCTTCCAAACTGGGCCGAGGTCTTTGAGCCGGGTTGGGCTTACGGGGCCGGAGGTCGTTTTTGGACCAGGGGCCGGTGTAATCAACGGCAACCCTTTCTGGGACAACAACGATGCATGGCCAATCGGAGACTGGGGCATTCCAGGCCCGTGCCAGCAACCGCTACCGCTTGGTGTAGCATGTGGATGTAGACGATCAGGAGCCTGGTGCGCGCGCGCTCGGCCACGGAGGCGCATGTGCTGCGTACATCTTTCGCGTGGGGCAGCACATAATTGCGTGTGCCTGCACGGTCCGATGGTTGGCGATGACGATGCCGCTCCGCGTAGCAGGTATGGGAGGCCTGGTCAGGTGCAGCAGGTCCGAGCACAACTCCATCACGTCAACATGGCCGACTGGATCTGCACGTCAGCAGGTCACACGTACGTGTGCACAGGATCCATGCATGCAGCTGGTGAGATCCGACGTTGCCGGCAGATCAGATCGCGATGAGATTGTTCCCAGCCGTGGAGCGCAGAGACCCGCGTGGGCGTGGCGTTGCCTTTGCGATCCTGGCAGAAGGCCCGTGGCTCAAGTCCAAGGCTCCATGCCACGCGCGTACGTACGCATGGGCATCTTGACAATAATGCTAGACATACAAAGAGTTACAAGCAATTACACGCTGATTAGGATTTTTTCTATCTACTAATCAATCACGAACTTGTCCCTCCCTGATTTTAAGGGGGTGGGCCGTCTCCTCACATATTGACCAATCAAATTAACCTTCTTTGTTACCCGCAAAATTTTTTTAATCTTTTTTATAAAACCTTGTAACTCATTTGTACGTGTAGCATTACTCGCATCTTGGTGAGTTATGCATGCACGTATGTACTGTATGTGCACATGGCCGTCTTCCTTGCTGCTCCTTCCATGCATGTAGTGGATGCGGCTGCTGGAACTTGTCGATGGAGGTAGCTCGGTGCGGTTGCGCAGTCGCCCGGAAGGTCGATGCTGCATCGGGAGGCGCGTACGTGTCCGTCGTCCGCGTACGCTGCAGAGGGAGGAGCGTGAGTCCTGCTGCGCGCTGCGGGGGGGAGGGTGCGCGTCGTCGGGGAGATGTCAGGGCTGGCCTGCGTGTGTGGCGTCCGCTCTTGAAGCCGGCCGCATGCAGCAGCGCCTGGTGTTGCGTAGTACGCTTGATTGGAGCCAAGTCTATAACTGCCAGCACGGGCCGGACGGATGATGATGGGGTGCCTTGACGAGGACTACCTGTTGTGCATCGCTGGATCGAAGCAGCTCTGGGTGTGGTCGACCATCGCCTCGGGACTCGGGTAGATCGATGTACTCTTGTAGATGAACGCGTGGGCATAGATGCCATGCATCTGTCGATGCTGGGTCGGAGTTGCTGTCCGGCCGTCGGGAGTTCCGCGTACCCGTAAGCGATGTTGGAAAATTAGGCAAGTTTATGATTAATTTCAGTAAATAATTCATGACTAAAAGAGATACTAGCATGCAAAAATCTAGCAAACTAGAAGAATAGCAAGACATGCATAACAGCAGCAAACACGTAACAGTAGCTGTAGAAACAGACATGAACAGAGGATGTTGGACGTACTGATCGTTAGCTATTATGGGTGCGACAGTGTTGATGACGATGTTGGCGACGATCTGCTGCTGACGGCGATGAATACGACGATGAGTAGCACCGCCCGACTTGGACGGAAGACGACCCGTGATGACGAATTTGAGCAGTCGCGCACAGCGCTTCCCAAAAACCTAATTTGTCCTCTCTCGGTGCAGGATCGCAAAGACGAAAGGTTCCGGAGACCTGCTCTCCCACGCGCCGATGCACGCCGGCGTTTGGGATGGAGTAGACTACGATGGCGGCGCAAGTTGTGAGATGAGGCAAAACCCTAGGTGTTTTTCGGTGTGTCTCTGGCCGCAGCCGGTAGCTGTATATATATTAGGACCAGAGGCGGTATTGTGTCGCGACCATAATCCCAAACCGACTCGGTTTCTAATTCGTATACTTACCGGACAAGAAATCAAAAACTTGTCTGCCAAGACATAAAAATAAAACGGCAAAAGGAAGCTGCGCTCATGCAAGGAGACGGACCGGATTTCGGCGGACCATTCACGCGCATGTCGCATGTACGCGCCGCCCCGCCCCGCCCCGCCCCGGCCCGGCCCGGCCAGGCGAGCGAGCGCGCGCGTGTGGTTTTCCCTTTCTCTTCTCACACATCACTTAGAGTGGTAGAGAGAACCCACTATATAAAGAGGTCGAACTCTTCTTCAACTTCCAAGGTGGGACTAAACTTAGCACCACCACTTGCCATTTTACACATGGGCTACTTGCCATTTTACACATGGGCTTTGAGATTTCAGAAATTGCTATGGGCCTAGCCCATTAATTCTAACAATCCCCCACCAGATCTCAAATACCCATTTAGAGATTTGCCTTCTCTCACCACTTGTTTAATATACCAGTGTTTCAGCAGAGACTGTTAAGTTGAACTTCTGCCTAGAACTTTAAGCTACATCCATTCACAACTTGACAATGGACTATGCCTTGAATTGCTAGTTTTGTGTGAACAGGTTTCACTCAAAGTCTTAACCAGTACCTGACCGCCAGTAGGCTACCCCGCGGTTTGGAGCTTATACGTCATACTCCCTGGTCTCTTCGTGAGTTTACTAGAGATCACCCAAATCTCATAGACTGCGACGTTTACAGTCAGAACTCATATAGGTGTGTTCTTTCAAGACTGCTCTGTAGGATAGCATCTTTGCTAATTATAGCCAATAGAACCACATTAAGGCATGTTGCCGACCTGCCTCTTGCATCTTCACTTGGAGACGATCATAAGTTATTACTCTCCTCAGTTAACCAATAGCTTGTTCTTCCCAGATCCTAATTCACGGGATCTCCGATCACAAAGGTTGGGTTACTACTATGGTGTAACATCTATGGGTCTCATACCCATCTCCCTCGATGCAATATCTATCACATTTCGTGATAGTCCCTTTGTAAAGGGATCTGCCAGGTTTTTGTCTGTTTGTATATACGTAACAGTTATTACTCCGGAGTTTCTCAACTTCCTGACAGACTTCAAACGTCTTTTCACGTGTCTTGATGACTTTGCATTATCTTTAGAATTGTTCACTTTAGCGATAACCGTTTGGTTATCACAATTCATAAGAATAGCCGGTACAGGTTTTTCAACAACCGGCAAGTCCATCAAGAGCTCACGCAGCCATTCTGCCTCAACAGTAGCTGTGTCCAAAGCAGTTAATTCTGCTTCCATAGTTGACCTCGTCAATATGGTTTGCTTGCAAGACCTCCATGACACTGCGCCACCACCATGAGTAAATACATACCCACTTGTTGCGTAAAGTACATCAACATCGGAGATCCAATTTGAATCACTATATCCTTCTAGCACAGCAGGATGCCCTGAATAAGTAATTCCGTAACTCATAGTACCTCTCAGATAGCGCAAGACCCTTTCTAGTGCATGCCAATGATCATCACCCGGGTTGGACATGAACCTACTCAGTTTGCTCATAGCAAAAGAGATATCTGGTCTTGTAGCGCTAGCTAAGTACATGAGTGAACCGACAATTTGAGAGTATCTTAATTGATCTCTCGTTTCTTTCTTGTTCTTTCTGAGTGTCACGCTGGGATCATAAGGTGTTGGAGAAGGCTTGCTATCCATAAAACCGAATCGGTTCAAGACCTTCTCAACATAGTGAGATTGCGTTAATGTAATCCCACTCTCATCCTTAATAAGTTTGATGTTTAGAATTACATCGGCTTCTCCCAGATCTTTCATGTCAAAACTTTTTGATAGAAAAGACTTGACCTCATTAATTGCATTAATGTTTGTACCAAAGATCAGTATGTCGTCCACATACAAACATAATATGACACTATTGCCCCCACCATGGCGATAGTAAACACACCTATCAGCCTCGTTAATGACAAATCCTGCAGAAGTCAAAGTTCTTTCAAACTTCTCATGCCATTGCTTAGGTGTCTGTTTCAGACCATACAAAGATTTTAACAACTTGCACACCTTTCTCTCTTCACCCTTTACCACAAACCCGTCAGGCTGATCCATATAGATCTCCTCTTCCAACTCTCCATTGAGAAAAGCTGTCTTTACATCCATTTGATGAATGATAAGACCATAAGAGGCAGCCAAGGAAAGTAACACTCGAATGGTGGTCATTCTAGCAACGGGTGAATAGGTGTCAAAGTAATCTTCGCCTTCTTTCTGAGTGTAGCCCTTGGCCACTAGCCGCGCCTTGTATTTATCAATAGTACCATCAGGCTTTAGCTTCTTTTTGAACACCCACTTACAGCCCACAGGTTTACAACCATATGGTCTATCAGTTAGTTCCCAAGTTCCATTAGAAAGAATTGAGTCCATCTCATAATGAACAGCTTCTTTCCAAGCATCTACATCCGGAGATGCATATGCTTCTGCAATCGTCTTGGGTGTGTCGTCCACAAGGTATACAATGAAATCATCACCAAAGGATTTTGCAATCCTTTGTCTCTTGTTCCTTCTAGGAACTTCATTGTTATCCTTCTCAAGGACTTCCTCATGTGATTGTTCGAAATATTCATCAGTTGTACTAGATTCAGGAATTATCTCAGAAGAAAATCTAGCAATGCTATGCATATCTTTCATAGGAAATATGTTCTCAAAAAATGTTGCATCACGAGATTCCATTATAGTATCAACATGCATATCAGGTACTTCAGATTTTACCACTAAAAACCTATAAGCAATGCTCCGTTGAGCATACCCTAGAAAGACACAATCCACTGTCTTTGGTCCAAGTTTGCGTTTCTTAGGAATAGGAATATTGACCTTTGCCAAACATCCCCAAGTGCGCAAATAAGAAAGTGATGGTTTTCTTCCAACCCACTCCTCATAAGGGGTTTTCTCTTTATTATTGTTGGGAACTCTATTCAGGACATGACATGAAGTCAATAGAGCCTCCCCCCACCATGCCTTAGATAAACCAGCAGTGTCTAACATGGCATTCACCAAGTCAGTCAAAGTGCGGTTTTTCCTCTCGGCCACTCCATTTGATTGAGGTGAATAGGGAGGCGTCCTCTCATGAATAATACCATGTTCCTCACAAAAATCATCAAAAACTTTTGGAAAATACTCTCCACCACGATCGGACCTAAGACGCTTGATCTTTCTCTCTAGTTGATTTTCAACTTCAGCTTTATAGATTTTAAAGTAGTCTAATGCTTCATCTTTAGTTTGCAACAAATAAACATAGCAAAATCTAGTCGCATCATCAATCAAAGTCATGAAATATCTCTTTCCACCTTTTGTCAACACACCATTCATCTCACAAAGATCAGAATGTATGAGTTCTAGAGGTGCCAAGTTTCTCTCCTCGGCAGCCTTATGAGGCTTTCGAGGTTGCTTAGATTGCACACAACTATGGCACTTAGAACCTTTGGCAACTGTGAAGTTCGGAATTAAACTCATGCTGGATAGCCGAGACATTAAACCAAAATTAATATGACATAAACGAGAGTGCCAAATACTTGCATCATCATTAACACTAGCACAAATTTGGTTTATTGACTTATTGCAAAAATCTGAAAGAGAAAAGCGGAACAAGCCTCCGCACTCATAGCCTTTTCCTATAAATTGTCCAAATCTTGACACAATTACTTTATTGGACTCTAAAACTACCTTAAATCCATCTCGACATAGAAGGGAGCCGCTAACTAGATTCTTGTTCATAGTAGGGACATGCTGCACGTTCCTTAGTTGCACGATCTTTCCCGAAGTAAACTTCAGATCCACCGTGCCAATGCCACGAACAGAAGCATGTGACCCATTCCCCATTAGGACGGAAGAATCCCTTGCGACCTGATACGAAGTAAACAGGGAGATGTCAGCACACACATGAACGTTAGCACCCGAATCAATCCACCACGAAGATGATTGAAATACTGAAAGCACAATAGGTAAATTACCATACCCATCAGTATTGCTAGCGGTCACCATGTTGACAGTCTTGGAGCTTGTTTTCCCTCTGCGGTCTGCACGTTCAGAGCATTCCTTGGAAAAGTGTCCAGGCTTCCCACAGGCGTAGCACTCTAGCTCAGCCTTGTTGAACTTCTTCTTCTTGAAGGTAGTAGTCTTGGTAGGCTTGTTGGAAACAGGTTTGTTCTTTCCTTTGTTCTTGTTCTGTGGGTACCTCTGCACCATGTTAGCAGTAGGCTGAACCTCACCTCCTTTTTCAGTGGTATCTTTAGCCCGAGCTTTTTCTTCAACATCAAGAGATGCAATCAGATTTTCAACTGATATCTCATGTCTCTTATGCTTCAGAGTTGTGGCGAAATTCCTCCATGAAGGAGGCAACTTTGCAATCATGCACCCAGCCACGAATTTGTCGGGTAGAACACACTTAAGGAGTTCAAGTTCCTTCACAATGCACTGTATCTCATGAGCTTGTTCAACCACAGAACGGTTATTCTCCATCTTGTAGTCATGAAAACTCTCCATGATGTACAGTTCACTGCCTGCATCTGTTGCACCGAATTTTGCATTCAGTGCATCCCACAGAATTTTTCCGTCGTTTATGTGTGCATGTACACATCACACAGACGATCAGCAAGAACACTCAGAATGCATCCCACAAACATAGTATTGGCTTCCTGGAATTTTCTCCGATCTTCGTCGGTCATTCCCTCTGGAGCACCAACACTAGCGTGGAAAACTTTCAGAGTAGTAAGCCAGAGCGTGGTCTTCACCTGCCACCTCTTAAAGTGCACACCGGTAAACTTATCCGGCCTCAGTGCATCAGCGAATCCAGCCATAGTTAACTCAGGAAATTGCCTACAATTAGGTTTTTGGATTGTTGGAAAATTAGGCAAGTTCATGATTAATTCCAGTAAATAATTCATGACTAGAAGAGATACTAGCATGCAAAAATCTAGCAAACTAGAAGAACAGCAAGACATGCATAACAGCAGTAAACACGTAACAGTAGCTGTAGAAACAGATATGAACAGAGGATGTTGGACGTACTGATCGTTAGCTATTATGGGTGCGACAGTGTTGATGACGATGTTGGCGACGATCTGCTGCTGACGGCGATGAATACGACGATGAGTAGCACCGCCCGACTTGGACGGAAGACGACCCGTGATGACGAATTTGAGCAGTCGCGCACAGCGCTTCCCAAAAACCTAATTCGTCCTCTCCCGGTGCAGGATCGCAAAGACGAAAGGTTCCGGAGACCTGCTCTCCCACGCGCCGATGCACGCCGGCGTTTGGGATGGAGTAGACTACGATGGCGGCGCAAGTTGTGAGATGAGGCAAAACCCTAGGTGTTTTTCGGTGTGTCTCTGGCCGCAGCCGGTAGCTAGGCCAAGCCAGGCCAGGCGAGGCGAGGCGAGCGAGCGCGCGCGTGTGGTTTTCCCTTTCTCTTCTCATACATCACTTAGAGTGGTAGAGAGAACCCACTATATAAAGAGGCCCAACTCTTCTTCAACTTCCAAGGTGGGACTAAACTTAGCACCACCACTTGCCATTTTACACATGGGCTACTTGCCATTTTACACATGGGCTTTGAGATTTCAGAAATTGCTATGGGCCTAGCCCATTAATTCTAACAAGCGATGGAAATCGCCGCATGCAGGAGCTACGCTGCTACGGCCTCACGTGATCGGACGTGCACGTCCTTCCCCAGCTGCTCGCAGCACTCCTTCCGTCTAGATGTATAAGTCATCTTAAGTTATATACCATATGATTAAGACGGAGGGGAAAATAAAAGAACTTAATTTTTTTTGCTAATTAATATCATTGCATGCAATGAATTAATCACTGTATATCGTGTTTGGTAGTCCAAAGTCGTTGAAAACATGCACAACCTACTTTTTTATTGGTTGATATATCACGAAACAAGAAACAAGGTGAGAGTTAATGTATTGTGCCTAAATGTTTTGGGATTATTTGCTTCTCGTAAGGTGACTTATACACATAGACGAAGGGAGTAGATCGGTGACTGCTTCCCGTGCTTGTCACCGGAAATTGATGTCGCCTAATTATCTGGTGGCGAAAAAAGATTTATCTACTATATGGAATTTTTTTAATCGATCTTCTAATCTAAACTAGAGAACCGATCTAATCTTTAATTGATCGGGTGCCGTGCCCCCCGAGGAGAGGAGATTAATCTCCCTGAGGGCGGCGCGCTGCGGGAGTGATTGAATACCTGAAATCGGCGTCGTTAGACTAACCGCTCTAATACCATATAGAAAAAAGTACGATAGCTAAAATATCGTGTTATTCTGTTGTATTGATCTGACCTCGTATGGTGTATATATAGAAGTACATGGAAGAGAGACTTAGAGTAGAGGGTAAGTCATACATGATTTACGCTGATTCTATACATAGCTTTTAATCTCCAACTTAAACATAATCTTTATCTATCTATAATAATAAAACGCCTTTTGCTTCTGGCAGCCCATCCAAAAAAATACCCATGAAGATGCTATAAATTACACACTATGTCATCCATAAGCGAAGAAAACGATTTGATTTTTCGGATCAAAAGTCAATGTCCAGCTTCGTTGTTTTGAAACCGACATAAGTTGCAGATCCACAAGCAGCAGAGTGGTTGACGTGTAGCTCCTCTAGCGAGGTTCGATCCCTAGCGTCCACACTACTTTTTAGTTCCCTTTTCTCACGCATGTCCTCCCCCATGTATGCATTCATGGGCGGGCCCATATGTGGGGCTTCACTCCTCTCATTTTTATTTTGTTTTTGTCTTTTCTTTTCTCATTCTGTTTTCTTTCTTTTTTAAATTAATTTGGGATTTTAAAATTCTAAAAGTTGTGAGTTTTTTTAAACTGATGTTCAAGAAATCATAAAATATACGTGATTTCACAAAAAATTTAGGAAATCATAATTTTTTCGCAAATTCAAAAAATGTTGGTGGTTTTGCAAAACTGTTCGCAAAATAAAAAAATTACAATTTGGAAAAAAGGTCGGGAAATAAAATCATGTTCATGATATTGGAAAAATGATCGTGTATTCAACACATATTCACGAATCTGCAAAAAAAAAGTCCATGAAATTTTAGAAATCACAAAAATAATACATTTTAAAATTTTAAAATTTTCACAATTTTAAAAAAGTTCATCGATTCAAAAATTGTTTGTTGAGTCAAAAATGTTAATGAATTCGAAAACTCTTCATGCATTTAAAAAATATTCGTAAACAAAACTAATGTTCGTAATTTTTTAAGAAAATCCAAAATTTCAAAATAAATGTTTGTTGATCCGAGAAAACTGTTTACTAATTCAAAATTCTTTTATATCTAGGATTTGATTAGTTTTTCGAAAGTCATTATATGTCTTGGCGCTGAGAGTAGTTCGTGGCCGGTGAGATTTGTTTTTAAAGTTTTAAAAATCCCCTTGCGCGACATAATGACAAGTGTGGCATACACTGGCAACCTCACAGCCTTGGGATTTATCACGTTGAATGCATTGTGATCACGTGGACATTGCGATCATCATCGGCGAGGGTGAGAAAAAAAGTAAGTCGCAACATGGTGAGGCACTGTGTTAGAATAGAGTACACTCATATATCAGGATATTGAGTCTCACTTATTTGGTTAGAGCATAATTTTTTTGTCTTCCGTTGCAATGCACGTGCATATTTGCTAGTTACTCTAAACCCCGCAAGTGTGCTAGCAATCTTCGTTAACATCATCCGCCTTTAGAACACACAATCAGTCCTAGACAACCGAAACCTAACATGCATCCTAGTTATACATCTAACAAAGTCCGCCCTCAACTTGCAACTGAGCCTATTTTTCTTCCGTCTCAGTTGCAAGTACAATATCGACTCACAACTAAGGGTCAACCTTTACCCGGTTGCAAGTCAACCATCAGCTTGCAATCGAGGTCGTACCTTTTTTTTAATCCTAATTGCATGTCCACCATTGACATGCAACTGTGCCCTTAATATTTTTTGACTAGATCCAAGTCAATTGACTCACAACTTGGCCCGATGCTTTTTTTTCCACTTGTAAGTTCACCCTCGACTTGCAACTGAGCTCCATGATTCTTTTATATCGCAGCTGTGGCCGACTCTTTTTTTCTTCGCATTAGTTTCAAGTCCGTCCTCAACTTGCAGCTGGGCCTGGCTCTTTTGTCTCATTTGCAAGTTCATCATCGACTCACAAGTCGCAACTAAGGGTTGATTTTTTTTTCTCAGGTGCAAGTCAACCATCAACTTGTAACTGGGCACATACCTTTTTTTATCCTAATTGCAAGACAACCATTCACTCACAAACTAGCCTCTCGATTATTTTTATCGCAGTTACAAGTCAACCAATGACACACAATTGGGCCCAACCATTTTTTATGTCATAGCTGCAAGCCCATCATTGACATGCAACCGGACCCTTGATCCTTTTCATGCCCCAGTTGCAAGTACACCCTTGACCCGCAACTAGGCCCAATGTTTGAGGCCGATTGTTCCTGCTTTAATTTTTTTAGTGGTTGTTTCATTATCAAATTTCGACTAAGTGGTTGTTTAGCAAAAAGAACAGAAAATGCATTTGATTACTGCAAAAAGTATGTTGAACGTATATTACAAAAAAAGTCAATGTACATTTAAAAACATGTTCACCCTGTTTGAGAAATTGTTCACCATGTCCACAAAAATATGTTCGCTTCTTTGGAAGGTTATTTACAATCTTAGAAAAGATTCACGTTTCAAAATTATTCACTTTAAAAAAAATATGGTTTGAACTTTCAGAAAAATATCTTACATGTGCCGCTGCAGATGACTTTTTTTTTTTGCTCTTCGCTGCGTATTTGCACCAAATCTATAATCATCTCGTCTGGCTAGCCGGGCATGCTCAAAGAAAGGAGGCCTTGTGTTCGAACGTGGCCCACTTTTTTGGGATTTTAATCCTTTGAACTGCAAATGGGCCGGACCTCCCGTTCTTACGGGCTGGACAAGGTAAGCACGAGAATAAACAGAAAACAAACAAAAGGCCACAAATAAAACTTAGATATGTCCCCAAAAAAAACATAGATGAGTCTTGGTTACTCAAAGAAAAAGAAAAAGATCTAGATAAATGTTAGACACACCCTAGGAATTAACCCTTTATGGAAACAAACTCTCCCTTGACCATGTGGCAGACAGTCTTCCTTTTAAAATAGTATCAGAGATCTCCATGGCAATTTCTGTCTCCAACTAAATTTACTGGCAACTGGTTTTCTCGTGTAGGCGTGTAGCACGTACTAGTTCATCCCGCAAAAAAAAAAAAAACCCATCAACACGTAAGCTTGTATAGCTGGATAACACGTACATGTCCATCTCATCGTTCATATTCTCTCTCATGCCTAAAAGTTGCAAAGCAGCGGCATGAGTCTTACTAATCACGATTAGGTCTTCTGCATCTTCGCAGATAATCGGTAAGCACCTTTGTGTATACGGCATTAGATGGAACAGAAGCGACCACAATTGACTTTAAAAAATGTGATATGACCGTGTGTAACCTAACTATGGTGAGGGGCTACGATTGGACAACTAGCTTTTGAGGCAAGTTGCACACCAGTCAAGATATACTTCGGGTAAATCCCCCACATCTTCGTGTTGCAAGCACATCTTAGCGGTTGTGATCCAGAACACAAATTAATATCGTTAAGACCCCGAGCACAAATATAAGGTTGTGAGAGTCAAGACCTCATACCTATACATGTTTTTAAATACTAGTGTGTACACCTCTAAGGTTGTTAAAGGTCCGGTCGAAAAATTGAAATTTAATTTGTTAATGAAGATTTGCCATAGCCTTTATCATAGTGCACATCCTCTCGTGGGTTCCATAACTCAAGGTCATTCCTTGAGGAAAAGCCACAAAACGATTGCTATCCAAACCAAATCTCAAAGGCCATAAGGGGCTAGAATGTATATCATGAGAAGCACACGCCTCAGTAATCTGGGTTGGGTGGAAATCCGAAGCTGAGACAAAAGCCAACCCAACATGTCTTTCAGTAGTACTGGGAGCAGTTTTCTTGATGGCCAGGTCCAATTCATCAATGGCACCATCCTCATTATTATGCAAATCTTTATCCATAGGGTCAGTTCCCTCTTAAGCATCTTTATCCACATCAATATCCACATGCCTTGAATCCTCATTAGGATCATCACTACCATATTTCTCAAAACCTTCCACAAAGAAGGAAAGACGATAGAAATTTTTTTCATTTCCACCAACCCCTCAAAAGTAATTTTGGTTGGATCCCTACAAACAATTTTAACTGTCAGTCTCATAAAAGTTTCTTTTCATCATTACATTCTAGTCCACATCCACCAAAGTTCCAAAACAGGACGCAATTTCAGCTAGCACCTTCCAAGAATACTATTTAGGAGGGATCCCTTTAACCTTAACCCAAGCTTCAACTAGCTCACCGAAGTTTCACAAAAAAAAAATAGCTCACTGAAGGGATCAATTAAACTAATCCATTCCACCACATTAACAGAAACACCATCAATAGGCAAGTGAAAAGTTGGGAATTCAATATGATCTTCCACCTTCTTCCTTGGGGGAAACTTGGCTAGAAACGACTTGGGAGAAATTGAACGAATATTCCATGGCCACTTGTTTATTTTTGCAAAAGATGCCATCCAGATTTTTAACCAGGTCATCATTGAAAATCTCTCCTTTAACCACATTGACCACTCCATAATATTTGAAATTAAGCCATTTTGATTCATCCCTAGCAGGCAGTTCCAAATGATAAACCCTAAACCTAGAGCAGAGCTACCAAAATATGCAACCACAGTGTGTAACCGAGTCCAACCAATGCAGTTATTCACATTATAAACTTCCAAGCCAAAGATGAACAGATCTTGGAGCTAATGTAATTACCCACATAGTGGCCTACACCACCACAAATAAAGCATATCATATCTTTATAATTGGGAATCAATATATGTCTAGTAGGCTTAGGCGGAGGAGGAACAACATCCAGTCGCCGAGAGTTTTATTTTCTTCTTTTTTAGTTGAGCCAATCGTTGGGAGCTTTGGCATGGGGGAGGTGATGAAGTAGGCACATCTAAACCCGCAAAAGCTTTTTGTTAAAAACATCTCTAGAAGATCCCGCAAACCGGGCCATCTGGTATAATAACCGCCGGTTTGCGGGATTGATCCCGTATACCCGTCCAGACTAGATCCTCCAAATATGGCCGTCCTGATTTTTTTTGTGGGATCCAGAATTTGTGATCCCATGTCCTCCATATCTACGGGATTTCACCCGATTTTGCCGGCCCCCTTTTCCATGGCGCAAACCCACTTCTGCCGGCTTCAGTTCCCGCCTCGAATCCCCGCCACCGCCGCCGCACATCCCCGCCACTTATTACTTGACCCCGCTGCCCAGCGCCGCCCAAAAGCTCCTTCGACCCGCGTCGCGCCTATTCCACCTAGTTTCGGCTGCGGGGGTGCCCATTTGTGCCCGCGGCTCGTGGACGCCACCGGCTCCATGTATCCGCTCGGAGCTTGACGCGCGGGCTTGTAGCTTCGGATCTGTTTGGTTCTGGTGGTTGTGAGCGGCACGCATCGGAAGAAGAGGGTCGCACGACTTTGCTTTGGCCAGCGGGAGAAGAAAGGGGAGGCGCAACCAGGGTTTGCTTTGGCTGGCGGGAGAGAAGAAAGATGCGACGAGGCTTTGCTTTGGCGGGTGAGGGAGAAGAAATGGGCGGAACGGCTTTGCTCTGGGTGAGGTATGTCCAACACCCGCGGTTTCATGCTCGATTTGGCCAGAGTAGGCTCGGGTGAAATTCATGGCCATTTTGTGTGCATTTTGTAGATGGATTGGAGTTCATCCTCGTTGTATTCATCTGATGATTCAGACATAGAAGAGATGATCCTCGACGACGACGTCGACAACCTAGTGTTGTTGCATCTCGTGGAATCAGTTGAGGCGAGGCATAAGAATAAGCGGCGTGGATCCATGGTTGGTCGGCTATGCATTCCCAGCAATCGAGCTCTCAGCGACAAGATTCTCATGAAAGACTACTTCGACGAGGTACCGACATATCAGGCTCACCTCTTTCGTAGGTGATACCAAATGCGCAGGTCACTTTTCGTCCACATCGCCGAGGCTTGCGAGCAAAGTTGTCGTTTCTTCACTTGGCGTAGGAATGTCGCCTGTTTGGTTGGCTTTAGCATATCAAAAAATATCAGCGGCGATGAGAGTGATTGCATATGGTGTGCCCGCCGACTACGTGGACGAATATCTTCGCATTGGTGAAGGTACCACTATCAAATGTGGCTGTCTCTTTGCGAAGATAATGATCCAGGTTTTTGGCCCGGAGTACCTTCGAGCACCAAACGAAGAAGACACAAAGAAGCTCATGGCAATGAATGAAGCAAGGGGATGCATGGTCATGCTTGATAGTATTGATTGTATGCATTGGAGGTGGAGCGCTGCCTGGTGGCTTGGGTAGGGCAAGACACCAGCCACAAACGTAAACCCACAATCGTGCTTGAAGCTGTGGCTTCACATGATCTATGGATTTGGCATTGCTTCTTAGGTATGTCCGTTTCTCTCAATGATATCAATGTTTTGCAGCGCTCTCATTTATTTGCTCAGCTAGTTAGTGGCAAAGCTCCGGCTTGCAACTATACCATCAATGGTTATGACTATACCTTGGGGTACTATCCTGCCGATGGTATTTATCCTTCATGGTCAATATTTGTGAAGACCATTAGTGACCGCAAAATGAAGAATTGAGAATTTTGGCCGAATCGCAAGAAGCTTGTCGAAAGGGTATTGAGAGCGCATTTGGTGTGTTGCAAGCTCGGTTTGCCATTATTTGAGGTTCTACTCGCTTCTGGGGTAAAAGAAAATCCCTCAGAAACATCATGACTGCTTGTGTAATTTTACACAACATGATCGCCAAGGATGAGAGGGATTTGGGCATGGAGTACAACTATGACAATCTTGATAGCCGTGTGAAGCCTGCCAGGGACGTAGATGAGATCACTGCATTTCTTGAGACCTACCGGAAGACCGAGAGCCGTGATTCACATAACCAACTCCAACATGATCTTATTGAGCATCGGTGGCAACTCTACGGGGGCAATTAGATCCCCATTTTTATTCATTTCTATCTTGCGAGATTTAAACAATTTGGTATTATAATAATTATTTAAATTTGAACATTTGTTGTATTGTGAATCGCTTTTTGAACAATTTATATATTCGTATGTTGAATTAATATTATGATTGTATTCGGTTCATATCATTGAAATGTGTAATTTGTTTGCTGCTATGCAAAATTTACGGTCCCGCGAGCGCTCCGCCGAAGCGCTCGCGGCAGCGTAATTTATTTTTTTACGGACGCCCTTATACTCGTTTCGCTTGGCGTCCGGTTGCTAGAGATGCTTTTACCCGAGATCGTATAGACATCGTGTCCTTGTGGCGCGGTAGTGGGCCGCACACATGCAGCTGGCACGACACGGACGCACGTCTACCCGCTCAAAGTCTTTGCCTAAATCCAATAGTAATACGCATCGTGCCAAAGCCTTTCACGCACACAAAAACGCACTGGACGCCATGCACGGTACGGATAATGATTCTCCATCTACCTAGTACCGTATTTGCTTAATAGGCAACGTGCACAGTAATGGCTATCTACTACTATAGGTGTATAACTAAGCGTGTTGGCGTAATCGCGTTGCCCCTTGCGTTACTCAACTGCGCGCGCGGCTGTGCTAGTGTTACGTGGCCACTGGCTGGGAGTGCAGCCGGAAGCAACCCAAGGCAATTAGGCTTTGACTTGAAGCGGCAAAGGGTCGGGTCGCGTCCCGCGTTTCGGTCCACCTCTCTTGCAAGCAACGGCCAAAACCTCCACCGATTTGTGTCGGTTTCAATCAAGGTTCCTGTTTCTTGCAAGCCAAGCGCAAGCGCCCGCCGGCCAGCCGCAAACGCCCCGGCAAGCTCCACCCATGTCGTCACGCCGCGCGCGGCATTCCCTGAAACCCCCTTTAAATCCCTTCCCCGTTGCACCGGCTGTCACAGATCATTCGCGTTCCCCTGCCTCTCCTTCCGGTTTATTCATCATAGGCAAGATTCTTTCTTCCAGAGCGTAGATTGTAGCGAGTCCGGCAGCGGCAATGGCGGCGGCGCAGAACGAGGTGGTGGCGCGGCAGGGACGCGAGGACGAGGTCCACGGCGTCGACGAGGAGCGGCCACTCCTGGCGAGGCCGCCGGCCGTCCGCGACGACCCAGGCGACGGGCTGAGCCCGATGCAGAGGGCCATCAGCCAGACGTACCAGAGCACGGCGCACCTGGCCACGCTGCTGCCCACGGGCACCGTCATGGCGTTCCAGCTGCTGTCCCCGATCGTCACGGACCAGGGCCACTGCGTGCGCTCCAACCGCGCCATGGCCGGCGCGCTCGTCGCGCTCTGCGGCCTCTCCTGCTTCGCGCTCAGCTTCACCGACAGCTTCCGGGACGCCAAGGGCGCCGTGCGCTACGGCTTCGCCACGCGCCGCGGGCTCTGGGTCATCGACGGCGGCGCGCCGCTCGACCCGCAGGCCGCAGCAGCCTACAGGCTGCGCTTCCTCGACCTCGTGCACGCCGTCGTCACCGTCATGGTCTTCGTGGCCGTCGCGCTCTTCGACCACAACGTCGTGTCCTGCTTCTACCCCGTGCCGTCCGAGGATGCCGTGCAGGTGCTCACCGTGCTGCCCATCGCCATCGGGGTGGTCGGGAGCATGCTCTTCGTCACCTTCCCGACCACACGCCACGGCATCGGCTTCCCGCTCTCGCAGCATTGATTCCCGAATGCTGCCCTTCCTACTATTCGACGATTAATTCTTCTTCTCTCTTGTATAAAACATGGCAACCTCTCGGCCGTGCGCCAAGGGCGAGAGGGAGTACAAGTGCCAGGCGGTAAAGAGTAAATATACGATGCTTTTTTAAAAAAATGTCCCTCATATTTTGCCTCAGGTTCGGTCTGAAAGACCCCCATCCCAAATTGACTCGTTCGATCTGAAAAACTCCCATGCGGAACGTTCCCTACTGGCTCATCTGGCACATAAAGCAGTCAGCCCAAAATACAGAAGAAGAAAAAAATGTCAGGCACAGCCCATTGCATACTGTTACGCTCAAAAGAAGCCCCAAATCAAACAAAAAACAAATGAGAAAAAAACAAGAGGACCTTGCAAAACAGAATTATTGCCATGATATATAAATGAAAATTGCTGGCCACACCGAACCTCCCACCTCTACCTTGTTTGATCCACGAAAACATACTGCAAAATATATGTCATTTGTGATCTAAAAACACAAATGTCCATGACAAAACTAGATGATTTGCGCAAGAAATAATTATTTTTTGCCATTATCACACTGCTTTGCCATTGCAATAAAATTTCAGAAAAAATGGCATGACAAAACAAACTACTTACCATGGCATGTTGCTATCCTCGGTAAATGTCCATGGACAAAAAATGTTCATGGACTATAGCATTTCTTTACTGAACACAAAATGTCGAAGGCGAAAAGTACATGGTTTTTGCATATAAAAAGCAAAAAAAGTATGATGCAAGTAGTTTGCCATGGCAAACAAAGAATTCAGAAAAATGCCATGGCAAACATGTGATAATTAACATGGCATAATTTGATATTATGAGATAGATTTTTTTGCCATTATCAATTGTTAAATTTACCATGGTTAAACCTAAAAAAAATACAGTGATAAATAAACTAACTTGCCATGGCGAGTTACCAAATTTTCCATGATCGATACACTAAATTTGCCATCATCCGTTAACTAAATTAGCCATGGTATATGTATTTGCCATGGTGTAGTTAAAAACTAATTTTTCCATGGCAAGACTAGTTGTTCTTTGCCATGCTATGAAACTAGAATTGCCATGGCAATAAAACTAAAATCTGTCATGTATGCTAAAGTAAACTTGCCATGGGGATGAAGGTAAATTTGCCACTGCAAATTAAATTTTTTAAAAATTCCATGGTAGGAAAATATAAGTTTTGCCATACGGATAAATGTAAAATTCCCACGGCAGAAATTAGAAAAATAAACTTTGCGAGGGAAAGAAAATTAAAATTTTCCATGGCAATTAAGGTTAATTTACAATGCTAAAAATTTAAAACATAGTCATGTTGTCACAAGGTAAAAATGTTATGATAAATTTTCATACATTTGTCGTGTGACTATTCCCAAGAAAACGTGTTCAGGTTTTTCTATGCTGTATGAGACACACTTTTTTGAAAAAATTGTCATATGATTGAGGGAGTCCTGGATAGGGGGGGGGGGGGGGTCCTCGGACTGCCGGCCTATCTCTCATGAGCCGGACTAGTGGACGACTCCAGATTCTATTAAGGAAGCGCGAGCTTCAGGTGACTCTATGTTCCGAAAGGAAAGCTCCGAAAACTTGGCGTACACTTCCAGGCAAGATAGATGGCACACACATTTTTATCCCCTGATGGCAATCGACTATGTGTAACCCTAGGTACCCATGGTGTCTATATAAACCAGAGGGCTTAGTCCGTTGAGGCCAAAACCATCCCACTATTCATCTAGGGTTTAGTTCATCCGATATCGAGGGAGATCAACTCTGTAACCATCATACACACATCAATATAATCAAGCAGAACGTAGGGCTTTACCTCTTCGAGAGGGCCCGAACCTGGGTAAAGACCGTGCCCTTTGTCTCTTGTTACCAATTGTTCCAATATACACAGCTCGGGACCCCCTACCCGAGATCCGCTGGTTTTGACACTGACATTGGTGCTTTCATTGAGAGTTTCGCTGTGAAGATCGCCGAAGGATCGATGAACCGCTTAATCATCAATGACGGCATCAGCACCGGGGACATCTTCGCCCCCAGTCAGCTACTCGCGTTCGGCAGCGTCGTGCTGCACGCCAATTCGGCCAATCACCTTGACCAGATCGACAGCTTCACCCCGGAGCAGCAGATCAAGTTCGGCAGCCTCGAGTACGTCGCCGATTCCCGAGGCGATCTGGTCATTAATAAATTATCAGCCTCGCCTGAGGAACCTGCAAACCCCAAAGCTTCAACTTCGGATCTTCCTCTCCACCCTCGACACTTACCCCGGGTCCATCTTTGAGTCTGGTTCCGACCTTGGAGTCTAAAATCCAGGGGTCAACCCTGGCCAAGCGTGCCCTCTGTACGGTCACGCCGGAGATTAACTGCGAACAAGGCCGCAAGACAAGTCCGACCGACCTCTAGCTGTTAAATGAGACATTAGATTGGATCCAACCATTAAGCATCACAGATGGGCCACCTCGGATCTATGATCGGGTCGGCTAAGAACGGACCACAGGGAATTTTACGTCCCACCCACCACCCACTTCGTAGCCACTATCGAGGACTTAACAGATATGTTGGACTACGTTCCCGAAGATGTCGATGGCATGGACGAGGACATCGACGCCACGACCTATATAGTAAATCCCCCAGCCACTACCAGCATGGGAAAGTGGACTGCCACTTCTACCTATGGTGTCTACATGGTCGACACCCCCAAAGAGGACGGCGAGGACCCCGCTAAGGAGTCATCTAGACGCGGATGCCAGCGAAAGTGATCCAGGGGACGCGGAAAGGCCAAAGAAGACACGAATGGCATCGAAGACTACGCTGCTCCGGACGACATAGAAAAGTTGGGCGACAATGCCACTCCCAAACAGAACCCAGCCGCTCTCGAAGGCCACGACGATAACGGTGACCACGAAAACAACGGTGACACCGATGATAATAGCGACCCCAGGGACCTTGGCGACTCCAAGGACAGTAACCACCTTCCTCCTTCCGAGGATGAGGAAAGCCTTGGTCCTGAAGATTTCATCGTCCCTGAAGACCCTCTGGACAAAGAACGATTTAAGCGACAACTTATAGCCACCGCTCGAAGCCTGAGGAAGAAGCAGCAACGGCTATTGGCCGAACAAGATACCCTCAACGAGGGATGGACAAAAGTCTTCAGAGCCGAGGAAGGTCTGGGTAATGAACGACTGGACCAAAGCAAGAGTTATCGAAAGCAACGACGACGAGGCTTTTGAGCCCATACCTCCCAGAAGAGCCCAGGCAAACCAACCCGACCACCCCCTCGAGGACGGATAGGGTGGCTGACGAAGCCGAACACCCTCAACCACCCCCTCGCCGGAGAGGTAAAGAGCCAGTAAAGCCAGAGGACGCATACGACCTGCAAGAGGACTTGGACGCCAGAACAGGCCAAACAAGATCGATCTATGGGTTCGGAGGACGCACTCCCACTGGACGGGACGGATACCAGGCCTGGCGCGATAGAAACGACAGAGCGCGAGAGAAATACTGTGCTCGGATGACAACTGATCTCCAGCATGATGTGGCCTGAGTTAGGGGTGTTGCACACCCGATATGTTTCACAGACGAGGTGAAGCAACATCATTTCCCAAAGGGTTTGAACCCGTAAACATCAAGCAATATGACAGGACAACTGACCCTGCGATGTGGATCGAAGATATCCTTCTCCACATTCATACGGCCCGAGCAGATGAAAGACCCCCATTCCAAACTGACTCGTTCGATCTGAAAAACTCCCATGCGGAATGTTCCCAGCTGGCTCATTTGGCACATAAAGCAGTCAGCCCAAAATACAGAAGAAAAAAAAAGTCAGGCACTGCCCATTGCATACTGTTATGCTCAAAAGGAGCCCCGAAACAAACCAAAAACAAATGAGAAGAAAAACAAGAGGACCTTGCAAAACAAAATGATTGCCATGATATATAAATGAAAATTGCTGGCCACACCGAACCTCCCACCTCTACCTTGTTTGACCCATGAAAACATACTGCAAAATATATGTCATTTGTGATCTAAAAACACAAATTTCCATGACAAAACTAGATGATTTGCGCAAGAAACAATTATTGTTTTGCCATGATCACACTACTTTGCCATTGCAATAAAATTTCAGAAAAAATGGCATGGCAAAACAAACTACTTACCATGGCATGTTGCTATCCTTGGTAAATGTCCATGGACACAAAATGTTCATGGACTATAGCATTTCTTTACTGAACACAAAATGTCAATGGCGAAAAGTACATGGTTTTTGCATATAGAAAGCAAAAAAAGTATGATGCAAGTAGTTTTCCATGGCAAACAAAGATTTCAGAAATTGCCATGGCAAACATGTGATAATTAACATGGCATAATTTGATATTATGAGATAGATTTTTTTACCATTATCAATTTTTAAATTTACCATGGTTAAACCTAAAAATACAGTGATAAAAAAACTAACTTGCCATGGCGAGTTACGAAATTTTCCGTGATCGATAAACTAAATTTGCCATCATCCGTTAACTAAATTAGCTATGGTGTAGTTAAAAACTAGTTTTGCCATGGCAAGACTAGTTGTTCTTTAACATGCTATGAAACTAGAGTTGCCATGGCAATAAAACTAAAATCTGACATGTATGCTAAAGTAAATTTGCCATGGGGATGAAGGTAAATTTGCCACTCCAAATTAAAAAAATTCCATTGCAGGAAAATTTAAATTTTGCCATAGGGATAAATGTAAAATTCCCATTGTAGAAATTGGAAAAATAAACTTTGCGAGGGAAAGAAAATTAAAATTTTCCATGGCAATGAAGTGTTACTTTACAATGCTAAAAATTTAAAACATAGTCATGTTGTCAAAAGGTTAAAATGTTATGAGAAATTTTCATACATTTGTCGTGTGACTATTCCCAAGAAAACGTGTTTAGGTTTTTCTATGCTGTATGAGACACACTTTTTTTGAAAAAATTGTCATATAATTGAGGGAGTCCTGGATAGGGGGGTCCTCGGTCTGCCGGCCTATCTCTCATGAGCGGGACTAGTGTACGACTCGGGATTCTGTTAAGGAAGGGCGAGCTTCGGGTGACTCTATGTTCCGGAAGGAAAGCTCCGAAGACATGCGTACACTTCAAGGCAAGATAGATGGCATACGCATGTTTATCCATTGATGGCAATCGACTATGTGTAACCCTAGGTACCCATGGCGTCTATATAAATCAGAGGGCGTAGTCCGTAGAGGCGAAAAACATCCCACTACTCATCTCGGGTTTAGTTCATCCCATCTCGAGGTAGATCAACTCTGTAACCATCATACACACATCAATATAATCAAGCAGGACGTAGAGTTTTACCTCTTCGAGAGGGCCCGAACCTGGGTAAAGACTGTGTCCTTTGTCTCTTGTTACCCATTGTTCCAATATCCACAGCTTGAGACCCCCTACCCGAGATCCGTCAGTTTTGACACCGACATTGGTGCTTTCATTGAGAGTTCCGCTGTGAAGATCGCCGAAGGATCGATGACCCGCTTAGTCATCAATGATGGCATCAGCACCGGGGACATCTTCGTCCCCGGTCAGCTACCTGCGTTCGGCAGCGTCGTGCTGCACGCCAATTCGACCGGTCACCTTGACCAGGTCGACAGCTTCACCGCGGAGCACCTGATCAGGTTCGGCAACCTTGAGTATGTTGTTGATGCCCGGTGCGATCTGGTCTTTACTAAATTCTCAGCCTCGCGTGAGGAACCTGCAAACCCTGAAGCTTCAACTTCAAATCTTCCTATCCACCCTACGTTCGTGTCGACACTTACCCCGGGTCCATCTTTGAGTTCGGTTCCGACCTCGGAGTCTAAAACCAACCCTGGCCAAGCACCTCGCTGTACGGTCACGCCGGAGATTAATATCAAACAAGGCCACAAGATAAGTCCGATCGACCTCTCGTTGTTAAACAAGACATTAGATTGGATCCAGTCATTAAGCATCACAGATGGGCCACCTCCGATCTATGATCGGGTCAGGCTAAGGACGGACCGTAGGGAATTTTATGTCCCACCCACCACCCACTTCGTAGCCACTATCGAGGACTTCAATGATATGTTGGACTACGTTTCCAAAGATGCCGATGACATGGACGAGGACATCGACGCCACGGCCTAGCTATATGGTAAATCCCCCAGCCACTACCAGCACGGGAAAGTGGACTGCCACTTCTACCTATAGTTTGTACATAGTCAACACCCACAAAGAGGACGGCGAGGACCCCGCTAAGGTGTCATCCAAACGCCGACGCTAGCGAAAGTGATCCAGGGGACGTGGAAAGGCCAAGGAAGACACGAACGACACCGAAGACGACGCTGCTCCGGACGACATGGAAGAGCTGGGCGACAACGCCAGTCCTGAATAGAACACAGCCGCCCCGAAGGCCACGACGATAACGGTGACCCCGAAAACAACGGTGACACCGATGATAATAGCGACCCCAGGGACCTTGGCGACTCCAAGGATAGTAACTACCTTCCTCCTTCCGAGGATGAGGAAAGCCTTGGTGCTGAAGATTTCATCGTCCCTGAAGACCCTCTGGACAAAGAACGATTTAAGCGACAACTTATAGCCACCACTCGAAGCCTGAGGAAGAAGCAGCAACGGCTATTGGCCGAACAAGATACCATCAACGAGAGATGGACAAAAGTCTTCAGAGCCAAAGAAGGTCTGGGCAATGAATGATAGGACCAAAGCAAGAGTTATCGAAAGCAATGACGACGAGGCTTTTGAGCCCATACCTCCAGATGAGCCCAGGCAAACCAGCCCGACCGCCCCCCTCGAGGATGGGATAGGGCGGCTGGCGAACCCGAACGCCCTCAACCACCCCCTCCCCGGAGAGGTAAGGAGCCAGTACAGCCAGAGGACCCATACGACCTGCGAGACGACTTAGACACCAGAACAGGCCAAACAAGATCGATCTATGGGTCCGGAGGACGCAATCCCGCTGACGGGACGGATACTAGGCCTGACGCGATAGAAACGATAGAGCGCGGGAGCAATACCGTGCTCGGATACAGCTGATCTCCGGCATGATGTGGCCCGAGTTAGGGGCGCCGCATATGACGGGACACGAGGTGATGCAACATTAGTTCCTCGAAGGGTTTAAACCCGTAAACATCAAGCAATACGACGGGACAACTGACCCTGTAGTGTGGATCAAAAATTTCCTTCTCCACATTTATATGACCCGAGCATATGATCTCCACGCCATAAAATACCTACCATTAAAGCTTAAAGGACCAGCATGACACTGGTTAAACAACCTACCCGAAAATTCCATCGGAAGCTGGGAAGAGCTCGAGGATGCTTTTCGAGCTAACTTTCAAGGTACCTATGTCCGGCCTCCGGACGTCTATAACTTTCAAGGTACCTATGTCTTGCTCTGGACGTCAAAAAATGCTCTCCCCAATTTTCTCCACCACATTCCTCATGGCCCTCTCTTCCATGCTCTGTATTTCCCGTGGACCAATCTATGTAAATTCATCCTCCCATTCATAATTGTATCTCTCTCTACGTTTCGCATACTACCATCAACTAGCTTTGCTTTAGATGGAAGGAATTCAACACTGAATTCGAAGGTCCGAGCACCATTGCCCCTGTTTATCAATGACCGGCACTGTGAGGCAGCGGAAGCAGACAAGGCACACATCACATAGGTTGGAAATTGTGATTACCTAGTCGACATTGTCCCTCGGGCTCCATCTCGTTCAGCCCAACATCGCCACCGCTCCCCAGTCCCACACACCATCACAATCCGGATCCCATGGAAAATAGAGGCTCACTTGGTCAGATCTAACTCAAGACGGAGGGGAACAGGTCTAGGGTACCAAATACACTCACCACATACGCCGCCGCGACCATGAACGACAGCTCCGCCGGCAAAACTAAAGCTCCGCCGCCGCCGCCGACGAGAATGAAGAAGAGACACTACCGGAATCGCCCCCTATGCTGACGGCCAGGGCCGTCGGCATAGGCCTGAGTCCCATCGGGATAGACCTATGCCGACGGCCCCCGTCGGCATAGGGCCGTCGGCAACATATGCGTCGGCACAGCCAGGGAGGTCGTCGGCATAGAAAAGCCGTCGGCATAGATGATACGCCGACGGGGGCCGTACATCTATGCCGACGGCCCCGGCTGTCGGCAACTATCACGCCTAACGGCCGCCGCCGTCAAGTTTGGCCAACGACAGGCCGCCACATGGCACACCTATGCCGATGGCCAGGCCGTCGGCCTATTCAGAACCTACGCCGACGGCCTGGCCGTCGGCATAGGTGTGCCACGTGGCGGCCTGTCGTTGGCCATGGACCAGGGCTATGCCGACGACTAGGCCGTCGGCCTAGTTTCAAACTATGCCGACGGCATAGCCGTCGGCATACTCCTTCATACAGAGTTCCCAGCAGCTAACGCGTGGCACCTATGCCGACGGCATAGCCGTCGTCATAGCTTTTAAACTATGCCGACGGCATTGCCGTCGGCATAAGTGCCACGTGTCAGCTGCTGGGAGCCCACGCCAGCCCTATGCCGACGGCATAGCCGTCGGCATAGCTTGCTTTTAATTTTTTTTTCTTTTTTCTGTTTGTTTTCAAATCAGTTCAATTCAAATAACAGCACATATATAACAACACATATCAGCAGCACATATCAGCACATATCAACGAACGTAAGCATAAGCATCATCACAACAATAGATCATCATCACACAAGCATAAGTATCATCACAACAATAGACATCATCACACAAGCATAAGCATATCAACGAACGTAAGCATAAGCATAAGCATCATCACACAAGTCATCTAAATGATCATCAGCACACAAAAGTCATCTCAAGCATCATCATCACATCTCAAGCATCATCGAGCACCGCGGAGGTCGTCACCGCCAAGACCGCCGAAGCCCAGGTCGTCACTGCTAGCGGCAGCGCTACCGCCTCCACCTCCGCCTCCGCCTCCGTGGATCGAAGTGGTCGGGCTCCGTGTCTCCGGAGTGCTGCGAAGGCCACCGCCAACGGTAGATCCACCTGTTCCCTGGATGTTGAAAAGACATATTAACGGGATATATGACTGTGTTGAAAAGCATGACATGCTCTGGGTGAATAGATTGGGGATGAACTAACAGGCGAGGGGCCAGCGTTCTGTGCCATAAACTCCTCAAAGCTCAGCAACACTGGTTGTGCTGGAGGGCATTGTGTTGAAGGGAACTGAGGACACCTGCCGGCCGCCATTTCCTGAAAAGCGTGCTGCATCTGGCTATCCCTCTGCACTTGGTGTTTATAAATCCTCTGATGCCACGCCATGGTCTCCTGGCGTGTGTACTCCAGGTAGGCCTACGGTATGACATGATGGAACTCATAAAACTACTAAATGCGGAAAATAAAGTGAGCAATGAAGATAAGAGGGAAAATACTTACAGATTGTTGCTCCTAAAAGAGGGACTGTGCACTGGTCACTGGCTGGCTCGTGCGCTGGCTCAGGCTCGGGTCGATCCAATGAAGCTGTGTGTAGGAGATACTAGGAGTGATCACAGCATCGAGAACCGCCTCCTGACCGTGCTCCTTGGGCCCCATGCTCACCACCGCCCTGTCGTCCAGAGGCGCCGCAATGGGGTCAGGTGTGTCAGGATGTAACTTCAGATACGCTTCGGAGTAGGCCTTCTTCCTCCCCGCGGTCTTCTTGCCGTAGTACTTGGGCTCGCCAGTCTTGGAGTCCTTCCGCGTATGGGCGATCTCCCACGCCTGCATGTGTGAGAGCGGCCGCTTTAGTTTCTCCTCCTGCACCACCAAACAGAGGTTAGTCATACATAAGAAAGTGATGGTAAATAGAAGAAGAAGAATGTTTAATGGGGTTAGTCATACATTAACTGCCTTGTGGAGATAGTGGTTTCGGTTTCCCTGAGCATGTACTCCCTCCGTCCCTCGGTTAGCCTTATTTTTGGTTCTCATAGCCGCCCAGGATCCAGCCTCATCACACCAAAGATCCACCAATGCCGCCCAGGACTCGTCTTTTCCATAACACCAATTTGGACACACCTACATAATAAAAGTATAATGGCATGTAGGTGTGTCCAAATTGGTGTTATGGAAGCATAAAGCATAAAGCATAATGTACCACAAGGTAATGAAAGCATAATGAAAGCATACTATATGAAAGCATAATGAAAAATCTTTTATACTTACCGCCAAGAACTCGGGCCTCTCCAAGGTAATGCCCATCCTTCGCGCTTCTTCCTTGGTCATGTTCACACCAAGAACGTCGTGGTAGTATGTGGAGATGGCCACATAGCTTCTTCCTTCGTCTTATCAAGAATGTTGAGGATCGTGTGGAAAAGGGACTCTGCCACATTCTTTTCGGTGTGCATCACATCAATATTGTAAGGAAGTTTGAGGTCCTTGAAATAGGGAAGCTGCGAGAAGGGGGTAATGTGAGTCCAGTTGTGCGTCTCACCATATCCCTCGAAGCCTTTGGCTTTTCCTTTGCCTTTGCCTTTGACTTTAGGCTTGAGAGCTTTTAGCCGAGCAAGAACATCTGCCCCCGAAAATGTTGGAATCTCGGTTACTTCATGAACAACCCGGCCTTTCGTGAAGTTCTTCTTGTCTTCCCTGTCTGGATGGTCTGGAGGGAGGAACTGTCGATGCAGGTCAAAGGCTACATACTTGCCACCCTTACTCAGCCAAATCATTCGCAGAGCCTGCATGCACACTGGGCATGGCATCTTACCACTTGTACACCATCCGCAGAATAGAGCTTAGCCGGGAAAGTCATGCATGCAATAGTGCAACCAAACTTTCATCAAGAAATTTCTCTACAGATCCCGGCCGTATGTCAACCTCGGAAAGTACCAAGAATGGTGCAAAGCATCCACAAGCGGTTGCATAAACACACCCAATTGCTTCCCCGGGTATTCAGGCCCCGGAATGATGAGCGACAAGAACATGGTCTTCCGTTGCATTAGGGCATCGGGAGGAAGATTGAGCGGAATTACAAACACAGGCCAGCAGCTGTATGTATTGGACGACATACCATATGGATTCAATCCATCACCTGATATGGCTATTCTGACATTCCCAGCCTCGGCTGCTTCCTCGGGGTATTCTTCATCGAATGACTTCCATGCTTCCCCTCCCGATGGATGTACGATTTTTTTGGATTGTACCTTATACCTTCCTTGTGCCACTTCATCATTTTGGCAGACTCCTTTGTGATGAAAAGGCGCTGCAGTCTTTTTATAAAATCAAGATACCGAAGAACCTTAACGGGGATGGTTAGCTTCTTTTTCTCACCATCCTCACCGACCACCTCAATGTACTGAGACGAACCACACTTCCTACAGTACTTGTCATCCGCATACTCGTGCCTAAACAAAAGGCAATTCTTCGGGCAAACATCTATTTTCTCATAATCCATAGAGAGTGCCTTCATGATTTTCTTTGTATCGTACATGCTTTTCGGCAGTTCATGACCCTCAGGGAGGCTGTTAGCCCATACTCCCAGGAATGCTTCAAAGCATTTCTGGCTACAGCCGTACTCAGCCTTGACTGCAATCAGTTGCGAGATGGCATCCAGCTGAGATATTTTCACACCCGCATAAAGAGGTTTCTTTGACGAGGCCAAGACCTCCAAGAAGGCCTTTGCGGTTGCCTCCGGCTCCTCCGGTTCATTCTTTGAAGGTGTCGCATTTGCAGTTTCTGCAACAATGACATCATCTAGCATGTCCCTGACCCCGTCGTCCTCATATCCATCGATGCATTGTCGCATCACCTCCTCTCTACCACGGTCCTGCTCGGCTATGTTTATCGGCGGCATGTCAAAGTTTGGCATATATCCGTGCGTGCGAAGGTGCTCACTCATGTCCGTCTGATTTCTACGGTGATGTCTGGCACATCTCGCACAGGAGCATGGTGGGATAATTCTCATTGGACGACGGAATATCTCCTTCAAATACACATCGGTTTTCATGATCCACTCTGATGTTACTCGATTCCGACGGATAAAACCACTGTACGTCCACTGTTTATCTGCCATCCTCTGCTTTTTTGCAACCCACACAACATAATTAAGGATTCACTTAAATTAATCACATCAAATTTTCAATTTCTACCGCGTTTAATCCACCTACATCTCTAATAGGTAAAGATGGGTCATAATCCCACCCGAGGATGTGTAGATTGAGTACATTCTCCATTCTACCCCGTTCCGAGACAAAATTTCGGCAGCACCTCCCCGCTGTTCTCCAGATACACGTCTCGGCAAATAGCCGAGAGAATGTGCTCCGGAGAACAATGGGGAGGCACCGCCGAAATCTTGTCTCGGAACGGGGTAGAACATGGAGAACATACCCAATATACACATCCTCGGGCTGTCCATGGAAAACGCTGGACAATCCGAAAGAGCTGTGGTGATAAATATGCAGTTGAATGCATATTTATCGATGCAACCCTTTCGGACGGGAGACGCCTAGGTTACGTCAGTTGACTTGAGAATGAAATCTAGTGATATGAAAAATTGGAGGAGATGGACTTGTAGCTCACCCTTGGCTGTAGAGGAAGTAGTCGAACAGCAGAGGGATGCTCAGGGGGACCAACGCGTCGGACAACGGTCACTCCGATGAAATGTGAAACCACAAAGCCTGCAAATTCCATCGTGACAAAAAATTAGAACATCACAACTCATAGAGCATATTTAAAACATTTAAACATGCATTCATTTATTTTTGCATCATGTAGGCAAAAAAACTAACAACATTAACAATATATTCATCATCGTCATCACATATTCATCATCATCATTATCACCTATTCGTCTAACCAAATTTTTTTACTACCTATATTCATCATCGTCATCACATATTCATCATCGCCATCACATATTCATCATCGTCATCACATATTCATCATCGCCATCACATATTCATCATCGCCATCACATATTCATCATCGTCACCAAATTTTTTTTCAAGGTATGCAACATATAGCATCACATCTAACCAATTTTTTTTACTACCTATCTCACTATCTATCTAACTATCTACCTATCTAACTATCTATCTAACTATATAAATACCTACCTAAATACCTATCTAACTATCTATCTAACTAGCTACAAAATTACTAAAAAACACTAAAAACTTCAAAAAAAATCACCTTCGAGATGGCGGCCGGAGTTGGGGCGGGGAGGCGCGGGGTAGGGGCGGGGCGGCCGGCGGAGGGTCGGGGCGGGGCGGCCGACGCGAGGTCGGGGCGGGGATCCGCGGGGTCGGGGCGGGGCGGCCGGAGTTGGGGCGGGAAGGCGCGGGGTCGGGGCGGGGAGGCCGGAGTTGGGGCGGGGAGGCGCGGGGTCGGGTCTGCGCGGGCTCGGTGTGTGCGACCAGCGCGGGGTCGGGGAGGGGCGGCGCGGAGTCGGGGCGGGGTGGCGCGGGCGGCGGCGGGGTCGGGGCGGGGCGACGCGGGGTCGGGGCGGGGAGGCGCGGGCAGCGGGGGGCTCGGAGCCGGCGGTGGCGTGCTCAGGGCGGGCGGCGGAGGTGGTGGGCGGCGGCGTGGGTGTGGGTCGGGGGGAAGGGGGAGATGGGGAATGGGTGGTGGGGGCGAACCGCAAGGGATAAGGTCAGCCCTATGCCGACGGCCAGGCCGTCGACATAGTCCTGGCCCTTTGCCACGTCATAGATCCGTGGACGTGTGCGCTGCTATGCCGACGACATAGGCCCTTTGCATTTTTTTATTTTTAATTACGACATATGTGTGACTCTCAGCACACTGTAAAAAATAGTCCCACCTCGCCCAAAGACAAGCGTAGGAGGGCCCACCGTAACACCTGGCGGCATTGCTACCCCACTCCGGTACCCCGTCCCATCTAACCGTAGCACAGACGACCGTTGGATCTAGCTCTTTGACTTCCGCCGGACTGGGTCTAGCCGGTGGACCTTTTCACATGGTTGTCGTAGCCCAGACCATAGCTGCACCCCCCAACACCATTCCGGCCCAACCCACCCAAAGATACCCTCCGTGTCGGCCCGACGTGGCCGTTTCCCCCCTCCGGGACACGGCGGCAGCCACGCCCGTGAGGTCTACACGGCAGGACGGGGGCCCTGGGGGAGTAGTAATGCCACCGGAGCGTCGCACTGGGCCCTCATACATGCGGGGGTGGTGTGGTGGCATGTCCGAAGAGGCGGCACGCGTCTCCGGGGTGTGCCCCCCCTCACGGACGGCGCCACACGGAGGGGATCTTGCTGTGGGTCTGGCCCGGAGGTTGCTCCAGAGTGTTCCTATGGGCTGACCTAACACAACCGGGTGGATACGTCCACTCGCCAAAGCCCGTCCGTGCAAAGTCAAGGGGCTAGATCCCGTGGTCAAACGCTACAGGGTTAGGCAGGACGGGGGCACTGGGGGTATAGCAATGCCACCTGAGCGTCGCACCGGCCCCTCATACATGCGGGGTGGTGTGCTGGCATGTCCGAAGAGGCGGGATGCGTCTCCGGGGCGTGGCCCCCCTAACGTTCTACTACCGTGTCATCGCCGTCCATGAGGGGGGGCCACGCCCCGGAGACGCATCCCGCCTCTTCGGACATGCCACCACACCACCCCGCATGTATGAGGGCCCGGTGCGACGCTCCGGTGGCATTGCTACCCCCAGTGCCCCCGTCCCACCTAACCCTGTAGCGTTTGACCACGGGATCTAGCCCTTTGACTTTGCACGGACGGGCTTTGACCAGTGGACCTCCCCACCCGGTTGTGTTAGGTCAGCCCATAGGAACACTTTGGAGCAACATTCGGGCCAGACCCACAGCAAGATCCCCTCCGTGTAGACCCGACGCGTTCGTTCCCCCCCTCCAGGTGCTGGCGGCGGCGCCGTCCATGAGGGGGGGCATACCCCGGACACGCGTGCCGGGCGTTTGCAACCGCCACAACACTTCCAAACTTGTGAGAGGCCGCCTACGCAAGATTTGGCGGCATGCTAGCCCCCGGAGGCCGCCGGCCACAGCCGTAGACGCGCGAAGGGCAATCCGCGTAGAGGGAATTTTTCGGATACTTCTCCATCACCAAAATTTATGAAAAATACCATCGTTCCTATAGCACATGTGCCCACATCGTGCAAAAAAACTCATGATTTTATCGCGCTCCAAGTATTTAGTAATATTGACGCCGCATCGTTACCGCAGAACGTCTACTACCGTGTCATCGCCGTCCGTGAGGGGAGGGGGCACGCCACGGAGACGCGTCCCGCCTCTTCGGACATGCCACCACACCACCCCGCATGTATGAGGGCCCGGTGCGACACTCCGGTGGCATTGCTACCCCACAGTGCCCCCGTCCCGCCTAACCCTGTAGCGTTTGACCACGGGATCTAGCCCTTTGACTTTGCACGGACGGGCTTTGACCAGTGGAGCTCCCCACCCGGTTGTGTTAGGTCAGCCCATAGGAACACTTTGGAGCAACATCCGGGCTAGACCCACAGCAAGATCCCCTCCGTGTAGACCCGACGCGTCCGTTTCCCCCCTCCAGGTGTCGGCGGCGGTGCCGTCCGTGAGGGGGGGGGCACACCCCGGACATGCGTGCCGGGCGTTTGCAACCGCCACAACACTTCCAGACTTGTGAGAGGCCGCCTACGCAAGATTTGGCGGCATGCTAGCCCCCGGAGGCCGGCGGCCACAGCCGTAGACGCGCGAAGGGAAATCCGCGTAGAGGGATTTTTTTGGATACTTCTCCATCACCAAAATTTATGAAAAAATACCATCGTTCCTATAGCACATGTGCCCACGTCGTGCAAAAAAACTCATGATTTTATCGCGCTCCGAGTATTTAGTTATATTGATGACGCATCGTTACCGCATAACGTCTACTACCGTGTCATCGCCGTCCGTGAGGGGGGGGGGCACGCCCCGGAGACGCATCCCGCCTCTTCAGACATGCCACCACACCACCCCGCATGTATAAGGGCCCGGTGCGACGCTCTGGTGGCATTGCTACCCCCCAGTTCCCCCGTCCCGCCTAACCCTGTAGCGTTTGACCACGGGATCTAGCCCTTTGACTTTGCACGGATGGGCTTTGACCAGTGGACCTCCCCACCCGGTTGTGTTAGGTCAGCCCATAGGAACACTTTGGAGCAACATCCGGGCCAGACCCATAGCAAGATCCCCTCCGTGTAGACCCCACGCGTCCGTTTCCCCCCTCCATGTGCCGGCGGCAGCGCCGTCCGTGAGGGGGCGCACACCCCAGACACGCGTGTTGGGTTTGCAACCGCCACAACACTTCCAGACTTGTGAGAGGCCGCCTACGCAAGATTTGGCGGCATGCTAGCCCCCGGAGGCCGCCGGCCACAGCCGTAGACGCGCGAAGGGCAATCCGCGTAGAGGGAATTTTTTTGGATACTTCTCCATCACCAAAATTTATGAAAAAATACCATCGTTCCTATAGCACATGTGCCCACGTCATGCAGAAAAACTCATGATTTTATCGCGCTCCGAGTATTTAGTAATATTGACGCCGCATCGTTATCGCAGAACGTCTACTACCGTGTCATCGCCGTCCGTGAGGGGGGGCCACGCCCCGGAGACGCGTCCCGCCTCTTCGGACATGCCACCGCACCACCCCGCATGTATGAGGGCCCGGTGCGACGCTCCGGTGGCATTGCTACCACCCCCCAAGTGCCCCCGTCCCGCCTAACCCTGTAGCGTTTGACCACGGAATCTAGCCCTTTGACTTTGCACGGACGGGCTTTGACCAGTGGACCTCCCCACCCGGTTGTGTTAGGTCAGCCCATAGGAACACTTTGGAGCAACATCCGGGCCAGACCCACAAAAAGATCCCCTCCGTGTAACCCCACGCGTCCGTTTCCCCCCTCCAGGTGCCGGTGGCGGCGCCGTCCGTGAGGGGGGGCACACCCCGGACACGCGTGCCGGGCGTTTGCAACCGCCACAACACTTCCAGACTTGTGAGAGGCCGCCTACGCAAGATCTGGCGGCATGCTAGCCCCCAGAGGCCGCCGGCCACAGCCGTAGACGCGCGAAAGGCAATCCGCGTAGAGGAAATTTTTCGGATACTTCTCCATCACCAAAATTTATGAAAAAATACCATCGTTCCTATAGCACATGTGCACATGTCGTGCAAAAAAACTCATGATTTTATCGCGCTCCGAGTATTTAGTAATATTGATGCCACATCGTTACCGCAGAACGTCTACTACCGTGTCATCGCCGTCCGTGAGGGGGGGCCACGCCCCGGAGACGCGTCCCGCCTCTTCGGACATGCCACCACACCACCCCGCATGTATGAGGGCCCAGTGCGACGCTCCGGTGGCATTGCTAACCCCCCAGTGCCCCCGTCCGCCTAACCCTGTAGCGTTTGACCACGGGATCTAGCCCTTTGACTTTGCACGGACGGGCTTTGACCAGTGGACCTCCCCACCCGGTTGTGTTAGGTTAGCCCATAAGAACACTTTGGAGCAATATCCGGGCCAGACCCACAGCAAGATCCCCTCCGTGTAGACCCCACTCGTCCATTTCCCCCCTCCAGGTGCCGGCGGCGGCGCCGTCTGTGAGAGGGGCACACCCCGGACACGCGTGCTGGGCGTTTGCAACCGCCACAAAACTTCCAGACTTGTGAGAGGCCACCTACGCAAGATTTGGCGGCATGCTAGCCCCCGGAGGCCGCCGGCCACAACCGTAGACGCGCGAAGGGCAATCCACGTAGAGGGAATTTTTTGGATACTTCTCAATCACCAAAATTTATGAAAAAATACCATCGTTCCTATAGCACATGTGCCCACGTCGTGCCAAAAAAAACTCATGATTTTATCGTGCTCCGAGTATTTAGAAATATTGACGCCGCATCGTTACCGCAGAACGTCTAGTACCGTGTCATTGCCGTCCGTGAGGGGGGGGGGCACGCCCCGGAGACGCGTCCCGCCTCTAATGACATGCCACCACACCACCCCGCATGTATGAGGGCCCGGTGCGACGCTGCGGTGGCATTGCTACCCGCAGTGCCCCCGTCCCGCCTAACCCTGTAGCGTTTGACCACGGGATCTAGCCCTTTGACTTTGCACGGACGGGCTTTGACCAGTGGACTTCCCCACCCGGTTGTGTTAGGTCAGCCCATAGGAGCACTTTGGAACAACATCTGGGCCAGACCCACAGCAAGGTCCCCTCCGTGTAGACCCGACGCGTCCGTTTCCCCCTCCAGGTGCCGACGGCGGCGCCGTCCGTGAGGGGGGGCACACCCCGGACACGCGTTCTGGTCGTTTGCAACCGCCACAACACTTCCAGACTTGTGAGAGGCCGCCTACGCAAGATTTGGCGGCATGCTAGCCCCCGGAGGCCGCCGGCCACAGCCGTAGACGCGCGAAGGGCAATCCGCGTAGAGGGAATTTTTTGGATACTTCTCCATCACCAAAATTTATGAAAAAATACCATCGTTCCTATAGCACATGTGCCCACGTCGTGCAAAAAAACTCATGATTTTATCGCGCTCCGAGTATTTAGTAATATTGACGCCGCATCGTTACCGTAGAACGTCTACTACCGTGTCATCGCCGTCCGTGAGGGGGGCCACGCCTCGGAGACGCGTCCCGCCTCTTCGGACATCCCACCACACCACCCCGCATGTATGAGGGCCCGGTGCGACGCTCCGATGGCATTGCTACCCCCAGTGCCCCCGTCCCGCCTAACCCTGTAGCGTTTGACCACGGGATCTAGCCCTTTGACTTTGCA
Organism: Triticum urartu; assembly: GCF_056163025.1. NCBI lineage: Eukaryota > Viridiplantae > Streptophyta > Magnoliopsida > Poales > Poaceae > Triticum > Triticum urartu. The sequence continues at coordinate 556,200,390 of NC_141873.1, forward strand.
CGGACGGGCTTTGACCAGTGGACCTCCCACCCGGTTGTGTTAGGTCAGCCCATAGGAACACTTTGGAGCAACATCCGGGCCAGACCCACAGCAAGATCCCCTCCGTGTAGACCCGACGCGTCCGTTTCCCCCCTCCAGGTGCCGGCGGCGGCGCCGTCCGTGAGGGGGGGGGGCACACCCCGGACACGCATGCAGGGCGTTTGCAACCGCCACAACACTTCCAGACTTGTGAGAGGCCGCCTACGCAAGATTTGGCGGCATGGTAGCCCCCGGAGGGCGCCGGCCATAGTCGTAGACGCGCGAAGGGCAATCCGCGTAGAGGGAATTTTTTGGATACTTCTCCATCACCAAAATTTATGAAGAAATACCATCGTTCCTATAGCACATGTGCCCACGTCGTGCAAAAAAACTCATGATTTTATCGCGCTCCGAGTATTTAGTAATATTGACGCCGCATCGTTACCGCAGAACGTCAACTACCGTGTCATCGCCGTCCGTGAGGGGGGCCCACGCCTCGGAGACACGTCCCGCCTCTTCGGACATCCTACCACACCACCCCGCATGTATGAGGGCCCGGTGCGACGCTCCGGTGGAATTGCTACCCCCAGTGCCCCCGTCCCGCCTAACCCTGTAGCGTTTGACCACGGGATCTAGCCCTTTGACTTTGCACGGACGGGCTTTGACCAGTGGACCTCCCCACCCGGTTGTGTTAGGTCAGCCCATAGGAACACTTTGGAGCAACATCCGGGCCAGACCCACAGCAAGATCCCCTCCGTGTAGTCCCGACGCGTCCGTTTCCCCCCTCCAGGTGCCGGCGGCGGCGCCGTCCGTGAGGGGGGCACACCCCGGACACGCGTGCCGGGCGTTTGCAACCGCCACAACACTTCCAGACTTATGAGAGGCCGCCTACGCAAGATTTGGCGGCATGCTAGCCCCCGGAGGCCGCCGGCCACAGCCGTAGACGCGCGAAGGGCAATCCGCGTAGAGGGAATTTTTTGGATACTTCTCCATCACCAAAATTTATGAAAAAATACCATCGTTCCTATAGCACATGTGCCCACGTCGTGCAAAAAAACTCAAGATTTTATCGCGCTCCGAGTATTTAGTAATATTGACGCCGCATCGTTACCGCAGAACGTCAACTACCATGTCATCGCCGTCCGTGAGAGGGGGCCACGCCTCGGAGACACGTCCCGCCTCTTCGGACATCCCACCACACCACCCCGCATGTATGAGGGCTCGTGCGACGCTCCGGCGGCATTGCTACCCCAGTGCCCCCGTCCCGCCTAACCCTGTAGCGTTTGATCACGGGATCTAGCCCTTTCACTTTGCACGGACGGGCTTTGACCAGTGGACCTCCCCACCCGGTTGTGTTAGGTCAGCCCATAGGAACACTTTGGAGCAACATCCGGGCCGGACCCACAGCAAGATCCCCTCCGTGTAGACCCGACGCGTCCGTTTCCCCCCTCCAGGTGCCGGCGGCGGCACCGTCCGTGAGGGGGGCACACCCCGGACACGCGTGCCGGGCGTTTGCAACCGCCACAACACTTCCAGACTTGTGAGAGGCCGCCTACGCAAGATTTGGCGGCATGCTAGTCCACGGAGGCCGCCGGCCACAGCCGTAGACGCGCGAAGGGCAATCCGCGTAGAGGGAATTTTTTGGATACTTCTCCATCACCAAAATTTATGAAAAAATACTATCGTTCCAATAGCACATGTGCCCACGTCGTGCAAAAAAACTTATGATCTTATCGTGCTCCGAGTATTTAGTAATATTGATGCCGCATCGTTACCGCACAACATCTACTACTGTGTAATCGCCGTCCGTGAGGGGGGGCCACGCCCCGGAGACGCGTCCCGCCTCTTCGGACATGCCACCACACCACCCCGCATGTATGAGGGCCCGGTGCGACGCTCCGGTGGCATTGCTACCCCAGTGCCCCCGTCCCGCCTAACCCTGTAGCATTTGACCACGGGATCTAGCCCTTTGACTTTGCACGGACGGGCTTTGACCAGTGGACCTCCCCACCCGGTTGTGTTAGGTCAGCCCATAGGAACACTTTGGAGCAACATCCGGACCGGACCCACAGCAAGATCCCCTCCGTGTAGACCCGACGCGTCCGTTTCCCCCCTCCAGGTGCCGGCGGCGGCGCCGTCCGTGTGGGGGGCACACCCCAGACACGCGTGCCGGGCGTTTTCAACCGCCACAACACTTACAGACTTGTGAGAGGCCTCCTACGCAAGATTTGGCGGCATGCTAGCCCCCGGAGGCCGTAGGCCACAACCGTAGACGCGCGAAGGGCAATCCGCGTAGAGGGAATTTTTCGGATATTTCTCCATCACCAAAATTTATGAAAAAATACCATCATTCCTATAGCACATGTGCCCACGTCGTGCAAAAAAACTCATGATTTTATCGCGCTCCGAGTATTTATTAATATTGATGCCACATCGTTACCGCAGAACGTCTACTATAGTGTCATCACCGTCCGTGAGGGGGGGGGGGCACGCCCCTGAGACGCGTCCCGCCTCTTCGGACATGCCACCACACCACCCCGCATGTATGAGGGCCCGGTGCGACGCTCCGGTGGCATTGCTACCCCAGTGCCCCCGTCCCACGTAACCCTGTAGCGTTTGACCACGGGATCTAGCCCTTTGACTTTGCACGGACGGGCTTTGACCAGTCGACCTCCCCACCCGGTTGTGTTAGGTCAGCCCATAGGAACACTTTGGAGCTACATCTGGGCCAGACCCACAGCAAGATCCCCTCCGTGTAGACCCGACGCGTTCGTTTCCCCCCTCCAGGTGCCGGCGGCGGCGCCGTCCGTGAGGGGGGGGCACACCCCGGACACGCGTGCCGGGCGTTTGCAACCGCCACAACACTTCCAGACTTGTGAGATGCCACCTACGCAAGATTTGGCGGCATGCTAGCCCCCGGAGGCCGCCGGCCACAGCCGTAGACTCGCGAAGGGCAATCCGCGTAGAGGGAATTTTTCGGATACTTCTCCATCACCAAAATTTATGAAAAGATACCATCATTCCTATAGCACATGTGCCCACGTCGTGCAAAAAAACTCATGAGTTTATCGCGCTCCGAGTATTTAGTAATATTGACGTCGCAGCGTTACCGCAGAACGTCTACTACCGTGTCATCGCCGTCCGTGAGGGGGGGCCACGCCCCGGAGACGCGTCCCGCCTCTTTGGACATGCCACCACACCACCCCGCATGTATGAGGGCCCGGTGCGACGCTCCGGTGGCATTGCTACCCCCCAGTACCCCCGTCCCGCCTAACCCTATAGCGTTTGACCACATGATCTAGCCCTTTGACTTTGCATGGACGGGCTTTGACCAGTGGACCTCCCCACCCGGTTGTGTTAGGTCAGCCCATAGGAACACTTTGGAGCAACATCCGGGCCAGACCCACAGCAAGATCCCCTCCGTCTAGACACGACGCATCCGTTTCCCCCCTCCAGGTGCCGGCGGCGGCGCCGTCCGTGAGGGGGGCACACCCCGGACACGCGTGCCGGGCGTTTGCAACCGCCACAACACTTCCAGACTTGTGAGAGGCCGCCTACGCAAGATTTGGCGGCATGCTAGCCCCCGGAGGCCGCTGGCCACAGCCGTAGATGCGCGAAGGGCAATCCACGTAGAGGGAATTTTTCGGATACTTTTCCATCACCAAAATTTATGAAAAAATACCATCGTTCCTATAACACATGTGCCCACGTCGTGCAAAAAAAAAACTCATGATTTTATCGCGCTCCGAGTATTTAGTAATATTGACGCCGCATCGTTACCGCAGAATGTCTACTACCGTTTCATCACCGTCCGTGAGGGGGGGGGGCACGCCCCGGAGACGCGTCCTGCCTCTTCGGACATGCCACCACTCCACCCCGCATGGATGAGGGCCCGGTGCGACGCTCCGGTGGCATTGCTACCCCCCAGTGCCCCCGTCCCGCCTAACCCTGTAGCGTTTGACCACGGGATCTAGCCCTTTGACTTTGCACGGACGGGCTTTGACCAGTGGACCTCCCCACCCGGTTGTGTTAGGTCAGCCCATAGCTAGGAACACTTTGGAGCAACATCCGGGCCAGACCCACAGCAATATCCCCTCCGTGTAGACCCCACGCGTCCGTTTCCCCCCTCCAGGTGCCGGCGGCGGCACCGTCCGTGAGGGGGGGCACACCCTGGACACGCGTTGTCGGTGTCAAAACTGGCGGATCTCGGGTAGGGGGTCCCGAACTGTGCGTCTAGGCGGATGGTAGCAGGAGACAAGGGACACAATGTTTTACCCAGGTTCGGGCCCTCTTGATGGAGGTAAAACCCTACGTCCTGCTCGATTAATATTGATGATATGGGTAGTACAAGAGTAGATCTACCACGAGATCAAGGAGGCTAAACCCTAGAAGCTAGCCTATGGTATGATTGTTGTATGATGAAGTTGTCCTACAGACTAAAACCCTCCAGTTTATATAGACACCGGAGAGGGTTAGGGTTACACAAAGTCGGTTACAATGGTAGGAGATCTGGAATATCTGCATCGCCAAGCTTGCCTTCCATGCCAAGGAAAGTCCCATCCGGACACGGGACGAAGTCTTCAGTCTTGTAACTTCATAGTCCTGGAGTCCGGTTGAAGGTATAGTCCGGCTACCCGAACACCCCCTAATCCAGGACTCCCTCAGTAGCCCCTGAACCAGGCTTCAATGACGACAAGTCCGACACGCAGATTGTCTTCGGCATTGCAAGGCGGGTTCCTGCTCCAAATTCTTCATAAAAGTTTGTAAACACCAAGAGTAGTGTCCGGCTCTGCAAAATAAGTTTCCACGTATTGCCACAGAGAGAATAATATTAACACAAATCTAATCTGCTGACGTATTCCGCAGCGTGACATCACACTACGGCCAAGCCTTTTATTCAAATCGTTTTCACTTCTCCACCTCAGCGTGTTTTGCGAGGTGGTTTCCTTGGCACATCGTGTCAAAGCAGAGATTGTGTCCCCTTTACTTACGGGATTCTCATCAATACGGACGTGGGTAACCCAATCGTGCCCGTCAGCATGTCTTCTCGATGAGAGCGTGGTGTTCATGTCTCACTTCCTTCGGGGGTTAGGCTTCCCGATGGATCCCTTCGTGAGGGGGCTGATGTTCTATTATGGGCTGGAATTTCATGACTTAGCTCCGGAGTCCATCCTCCATATTTCCTCATTCATCGTTGTGTGCGAAGCGTTCCTCCGTGTTACTCCTCACTTCGGATTATGGCTCAAGACTTTTGGAGTGGAGCCGAAGATGATCGAGGGACGGCACGCAGAGTGCGGAGGCACTGTCATAAGTAAGAATGCTGATGCTCCATGGCCCGAGGGCTCCTTTCAAGAGGAGCTCGGCTTGTGGCAACGAGAGTGGTTCTATATCACCGCTCCCAGGAGCGCCAAGTGGGTGGCGCCTCCTGCCTTTCGCTCGGGTCCCCCACCACGACTAGCGTCGTGGGTCAACAAAGGATTAGATTGGGGGTTATCCAAAGACGTGCCCTTGTTGCAGGGCCGCATGGGCCGCATCAGGGATCTCTTAGAAAGAGACCTCAACCTGGTCAAGGTGACGCAGGTCATGCTGATTCGCCGAACACTGCCCGGCAAACGTCGCTCCCTTCGTCTATGGGAGTTTAATCCGGAGGGACCACGAGCTCTCCAGCATTTTATGGGCACAACACCCGTGGAGATGTATAAAATGTTCTTCGGATCACAAGCTATGTGTCCGGATTTGACCGAGGACGCAGGTTTAAGCTGCAATCGCCCGGATACTCAAGTAAGTAACCTTGTGCCCGGACTCGCTATCCGTAAAATTGTCATAAATTCGCCCCTAAAAGAGCTGTCCTTTTAAACAGGAGTGGATAGCGAAGGCAAAGCTGATCAGGTGTCCGGCTCCCCTTCCTGAGACCAGGCCGGATCCCGTGCTAGTCAGGATGTTGAAGATCGTGCCTTTGGAGGGAAGTGAGGGGGAGGACAAGGAAACTATGGCCTCCTCGAAGGAGGCTGCTCCGAAGGGAGGAACCGACAATTCCTCTCCTAAGGGGAAGAAGAGGGCCGCCTCTGATGACCTGGAGACCATGGCCTCAAAGCGGGGGAAAAAGTCCTCGTCAGAGGGTCCGACGCCGGGGAGATCCTCGGCCGAACTATGCCCTCAAAGGGATCAGCCCTCCAGCGAGCCGTAAGTAGAGAAAGATTTTCCTTTAGAGGGATGAGAGAAATCCTAGCTTTTTATCTGAGAAGATTAACCGAAATTTTACTTTGTAGCTCGGACCTCAGCCCTTCTCAGCAGAGCTCGTCTTCGGGGGATCTTCTTCCGGAGATGATGGAGACTGGAACGCCTCCCCCTGCCGTACTGCTTGGCGAGGCGGGCGACCCTGAGGTGTCGTCACGGAGGGTTTCTCCGAATCCGGCAGGGGTGGAAGGTAGCCATATGTCCCCCAGAGGTTCTCCGCGTCCGGCCTTCGATGGAGGTCATAGGGCGAGTCCGGCACCGTCCGATGCGCGGTTGGAGGAGCTGATGATTCTGCTGGGGCGAGCTTCTATCTCAGAGGAGCACCGTGCATTGATGGGTACGATGATTGGAAGGATTTCGTCCGCGGAAAGCGGATTGCATGAGGCCGTCAGAAGTTTGCTGACGGGTTCTGAGGTACGTTATATAATGTACTTCTTTGTCAGTTGCGCATAAACAAGATGCGTCCTGTGTAGATAGTAGCCCCTGAGACTCTGTGCGTTGTCAAAATTGATGGCGCACAGAGGATCATAATCCCAGGTCTAAAATGTCGCCTTTGTATACAGGTGGCGAAGTGTCCGGAATCGAGCCGAACTGATGATTTTGCCGAACTAAAGCGGCAACTTGACATGGCAGATGCCGACATCGCACTCGTCAACGAGCGGCTTGATGAGGCTCAAGGTATGCAATTCCTCGGGCGGCATCTGGTAAGAAGAGCTTTATGCCAGTATCTTACAATGTGTGTGCTTGACGCAGATGGTGCGGCCGCCGTGGAGAGTCTTCGGGCGGAACTTGCCCGAGCTAAGGAACAAGCCACGAAAAGTGATGCGGCTGCCGAGAAGGCCCTTGAAGAGCTGAGAGCCGAACAGGCTGCTCACTGCCGAAGCAAGAAGGAGATGGCCGAGATGGCCGTGAAGTTAAAAAGCGCTGCTGACCGTTGCAAGCTTCTTGAGAAAGAAGACCAGGCGAGACAGACGGGTTTAGAGAAGGCCGTTGCTGATGCCAAGGACGCTCGTTCTGCGATGAGAGCTGCGAAGGAGGAGCTGCGTCAGGCCGGACAGATTGCGGCCGGAAAGCCCTTTATGCCGCGGAGGAAGTTTCGCGATCCGAAGTTGGCTCCGTTGGACCAGATGTGGAGTATGGAGGACACCTATCTGGATTTGGTAGCGAGTGCTGCTGATGCGACCGAACACGTTCGAGATCAAGAAGATCGCGAAGTGGAAAGGCTTTTCTGGTCGCAGTTTCACAATCCAGAGCATCCACTGGCAGTGGACGATCGTCTGGCTCAATGGGCTGTACTGAATAGATTGTCCGGACTCGCCATGAAGTATGTCATGGGTCATCTGTGGCCGGGGAGATCGGAGCCGAAGAGTTATTTCAGCTTGGTGCAGCAATTCCTTGGCGCGGTGCCACGTATCAATGCGATGAAGAGGTCAGCATGCATAGAAGGCGCAGGGATGGCTCTTGCCCGTGTCAAGACATACTGGGCAAAGATGGAGACCACCGTTGTTGCATCCCGAGATTCAGACAAAAGCCGAGTACCCTCCGAGCACTATTTTCAGGAAGTCCTTGAAGGCGCTCGTGTAATAGAGACGCAGTGCTCGAAGGATGCTATGTTCTGATAGCATATGTAATTATGAAGCAATATTTTGATGAATTGCAGTAACCTTTTATACTTGTGCCTTCAAGTTTTTGGAACACCTCCTGTGCGGCCGTTTTAACGTATATATACAAAATCTGAAAGATGGCAGTCGTTGGCTTCAGCCCCCACGCACATAGTGCGGGGGTGCTCGCAGAAGGCACATTTTCACACTTAATCCAACGTCTTGGTCCTACAAAGGAGGTGATAGCATAGCGAGCTAGGCAACCGGACTATAATGCTTTAACACTTTTCACTTAGCCATAGGAGCTTGACAATGGGACTATTTAGGTAGCCCCTTGGTGGCGACTGCGCTCGCCCGAATTCGGGGCGCGTATTTGCCTGGCCGGGAAACTACCCTTCATTAATGCGGAGGAATCCTACAGATTCCGGAGAGTCATCGAGTGGTTGACCAGTCTCACGCCATATCATGACAGTCGGTTTTTGGCTTTCTCTACTGAGGTGCTCGCCTGGCCGAACCAGGGCACAATCGCAGTAGTTCTCCTGGTGCCGCCTTAGCCAATAGAGCGGAACGTAAGGCAGCCGAACACAGGAGCCGGGCAACCCAACATTTGACCAAAATCATGACTCGGAGCTGATGCATATAAGGCCAAACTCGCGACACCGAACACTCCCTAAGGTATTCGGTCTTTATGAGAGCGGGCGAGGTAACGCTCTGAGGTATAAGCCCCTAGTGTCCAGGTACGCGCAAGAATTCTGACGTGGCCACATGCCAAGACGCCAGCCTCCTCCTTGGTCATAGAACCAGGGGATGTGTATCAACAAGAGACAGTAAAAAAGGTTTACGCAGGGTCTTAATCTGAAAAGAATCCTTGGAACGGGTCCCTACTGCACGTCTGCGCCTGTGTCTCCGTTGTGCCGTATCCTGGACGGGCGCAGCACGACGTTCATCTGTAAAAAGAGAGCAACTAAGTTGAAAAAGGGGCGTGCCGAACAAAAGTTATATGAAATAAACAAAGTGTAAAGTAAAATATGAAAAATTGAGCTTTGTTGTCTCTTATTTTATACGTGTGAAGCCCCTAGTGCAGGGGTATATGGCCACTAAGCCTTTATCAATGATACTTTTGTGCCGGACTCGTCTATCCGTGTCCGTGGTCTTAATGACCTGTTCCGATGTTCTGGCTGGTGAAGCCATTGTATTGTGGGGCTGTTAAAGCGGCCGCACAATCCTCCGCTTGGGGAGGTGTTCTCACTGCTTGCCCTTTAAGGAGATGATGCCGCGTGGACCGGGCATCTTAAGCGTAAGAGATGCATAATGCGGTATTGCGTTAAAGCGGGCGAAAGCTTCGCGTCCCAGTAGTGCTTGGTAGCGACTTGAGAATGGGACGATGTGGAAAGTTAGCTTTTCGCGATGGAAGTTATCGGCAGAGCCAAAAATAACCTCGAGCCGGAGAAAACCCATGCAATGGGTGTCCGGACCTGGCGTTACTCCTTGAAAGGAGGTTTTGCTGTGGCGAATTCTTTTTGGGTCGATCCCCATGTGGCGGATTGAGTCCTGATATATCAGGTTGAGTCCGCTGCCACCGTCCATAAGGACATTTGAAAACTGGAGTCCGGCAATTATTGAATCGAGTACCAGGGCAGTCCAGCCTGGGTTCCTGATACTTCTGGAATAATCCAGATGATCGAAGATGATTGGTTTTGACAACCAGTGGCGGGATTCCTTTGGGATAGGCCGTGGGGCGCGTACCTTTATGGGCGCCGCATGTTTTGTTATGTGGAGTAAGTTTACTGTTTTTACTTCTTGTGGGAAATTCTTTTGTTTCCTGGTACTCTGCTTTTGGGGTTCGTCCTCGTCTTCGCTTGGTGTGTCGAGCCCCTTGTGTTCGGCGTTGAGTCTGCCGGATTGTTTGAAAACCCAACAATCTCTGTGGGTATGGTTAGCAGGCTTTCCGGGAGTGCTGTGTATTTGACATATCCTATCCAAGATTTTGTTTAGGTTGGATAGGTCGTCCCTTTTATCTTGGAGGGGCGGCTTTTTCAGATTCTGTCATGAGCTTTTGAATCCGGCGTTGACTGTCGTGCTCTTCGGACTTTTTTCCTTAGTCCGGCGACGGTCCTTATTGCATTGCGGTTTTCCGTTTCCATCCCTAGTTTCGGATGTACTTGGGTCACTGGTGCTGCATCTTGCCAACCAGCTGTCCTCTCCTGCGCAAAAGCGGGCCACGAGGCTTGTTAGTGCAGCCATTGTTCTTGGCTTTTCTTGGCCGAGGTGTCTGGCGAGCCATTCGTCTCGGACATTATGCCTGAAAGCCGCTAAGGCTTCAGCGTCCGGACAGTCGACTATCTGATTCTTTTTAATAAGAAATCTGTTCTAGAATTGCCGAGCGGACTCTCCGGGCTGTTGAGTTATGTGACTAAGATCGTCTGCATCCGGAGGGCGGACATAGGTCCCTTGAAAATTTGCTCGGAAAGCGTCCTCGAGCTCTTCCCAACTTCCGATTGTGTTTTCAGGAAGGCTTTTGAGCCAATGCCGGGCTGGCCCTTTAAGCTTGAGGGGTAAGTATTTTATGGCGTGGAGGTCATCTCCTCTAGCCATATGTATGTGGAGGATATAATCCTCGATCCAGACTCCGGGGTCTGTTGTTCCATCATACGCCTCTATGTTTACGGGTTTGAATCCCGCTGGAAATTTATAACCCAGGACCTCATTGGTGAAACATAGGGGGTGTGCGGCACCCCTGTATTTGGGTGTGCCGGATTCTGATAATGGCTTTATTGCATTGCTTACGAGAGCTTGCTTTCTTGGCCCGTAAATGGACCTGGCTGGGCCATGATGCGAATCCTTAAGTGGGTCGCATGCCGGCTTAAGTGTGGCGCTGCTTGCCGCTTTATGCTGGCCATGGGGTTGTCTATCCGACCGTGTGGCTTTCTCACTTTTGGAATGCGAGGGCTCTAAGGCCTCCTCGTCGAATTCAGGCAGTAGCTTTCTCTTCGGATAGCTTTTAGTGCGGCGACTGTCGCCGTATTTGTCTGCGGTATTGATTACTTTACTCCATCTGATCCTGAGTGCATCTTCCGCAGTTTTTAGCTTCTGCTTCTTCTTTTTCAGGCTGCGTGCGGTTGCAACGAGCCGTTTGTGGAGGTTCTTCTGCTTAGTGGGCTTGTCCGGCGTAGGATCGTCCGGAATGCCATTTTCGCCGGGGGAGGGATGTTCGGTTTCTCTATCCGGGTTGTCCTGTTCGGACGGTTGCTCTAAGGCATGCTCGTTGTCTACCGGCTCATCCTGCTCTATGGTTGGGTCTTTAATCGAGGCGGGGCTTGGGTCGGCGTTTACGCCGACGCTTTGATTGTTTTTCGAGAGATCGATCCCTCTTTCCATCCCCGTTTTCCTCGGTGTTGCTTCCTTTAGGGGTATCCACCATGTACACATCGTGAGATGAGGTGGCTGTCTGATGCCCTATAGGCGTTGGTAATTGGTTGTCTCCTGCATCGTCGTCCATACCGTCGATGTCTTCAGAGTAGAAGTCGAGCATGTCGGTTAAGTCGTCGACAGTGGCTACGAAGTGGGTGGTGGGTGGGTCTTGAATTTCTTCATCATCCGAATCCCATCCTTGCTGACCGTAGTCTGGCCAGGGCTCTCCTGATAAAGAGAGAGACTTTAGCGAATTCAGGATGTTGCCGAAGGGCGAGTGTTGAAAGATGTCTGCGGCGGTGAACTCCATTATCGGCGCCCAATCGGATTCGATCGGCAGGGGCGTGGGGGGCTCGGAGTTCGGAAAGGAATCCGGCTCCTTGGAGTCACGGGCCATGCGGAGTGCGGGGCTGGAGTTCGGCTCGATCGCCTCTGAGATCGCAGCCCCTGAGGTAGCGTCCAACCGCTGATCCTCGATCGGCGCGGTAGGCTCCGAATCAATGGTCGGAACCGATGCGTGTGCGGCCTCCAAGGCACTGTTCGGCGGCAGAGCTATATCATGCCCATCGAGACAGTGCGGCGCGCTTGGCTGTGGCTCGAATTCGTCGAAGATCAAGTCCCCGCAGATGTCAGCCGTGTAGTTTAGGCTTCCAAACCTGGCCTAATGGCCAGGGGCGTAGCTTTCGATCTGCTCAAGGTGGCCAAGCGAATTGGCCCGCAGTGCAAAGCCGCTGAAGACGAAGATCTGTCCGGGGAGAAAATCTCACCCTGGACTGCATCGTTGTTGATGACCGAAGGAGCCATCGGGCCTAAAAGCGACGACACAGAGGAACTCTCAATGAAAGCACCAATGTCGGTGTCAAAACCGGCCGATCTCGGGTAGGGGGTCCCGAACTATGCGTCTAGGCGGATGGTAACAGGAGACAAGGGACACAATGTTTTACCCAGGTTCGGGACCTCTTGATGGAGGTAAAACCCTACGTCCTGCTCGATTAATATTGATGATATGGGTAGTATAAGAGTAGATCTACCACGAGATCAAGGAGGCTAAACCCTAGAAGCTAGCCTATGGTATGATTGTTGTATGATGAAGTTGTCCTACAGACTAAAACCCTCCGGTTTATATAGACACCGGAGAGGGTTAGGGTTACACAAAGTCAGTTACAATGGTAGGAGATCTTGAATATCCCCATCGCCAAGCTTGCCTTCCACGCCAAGGAAAGTCCCATCCGGACACGGGACGAAATCTTCAATCTTGTATCTTCATAGTCCTGGAGTCCGGCTGAAGGTATAGTCCGGCTACCCGAACACCCCCTAATCCAGGACTCCCTCACGTGGGCCGGGCGTTTGCAACCGCCACAACACTTCCAGACTTGTGAGAGGCCGCCTAAGCAAGATTTGGCGGCATGCTAGCCCCCGGAGGCCGCCGGCCACAGCCATAGACACGCGAAGGGCAATCTGCGTAGAGGGAATTTTTCGGATACTTCTCCATCACCAAAATTTATGAAAAAATACCATCGTTCGTATAGCACATGTGCCCATGTCGTGCAAAAAAACTCATGACTTTATCGCGCTCCGAGTATTTAGTAATATTGACGCCACATCTTTACCACAGAACGTCTACTACCGTGTCATCGCCGTCCGTGAGGGGGGGGAGGGCACGCCCCAGAGACGCGTCCCGCCTCTTCGGACATGCCACCACACCACCCCGCATGTATGAGGTCCCGGTGCGACGCTCCGGTGGCATTGCTACCCCCCAGTGCCCCCGTCCCGCCTAACCCTGTAGCGTTTGACCACGGGATCTAGCCCTTTGACTTTGCACGGACGGGCTTTGACCAGTGGACCTCCCCACCCGGTTGTGTTAGGTCAGCCCATAGGAACACTTTGGAGCAACATCCGGGCCAAACCAACAGCAAGATCCCCTCCGTGTAGACCCCACGCGTCCATTTCCCCCCTCCAGGTGCCGGCGGCGGCGCCGTCCGTGAGGGGGGGGGCACACCCCGGACACGCGTGCCGGGCGTTTGCAACCGCCACAACACTTCCAGACTTGTGAGAGGCCGCCTACGCAAGATTTGGCGGCATGCTAGCCCCCGGAGGCCGCCGGCCACAGCCACGTAGACACGCGAAGGGCAATCCGCGTAGAGGGAATTTTTCGGAGACTTCTCCATCACCAAAATTTATGAAAAAATACCATCGTTCCTATAGCACATGTGCCCACGTCGTGCAAAAAAACTCATGATTTTATCCCGCTCCGAGTATTTAGTTCCGAGTATTTAGTAATATTGACGCCGCATCGTTACCGCAGAACGTCTACTACCGTGTCATCGCCGTCCGTGAGGGGGGGGGGGCACGCCCCGGAGACGCGTCCCGCCTCTTCGGACATGCCACCACACCACCCCGCATGTATGAGGGCCCGGTGCGACGCTTCGGTGGCATTGCTACCCCCCAGTGCCCCCGTCCCGCCTAACCCTGTAGCGTTTGACCACGGGATCTAGCCCTTTGACTTTGCACGGACGGGCTTTGACCAGTGGACCTCCCCACCCGGTTGTGTTAGGTCAGCCCATAGGAACACTTTGGAGCAACATCCGGGCCAGACCCACAGCAAGATCCCCTCCGTGTAGACCCCACGCGTCCGTTTCCCCCCTCCAGGTGCCGGCGGTGGCGCCATCCGTGAGGGGGGGCACACCCCGGACACGCGTGCCGGGCGTTTGCAACCGCCACAACACTTCCAGACTTATGAGAGGCCGCCTACGCAAGATTTGGCGGCATGCTAGCCCCCGGAGGCCGCCGGCCACAGCCACGTAGACGCGCGAAGGGCAATCCGCGTAGAGGGAATTTTTCGGATACTTCTCCATCACCAAATTTTATGAAAAAATACCATCGTTCCTATAGCACATGTGCCCACATCGTGCAAAAAAACTCATGATTTTATCGTGCTCCGAGTATTTAGTAATATTGACGACGCATCGTTACCGCAGAACGTCTACTACCGTGTCATCGCCGTCCGTGAGGGGGGGCCACGCCCCGGAGACGCGTCCCGCCTCTTCGGACATGCCACCACACCACCCCGCATGTATGAGGGCCCGATGCGACGCTCCGGTGGCATTGCTACCCCCAGTGCCCCCGTCCCGCCTAACCCTGTAGCGTTTGACCACGGGATCTAGCCCTTTGACTTTGCACGGACGGGCTTTGACCAGTGGACCTCCCCACCCGGTTGTGTTAGGTCAGCCCATAGGAACACTTTGGAGCAACATCCGGGCCAAACCAACAGCAAGATCCCCTCCGTGTAGACCCCACGCGTCCATTTCCCCCCTCCAGGTGCCGGCGGCGGCGCCGTTCGTGAGGGGGGGGCACACCCCGGACACGCGTGCCGGGCGTTTGCAACCGCCACAACACTTCCAGACTTGTGAGAGGCCGCCTACGCAAGATTTGGCGGCAAGCTAGCCCCCTGAGGCCGCCGGCCACAGCCGTAGACGCGCGAAGGGCAATCCGCGTAGAGGGAATTTTTCGGATACTTCTCCATCACCAAAATTTATGAAAAAATACCATCGTTCTTATAGCACATGTGCCCACGTCGTGAAAAAAAACTCATGATTTTATCGCGCTCCCAGTATTTAGTAATATTGACGCCGCATATTTACCGCAGAACATCTACTACCGTGTCATCGCCGTCCGTGAGGGGGGCCACGCCCCGGAGACGCGTCCCGCCTCTTCGGACATGCCACCACACCACCCCGCATGTATGAGGGCCCGGTGCGACGCTCCGATGGCATTGCTACCCCCCAGTGCCCCCGTCCCGCCTAACCCTGTAGCGTTTGACCACGGGATCTAGCCCTTTGACTTTGCACGGACGGGCTTTGACCAGTGGACCTCCCCACCCGGTTGTGTTAGGTTAGCCCATAGGAAAACTTTGGAGCGACATCCGGGCCAGACCCACAACAAGATCCCCTCCGTGTAGACCCCACGCGTCCGTTTCCCCCCTCCAGGTGCCGGCGGCGGCGCCGTCCGTGAGGGGGGGGGGCATACCCCGGACACGCGTGCCGGGCGTTTGCAAGCGCCACAACACTTCCAGACTTGTGAGAGGCCGCCTACGCAAGATTTGGCGGCATGCTAGCCCCCGGAGGCCGTCGGCCACAGCCGTAGACGCGCGAAGGGCAATCCGCGTAGAGGGAATTTTTCGGATACTTCTCCATCACCAAAATTTATGAAAAAATACCATCGTTCCTATAGCACATGTGCCCACATCATGCAAAAAAACTCATGATTTTATCGCGCTCCGAGTATTTAGTAATATTGACGCCGCATCGTTACCGCAGAACGTCTACTACTGTGTCATCGCCGTCCGTGAGGGGGGGGGCATGCCCCGGAGACGCGTCCCGCCTCTTCGGACATGCCACCACACCACCCCGCATGTATGAGGGCCCGGTGCGACGCTCATGTGGCATTACTACCCCCCTAGTGCCCCCGTCCTGCCTAACCCTGTAGTGTTTGACCACGGGATCTAGCCCTTTGACTTTGCACGGACGGGCTTTGACCAGTGGACCTCCCCACCCGGTTGTGTTAGGTCAACCCATAGGAACACTTTGGAGCAACATCCGGGCCAGAATCACAGCAAGATCCCCTCCGTGTAGACCCCACGTGTCCGTTTCCCCCTCCAGGTGCCGGCGGCAGCGCCGTCCGTGAGGGGGGGCACACCCCGGACACTGTGGCCAAATCACGAATTTTTGCTGCATCACCACAAGACTCATAAAGGCTATTAGTAGTAGGGTTAGTCATATGATCATCACAATTATTAATGCCCCCTTGATCATAGCCAGAGAGGTGAGGTGGTAAAAGCAAGATTTCCTTGCGTAAGAGAGTTCCGGCATTGGGATGTAGATGAGCGAATGGAAATTTGGTCTTATCAAACACGACATCACGTGAGATGTAAACCCGTCCGGTGGAGATGTCAAGGCACTTGACACCTTTGTGCTGGGCACTATAGCCAAGAAACTCACATTGTTTGGACCTATACATGAGCTTGCGGTTATTGTACGGACGGAGATTTGGCCAACAGGCACATCCAAAAACACGAAGAGATGTGTAGCCTGGTTTGACATGGAGGAGGCGTTCCATAGGTGTTTCATTATTGATGACACGGCTAGGAAGCATGTTGATGATATGGACAGCTGTAAGAAATGCCTCGTCCCAAAATTTGAGGGGCATGGACGCCCCTGCTAGAAGAGCTAAACCGACCTCAACTATGTGCCTATGCTTGCGTTCGGACGACCCGTTTTGTTGGTGAGCGTGTGGGCATGACACATGGTGGGATATGCCTATATTTTGGAAGAAGGAATTGAGTTTCTCGTATTCCCCTCCCCAATCGGATTGGACAGCTATAATTTTGCTGTCAAACTTCCTTTCAACAAGTGCTTGGAAGTTTTTAAACACTTGAAACACATCGGACCTTTTTTTAAGGAGATAGATCCATGAGAACTTGCTGTAGTCATCGATGAAACTCACATAGTAGGTGTATCTACCAACAGAGGAGGGAGCAGGCCCCCACACATCAGAGAAAATTAGTTGCAAAGGCTTAGTGGAGAAACTAGTGGATATGGGATATGGTAATTGATGACTTTTGGCACACTAACATGAATCACAAATAGTTTCAATATTTCGCTCACCAACAAACGGGAGCTTATTTTTCCTAAGTAACTTTTCAACTAAGGAAAAAGAGGCATGTCCTAGACGATCATGCCACCGTGTGGACGAAAGCTTGATAGCAGCACAAGCTTGTTTATTGGATCTTCTGAACTCCGGAATCAACGGGTAGAGCCCTCGAACACATCTACCTCGATAAAGAACTTTCCTCGTGGCCTGATCCTTGATCAAAAAGAAATAAGGATGAAACTCGAGAAAAACATGATTGTCAATGGCGATTCTATGAACATGCAGAAGATTTTTGTGGGCACTAGGAACATGCAAGATTCTTTTGAGATGTATTTTGCGACTAGGGGTATTAATAATTGAATGACCAATGTGACGAATACCCATACCTTCACCACTGGCCGTATGGATTTGATCCTTGCCGCGATATTTTTTCTTCATGGTGAATTTCTCAAGCTCGTTGGTGATGTGGTTTGTGGCACCACTGTCAACATACCAGTTTGTGTCGATCCCATAGGAGCCATCGGCAGCCGCAGCCACCTTTTCTTCGTCTTGTGAGGAGTCACAATCATCCTCTTCGTAGCGCGGTACCAACAATCCTTCGCCGTGTGACCGGGCTTGCCACAAATTTGGCAGCGAGGTAAGTCCGGACGGGATCTGTTCGAGCTGCCGCCACGACGCCCTTTTGCGCTGCCGGAGCGCCCGCCGCCACGAGCGTTGTTGGAGTAGCCGCCACTGCCGCCGGATCCGAACCTCCCCTTGCCACGAGAGGAGGCACGAGAGCGAGAGCCACCGCCGCGGCCTCTGGAGGCGGAGTTTGCCGACGACTTGAAGCCGCCGCCGGAGCCGTTGTACTGCGCCATGCGTTGATCAAAATTACTGAGCATGGAAAAGAGTTCATCAAGTGTTACCAGAGTGACGCGGGCGTCCAGGGCAGAAACGAGGGGCTGGTAGTCCTGGTCTAGCCCATGGATGATGTAGGACATGAGTTCATCGTCCTGGATGGGTTTGCCCGCCGCGGCGAGCTCATCGGCGAGGCCCCTCATGGCGGCGAAGTAGGCGGCCACCGATTGGTTGCTCTTCTGCGCGTTGATCGGCGCTATATGGATGTTGTTGACGCGGCTGAGTGACTGCGACGAGAACATGCTCGCCAGCGCCACCCAGAGTTCCCTCGCCGTGGTGATCGCAGTCACCGTGACGAGCACCTCCTTTGAGAGGTTTTGGAGCAGGTATCCCAGGACCTGCTGGTCCTCCCTCACCGAAATTGGATGAAGAGGATTAGGCCCCTCGGTTTCCTTCCCAGCAGCATCTTTGGTGATGTGGGTTTTGGCTGGCTCGGTGGACGTGCCGTCGACGTAGTGGAAGACGCCGGCACCCCGTAGTTGCGGCGTGATCTGTGTCCGTCATAGGATGTAGTTGGTGCGGGAGAGTTTCTCCGTTACTCCACCGCTGAGCGACGACTGAGAGGAGGAGGTGGAGGAAGACATAGCTGCGCACAGAGATGGGATAGCTAGGGTTTAGTGGAAGAAGATTGCTCTGTGTACCATGTGCGACTTGCGGTAAACGTCTTGCCTTTCCTGGCAGACGTGTTGCGTGTTATATAGCGGGGTTGCGAGCCCAAATACGCAAAAAGGTTGGTTAGGAGATTACATCTTGGAAAGGAAGAAAAGTTAGAGATAAAGAAGATAAAGATTACAAGATACTTATCTAACTAACTACTCCTGGTGAACTTCTCCTTGTACACACAAGACATGCGCAATATTATCATCATGTTTAACGCTATTTTCCTTGGCAAAACATCTCTTTTGTTGTTCGGCTGTCTTGAATATCCGTCCGCCGAATGACGCGAGCTACAAGCCTACAGCCGATTGCTGATAGGTGGAACAAATTAACAAGTTCACTTGTTCGAGGAAGCCTCGATAGAGGGACACTAAGCTTGGAGGCATCGATGCTAAGAGCATTTCCAACAGCCGCGGAATACACCGCCGGATGAGCCAGATTTTGTGAGCGGCGGTGCGCTGGTTCCAGTGGCCGCCGCAAAATAAAGCGCGTCCGAGCCGCTCCAGCAAGCACGTTATATTTTACGTACATTGTTTAAGTCTTCTCCTATAATACATAGTCTCACATAGTACATAGTTCTACGATACAACGAAACGTACATAGTTCAAGTCTTCTCCAACAATACATAGTCACATAGAACTACTACTCGTCATTCTCCGACTCGGACTCTGTCTCGGTGCTGTCCTCCTCAGACGTTTGAGCATAGGCGTCAAGGAACCGCTCGTCGCGGGGGTCTCAGGACGACGCATCTCCTAGCGCGATGTTGTATTTAGCGACCGCCTTTCGCGTTCGCTTGTCCTCACGATAGGCGGCTCGCTCCTTCCTCCTCTCCTTCCTCTCCGCCCTTCTTTTGGCGAAGAACTGCTCCTCGTTGATGATATCTTGCGGGAAGCGTTGCCTCCACTGCGCCATGGCTTCCTCGTCCATCTCGGCCAGGTTGAGACGGAGCTCCCGCCTCCGATTTTTGCGCCGATCCTCGTCGGTGATAAGCCACGGGAAAGGAGCCAACTCCTGTGCCCGCTCCGACATCGCCATGTCGGTGAAGTTCATGTCCCAACGGGACCGCCGGAGGCGCCACGCCGCAGCGTCGTACGCGCGGGCGCCATCCTGGGCGGTGTCGAAGGTTCCGAGGCTAAGGCGCACGCCACCGCCCAACCGGATCAAGGCGGAGTAGGTGCCGGACGGACGGACGCGGACGCCGCGGTAGTCCGAACCTCCCCGGCGGCGAGGCGGCATGGTGGCGCGGTGGTGTCGTGTCGGCGGCGAGGAGAGAAAGTGCTAGAGCGAGCGAGAGAGAGCGGCAGAGGGCGCTGCAATTTATAGGCGTGCCGGACGCGGTGCGCCAAATCTAGCGCACGAGCTGCCGCCTTTCCCCCTGCGCACAAACGCGCGCGCTAGTGTCCCACCATTGCTGGAGCGCGCGAAAACGTCCCGCGTGCGCTAAACGTCAAGTTTACCACGCGGGCGCCCCTTTTGGCGCGGCTGTTGGACATTCTCTAAGGCATGCGCTATATGGATCGCTGGACTCCCTCCCCACGCTGCGCTGGGCGGCGAAGTTCTCCACTGCCGCTTTTGATGGCTCGTCGGAATGGCACGATGGATCGCTGTTCCTATATCGGCCTGGTCTTTGTTTCCTTCGGAACGGCGACGACAAGATCGTGGAGGGGCGATATCTACGCTCAGGCGAGAGGATTGAGAGTGGGAGGGAGATGGTGCTTCTTGAATGCGTTGTGCGCATCGGCGCTCGCGTCTTCACGGATCGGCGCCGGCTGACGGTAGCCCTGGGATCCTATCGCCGGCGTTGCGATCAATTTCGCCGGGTTCCTCGTCGCACTCGGGATCGAGGTTTGAAGCCTTGGCCGAGAGCGGAGAGGAGACGGTTGAGGTCTCGGATGCGGGACGTGTGGCGAATGAGGCGGTGAACGCTGTCCTTGCCGGTGATGAAGATCGCGGAAGTGTTGACGCCTCGGAGGAATCCTGGTCGGTCGGGCAGCATCGGAGGAAGAAGACGGACGCCGAGATCCTACAGGAGTTCTGGAACGACGTTGGGTTCTCTAGGCCGGCGTCTAGAGTGTGGGAGAAGAGCAGTTGCACCTCGACCGTCAAGGTAAACGTTGATTCTACTCACGATTCTGCGTTGTCGTGCAGGGAGGAGACGCGTGCAAATCAAGATAACTCTCCGGCCATTTCGAGACCGGGGACGGCACCAGCATGACAGCGCCGTGGGATTTGCATCAGGCCTTGGAAGGGGCCGCTTCCGCGCCCCAGGATCACGCCGCCGGTGGTGCTGGCCGCTTTCTTGCCGGCGGCGCAGGCGGACGCGTACCGGCAATTTCGGATCGGCAGGAAGAAACGGCCCCGGCTTCCGCGGCTGCCGCTGATGGCGTTGCGATTCAAAATGCGCTGCACCGGAACTCTGCTTCTTTGCATGATCGTGGGCCCGGCCTGAACGTGACCATGCAGGCCTTACGTCTGGGCCAAACTCTTCGTCGGGCTGACTTGCTTCAAGCATCGAGGCGCCCTAGCTGCACGTCCTCTGTTTCGCATCTGATCGGATCGAGCTCGAGAGTCCAGCCGCCGCCTTCATACGCCTACGTGCTGCGCCAGGTTTCTTCGCCGCCGATGGCCGGCCGGAATGGCAACCCGTCCAAGGGGGCTCCACCGGCGGGACAAACAACTCCAGTTTTCGCATCAAACCCCGGATTCTCCGCCGGCTTTGGTGTGGCTGCTGGACCTCTTCGCTTCGGAGCTGGATCGACATCCACCGCTGCTCCGTCCGTCCAAAGGGCCTCGGCTCCGGCGCTGGGCCCGAAGCACCCCCCACTCGCCGACCCAAGTACAAGCGCAGGGGGGGGGGGGCGTCATGTCGCCCCTGCTGCTGGAGCAGCCCCCCCAGGCTGTGCAGTCTTCGCCGGCGTTCCAGCCGCCACCAGCGTTGGCCGCTACCTCTGTTCAAGACGCTGTGACTCAGGCCACTGTTGACATGGTGTTCTAAATGCAGATCAGATGATCACCTCTCTAAGGAATGCACGGTGGTTCATTACTGTTATATTTGCAACAACCACAAGCATCCTCTGCACCACTGCCCTGTTCTCAAGCAACCAAGACCTACCGCCTCACTCGGCGGATGTGGTTTAGTTAATGCAATGTTTGTTCAGCTACCGGACTCACTTTTCAAGGAGCACCTTGCACCCCCTACTTTGCCGACTGCTTTGGTTACGGTTTCTGGTGGCTCTTTGTTTGCTTCGGTGGTGGAGGCCGAGGTCGCTAAGATAGCCTCGGTCCAGTGTTCGTGGAAGTGGGAAGCTGTGCCTCATGATGCCAATGCTTTCTTAGTTTCTTTTCCGTCCATGGAATTTTTGCAGCGGGTGGCAGCTTTTGAGTACAATGTCAAATCTCATGACGTGAAGATTGCCTTTTTTGAATGGAAAGTCGAGGAGGTTCCATCGCTACTTCCCTTGCAGACTGTTTGGGTACATGTCACCGGTGTCCCACCACCACTCCGCCATTTCCTTGGTCTGTGGGCGGTAGGATCTGTTATTGGCGCCACTCAGGATGTTGACTTAGTTTGTTTGCGCCGACATGGTATCGTGCGGATCCAGGTGGCTGTTCACAACATGAATATTTTCACCAAAAATGATGTCCGATGAAGCCTCGGTCTCCTCTGATGTCTATGTCAAACTTAATGGATATGCATTTCGGTTTGTGCTAGAGGAAGATGATTTTGTCCCTGACGTTGAGTTCATTCCTCGGATTTGGGAAAATCATGGTGGACACGATAACGGTGCTAATCGGGATGAGGATATGCCAGATAGGGATGCAAGCAAGAGAGCAAAAAATGTCCAAAAGAGCATCTTGTCTCCAGCGTTCACATGCAGATTAATTCTGTGCAAAACGTTTCAACTCCGGTTCTTGTGTCACCCTCATCTGCTCAAGCTTCGCGTTCGGCCGACAGGCATGGAAATACACAGATGACAGAGCATACACAGTCTGTTTTGCGCGCTGTGGATGCCACGCCCTCGCAGCCAGTGACAGCCGAGTCGGCCCCAGCGCATGTGGCTGCTGTGCATCACGTTCAGCCGGCCGCGGCTCATGCTACAGTACGGCATGCAGCTGCTTGTGCACCCATGCAGCCTCTTGCGGGTGCCCCAGCTTGCATGCATGGGCCGGCGGTCCACGGGCAGGAGGCACCCGTGCAACCAGCCGTAGCAGCGCCTGCTTTGCAAGCTCCACTGTCAGCTCCGGTTGGCGTGCGCGCTTCTGCCACGGGGTCAACGAAGGCTTCTTCAGCTCACGCTCCGGTCGCCGTGGTGCCTCTCGGCCCTGTGGCGAGTCGTACGAGTGGCACGACACTCTTTGCGTCCGTTCCGGTGGGACCTGCGGCACATCCCTCTTCATCAACCTTTGGGGCTGCTGTGGCTAAGTCGTCACCACTCAATCCTTCACCAGCGGTACATTCGACGATACCGGTGGGTATGATGTCTGAAGGGTTGGCTTCGCCCCTTCAACATAGTAACCGTAAAGCCGTCTTTAGCGACGGTTCTTCTTCGACTGATGAGCACTCATTGGCGAAGGCAATGCGCCGCCAGGCCTCAAGGAATCTGGACTTCACGCCAGGTAGTGCTTCTGCTAAATCTTTCCTTTCCTTTTCGGTTACACACATTTCTACTAGTTTACAGAACGTGGGTGTCTATATGGGGAAGAATAATAATGAAATTAATATGTTGATTGGGGTACTTAAACATATAGAGATTGACCGTTTAAGTGTTTCTCCGAAGTGTAATTGCACCCTACCTAACCCCGAAACCGAGGAGGATGATGAAACAGATGCCAAATATGATGGTCCGCTCATTTGCCACTTGGTGAGGTTACCGAGGTTGGATTAGATGACGCAAGACCTGGGTCCATGTTTTGTGACTTCACAGCGTCTTCGCGAAAATCTAAATCACACTCCTCTAAAAAGAAACATAAGTCACCCAAGAAGGCGAAGAAATCCACACCAACCCGAGTTTCCACATGAGAGACATGTTTTGGAATAGCAGAGGTCTCTCAGACTTGGCTAAACATAAACACGTCAGTGATTGTATACGGGAACATGGTTTGGATTTTTTGGCAATTTTCGAGGCTGGCAAGTGTGACTTTCGCCCGCATGTCCTTGATCACCTATTAGGTGGTTTCGACTACACATGGCATAGTCTACCAGCTCGTGGAAGGTCTGGAGAAATCCTTCTTGGGATACTGACGACAACCATGGACTTGTTGGCTTTCTCGATAGGTGAATTTCATATAAAATTTCACCTGAGAAACAGAGCTAATAATTTTACATGGACTCTCGTCGCTGTTTATGGAGCGGCCAAAGATGAGCATAAATCAGCTTTCCTTCGGGAATTGGTAAACCTGGCTATAGTAATCCGTATCCAATGCTTATTGGAGGAGACTTTAATATCCTTAGGTACCAGGAAGAGAAAAATAATGACCGTTTTGACACTCATTGGCCTTTCCTATTCAATGCTGTGATAGACGTTTTGGATCTTCGGGAGGTCAATATGTCAGGGCGGCAATTCACTTGGGCTAACAATCGATCTGTGCCGACATACGAGAAGCTCGATAGGGTACTCATGGATACCGAATGGGAACAGTAATTTCCTCTAGTAACTGTGCGAGCCCTAGAGCGTATTGAGGCGTTATCAGATCATGCACCCATCATTCTTGATTCTAACTCTACGAACCGAGTTGCCAGACGCCCTTTTAAATTTTAATTGGGATGGCTGCATAGGCATAGATTTGTAGACATAATCAAGAATGTTTGGGAGAGGCCTGCCGTTGGCAATACACCTATTTAGAGATGGATCTTTAAAATAAGAGCCATGATGCAACACCTCTCTGGATGGGCAAAACACACCAATGGGATTTATAGAAAAGAAAAACAACAGCTCTATAACATTATTGATGATCTCGACAAAATTGCAGAGACGCGCACCTTATCTCAACAAGAGATCGAATTGAAAAATCGATCGAATGAGAAGGTTGCTCGTCTTCTGCGAGAAGAGGAGATCAAATACTACCAGAGATCCAAAGTTGATTTCATTTTGATGGGTGATAGTAATTAATACAAGATACTTCCAATTGGTTGCCAATGGGCGACATAGGAAGAAATGTATTTACAGTCCCAACAAGATGAGGGGAGGATTGAAGGTCCGGAGGAGCTCAAAAATTATATCACTAAATACTACAAATCTCTGTTCGGAGCGTCATTTGAAGGGAATTTCACCCTCGACGAGACCCAAACTGATGATATTCCACAAGTCACGGCAGAAGAAAACGATATCCTCACGGCACCTTTCTCAGAACATTAGTGCAGAACCGGGATGTATCACCGGTTCGTAAGGGCCTTTAGTGCCGGTTCTGCAACCGGCACTAAAGGGTGGGGACTAAAGGTCCCCCCCTTTAGTACCGGTTCTGCATGAACCGCCGCTAAAGGGCCACCACGTGGCACGAGCCAGCGCCGTGGGCGGGGAACCCTTTAGTACCGGTTGGTAACACCAACCGGTACTAAATTTTTTGGGGGGTTGGTAACATCATCGAATGTCTCACAACCACCATTATTCACACATACACATGTATATATATATATACAATTTATCCTACATGTTGCCTTGGTGCCTTCGGAGCTCGATGACAATTGGGAGTCGTTAATGGGGGTGGTAGCGGGTAATAGTGTTCTCGTTTGGGATCTATGACCTGGTCGAGCAAAAATCCCACTATTTCTCTTGAAGTGCTAGTATGCGCTCCGTTGGTAGGAGCTTCTCCGCCACCTCTTTAAACTATTAAGAAGGAGATCAATATGCATGTGTATTAGTTGTGTGACTAGATATCGATAATGATGTAAAAATTGTGAATACTGGTTTGGCAAGCGTACCCATTCCTGTCTTTGAGATTTGCTCCTTTCGGACGCCATCATTCGAATGTTCTCGCAAACGTAGTATGCACACAGATCAGTCCTCGGCGCCTACTTCAGGGCCTTTACGAGAATGGAATTTGATCAGATAATAATTATTAAAGCATGACAATTAATTAATGGTATTGAAACAAGAATTAAAGAGATGGTAGCTAGCTAGTACTACTTAGTTACTTACCTTGGGTCGATACCAAAACAAATTTTCACTCCATTTGCGTGAAGTCACCTTGATGAACTTTGCCCAAGCCTTGCCCGCCGGCAAAGAAAAATAATAAAGGGGTTATTATATTAAATAGTTGATATCAGGAAATGACGAACTAAATAGGCCGAGATATAGTTAATAATGATTGAAATTACCTGCCGACTATCCCCTTCAAGATGGTGTAGTCACTTTCTTTTTTAAGTAGTGAGTCCAGTACTTCAACTTTTCCTTCATCAACTTTAATGTCTAACAAGATCTAGTGGTAACTGCATGCGCACACGTTTGCATGTCTAAATTAAGCGGGCATGTGCATAACACTAATCAACTACCCTAAACCCTATACACTTAATTATTAACATCTAGCTAGCTAGTAAGCAAAAACGGAATTTGTAGTACAAGACAGTATGACTCACAGAAAGTTGTAAGGAAGTAGTATATCTTCATTGGTATTGAGGTGCTTCAAGAACTCTAGCATTTTATTCTCTACATCTTGTTTATACCATTCCAATTTCCATGTTGTTTCATTAATGGTATTTGGGTCAATGAACCCAATGCCATAGCGTACAGCTTTTTTCATTTTATATATCTTCATCCTGCATAATACCACAAAAAAGAATATAGTGAGGATAATTACAGGTAATGATGGATCAGTGAGCACTAAAGCTAGCTTGAGACTTAAATTACAGAAGAAATCACTTACAGACAATAGCAACTGACGAGAGATTTTTCGAGTGCATCTTGATTGAATAACTGAAATAGTTCTGAATACTCAACGGACAGAGCTAGCTTATGGAAGTAATGCTCTTCCTTGACATTCACCATGAGGGACTCTCGATTGGAACTCTTGGTAATTTTCATGTACCAATCATGCAATTCATACATTATCGTTGGGAGGTTCTTGACCTCCTCGGGCTCAACCAAAGGTTGGCCGCAGACATATTTCCGTTTTATTTCCTCCTGTCTAAGCGGAGACATGGGCTCGATCTCGAGGAGTTGTCCAACAGTTATACCGAGCATTTCAGCCTGCATTATATGCTCCTCGGTTATTACCAGATTGCCAAGCCGGGGAACAGTTTGCCCACACATATATAGGGCGGCGGTACTCTCATGTGTTGTTGGCACAACAAGCGGGGGGGGGGGGGGGGGGGATCGACTGCGCCGCCTGTTCTCCCAGCTGGGGAACGGTTTTCCCGCATTTTTTGCCAGTTGCTTGGCTCGAGCTCGAGCTCGAGTCCTTCTGTAGTCGTGCTCGATGTGCCTTCCTGATTTGGCGCTCATAGTCTGAGTCAACAGGCTAGGGAGCTGGTGGTCTAGCCATATGAATGAAGTGGTCAATCTTTTCCTCAGACACTTTCTCCCTTGGCGGCGGTGCCGGTTTCGGTCCAAAATGGGTGTCCACTTGAGCCTGCACTATGGCTGCGTTTTGCTCCTCGGCCATATCGTAAGGCCTCTGAGGAAGAGGATCGAGGCTTGGACCATATTTATATCGCTTGCCTCCGCCTGTACCTCCTGTACTACCTCGACTCGTACCGCTACGCACCATAGCTGCGGCGGCTCTCTTCTACGATTGCTGAGGCGGCGGAGACGGCTGACGTGGCTGAGTTGGAGCAGGAGGAGTGGCCTGACGCAGTGCCTGACTAGGAGGAGGAGGAGTGGCCTGACGTGTTGGTGGACTTGGAGGAGCGGGAGTCTGCTGACGCGGTGGCGGACTTCGAGGAGGAGTCTGCTGACGCTGTGCCGGACTTGAAGCAGGAGGAGTGGCCTGATGCTGTGCCAGACTTGGAGGAGCGGGAGTCTGCTAATGTGGTGGCGGACTTCGAGGAGGAGTCGGCTGACGTGGTGTCGGTGGCCTTGGAAAGATGATGCAATCCTTTCTCCATAGGATGATACGATGTTTGCCTCTCCCGGTGTGTGCTCCTCGTCACCTCCAGGAATGTCAAGCTCTAGCCCCGAATATTGGTCCACCACCTCATCAACCACGACACAAGCATAGCCGGCTGGAATCGGGTTGCAATGGAAGGTTGCATTGGGGGAATTTGTATGAGCAATGGCGTCCGCCACCTTCATGGATATGTTCTTTATTTTGAAGTGTAGCTCACAGTTAGTGCTCTCCATGATGTCATCCATAGGGTATCTATCTAGCAGTGCGTCGCCCGGGGCAGAACCAATGCTGCTTCTCGGCATGGATGGGACGGTGCTATCCAATGTTGGATCATCCGCTAGCTGCTGCCACTGCTAAGACCCCCTTTCCTGGCTAAGTGAGTCGATCTGCTGCTGCTGCCGCTGGAATTTGAGTGCCAAGTCCGCGTGCGCTGATTCTAGGCCTTGAAGGCGTTCTGCTTTCTGCTTCCTCTGCTCCTCCTCCAACTTCCTCTTCTTCTCCTCCTCCATCTTCCTTCTTGCACGGCTTCTGTAGTCGGCGTTCCAGTCCAAAAAGCCCTCATACCACAGAATAACGCCCTTGCCTCGTGTTCTTCCCGGGTGTTCAGGATTTCCCAGGGCGCGCGTAAGCTCATCGTTCTCTCTGTTGGGCGTGAACACCCCCTTTCGAGCATCTTCTATTGCTTCAACTAACTTATCTTCGGCTCCTTTTAGACTTGCCTTCTTCGAAACCAGGCCTGTCTTCGGGTCCAATGCCCCCCATGCGCATAGAACCAAGTTTTGCACCTCGGGGGCCAGCTCCTAGTAACTGGAGTGACCTCTGCATCCAGCATCTCTTGCTTAGACTTATCCCACTTAGGCATTGGCACCGCGTAGCCACCTGGCCCCAGCCTATGGAACTGCGTCTTTTTTGCGGCATTGGCCTTGTTTTTTCTCGACCGTTCCTTAGATAATTCTGATTCCTTGAATTTCACGAGAGCGGGCCAGTGTTCTCTTTGCTTCTCCAGTGTTCCCTCGAATTCTGGAGTCTTCCTTCCTCCTTCAGCGTAGTTGGCCCATACAGTTTTCTTGTGGGTGTTGAATGCAATTGCCATCTTCCTAAGAGCAGCGTCCTTGACTTTCTGCACATCTGCATCAGTGAAATGATCTGGTAGGGTGAAATGTTCCATGAGAGATTCCCAAAGCGTTTCTTTTGCTCTGTCGTCGACCCAAGTAAGATCTGAAGTTTATTTTTTGGCTCTTTCCATTCTTGAATGGAGATCGGGAGTTGGTCCTTCACAAGAACTCCGCACTGACGAATGAACTTGTTTGATATTTTCTTAGGCATGCTTGGTTCGCCATTAGCTTTGATGGCATCGATGTTGTACTTTACACACTCCTTCAACTTTTTGACCGGGCCTCGCTTTGTCCTGCTGCCTGTAGAAGCAGATTTGCTCGATCCGGAGGGCTGAAAGAAGAAAGACCGATTCATTAATATATCTTCAAATCAAAAAACATGTGATGATCACCAGATGCCTGCTTATATAAATATACCTCGCCGGTCTTTGTTATTTCAAGATCAACATTGTCTGCATCATCATAACCATAATCATAGTTCATGACTTCATCAATTCGGTCGTCGAGATCGAATATCTTATCATCACCCTCCCCGGTATTGTTCAGATATTGGGAGCCGTCATCTTCTTCATTCAGATCATCTGGCCTGCGAGGGCTGCGTATGATCTTGAACAGGGCCTCTTCTCCCTCTTTGCCGGTATTGTCTTTTATTTAACTAATCCAGAAGAAATATAAAACAATTTAGTATTCAAATTACAATGCATGAATGCAATCAATAAGGAAAAACTGAATCATAGTACATAATATGCATCGTCTCGAATAATATATAATCTCGAATACATCGTCTCTAATAATATATATAATCTCGAATACATCGTCTCAAATATTATATATCTAATACACCACTATAGCTAGCTAGCTAATAAAGATCGAATACTGCAGAAGAATCTAGGCGACTCGTGGTTCCTGAGGCGCGGGCGGTGGACACCCAAAGAGAAGGAACCATCACAGGATCATATCTCCGGTCATCTGCCCAAAGAACCTGCCAGGTATTGGAGAACCGGACGTCCATAGCAGCCATGTAGCGACGGACGTGCTCGTCCTCCTCCCTGACACGGCGACGCACCATCTCCGGCGGGGCCGGCTCCCTCTGCATAGAATGTGGCCCACGTGAACGCCACCAAACGAGATGAGGATCGACGACGGGACCCGGGACCGGGTTCCTCACCAAGCGGTGCGCCCTGAAGGTAGCACCTCCCAGTGCCAGCCCGGCGGAGCCCAGTCCCGGACATGGGTCCTCTGAACAGAACGTCGTCGCGAACGGGTCGACGGCGAGGATGCGGTCCGGGCATCGTCGAAAACAAATACTATATGCAAATGTAACATATTTTAAATTATTGGATTGTGTCTTATATTCAAATTCTAAACTTCTATAACTAAAATTATAATAAACTAAAAAAACATCGATCATCGTCTAACAATTTGAAATTAATCTAATTCATCTAGCTAAAACTAACATTTCTAAAATTTCTAACATGTCTATATACTAAAATTTATAACATTTGTATAAAAACAGAAAAACAGAAAAAACCTTTGACATTATATTATAACTAACATTTATATACTCTATTTGACATTAATCTAATCTAATTAATTAATTTATCTAAAATTTTGTATGAAAAACAGAAAAAAACTAAAAACTAAAAACAGAAAAATTGTGTGTGTGTGCGTGTGTGTGTGTGTATAGTGTGTGTGTGTGTGTGCGCGCGCGCGTGTAGTGTGTGTGTGTGTGCGCGCGCGGCCGGCGCCGACGGCGGCGCGGTGGATTGGAGGGAGGAGAGGCCGGGGGAGGGGCTCACAGCGCGCGGGCGAGGTCGAGGCGACGGCGACGGGGACGGCGACGGCGCGACGGGGACGGGGATGGCGACGGCGCGGGACAGGGCGGCGGCGCGACGGGGACGGCGACGGCGCCAGACGGCGCGACGGGGGCGGCGAAGGCGCGAGACGGGGACGGCGACGGAGCAGGACGGGGCGGTGGCAGAGAGAAGTGGGAGATGAGAAACTGCAATTTTTGAAGTATTTTCTTATATAGGAGGCACCTTTAGTACCGGTTGGAGCAACCAACCGGTACTAAAGGCCTGTTTTGGCCAAGCCAAGCGGCGGGAAGGGCAGGCCTTTAGTACCGGGTGGTGGCTCCAACCGGTACTAAAGACCCCCCCCCCTTTAGTACCGGTTGGAGCCACGACCCGGTACTAAAGGGGGGTGCGCTGCCAGGCGAGGGGCGCAAAGTTTAGTCCCACCTCGCCTAGCGAAGGGTAGCCGCACTGGTTTATAAACCCAGCCGCGGCTGCTCCTTTGAGCTCCTCTCCAAAGCAGGCCTTCTGGGCCTACCTGTTATGTGCTGCCCTGTGGGCCAACTGGGCCTTGCGGGCCTGCATCCTGGCCCAACAAAAGGTTGGGTTTCTAGTCGTATGCAGGCCGCTGTGGCCCAGTAGGCGAGCTTTTTTATTTTATTTTTTTCTTTTTTGCTTTATTTATTTTCTTTTATTTATTTCTGAGTTGTTTTTTGCTGTATTTAGAGTTTCTTTGTGAATATTTTTTCTTTAGGTACAAAAAATTACAAACTTTCTGTTAGTGCCGGTAGTTTTCAAATTTGAATATTTTAAATTTTGAATTATTTGAAATTTGTGTGAATAACTAGTTTGTGTATAACTTAACTTTAAAAATAGATTTTTCAGTGATTCTTTTTTCTTATGTTTAGTGTGTTTTATCATTATATTCAATTTGGTAATGCTTAGGTTATTTAAAAAATGAAATGCCTTTGTAACATATGAGTTTTCGTCCGAAACCCTGATACTTCGAAAGAGATTGTCCATTTTGTACATGAAGTGCATCCAGTTTTTGCCGTAACCCTCTTAATTTTTTTGCAGATGCTATGTGGGTGAAATTATGATACCATGCCAACTTTCAACCTTTTCGGAGTTCATTTGAAGTGTTTTTCAATTTCAGGGTCATTTAGCTGATAAAATCAGTAAATGCATGAAAGAATTTGTTTGCAAATAAAATTTCTTCGTGTTTCAAATGCCAAAACACATAACTACCCTAACTATTACAGAGATTCCCTCATGGGTGTGAAACACAGAAGAAAGTGATGATAGTGAAGCCGATCACATCCCAGATCTTTGGGTGTGAAACTTTTTCTTCGTGTGTGTCCCTTTGCGCCGTAGCCATGGACAATCTTCATCATTTATCTGGATGCTCGGGTCAATATTCACTATGAATGGAGCAATTTCATCAAAATTTTCATAATCTTCTGACATGTCTGTCTTGTCATCCACTCCCACGATGTTTCTGTTCCCAGAAAGAACTATGTGGCGCTTTGGCTCATCATATGATGCATTCGCTTCCTTATCTTTTCGTTTCTCGGCTTGGTAGACATGTCCTTCACATAGAAAACATGTGCCACATCATTGGCTAGGATGAATGGTTCGTCTGCATATGCAAGATTGTTGAGATCCACTGTTGTCATTCCGTACTACGCGTCTTCCGTTACCCCGCCTCGTGTCATATTGACTCATTTGCACCAAAACAAAGGGACCTTCAAACCACGTCCATAGTCAAGTTCCCGTATGTCCTCTATGTAACCACAATATGTTTCCATTCCCGTCTTGGTTGCTGCATCAAAGCGGACACCAATGTCTTGGTTGGTGCTCTTCTTATCTTGGGCCATCGTGTATAATGTATTCCCATTTATCTCGTACCCTTTGAAAGTCATTATATTCGAAGATGGTAACTGGGACAGCGAGTACAAGTCATCTTCAATAGAGGCGTCATGCATGGTACGTGTCTGCAACCAGCCGGCAAAGGTCCCCGTTTGTTCACGTGTAATCTAGTCATCAGACCGCTCCGGGTGTTTGGAGCGTAGAAAATTCTGTGTTCGTCCATATACGGAGCCACCAAGGCGGAATTCTATAGAACTGTGTAGTGTGCTTCAATGAGAGAATGTCTGTCCATACATATTATTTGATTCCCTCCTAGCGTGCCTTTTCCATCCAGTCTGCCCTTATGCCGCGATTAAGGAACACCGATCGACTTGTGGTTAGGAATAAAGTCAATACAAAATTCAATGACCTCCTCATTTTCATGGCCCTTGGAGATGCTTCCTTTTGGCCTAGCACGGTTATGAACATATTTCTTTAAGACTCACATGAACCTCTCAAAGGGGAACATATTGTGTAGAAATACATGACCCAAAACGTTAATCTCTTCATATAGGTTGTCGGGGGTTGGGTGCGACATATGCCAAGGGATGGCTTATCATGGTGGGGGCGAGTAGAACATCGCCGATGCCTGGAAACGGGATAAGGCGAAGACATGCACGCCGGCGAATCTTACACAGCTTCAGGGCTCTCCGTGGAGATAACACCCCTACTACTGCTCTGCGGGGTCTCCGCATGATCACTATGGCAAAGTGTGTACAAGGTTGCTCCTTGAGCTGTTTCCTGGAGGTAGGAGAAGGCAAGGCTAGCTCTCTTCTTCCTATATGATCTGGTCTAGTGCTAATGGATTCGAACCCTTTGCATGGGTGCCCTAGGGGGTTTATATAAGCCTATCCCCCGGGGGTACAATGGTAATCCGGCTGGGCGCGGGTCCCAGCCGTCTGTCTCTCAGGCCGCCGTCCTCTCCGCCGACTGCTGGGCCCCACCGACTGGCCCGGTATGGAGCCGACAGGCCATGTCCGCCGCGGGCGGGTCTTGCCGGCTATGGGTTACTGTAGCCGTGCTTCTAATGACGCGGGCTTGGTCGTGGGGTCGTGGCAACAGTACTGCCGCTTGACGGGCGATCACCGTTGCTATTCCCCGTCTTGTTTGGTTAATGGCGTGCGGGGCCCGTGGGAGGGGCTAGCCGACTCCTGGGAGCCGACTCCCACCGGGTCCGACTGGTGGCACTCTTGCCGTCTTCTGGACTCCCGCTGACTGGTGGGACCCGCCGTCTCTGGTTCGTACAGACAAGCCGTCGTGGGCACAGGGTTCCGCCCACTGGGGCTGATGTCAAGGCTGGCATGGCAACAGTGCCGTGCCGGACGGAGATCTCCGTCGGTGCGGCGCACTGTGGCCATGCCTGCCTTTGGAAAAGGGGGCAGGAGTGGGCCTTACTGTGGCCACGCCCCGCCCCGTCCCTCCTTACGAGGGCATCGGGTGGTTGGAGTCGCGGGCCGACTCCTCATAGCTGGCTTCTCCGGAAGTCGCCAGTTAGGAGTCGGCTCATCTCGAAGTCGTCCCTGGGACTTGGCCGCGAGGGGGCAGTCGGCGGCCTTGCCGCCGACTCTCAGAAGGCGGCTCATCGCCCTGGGGTCTTGAGGGGCGCAGCTTGCCCGATGTCTTGAAAGGCTTAGGGCTCGGGTTGGCCTACCCGTGGCCTATTACTCCGACAGTAGTCCCCGAAGATGGTGAGGCGCCGAGGGTGACATGTCGAGGAGCCTCAACAGTTTCTTCCTTCCGGTGGTTGAATATGGGCCTTGCGCGCTGTCTTCCTTCAGGCCGACTAGCTGGAGCCGGACTCGCAGAAGGCCGACTTGCCCTCAAAGAGTTTGAAAGTCATAGCGGGGTCCAGGCAGCGTGCCTGATAAGCTTCCAGGTTGCCGCCCGTTGCGGACCCGTCGCGTGGCGCCATGTGGTAGAGCCAGTCTGCCCACCCACGCGCGCGACGGGACAGGCCTACAAGTGGGGCCCGCCACTACCGCGCCTCGGCATGCGAATGGATCCCTTGTGGCCGTCCGGGCGGTTGGGGTTCCCGTGCAGTAACTGCACGCAGTAACTTCGTGTGGTAAATCATGGTGGTCGTGGGGTTCTGGGCGCAGTTAATCTCACGATCGCCCCCATCGACTTCTCAGCCCACGAGCCTATAGATAGGCGGGAGGAGGGGGCGGCAAAGCACACGCGCCCATCTTCCCTACTCCCTTTCGCTCCCTCTCACTTCTTCTTCCTCTCGCCGCCGCTGCGCTGAACCACGCCACGCCCGCATCGATGAGCTCTTCCTCCGCCGCCGCGCCTCCTCCCATGCGCTCCAGCGTGTGGGACGGCTCCGAGGTTGACGACGACCACATTGATTTCCTTCGCAAGACGCGTCGTCTCCCCGGCAAGGACCTAGTGCGGGCCCGCGCCGCGCCGGTGAGGGAAGTATCGCCGGCGCCGGAGGAGGGCGAGCGGGTCATATTCCACTCGCACCTCATGCGTGGCCAAGGGCTGCCGGCGAGTGGTTTCTTCCGCTCCTTCTTGGAGTTCCACGGGCTCCAGCCGCAC
This sequence comes from Triticum urartu, assembly GCF_056163025.1. Lineage (NCBI taxonomy): Eukaryota > Viridiplantae > Streptophyta > Magnoliopsida > Poales > Poaceae > Triticum > Triticum urartu. Next base: position 556,235,262 of record NC_141873.1, read on the forward strand.
CATCTTACTCCGAACACGGTGGTGCTGCTGGCTGCCTTCGCCACCCTGTGCGAAGGCTTCCTCGGCGTTCTCCCCACCATCGAGCTATGGGGGGAGTTCTTCCAGTCCAAGCTGGGCACGCACGTCGCCGGCGTGCCAGTCCAGTGCAGTGCATTCATCGCGATGCGGAGATCGGGGGCCGACAATCCGTTTCCCACCATCGCGCTGATTAAGTCGGTGAAGATGTGGCAGCGGTGCTACTTTTATGTGAAGAACGTCGCCCCAGAAGGCGACTGGGTCAACCTGCCAGCTTACGAAGCCGGCGCACCGGCTGGAAGGCTCCCCAGCTGGTCCCACCGAGCCAGGACGCTGACTCCTGCTAGCGCCGCCGCCGTCGCGCGACTCCAAGTGCTGACGCAGTCGGAGGGCTTGAACGGGGCCGACTTGTTGGCCGCCTTCGTGGCACGCCAAGTCCTCCCACTCCAAGGCCGACCTCATCTGATCTGCCAGATGAGCGGCCACCGGGACCCGAGTCAGATGTGCTCCAAGGACATGCCCCACGCGGAGGTGGCGGACACGGTGAACTACATCGCGAACTGCGGTCTCACGGCGGATTGGCGGTTTGGTAAGGAGCCGTACTCACGCGCCAACCCCCCGCCTGTTGTAAGTCGTCTCTCTTCTTCTTCTATTTTCTTTTGCAGCCGAATCCGACTTCTGATCTTTTTTAGTTTTTGAATCAGAACCCCCTCGTCCAGCATTCGGCCGGCACCACGGGACCGGCCCGTCAGTTCGTCCCCGACCGAGCAGAGAGCGACTCGATGACCCTGAGTTTGGGGCGGCGGCGATGGAGGCCGACGCTGAAGGAGGAGGAGGAGAAGCAGGCGGCTTCAGGCCCTCGGCCACCTTTGCCGACTGGCCTGATGACGACGCCAAGGGGGAAGTCGCCCTGCGCCACCAGCCAAAGGTCGGCCAGCCAAGCGCGAGTTCCTCCGCCGTCTTGGATGGTCAAGGCGGCGCGAAGAAGCACCGGGCTGGGCCGAGTACGCTTGGCGGCCGGTCGAAGAAGTTCAAGGGAGTGGCCGCCGTGACCAAGCGTGAAGAGGCGGCCGCAAAAGCCAACCGCTTCCGTAGGGAAGTGAAGAAGCCGCCGCTGGTCTATGCGTAAGTGTCTCTGCCTCTCGCCTTTATTTTCTATTTGTTGATCTTGTCTAAGTCCTTTTCATGCTTTCCCCGCTCCAGGGCTCCCCCCACTTTTGAGAGGGTTGCCGCTGCCTCCATCATGGGGTCGGCAGAGACGTCTGCCACTACTCGGCGAATTGACCCCGCCGCCGACCTCCGGGAGGCGACAGAGCGGAACGCGGAAGAGAAGCGCGAGGAGGAAGAGGCTGCCCGCCTGGAGAAGGCGGAGGCCTCCGCCCAGAAAAAACTGGAGGAGGCCGAGGCCGCCGTCACGGCAAAGCGGCAAGCTGAGGAGGCCGCGCACCGCCAATCGGCGGTGCTCGTCATCCCGCTGAACTCTGTGCCGCCGCCCCCGGAGTTCATGGGGCAAACTGGGGAAGCCGGCGGCAAGAACCCCATCATGGAGAGGGAAGTCGGCGAGGTCTCCATGCCGGACGTGGTCGTGCCGCAACCGCCGCCTCCGCCGCCATCTGGGAGCGCGCAAGGCAAACAGCCGGTGGACCCATCGGTGCTGCCGACTGAAGACGAGGCCGTGGTGAGGCTGCTTCTTCAAGTCAGCTCGCCAGTGCGCCGCCGCCTTGAGAAGGCAACTTCGGCACCTCGCCCCTTGGAGACCGGTGCCGTCAGCTCGGCGATCCCTGACGCCGAAGCGACGAGCGCCGCGCCCATTGGGTGGGTGCGAGGAGGCGGCACGTGCCTGCTGAACCAGACGCTTCTGGACATCCAGACGAAACTGCGAGCCGAGGGCGACGCTATCCAGAACTGCACCAAGGCGCATCTGGCGTCGCGGGTAGCCGTCCGGGTATGCTTTCTCTTTTGACTTTGTTTTTCTTGTTCTTCTCTGTGGGGGCGCGCCAGCGCACCCACTGGGTGTAGTCCCCGAGTTTCGGGCTGGCTGCTGAGCAAGCAGCTCGGAACTCTATTTGGTGAGTTCCAAGTACTTACTTTTGTCTAAAATACTTATCACAGGATCATCACAACCTCCGCGTCACCCCCTTCAACCGCAATGTTGAGGAGCTGGGCAAGCGGACTGCCGACTTGTCGGAGAGCCGGAGTGAGTCCTCTTTCTTCTTCGCGGGGGCGCGCTGTAGTCCCCGAGATTCGGGCCGACTACTGAGCAGTTGGGCCGAATCTTCCCGGCGACCTTCTTCGTTGATGACTTAACGTCCTCTTTCTTCTTTTTCTTCATAGGCCAACGCCACTCTTCAGCAGCAGCTGGGCGAAGCCAACACCGCCTTGCGTGCCAAGGGGGAGGAGTGCAGCAAGCTCGCCGCAGAGCACGACCTGCTGGCTGCACAGCTAGCGGAGCAGTAGGAGCTGCTTAAGAAGGCGCATGAGGAGGCGGAAGAGAAAGAGATTGCTCTCCTGGCCGAGTTCGCAAGCGAGCGCTCCTCCTGGACTGACAAGGAGGCATTGCTGGCCTCCGGCTTCCACGAGATCGAGGACATCGTCGACGGTGAGCTTCTTTACTTTTCTTCTTTGAGTTGCCGACTATAAGTCGGGCCGACTCCTGGTTTTTTGACTTGTTCTTCCTTCTTTTCGCCTCGGTAGACTTCTTCCCCGACAACTCACAAGCCGCCAATCAAGCCATCGAGGCTGATCACGAGAGGCGGAGGGCAGAAGGTGCGGAGGTCGCCGCCGCCGCCCTCCGGACCCTTGACGAGCAGATTCTGAGCCCTGAGGCTAGTCTGCGGCCTGCCCACCGGATGTTGTGCCGGCTTCAACGTGTCGGCGCCCAGGCGATCGCTGCCCTGTGGCCAGACATGCAGGCTCCACGCACCCCTAGTCGGACTGCCGACTGGCTGGAGGTCGCGGCTGGCCGTCATGAGGCTTGCAAGGGTTCCTCGGCCCGGGCTGGAGCGCGCCGAGCCTTGGAATTCGTCAAGGCATGGTATCCGGGGCTAGACCTGGACCGGCTGGCCACGCTTCGGTCAGAGGTCCAGCCGGAGCTGGCAGCGGCGGAAGACGCCCTCGTCAAGCGTGCCGCGGCCATCGCCGAGTACACCGACACCAGCGTCTTCGTCCCCGAATGGGCTAAAGCCGGTGAGGAGGCACCGCCGGAGTGGTTTGGGATGAACCCAGACTACGGCGAGGACTCGGCGGAGGTGATCAGCTCCAGCACCGAGGAGGAAGGCGAGGCGGAGGACGGAGACGAGATGGAGGCGCCAGAAGACGGAGCGGACGGCCAGCCTCAGCTCGACCGCGCCTCTAGCAACGAGCCGCACGCGACCAAGCCGGCTGCCGTCGGAGGTGATCAAGCCGAGACTGCCCAGCCGGCCGCCCCAACGCCTGACACCGCCGTCTCCTCCGACCCTCCGAATCCGTCTGCCGCTTGCTAGGCTGCCGCCTTATCCTTGTTTTATCTGTTTTAGTAGTCTTTGAAGAACTTGTTAATTTGCACAATTCCACCCGTGGGGTGTATTTTGAACTTCTGCTCGAAGATTCGGCCAAGGGTCTATGTCATGTAAATATTTATCCGAGTTCTATCTTTTCTTGCTCATTGCTCCTTTGGCTTTTTCCTTTGCCGCCTTCCCTTAGTTGCCGTCTTGCCAGTTGGACAGCCGCTGGATCAAATGCTTGGCTACTTTTGGGAAGGCAAGTACTTAGCCGTTTTAGAGTTTCTTAGCAAGTTGAATAGAAGGTGGCGAGCCGACTGCTTAAGATTCGGTTTTGCGAAGAGGGGCTGGAAGCCGGCTTAAGCTATGCTTATGCTTTGAGTCCTTAGCCATTTTTCATGTGGGCGCCCATTCTTCCTTACACCTGCCCACCAGACAGTCGCTCTGCGAGTTGCGGCTTCTGACAGGAGACGGCTTAGGCACCACACACTACTTGTCCGGCCGCAGGAAGCATTTCATAGCGCAAGGCGGCAAGTCCCCGGGCCGACTAGTCGAACCCGGTGCCAAGCGGCATAACAAAGATTAGCATACTCGAAGGCATAATTCTTATCATATAGATAACAAAAGGGCAGTCCCCGAGCTCTTCTCGGGGGGCCCGAAGTCTTGGTACTTTAATACAAAGGGTAGTGTGGTACATACTGCATTTAACTGTAAAATCTTCGGAGAGATTTGCATTCCATGGCCGTTCTGTCTCTTTGCCGGAGTCGTCCCTCTTGCGTGCTCAGGGCTTCTGAGCGTCGATCAGGTAGTAGGAGTCATTTCCCAGCACTTTGCTGATGATGAAGGGGCCCTCCCAAGGCGCCGACAGCTTGTGCTGACCGGCTGTTCGCTGGATCAGTCGGAGCACAAGGTCGCCCTCTTGGAAAGATCTCGGCCTGACCTTCCTGTTGTAGTATCGGCGCAGGCTCTGTTGGTAGATGCTGGACCGGCTGAGTGCCAACAGCCGGCCCTCTTCCAGCAGATCGACGCCGTCTTGACGTGCTTCTTCTACTTCCTCCTCGGTGTACATGGTGACTCGCGGGGAGTCAAACTCTATGTCCGTTGGGATGACGGCTTCAGCACCGTAGACGAGGAAGAAAGGCGTAAAGCCGGTTGACTTGTTTGGAGTCGTGCGCAGACTCCATAGGACGGCTGGCAACTCGTCAAGCCAATAGCCGGCCGAACGCTCCAGCGGTTCGACCAGTCGGGGCTTGATGCCGGACAGGATGAGGCTGTTTGCTCGCTCCACCTGGCCGTTTGACTGCAGATGGGCAACAGACGCTAAGTCCAGTCGGATGCCCTGTGTCGCGCAGAAACGGGCCAAAGCGCCTTTGGCAAAATTTGTGCCATTGTCGGTGATGATGCTGTGTGGTATGCCGTACTGAATCATGATGTCGGAGATGAAAGTCACTGCAGTTGGACCATTCAACTTCTTGATGGGCTTTGCTTCTATCCACTTGGTGAACTTGTCCACCGCGACAAGTGAGTTAGGCCGCCTCGCGCCATCTTGAATGGTCCCACCATGTCCAGGCCCCAAACTGCAAAGGTCCAGGCGATGGGGATAGTGTTGAGTGCGGAAGCCGGCTGATGCCGCTTGGAGCGGAACTTCTGGCACCCCTTGCATTTTTGGACCAATTCCTTGGCCTCTTCTAAGGCAGTCGGCCAGAAGAAACCGTGTCGAAAGGCTTTGGCGACGAGTGCTCTTGAGGCCGCATGGTGGCCGCACTCGCCTTGATGGATGTCTTTGAGAATTGCTTGGCCTTGCTCTGGCTCGACGCAGGGTTGGTAGACACCAGTGACGCTGCGCCTGACCAGCTCTCTGTTGACTATGGTGTAGGCTGCTGCTCGGCGTTGTACTTGCCGAGCCAAGATCTCATCGGCAGATAGCTCTTTGCTCACCAGGAATTTGAGGATGGGCTGTGCCCATGAGGGTGCTGCTATTTCTTCGATTGCCAGAACTGCGACTTGGACGAGGGCGGCTTTGCTGGGAGGCGGCGGGCTGGAGTCTGCGACCGCTTGTTGGATTGATGAAGTCCCCGGGCCGACTGGCACAGCCCCCGGGCCGAGTTCTAGAGTCTTCGGGCTGGTCGCCGCAGTCCCTGGGCCGGGTTCTGAATTCCCCGGGCCGGCTTCGACTGCGGCGTGTTTGGAGCCATCTGTAAGAATTCTCTTGCTATCTGTTGGGGCTCTTGAGTCGGATCCGACTTCTTCGGGGGGAGCCGGCACAAAGATGGAGTCTGATTCTGGTGAAGGCTTGATAGACGGCTTGAGGAGGTGCTGAAGGGCGACGCCGGATGGTATTGCTTGGCGGGTGGAGCCGATTCGTGCCAGGGTGTCTGCTTGGTCGTTGTCATTTCTTGGCACGTGAAGGAACTCGCACCCCTCGAAATACCCACTGAGTTGCTGTACGAGGAAGCGGTAGCTCGCCATGTTTGCATCTTTGGTGTCCCAGTCGCCAGATGACTGCTGGACCACCAAGTCGGAGTCGCCATAACACAGGATCCGGTGAATGCCAAGTTCTTTGGCAAGCCGGAGCCCGTGAATGAGCGCCTCGTATTCGGCGACGTTGTTGGAGGCGGCGAAATGGATCTGCAGCGCATATTTGAGCTTGTCGCCTTTAGGAGAAGTGAGGACAACACCGGCTCCCAATCCGGTGCGCATCTTGGAGCCATCGAAATGCATCCGCCAATGGGTGGAGTCGGGCGCTGGCGGCAGGTACTGGGTCTCGGCCCAGTCGACGAGGAAGTCGGCCAATGCTTGCGACTTGATGGCGGTGCGAGGCTGATAATAGATGGTGTAGGGGGCCAGCTCTATGGCCCATTTGGCCACTCGGCCAGAAGCATCTCGGCTTCCGATGATCTCGGCTAGTGGGGCTATGCAGACCACAGTGATTGGATGCTCTTGAAAGTAAGGCTTCAACTTCTTGGCGGCAAAGTGCACGCCATAGCACATCTTCTGGTAGTGGGGGTAGTTCTGCTTGGAGGTCGACAGCACTTCGCTCAGGTAATATACCGGTCTCTGGATAGGTAGTGCTTTGCCTTCCTCCTTGCGTTCAACTACAATGACTGTGCTGACTACCCGGCTGGTGGCGGCAATGTACAGGAGCATGGGCTCCTTAGGAGTCGGAGCCGCCATCACGGGGGGAGTAGTCAACATCTTCTTCAACCGGAGAAAAGCTTCATTTGCCTTGTGGTTCCACTCGAAAAAGATGGTCTTCTTCATGAGCTGGTATAAAGGGAGAGCTTTCTTGCCCAGCCGACTGATGAATCGGCTGATGGACGCCAAGCAGCCAGTGAACTTTTGCACGTCTAGCAGTTGGCTGGGTACCTCCATCCTCTCAATGGCGTTGATCTTTACAGGGTTGCACTCTATGCCGCGTTCAGAGACCAGGAAGCCAAGGAGTTGGTCGGCTGGTACTCCGAAGACGCACTTCTCAAGGTTGAGCTTGATCTGGAATCGGCACAGGTTCTCAAAGGTCTCCTTGAGGTCTTCCAGCAGTGTTCCATGCTTTTCCGTCTTCACCACCACATCGTCCATGTAGACGTGGGCGTTTCTGCCGAGTTGCTTGTGGAGGCACTTCTGCATGCAACGCTGAAAGGTGGCGCCGGCATTCCTCAAGCCGAACGTCATGGTCAGGTAGCAGAAGGCTCCAAACGGCGTGATGAAGGCGGTCTTCAGTCTATCAGCCGGGTTCAGCTTGATCTGGTGATATCCTGAATATGCATCTAAGAAGCTCAACAGCTCGCATCCGGCTGTGGAGTCTATCACCTGATCAATTCTCGGCAGAGCAAATGGGTCCTTGGGGCAAGCTTTCTTGAGGCTCGTGTAGTCAATACACATCCGCCACTTCTTGTTCTTCTTCAGCACCAGGATCGGGTTTGCTAGCTATTCTGGAAAAAATACTTCCATAATGAAGCCGGCTGCTAGGAGTCGGGCTATCTCTTCTCCGACAACTCTTCTCTTCTCTTCTGATAGGCGGCGCAAGGGCTGCCTGACGGGCTTCACATCAGATCGGACATGTAACTTGTGCTCGGTGAATTCCGTCGGCACACCTGGCATGTCTTTAGGGGACCATGCGAAGATGTCCCGATTCTCACGGAGGAAATCGACGAGCTCGCCTTCCTATTTGCTGTCAAGGTTTGCACCTATGACATCGTACCTTTCTGGGTGCTCCGGGTCCAAGGGTATCTTCTTCGTCTCTTTGGCTGGCTTGAATGAACCCTCAGCCTCCGACTCCTTGGGGCTGGGCGATATCTCCGGCTGCTTGCCGACCATCGCCACAACCCGATCAAGAAGCCGCTTCTCAGCTGCGATTACCAGGGACTCGGCTAGCCGACTGCTTTCGGCCGCACAGGCGGACGACTTTCTGTAGTCGCCGGCTGTTGTAAGAATCCCCTTGGAACTCGGCATCTTCATCTTGAGGTAGGCGTAGTGGGGAACCGCCATGAACTTGGCCAAAGCAGGTTGGCCAAGCAACGCATGGTATGGGTTCTCAAGGTCCACCACTTCAAACCAAACTGACTCTCAGCGGAAATGATCTTTGTCACCAAAGAGGACGTCTATCAGGATCTTGCCGATTGGTGAGCAGGAAAGGCCAGGAACAATGCCGTGGAACACAGTCCGGCTGTTCTGAAGCTGTCTTTGCTTGATTCCTAACTTCTCCATGGTGTCCTTGTACAGGATGTTGATGCTGCTGTCTCCGTCTATCAGCACTCGTGAGAAGCGAGCGGCCCGCCTATCTATGGCAAAGGTGGCATCCAAGACCAGATCGTAGGAGCCCGGACACGGCATCACCTCTGGGTGATCAGCTCTGCTCCAGCTGATAGGCTTTTCGGACCAGTGCATGAACTTTGGTGTCTCTGATGCTACCGCGTTCACCTCTTGCTGCTGCAGCCACCTGCTGCGTCGATCGTCAGCCACGCTGGTGAACACCACATAGGCTCCGTGCTCTTCTGGGTACTCATCTTGTACTGCGCCGACTGGCCTAACAGCCGGCTGCTGGGGCGGAGGCGGAGGCGGCTGCCCAGCAGGCGGGGGAGGCAGGAGGCCGTCTCCCTTGGCGATCCTGGTGAGCCAGTGGCACTTCCGGGTGGTGTGGTTTGACGGCTTCGCCGCTATGGAACTTGCAAGGACCATCAAGAGTCTGCTCGTACGAGAAAGCCGGCAACCAGTTGGGCTTGCCGCCTTTCTGTCGCTTGGGTGGTGGATGTCCCTCCGGCTGCTGGTCTTCGATCGTCGCCACCTGTCGGCTACTGGAAGCCGGCTGTGGGGCCTTGCGCTTGTGGTCGTTCTGCTGTTGTCGCTAACTGGCGTCTCCAGCCAGAGTTCTGGGAGCCTGAGGGGCCACTTTGCCAGTCGCACTAACTTGAATCTCCGCCTTCATGGAGGAGTCGGCTGTGGCATACTTGTCTGCTATGATCAGCAGCTCGTCGAGGGTTTCTGGCTCGTCGCAGAGGAGCTTGTGCTTGAGGAGGGTGCCTTCTTTGCACCCGGCGGTGAAGTACTCGATAGCCTGTACCTCGTGCACGCCCTCACAGGAGTTCCGAAGCTCGGCCCAACGCATGAGGTAGTCGCGAGTTGACTCGCTGGGGCCTTGCACGCACAAGGAAAGCTGGTGAGGCTTGGAAGGTCGCTTGTACATGCTTGTGAAGTTGCGGACGAAGGCATCGGTGAAGTCGACCCGGCTGTTGATGTTGCGGGGCCTCAGGCTGTTCAACCATGTCCGGGCCGTGCCCTGGAGCATGAGCGGAACATATTTTACGGCAACACACTTGTTGCCGTTCGCTATGCTGACGGCCGTGGAGTAGTCAGCCGACCAGTCTTCTGGATTCACGGAGCCGGTGTACTTGGGCGTATCTCAGGGGAGCGTGAACCCTTTGGGAAAGGGCTCATCTCGGATGCGGGGTCCGAAACAGGGCGGACCCAACTCGTCTTCTTCTTCCAGTGCCAGGGATCGGTGGAGTCGGTCCATCCGGTGGCGTGCGTCGTTTTCTCTGACTCCCTCTCGGCGGCCAAGGCGGTCGCCGAGAGTCCGATGGTCAACGGATGGCGGGGAGACTCGCCTTTCCTTGTGAGGGGGAGGAGGCGGACAGTCGTCCCGCCGTTCCACTCCTCTTGGGCGGCCGTCTTGGTCGCGCTCGATGGTGATGCGAGTCCGACTGTGGCTGACAGCCGGATCCTTGTCTTTTCTTCCGCGGACGCCGCCAGTTGGCATCCGAGACGTCGCGCCTTGATCTCGGCGGGGAGGCAGGTCGTCGTTTTGTCGTTGCGGCGCCTCTATGCGGCAGTCGGCCTTGTCCTGCGCGACGGCCGCATCGAGGAGCCGCTGGACTCGCTCCGTCACTAGGCGACGCTCTTCGCCCTTGAAATTATCTAGCTCGTTTGTCGCCGCCTGGGCGGCTCGGATGTTCTCCGCAGGCATGGCATATACGGGGCGATTTGCCCCGAATAGGCCGGCGATGGCAACGCCGCGCTGCTGGACCGCGCCAAGGCGGCTAGGCCCAGCTAGAGCCGGCGAGCCGCCCACAGCGCGATCTATCTCACGCTGGTAGGCCTCTGACAAGCGTCTCGTGCTAGCCAGCTTCTTCGCGCTTTCGACGAGCTGGAGGCAGCGTGCCTCCAGCGTCTCGGTGTCGGCATCTTCGGGAATGGGCGCGGTCAGGTCTTGTAGCGCCGCATCGAGTGGGTCGTGAGCTCCTCCACCAGAATGTTCGCCATAACCGATGACGAGCACCTCTGTGACAGTGCTTCCGCCGCTCTCCGCGCGAGGGAGCAGCTCGTCGTAGACCACCACGTGGTGGGGAACGTGTCGAGCGACGCGGTGTCGGAGTCGACCAGCATCGGGTCGGTGGAGCCTATGGACTCCAAGTCCACGGCAGGCTCGCCGACGACGTGGAGTTGGTCAAGGAGGCCCGCGAGGAGGCTCTCGGGGCCGCCCGCGCCTGCGTCGGATGCATGCTCGTCGGAGAGGCGGACCTCGCCGACAAGTTCGGTGAGGCAGCTGGGTGCGCAGGCGATCTCAGTGCCATGCAGTGGATCGGCGCAGACTCCGTCTGGCGTGCCGGGCTGGCTGCACTCGCCAGGGAGGAAAAGGGTTCCCGTCCAGAGCAGGTCTCCGGACGACGGTGCACCAGGCCCCACGGTGGGCCCCAAATGTCGGGGGTTGGGTGCGACATATGCCAAGGGATGGCTTATCATGGTGGGTGCGGGTAGAACATCGCCGGTGCCCGGAAACGGGATAAGGCGAAGACATGCACGCCGGCGAATCTTACCCAGCTTCAGGGCTCTCCGTGGAGATAACACCCCTACTGCTGCTCTGCGGGGTCTCCGCATGATCACTATGGCAAAGTGTGTACAAGGTTGCTCCTTGAGCTGTTTCCTGGAGGTAGGAGAAGGCAAGGCTAGCTCTCTTCTTCCTATATGATCTGGTTTAGTGCTAATGGATTCGAACCCTTTGCATGGGTGCCCTAGGGGGTTTATATAGGCCTACCCCCCGGGGGTACAATGGTAATCCGGCTGGGCGCAGGTCCCAGCCGTCTGTCTCTCAGGCCGCCGTCCTCTCCGCCGACTGCTGGGGCCCGCCGACTAGTGGGCCCCACCGACTGGCCCGGTATGGAGCCAACAGGCCATGTCCGTCGCGGGCGGGTCTTGCCGTCTGCGGGTTACTGTAGCCGTGCTTCTAATGACGCGGGCTTGGTCATGGGGTCGTGGCAATAGTACCGCCGCCTGACGGGCGATCACTGTTGCCATTTCCCGTCTTGTCTGGTTAATGGCATGCGGGGCCCATGGGAGGGGCTAGCCGACTCCTAGGAGCCGACTCCCACCGGGTCCGACTGGTGGCACTCTTGCCATCTTCTGGACTCCCGCTGACTAGTGGGACCCGCCGTCTCTGGTTCGTATAGACAGGCCGTCGTGGGCACAGGGTTCCGCCCACTGGGGCTGATGTCAAGGCTGGCATGGCAACAGTGCCGCGCCAGACACAGATCTCCGTCGGTACGGCGCACTGTGGCCATGCCTGCCTTTGGAAAAGGGGGCGGGAGTGGGCCTTACTGTGGCCACGCCCCGCCCCGTCCCTCCTTACGAGGGCATGGGGTGGTTGGAGTCGCGGGCCGACTCCCCATAGCCGGCTTCTCCGGAAGCCGCCAGTTAGGAGTCGGCTCATCTCGAAGTCGTCCCTGGGACTCGGCCGCGAGGGGGCAGTCGGCGGCCTTGCCGCCGACTCTCAGAAGGTGGCTCTTCGCCCTGGGGTCTTGAGGGGCGCAGCTTGCCCGATGTCTTGAAAGGCTTAGGGCTCGGGTTGGCCTACCCGTGGCCTATTACTCCGACATAGGTGAACTAGGACGTGCGTCATGATGTTGAAGAAGGATGGTGGGAACACCAACTCGAAACTGACAAGATGATACGTCTCCAACGTATCTATAATTTTTGATTGTTCCATGCTATTATATTATCCATCTAGGATGTTTTATATGCATTTATATGCTATTTTATATGATTTTTGGGACTAACCTATTAACCTAGAGCCTAGTGCCACTTTCTGTTTTTTCCTTGTTTTTGAGTATCGCAGAAAAGGAAAACCAACCAGAGTCCAATTGACCTGAAATTTCACGGACCATATTTTTGGACTAGAAGAAGCCCACAGAGCATCGGAGATGGATCAGGGGAGTCCCGAGGACACCACAAGGATGGGGGGCGCGCCCTAACCCCCTAGGCGCGCCCCCCTACCTCGTGGCCGCCTCGGGGACCCCCCCTGACTTGTTCCCGACACCAACATCTCTTATATATACCCAAACTTCCAGAAAGAAAGCTAGATCAGGAGTTCCGCCGCCGCAAGCCTCTGTAGCCACCGAAAACCAATCGAGACCCTGTTCCGGCACCCTGCCGAAGGGGGGATCCCTCACCGGTGGCCATCTTCATCATCTCAGTGCTCTCCATGACGAGGAGGGAGTAGTTCACCCTTGTGGCTGAGGGTATGTACCAGTAGCTATGTGTTTGATCTCTCTCTCTCTCTCTCTCTCTCGTGTTCTTGATTCGGCACGATCTTGATGTATCGCGAGCTTTGCTATTATAGTTGGATCTTATGATGTTTCTCCCCCTCTACTCTCTTGTAATGGATTGAGTTTTCCCTTTGAAGTTATCTTATCGGATTGAGTCTTTAAGGATTTGAGAACACTTGATGTATGTTTTGGTGATCAACTTGCGGGTTCCGTGACCTCGTGAACTTATGCATAGGGGTTGGCACACGTTTTTGTCTTGACTCTCCGGTAGAAACTTTGGGGCACTCTTTGAAGTTCTTTGTGTTGGTTGAATAGATGAATCTGAGATTGTGTGATGCATATCGTATAATCATACCCACGGATACTTGAGGTGACATTGGAGTATCTAGGTGAAATTAAGGTTTTGGTTGATTTGTGTCTTAAGGTGTTATTCTAGTACGAACTCTATGATAGATCAACGGAAAGAATAGCTTCATGTTATTTTACTACGGACTCTTGAATAGATCGATCAGAAAGAATAACTTTCAGGTGGTTTTGTACCCTAGCATAATCTCTTCGTTTGTTCTCCGCTATCATTGACTTTTGAGTGACTCTTTTTTGCGTGTTGAGGGATAGTTATAGGATCCAATTATGTTATTATTGTTGAGAGAACTTGCACTAGTGAAAGTATGAACCCTAGGCCTTGTTTCAACGCATTGCAATACCGTTTACGCTCACTTTTATTACTTGTTACCTTGCTGTTTTTATATTTTCATATTACAAAAACCTATCTCTACCATCCATATTGCACTTGCATCACCATCTCTTCGCCGAACTAGTGCACCTATACAATTTACCATTGTATTGGGTGTGTTGGGGACACAAGAGACTCTTTGTTATTTGGTTGCAGGGTTGTTTGAGAGAGACCATCTTCATCCTACGCCTCCCACAGATTGATAAACCATAGGTCATCCACTTGAGGGAAATTTGCCGCTGTCCTACAAACCTCTGCACTTGGAGGCCCAAGAACGTCTACAAGAAGAAGGTTGTGTAGTAGACATCAAGCAGTTTCTGGCGCCGTTGCCGGGGAGGTTAGTTCTTGAAGGTATATCTTTAGATCTTGCAACCGAATCTTTTTGTTTCTTGTTTTGTCACTAGTTTAGTCTATAAAAGAAAACTACAAAAAATGGAATTAAGGGTGCGTCATATGCTTCATCTTTTTAATATCTTTCGTGAAAATGATGGGAAGGAAAATTGTTCTCAAGTACTAGAAGAAGAATTACATAGAATGCTTGGCATAAAATATGTGAATGATGAGCATGATTGCAATGTTGTTAGTAGGAATTCTTTGAATATCCATGATGCTAATGATAGGCAAAGCCACAAGCTTGGGGATGCTATGTTTGATGAAGATGATATATTTTGTCCCCCAAGTTTTGATGAGCAAATTTATTATGATGATAGCATGCCTCCTATTTATGATGATTATATTGATGAAAGTGGGTTTGGAAGAGTGTCAACTTTAGGAATTAATGATCCCACTATTTTGGAGGATGTTGAATCTTATTGTGATAATTATGAAAGTGGATTCGGAGAAGTCATGACTTTATTTAGTGATGAATCCACTATTTCAGAAGAGGTTCCAATTGATTAAGAGAACAAAGTTGCTATCTAGGATGATTATTGTGATGACTTGTATGCTATTAAGAATAATGATAACCATGAAACTTGTCATCATGATTTTAGTTTTCAATTGGATTATGCCTCACAATATAATTATTTTGTCGAGTTTGCTCCCACTATTATTCATCAGAAGAAATTTGCTTATGTGGAGAGTAATAAAAATTCTATGCTTGTAAATCATGAAAAGAATGCTTTATGTGATGGTTATATTGTTGAATTCATTCACGATGCTACTGAAAATTATTATGAGGGATGAAGCATAGGAGTTACAGAAGTATTCGAATGATACAGATTACTACAGACTATTCTGTTTTTGAGAGATTCTGTTTTCTATGTGTTTTTTGCTTATTTTGATGAATCTATGAGTAGTATCGGAGGGTATAAACCATAAAGAAGTTGGAATACAACATATATTACACCAATATGAATTTAGAATGAGTTCACAACAGTACCTAAGTGGTGATTTATTTTCTTATACTAAAGGAGCTTACGAGTTTTCTGTTAAGTTTTGTGTTGTGAAGTTTTCAAGTTTTGGGCAAAGATTCGATGGACTATGGAATAAGGAGTGGAAAGAGCCTAAGCTTGGGGATGCCCAAGGCACCCCAAGGTAATATTCAAGGACAACCAAGAGCCTAAGCTTAGGGATGCCCCAGAAGGCATCCCCTCTTTCGTCTTCGTTCATCGGTAACTTTACTTGGAGCTATATTTTTATTCACCACATGATATATGTTTTGCTTGGAGCATCATTTTATTTTATTTTGTTTTTCTTGCTGTTTGAATAATATACCAAGATATGGAATTCTTAAATGTTAGAGAGTCTTCACATAGTTACATAATTATTCGACTACTCATTGATATTCACTTATATCTTTCGGAGTAGTTTGTCTTTTGCTCTACTGCTTCACTTATATCTTTTTAGAGAACGGTGGTGGTTTTATTTTGAAGAAATAGATGAACTATCATGCTTCACTTATATTATTTTGAGAGTCTTTAGGACAACATGGTAATTTTCTTTGGTTATGAAACTAGTCCTAATATGATAGGCATCCAAGATGGGTATAATAAAACTTTCATATAGAGTGCATTGAATACTATGAGAAGTTTGATACTTGATGATTGTTTTGAGATATGAAGATGGTGATATTAGAGTCGTGCTAGTTGAGTAATTGTGAAATTGAGAAATACTTGTGTCGAGGTTTGCAAGTCCCGTAGCATGTACGTATGGTAACCGTTGTGTGACAAATTTGAAACATGAGGTGTTCTTTGATTGTCATCCTTATGAGTGGCGGTCGGGGACGAGCGATGTTCTTTTCCTACCAATCTATTCCCCTAGGAGCATGCGTGTAGTGCTTGGTTTTGATGACTTGTAGATTTTTGCAATAAGTATGTGATTTCTTTATGACTAATGTTGAGCCCATGGATTATACGCACTCTCACCCTTCCATCATTGCTAGCCTCTTCGGTACCGTGCATTGCCCTTTCTCACCTCCAGAGTTGGTGCAAACTTCGCCGGTGCATCCAAACCCCGTGATATGATACGCTCTATCACACATAAACCCCCTTATATCTTCCTCAAAACAGCCACCATACCTACCTATTATGGCATTTCTATAGACATTCCGAGATATATTGCCATGCAACTTTCCACTGTACCGTTTATTATGACACGCTTCATCATTGTCATATTGCCTTGCATGATCATGTAGTTGACATCGTATTTGTGGCAAAGCCACCATGCATAATTTTTCATACATGTCACTCATGATTCATTGCCCATCCCGGTACACCGCCGGAGGCATTCATATAGAGTCATACTTTGTTCTAGCATCGAGTTGTAATATTGAGTTGTAAATAAATAGAAGTGTGATGATCATCATTAATAGAGCATTGTCCCATGAAAAAAAGGGAAAGGCAAAAAAAAGAGAAAAAAAGAAGAAAGGCCAAATAAAAAAAGGAAGGCCCAAAAAAAGAAGAAAAAAAAGAGAAAATAAGGGACAATGCTACTATCCTTTTTCCATTCTTGTGCTTCAAAGTAGCACCATGATCTTCATTATAGAGAGTCTCTTATATTGTCACTTTCATATACTAGTGGGAATTTTTCATTATAGAACTTGGCTTGTATATTCCAACGATGGGCTTCCTCAAAATGCCCTAGGTCTTCGTGAGCAAGCAAGTTGGATGCACACCCACTTAGTTACTTTTGTTGAGCTTTCATACATTTATAGCTCTAGTGCATCCGTTGCATGGCAATCCATACTCCTTGCATAGACATCAATTGATGGACATCTCCCTAGCCCATTGAAGCCGCATCAATCTGAGACTTTCTCCTTTTTGTCTTCTCCACACAACCCTCATTGTATTCTATTCCACCCAAAGTGCTATGTCCATGGCTCACGCTCATGTATTGCGTGAAAGTTGAAAAAGTTTGAGAATACTAACGTATGAAACAATTGCTTGGCTTGTCATCGGGGTTGTGATGAAGACATTATTTTGTGTGACAAAGATGGAGCATGGACAAACTATATGATTTTGTAGGGATGAGCTTTCTTTGGCCATGTTATTTTGATAAGACATAATTGCTTGGTTAGTATGCTTGAAGTATTATTATTTTATGTCAATATTAAACTTTTGTCTTGAATCTTATGGATCTGAATATTCTTGCCACAATAAAGAAGATTACATTGATAATTATGTTAGGTAGCATTCCACATCAAAAATTCTCTTTTTATCATTTACCTACTCGAGGACGAGCAGGAACTAAGCTTGGGGATGCTTGATACGTCTCCGACGTATCAATAATATTTTATTATTCCATGCTATTATATTATCCATCTAGGATGTTTTATATGCATTTATATGCTATTTTATATGATTTTTGGGACTAACCTATTAACCTAGAGCCCAGTGCCAGTTTATTTTTTTTCCTTGTTTTTGAGTATCGCAGAAAAGGAAAACCAAACGGAGTCCAATTGACCTGAAATTTCACGGAGCTTATTTTTGGACCAGAAGAAGCCCACGGAGCATCGGAGATGGATCAGGGGAGTCCCGAGGCCACCACGAGGGTGGGGGCGCGCCCCCCTACCTCGTCGCCGCCTCGGGGACCCCCTGACTTGTTCCCGACGCCAACACTCTTATATATAGCAAAATTTCCAGAAAGGAACCTAGATCGGGAGTTCCGCCGCCGCAAGCCTATGTAGCCACCAAAAACAAATCGGGACCCTATTTCGGCACCCTGCCAGAGGGGGGATCCCTCACTGGTGGCCAACTTCATCATCTCGGTGCTCTCCATGATGATGAGGGAATAGTTCACCCTCGGGGCTGAGGGTATGTACCAGTTGCTATGTGTTTGATCTCTCTCTCTCTCTCTCGTGTGCTTGATTCGACACGATCTTGATGTATCGCGAGCTTTGCTATTATAGTTGGATCTTATGATGTTTCTCCCCCTCTACTCTCTTGTAATGGACTGAGTTTTCCCTTTGAAGTTATCTTATCGAATAGAGTCTTTAAGGATTTGAGAACACTTGATGTATGTCTTTCATGTGCTTATCTGTGGTGACGATGGGATATCACGTGATCCACTTGATGTATGTTTTGGTGATCAACTTGCGGGTTCTGTGACCTCATGAACTTATGCATAGGGGTTGGCACACGTTTTCATCTTGACTCTCCGGTAGAAACTTTGGGGCACTCTTTGAAGTTCTTTGTGTTGGTTGAATAGATGAATATGAGATCGTGTGATGCATATCGTATAATCATACCCACAGATACTTGAGGTGACATTGGAGTATCTAGGTGACATTAGGGTTTTGGTTGATTTGTGTCTTAAGGTGTTATTCTAGTACGAACTCTATCATAGATCGAACGAAAAGAATAGCTTCATGTTATTTTACTACGGACTCTTGAATAGATCGATCAGAAAGGATAACTTTGAGGTGGTTTCATACCCTAGCATAATCTCTTCATTTGTTCTCCGCTATTAGTGACTTTGGAGTGACTCTTTGTTATGTGTTGAGGGATAGTTATATGATCCAATTATGTTATTATTGTTGAGAGAACTTGCACTAGTGAAAGTATGAACCCTAGGCCTTGTTTCAACGCATTGCAATACCGTTTACGCTCACTTTTATTACTTGTTACCTTGCTGTTTTTATATTTTCATATTACAAAAACCTATATCTACCATCCATATTGCACTTGTATCACCATCTCTTCGCCGAACTAGTGCACCTATACAATTTTACCATTGTATTGGTTGTGTTGGGGACACAAGAGACTCTTTGTTATTTGGTTGCAGGGTTGTTTGAGAGAGACCATCTTCATCCTACGCCTCCCACGGATTGATAAACCTTAGGTCATCCACTTGAGGGAAATTTGCTACTGTCCTACAAACCTCCGCACTTGGAGGCCCAACAACGTCTACAAGAAGAATGTTGTGTTGTAGACATCACAAGACATTGCACCAAATCATTCTCTAACCTTGGTATGATTTTTGGATCGATTACCTTCTGAGAGATTGCATTGAGGAATGCACATAGCTTCACAATGGCTAATCGAACGTTTTTCGATAGAAGCCCACTCAATGCAACCGGAAACAGTTGCGTCATAATCGCGTGGCAATCATGAGACTTTAGGTTCTGGAAATTTTTCTCTGCGATATTTATTATTCCCTTTATATTCGACGATAAGCCAGACGGTACCTTAATACTGAGCAGGCATTCGAAGAAGATTTTCTTCTCTTCTTTGGTAAGAGCATAGCTGGCATGACCCTGATGTATCGTGTATTTTCCGTGCATACGTTGCTGGTCCTCCCATGCCTCAGGTGTATCTTTTGTCTTCCCATACATGCCCAAGAAGCCAAGCAGGGTCACGCAAAGATTCTTCGTCACGTGCATCATGTCAATTGCGGAGCGGACCTCTAGGTCTTTCCAATAGGGCAGGTCCCAAAATATAGATTTCTTCTTCCACATGGGTGTGTGTCCGTCAGCGTCATTCGGAACAAGTTGTCCGCCAAGAATCTTTCCAAAGACTAGCTTCAAATCCTTGACCATATCATGTACATCAGCACCAGTATGGTGGCGAGGCTTCGTCCGATGATCCGCCTCACCTTTGAAATGCTTGCCTTTCTTTCTTACGGGATGCCTGCTTGGAAGAAATTGGCGATGTCCCAGGTACACATTCTTCCTACAATTATTCAAATATATATTGTCGGTATCATCCAAATAGTGCGTGCATGCGCGGTATCCCTTGTTTGTCTGTCCTGAAAGGTTACTGAGAGCAGGCCAATCATTGATGGTCACGAACAGCAACGCCTTTAGGTCAAATTCTTCCAGTGCGTGCTCATCCCACGCACGTACAGCTGTTCCATTCCACAGCTGTAAGAGTTCCTCAACTAATGGCCTTAGGTACATATGAATGTCGTTGATGGGTTGCTTAGGGCCTTGGATGAGCACTGGCATCATAATGAACTTCCGCTTCATGCACAACCAAGGAGGAAGGTTATACAAACATAGAGTCACAGGCCAGGTGCTATGGTTGCTGCTCTGCTCCCCAAAAGGAGTAATGCCATCTGCGCTTAGACCAAACCATACGTTCCTTGCGTCACCTTCAAACTCCTCCCTGTACTTTCTCTTGATTTTTCTCCACTGCGACCCGTCAGCGGGTACTCTCAACTTTCCCTCTTTCTTACGGTCTTCTCTGTGCCATCGTATCGCCTTGGCATGCTCTTTGTTTTGGAACAAACGTTTGAACCGTGGTATTATAGGAGCATACCACATCACATTGGCAGGAATCTTCTTCCTGGGGCGCTCGCCCTCGACATCACCAGGGTCATCGCCGCTGATCTTATTGTGCAATGCACCGCATACCGGGCAAGCGTTCAAATCCTCGTACTCATAGCGGTAGAGGATGCAGTCATTAGGGCATGCATGTATCTTTTGCACCTCTAACCCTAGAGGGCAGACAACCTTCTTTGCTTCGTACGTACTCTCGGGCAGTTCGTTGTCCTTTGGAAGCATATTCTTTATCATTACCAGCAACTTTCCAAATCCCTTGTCAGATACACCAGTCTCTGCCTTCCATTGCAGCAATTCCAGTGTGGTTCCCGACTTTTTCTTGTCAGCTTTGCAATTCGGGTACAACAATTTCTTGTGATCCTCTAATATGCACTGCAAATTCTTCTTCTCCAAATCACTTGCGTAGTTTCTCTTTGCATCGGCAATGGCCCGACCTAGATCATCAGCGGGCTCATCTGATGCCTCTTCTTCAGCTTCTTCCCCCATTGTTGTATCATCGTATTCAGGGAACCCATGGCCAGGATAGCTGTCGTCGTCCTCTTCTTCTTCATTGTCTTCCATCATAACCCCTCTTTCTCCGTGCTTGGCCCAAACATTATAGTGGGGCATGAAACCGGACTCAAACATGTGGATATGAATGGTTCTTGACTTAGAGTAATTGTGATCATTCTTACAGCCAGCACATGGACAAGGCATAAAACCATCCGCCCGCTTGTTTGCCTCAAACGCAAGTAGAAAAGTTTGCACGCCATTAATGAACTCGAGAGAGCATCGGTCATCGTACATCCATTGTCAGCTCATGTTCATTACACAACACCGGAAAGACCAAATTAATACAAGTTCATACAACACTTAAATGCAACAAACAAATAACTCTCTAGCTAAAGCATTTAAATGCAACAACAAATGCGATCAAGATCGCAACTAAGGTAACAATTGATCCAATAGCATAATGATACCAAGCCTCACTATCAATGGCATATTTTCTAATCTTTCTAATCTTCAAGCACATTTTCTCCATCTTGATCTTGTGATCATCGATGACATCGGCAACATGCAACTCCAATTCCATCTTCTCCCCCTCAATTCTTTTCAATTTTTCTTTCAAATACTCTTTTTCTATTTCAACTAAATTTAACCTCTCGACAATAGGGTTGGTTGAAATTTGCGGTTCACATACCTCCTAGATAAAAATATCTATGTCAACTTGATGGGCATAATTTGTCATAAACACGAAATGCAACAAATAGTTTTAAAATAGAATATACCACATCCGAATCATAACAAGGATGAGGGCCGACGGGGACGGATATCAAAACCATGGCACTATGTATAACAAACAAGTACGGGTAAGATAATTATACGAGTAACTATATCTCCAAATCACACAAACATCAATTTTTTATATAAAAAAAATCGTGAACATGAGGCTCACCACAAGGTGATGCCGACGGCGGGACGGTGCGGGCGATTGACAGTGGTTACGACGGAGATTTAGAAGGCACTAAGTAAAGCACACCTACATATGCAAACTAAGTGTTATTTTGACCTCAAATGGCATATAAATCAAATACTACCACATATAATACCTCCCAAATTACTAAAACCCACAAATTAATCACTATATAAACCATTGCAAGAGCTAATCTAGCAATGAGAGATGAAAGGACAAAGTTGCTAACCTTTGTGATCATTTGAATGGATGGGGGCCTTCAAATCTTTACAAAATTTGGGCAAAATTTGTGAGGAGCTTGAGAGGAAGGGAAGAATATATGAGAGGGGAAAGGGGGAAGAAGCGAGCTCGGGTGGACGGAGGGTTTATATAGGGCGACCTTTAGTACCGGTTCGTGGCACGAACCGGTACTAAAGGTGCTGGAGGGGCCCCAGACTGACAACATCCTGCCACCACTCTCATTAGTACCGGTTCGTGGCACGAACCGGTGCTAAAAGTTAGGCAAGAACAGGTACTAATGAGAGCGGCCCGGCTAGCCGTTGGAACCGGCACTAATGGACACATTAGTGCCAACTCAAATTCAAACCGACACTAATGAGCTGAACATTTGACCCTTTTTCTACTAGTGGAAGAGGAGGTCAGAGCTGCGGTATTCCAAATGGAACATAACAAAGCTCCGGGCCCGGATGGTTTCCCCGCAGAATTCTTTCAGAATTTCTGGGAGATCATCATGAATGACCTTATGGAGTTGTTCAATTGTCTTCATGCCGACCGTCTTGACCTATTCAGACTTAATTTTGGCGAGATTGTCTTGTTGCCGAAGATTAAGGAGGCTGAACGGATCCAACAGTTCAGACCCATATGCCTCCTTAAAGTCAGCTTCAAGATTTTCACCAAAGTGGCGACGAATAGGTTAAACTCGGTAGCTGACCATGTTGTCCAGCCATCTCAAACGGCTTTCATGCAAGGAAGGAATATACTCGATGGTGTAGTAATCCTGCATGAGACCGTCCATGAGATGCACCGAAAAAATATGAGTGGAGTAGTTTTCAAAATTGACTTTGAAAAAGCCTATGACAAGGTCAAATGGTCTTTCCTCCAACAGGCCCTAAGGATGAAAGGTTTCTCCGATAAATGGCATGAGTGGATCCAAAATTTTGTAACTGGAGGTAGTGTGGCCATCAAAGTTAATGATGATGTAGGCCATTAATTTCAGACAAAAAAGGACTACGACAGGGTGACTCCATGTCCCGAATGTTATTTAACATTGTGGCTGACATGTTGGCTATTCTGATTGATCGCGCCAAGTAGGACGGCCAGATTGCAGGAGTAGTGCCACACCTTGTGGATGGTGGCCTCTCTATTCTGCAATATGTTGATGACACAATTCTCTTTATGGAACATGACGACCAAGGCTCGAAACCTGAAACTGCTATTATCAGCGTTTGAACAGAAGTCTGGTCTTAAGATTAATTTCCATAAAAGTGAATTGTTTTGCTTTGGAGAAGCCATTAAGGCGGCGGCCGATTATGCTAACCTGTTTGGTTGTGCACATGGCCAATTCCCGGTTAAATATCTGGGAATACTGATTCATTATCGGCGTCTAACCATTGCGGAGTGGAAGCATGTAGAAGAACGCCTAGAGAAACGACTGAGCAGTTGGAAAGGCAAGTTGCTCTCAGTCGGAGGACGACTGGTTCTGATAAACTCTGTCCTCACAAATATGGTTCTCTATATGATTTCGTTCTTCCAACTTCCAAAAGGGGTCCTGCAAAGACTGGACTATTTTAGGTCCAGGTTTTTTTGGCAAGAAGATGGTGAAAAGAAAAAATATAGGTTGACCAAATGGAGCGTGGTTTGTAGGCCGAAAGACCAAGGTGACCTCAGAATTCATGACCTACAGGTCAAGAATGAGGCCCTACTTAGTAAATGATTGTTCAAACTTCTTACTGAGGATGGTATTTGGCAAACATGTTGCGCAATAAGTATCTAGGCCAAAAGGCGTTGTCTTGGGCATACTGGAAACCTGGAGACTCGCACTTTTGGGCTGGCCTAATGGCGGCAAAGAAACATCTCTTTCGTTTTGGGTCTTTCGCGATAAAGGACGGGTCAGAGATTCGTTTCTGGGAAGACGTCTGGTTAGGCAACGCCAGTCTCCGAGAATAATATACAGCCTTGTACAACATTGCTCGCGATAAAAATAATACTATTGCGCAGGTGCTCAGCTCATCACCGCCGAATCTTTCATTCAGGCGGGATTTGATTGGCACCCGACTTATGTCATGGCATAATCTCTTATCTTGTTTGGATTCGATTAACCTGACACAAGGCCGGGACGTGTTTCGCTGGAACCTTACTACATCTGGGTCTTTTACAGTAGACTCTATATACCGTGCGCTCACGCATTCCGAGGTACCAGTGAGTAATAACAAAAAAGTTGGAAGGCGAAGATTCCACTTAAAGTTAGAATATTCACGTGGTATCTTCGTAGGGGAGTTGTGCTAACCAAAGACAACCTCGCACGACGCAACTGGTAAGGAAGTAAGAAGTGTTGTTTTTGTACTCATGACGAGACAATCAAACATCTCTTTTTCTAATGTAAGTTTGCGCCTTCTACATGGTCAATCATCCAAATAGTGTCAAATTTGTATCCGCTCACGAGCGTTGCCAATATTTTTGGTCATTGGATGGACGGTATTTCAAATAGGTTGAAAACACTAATAAGGATGGGAGCGTATGCCTTATTGTGGTCGCTTTGGCTATGTAGAAATGATTTGGTTTTTAATGACAAAAATGTCTCTCCGCTGCAGGTTATTTTCCGTTGTACGTACTTGCTTCGTACGTGGTCTACGCTACAACAAGCAAAGTACCAACCATTATTCAAGGTGGTCTGTACGCGGTTGGAGCAGGTGGCTATGGAGGTTTTTGCTCAACATGGGTGGCAGCGTAATCTCCGGATCGGTCCACCATCCATTTTGACATAGGCATAGTATCGGTCTATAGGACTACTGTTGCCGAATTGTCGGCTTTTTTATGTTCTTTTGTCAGACTATTGGTGTTTGGCTGTGTGCATCCTAATAATGCAGAGGCCGGGTGATACTCTTAATGCTCTATATCTCTCGATGCTACATTTGGAGTTAATAAAAGCGCCTTTTATCAAAAAAATGCGCTATATGGAAGCTGCCTTTATAGGCTGTGATAACCCCATACATTTTTTGTATTTTGGATGGCCTTTCAAGTTATTTTTTTATCTCTACTCCATGTCCTGTTTTTTTAGTCTTGTACGAAGTGCTCTTTTAGAAAAAGGGTGCAATCGGATGGGGATATCTTATGGTTTAGATATGATGGGGAAGGTGTAGGAAATCGTCTGTGAATTTTAAAAGAATTCCCAGCTATTGCCATCGAGTTTCATCATGTAGGGCCTTTGTCATTTGATTCAAAACCATCCAACAATATTTTCTCTATCATATATTGCGCACCATGAGAATAGAGTAATTGCATACACAGGGCGGGAACATGCATACATCAAGTGTAGATGAGATAAGGTTGATACCAGCCTCATTACAACTACGCACAATTACAAGTCAGTGCAGGGAGCGGCTCATGAAGCGATGTTCTAGAGTACGATGGCCAAGCTCGTTGTTTTAGGATTGACCAAGTTCATAGTGCATAAGTGGACAATATTAATGTGACTACCATCAGCAACAATCGAAAAGAGGAGAAGCGGTAATACGGATGGGTCAACGCACGGGCACATTTCCTAGTATGGATAATTGTGACATTGTGATGTTTCTTTTCCCCTCAGATTTTGGGGCAGATTGAGAAGCTGATCCAAGGAAGGCAATGATGGAATCTGCTGGGAAGACCGAATAATTCGACAAATGACGAACATTTGAGGTCCGAGGTATCGAATGGAGTTGCTTGATTCCATTTTTTTTTCATGTTTCATACGCACATAGCGCACGGAGATGAAGGCTTTAACATGCTTCATTGCGACATTATACATACTCCTCGCTGCAAGTTACTCATGTGGCCGGTTGAAATGCACATATGGCTCAACGGCCGAACATTTATAAGGAGATTTTTCCAATGAGTAAAAAAAAGATGCTGCTACGGACACTAGGAATAAATCGTCTTCGCTTGCTTCTACGATAGACCGTAGACCCTTTTTTGCCAATTGATTGACTGTTTGGCACGTCATTTTTGTTTGGCTGTCATGCTGTGACATGGAGACGACTTTTTTCATGGCTTCTTACACCCCTAACAGACATGTTCTGCACGAAACTTAAATCTTTCATGGTTCCTTACGAACTTTTCCTGGTTTCGTTAGGACCATTACACTACTAGGGAAAACTTTATACACAGAATGTTACCAGTAGCGCTTGTTAAAATGAGGCGCTACTGCTATTTAGCAGTAGCGCGTCCGCTAGAACGGTGCTACTGTTACTCGCTTAGCAGTAGCACGGCAGAAACAGAACGCGCTACTACTATAATTGTTACACCGTTCCCGACGTGCTAGGTATAATAGTAGCGCCCTTCTACGAACAGCGCTACTACTACGGATTTTTGCAGCAGCGCGTTTTGTCTCCCCACGCTACTGTTAAATCTATTTTCACCTAACCCCGCGCGGCCTGATTCCCTCTCCTCTGCTTCCTCCCCCGATTCTCCTCTACTATTCCTCGTCGCCTCCGCCACGCCGCCGTCTCCCCCGACCCCGCCTCGCCGCCGTCTCCCCCGACCCTGCCTCGCCGCCGTCTCCCCCGACCCCGCCTCCCCGCCGTCTCCCCCGACCCCGCCTCGCCGCCGTCTCCCCCGACCCCGCCTCGCCGCCGTCTCCCTCGACCCGCCTCGCCGCCGTCTCCCCCGATCCCGCCTCGCCGCGCCTCGGTGCCGCCGTCTCCCCCGACCCCATCTCTCTCCCCGCCCTCTGTAAGCACTCTCCCCTTCCGATCCCTCTTCTCTGCTTAGTATGAACCCTAGCTATTTAGTGCTAGTTAGTATGAACCCTAGGCTATTTTTAGTGCTAGTTAGTTAATTACTTATATGGTAATTAGGGCAGTAGTTCCTAGGTACTAATTAGTTAGTAAGAACTAGGTACTAATTAGGTATTAGTTTATTTTTATTTATAGTAAGTTTATTTTTAGTTAGAACTAATTGAATTAATAGAACTCGTTAGTAAGAACTTGTTGCTATTTTTTTAGTTAAAGCAATTTTTCCCGCATCAACGTCGACGATGCCTATCCCGCATCCTCATCGTCGAGTCGGCGGAGGACGACACCTGCTTGACCAGACGGGCCATGTCCAGGACTGGGCTCCGCCGGGGTGGTACTGGGAGGCGCGGGTTGGTGAGGAGCCAGCCTATCGTTGACCCGAACCTTCTTTGGTGGCGGTCGCATGTGCCAGTGACGGTCCAGAGGCTCGAGGACCCCGCGGAGGTGGTGCGTCACCGTGTCAGTGAGGAGGACGCACATGTCCGTCGCTACTTGTTTGCGTTGGAGCACATGTTCTCCAATACCTGGCAGGTTCTCCAGGGATCTCACTGGAGCTATGATCCCGTGATGGTTCCTTCTCTGTGGGTGTCCACCGCCCACGCCGATACCCATCGTGTGCTAGGGTTTTAGTTGTATTAGTGATGTTATATGTATGACACTATTCGGGATGTATTAGTGATAATATTCGACGATGTACGGACGCATGAGATGATTTACTTTTGCTTATTGAATGCATGCTAATTTGAGTCCTATAAGATATTTTGAAATGTATATCTTGTGTTGCTCAAATAGGATATGTGCTTGCCCAAGTGGCCAGTCATGTTTGCAGGTTACACCTCCGAGTGGCCTATGTTTCGCCGGAGTGTTGATTCATTTCTGTTCCGGCAAATTTCAGGCGCTCGATATGTCCTATTTTAGCAAAGGTCATGCCGGATTTTTCCGTGAATTTTGGCATGACTTGTGCCAGAATATGTAGGAAATATCGAGTGCCCCGAATTTGTGTGTTGAGTATCCTGGTAGTTGTCTTCGATCGATTTTCAATTAATGTTTTAACTATGAACATAGGAAATGTCTGACAACGAAAAGGATTTCGGTATTTGCAAATACTGTGAAGACGAGCGCGGCCTGTGCGACGGAATCTTCCTAGACGATGATAGGCCCTTCAGCATCAAGCTGGACGAGAACTTCGAAGTGGATACAGTAAGTCACAACGACAAGTCTTTTTTCATAATTAAGCATGACATTTGCTTCATTTACTTCAACTTATAATTTAAGCATGACATTAAGCATGACAAGTCTTTTTCTACTATTCTACTAGCGTATCCCCTGCCATGCAAGAGTTTTTGTATTGGATAAGATAGGTTTCAGTCGTATTATGGAGGAAAAGAAATTTTACTTGAAGACCGAGCATGGTTATATTTTCAACGTAAAATTATACAATTTAGACGACTACACCTATTTTGGATGCAAAACATGGCGATCACTATGCAAGACTTATGCATTTGAGCCTGATATGGTTATCACCTTTAATATTCGTCCGGAAGATGATATTGAAGGTAATACCGACATCTGGGCCGATGTGCAGACGCCTCCCGTTATACCATTATGTAAGTTTCTCAACCATATTTATGTCTTTGATATTGTTTATTCAAAAATAGTTGACAACTAATTTGTATTGTGAGCTTAGTTCGGTGCAAGCAAACATGTCCAGCGCTTGATAGACAGGACCTACTACTGTCCCGGGGCTGAACTAAACTGCGAGGAGCTAAGTCATTATGTTTCATGGCTTAAGGATCTTGATACTGTCAAGACAAATTTTCTTCCTGCACCTAGAAATGTTAGTACTGAAAACGTGCGACCAATAGTGTTTGTAATGAACTACGGTCACATCTATTTAGGAAGGATGGTAAGATTTTTACTATTTGTTCTTAGTGCATCTTTTCCATACATTATTTTGAAAGCTAAACTTCATTTCTAAGTATGTTACCATACGATATTCTTCAACAGGGACTCCTGAGTTGTGCCTTATGGGATCGAGACTAAAGGTACCATGAGTATTATTAGCTTACGGCCAAGATATCCTACAGATTACTTTAGTGCATTCAAGATTAGCGACGGATGCTTAATAGTGCAAGACTGGACCAAATATGTGATGGGGGAGCGCAGAGAAGTACTAGGGGGCAACAAACAGATGCGCTACCCACGATTAGGAGACAGGTTCATCTGCATGCTCCAACTTGATCAAGGAGGAGAGCTACACATGTTTTATGTTATTTTAGCTAAGAGAGAGCAGCAGGAGTGATTAGCTAGCTACAAATGAGTTTGAGGATGATGATGTGCTACACTATTACTATGATGATAAAATAACTAGTGTTGGTGGTAATGACTATGATTATTATTATTAGCTAGTGTTAGTGCTGATTAAATAAATACTGTTGGTGGTAATGACTATGATGATGATTAAATAGCTTGTGCTGGCGGATTTGATTCAAGTGGAGGCAACATGTTATGCACATCGAAAGTACTACTAATCCAAACTAAATCAAGTTTGGATTAGTGATCTACTTTGGACTAGTAGTATACTTTTGACATGCACCATATATTGCCTCCACTTGAACATAATCCACCTTCATTTGACACACTGTTATGGACATAATGATGTAAACCTCGTAACTGGTATTGTACCAATATTTGTACGATGGCGCATAAATACACTAAAAATAAAAAAATAAAAAAAGAATACTAGTAGCGATGGAGAGAAAACACGCTGCCAGTAGTTACATTAGCAGTAGCGTGGGAGTGAACAAACGCTGCAGCTATTTGTCCTAGCAGTAGCGCGTGCGGGCATGCGTTACTGCTAAGCAATAGCTGTAGAGCCTTATTAGTAGCGCGCCTACCCGCGCTACTAGTGAGCACAAAACTAGCGCTGCTGCTAGGGTTTTCCCTAGTAGTGTTATATCCGTTAATAATTTGGAGAATGCATATATTTAAAACACAATTACAATTTCTTTGAGAACGTATTCTGAAATTTATCTATTTTTATTAAAAGCTTCAAGACGAATGAGTTTGGGCACATTTTGTTGACATGATTTGATTTGAATTTGCATGCCTCCTATTTTGCAGGGAAACTTATTTTCTTGAACACCTTTGATTAAAAAAGTGCATGTGGAGGGGAAAACATTTGAACCCCATTACCCAAGAACGGCGCAGCGAAGCGCGCAGTACCGTCTAGTTAAATCGAATCGGCCTAGACTAGACATAACCTTTTTTTTAGATGAAGACTAGACATAACCAGTGGCAGCACAAGGACGCCTAACACGGGGGGCATGCAAGCCAACACCAGTACCAGAGTAAAGTCTATTTTAAACCTTGAATTTGTATGACTCGTCGGAATCAAACCTCGAACTCTAAATCCCTGAAATCGACACCCTATACTTTCTAATCCCGTTCAACCCTAACCTTAGGTCTGTTTGGCGCACCAGAAAAGGTACGATCCCGACCGGGTTCACTGGCTACTCTCACTGACGATGCGGATCCACAAGTTAGATTCGTCTGCTTCCTTGTTCTCTTCCAGGCAACCAAATGGATTGATCCCCTCCTCATACCATCTTGAGAAAATTCCTTGTGTTTGTGTTACGCTCCCTCTAAGTAATTTAGCTCAATTACAGGCGGAGTACAGAGGAATTGGAAATTTCGAGCTAGGGTTCTTTGGGTACAAGGAAAAAGGGGATCGGGGGAGATAGAGCCGCCGCTGCCAGAGTCTAGTCGATGCCTGCCTGCCTCCTTGGTGCTCGCTCGCTTAAGTAGTCAGGTTTCCCATTCTGGGCCGTCTTAGCGCTTGTTGGGCTTGCGGACCCGAGCAGGCTTCTCTTGGGCTGGGCCGCTGGTGTTGGTTGGTGCAGTAGGCTGGGCCGTAACATTCCCCCCTTCTTGAGAATCAGCTTGTCCCCAAGGTGGCGCCTCTGGATAGTGGTGTTGTAGTTCATCTCGGTCTTCCTAGGTGGCGAGTGATGCTGGTTGGTCAGTCCAGCAGATGAGTACCTGCGGGACTTGCTTCTTGCCCCAGTGAAGAAGGCGAGTGCCCAGCAGTTCCACCGTTTTCGGACTGCATGCTGCTTCAGCCGGCAACTCGTCCAGCGCCTGTTCTGATGGTGGTAGTGCTTGACGTAGTTGGGACACATGGAACACTGGATGAATGTTGCACGAGGCGGGCAGTTGCAGCTTGTAGGCGACCTGGCCGACCCGTTGCACCACCTGAAATGGACCAAAATACTTGAAAGAGAGTTTTTGGTTAGCTCATGTGGCTAGCGATCGCTGGATGTAGGGTTGGATCTTCATAAACACCCAGCCGTTCACCGTGAAAACGCGCACTGATCTTTTCTTGTCTGCTGAGTCTTTCATTTGTTGGCGCGCTCGAAGCAAGTGTTGACGGAGCAAGGCTTCCATCTGCGCTCGGTCTTGCAGCCAATCCTCCAAGTCTGGTGTAGCGTAGGAGAGGGGATCGGTGATACCAAAGTGCCTTGGTGCGTACCCATACAGAGCCTCGAAGGGGGACGCCCCCAAAGCAGAATGAGGTGAGGTCTTGTACCAAAATTCGGCTAAAGCAAGCCATTGAGACCACTTCGTTGGGCATGCATCGACAAAACACCTCAAGTAAGTTTCCAAGCACTGGTTGACTCGCTCGGACTGCCCATCTGTATGTGGGTGACGAGCCGTCCTCATGCGAAGTTCCGTGTGCGTCAGCCTGAACAGCTCCTTCCACATGATACTTGTGAAAATGGGATCTCGGTCAAAAACAATGGCAGTTGGCAATCCGTGAAGCTTGTATATGTTGTTGACGAAAGCCTGAGCCACTTGGAAGGCGGTGAAGGGATGCGACAACGGAATGAAGTGGGCGAGTCGCAAGAACTTGTCAACAACCACCAAGATGTTGTTGTACCGGGCTGACTGCGGCAAACCTTTCACAAAATCCATAGTGATGACTTCCTAGGCTTGTTTTGGCACGGGCAAGGGTTTTAGCAGTCCAGGGTATCGGACTCGTTCAGGCTTGGCTTGCTTGCAAGTTTGACAATCTTCCACGAACCGCCTGACGTGTTGCTTCATCCCCGGCCAAGTGAACAACCATCGCACTCGCTGATAGGTGACATTGAACCCAGAGTGACCGCCTATAGCACTCGCATACAAAGCTGACAGAACTTGTTTCTGGAGAGCCACATTGTTACCCAAGCAGACCCGCCCATGTTGCTTAATGATGGCTGAGTCTAGAGTGAAACCATCCTTGTTGGTTGCGCCTGTAGCTGGACGAGTCAACCACCGTTGCGCCATAAAATCTCCACTGTAGCCTTGCTGTACCGAGTCCAACCAAGCTGGCACCGCCACGGTGATGGACACGAGATCTCCTTGTGGGGGTACCGGGCGTCTGGATAAGGCATCGGCCACCCGGTTATCCACGCCACATTTGTAGATAATGCGATAACGCAGGCCAAGGAGTTTGGACATGATCTTCTGTTGCCACGGTGTGGCCAGCCGTTGATCCTCGAGATGCACCAAGCTCCGCTGGTCGGTATGAATCAGGAACTCATCGTTCTGCAAGTATTGCCGCCAATGTTCAACTGCCAAGAGGATCGCCAGTCCTTCCTTCTCATAGGTGGACAAGGCGCTGTTACGAGGACCCAAAGCCTTGCTCAAGAAAGCCACCGGGTGTTTGCCTTGCTTCAGGACAGCGCCAATGCCTTTGTACGACGCATCTGTTTCCAGCTCGAACTGCATTTTGAAATCTGGCAGCGCCAGTACTGGTGCGGTGATCAACGCTCTTTTAATTTCCTGGAAAGCTGCTTCCTCCAACGCTATCCAACGAAACACTGTGTTTTTCTTGAGCAGGTCAGTTAATGGTCGGCTTGTGATGCCAAAGTTCCTGACAAACTTTCGGTAGTACCCCGCGAGACCGAGGAAACCAGGGACCTCCTTGACTGTGGATGGTGTTGGCCACTTTGCCACCGTGGCGATGTTCCGGCTGTCGGTGCGGACGCCGTCCCTACCGATCTCATGCCCTAAATACAGCAGGCTCGACCTGGCGAAGGTGCACTTGCTGAGCTTGATCTTGAGTTGATGTTGGTCGAGGAGTTGGAACACTTCTCTCAGCCGCTCACAGTGTTGCTTCAAGGTGGCGTTGTGCACCAGGATATCGTCAATGAAGATCAGCACCCCCTTGCGGTTCACGGGAGCCAAAACTATATTCATGCCACCTTGAAATGTTGCCGGTCCCCCTGTGAGGCCATACGCTAATACTTTGAACTCGAAGTGGCCGTGGTGGGTCTTGAAAGCGGTTTTGTGTTCATCTTCAGCCTTCATCCGAATTTGATGATATCCTGCCCGGAGATCCAAACTGGTGAACAGTGTCGACCCAGCCAGCTTGTCGAGGAGCTCGTCGATGATAGGCAGAGGATAGCGGTTTTTGACTGTCACCGCATTGAGTTGACGGTAGTCCACACAGAAATGCCAGGACAAGTCTTTCTTCTGAACTAGCAGCACTGGTGAGGCGAAGGGACTGGAGCTGGGCGCAATGATACCTTGGGCAAGCATGTCTGGAACTTGTTTCTTGATCTCGTCCTTCTGGGCCGGACTGTATCCGTATGGATGCATGTTGACAGGTTTCGCCCCGGGCAGGAGAGGAATAGTGTGATCAAAAGAGCGTTGTGGTGGTAATCCTTTAGGTTCCTCAAACAGATGTCCAAACTCGTTGATTAAGGCCTCGACTTTAGCCGGTACTGGTACTTCAGTAAGAATTGGCTCCCCTTGCTCTGTAGCGTATAGCTGAACCATGCGCGCAACTCCCGATCGCTGTATCAGCTCAGTGAGTTCGTCGCTCGAAAGCTGGTGACACTGACTGACATCAGCCTGTGCGCCTTGGAGATGGACTGTGGCGCCCTGGTAGTCGAAGTCCATCATCTTCTCAAGCCAATGCACCTTCATAGGGCTATGCTGCGCAAGCCAGTCGATGCCAAGGATGACGTCGTAGCAACCCAACGGAAGCACCTTAAGGTTGTTGTCGAAGGTGACCCCATGGTTTTGCCATGGGCACACCGGTAGCTCTTGGTCGCAACGCATGACGCCACCGTTCGCCACCCGCACTGCCAACGGGTGCTTGGCTTTGACCACACCTTGCAACTGAGCGGCGAGGGATTCACAGATGAAGCTGTGGGAGGATCCCGAGTCGACGAGCATCAACACCTCTCGACCTTGGACCCAGCCGTGGAGGCGCATTGTGGTGGAGGATTCCCCTCCGTCGAGCGCCTCCTTGGACATGACGCAGCAATCTGCCAGCTTGTTCGCTTGCCGCCTCGCCTTGATTCAGATTGCTGGAGTCGCTTGGCTCAGTGTGCATCATGGCCAACAATTCTTCCACCAGATGCAGCTACACGGTCGGTCCACAGTGGTGGTCGCGCCCCCAGCGCTCGCCACAGGTGAAACAGAGTCCCCGAGCACGCCGGTATGCGCGGAGCGCTGCAATCTTGTCCTCCGCTGGTTGCGGGTGCGCCGCCTCCTTTGCACGATGGTCTGTGCTGCGCCCCTCCACGGGCACCGCGGGCTTGGCCAGCGCAGGTGATGGTGGCGGTGGCAGAGGCAGGGCTGTGCGTGGCACCCCTTGGAACGTAGCCGGTGTCAAGTACGGGCGATCATCCCTTCTGTCCTCTTTGCGCATTGCCTCCAGCACCTCCTCCTGTAAACAAGCAAGATCGACGGCAGTATCGAGAGTCTTGGGTCGATGTAAAACAACAGCAGCTCGTATATCTTTTTGCAACCCATCAATAAAATGCGTAATGAAATAAGACGACTCCCATGATTCATGATGGGCCACTAGATTGTGCATAAACTGAGTGAATTTCTCGGCTTCGGTCACTGAACCACTCTGTTGCAGACGGTTGAATTGTCGCAACAGAGATTGGAACTCCTCTCTCCCAAACTACACACAAACAGCCTCGGCAAACGCACCCCAATCTATGTAGATCAGGTGTGCTTTGGTGGACTGCAACCACGACAGTGCCCCGTCGATGAAATACATCGCGGCACAACTCATCCAAGTGTCTAGACTAATAGTACAGACTCTGAAATACGCCTCACATTTCAGACGCCAAGCTCGTGGACCATCGCCATCGAACAGAGGAAAATCAAAACGAGGTGGGGGAGGAAATCGACTGAATCCGAAATGGCGCTCTCCCATAAACGAACTCTCTGTAGCAAAAGGATGGGAATCGGCCATACCCGTAACTGGAGGTGCCCGCGGGGTCCGTTCCCCCGGCGACAGCCCCCGGTGATATTGCGTCCTGCCGTGGCCGTCGCCACTGCGAGGCAAGAGGCGCTCGCTGGGTTGAGGAAGACGCGCGTCCATGATTGGAAAAGGCTTGAGTGGCGGTGCTGCCGTCGACGGCAGGAGTGGAGGCAGATCCGTGAGACGAATCGGCTGCGCCAACTCCGTAGCCGCCGCGGGTGCTAGATCGAGCACCGGCACGGTTTCTTTCCGCACCTCCTTGAGCAGCTATCGCAGCTCGCCCACCTCCAAACACAGGTCCTCCACCGTGCGCTCGATTGCTGGTCGCCACCCCTGGAGCTCGAGGACGATGGGGTGGATCTCGCCGATCTGGGCCGATATACCATCGCCGCCATCAGATCGGCCAGGGCCTTGTTTGTCTCCTCCATGGATGTGTTCTTGCCGCGGCAGGTTTGGATGATCGAAGGAAATCGACCGGCCAGGGTTGAGGTGGTGGGTGGAAAGGCTGCTGATACCAACTGTTACGCTCCCTCTAAGTAATTTAGCTCAATCATAGGCGGAGTACATAGGAATTGGAAATTTCGAGCTAGGGTTCTTTGGGTACAAGGAAAAAGGGGATCGGGGGAGATAGAGCCACCGCCGCCAGAGTCTAGTCGCAGCCTGCCTGCCTCCTTGGTGCTCGCTCGCTTAAGTAGTCAGGTTGCCCATTCTGGGCCGTCGTAGGGCTTGTTGGGCTTGCAGACCCGAGCAGGCTTCTCTTGGGCTGGGTCGCTGGTTTTGGTTGGTGCACTAGGCTGGGCCATAACAGTTTGCATATGCATGTAGCCGAAATGATCAATCAGGCCGGCAGCTTTGTACGTGCGTCTCATTGGGTTAAATCAACCTAGAGCCTGGGACACGATGGTGCACCTGGACGCAAGGCACAGACGCACGGTCATCGTGCGATGGTGGAGAAGCTCATGCTGCTGGCGCCCTTCTCTTCTCATCTTCGACAGGGAGCCGCGGCGATACTTCTCGCTGTCATCTTCCTCGAGCACAGCTGGAACCAAGACAAACTCCTACCCTCCACCAGTGCCGGATTGAGCCCTGAAGCAGCGGTATTTTCTTGTCAGAGCTTGTGGATCATGTCGCTGGCCGGAAACGTGTCCACTTCTGCGACTGATCTTCACTGGCGCGTGGGCGGACGTACAATGCGAGGCCGGCGTGGTGTTCTTCCGAGGCGCGTGCGACGCTGACCAACTGACATGCACGATGCCAACTTCCACGCCTCCTGTGCGCGGGGCAAGGCGGTGCTCGAGGGTTGTCGGGCGTGGTGTTACGCGCCGCCGCCGTCGACGTCAGTTTATTGCCCTGAGCGGGTCTTTGTGTTGCTAGTCACGTTGTTTCCGTCGTCCTCCGCATCAGCATCAATGGGCACACACTGCTCCGGCTCGCCAAGCCATATGCACACCAGGTGCTCGATCAAAAGCCAGGTCGGACCATGGAGGTGGGTACAGAAGGGGATGACGAGGTCGATGGGCCTTGAGCTCAACAGGTCGTAGAAGCACAGAGGAGATTAGATAAGCTCAGTACGGGGCGTATTGGGTATGCCTGGACGCTTGTTGAGCAGCCAGGTAGACACCATGCGTGCGCTAAGGTGGGACGCGGCGGCACTCTGGATGGCCCTCGTCGACGTTCAGTGGTCATCCTTGCGCTGGCCATCCTCTCGCGGCAGGGTGCACACTAGGAATAGAAGACGACATCGGGGCGTTGAGGGCAAGCGGCACACCGCTCAGATGTATGGAGTGGGGAAGATGAATATGACATGTAGGCTCATGGAGTCAGTGACAGAAACAATCGTTCCCAGCTAGGATTGTCCTTTTCCCGATGCAACAAATAGTGTAGGGTCGGTTTAGGGTTGGACTTGACCGGGATTGGTGAATATACGGTGCCAATTTTAGGGATCCAAAGTTGAGGGTTTGATTCAGATTATCTCTATGAGTTCAAGGTTTAAAATGGACTTTACTCCTAGTACGACTACAACTTCAATCCAGACACAGGTTGCATGTCAACAAACAAGGCTTTGACACTTGGAAACTAATTAATCATGATTATTTCTAACAATATTTCCTTAGTCTTGACTTATGTCTTCTCATACTCCCTCTCTATGATCTTGACTCGTTGTAGATTCACAACCTGACGATCCATCACAATGTATGATCCGGATTATCAGCCCACGCTGCCACATTTAGCGTGCTATGTGCAAGAGTAGACACATCTTTAGTCTCAGTTAGAAAATCAACTAAACTGGTCACTGTCTCACTACACGCCAAACTTGATCTCAACTGCCATATTCGTATATTAAGTATGACTCATGTGGAAACATGTAGCGTGCCTCCTTACTTTGTCATGTTGTGGCACTGACATTGCTTCGCCGCTGCCTTGCACTCGGTCCGCACCATACTTCTTGTACTTACTTCTAGTAGATCCACTCTCTACCACTCACACACCTTCTTGCTTTATGATGGCTTTGGCTACCACCGTCCATCTTTGGCACCACACCGAATCCAACTGGCCGCAACCAGGACGCTCCATGAGGACATGGACATGACTCACGGGACACCATGCACACCGCTTAAACTTCAATGAATCATCAGCAAGACGAGCACTTGGACATGACGACTTATAGACATGACGCCAACCGAACATGAAAACTCGCACGACTCCTTGACTCATCCGACCCCAGACAACGATCTTGATGAGCTACAACGCCGCACCTCGCACCACTTCCCCCATCAATGAACCCCCCCCCCCCCCGCGCCATCTTTCCCAGGACAGCCTGTTGGCTACCTCCTTGTCGATCCGCCGAATGATGAAATAATTCCTTCATCACATGGGCACCTAACACGATGGCGTGCAAGCCAACCCCAGTACGTCTAGTAGTAGTACACCACGAAAGACTCTTCTTCTTTTTTAAGAAAAAGGAGGAAGACCCCCGACCTATGTATCTGGGTGATGCATGCAGCCACTTTATTAATTATTCATAAAAGACCTTATAAAGAGATACAACAGTAAGTCCGAAACCACCGTCTAGGCAACATCTGTCGCTACTCTTATCCAGTTGATGAAGGGAAGATGATAGTCCGGGCCTAATACCACAGACCTCACAGCTAGGCCTAACATCTAAAACCTGAGGCCCCAACCAAGCCACTTGCCGGGTATGGCGCACACATTGGTCCGACACGCTCTCAGCGGCCATCGCCGCCAACTACCACCACTCCATCTTCAGAGTTGTACTGACGCATCATCCTTGCCCGGTCTAGCTCCCATCGATGCTACCACGTCGCCCAACGGCACCACCTCCCTACGTGCGAACTGTTGAGCACGTCACGGTCACAGCTGATACACCTCAGCACCATGTCGTCAAGTACCATCAGCCGACACAGCTTGAAGTCTCTGGAAGATCTGTCGTGCGTAGCACCTGCCAACCAAACATGACAAAGTGTAGCACTTGTTGGCCAGTCATGACTTGACATCTCCACTGAAGCTCCGTGCAATACGAAGCTGCCACACCTCCTGCCTCTGACTTCCAGCTGTTAGAGTATATCTCCGTGTATCGCTTATGTATAGGAATATCGCAACCTACCTGATTTTGTATGATATGGTTGTGATCTCCCTTGGCCTCCAAGGCATGTAACTCCCCTGTACACCTATATATACGTAACACGAGGGACGCCCCAGGTGTGGCGCATTGCCTAAACAATCTTGTTTACTTGGTATCAGATAGATCGATCCATCCTCCTAAACCCTCCCACGCCGCCGCCAGTCTCCTCCCGATCGCCGTTCCCTCGCCATGTCTGGCCCCGGCGCTTCCACCACCTCCTCCCTCACCTCCCCCTCCCTACCCGCCTCCAAATCACCACCGCCGGCGCCCTCATCAACTCCACCATGCCCGCCTCCGCCTCGCCGGCTGTGCAAGTCGCCAGTGTGTGCACCCACGTGCCCGTCACGTTGGATCTCCACACGTCCAACTTCGCCAAGTGGCGGATGCTCATCTGCGTCCTCCTCGGCAAGTATGACTTGCTGTCCCACATCACCATCATCACGCCCACGGCGGACCGCACGCCGGACTGGACCCGCGAGGACTACGTCGTCCGGTCCTGGCTGTACGGCTCTATCTCCGACGAGATCCTTGATCTGATCATGGCGGAAGATCATACGGCGCATGAGGCTTGGAATCTCATCTCCAACCTTTTTCTAGACAACCAGATGACGCGCGCGGTCTACCTCGAGGCCGAGTTCCGCGGCCTCGTCCAAGGCGATCTCTCGGTCACCGCATATTGCCACCGCCTGAAGGCCCTCTCCGACGCCCTCGTCGACGTCGGCACGCCGGTCACGGACCAAACCCTCGTCCTCAACTGCCTTCGCGGCCTCAACCCGCGGTTCACCGACATCACCACAATCGTGACCATGCAGAACCCGCTTCCGACGTTCGGGCAGACGCGCTCTCTGCTGGTTCTTCGCGAGACTCATCTCGCCAACACCTCCGCCGTGGCCAACCAGACCGCCCTGTACGGCGGCCACTCTTCTCAGGGCTCCGGTCTAGGCAACGCCTCCTCCAACCGCGGCGACAGCAACCGCGATGGCAGCAACTCCAGAGGTGGCGGCAACTCCGGCGGCGGCGGCAACCGCAACGGCGGGAACTGGCGCAAGAAGCGGCAAGGTGGCGGCTCCGGCGGCTCCGGCGGCAGCAACTCCGGTAGCCCCCGCACCGGTGCGTGCGGTCAGCCTGCGGTCGGCCCGTGGATCTGCTTTAACCCATACACGGGCCAGCCGCTGCAGCCCCAGGGCGCTCCTACGCCACGACCGACCGGTGGCGCCGGCCTGCTAGGGCCGCGTCCCCCGGTGCTGCCGCCCGCCCAGGCCTTCACCTCCCTGGCTCCTCTTCACGGCCAGGCCTTCGGCACCAACGCTCCTCCGGTCCCTGGCTACAATCCGGCTCCTCAGTGGGACTGCGCCGCGCTGATGGCCGCCTTGAACAACGCTGCATCGGCCTCTAACATCGGTGAGTGGGTCATGGACTCCGGAGCCACTTCCCACATGGCCTCCGACCCCGGTATGCTTCGCCATCTCCTCCCTGCCCCCTCCTCCTCCACTATCACTGTTGGCAATGGCTCCACGTTACCCGTGTCTCACACCGGTG
The DNA here is from genome assembly GCF_056163025.1 of Triticum urartu. NCBI lineage: Eukaryota > Viridiplantae > Streptophyta > Magnoliopsida > Poales > Poaceae > Triticum > Triticum urartu. The sequence goes on from NC_141873.1 coordinate 556,275,140, forward strand.
ACGCCTCTCTTCCTACTTCCGCTCGCACACTTCTTCTTCGCAATGTTCTCCTAGTACCTAACATTGTTAAAAACTTACTTTCTGTTCGTCGTTTCACTATTGACAACTTATGTTCCATTGAGTTTGACCCCTTCGGCTTCTCTGTGAAGGACCTTCGCACCAAGGCCGTGATCCTTCGCTGCAATAGCCATGGAGATCTCTACGTGTTCCCCTCCTCGGTCATCAACCATCACGCCCGAGGACTCGTCGCCACCACCTCCATCGAGCTTTGGCATCGTCGTCTAGGACATCCAGGTCGCGACGCGATGTCGCATCTTCATAAACAGTCGTCTATTCCTTGTAATAAACCGGCACCACACATTTGCCATGCTTGCTAACTTGGCAAACATGTGCGTTTGCCGTTCAGTAGGTCTACCTCGCATTTTATCGAACCGTTTCAGTTAGTGCATTGTGATCTTTGGACATCTCCTGTTTTGAGCAACTCTGGTTTTAAGTACTACCTTGTTATTGTGGACGACTTCTCGCATTATATATGGACGTTTCCCCTTCGTAACAAATCCGACACCGCCACCACACTTATTCATTTTGTCGCCTACGCACGCACACAATTCTCCCGTCCACTAGTAGCACTGCAGTCCGATAACGGCACCGAGTTCCTAAACTCCACGGTCACCACCTTTTTTGCCTCTCATGGTATTCATCTTTGGCTGTCATGCCCTTACACCTCCCCCCAAAACGGCAAGGCCGAACGTGCCATCCGCACCCTCAACGATGTTACACGCACCCTCCTGTTTCAGTCCTCGATGCCACCGTCCTATTGGGCGGAAGCCTTGGCCACCGCCACCCATCTCATTAACATACGCCCCTCTCAGTCCATCGAATTCGCCATTCCCTATATACGTCTCTACAACTCACTTCCCGACTATAGCATGCTCCGTGTCTTTGGATGTCTATGCTACCCTAACCAATCCTCCGTCGCCAAACACAAGCTAGCGCCACGTTCCGTCGCCTGCGTCTTCCTAGGTTATCCCTCCAACCACAAAGGGTATCGGTGTCTAGATCCTCAAACACGTCGCGTCATCATATCTCGTCATGTCGTCTTCGACGAGACAATATTTCCCTTCTCCTCTTCTCCGGATCGCCCGCTTAACCCCCTTGCGTCGTTGGATTTTCTCCTCCACCTCGCCGCCACCGACACCACCCCTGCACCACCTCCTGCGGTCCAACCCGCTATGCATGCACCCGTTATGCATGCTGACCCTTCATCTTCCCCTCAACCTTCTGCCCGATCGCCCGCCCGCGCACCCAGCCCCGCTGGGTCCTCGAGCCCACCTACTCGCTCCCCTGCTATAGCTGACCCCTCGAGCGCACCCGCCTCCCCTGGGTCTCCTCCGAGCACGTCCTCCCCTCCTGCTCTCGTACACCGTCCGCCCTCCCCCAGCAACACTCACACGATGCTGACCCGCGCCAAGCGCGGTCTCTTCCAGCCCATCGATCGCATGAACCTTATGGCTTCCGACTCCTCCGTCTCTCCACTTCCCAAAACATACCGGGGTGCTCTCAACGACCCACACTGGCGTCGTGCCATGCATGATGAGTTCGAGGCGCTCGTCACTAACCGGACGTGGACACTTGTTCCCCGCCCATCTCGTGCTCATGTTGTTTCAGGGAAGTGGATCTTCAAGCATAAATTCCATTCGGATGGGCGGCTTGCTCGGTATAAGGCCCGGTGGGTGGTCCGTGGCTACTCCCAACAGCCGGGCATCGACTTTGATGAGACGTTTAGCCCGGTTGTCAAACCGGCCACCATCCGCATCGTCCTCACCATTGCGGTCTCCCGTGCGTGGCCGATTCACCAGCTTGATGTCAAGAATGCCTTCCTCAACGGCAATCTTGACGAGGAGGTTTATTGCCAGCAGCCACCTGGTTTTGTTGATGCCAGTTGCCCCGACTATGTGTGCCGCCTTCACAAGTCACTTTATAGGCTCAAACAGGCGCCCCGTGCATGGTACCAGCGGTTCTCCCTCTACGCTCATCGGCTCGGCTTTGTTGCGTCGAGATCGGACGTCTCTCTCTTCATCTACCGCCATGGAGATCAGCTCGCGTACATCCTCCTGTACGTTGATGATATTGTGATCACCGCCTCTACATCTGCACTCCTTCAGCAAATGACGCAACAGCTCCACTCGGAGTTTGCCATGACAGACCTTGGAGATCTCTCATTTTTCCTCGGCATCTCGGTTACTCGGGACGATCATGGACTGGTTCTCTCCCAGCGACAGTATGCCCTGGATCTTCTTCAGCGTGCGGGCATGGCCGACTGTCATCCCTCGCCTACTCCTGTTGATGTCAAGGTCAAACTCTCAGCCAGTGATGGTGCTCTGCTTGATGACGCTACTGCCTATCGGAGTTATGCTGGTGCTTTACAGTATCTCACCCTCACTCGTCCGGACATCGCCTATGCTGTGCAGCAGGCCTGCCTTTATATGCATGCTCCTCGTGAGCCGCATCTACACTTGGTCAAGCGTATTCTTCGCTACATCAAGGGTACACTGGATCTCCGCTTGCACATTCCTCAGACGACGACCTTGTCTCTCACAGCCTACTCCGACACCGACTGGGCCGGTTGCCCTGACAGTCGACGGTCTACCTATGGTTACTGTGTCTATCTTGGTGACACCTTGGTCTCTTGGTCCTCCAAGCGCCAAACCACGGTTTCCAGATCGAGTGCTGAGGCGGAGTATCGGGCTGTCGCTCACGCTGTTGCCGAGTGTTGTTGGATCCGTCAGCTTCTTGCAGAGCTCCATCATCCCTTGACTACTGCAACGGTCGTTTTTTGCGATAATGTCAGCACAGTGTACATGGCCTCCAACCCGGTGCAACACCGCCGTACCAAACACATCGAGATCGACATTCACTTTGTTCGTGAGAAGGTGTCCCTTGGTCAGGTCCGGGTGCTGCATGTGCCATCTTCTCGCCAGTACGCTGACATTATGATGAAAGGCTTACCCTCGCAGCTCTTCTCGGAGTTCCGGTCCAGTTTGTGCCTCTTGCCAGCCGACGCACAAACTGAGGGGGGATGTTAGAGTATATCTCCGTGTATCGCTTATGTATAGGAATATCGCAACCTACCTGATTTTGTATGATATGGTTGTGATCTCCCTTGGCCTCCAAGGCATGTAACTCCCCTGTACTCCTATATATACGTAACACGAGGGCCGCCCCAGGTGTGGCGCATTGCCTAAACAATCTTGTTTACTCCAGCGTTGCTCCACAAACGATGCTCCCAAGAGAGAAACGACACCGCAGTGCCGCCATCGTCCGACCTGGAAGACCAGATCCTAGGGTTTCCCACAGAGCAGTATGAGTGGGTCAATAGTACTCACATGACGATGCCTTCATCAAGGTAACGATGTAGAACGCCGCCATCACCCGCCGTCGCTCGGTGTTCACCGGCAACTATGTCTCCCCGACTCGCAGTCGGCACTAGATGACAGATCCGGAGATCCGAACACCCCGCCTCATGTCGACCACCTCCAACGAAAGAGATGACCACCACCGCCGCCCACACCGCGTCCAGATCGACGGCCATGCCGGGCCACCGCCACCCCCCACGTCATCCGCTAGTCACCAGATCTGGGATGGGCCCGAGCCGGACGGACCAACGGGCGCGCCGCCACCCAGCCATGTTGTCGCCGCCCTAGCCACCGCCTCCCCCTGTACATCCGACTGATTCCCACCAGCACCACAGCAGGCGCCGCCGCAGGGACGCCCCGCCGCCATGGGCCGAAGTGGGGGCCGCACCTCCGCGGATCTGGGCATCCGCGCCACCCATGGATCCGGGGAGAGGGGAGAGGCCCTCCGTCGCCACGTCGCACGCACGGGCTTAGCCCGGCGCCGACCACCTGCATCGGCGGAAGGGGGAGGACGGGGACGGGGTGGGTCGTGGGCGGCGGAGTTTGGCTCCTCCCTTGTCGCCCGCGAGAGGAGCGACGCGAGAGGCATGTACCACGAAAGACTCCCAACTGATTACAACTTAATCTAGACACATTGCATGTCAACATGCAAGGCGGTTAGGGAAAGCCTTCCTCGATCTTCACCGGCGAGCCCATGAATTCGCCTCCTCTCCGCCAGCCGCTCTGGCGGCCGGTGACGGGGAGGGGATTTCTGGTGCCTTGTCTCCGGCTAGTAGATAGGTAGGGTTTTACATCCCGCAAGGGCGGCCTTTGGACGGATGGTGGCGCCTCTTCTTCAAGTTAGTTTTCTGGGCTCCGGTCGTCCTCAAGTTCGTTCGATGGGACGGATTAGACGGAGCTCCGACGTAGTTTCCTGCTAGCTCCTCGGGGCGGCGAGGTTAGGGTTTCTCGCCGTGCATACGCAACGGCGATATATGGTGTCAAATTCTTCAAATCGATTCAAGGATTCAATGGTGACTATTGCAGCTCCGGAACGCTGGTCCTTAGGGCACGTGCATGAAGACTTCCCTGTTGTCAACGACAAGGTCAGGCCGGCTCCGGTATGGAAGCGGTGGCAGCGGCGCGTCGGCGGCTCGTTTTGGCGGCGGCAATGGTCGTTCGGTGGTCCATGGACCTCGATGTAATTTTTATTATGTTTGATGTGTTTTGTACTTCCAGTGAATCTTTGTAATCGATCTGATCTTTTCACAAAAAAAGCATGCAAGGCTTTGCCTCTTGGAAACTAATTAATCAAGATCATTTCTAACATTGATGGGGTACATAATTGATTGGCTGAAGAAGGTAAATCATATTTGATGGGGTACTGATGAGTGACTGAGTGGTATGATTTTCTGTGATTGATTTCTGACTGCTTTGTGAGTCGATTTTCAGTTCATGTTCCTTATGCTTTTCATGGATTGCTGGTCCTTGTACATTCTCTAAGAAGAAGATTGTGATGGTGCTTGATCCAAGTGAAACTGATCCAACAGATGAGATGAAGAGGAAGCAATGGGCATTGGCGAGGAAATTTCAGCGTAGATTCTGCTACGTTTACAATGACATGTTCGGTGCAGGTTTGTCGAGGCGACTGGCTCATTACGAATGATGCGAGAGGTGAGCTAGTCTGTGTGGAGCATGGAACTTGCGAAAATAAAAATTATACTCCCTCCGTCTAGATGCATTAGTAGGCATATTAAAAAGTGCACCGCAACCTAGGTGCGAAGAAATTGGGCTAGGAAAAAAAATTGAATCACGAATGAAGCCAATCACATCATTCTTTTCTCAACTAACAATGTGCTATTAATTAGAAGACCTATTAAACTCCCAATAGCGTGCGGCAACAATTGCATGCATTGGTCTTTTAATTAATAGATGGAGTCTAATTAATATGCATGAAACTAGTACTACTGTTTGGCGCCTTAGCTTTTTGCACCGAGACGGCGCTATTAATTAGAAGACCTCTTAAAATCTCAATAGCGTGCCGCAGAAATTGCATCCATTGGTCTTTCAATTAATAGACAGAGTACTACTATTTCACGCCTTAGTAATTGGAAAACGTTTGGAGCCAGATTGCCGGCCGAACGTTCCACCGGTCCCTCGCGGCTCGTTGGATCAAGTTAAATCCTACGGCCCAGCAACGCGCTCACCCCACCTTATCCCTTTGTGAGCTTTATCCCCTTCGTCGTCTTTCTCGAATCTTCCTTTTTTCTGTTTTCTCTCACCTCACGCATAGGCAGATCGAAACATAGACGATGAAGGTGCTTTTCTCTCCTTCTCCCTGGCCTCTCTTTTCTTCCTCTCTGGCCTCTCTCTCCTCCTCTCTGGTCGTAAGGTTCAGTTTTTTGTCGTGCCTGTCGTGAAGGCAGTTCATGGGGAGGCTGCATGCTGCAGCCTGCGTCCATGGCCTGCAAGTTCTCGGGCATGGACTACGAGACCACGGAAAGCTGCGAGCTGCAACCGCTGCAACCGTGTGATGCAACCGGCGAGGGCGTTTTGCTGGAACCCGCAACACCAACTGTTGGCGCGACAAAAGCGTCAACCCGTGTGTAAAATAGCTTCAGCCGACGAAGAAGAAAGCTTCAAACCCATGAGAAAAAAGCTTCAACGGGTGTGAAAAAAAGCTTCAACAACAGAAAAAGCTTCAACCAGTGTGTAAAATAGCTTCAACTGGCGAAGAAGAAAGCTTCAAACCCATGAGAAAAAAGCTTCAACCGGTGTGTGAAAAAGCTTCAACCGGCGAAGGAGGAAGCTTCAACCATGGAAAAAGCTTCAACGAGTGTGCGAAAAAGCTTCAAACTGTGGAAAATGTTTCAACCGGCGCGGAAAAAGCTTCAACCGGCATGGAAAAAGCTTCAACCAGTGCGACATGCTGACAATGGTGCGAGCGGCTACACCGGGAGCTGTGGCCAACAGCATGGCGGTGCTACGGTGGCGACGGCTAATTGCTGCAACGATGAAGGGGTCAGGCGTTCTACGGTGAGGTCCTGCTGGAACAAGCGGGACGGGTGCTGCGGGGACAAGCGGGACGGGTGCTGCGGGGACGGCGACCGGCAGCGAGACGGCGACCGGCGGGGGGACGTCGACCGGCGGGGGGACGTCGACCGACGACGACCTGGTGATACTTCAAGGTCAGGCCTCGCACGTCCATGGTGGTGTCCTGTGGAACCGTTGTTTCCTTTTAGATTAGACGTGATTTTTGTTGAGAAAAAAACGATTCAAAGGCCTGATCTGACGGTGAGCAGTAACACAATCTGACTCCCCAAATGCGACCGGCGGAACCGTTTGCGCCGGTCAGCCGGCGCCTAGTGCTGCCCTTAGTATTTTGCATTGAGACGGAGGGAGTACCTGCCTTGTCATTAGTAAGCATTTACCATGCATGTAGGGAGGACAGCGGCGTTCATGTCGTGCACTACATTATGGAGTTCACCGTACTTTACCTCCGTTCGACGCTTACCAAGGTGAGAAAAGTGGCAAGCCTCTCTGTTTGCTTTCCTAGTTCGATAAACATGCGTGAAAATATACAGCAGTATGAATGTCACTGACTTATTGTCTCCCTTTTGTTATTTCCGCATGAGCACCTAAGTAATAAAATCGCATACCACATTGTCATCATGAAGGGGAACAAATGAGATATCCCGGATTTCCTATACTAAGAGATCCTGGACTGAATGGAACAAATAGTACTTCGGAATTCGTATGGCACGGTCAGAACTTTTGGCCTCGCGTGTGCTTGCCGGTGCAAATTCCCCGGATAACGTTGATGTTTTTTTTTGGCAGCACCACACCACCCCATCGGTCCGCACTATGGACCAGTATTTGAATTTGTAGTACTTGCAGACTAGTGTGCCTGTATGGACCAGTATATGAATTTGTACTTCCAGACTAAAGAGGACCAATTAGCACTACGTCCGTGATATCGTAGTTGTATGGGCAAATTACTTCTCCATGTGAAACTGAATTTGCTATTTATGTTGTCTCTTAGTTTGCAAGTACGATTTCTCCATCAGCCTGGTCATAATGAAAGTATCATAATCAGTATCATGCATGTCAATTAGACTTTTTTGGATTATGTGGCACACAATTAAATGAGGAAAGAGAGGGTGTGGTATCATATCATGATACCGTATCATATTAAATGTTATACTATTTTGTGTCATGCATGGCAATTAATAAGGCAACCTAAGATACTAATTTATGATGTACTATGCATTACGGAGGTAGTATCATATACTAGTTTCATATGCATGATACTAGTATATGATACTCCCCATTACAACCAGTCTCAGTATGCTGGGCTATGTGAATCTGAATTCTCTATGGTCTATCTATTTTGCATGTACAACTTCCGTATCAGTGTGTTGGGCATAAAACCAGCTTAGTGACGTTCAAACAAAAAATGATTGCTGGTGGGTGACAAAAAAATTGTGGTCTTTGTTCGCAGCAATGTCGTGCATGCTTGGCGAACCGTTGTTACTGTCCTCACAGTCGTGCAAGTGTGATTGTACCTAGGAAGCGACTGGAAGAGGATTGGGCACGCAAGTGTGAGGACACGCACTTTGTGGACCGTTGATCTACGCGGAGATTCGCGGCATTGGTTATGTACCGATATACATGTCAATTATTGTGCGCCTTAAAAACAGAAAATGGAAAGATAGAAATAAATATAGAACAGAAAACGATTTCTTAGTTCTTGTTTCTTCTTATCTTCCTCTTCCACAAAGCATCCATGGTTAAGCCTACTTTGAATTGGTCCTTGCATATTGAAGGCCTCGAAGATAAGAACACGCGTGACAGCATATTGGTAAGAAAAGGGACATATTTCTCTAAGAAGCTTGATTTTCGTATCTAAAGGGCAGAAATCATCTTCTTTCGCCAAAGACGATACTATATATGGGCGGACAAAAGGTGGAAATTGGCAATGTCAAATATATAAAAACAAAAACTTGACAACAATGTAAATAATATCAAGCTTTTTACGATAGCTAATATCCCGACTTAATCCTTGATACAACTTTACCGCGATCCCTATTTCAACTAAAATAGTTGTTTTATTATAGCAACCCTGCTCCGGACACGTTCATCTAGCATACTTTTGCCGATTCAGATTAGCATGTAGGGTGGCAGGTTGGGCATTTTGCCTGGCACTCTTCAAAAGTGTGCCAACATGGGGCGCCCGGCAGCGAGAAGCAGCATGTGCAGTCTTGGTCATAGCCTTCACCTGGGAAATTGGGGTCGCAATTCCTTGCGACACACCATTTCAAGGCGAGCTTATCCTCTTCTAGTGGTGACTCCACAGCAGTAGCATTAGCAGTTATGTTGACATGATGGTCTTGATAGATACTTCTAGCTACAGGCAATATGTAGAGTTTGTCAGTCCACAATGCGCAAATATATAAATATATACCTCGTATAACCAGACGCAACAAAATTTTCAAGACAATAAATTAATTGCAAAAATATATAAATAAGATAATGATGTTATGCTTGCCTTGTCCGACCACAACAAGGGACCCGATGAGCAACAAAGTAACCACGTGCGCCAGACCGCTCCCTCTCATGTCTGATATTCAACTTCTGACTAATGAACTTTAAGAGAGAGTTAGACGCAAGAGGCAATGGCTATGACCTCGATCTCACGGCTTATATAGAGAGGTACTGTGCAGTCTTAATAAAAGGATCTGTTGGCACATTCCATACACGTACGCTTGCGTTTCGATTTGCAGATCCCACAGTTAATTATAATAGCTTACATGCATGTGCATTATGGGAAATATACTCTCGTAATCGCTGGTCGCCCTAAAAAAGAGATATACTCCTAATTATATATGAATGCGTATAATCGGCCGAAACTGCCGATCTCAAAGTTAATTTTTTTTTTTTGTAGTAGTACATACATCTTCGTGCGAGATATTCCTGAGGTGCTGATCACGAATGTGTACACGGCAAGACTTTTTTTTAGAATACGTACACGGCAAGACTTGTTACCATGCATGCGGATTTCATGTACCTGGGGCTGGTGATCCGTTAATCTACCGAGTTATTTGTTACCATACATACTCATATGCGTGTGCAATTTGTGAGCTTGTTAGCAGTTTATCCCATCCGTGTGTGTAATCACGTTCCCTAAAAAAAAATCACGTACGTGTCATTTTATTTCTCGGTGCAACACAAACCAGGTGCCTTTTCGGAGACATGCTGTGAAAAACGTCGGCGTTGCATACTGAGCATCCCTCAGATTGTTAGGTTTCTTATGTTGGAACCTCCCCACCAGGGTTAAGTCTTAGAGTTTTCACTAGTGCTAGCTCTTTTCTAAATTTATTTCAGACTTTTCGGCGAAGTCAGTTCAGTGTCAGAAGACATTCCTATCGACCACGGAGGCACCAAACAAGATGCAAAATGAGAGGGACGAGACAGAACATTGAAATGAAAGGCCCTAATGTGACTTCGTTAATCTCAGGACGTTCTGCCGGCTCAATATGCCGGAGCTGCTCATAAAGGTATGGTGTGTCCATTCATAGAAGTGATTATATGTGCGTGTATATGTACATCTGCGTTTGTACTGTCTTCAAACAAAGAAAAACGTCAATGTTTCTTGTAGGTTACTTATTCTTTTCCGGTCGCATCTCAGAATCGAGCCCGCGATCAGCCTTGGCGAAACGAGTGCTTCTACGCCGTCTCGGCCTGCTGCAACAAGACGAGCCAATCTCCGACTCCATACTCGAGAGATACGCACGCATGTTTGATCGCCCCTTGGCCGCCGACACGATTGCCGCGCTTGCGGACTACCATGGCTGGGAAGTGCCGGCGAACCCCTCCGACGCCCTGCATGCTCCACCGGTGCTCACCACCGAGGCCTAGCTTCTGTTGCTACCCCCCACCGAGACATCACTAGTTTGCCAATGGAGTACAACCAAATGGTTTTATTTTGGAACGTGCGGGGCCTCAACTGCCCAGCTAAGCGTAGCGCTGTACGCTCCGTCATCCGACCAGCCAACCCGTGTATCGTGTGCCTTCAGGAAACAAAGATCGCTGCTGTCTCGTCGTCCCTTGTGCGCGATACGCTGGGCGCCTCGTTTGCCGACTATTTCTTCCTCCCGGCCACGGGGACACGCGGTGGCATCCTCCTCGCATGGCAGAGCGACATCGTCTCCCTCTCCCACCCTACCATCGCTGACCACTTCATTAACGCGTTGGTGACACCACGCGACGGCAGCCCACATTGGTGGGTGACAGGGGTTTACGGGCCACAAGAGGAACCGGACAAGATTGCCTTCCTCGCCGACCTTCATGACACGAGATCTTGCTGCGCCGGACCTTGGCTAGTCGGGGGCGACTTCAACATGATTGCGAGCGTCGAGGACAAGAACAACGGGAACCTGCACCGGGCTGCCATGCGCCGCTTTAGAAACTTCATCGCCGACGAGGAACTCTAGGATATCTATCTACACGGCCGACGCTACACCTGGTCAAACGAGCGCGAGGCTCCGACCCTAGAGCGCATTGACCACGTACTCTGCACTGCCGGCTGGGTGACCGATCACCCTAGCTGCATGCTGCGCTGCCTGTCATCCGCGGCATCTGACCACGCGCCGCTCATCATCGACTCCCTTCTGCGCTCCTGCAAGCCAAGGCGATTCCATTTCGAACGGTTCTGGCCCTCGCTCCCGGGCTACCACGAGGTGGTCGCGCAAGCGTGGAACTCTACACCCCGCGAGCCAGACCCGTTTCGTCGCATCTTCGCGAGGCTTCGTGCTACTGCCAAGTGTCTGCAATGATGGAGCTCCAAGACGGTGGGGAACGTCTCGCTGCAGCTGTCCATTGCCCGTGAGCTGATTGCGTGTTTCGACGCGGCACAAGATTGGAGAGCGCTCTCTCCGGCTGAGGCCTGGCTCCGACGCCGGCTCAAAGCCGCGTACCTAGGGCTGGCTTCCTTGGAGCGATCCCTGGCGCGGTAGCGTACGAGACTAAGCTTCCTCAACGTGGGCGACACTGGCCCCGCCTTCTTCCGGCTCCATGCCGCCCAACGTGCCCGCAAGAACCACATCTTCCAGCTTCAGGACGGTGACGGCCACATCCATGGCCATGCAGCGATCGCTCATGCAGCATTCGACCACTTCACGGCGATCCTCGGCACCGGCGTCGAGCGTACTTCATCCATCGACCTGGACGCCCTAGACCCGCGCTCCTTCGAGCTGCTGGACCTCGAGCTCCCCTTCATCGAGGATGAGATATGGGAGGCCGTTCGGCGGCTTCCAAAGGGACGGGCGCCCGGCCCGGATGGCTTCACGTCGGAGTTCCTCTGTGCCTCTTGGGCAACCATCAAAGACGACTTCGTGGTGGCTTTCGACAAGTTATACCATCTCAATGGCCATGGGTTCCAGCGGCTAAACGAGGCACTACTCATCCTCCTACCCAAGAAGCAAGATGCCGCATCCCTCTCGGACTATCGGTCGATTAGTCTGATTCACATCGTTGCCAAGCTCTTCGCTAAGGTGCTCTCGCTCCGCCTCGCGCCACGCCTCAATGACATGATCTCCGCCAACAGAAGCGCCTTCATCGCCGGCCGATGTATACACGACAACTTCTTGCTCGTGCAGCAAACAGCGAGGCAGCTCCACAACCTGAAGACCCGCGAGTCATGCTCAAGCTCGATATCGCACGTGCTTTCGACTCCGTGTCCTGGGCTTTCCTGCTGGAGACTCTACGTCACCTCGGATTCGGTCGCCAATGGTGCGAGTGGATATGCATTCTTCTGGGTACGGCCAGCACACGTGTCCTCACCAACGGCATCCCCGGTCCACCCATCCAGCACCGTTGCGGACTACGGCAGGGGGATCCCGTGTCCCCCATGCTCTTCCTCACGGTCATCGACACCCTCAACAACCTCATATGCCGTGCGGCCAGCGAGGGGGTGCTGCAACGCCTGACTGCGCGCCACGTGTCCTCAAGCGTCTCCATCTACGCCGATGACGTCATTGTCTTCTGCCGACCGGACGGGCACGATCTTGCTGCCGTCCGCGAGCTGCTACGGGTATTTGGGGCGGCTTCGGGGTTACACACCAACTATGCCAAATGTGCGGCCTCCCCCATCCAGTGCACGGACGTGGACCGGGCCATGATCACCACGAATCTCGCCTGCCCGCTGCAAGACTTCCCCACCACCTATCTCGGGCTGCCGCTATCGATCCGTAAAGTCAGCTCCACCACTCTACAGCCCATCATCGACAAGCTGGAGCGCCGACTCTCGCCGTGGTGGGGATCCCTCATGTCGAGGGGCGACCGGCTCGCCCTGTGCCGTCATGTTCTCTCGGCCATGCCAACACACATCATGATTGCAATGGCCGTCAACCCGCCCATCCTCAAGCGCATCAACTGCTTGATACGCAACTTCCTCTGGTACGGCCGGAAGGACGCGAGCGGTGGCCACTGCAAGGTCAACTGGCGCCGGGTATGTAGACCCATCTCCCTCGGCGGCCTCGGGATCCCAGACCTCCAGCGCGCCGGCATCTCGCTGCGTGTCCGGTGGCTGTGGCAGCAAAGATCCGACGCCTCACGGCCGTGGCAGCACCTGCACATCCCCCACTGCCCGGAGGTCCGGGCCATCTTCAGGGCTTCAATCTCTTGGTGCGTTGGCAATGGCGAGTCCTGTCTATTCTAGGAAGACCACTGGTTGGACGGGAAAAGCATCTCCGAGATTGCGCCGTTGGTTTACTGCAGGGTGGCCAAACGTCGGCGCAAGTCACGCACGGTTCGAGAGGGCCTGTTCAACCAGGCGTGGATCGGCGACATTCAATGTGCCATGGGCGAGGCCATGACCGTCCAGTATGTCATGCTCTGGCGGCGCCTCAGGCACTTCAATCTGACTGAGGAGGAGGACCGACTTTCGTGGCGATGGACTGAATCAGGGATCTACTCTGCTCGCTCCTGCTATCAAACTCTTGTCGCCGGCTCCATCACCGACCCGCATTGGCATATCACGTGGAGACCATGGGCTCCGCTTCGCATCAAATTCTTCGTATGGCTTGCTCTTCTGGGTAGGTGCTGGACTGCCGATCGCCTGGCACGGCATGGCCTTCCCCACGAGCCTCGCTGCCTACTATGCGATCAAGAATCGGAAACCATGCAACATATCCTGACGGGCTGCTCCTTCTCCCGCCAAACCTGGCATGAGGTGCTCTCGTGGTGCCGTTTCACCACCGCGACCCCTGCACCAGACGACGAGTTCGCCAATTGGCTATCCACGGCCATCTCCAACACCTCGGCTACTCTTCGCCGCGGCCTCGCCTCCATTACCATCCTTACCGCTTGGCACCTCTGGAAACACCGGAACGGGTGCCTATTCGACGGCGACCAGCCTGCTGTGGGACGCGTAGTGCACATGATCCAGGAGGAGGCACGGCTTTGGGCGCGCGCCGGTGCCAAGGGCATGGCCCTCGTCCTGCCAGAGACGTAGGCCCCGTCTGATCGGGCAGCACACCCCGTCGTCTGTGTGCCAAGGCTATCGATGCTGGCCATCCTTGCGTACGAGCTAACTAGCCTACCATTCATTTTGTAAGACCCACATGTATCGCTACTCTACCTATCAATGCAATGATACGCAAAGCTTTTGCGTATTCGCGAAAAATTCTTTTCCGGTCGCTCCTCACACATTTTGGGTAAACTAGCAAATAGCATGCATGTGTGTTGCAATGAGGGCATACAAATTCTAGTGGGGGTAATAATGACATAAAAACCTAATGAATAGCCTTCATCAATTTGCACGTAGTCCCATACATATACAAAATCCCTTTTTTGGAATTCGGAGCTTTATTGATTACTCATGGGTAATACATTCACGGGCAATAACATCACGAAGGAATTCTGGAACAAAATTGATCCAGAGACACCTTTTATGTACCTCACTAGCCTGTTTAGCACTGAGATGAGCAGCCATATTTGCTTCTCTTCTTACAAAAGAAATAGAAAAGCTAATAAAGGTCCCACATAGCTCCTTAATCTCCTGAAGAGGCTTTGCTATATCAACTCTTCCAAGATCCTGAGTTTTCCACGGGTCACTACTTCAAGTGCATCACTTTCAACCAGTATTCGCCTCCATCCCAAATCCGAGGCCAGATTCACAACATCCAATGCAATATCACCATTGCTTCCATCATCCAGGCAGAACTAACATGTTCATACCATTGTGCTTGGGCTCGAATAAGTTTCCCAGTATGATCACGCGCGCGCACAACCACTCCAGACGTCCAGTGTCCCCTTGCCCGAGTAACTCATGGAACTAGGCATCTATATTGATTTTGAGGAACTCAATTGGTGGTACTTTCCAACACTCTGGAACACGCCGTGTAGGAGCCACATGCTCTTTGCCCAACTGGGAAAGATCTGCAGCTATATCAATGGTCCATCGAACTGATTGATTAATTATTCAGACATGTTCATCATGACGCTGCGTGTTTCTTTCGGACCAGACCGCCTAAGCGCCACACAAAATGATGCAAGCTTCCCTTCTACTGATCAAGTTTCCCTGAATAATGTCGATTGACCAAGTATCAGGGTGGAGCATAGGGATTCTAACTCCAGTCCTTTCCTTGACCTGGTCTTGAAATTGCTGAGCGCAAATGTATCTGAATAGGGCGTGATATGCGGTCTCGTCGTGATACGACCAGTTCTAAGTGTACCGATGACAAAGACGACACACAAGCTAATAGTCAGGATTCAGTTGTCGATGCACTATTTGTAATCGCAGTGGGCGATGTATATGTTTCAACCTGTCTATCGTAGATATACGAAGATGTCGATGAGCTAGTCGCCGTTACGTGCAGGCATGCAACATGGTGCAATGATCAGAACAAGTTGAAACAAACGACGATTACATTGGTCAATCAGGAAATTACACATGAGCCAACAAGAGGAGCAAAGCCAGGAGCTGACCGGGTGCATCATTGGTTCCATACTAAAACAAACTAGTACATGCACGTATGGCAAAAGAGAGTTTGTTTTATTCTAAAAAAAAAAGAGTTTGTTTTTATCTTTCGGAGTAAAGAGATCAGCCAACCCACAAAAAAAAAAAAGAGATCAACCAAGGATTGGTAAATCTGCATGCAGGTTACGGACATTGGTTAGAGAGATATAACAGGAAATATATTTGTTGATTTGTTTCCATGATTTTCCACAATAAGGGTCCCAATTATCTTCTTATTTCTTCCACGCAAGCAGAAGGGTCTACCGTTTGACAAACCAACCATGAAGATACGTGATTGTTTGATATTGGATGGGGTCCACCAGCAAAACAGTTAGATGTATACGCATCAGTTCAACAGAATCCAGATCTGTGCTGTTAAACTTGATATGCACAAGGCCTATGACAGTGTAGAATGGAAATTCTTGGAGAAAATGATGGAGAGATTGGGCTTCCATAGAGAGGTTATTGATCTCTTAATGACATGTGTTACCTCCGTGACTTAGAAGGTGAGGTACAATGATGAATAAACAGAAGGATTCATCCCTACAAGGTGGATCCAACAAGGAGACCCCTTATCACCATACTTATTTCTTATGTGTGCAGAGGGAATATCTAGTACTCTAGCTCAAGCAGAGGAGGTTCGTGGCATTAAAGGCGTAAGGGTGTGCAGGAATGCATCATCAGTTTCACATCTACTATTCGCTGATGATTCCCTAATCCCTATGAAGGCGGATATGAATAATGCAACCTCATCGAGACAGCTACTAAATGATTATTGCACAAGCTCTGGTCAGTTGGTGAGTGAAGGGGAGAGTAGCATATTCTTTAGCCCTAATGTGAATGTGGATGTCAAAGCTGAAATTTCTGCAGAACTCAAATATTATGACAAAAGCCCTTTCTAACACATATCTTGGCCTTCCTTCCATGATTGGTTTAGATAGGAGTGACAGTTTTACTCACTTGGTGGAAAGGGTAGTTAACCGGTTGAAGGGTTGGAAAGAGAAATTGCTATCATTTGGGGGTAAGGAAATTTTATTAAAAGTTGTTATCCAGTCTATCCCTGTTTTTGCTATGGGTGTGTTTAAAACCCCAAAGAAGGTTTGTAAAGAAATCAGAGATGCCATGTCTGCTTTTTGGTGGGGTGATACAGAGGAGGAAAATAAAATGCGCTGGTTAGTATGGTGGAAGATGTGCATACCAAAAGTTAGGGGAGGCATGGGACCTAGAGATCTCCATGCTTTTAACTTAGCAATTTTGGCAAAACAAAGTTGGAGATTGATAACCCATCCTAAAACTTTATGTGCCAGAGTTTTACGAGCTAAATACTTCCGTGACGGTAATCTTCTTAAGTTGGGGCCAAAGAAGGGGTTATCTTACACATAGCAAAGCATTTTTGCAGGGCTACAAACTTTCCGGAGAGGTCACATTTGGTGTATTGGCTCAGGAGTGAAAGTAAATATATGGGATGATCACTGGATTTCGTCTTGTCAGAGTAGGATGATTATGACTAGGAGAGGTAATACCTTGCTCAGGACAGTGGATGAACTGATGATTCCGGGTTTTGCAAGCTGGGATGAGGAACTGATAAGAAGCATTTTCTTGCCATTGGATGCGGAGACAATAATCAATATCCCACTATCAGAAAATGCTACAGGGGATTTCATTGCTTGGAATCACACAAAATTATTTTCCTTTACGGTCCGATCAGAGTGGGAACACCAATTTGGATCGACATGTTCGAGTATTCAGAGCACGTCTAATATAAACCCAATTTGGGAAATGGTTTGGAAACTGGAAATACCTAGCAAAGTTAAGATCTTTGTATGCCGGGCACTGCATGGCTTGATCCATGGAATGGCTATGCTGGCTGGACGACATATCAAAGTTTCACCGCAATGCCATGTGTGTCGTTCTGGCCTAGAAGACATCAAACATCTAATCTTCAGTTGTGAAAGAGCAGTTTTAGTCTGGTGTGCACTGTGATTAGATGTCATTATTAAGCAAGCTCTTAGCATGGATCGTTCTGGCTCAGCAGTACTTGACGAATTGTTGCACCGACCGCGTGGAAACTCACCAGTGCTTGGGAAGCTGGGTCTACATGAGACGTTGGCAGTTGGCGCGTGGTAATTTTGGTGGGAAAGAAGGGAAGCATGCAAAGGAGAAAGAGTTAAACCCTTCACATATAAGGAGAAGCTTTGTTGAGGACGGTACAAACTAAACTCTGATGCATCTTTTTTCGAGGACGGTACTGGAGCCATCGTTGCGATCGTGCGTAACTGCAGAGGAGAAGCTTTGGCAGGTGTGGCAGAACCCTTCGCATACGTAGATAGCACTACTACGGCAGAAGCTTTAGCCCTTTGCCGAGGTTTTCAATTGATCAACCAAGTTGGCTGCTCAATGTGCTGGTTGAATCAGACTGCCTTGAGGTTATCATGGCATGCAAAGGTGATGAGGATATTTTGACGCCTTACTCTGCGATCTTAGCCGATTGCTTTCTCTATGCCCATGAGGTCAGTTCAATCCGTTTTCAGCATTGCCCAAGGGAAGCTAATGGCTTGGCACATTTCTTAGCTAGACATGCTTATGATTCAAATTTAATGTATAATTGGGACGATGATCCCCTAGCTTTCTGATCCCGCATGTACTACAGGATGTTATACTCGTAAACTCACAATGAAGTGCTAAGTGATTTTCCCTTAAAAAAAGAGTCCAGGTCAATCTTTTGTAAGGATTATATTGCTAAAATATAAGCATATAATCTGTTATCTAAATATCAGAAAAGCTTCCCTTCATCCGACCAATCACGCGCGCCGCGTCCGTCGGATCGTCTGTTGATCGGACGGACGAGAGTGTCCCCGCTTCCGCATCACGCGCGCCTGTTTTTTCAAACAGAGCCGGCTTGCCACGACAGTTTCGTGAAATATACCCGTTGTTTCAGGAAAACGTCCCTACAGCTGGAAGCAGTCATCCCCGTGGCTGCGTGTGCTCACGGGGCTGGGAGGGCGATTCCGAGGACTGGATGTCGGAGGGCGGCGGTGCGACCGGGGCTAGCAAGAAAGATGGCCGCGCCCAGGGGTCCTCGGTGAGCTAGATTGGCGTCTGATCCCACCATCTGGCACGCGATGTGGTGCACCATGGAGGTCTCCCACGCCGGCGGCGGCTGATTTTGTGGTGGTTGGGGGCGGCACCGCGTTGAGCGCAGGTCTGTCGGGGCCGGGACAAAGCGCTTGTTTCTGCAAGTCGATCGTTGTTTCAGGAATTAATGAGTGGGGTGAAGCGGCCGAGAGCTGCATGCCAGGAGATCGATCGGACAGCTGCACGCATGTAGATCGAACGGTCATCGAGGTGGCGGACGTACCATGCGGATCGGTCGGTGGACGCGTAGCAGCACCCCTTTAAATATAGCGCCCAGGTTTCTTTTCCATGTTTTCTCGTGAGTTTTAGTCAGGGAGCTTGCTTTCCAAGTCAGGTTAGGATGTCCGGCTGATATATAAAGCGATAGTGTGTTGTTGTAAAAGTTAGGTTATATTTTAGGAAATAGACATATGTGTTTTCGAGGGTAGACTCACATATTAAGTTTTTGAGGTAGCTTTGGAAAACCTCTTTGCTGCCATTTCTGCAAGGAAATTATTTTGTGCGTGAGTTGCCGTCGTCCAGATTCTTTCTCTCATGCTGAACCGCAAGGTTCAAACCTTATGCTTCATGTACATCGCATGCGCGGGCAAGAGGTTGCTGCTAGTAAAGGTGTAGTGTTGTGAAAGATCAGGCTGCATTAAGAGAAACTCCAATGGGGCGACCCAAACGGATGGCGATTTCGTCCGCTTTTTGTCCGTTTGGGTCGGCCGCCCGTCTGGCGTCCACCCTATTTTAGATTTGGGTCGGCAGCGCGCCCAACACGCCGATCCATATGTGCCGGCGTGGCCGGCTGACCGCCCAATATTACATTGATTTGCATTCAAACATATTGTCAAATAACATAGTTTACCAAATAATAGTATAGTTTTACAAGCCGGATACAAATAAAAATGTTTCACAAAGTTTTGCAAACGAATAAAAGAAGATACATCTATTGGTTGCCAACATAAGCCCACATATGCTCAACCAAATCATTTTGCAGCTGCACGTGAGTTTCCCAATCACGCATGTCTTCGTGAAATTGGGTGAACTGTTCAAACGTTGCCGCTACTCCATACTCAGGCACAACATTCTCACCCTGAAACTGAAAGCCTTGATCGTAGAGACATTCCGGGCGCTCGTCTTCTATGATCATATTGTGCATGATCACACAAGCAGTCATCATCTCCCACATTTTCTGCGTGCTCCAGGTATTAGCAGGATACCGAACGATGCCCGATCGAGATTGCAAAATACCAAAGGCACACTCGACATCCTTCCTAGCAGTCTCTTGCTCTTGGGCAAATCTTTTCCTGTTCTCTCCGACAGGGTTGGGTATTGTCTTGACAATAGTGCTCCACTGAGGATAAATACCTGATACGTCTCCGTCTCCATCGTATCTACTTTTCGAAACACTTTTGCCCTTGTTTTGGACTCTAACTTGCATGATTTGAATGGAACTAAGCCGGACTGACGCTGATTTCAGCAGAATTGTCATGGTGTTATTTTTGTGCAGAAATAAAAGTTTTCGGAATGACCTGAAACTTCACGGAGAATATTTTTGGAATTTATAAAAAATACTGGCGAAAGAATCAAGACCAGGGGGTCCACACCCTGTCCACGAGGGTGGGGGCACGCCCCCTGCCTCGTGGGCCCCCTGGTGCTCCACCGATCTCAACTCCAACTCTATATATTCACGTTCGGGGAGAAAAAATCAGAGAGAAGGATTTATCGCGTTTTACGATACGGAGCCGCCGCCAAGTCCTAATCTCTCTCGGGAGGGTTGATCTGGAGTCCGTTCGGGGCTCCGGAGAGGGGAATCCGTCGCCGTCGTCATCATCTACCTTCCTCCATCACCAATTTCATGATGCTCACCGCCGTGCGTAAGTAATTCCATCGTAGGCTTGCTGGACGGTGATGGGTTGGATGATATTTACCATGTAATCGAGTTAGTTTTGTTAGGGTTTGATCCCTAGTATCTATTATGTTTTGAGATTGATGTTGCTATGACTTTGCTATGCTTAATGCTTGTCACTAGGGCCCGAGTGCCATGATTTCAGATCTGAACCTATTATGTTTTCAAGAATATATGTGAGTTCTTGATCCTATCTTGCAAGTCAATAGTCACCTACTATGTGTTATGATCCGGTAACCCCGAAGTGACAATAATCGGGACCACTCCCGGTGATGACCGTAGTTTGAGGAGTTCATGTATTCACTATGTGTTAATGCTTTGGTCTAGTACTCTATTAAAAGGAGGCTTTAATATCCCTTAGTTTCCAACAGGACCCCGCTGCCACGGGAGGGTACAACAAAAGATGTCATGCAAGTTCTTTTCCATAAGCACGTATGACTATATTCGGAATACATGCCTACATTACATTGATGAATTGGAGCTAGTTCTGTGTCACCCTATGTTATAACTGTTGCATGAAGAATCGCATCCGACATAATTATCCATCACTGATCCAATGCCTACGAGCTTTTCACATATTGATCTTTACTTAGTTATTTTTCCGTTGCCACTGTTACAATTACTACAAAACTGCTACAGTTACTTTTGCCACCGTTACCGTTACTTCCATACTACTTTGCTACTAAATACTTTGCTGCAGATATTAAGTTATCCAGGTGTGGTTGAATTGACAACTCAACTGCTAATACTTGAGAATATTCTTTGACTCCCCTTGTGTCGAATCAATAAATTTGAGTTGAATACTATACCCTCGAAAACGGTTGCGATCCCCTATACATGTGGGTTATCAATACCGTCACCCAGGTAGTATCCTTTGTCATAGTTGTTGTTGGAAATATGCCCTAGAGGCAATAATAAAAGTATTATTATTATATTTCTTTGTTCATGATAATTGTCTTTATTCATGCTATAACTGTATTATCCGGAAATCGTAATACACGTGTGAATACATAGACCATAATATGTCCCTGGTAAGCCTCTAGTTGACTAGCTCGTTGATCAACAGATAGTCATGATTTCCTGGCTATGGACATTGGATGTCATTGATAACGGGATCACATCATTAGGAGAATGATGTGATGGACAAGGCCCAAACCTAAGCATAGCACAAAGATCGTGTAGTTCGTTTGCTAGAGCTTTTCCAATGTCAAGTATCTTTTCCTTTGACCATGAGATCGTGTAACTCCCGGATACCGTAGGAGTGCTTTGGGTGTATCAAACGTCACAACGTAACTGGGTGACTATAAAGGTGCATTACAGGTATCTCCGAAAGTGTCTGTTGGGTTGACACGGATCGAGACTGGGATTTGTCACTCCATATAACGGAGAGGTATCACTGGGCCCACTCGGTAATGCATCATCATTATGAGCTCAAGGTGACCAAGTGGTTGATCACGGGATCATGCATTACGGTACGAGTAAAGTGACTTGCCGGTAACGAGATTGAACAAGGTATTGGGATACCGACGATCGAGTCTCGGGCAAGTAACATACCGATTGACAAAGGGAATTGTATACGGGGTTGATTAATCCTCGACATCGTGGTTCATCCGATGAGATCATCGTGGAGCATGTGGGAGCCATCATGGGTATCCAGATCCCGCTGTTGGTTATTGACTGGAGAGTCGTCTCGGTCATGTCTGCGTGTCTCCCGAACCCGTAGGGTCTACACACTTAAGGTTCGGTGACGCTAGGGTTATGAAGATATGTGTATGCAGTAACCCGAATGTTGTTCGGAGTCCCGGATGAGATCTCGGACGTCACAAGGAGTTCCGGAATGGTCCGGAGGTAAAGAATTATATATAGGAAGTGCTGTTTCGGCCATCGGGACAAGTTTCGGGGTTATCGGTATTGTACCGGGACCACCGGAGGGGTCCCGGGGGCCCACCGGGTGGGGCCACCTATCCCGGAGGGCCCCATGGGCTGAAATAGGAGGGAACCCAGCCCATAGTGGGCTGGGGCGCCACCCCCTATAGGCCCATGCGCCTAGGGTTTCACCACGGAGGAGTCCAAGTGGTGGAAGGCACCCCGAGGTGCCTTGGGGGGGAGGGAAACCTCCCCTGGGCAGCCGCACCTAGAAGATTGGATCTCCTAGGCTGCGCACCCCCCCCTTTGGCCCTCCTATATATAGTTGAGGAGAGGGAGGACTTCATACCTCAGCCTTTGGTGCTTCCTCTCTCCCCATTACGTCTCTCTCTCGTAGTATAGGCGAAGCCCTGCTACTGTGACGCCCTGCATCCACCACCACGCCGTCGTGCTGCTGGATCTTCATCAACCTCTCTTTCCCCCTTGCTGGATCAAGAAAGGAGGAGACGTCATCCGTTCCGTACGTGTGTTGAACGCAGAGGCACCGTCCGTTCGGTGCTAAGATCATCGGTGATTTGAATCACGTCGTGTTCGACTACATCATCCCCGTTCTTTGAACGCTTCCGCTCGCGATCTACAAGGTACGTAGATGCATCTAATCACTCGTTGCTAGATGAACTCATAGATGGATCTTGGTGAAACCGTAGGAAAATTTTTGTTTTCTGCAACGTTCCCCAACAGTTGTGTCCGTTGACAGTAAAGTTCACCGGTGGGCTGTTGCCTTCGGCAAGCCTAGCAAACACCGGCGAGCGCTGAAGCACGTTGATATCATTGTGTGATCCAGCCATGCCAAAGAAAGAGTGCCAGATCCAGAGATCTTGAGACGCCACGGCCTCTAGTATGACAGTGCAAGCCCTGACATGTCCCTCATACTGCCCTTGCCAAGCAGAAGGACAGTTCTTTCATTCCCAGTGCATGCAGTCTATGCTCTCTCAAGTACTCAGGGCCAAGCACAGCAATAACAGCCTTGCAGAACTTATACAGGGACTCTAGGCATGTAGACTCGCTCATACGGACGTACTCGTCAATGAGATCACCGGGCACTCCGCATGCAAGCATTCGGATGGCGGCAGTGCATTTCTCATAAGAGGAGAAACCAATCTTGCCGGCGGCATCCTATTTGCACTCGAAATAGTCATCATAGCCGACCACTGCCTCTCTAATACGGTTGAAAACATGCCTACTCATACGGAAACGGCAGCGGAATTTTTGATGTTTGAACAACTGGTTTGTTGTATCAAAGTAGTCTTTCCAGAGAAGGAAATGCCCACTCTCTCGGTTGCAATTCAACGCCGGAAGGTGGCCCGGAATGCCATGGAACAACGGGCGCTGGCTGTTTAGGTGGTGATGGACCAACACGGCAGCCAATATCACCTCCTCGTCGTCGGAGGACGAATCGTCAGAGTCACAAAGGAAATTGCGGAAGAAGAACTCGTCGGCGGAGTCCATTTCATACCTTGGCAAACTGTCGAACAGCTTGCGGGCGTCGAAGAAGGAGACGGCCGGCGAGGGGAGTCGCGGCGCGCACGGACTAGCTAGTTGCCCTACCGGCGTACGACGAGTGGGCCGGCGTCCGACGAGCGTGCCGCTCGGATCTGACAGGGGCGGCGAGGAGACTTCTTGGTCGCGGGCGGCTGTGCAGTGGGGGGAGCGGCGGTGGGAAGCAGTTTGCTTCCCCGGCGGCAAAACGGCCGTGGCGGGCGACAAGGGGAGTGGGCGGCGTTGCTGGACGGATGTGGAGGCGGCGGCTGCTGGCAGAGTCGCCGGCAAAAAATGGGCGGTGGCGGCGGCGACGAAGGAGGCGGGCGAGGGTTGCTGTTGGCTGGGGGGAGAGGGGAGACCAATGTGCCACCGACCAGCAGGCCCGGGAAGGGGAGAGGGCGAGTGTGCACGCGTCCATCTCGTGTTCGCGCCAACGCAAATGCAGCTCAAAAATAGGCCGGGAATGGGTCGCCCGCGGACGAAAAGCGAACGCGCGTCCGTTTGGGTCGGCGCGTTGAGCCGACTTTTGTGTCCGCCGACCCAAACGGACGACAACGGATGAAATGGGTCGCCCCATTGAATTTGCTCTAACAGATTGGATCTCGCCACGAGGTTCGGTCCATATCAAGTTGTCGCCGCAGTCCTCGCAGAACGGTATGTGTTCGATATGCGATCTTTAAAAACAGCCCGGCAAAGGATGAACCCCTTGATTACTCGCCACCAGAAGCATTTAACTTTTGGTGGCACCTCCATCCGCCATAATAATGTTTTCCATACTGGCCCAAGTCCATCTGACGAGCTGGACGAACCACCTCATCTTCCATAAAATTTAATCAGTTGTTATTGAGCTGGCCGTACTGAGAATTGCCCTCACTTATCCGGTTGTCACGCCCAAAAATCCTCTCTCGTCATTATACATCCTAGGCATGCATTTAAACCATCCGAACTATGCCAGACCTCAAAATGATTTGTGCATACAAGTCCTTTCCAATGAGAAAACTGGGTCGCACATATTTTTCAAGTCATAAAAATGTTCTTAGGAAAACTAAGTAAAATAAAAATATCTGAGAACCGGTAGAAGTAGATAATCTAGAGTGGTAGATAACTTAATGAAAACAAGGCAAAACAACTTGTCATTATTGTATACTAAAGCACTGGAGGTGCGCGTTACCGCACCCGTCTATTTTACAATAACTAGATAACACCCCGCGCGTTGCTGTGAAATATTAGCATGCCACACTCTACAAATTCATAAGGTGTATTATTAGAGGACAACTAAGAGATGATAAGGAAATGAATTCTATGACTTTAGTAGGATGTTTGTGGGCTACTGCAGCTGCACAATGTATAAGTAACCGTCATGCTTAAATGATAGTTAATCTTGCAAATTCTAGTAAGCTCATTAAACAAATGAAACAATTGTAGTAATGCATTCATTCTTCAAAGTTTCAAAAGAATATCCCAACGATATTTAGATATATGGCTTATGTATAATACTCCCTCCGTCCCATAATATAAGAACGTTTTTTACACTAGTGTAGTGTCAAAAACGTTCTTATATTATGGGACAGAGGGAGTAATTAACTTCATGGACCAGAGCTGCTTGGCCATGCAAGTACAATTACAACACGACATGCGGGCAATCTGGCTAACTTTAACTAAATATATAAACAATGAAATCAGATTAAGGATACTTGCACTAGTAGAAAAAGGGCCTATAGTCCCGGTTCGTAAGGGCCTTTAGTCCCGGTTCCTGAACCGGGACTAAAGTGTCGGTACTAATGCCCCGACCCTTTAGTCCCGGTTTAATCCAGAACCGGGACTGATGGGCCTCCACGTGGGCAGTGCCGGCAGCCCAGGCAGGGGGGCCTTTGGTCCCGGTTGATGACATAAACCGGGACCAATAGGCTTCCACGCGTCAGCATCTGGCTGGAGCTGAGGTTTTTCTTTTTTTAAAAAAAAAGTGGCTGTTTTAGGGGTTTAGGGGGTTATTTTTAGGTTGTTATTAGCTAGCTAATAGAGAGAAGTGTCCTTTCTTATATCTTCATCCTTGGTTTACCTACGCTACTGCTATGTTCATTTCACCCGTAGATATATATATATAATAACTCATGCATGCTCGCATCATACATCATCATATATAATAACAAGTCCTACTAATTAATCAAGCATCATCATACAACTTCTACTCGTTATTAATAATAAGTCATACGATCATCATCCTCATAGTCATCGAACCCAACCCTACATAATTGTTCTTAGCACATGATCATCAGTATCAGGTAGGACCTAAACACACTTAAGGTAAAATAGCATAAAACAATATAGACCCTGACTCTCCATTATGAAGAATGGAGATCATCCTGTCTCCAATTCTTGCGCCTCGCTTCCTTTTGCTTCCAAGAAGCTCCTTACGACTGTCCATACATTTTTTCCATCCTTTGATTGTCATGTCTCCACTTCTTTTAGAAATCCGATATGGACAGTTGAGATTCGTAGGATGACCTGGATATATGTTCAAAACACGAAGGCTGCCGCCATTCTGATACATCAAATGAGGCACACAATCCTCTGGGATAAGCTGTTGAAAAACATAGTAATAACTTCGTAGTTAGCAATGATGTACTAGTTTTAGAAGTATGCAAAAAGATGCACGGATGTCGTAATAGTAAAAAAAACTTACTAGGGTATCTCCATGGTAGTTACCGTAGTTCAACACGTGCACTAGTGGCACGTATTGACCATAATGTTGAGGAGTTCGATTGTAGATGTTGTAATTCTCAAGATCGTTACAAAATCCAACCAGATGAGTTTTCTCCTTGTAAGTTAACTCAGAGCCATCGGTGTAGTAAGTTCTATCTACCATCTTCTGCACATTCTTTGATACTTCAAAATAAGCTGTCAATGGAAATAAGTTGTCAACTATTTTGAAATGAACAATATAAATTAGTTAATAATTAACTATGTTTGAGAAACTCACATAGCGGTAGAACTGGAGAAGTATCAACAAGGACCCAAATGTCCATATTGTCTTGCTCTATTTCAGGATCACCAAGATCCATGGTGACAAGCATACCCTCATCAAAACCATACAATTTGCAAAATGCTTCCCAATTTTTGCAACCAAAATGAGTTACGCTCTCAGTATTATAAAACTTTACTTCAAAATCCACATCATGATGGGTCCTTAGATGAATTTTCTTCGTTTCAAAATTTTCATGGTCTTCAAAATCCATCCTCTCCAAGACATAGCGTCTTGCATGGCATGAGATAAACTATACTCGGTAACAAAAAATAAGAAGAGGAAGAAGAAGAAAAAAAGAGGAGAAGAAGAAAGGAAAAGGAGAAGAAAAAAAAGAAAAAAAAAGGAGAAGAAGAAGGAATAATATAGGAGAACAAGAAGAATTCTTCTTCTTCTCCTCTATTCCTTCTTCTTCTCTTCTTTTTTTCTTCTTCTTTTTCATCTTCTTATTTATTTCTCCTGTTATTTCTCTCCTCTTCTTCTTCTCCTCCTTCTTCCTCTTCTTATTTTCCTTTTTTCTCTCCTTCTTTTTCTTCAAAATATGAACATATACATAAATGACTTTGATCATACATAACGTTCAGATTCCTACACAATATGAACAAAATTACAACAGAAAAAATAATAAAAATTCTATGAACAAAATTACAACAAAAAAATCATAAAAATTCTATGAAAAAATTGACATATTATTTTCATATATATGAACACACAAACTTTTGCATATGCAACAATAATATCACCAAAAAAATGTATGAACAGAAAAAAAATTCTAACTTTTGCATCTAAACTATACATCTAAATTAAGTACAACTAAATTAACTATACATCTAAATTAACTATACATCCTAACTATACAACTAAATTAACTATACATTCTAAATTAGGAAATTACGGCGACGGGGCAGCGGCGGCGAGGAGGCAGGGGGGCACGGGGCGGCGACGGCGACGGCGCGGTCGGGGGAGACGGCAGGGGCGGCGGACGACGACGTTGAGGGGCACGGCGTCGGCGGCGAGGAGGCAGGGGGGCACGGGGCGGCGACGGCGACGGCACGGTCGGGGGCGAGGAGGCAGGGGGGCATGGGGCGGCGACGGCGACGAGGAGGCAGGGGGGCACGGGGCGGCGATGGCGACGGCACGGTCGGGGGCGACGGCAGGGGCGGCGGATGGCGACGGTGAGGGGCACGGCGTCGGCGGCGAGGAGGCAGGGGGGCACGGGGCGGCGACGGCGTCTGCGGCCGCGCGGGACGGCGGCGGAGGCAGGGGCGACGGCGAGGCGCAGCCTGGCGGCGTCGTCGGGCGGGGAAGAACGAACTGAACCCAAAATTTTCGCAAGTGCTACTTATATAGACGAAGCACTGGTCCCGGTTCGTGACAGAAACCGGGACGAATGCCCCCTTTAGACCCGGTTGGCGCCACCAACCGGGACCACAGGCCACTTTTCGGCAGCCCAAAGGGCGGGAAGCGGCGACCATTGGTCCCGGTTGGTGCCACGAACCGGGACGAAAGGACCCCTTTCATCCCGGTTGGTGCCACCAACCGGGACCAAAGGGCGTGTACTGGAACTGCCGCGGTGCGTTGGGATGTTTAGTCCCACCTCGCTAGCCGAGAGGGGCTCGGAGTGGTTTATAAGCCCTGCGGAGCCGACCACTTCGAGCTCCTCTCTACTGCAGGCTTACGGGCCTAAATCCACTCTCTGTGCCTGTGGGCCTACTGGTCCTACTGTGGGCCTGCATCCTGGCCCAACTAGCGGGTTTCTAGTCGTATGCAGGCTGTGGTGGCCCAGTAGGCGGCATTTTTTTAAAAAAATCCAGTTTTTTGTTTTTTACTAACAGCAAAATACTTACTAGTTTTTTGGTTTTTTACTAACAGCAAAATATTTATGATAATTCTTTTTGCTATTAAAGTTTCTTTTTGCTTATAATGTTCTAAACAGAAAATACTTAGATAATTTATTCTTTGTTGCTTTATTTATTTTATTTTTTTTCTACTTATAACAAAATACTTATTGTTAATAGTTAGAATAGTTAAAATTTGAATTCTTTGAAATTTGTGTGAATCTCAAGTTTGTGATTAACTTTACTAGTGCCATTAGTTTTCAAATTAGAATAGTTAAAATTTGAATTCTTTGAAATTTGTGTGAATCACTAGTTTATGAATCACTAGTTTACTAAATTTGTGTGAAAACACTTTGTAGAATAGTTAAAATTGATTTTTGAGTCAATCTTTTTCCTTGCTATTTATTTTAGGTCACAAAAAATAAAAACTTCTCTGTTAGTGAACATAGATGCACTTATAGAGAAAATTAAACATAAATTCATAATTCATTTCTATTTATGAATTTAGGTCCAATTTTCCTCTATAGGTGCATCTATTTTCACTTTGAGAGGAGCTCAACAACGCAGAGAGGGACGGGCTCATAAGCAGGTGTGGGCGGCCTTCGGTTGGCGAGGTGGGACTAAACTCTGGGTGCAATGAGGGCGAACACTTTAGTCCCGGTTCGTGGCACAAACCGGGACTAAAGGGGAGCCTGTGGTCCCGGTTCATTCCACGAACCGGGGCCAATGGTGGTGGGCCAGGAGCCAGGCCCATTGGTCGCGGTTCGTCCCACCAACCGGGACCAAAAGGTCCAGATGAACCGGGACCAATGGCCCACGTGGCCCGGCCGGCCCCCTGGGCTCACGAACCGGGACCAATGCCCACATTGGTCCCGGTTCTACTTTGAACCGGGACTAATGGGCTGAGCCGGCCTGGACCATAGCCCTGTTTTCTACTAGTGCTGATATATTTCACAAAGATATATACACACCCAAATGAAAAAAAGTACTTCTCTCGCAATGATCAGAAGATGATTGTACAACCAATGGCAAAATTTGAATAAACTGAATGGGACAACAAAACTCCATAATTACAAACCAATTTAACATGCATAATGTACACTTCAACCTTTGTTTGAATCTCACATATTATGTTAATGTGAAGGAGATATAGGGTACGTGTATAGGTTATACAAAAGAGAGATGGCCTTAGTACATGAACGTATGAAGAAGATAACCATATATTAGCTGGAATAAGACTTAGAAGATTGTTGCCCTCCTTTCGTTTTCATCAAACAACTTGTTGATAGACAATGGAAAAAAGTCTGCACAAACGACATGTAAATCAATAATAAAAGTATAGATCAAAGATTCTCACAACAATATCAAATAATGTATGGATCGCGAATTGTGGCGGTACCGAATGTTCAGTCTAAATCTCGGATGGATACTGGTTCATGATCAATCAGAAATTTCATCAATAATCAAATGACCTTCTGACTCAGTAATGTAAAAGGAATAGGGGATTAGGGATCTAAGAGAAACATAGTGGCGAAGGAGAGAGGACTGCAGTGCAATGCTATTGTATGCTAGATTTTAAGCAATTATAATGCAGAAGAAAGATTCTGAGTAGCAATGGGAGTGGTGGCTACGCGGATTAGGCAAGAGCAATCGTTTTCTTATATTAGAACGTGGAGTACAGTGTGGTGTAGAACTTTGTTGCGCCACATGGTGGATTTGGTACCAAGCCCCACCCTTCTTTCTACATAATATATGATACGCACGCTATGCGTATTCGAAAAAAAGAGTAGCAATAGGTCATACCTATCAAGAAGAGACACCGGATATTATTACTACGATGCTAGATAGATAACCTATAACCCATAAAATAGGGATCATACACTTATTGAACTTATTATGTTCCAAATTGCAAATTATGAATTGCTATATGAACTAATGAACATTTTTTCAAGGGATATGAAATAATGAACTTGTTATCTATTCACAAAAAAAAATGAACTTGTTATCACTCACCGCAGCAAAGGTTCAGCATATTCAGTAAGCAATGGAGCATAAAGATTACCCGGAATTATTTTCAAACTACAATCTGCTTCCGTTTTCGTTAGACCTTGCCAACATATATTAAAAAGTCTGCATAAACAAACATCTAATGAACTACTTTTCCAAAAAACATCTAATGAACTTGTATCATTGACGGCAACAAATTTTCAAAAAAACATATTGTGTAAACAGTGGAGAATAAAGATCACCAAGATTTATTTTCAAACTGCATTTTGCTTTCCATTTCCATCAGACCTTACCAACATAGACAAAAAACGGTGCATATTCAAACATCAGAAGGAGACGGTATTACCAGCCGCGGCAATATGAGTGGTGTGGCATACACCCACCCACGCTGGAGGACGATGGGAGCGCAATGAGGTGAGGCTGAGCGTAGACTTTAAAAGGCCGTCCAGCAGTTTCTTGCGCAGAAAATGGGGGCAGGAAGTGGAACGCCATCGCGGAGATTTGGATATTGACGTCAAACAAACGTCAATTATTCAGGTGGTTCGGTGGCTGTACACGGCAATGGGGAAGATAAACAGTATTAGACGGTTGGAGCAGCTTGATGCATAAGGGCTGAAGAGGTGTGGGTTGTGTATGGTTGCAGTGGTATTTCTTTTATAAGGAACACTCGCAAAAAAGTACTGAAGATAATAGAATACATGACCTTCAAATTGCATAACTAATTGATGTAGTCTGAAATTGGACGTCCTTGCCCGCACGCCATGATTAACAGAATGATGCACCGAATGACCATGCCAGCTTCTCCCCATTTGCAGAAGGTCAGCTTGCAGCAAAAGGCTACCATCTCCATAACAGAAGGTCGCGGTTGGAGTGAGACAAATTCGTCGTTGAATATTCAACGGCGCCGCTACCGATCGAGCACTCCTGAGCAGTGGCTGTCAATCTCCATGCCATGGCTAAGGTTCTTACTGGCTTGGCCACCAACCAGTTCTTTCCAGACCGAAAAGAAAGATCGCCACCCCGGTGACGACGGAGCTAGCTTCGGCCAGGTGACGACAAAAGGAAAATCAACACCGTTGGTGAGGCGGATCAGAGGCCGTACCTTAATGTGAGAGCAGCGGGAGGCGAGGACACCGGCGGTAGTGCCGAAGGAACCCACCGGCAAGGGGACCGAAGCTCCAGAGAATCGTGAAACGGCGAAGAGCAGGAGAGCCGTCGGAGGCGCGTAGTCAGATGAGCAGTTAGAGCGGTGGTCGTGCTTGATCCGAAGAGCCGTCGGAGGCGACCACGCCAGCGGTAGGAGCCGAGGAACACCCTCACGGGGAGATCGCCATCCAGCCGCCGCAAGTTGACTATGGGGAAAAGATTGATTTCTATTGATGAGGGGGAGAGGAGTCGATCGGTTTAGAGAGAGGTCTCGAGCGTTTTCATTTTTCTGTTTTTATTTTCAGGGAGAGCCGGACTGCAAATAGAGACATGACGTAGCTGCATGAGTAAACGGGGAATAAGACTGATTGGCTGCTTTTGGAAACCGAATAATGACGTGGCATATCGCTGATGTGGACAGTGTGCATGGTGAGAGAATAGGAAGAAGTGGGGAGCAACTTCTTAAGAATGGTAGATATGACCACACGAAACATATTAAATAGCATAAACATAACCACATAATCCTCTATAATAACACTATGCTCCCTAGTTTTAAAGAGCCCACATTCAATTGAGGTCTCTAGTTAGAATTGGGTCACCCGATTTTGACCGGGTTAACAATTTCTCAATGCTCTCTTACTCAATTTTATATATACACTATGCTTTCTAATTTTTAAGGCCTCACAATTAATTGAGGTATTCAATTTAGAATTGTGTCATTTGATTTTGACCGGGTCAACAATTTATCAGGACCTCCCATTCAATTCATTTAATTCACTATGTTCCCTAATTTTAAAGTTCTTTCATTCAATTGAGATATTCAATTTTGGATTTGGTTTATGATTTTGACCGGACGAACAATTTTTCAAACCAATCAGCAGTAACTGGCTTATAAAAACATATCAATCCGATGCACCCTCCCACTACCTAGAAAAAAGAAGTGTTACCATGTGATATTGTAGCACCAATATAGTAATGCAAACACCAAAACAGAAATTTCTCCATATAAATATATGTTGGTTAGCAGATAACACTTAATGACACCATGAAAAGCCCAACAAATTAAAGCATTATAAACAAAAGTAAAACACACTCTATCATCTCTCCCACCCTCCAAACTTAATATTCCATCAGTTCCAAAATATAAGGGGTATTAGTTATTTAAAAAGTCAAATTTCTTTAACTTTGACCAAATTCAGAGCAAAAATATCGACATCCACAATATTAAACAAAAAATATCGAAATTCATTTCATGATGAATCTAAATACACCGATTTGATATTATGGATTTTGATATATTTCTCTACAAATTTGATCAAACTTAAAAGGTTTGCCTTCTCGAAAATGTAATAAGCCTTATATTTTGAAACAGGGTAATTATTTTTTTAAGAAACCCAACAACACCAACAATGCAGCAAAGCACGTCCAACCCTTCTAGTATAAGTTCATACTCGAAGGAAATCTCAATATACTAGTAAAAGCAAGGTTCACAAATACAAATTGGCTTGTTATGACAACATACACAACAATGTAGACAGAGAAATATGATAAGAAGTGGCATAAAAATAGACATGCAACATCAGATATCAATTATATTGTAGATTGTGTTCGCAAAAAAAAATTGTAGATTGTGTAGATGGTGCCTTAATGAAATCTTCATACCCTCTCCCCAAAGGGCCACTATGTTTGGCAAGCCTGTCGCACCTAGCAATTTCTTGTGGAGTGCATTACATTGTTGGGAGAAGAGTGCTAAAAAGAATTTTAGTTAATTAGAAATCAATTAAACGATGTCATGTTTGTTTTGTTCAAGAGCAACCTGGCTGAAAGCTATTTAAGAAAGTGGCAGCCCACAGTTCCATTTTGATTTATGAAGAGTCTTTCCAAAATAAACCAGCATGGCCACACAACAATATTAGTGTTGAATGGTAAAATAAAACCCCCGTCAGTGCATGATGCTCATGTATGGTGTGATACTTTAAGGGGATTGCGATCAGCTAATATTAAAATACTACTACGAACGGAGGGAGTAGCATTGCTCAAAATCAATCATGTTAAGCTGAAAATCATGACATGCATATAGATCCTATGCTCTCATCATAAGAATACACGTCTTGCAAAGCATCCTGATGCGGTGATATAATTGTTGCAAAATCTACCAAGGGCACCATCTTATTTTTGATTCAATAGGTGAGGAAACACTCAATTTGTCAAAATGGAAAACTGAGTACTATATTAGTTTTAACATACCTATAGCTTGTGGGCTATCAGTTCTTAGAGAGGGAACATCCAGCCTGAAGGCCTAACTTAGCTTCTTGGTAGTTGGCACTCAATTTATGAATAGGAAAATCCAACCTCCGTATTCAAGCATCATCACGTGATCCAGACATTAGGTACTTACTAGTAGATTGCCCTTGCGTTGCCACGCGCATTTAAAATGTTTTACTAAAGTTATGTATAAACATATTGCACGTTAAATTACACATGTATAGAAAAGAACCACCCTCTGATGACAACACCACCCGCAGTTGAGCAGGAATCATATTGAGGACATAGTATCCCAAATGATTGCTGCCTTTTTTAATCAATTATAGGACATCACTCGCTATTTTCGAATATTTGGAGCAATACAAAGCCTGTATTTTATCTTGTCATATTAGTGTGTGCAAGAGCTTCAACTTCATGTGCGTGCTTATAATAAAGACATGCTATCCAGGGCCTCTGCCAGACAATTGTTCTCCTTCTCTAATATGTGCTCCCTTTAATAGTAGAGAAACTCTTTCAATCTTCTCATTTGCTCCCCTCTCCTCTCTTCTCCCCTGTATTTAAGTACAATATTTTTTTGAAAGCACAGATCAAAGTAACACCCATATTACCTCCAATCCAAATGTCAGTTTGTAAACCTCAAGACAACAATCTGTAAGAAACTGTTACCAATACTCGACTTATAAAAAAACAAATACCGCAAGAGCAATCATAACAATATCATGTATGCTAGTGAAATAATGTACAGTAATGATATTTCACACAATATCATTATCACATATAAGAGCAAAGGTACTGAACATAACCATACATCAATAGGCCTTTCATGCCAATACTGTCACACAATGAACATGCTGATTTTGTTATAGAACGATGCCCCCACATGTATGGAATTATTTTTGTGGGGCATATGGACCTTCAAAAATATGCAGGACAGTTTTCTGATTGGTCACAACCTTTTTGTTTCAGTTGGCTCCTAGTTTTATTTTCATGTAAATATTATTTTTACCATAAAAGTTGTAGCAGAGAATTTGTACTGTTTTGTAAGAAGAAAATATTAACTATGTGTTGAACTCAATATCTGCATGAAAATCAATAATAGACTGCCAATCTCTTGTTATGGGACATAACATGGGTTACTAATTGTAACGATAGTAGGCATGGTTTAACGCAGTCATTTACTGAAATATCTGTACATGATTAAGAAAATTGATTTGAAATTATGTAACAACAAAGGGCCTGCAACAACACCAAACGACTGGTTGTTGATCTATGTGCAAGAACAGCAAAAAAAAATGAACAACATGCACAATAGCAGTACAAACCTATGATAACATTTCTAAACCACCCAAATCTTTGTTTGTGTGCTACTCTTATGAATAATATCACATGTCAATATTCACATATTTAAGTTTAGCCAATGTTTGCAAATTCTGCAAAGCAATATTCAATGACGATGCAAAGAATCGCAGTTAGCTTCAACTAAGATACATAAATAAAAAAGGTACAGAAAAGAAAAAACATAGATTATCCACTCCCGACGTAATGAAACAAGGAACTGAAGAACATCGGCTTGTTGGTTCAGGCATATTGGCTTCCACTATCGTTGTTGCATTCGCTTCCCCGTCCTTTTCTGCTAGAACTAAAAGTAAATGTATATGTGTGTTGGGGAACCTAGTAATTTCAAAAAAAATCCTACGCACACGCAAGATCATGGTGATGCATAGCAACGAGAGGGGAGAGTGTTGTCCACGTGCCCTCGTAGACCGTAAGCGAAAGCGTTATGACAACGCGGTTGATGTAGCTGTACGTCTTCATGATCGATCGAGTAGCAGTAGAGCTCCGCGATCTGCACACGTTCAGCTCGGTGACGTCCCACGAACTCAGGATCCAGTAGAGCTTCGAGGGAGAGCTTCGTCAGCACGACGGCGTGATGACGGTGATGATGAAGTTACCGGCGCAGGGCTTCGCCTAAGCATTGCAAGGATATGACCGAGGTGGAATATGGTGGAGGGGGGCACCGCACACGGCTTGGAACAATCAACTTGTGTGTTTCTTGGTTGCCCCCCTGCCCCCATATATATAGGAGCAAGGGGGAGGGCGGCCGGCCTTGGGGCGCGCCAAGGAGAGGGGGAAGTCCTCCTCCTAGTGGGAATATGACTCCCCTTTCCTAGTCCAACTAGGAAGGAGGAAGGGGGAAGGAAGAAGAGGGAAAGAGGGAGGAAAGGGGGGGCGCCCCCCCCCCTCCTTGTCCAATTCGGACTCTCAAGGGGGGGCGCGGCCAGCCCTAGGCCCTCTCCTCTCTCTCCCACAAGGCCCATGTTGGCCCATTAGATCCTCCAGGGCTTCCGAGAACCCCCCGGCACTCCGTTAAATATCCGGTGACCCCGGAACTCATCCGGTGTACAAATATAGTCGTCCAATATATCAATCTTTATGTCTCGACCATTTCGAGACTCCTCGTCAAGTCCAGGATCATATCTGGGACTCCAAACTACCTTCGGTACATCAAAACACATAAACTCATAATACCGATCGTCACCGAACGTTAAGCGTGCGGACCCTACGGGTTCAAGAACTATGTAGACATGACCGAGACTCATCTCTGGTCAATAACCAATAGCGGAACCTGGATGCTCGTATTGGTTCCTACATATTCTACGAAGATCTTTATCGGTTAAACCGCATAATAACATACGTTGTTCCCTTTGTCATTGGTATGTTATTTGCCCGAGATTCGATCGTCGGTATCTCAATACCTAGTTCAATCTCGTTACTGGCAAGTCTCTTTACTCGTTCTATAATGCATCATCCCGCAACTAACTCATTAGTCACATTGCTTGCAAGGCTTATAGTGATGTGCATTACCGAGAGGGCCCAGAAATGCCTCTCCGACAATCGGAGTGACAAATCCTAATCTCGATCTATGCCAACTCAACAAGTACCATCGGAGACACCTGTAGAGTACCTTCATAATCACCCAGTTACGTTGTGACGTTTGGTAGCACACAAAGTATTCCTCCGGTATCCGGGAGTTGCATAATCTCATAGTCATAGGAACATGTATAAGTCATGAAGAAAACAATAGCAATATATTAAACGATCAAGTGCTAAGCTAACGGAATGGGTCAAGTCAATCACATCATTCTCTAATGATGTGATCCCGTTAATCAAATGATAACTCATGTCTATGGCTAGGAAACTTAACCATCTTTGATTCAACAAGCTAGTCAAGTAGAGGCATACTAGTGGCACTTTGTTTGTCTATGTATCCACACATGTACTAAGTTTCCGGTTAATACAATTCTAGCATGAATAATAAACATTTACCATGAAATAAGGAAATAAATAATAACTTTATTATTGCCTCTAGGGCATATTTCCTTCAATGTGGATAAAGATTCTGCATTTCTTTTAAGCAATTGTGAGAGATGTGCAACTGGTGGACAAAATTGAGTTATTTTAGTACAACCTGAATAACATGCGACCTTCATATCTGTGCAGCAGAGCTGGATTGTCACACGGAGAAAGAACTTGAAGTTCAGACAACATTTGAGACAGAAGGCAACAACGTTATCATCTGCCTGGCATTTCATGCAGGACATGGTCGACCATGGCTTCATCTGCCCGACCGGAGTCGTCGGCAACAACTTGTATATCTGCTAGAAGAGAAAAGTGCTAGACATGAAACTTGAAAATAAAACAGCCCCTCACCCTTTCGTCAGCTCCAATCAAAGAGTAAGGAGCGCCAAAGACCTGATTGCACACCCCCTAGTCTTCATCTTGCAGACAAAATTTGCAGCAGGATAATCTGGCTATTGTTTCGCGTAAAAGAAAAACAAGATCGGACCAATCAATAGGAAATTCTAGAAACTAAACCAATGTTAATCAGACAAGATATCCTAATTAAGAAAAAAAAAGATTCCCTGGGCAAAATGGCGTGCCTAAGACAGGGAATTTTTGGTCACCAACTCATCCAATAGAAGAATGCACCTATGCTTACAAGTTGAATCAAACTAATCAACTTAATCTGGGCCGGGTAGGAAGAAACCGAGAGTATTACCCTGTGATGTATGGATCGTGCGGTAGCATGGCTAGGGATAAGCCCTGGCCAGGCAGCATCTCGCCATTTTTGCCGCATGGGCCGGGTCCGTAGCCGAAGTGGACAAGGCAGCATCTCGCCGCCGGCCCTATCTTCCAGATCCGGGCAGAGTTGAGATCTCCCGTGAATCCCCAGGTCCAGCGATCCAGCTGCCCGCCATCCTCGTCCATCCCCGACCAAGGCCCCTTCCTCCTCTCTCTCCAATCCCTAGGTCACGGCAAGACATTCGCCACGGGGATCTCACCTGGTTGCCGATGGCTTTCTGCGGGTAGACCATGTCTTGTGGTTGATGTCGGCAGCGGCCATCAGGACGATTACCTTGCCCTCCCCGGCGCTGCGAGGTCCTCCATGTTGTACACCTCAATGACTCTGGCCCGCCGATGCTCGCAATCTCCACAGTCCATATCAATCCATCTCGATCACGAAGCGGAGGGAGCCCGTGCCCACTCGTGGAGAGGAGGGAAACGGTAGTGAGCGGAGGAGAGAAGACGAGCGACCAAGGGGTGGATGGGCAAATCACTGATTGTCCTAGGGCCACCCGATACAACCGCGTGCTCGCAATCTCCACAGTCCACATCAATCCATCTCCATCACGAAGCGGAGGGAGGCCGCGCCCACTCGTGGGAAGGAGGGAAACGGTAGTGAGCGGAGCTGTGGAGGAGAGGAGACTGTTGGGGCAAAATAAGCCATGCTCTGCCGAGGTGACCGACGTAGGGTACGCCAGGTCTGGTCCGGCAAGGGCGTGTGCGTGTGTGTTTAGTCTGAGCTGAGCCGGTCTGTGGCTGGGCCTGCGATCGTGCAGCGATAGATGCCCAGGCCTCGCGGATGAGTAGGTTGCTCACGTTGGTGGGAGACCGGGTAGCCAGGGCGTACGTGCGCGTGGTGATCGTGTTGCGTGGGGGCTGCGTTGCCGATGGCTACAAAGCCGGCTGTAATCCCAGTTTGTTGGCTGGTGGTGAGTTCGGTTATAACAAATACAAGGCGTTGGAGCGCCGGTGCATTCGTTGCACACAAAACAAACTCGAGTCTCCTGTCCATCGTCTACCTTTGAGCGAGAGTAACTAGACAGAGAGAGAGCCACCCAACAGAGACCAGCGACCAAGGGGTGGATGGGTGAATCACTGATTGTCCTAGGGCCACCCGATGCAACCGCGGCCGCTTGGCAGCGGCAGCAGTGCCGGGCACCGCCGCATCACTTGCACCCGCACCAGGAGCAACCTCCGGTGGCTGCGAAGACCCATGCACCTTAGTCGCTGTCAGCCGCTAGGCCACGGGCGGCCGCAGTAGCGAGTGTTGCATCGCCGCCATACCACATAGAGGGACGCCTCGTGCGGGCTGCTGTCATAGCGCCCCCTGTGTTGTTGTGGCGGCAACTGGATCGGGAGAGTAGGCTAGGGACTGTGTTGTTGTGGCGGCAACTGGATCGGTAGAGTAGGCTAGGGAATCTAGGGTTTGGGAGCCAGAGAGAGCGCGGTTTGGCTTTTTTCGGGAAAATAATCGGTGGGGAACGATTCACTTCGATCGAGGTGGGGTAGCGGTACGAAACAACGAACGAAATGAACGAGAACGTAGGAAGCTTACCCTAATGACCGCAGACTGCTCCTTTAGGAGTAGAGATACTTAACTACTTATACATTAAAAATATAATTTTTTTATATCAGCTTGGCTGAAACAGGCTGAATAATCCTGCAAAGAAAAAAATGCGTATCTCAAAGATCACAAGATGCATAGAAAAAATTTGAGTGGGGTAATTTTCAAGATTGACTTTGTAAAGGCCTCCGATAAAGGGCGTTAGTGAATCCAAAATTTTGTTACTAGAGGTAGTGTGCCTGTCAAACTCAATGATGATGTAGGCCATTACTTTCAGACAAAAAAAAGGACTACATCAGGGTGACCCCATGTCTCCAATGTTATTTAACATTGTTGCTGACATGTTGGCTATTCTGATTGAACGCGCCAAGCAGGACGGCCAGATTACAGGAGTAGTGCCACAACTTGTGGATGGTGGCCTCTCCATTTTGCAATATGCTGATGATGTGATTCCTTTTATGGAACATGACCCGGATAAGGCTCGAAACCTTAAGCTTTTTCTTTCAGTGTTTGAGCAAATGTCTAGTCTTAAAATTAACTTCCATAAAAGCAATTTGTTCTGCTTTGGGGAAGCGAGCAAGGCGTCGGTTGATTATGCCGACCTGTTTGGTTGTGCGCAAGGCCAGTTCCCGACTAAATATTTGGGAATTCCGGTTCATTATCGGCGTCTCACTAACACGGAGTGGAAACATGTAGAGGAACGCTTAGAGAAACGGATGGAAGGCAAGTTACTCTCTGTTTGAGGACGACTTGTATTGATAAATTCCGTCCTCACAAATATGGTTCTCTATATGCTTTCCATTTTCCAACTCCCTAAAGGGGTCTTGCAAAGGCTGAATAATTGCAGATCCAGATTCTTTTGGCAAGGAGATAATGAAAAGAATAAATACAGGCTATCCAAATGGAGTGTGGTTTGTAGGCCAAAAGACCATGGTGGTCTAGGTATTCATGACCTTCAATTCAAGAATAATGCCTTACTTAGTAAATGGTTGTTCAAACTTCTTACCGAGGATGGCGTTTGGCAAACCTTGTTGCGTAATAAGTATATAGGCCAAAAAGCTGTGTCGCAGGCCTATTGGAAACCTGGTGACTCTCACTTTTGGGCTGGTCTAATGGCGGCAAAGAAACATCCTTTCCTCTTTGGATCCTTCATGATAAAAGACGGGTTAGATATTCACTTCTGGGAGGACAACTGCTAGGCAATGCCAGCCTCCGAGAACATTATCCATCTTTGTACCGCATAGTTCGCGATAAGAACGATACTCTTGTGCATGTGCTCAGTTCTTTCCAGCCGAATATTTCTTTCAAGCGGGATTTAATTGGCCCCCGTCTTATGTCATGGCAAAATCTGCTATCACATTTGGTTTCGATTAACCTGACACAAGGGCAGGATGTTTTCCACTGGAACATCATTACATCTTGGTCCTTCATAGTTGACTCTATGTATCACGCGCTCATGCAGTCAGTGGTTCCAGTGGATAATCACATGAAATTTTGGAAGTCGAACATTCCACTAAAAGTTAAAATTTTCATGTGGTATCTTCGAAGGGGAGTTGTGCTGACGAAAACAACCTCGCCCGTTGCAACTGGCAAGGAAGAAAGAAGTATAGTTTTTGTACTCATGACGAGACAATCAAACACCTCTTCTTACCGAGGATGGCGTTCTACATGGTCAGTCATCCAAATAGCGTCGAATTTGTATTCACCCACAAGTGTTGCCAATATTTCTGGTCATTGGTTGGAAGGTATTCCAAATAGGTTCAGAATGTAATAAGGGTGGGAGCGCATGCCTTATTATGGTCGTTGTGGCTATGTAGAAACAATTTGATTTTCAATGGCAAAAACTCTACTCCTTTACAGGTAATTTTCCGTTGTACTCACTGGCTTCGTATGTGGTCTAAACTACATCGAACAGAGTACCAACCGTTGTTTAAGGTGGTGTGTATGCGGCTGGAGGAGGTGGCCAGGGAAGTGTTCACCCAACATGTGTGGCAGCATAATTTTCGGATCGGTCCACCACCTCCTTAGACATAGGCATAGTGTTGGTCTTCTATGACTTTACTGGTGCCAATATGTGTTTTCTTTCTTATGGCCGACTGTCTGAGATTGGATGTGTGTATCCTAGCTATGCAGAGGCCAAGTGTTACTCATTATGCTCTGTATCCGTTTTACCGATAGTTATTATTGCCTTCTGGTAAAAATGGACCAAACAATATCTTAACATGATGTCTTCACATCAATGAGATCCTCCGGGTCTCACTATGCTTAAAACATCTACCTGTTCAGGATCTTATTTTTATTTTTTGTTTTCGTTCCAGCCATGTGGAAGATCTTTCAAAAAAAACAATTGGGAAGACCTGACGAACTATCAAGATTTTGCTTTGTACTAACTATATGTCCAAGTAATTGTGATGAACTCCTAAAAAATGTAAATGTGATGAATGGAAGGTTGCTTACATATTTTTCTGTTATATATCTTGCAGATTGTTCTCAGAGTAATGTAGCGTAACAAGAAGTTATGTGGTTGCAGTTCTTTTATGAGAACATTGCCGGTGGACCTTCAAAGTAGTAGTGAAGGTAGAAAACTTTGCATCTTCATATAGTTGTAGTGATGTAACAGAAAGAATTCATCTATTTCTCCGGATTGTAACTTGTGATTGTATCGCTCAAATAATGTTCTTTGTATATATGGAACTAATGTTAAGTTTATTTCTGGTGGTCTCTTTGAGTTAGCTTGTGTTTATGTTCTGACTAGAGCGCTTGTTCTTCGTATATTATTACTTATGTTTCGACTATACAAAATGACTAAAAAGCTACACGCGTTAGCGAAAATCGGCAGCATAGCGCGCGCTAGAGCATCTCCAGCCGTTTTGCCCCCCACGAGGCATTTTTTCAGCCTCCTGGGGAGGCCCCGGCGCTAATTTAGTCTTTGGGTGCAAATATTTTCCAGCCGTTGTGCTCCCGAGGTCATCGTTTCTTCCTGGACCACCGTGGCCATCGCCTGAGTTCGGTCCACCCCGACGTGCCTAGCCCCTCTCCCCTCCTCCCAACCTGTCCACGAGCTCCCCTTCACTCCCGCAACTCGCCCCACCCACTTGCC
The DNA here is from genome assembly GCF_056163025.1 of Triticum urartu. NCBI lineage: Eukaryota > Viridiplantae > Streptophyta > Magnoliopsida > Poales > Poaceae > Triticum > Triticum urartu. The sequence goes on from NC_141873.1 coordinate 556,318,058, forward strand.
CTCGCCGGAGATGGCTGTTCCACCGAAAACCATCACCACCGTCGCCGCCTCGATAACCTCCTGTCGCCGCGGCCTCCCCTCCGTTCCATCCCTCCTCACTACCCCCTTGGCCTCTGAACGGGTGCGCCTCGTCGCCCCGGTCCCGCCGGTGCCCTTATATCAGCCGGAGCCCGACGGAGTTGCCCGCACCATCGAAGACCACCGTCGCCCGCCTGCCTCTGTTTCTCCTCTGGCGCCGCCCGTTGCCGCGTCCACGCGCCTTCCCGCGCCTCCCTCTGGCCGGGAACGGGTGCGGCGGGCCCCGCCGCGGCCGCTGGTGTGCTCGGCTCGGCTGGAGACGGCAGGAGCCGGCCGGCCCGTCGCTGGCTTCGCCTCTCCCCTCTGCTCCTCTGTCTCTGGTCGGGTCGAGCGGGGAGATGCGGGGCGGGGGCCGGCGAGGAGAGGAGCAAGGCCGGCGAGGGGAGATGCGGGGCGGTGGAAGGAAGAGAGAAAGGAGAGGAGAGAGGAGAGGGGGGGAGAGAGGGGCTACAGGTGGGCCTGCGCATGCAAAAGGCGAGCGTCGGCATTCCCAGCTGCCCCGCAGGGAGCTGGGTGTGGGGTGGGCGCGCCGGCCGTAACATTTGCTAAATCCGGCGAAAAACGAGGTCCTGATGCATGGCTGGGACGTTTTTTACAACTGGCGCTAAAAAAGTGCTCCTAGGGGGCTGTCGAGGGGCTGGCTGGAGATGCTCTTAGCTTCTAGTGATGGTTCATGGTTGAGGGTCTTGTGCGCTTGTTCCTCGACTCAAAAGCGTGCTTCTCCATGAACGCTTTGATTTTCCCTGCTGACCTAGACATTGTACGCCCGGTCGCTGTTTTCCCTCTCGTTCAGTGCTGCCCTACCTAGATATAAATAATCTCAACCTGTATTTAACCCAGAGGGCTCGCGTTTCTGTTCGGATCATGCAGACTCGGCCTTCGGCCTTGTGGCAGGATCGTGGGCCCTTCTCGAGCGTGGCCAATCAGGCCTTGCGGCCGGACCATACGTGCGATCAGGAGGAGGCGGACCTGTTCCAGCACGAGGCTTCGTGACGCCCTAGCCGTGTCTTCGATAATCTACATCTGCTCACCTCGTCATCTCGGGTTCCGCCATCGCCGACCAACACTGTTGTGCTGCGCCGGACCTCCTCGCCACCCATGGCTGGCCGGAATGGGAGCCAGCCCAAGGGGGCACCACCGCTGGGTCAAGATGCTCCGAGTCCTGGAGTCGTTGCCGGTTTTGGTGTACAAGCCGGGCCTCTTCGCTTCGGAGTGCTGCATCGCATGCATCGAGCTCCACTGCTCCTCCGGCCATCCAGCGGGCCATGCCTACGCCGGCACAGGTCGTCTTCGGTGCACCTAGCAACCAACCTGCGCCCGATGCACCCCCGCTCGCCGTCCCAAAGAACAAGCGCAAGGGGGGACGTGGTGATGCTTGTGTTGTCCCCCCGGCTGCGCGATCTTCGCCGATGTTTCCACCACCGGCTGTGGTGACCACTCCTGCTGCTCAGATTCAAGAAGCAAGAGATGTCAATTCGGTAGCTTTGGCCACTGTTGACGTTACTGGACAAATGCCGAAGGGAAAAAGAACCGGTCTATGGTGTTTTAAATGCAGATCGGATGATCGATCATCTTTCCAAAGATTGCACGGTGGTTCACTATTGTCATATCTGCAACAATCAGAAGCACCCCATGCACCGCTGCCCTATTGTCAAGCAACCAAGGCCTTGTGCAATGCTCGATGGTTGTGGTCTAGTGAATGCGGTGTTCATACAACTATCAGACTCGCTCTTCAAGGAACATCTTGCACCACCAACTTTGCCGACTGCTTTGGTTAGGATCTTTGGTGGTTCTTTGTCTGCTGCCGTTTGTAGAATATGTGAATTGCACGATGTATTACTCTTCGTGCATAGGCACGTATATATGATGTACAAAGGTGGGCCACGGACCTCAACTATACAAGGAACTAGGAGGCTGGCCCAATACACAATATGCACATAACACATATACTCAACACCCCCCGCAGTCGAAGCGGCACCGCGGCTGACGCAAAGACTGGACCGAAACTCCTCAAATGACGCAATAGGCAAGCCCTTGGTCATGATATCTGCAAATTGTTGGGAAGTAGGGACGTGTAAAACACGAATATGGCCAAGGGCCACCTGTTCCCGAACAAAATGAATATCCAACTCAATATGCTTGGTCCATCGATGATGCACCGGGTTAGCGGAAAGGTAGACCGTTGAGACGTTGTCGCAGTAGACAACCGTGGCACCGTCAACAGGGCAAGAAAGCTCCTGAAGCAGCTGGCGAAGCCATGAACACTCAGCGACGGCGTTCGCCACCGCGCGATACTCAGCCTCAGCACTAGAACGAGAGACCGTAGGCTGCCGCTTGGACGACCACGAGATAACTGAGGGTCCAAGGTAGACACAATAGCCCGAGGTGGAGCGACGAGTGTCAGGGCAGCCCGCCCAGTCTGCATCGGAGTAGGCGGTGAGGGCGGTGTCGGCGGAGGCATGAAGCGTGACGCCAAGATCCATAGTGCCACAGACATAGCGGAGAATCCGCTTGACCGCAGCCCAGTGAACGTCTCGAGGAGCATGCATGAAGACACACCTGTTCTACGGCATACTAGATCTCCGGTCGAGTCAGAGTGAGGTACTGAAGAGCACCAACGATAGACCGATAGAAAGCAGCATCCAAAGCAGGAGAACCATCCGTGGCAGAAAGCTTGGCCTTCCTATCAACAGGCGTAGCGGCGGGCTTGCAGTTAAGCATGCCGGCGCGCTCCAGGAGCTCATGAGCGTACTTTCGCTGATGAAGGAAGAAGCCATCGGGACGGCGCACCACCTCGACACCGAGGAAGTAGTGCAAAGGACCCAAGTCCTTGATGGCGAACTCAGCGCGAAGAAGATCCGTGAGCTGACTGAGGAGACCAGCCGTACATGCCGTCAGGATGATGTCGTCGACATAGAGCAGCAAGTAGGCCGTGTCGGAGCCCTGATGATAGACGAAGAGCGAGGCGTCCGAGCGGGTAGAGCGAAACCCAAGCTGGTGGAGAAACGTCGTGATGTGCTGGTACCAAGCGCGCGGAGCCTGCTTGAGTCCGTACAAGGACCGCGAAAGCAGGCACACGTGGTCGGGAAGCGCCGGGTCAACAAACCCGGTGTGCTGCTGGCAGAAGACCTGCTCCTCGAGGTGACCATGGAGGAAGGCGTTAGAGACGTCCATCTGGTGCACCGGCCAAGCACGGGAGATCGCAAGGTGGAGAACCATGCGTATCGTGCCGGGCTTGACGACCGGAGCGAATGTGTCGGTGAAGTCGATGCCAGCACGCTGTCGAAAGCCACGAACGACCCAGCGCGCTTTGTAGCGACCAAGGGTACCATCAGGACGGAGCTTGTGTTTAAAGACCCACTTCCCGGTAATCACGTTGGCGTGCCGGGGACGGGGAACAAGCTGCCACGTCCGGTTGCGCAACAGGGCATCAAACTCCTCTTGCATCGCAGCCATCCAGAGCAGCTCACGAAGAGCAGCTCGAACGGAGGACGGCAACGATGACGGCTCAGAGGTGGACGCTGCATGGACGTAGTCATCCGAGGCGTAGCGCGAGCTCGGGCGAAAAACGCCCGTAGGGGCGCGGGTGACCGGACCGGCCATAGGTGCCAGGGGGGCCACGGGCACCGGGGGCGCCGTGGGGGCCGGGGGCATCGGGGGCGCCGAGGGGACCGGGGGCCTGGGGCGCCGGGGGCATCGAGGGCGCCGAGGGAGCCGGGGGCGCCGAGGGGGCCGGGGGCGCCAGGGGCGCCAAGGGGGTCGCGGGGGCCGAGGGCACCGGGGGCGCCGCGGAGGGCGCGGGGGCCGCGGGCGCCAATGTTGGGGGCGCCGGCGCCGCGGCTGTAGGAGGCGCCGAATGCGGGGGGCGTGCCTCAAAGCCAGGGGCGGGCCAAGAGAGGCACACGAGCACCCTATGAGAGGCGTCAAGGAGCCCACGTCACCGGTGGCGGGAGGAACAGCCGGGGGTACCTGGTGAAACGGAAACACATGCTCATCAAAGTAAACGTGCCGGGAGGTGAACACACGGTGGGAGACGGGATCGTAGCACCGGTATCCCTTGGAGTTAGAGGGGTAGCCGATGAAGATGCAAGCGACAGATCGAGGTGCAAGCTTGTGAGAAGCAGTGTCGGCAGTGCTGGGATAGCAAAGGCAACCGAAAATACGCAAGTCATCATAAGACGGAGGCATACCAAAGAGAAGATGGTGAGGTGCGTAGTTCCACCATGGGCGGCAAGGTCTAATATTAAGAAGAAGTGATGTAGTGGCGAGTGCGTCTGGCCAGAAACGAGGCGGCACGTTGGCATGAAACAGGAGCGTGCGAACGCAGTCATTCAGAGTGCGAAGGTCGTGTTTGGCTCGACCGTTCTGCTGTGAAGTGTACGAGCATGTGAGGCGAAAAACTGTACCGTGATGCGACAAAAAGGTGCAGAAAGCGAGATTGTCGAACTCTTTTCCATTGTCCGTCTGAAGCGCAAGGATGGGACGCCCAAACTGCGTGCGAACATAGGAGTAAAAGGCCGTCAAGGTAGAGAGTGCATCCGACTTTCTGCGCAAAGGAAAAGTCCACACATAATGAGAATAATCATCAAGAATGACCAGATAATATAAATAGCCCGAGTTACTGGGAACCGGAGAAGTCCACACATCGCTATGAATCAACTGAAAAGGAAAGAAGCAATGGTGGTGGAATTATTAAACGGCAGACGAACATGTTTGCCGACTCGACAGGCATGACAAGTGTGATCCTCGATCTTATTGCAACTGAAACTGAAACTCCTAAGAATATGACGAAGTGTGACGGGGTTGGGATGACCCAAGCGAGCGTGCCAGAGATCGACTCCAGCGGAGAGAGCAACCGGTGCGGTGGTGGTGGATGAAGGCAAGTGCACCGGATAGAGCTCGTCGGGGCTGTCACATTGGTGAAGTACCATTCTAGTTCGAGCGTCTTTGACACAAAAACCAAGCTCGTCAAATTCAACGATAACAGGATTTTCATGAGTGAAACAACAAACAGAAATGAGATTCTTAATAAGATGAGGTGACACAAGTATGTTAGACAAAGATAATGGAGTAGAACTAGAAGGAAAAGAAGTGTGCCCAATGTGTGTGATAGGAAGTGCGGAACCGTCCCAACAATGATGCGGCGGTCGGTGGAGACAGGAGTGAAGGAGGCAAGGTGTCCATGTACCATTCACCACCTCCAGTGTAGTTAGTCGGTGTAGGAGCGGCATGCAGTGCGAGGAGGAGCACCGGGTCCCAGGGCGCCGGCGGCAGGGCCGGCGAGGGGGACGGAGACGCCATGGGGAGGCCGTAGCCACCGCTCGCTTGCGGCGGTGGGTACTCTCCACACGGTGTGGGTAGCAGCGCCGGCCGCGAGTGTGGTGCCGGGTAGGCCGGGTGGCCCGCCAAAAAAACCTGCTGGCCTGCTGACAAATGCTGGAGGTGCGGAGCGCCGGCTGGCTGCTGCCCAGCGAGCGGATGCTGGCCTGCTGACGACCCCCACCAGTACCCGGAAGACCCGTACTGTTGGGGAACGTAGTAATTTCAAAAAAATTCCTACGCACACGCAAGATCATGGTGATGCATAGCAACGAGAGGGGAGAGTGTTGTCTACGTACCCACGCAGACCGACTGCGAAAGCATTGACACAACGTAGAGGAAGTAGTCGTACGTCTTCCCGATCCGACCGATCCAAGCACCGTTACTCCGGCACCTCCGAGTTCTTAGCACACGTACAGCTCGATGACGATCCCCGGCCTCCGATCCAGCAAAGCGTTGGGGAAGAGTTCCGTCAGCACGACGGCGTGGTGACGATCTTGATGTTCTACCGTCGCAGGGCTTCGCCTAAGCACCGCTACAATATGATCGAGGTGGAATATGGTGGCAGGGGGCACCGTACACGGCTAAGGAACGATCTCAAGGATCAACTTGTGTGTCTAGAGGTGCCCCCTGCCTCCGTATATAAAGGATCCAAGGGGGAGGGGCTGGCCGGCCAAGGAGGCCGCGCCAGGAGAGTCCTACTCCCTCTGGGAGTAGGATCCCCCCCCCAATCCTAGTTGGAATAGGATTCCTTAAGGGGGGGAAAGAGAGAGAGGGGGGCCGGCCACCTCTCCTAGTCCTAATAGGACTAGGGGAGGGGGGAGGCGCGCAGCCACCTTGGGCTGCCCCTTTCTCCTTTTCACTAAAGCCCACTAAGGCCCATATAGCTCCCGGGGGGTTCCGGTAACCTCCCGGTACTCCGGTAAAATCCCGATTTCACCCGGAACACTTCAGATATCCAAACATAGGCTTCCAATATATCAATCTTTATGTCTCGACCATTTCGAGACTCCTCGTCATGTCCGTGATCACATCCGGGACTCCGAACTAACTTCGGTACATCAAAATGCATAAACTCATAATAACTGTCATCGTAACATTAAGCGTGCGGACCCTACGGTTCGAGAATAATGCAGACATGACTAAGACACATCTCCGGTCAATAACCAATAGCGGGACCTGGATGCCCATATTGGCTCCTACATATTCCACGAAGATCTTTATCGGTCAGACCGCATAACAACATACGTTGTTCCCTTTGTCATCGGTATGTTACTTGCCCGAGATTCGATCGTCAGTATCCAATATCTAGTTCAATCTCGTTACCGGCAAGTCTCTTTACTCGTTCCGTAATACATCATCCCGCAACTAACTCATTAGTTGCAATGCTTGCAAGGCTTATGTGATGTGCATTACCGAGAGGGCCCAGAGATACCTCTCCGACAATCGGAGTGACAAATCCTAATCTCGAAATATGCCAACCCAACATCTACCTTTGGAGACACCTGTAATGCTCCTTTATAATCACCCAGTTACGTTGTGACGTTTGGTAGCACCCAAAGTGTTCCTCCAGCAAACGGGAGTTGCATAATCTCGTAGTCATAGGAACATGTATAAGTCATGAAGAAAGCAATAGCAACATACCAAACGATCGGGTGCTAAGCTAATGGAATGGGTCATGCCAATCAGATCATTCAACTAATGACGTGACCTCGTTAATCAAATAACAACTCTTTGTTCATGGTTAGGAAATATAACCATCTTTGGTTAACGAGCTAGTCAAGTAGAGGCATACTAGTGACACTCTGTTTGTCTATGTATTCACACATGTATTATGTTTCCGATTAATACAATTCTAGCATGAATAATAAACATTTATCATGATATAAGGAAATAAATAATAACTTTATTATTGCCTCTAGGGCATATTTCCTTCAGTCTCCCACTTGCACTAGAGTCAATAATCTAGATTACACTGTAATGATTCTAACACCCATGGAGTCTTGGTGCTGATCATGTTTTGCTCGTGGAAGAGGCTTAGTCAATGGGTCTGCAACATTCAGATCCGTATGTATCTTGCAAATCTCTATGTCTCCCACCTGGACTAGATCCCGGATGGAATTGAAGCGTCTCTTGATGTGCTTGGTCCTTTTGTGAAATCTGGATTCCTTTGCCAAGGCAATTGCACCAGTATTGTCACAAAAGATTTTCATTGGACCCGATGCACTAGGTATGACACCTAGATCGGATATGAACTCCTTCATCCAGACTCCTTCGTTCGCTGCTTCCGAAGCAGCTATGTACTCCGCTTCACATGTAGATCCCGCTACGACGCTTTGTTTAGAACTGCACCAACTGACAGCTCCACCGTTTAATGTAAACACGTATCCGGTTTGTGATTTAGAATCGTCCGGATCAGTGTCAAAGCTTGCATCAACGTAACCTTTTACGGTGAGTTCTTTGTCACCTCCATATACGAGAAACATATCCTTAGTCCTTTTCAGGTATTTCAGGATGTTCTTGACCGCTGTCCAGTGATCCACTCCTGGATAATTTGGTACCTCCCTGCTAAACTTATAGCAAGGCACACATCAGGTCTGGTACACAGCATTGCATACATGATAGAGCCTATGGCTGAAGCATAGGGAACATCTTTCATTTTCTCTCTATCTTCTGCAGTGGTCGGGCATTGAGTCTGACTCAACTTCACACCTTGTAACACAGGCAAGAACCCTTTCTTTGCTTGATCCATTTTGAACTTCTTCAAAATCTTGTCAAGGTATGTGCTTTGTGAAAGTCCAATTAAGCGTCTTGATCTATCTCTATAGATCTTTATGCCTAATATTTAAGTAGCTTCACCGAGGTCTTTCATTGAAAAACTCTTATTCAAGTATCCCTTTATGCTATCCAGAAATTCTATATCATTTCCAATCAGTAATATGTCATCCACATATAATATCAGAAATGCTACAGAGCTCCCACTCACTTTCTTGTAAATACAGGCTTCTCCAAAAGTCTGTATAAACCAAATGCTTTGATCACACTATCAAAGCGTTTATTCCAACTCCGAGAGGCTTGCACCAGTCCATAAATGGATCGCTGGAGCTTGCACACTTTGTTAGCTCCCTTTGGATCGAAAAAACCTTCCGGTTGCATCATATACAACTATTCTTCCAGAAATCCATTCAGGAATGCAGTTTTGACATCCATCTGCCAAATTTCATTATCATAAAATGCGGCAATTGCTAACATGATTCTGACAGACTTAAGCATCGCTACGGGTGAGAAGGTCTCATCGTAGTCAACCCCTTGAACTTGTCGAAAACCTTTTGCGACAAGTCGAGCTTTGTAGACAGTAACATTACCATCAGCGTCAGTCTTCTTCTTGAAGATCCATTTATTTTCAATTGCTTGCTGATCATCGGGCAAGTCAACCAAAGTCCATACTTTGTTCTCATACATGGATCCCATCTCAGATTTCATGGCTTCAAGCCATTTTGCGGAATCTGGGCTCACCATCGCTTCATCATAGTTCGTAGGTTCATCATGATCTAGTAGCATGATTTCCAGAACAGGATTATTGTACCACTCTGGTGCGGATCTCGCTCTGGTTGATCTACGAGGTTCAGTAATATCTTGTCCTGAAGTTTCATGATCATCATCATTAGCTTCCTCAGTAATTGGTATAGATGTCACAGAAACAGTTTTCTCTGATGTACTATTTTCCAATAAGGGAGCAGGTACAGTTACCTCGTCAAGTTCTACTTTCCTCCCACTCACTTCTTTCGAGAGAAACTCCTTCTCCAGAAAGGATCCATTCTTAGCAACAAATATCTTGCCTTCGGATCTGTGATAGAAGGTGTACCCAACAGTCTCCTTTGGGTATCCTATGAAGACACATTTCTCCAATTTGGGTTTGAGCTTATCAGGTTGAAGCTTTTCACATAAGCATCGCAGCCCCAAACTTTAAGAAACGACAACTTTGGTTTCTTGCCAAACCACAGTTCATAAGGCGTCGTCTCAGCGGATTTTGATGGTGCCCTATTTAACGTGAATGCGGCCGTCTCTAAAGCATAACCCCAAAACGATAGCGGTAAATCAGTAAGAGACATCATAGATCGCACCATATCTAATAAAGTATGATTACGACGTTCGGACACACCATTACGCTGTGGTGTTCCGGGTGGCGTGAGTTGCGAAACTATTCCACAATTTTTCAAATGTACACCAAACTCGTAACTCAAATATTCTCCTCCACGATCAGATCGTAGAAACTTTATTTTCTTGTTACGATGATTTTCAACTTCACTCTGAAATTCTTTGAACTTTTCAAATGTTTCAGACTTATGTTTCATCAAGTAGATATACCCATATCTGCTTAAGTCAGCTGTGAAGGTGAGAAAATAACGATATCCGCCACGAGCCTCAATATTCATCGGACCACATACATCGGTATGTATGATTTCCAACAAATCTGCTGCTCTCTCCATAGTACCGGAGAACGGTGTTTTAGTCATCTTGCCCATGAGGCACGGTTCGCAAGTACCAAGTGATTCATAATCAAGTGGTCCTAAAAGTCCATCAGTATGGAGTTTCTTCATGCGCTTTACACCGATATGACCTAAACGACAGTGCCATAAATAAGTTGCACTTTCATTATCAACTCTGCATCTTTTGGCTTCAACATTATGAATATGTGTATCACTACTATCGAGATTCATCAAAAATAGACCACTCTTCAAAGGTGCATGACCATAAAAGATATTACCCATATAAATAGAACAACCATTATTCTCTGATTTAAATGAATAACCGTCTCGCATCAAACAAGATCCAGATATAATGTTCATGCTCAACGCTGGCACCAAATAACAATTATTTAGGTCTAATATTAATCCCGAAGGTAGATGTAGAGGTAGCGTGCCGACCGCGATCACATCGACTTTGGAACCGTTTCCCACGCGCATCGTCACCTCGTCCTTCGCCAGTGTTCGCTTAATCCGTAGTTCCTGTTTCGAGTTGCAAATATTAGCAACCGAACCAGTATCAAATACCCAGGTGCTACTGCGAGCTCTAGTAAGGTACACATCAATAACATGTATATCACAGATACCTTTGTTCACCTTGCCATCCTTCTTATCCGCCAAATACTTGGGGCAGTTCCGCTTCCAGTGACCAGTCTGCTTGCAGTAGAAGCACTCAGTTTCAGGCTTAGGTCCAGACTTGGGTTTCTTCTCCTGAGCAGCAACTTGCTTGCCGTTCTTCTTGAAGTTCCCCTTCTTCTTCCCTTTGCCCTTTTTCTTGAAACTAGTGGTCTTGTTAACCATCAACACTTGATGCTCCTTCTTGATTACTACCTCCGCAGCTTTCAGCATTGTGAAGAGCTCGGGAATAGTCTTGTTCATCCCTTGCATATTATAGTTCATCACGAAGCTCTTGTAGCTTGGTGGCAGTGATTGGAGAATTCTGTCAATGACGCAATCATCTGGAAGATTAACTCCCATATGAATCAAGTGATTATTATACCCAGACATTTTGAGTATATGCTCACTGACAGAACTGTTCTCCTCCATCTTGCAGCTATAGAAATATTGGAGACTTCATATCTCTCAATCCAGGCATTTGCTTGAAATATTAACTTCAACTCCTGGAACATCTCATATGCTCCATGACGTTCAAAACGTCGTTGAAGTCCCGATTCTAAGCCGTAAAGCATGGCACACTGAACTATCGAGTAGTCATCAGCTTTGCTCTACCAGACGTTCATAACATCTGGTGTTGCTCCAGCAGCAGGCCTGGTACCCAGCGGTGCTTCCAGGACGTAATTCTTCTGAGCAGCAATGAGGATAATCCTCAAGTTACGGACCCAGTCCGTGTAATTGCTACCATCATCTTTCAACTTTGCTTTCTCAAGGAACGCATTAAAATTCAACGGAACAACAGCACGAGCCATCTATCTACAATCAACATAAACAAGCAAGATACTATCAAGTACTAAGTTCATGATAAGTTTAAGTTCAATTAATCAAATTACTTAAGAACTCCCACTTAGATAGACATCCCTCTAATCCTCTAAGTGATCACGTGATCCAAATCAACTAAACCATAACCGATCATCACGTGAGATGGAGTAGTTTTCAATGGTGAACATCGTTATGTTGATCATATCTACTATATGATTCATGCTCGACCTTTCGGTCTCCGTGTTCCGAGGCCATATCTGCATATGCTAGGCTCGTCAAGTTTAACCTGAGTATTCTGCATGTGCAAAACTGGCTTGCACCCGTTGTAGATGGACGTAGAGCTTATCACACCCGATCATCACGTGGTGTCTGGGCACGACGAACTTTGGCAACAGTGCATACTCAGGGAGAACACTTCTTGATAATTTAGTGAGAGATCATCTTATAATGCTACCGTCAATCAAAGCAAGATAAGATGCATAAAAAGATAAACATCACATGCAATCAATATAAGTGATATGATATGGCCATCATCATCTTGTGCTTGTGATCTCCATCTCCGAAGCACCGTCATGATCACCATCGTCACCGGCGCGACACCTTGATCTCCATCGTAGCATCGTTGTCGTCTCGCCAATCTTATGCTTCCACGACTATCGCTACCGCTTAGTGATAAAGTAAAGCATTACATCGCGATTGCATTGCATACAATAAAGCAACAACCATATGGCTCCTGCCAGTTGCCGGTAACTCGGTTACAAAACATGATCATCTCATACAATAAAATTTAGCATCATGTCTTAGCCATATCACATCACAACATGCCCTGCAAAAACAAGTTAGACGTCCTCTACTTTGTTGTTGCAAGTTTTACATGGCTGCTACGGGCTTAAGCAAGAACCAATCTCACCTACGCATCAAAACCACAACGATAGTTTGTCAAATAGATTCCGTTTTAACCTTCGCAAGGACCGAGCTGAAGGAAATATGCCCTAGAGGCAATAATAAAGTTATTATTTATTTCCTTATATCATGATAAATGTTTATTATTCATGCTAGAATTGTATTAACCGGAAACATAATACATGTGTGAATACATAGACAAACAGAGTGTCACTAGTATGCCTCTACTTGACTAGCTCGCTAATCAAAGATGGTTATGTTTCCTAACCATGAACAAAGAGTTGTTATTTGATTAACGAGGTCACATCATTAGTTGAATGTTCTGATTGACATGACCCATTCCATTAGCTTAGCACCCGATCGTTTAGTATGTTGCTATTGCTTTCTTCATGACTTATACATGTTCCTATGACTATGAGATTATGCAACTCCCGTTTGCCGGAGGAACACTTTGGGTGCTACCAAACGTCACAACGTAACTGGGTGATTATAAAGGAGCATTACAGGTGTCTCCAAAGGTAGATGTTGGGTTGGCATATTTCGAGATTAGGATTTGTCACTCCGATTGTCGGAGAGGTATCTCTGGGCCCTCTTGGTAATGCACATCACATAAGCCTTGAAAGCATTGCAACTAATGAGTTAGTTGCGGGATGATGTATTACGGAACGAGTAAAGAGACTTGCCGGTAACGAGATTGAACTAGTATTGGATACCGACGATCGAATCTCGGGCAAGTAACATACCGATGACAAAGGGAACAACGTATGTTGTTATGCGGTCTGACCGATAAAGATCTTCGTGGAATATGTAGGAGCCAATATGGGCATCCAGGTCCCGCTATTGGTTATTGACCGGAGATGTGTCTCAGTCATGTCTGCATTATTCTCGAACCGTAGGGTCCGCACGCTTAACGTTACGATGACAGTTATTATGAGTTTATGCATTTTGATGTACTGAAGTTAGTTCGGAGTCCCGGATGTGATCACGGACATGACGAGGAGTCTCGAAATGGTCGAGACATAAAGATTGATATATTGTAAGCCTATGTTTGGATATCGGCAGTGTTCCGGGTGAAATCGGGATTTTACCGGAGTACCGGGAGGTTACCGGAACCCCCCGGGAGCTATATGGGCCTTAGTGGGCTTTAGTGGAAAGGAGAAAGGGGCAGCCCAAGGTGGCCGCGCGCCTCCCCCTCCCCTAGTCCTATTAGGACTAGGAGAGGTGGCCGGCCCCCCTCTCTCTCTTCCCCCCACCCCTTAAGGAATCCTATTCCAACTACGATTGGGGGAGGGGAATCCTACTCCCAGAGGGAGTAGGACTCTCCTGGCGCGCCATCCTTGGCCGGCCAGCCCCTCCCCCTTGGATCCTTTATATACGGAGGCAGGAGGCACCTCTAGACACACAAGTTGATCCTTGAGATCGTTCCTTAGCCGTGTGCGGTGCCCCCTGCCACCATATTCCACCTTGATCATATTGTAGCGGTGCTTAGGCGAAGCCCTGCGACGGTAGAACATCAAGATCGTCACCATGCCATCGTGCTGACGGAACTCTTCCCCGACGCTTTGCTGGATCGGATCCCGGGGATCGTCATCGAGCTGTATGTGTGCTAAGAACTCGGAGGTGCCGGAGTAACGGTGCTTGGATCGGTCGGATCGGGAAGACATACGACTACTTCCTCTACGTTGTGTCAACGCTTCCGCAGTCGGTCTGCGTGGGTACGTAGACAACACTCTCCCCTCTCGTTGCTATGCATCACCACGATCTTGTGTGTGCGTAGGAAATTTTTTGAAATTACTGCGTTCCCCAACAGTGGTATCAGAGCCTAGGTTTTTATGGTTTGGTGTTATATGCACGAGTAGAACACAAGTGAGTTGTGGGCGATATAAGTCATACTGCCTACCAGCATGTCATATTTTGGTTCGACGGTATTGTTGGACGAGACGACTCGGACCAATATTACGCGTACGCTTACGCGAGACCGGTTCCCCCGACGTGCTTTGCACATAGGTGGCTTGCGGGCGACTGTCTCTCCAACTTTAGTTGAACCGAGTGTGGCTACGCCCGGTCCTTGCGAAGGTTAAAACGGAGTCTATTTGACAAACTATCGTTGTGGTTTTGATGCGTAGGTGAGATTGGTTCTTGCTTAAGCCCGTAGCAGCCACGTAAAACTTGCAACAACAAAGTAGAGGACGTCTAACTTGTTTTTGCAGGGCATGTTGTGATGTGATATGGCTAAGACATGATGCTAAATTTTATTGTATGAGATGATCATGTTTTGTAACCGAGTTACCGGCAACTGGCAGGAGCCATATGGTTGTCGCTTTATTGTATGCAATGCAATCGCGATGTAATGCTTTACTTTATCACTAAGCGGTAGCGATAGTCGTGGAAGCATAAGATTGGCGAGATGACAACGATGCTACGATGGAGATCAAGGTGTCGCGCCGGTGACGATGGTGATCATGACGGTGCTTCGGAGATGGAGATCACAAGCACAAGATGATGATGGCCATATCATATCTCTTATATTGATTGCATGTGATGTTTATCTTTTTATGCATGTTATCTTGCTTTGATTAACGGTAGCATTATAAGATGATCTCTCACTAAATTATCAAGAAGTGTTCTCCCTGAGTATGCACCGTTGCCAAAGTTCGTCGTGCCCAGACACCACGTGATGATCGGGTGTGATAAGCTCTACGTCCATCTACAACGGGTGCAAGCCAGTTTTGCACACGCAGAATACTCAGGTTAAACTTGATGAGCCTAGCATATGCAGATATGGCCTCGGAACACGGAGACCGAAAGGTCGAGCATGAATCATATAGTAGATATGATCAACATAACGATGTTCACCATTGAAAACTACTCCATCTCACGTGATGATCGGTTATGGTTTAGTTGATTTGGATCACGTGATCACTTAGAGGATTAGAGGGATGTCTATCTAAGTGGGAGTTCTTAAGTAATTTGATTAATTGAACTTAAACTTATCATGAACTTAGTACCTGATAGTATCTTGCTTGTTTATGTTGATTGTAGATAGATGGCTCGTGCTGTTGTTCCGTTGAATTTTAATGCGTTCCTTGAGAAAGCAAAGTTGAAAGATGATGGTAGCAATTACACGGACTGGGTCCGTAACTTGAGGATTATCCTCATTGCTGCTCAGAAGAATTACGTCCTGGAAGCACCGCTGGGTGCCAGGCCTGCTGCTGGAGCAACACCAGATGTTATGAACGTCTGGCAGAGCAAAGCTGATGACTACTCGATAGTTCAGTGTGCCATGCTTTACGGCTTAGAATCGGGACTTCAACGACGTTTTCAACGTCATGGAGCATATGAGATGTTCCAGGAGTTGAAGTTAATATTTCAAGCAAATGCCCGGATTGAGAGATATGAAGTCTCCAATAAGTTCTATAGCTGCAAGATGGAGGAGAACAGTTCTGTCAGTGAGCATATACTCAAAATGTCTGGGTATAATAATCACTTGATTCAGATGGGAGTTAATCTTCCAAATGATTGCGTCATTGACAGAATTCTCCAATCACTGCCACCAAGCTACAAGAGCTTCGTGATGAACTATAATATGCAAGGGATGAACAAGACTATTCCCGACCTCTTCGCAATGCTGAAAGTTATTATGAGTTTATGCATTTTCCAAGGAGGGCGCGCCAGGAGAATTCTCCAAGGAGGGCGTGCCAGGAGAGTCCTACTCCCTCTGGGAGTAGGATCCCCCCCCCCAATCCTAGTTGGAATAGGATTCCTTAAGGGGGGAAAGAGAGAGAGGGGGGCCGGCCACCTCTCCTAGTCCTAATAGGACTAGGGGAGGGGGGAGGCGCGCGGCCACCTTGGGCTGCCCCTTTCTCCTTTCCACTAAAGCCCACTAAGGCCCATATAGCTCCCGGGGGGTTCCGGTAACCTCCCGATACTCCGGTAAAATCCCGATTTCATTCGGAACACTTCCGATATCCAAACATAGGCTTCCAATATATCAATCTTTATGTCTCGACCATTTTGAGACTCCTCGTCATGTCCGTGATCACATCCGGGACTCCGAACTAACTTCGGTACATCAAAATGCATAAACTCATAATAACTGTCATCGTAACGTTAACGTGCGGACCCTACGGTTCGAGAATAATGCAGACATGACTGAGACGCATCTCCGGTCAATAAGCAATAGCGGGACCTGGATGCCCATATTGGCTCCTACATATTCCACGAAGATCTTTATCGGTCAGACCGCATAACAACATACGTTGTTCCCTTTGTCATCGGTATGTTACTTACCCGAGATTCGATCGTCGGTATCCAATATCTAGTTCAATCTCGTTACCGGCAAGTCTCTTTACTCGTTCCGTAATACATCATCCCGCAACTAACTCATTAGTTGCAATGCTTGCAAGGCTTATGTGATGTGCATTACCGAGAGGGCCCAGAGATACCTCTCCGACAATCGGAGTGACAAATCCTAATCTCGAAATATGCCAACCCAACATCTACCTTTGGAGACACCTGTAATGCTCCTTTATAATCACCCAGCTACGTTGTGACGTTTGGTAGCACCCAAAGTGTTCCTCCGGCAAACGGGAGTTGCATAATCTCATAGTCATAGGAACATGTATAAGTCATGAAGAAAGCAATAGCAACATACTAAACGATCGGGTGCTAAGCTAATGGAATGGGTCATGTCAATCAGAACATTCAACTAATGACGTGACCTCGTTAATCAAATAACAACTCTTTGTTCATGGTTAGGAAACATAACCATCTTTGATTAACGAGCTAGTCAAGTAGAGGCATACTAGTGACACTCTGTTTGTCTATGTATTCACACATGTATTATGTTTTCGGTTAATACAATTCTAGCATGAATAATAAACATTTATCATGATATAAGGAAATAAATAATAACTTTATTATTGCCTCTAGGGCATATTTCCTTCACGTACACGGGCGGAGCCCCGTACGTAGGATTCCCGTACATGGGAACGGGCGCGTTGAACGCCCCGCACAACAGCAAGGGGTCGACGGGCAGAGGCGGCGCCGGCGGCGGGGCGACGACGGACTGGCCGGAGAGCGCCGCCGGAGGCGGCGCCGCTCCGTACGGCGCAGATGGGACGGCGGCGCCGTAGGAGCCTACCGGCAGTTGAGCGGCAGAGTCGCCGAAGACCGGCGACAGTGACGCGGCGGAGACCGAAGCAGTGGCAGCCATGAAGGCGCCGGCCAGGGAAAGCAGCGGCGAAGAAGCCAAAAACGAAGCAGCCGCGGCTAGCGGGTAGTAGGTGGCGCGAGCGGCGCGACTCGGTTGACAGGGAGGCGCGCACGGGCGATCGGGTGCAGCGGGTTCAGCAGCTGGTGGGCGATCGAGAAAAGCGGCAGGCGGGGGAGCGAGTGCAGCGGCTGGCGGGGCTAGCGGGCGATTGGTGCAACGCGCTGGCGGCTAGCGAGCAGTTGCGATCGGCAGGCAACTAGCAACAGAGGAGGCCGTACCGATGTAGTACCTTTGCATTAAGCCCTAGATCACACACAAATACTTGGTGGATCAATGGCAGAATCATCTGAGTGGAAAACACCGTGGAAGTGATCGGCGTCAGCGTTGTGATCTGTGTAGCCCCCTAATGCCCGACTGCTGGCAAACGGAGCAGCGCCGGCGGATGGCAAGCGGCACTGCAGGAGCAACAAGACTGACGAGCGAAGCGATCGGGGTGCTTGGCGCGGGCAAGGGAGGGAGGAGCGGCGGCTAGCGCGGGAGACGCGCGGGCAGCGGCGGCTGGGTGGCGACGGCGGCGGCGGCGCATGAGGAAGCACGCGGCGGCGGCGGCAACGGAAGGCGAAGATTAAAACCTAAAAACCGGTATCATGTAGAATATGTGAATTGCACGATGTATTGCTCTTTGTACATAAGCACGTATATATGATGTACAAAGATGGGCCACGAACCTCAGCTATACAAAGAACTAGGAGGCGGGCACAATACATAATATGCACATAACACATATACTCAACACTGTTGAGGTTGCTGAGAGCATCTCCAGCCGTTGGCCCCCCAGGAGGCGCTAAAAATCGCCCCCTGGGGACGTGCTGGGGGCGTGACGCCACCCAGTCGGGGCGCCCACAGTTTTTTTTGGAAATTAAAGTGCGGCACAAACATGGCGCAAATTCAACCATTTTCGGCGAGTTCATGCATATTTCGGCGAGCTCAAACCAAATTCAACCAAACACGGCGCAAACACGCCCATACATATTTAAAATATTTTACAAAAAGAAAAAAATGCACTACTAGGCCCGCCCGCCGTCTCGCTCGCCTCGCCGCTCCTCGCCGCCCGCCGCCCTTGCAGTTCTACATGCCGAGGAGGCTATAGAACCGCGTGTAGTCGCCATCGTCGTTGTCGTCGTCGTCGTCGCCTCCGCCGTGGCCGCCGTCCCAGCTGCAACCCTCCCCGGGTTGGCGCGGCGGGTTGGACGGTCCGGCGGCGTCCTCGTTGTCGTCGCTGTCGAGGATCACGACGACGTGCTCGTCCTCGTGCCCACGCTTGTCGGTGGCGATCTCCTCCAGGGCCCGGGTCTGCCAAACCATCTCAGTCCGGACATAGTCGTCGCGCGCCCATTGTAGGGCGTCCTCGTCGGAGAAGCCGCGCCGGGCTATCTCCTCGTACTCCGGGGGGAGGCTGGGCTCCGGTTTGGGCACGACGAGGACGAGGCGGCCCGAGGCCGGGGCATAGTTAGCGATGCGGACACCGGAGCTGCGGGTGCGCCGGCTGACAGGCGTGTCGTCCTGGGGCTCCGGCTTGACGGGGCGGAGATAGGGAGAGCCACCCAACTGACCGGACGAGGAGGAGGACGCCCCGGGGTCCATGCGACTCGGCATCCACAAGTTCCCACGGCGGCGAGAGAAGGACGGGGGCTCGGGGTACTCCAGCCTCGGCGTGTTGCCGCCCTCGATGTACTCGAGGACGGCCTCGAGCGTGCGGCCGGGCACGCCCCACCATCGGCGCCGCCCCTCAGAGTTGAGCCTGCCGGAGGGCACGACGCCGTTGGTGGCCTCGAGCTGTTCGGCGTGGCGGCGGCGGAAATATGGCTCCCAGAGCAGGTTGTCGGGGACGTAGCGCGGACCCTCCCTCGCCGCCCGCGGTAGGGACGCGCGGATACACGCGATCTCCGCACGCCGCGCCGCCCCGGTGGGCGGTGGTGGCACCAGGACTCCGCAGGCGCTGATTCTCCAGGCCGCGGGCACCCGCGTGTCCGGCGGGGCAGGGTACTTAGCCTTGAAGAGGAGCCAAGCTTCGTCCTCATGAAGGTGGCGGCGGCCGAAGCCGTTCGCCGCCGCACCGTCGCCTGGGAATCGTTCGGCCATTGCGACGGCGAGGGGACGGCGAGGGGAGAGGGAGGAAGGGGAGAGGGTGCGTCGGCGGTGGAGAGGGAGCAAGGGGAGAGAGGGCACGTCGGCGGTGGAGACTCTGTGCGTGCCACCGGCGCGCTGGGTTCGTCTTATATAGGCGGAGGCGCCGCGAGCACGCGTGGCCGCCGCGTCTACCCGTGGCATGCGCGGGGACGCGCGTCGTCGCGCCTTCACTGCGCCGCCCGTGAGGCATCAATGGCGGAGGCTGACCGGCGCGCCAGCGCGCGGCAGCTTTGGCATTGATTCACCGCGGGAAACGAGGCGATGAGGACGACAAAGCGGCGAGAAGCGAGACGAGTCGCTGGCAAGGAGGGCCCGCAACTCTTTCACACCAAAAACGATTCGCCCGGCGCCCCCGAGCGCCCCCAGCATGCCGGGTTCGGCTTGGGTCCGCCGGCGCCAATTTCAGCCCGAGCCGGCGAAAATTGGGCCCTTGGGGGCGCGACTGGGCCGATTTTTTAATGCTAGCGGCCGAAAAGTCGTCTGGGGGCCTTATTGGGGGCGTGACTAGAGATGCTCTAAGATGCCTCGGTCCAGACTTCATGGAAGTGGGAAGCCGTCCCTCATTAGGTGCTGAATTGCAAACCGTGACCTTAAAGGTCTCTCAGCTGCCCGGTAATGAGCCTAGTAGCAGCAAAGCTCTCACTTCATCTTCAAATGTTATTCCCATTGAAGAAAGCTGATTTATAATGCCTTGAAATGTATTCACATGATCTGCAATTAGAATGCCCTCTTTGTACCTCAAGCACATCAATTGTTTGATCAAGAACATCTTGTTTGTACCTTCTTTTCGGGCAAACAACTCTTCCAATTTCTGCCATAAGGTGCGTGCATGTGTCTCATCAATGATATGGTTCAAAACATTATCATCAACCCATTGCCGAATAAACCCACAAGCTTGACGATGAAGTACCTTTCACTGACCTTCCTCAATGCCCTCCGGCATCTCAGTGGAGAACACTGGCTTCCAGTATTCTTTCATATACAACAAGTACTCCATCTTGCCCTTCCATGCTTGATAATTTGTACCATTCAAAGATATCATCCTGCTGGTATTCACTTCCATCTTTCACCACAAGAAACTCAGCAATTTGCACAAGCAAACCGAGGCTCTGATACCACTTTGTTGAGGCTGGACAGCAACAATGCGCTGCACAAATTCACCGACACGGCAAATATGCACACTACACAGCCCCCTCCACTTGTGACGAACTTTGAGGACAGCTTCAACCAGCAAGTAAGCAGCGGAATAACACAAACAACATGCATATGTGACACAGGATTTAACGTGGAAAAACCTCCTCAACTTGAGGAGTAAAAAACCACAGCTGTGGACCGACCGGTCCACGCAACTTCAGTATGAGAATGATGAGTACAAAGTCTTCTCTAGAACCTCTAGAGAGATTTACAACACACTCTCCACGTTGCCAACCGGCAACAGCAACAACAACCACAAGAGGCAAGGTTTCAGCAAAACAGAGTTTACACAGCTTCTGTACCCTCCAGTATTTTGCAAACTGCTCTTAAACCGCTGAACCAAACAGCACCAAATTTGGCAGACAAGTAGACACACGAGTTCCTGAGATCCCCTCCAAATTTCAGCTCAATCGGACATCGTTTGCCTACCCAAACTGTTCGTCTCCCAAAACTACTCTGTTCTGAAACTGCAGCAGTCAGAGCTGACAAAACCACTCTCAAATCTGATGCTCCACTGACCCAATCCTCAAACCAGCTAATCAGATCGAAGTACTCAAAGTAAGGAACGAGCTCACCAAGTTTGGGGTCGATCCAAGCACGTTTGAGCCTCCAATCACCAGATTGAACACTGTCTAGTCAGATGCAGCAAATCTGGACAGAACCTCTGCTTCTTCTTCCTCTCTCTCTCTCAGGTTGTGGTTTCTCTTGTGTGTTCTCTCTCTCCCTCTCACGAATGGCAGCCACCACCCAGCAAGGGGTGGAGTGGCTAGGGTTTTCTCCTTGCTTCACTTCCCTTGGAAGCGCTCTCAACCGTTGGATGCAGCGAAGATCAACGGCTGACATGTGTTGGACTTATGGGCTGATGTTGGGCTGCCAACACACCTCCATGTGGAGGGACTTAGCCCAACAGAGTCCTCGGAGCACAGTACATCCAACCACCATCCGCTCAACACCAACACAGACGGCCGTCTCGTACGAGCGCCAGGAGAAACTAGCCGGCCGCGACATGGAGACGGGGCTCACGTTCCCGGATGGTGAGGCGATCGTCTGATTTCTTTTTCTCCTCTCACCTTTGCATCAGCATGCATCGAGCACAAAGTCAACGCCAACCAAGAAAAATGCACCGCTGCTGCCGGAGTTTTGTCTATGCAAGACTCGTTTCAGGTATCGTGTTCTTTGCCGTAGATGACTCGGTAGCAGCCGGAGCTCTCCCACGACGCAGCCCAACCGCTAGCCCCGGCGCTCTACCATGGCGGCCTTCATGGTGCTCGGCGAATAGGCCATGATGTACAGATCACGACGCACAGATTGCGACGAACAAGGCTACAAGTTTTGCATCACGCTCTTGGAGGAGACGGCCTGGCGGAATCGGAGCCCGCTGATGACGCAGCCCGAGACTCGCCTTTCCCTTCATGGCATACAGATCCTCGACGGAACCAGTGTCCCCAACAACGCGGCCCACGATCGGCCCCTCCTTCATGAGGTGCACGTCCCTGACGGATAGGTCAATGGAGAACGGGTGACAGGCTTACAAGTTTTGCACCACGTTTCTTGGAGGAGACGGTGTGGCAGAATCGGTGCTCGTTTCCTCCTTCATGGCATACAGATCTTTGTTCGAACCAGAGTTTGCAGCGATGCAAAGACCGGTCCCTCCTTTGAGAGGTGCACCCACCGTGGCGAACAGGACCTTGGCATACAGGTCCATGGCGTCGCCGGCATACAGGTCACCCTTTGGCATAGCACCAGCCCAAGGCGACACGGCCTCGTGAGGCGGCCCCCTTTGTCTTGGCGGACCATCGAATACTCGGCGTCTAGCCGAGACGAGGTGCCAACCACCCCGGCCATGCCAATGTGAGCGCGCGTCAGTTTTTGCAGTGACGCCGGTCTCCCCAAACCGTTACTCCTGCAAGGAGTAGCCCCTTGCATACCCGACGAAGCTATTGGTCATCAAGAAGTATGATCCGAGCGCGACCCATGCTACCCCAACACCAACTACTTCAACGCTGTCATGACCGATGAGGCACGACGGCGAGGGCGGGCGCGGCCACCGCTAAGGCCACGCTACATGCGACGCGTGTAGCGATGAGGACATGGGCTCTCCCGCCGCCCACACACATCGCTATCATCATGCATGGAGGACGCGAAGCGAAGACGACGAAGCAGACCACACAGCTCAATCGGAGGTATCCCGTGGAGCAACCCGCGGGAGTAATTAACCGAAAGCCTTTCGAGGCCCTGGAAACCAGGAGACCGCAATCGCCACAGTGCCGCACTAGTAGGCCACAGAGCGCATTTGTTTTCTTTACAGAATCTTGTAATTTTATTTCTCCATTGAGATTAATGAAATACTCGTTTTCCGTACCTTTTTCTTTGTGTACTACGGTACACTGGCACGCCCGCATATTTACTTTCCCCTTTTCCGCGCAAGAGAGAAATACACTCCCCTTTCCTTCTCCTGGAGCTTTAGATATTTTTCTCATGTCAAACAATGCCGCCCACCGTCGATGTCGTCAAGACGGCGCCATGAAGGTCGTCATCCAGGCTCGCTCCCTCTTCGTCATGACAGCGCCGTAGAGGACGCCGACACGTAGCTCGCCGAGATGCCGCCCACTGTCGCCGACGTCGTCAAGCCGGGGTCATGGCGGTTGATGGCACGGAGCTCGCCGAGATGCCGCCCACTGTCGGTGATGTCGTCAAGCTGGCGCCATGGCGGTTGATGGCACGGAGGTCTCCATCACCGCTTGTTCCCACTACGCCACGACGCCCTTAGTAGTAGACAATGACACCGAGCCTGTCTCTACTTTGTCGATACGGAGAGACGCCATTCAAGACGGAAACTTGGAGTTCGCCCGTCATGCCCTTCGTCCTCCCACGAAGCGGGTGCACCCGCCGGTGACTCCTTGAGGTGGCCGTGTTGAAGATGGAGCCGGAGCTGTCAACTCTTCTACGTGGTGCAACGGTGCTGCCACAATGGAAGCAAACGACGCCCCAACTTGGTGCCAACACCGCGCCAGTCCCTCCTTTACCCCGCAGCAGCATTGGCGTGCAGGTCGACGGCCGGCTAGCCATCACCGAGAGACCTGGGTCTCCCTGTGCAAACATGGGAGGTACTCCCTGTGCAAAACATGCACGTACCTCGCATGTGCACGTGCATGGGCCATGCATGTACTCCATGTTGGTGGAATGGCAACGCATTTACATCAATCATAAAAAGAAATACATGAAAGAAGCTGCACACAGGAGCTACCACCTGAAGACGACGCCGGCGAAGCTTGTCGACACAACGCCTACTTCGTCATGCCCGGTGTCACTGGAGATGGGGACACGGAGCATGCCACCCCCCACTCGTCGTCCACTTCGTCCTGCTGTACGCCATTCAAGGAGTCATCCACTCGCCGCGCCGGACGCTCTAGGAAGGCCAGAGTCCGTGAAGATGGTGCCCTGCCATGGTGCCGCTGCCACCCGCGTCACACTCATTGGAGGCCAAAGCCAAGAAAGTTAGCGACATCTGAAGACAAGGCGCGGCTGCAGGGCGACTCAACGGGACTTCAACGACTGCACCTCTCCTCTACGAACTCGTGAGACGACGCCTTGACTACACCGACTGCCGCGGACTCGGCGTGTGGAGGGGCGAGGCGTCGACTACACCGGCCATGCTAATGTGAGCCACCCGATGGTCATACACCGACGCCGGTCTCCATCGACAATTACACCCGCAAGTCGTAGCCCTTTGCATACCCCGACGAAGTTTCTGGTCGTCGAGAAGTCTAAGCCGAGCATGATCCATGCTACCCAACAACAACTACTCCAACGCCGTCAAGACCAACGAGGCATGACGGCGAGGGCGGGCGCAGCCACCGCAAGGGCCAGGATACTTGCGGCGCGTGTATCGACGAGGACACGGGATCTGCCGCCGCCCACACACACATCACCATCATCATGCATGGAGAACGTGAGACGAAGACGACAACACAGACAATCGAAGGTATCCTGTGAAGCAACCCGCGGGAGTAGTTAACCGGAAGCCTTCCGAGGCCCTGGGAACTAAGAAACCGCAATTGCCACAGTCAGGCTGGTTGTGCTATAGTAGGCCACGGAGCACGTTTGTTTTCTTTATGTGATCTTGTAATTTTATTTCTCCAATAAGATTAATAAAATACAAATTTTCCGTACCTCCTTTTCTTTGTGTACATTGGTGCGCCCACATACTTTTTTTTCCTTTCCCCGGCGTATGACCAGGGCGGTTCTGAGATTTTGGAGCCCCAAGCGAGGCTAATATTTGGGGCCCTTAATATAGACATCATAACAACAAAAATGAATATATGTATATATGAAATATTACCGTTAACACTTGAATGCATCTAAAATCAGTATGCATATATCGAATAACTTATACATATTACCTTAAACATTTCTTCTAATATTCCTTGATGCAAAGTCACTTCTAATATTTCTCCATAGTGGACGTTGCATCATCTCGCAAAATGAATCTCATAATCTTCAATTCGTAAATAATAAAATATAACTCAACATCACATGAACCATCAAGAAAGGAAGTCTCTGCAAACTTGATGCAACACTCTTGAAGTTCAATATCATTCAATGATCTCAGGGTGCCCAAACTCAACAAAAAATCCGAATATTTCCTTGAACACCATGAGTTCTTTAAATCTATCTTTCAAAGAAATGATCACCATAGCAACCCCAAAAGAGACAATGTCATCTAAAAAAAGTTCGTCCGGCCCCCGCGTCGCTCCCGCAGGGGCGACTCAGGCGGCGCCAACCCTAGCCACCGCTGGGCCCCCTCCCCTTCCCCTCTACCTCGTCACCACCGGAGGGGGTCGCCGGCAAGCCGCGCGGCCACCGAGGGAGGTGGCGGCGAGGATCTGCCTGCTCCGTCGCGCGCGGGGGGCTCTGGAGGCGAGGCGGCGGCCTCGGGTGGTGGCGCGACGCCGTTCTCAGCCAGCGGCGGCCGCGGGTGCTGGCCGGCTGCCTTGGCCGCTCGGGCGGCAAGGTGGCGGCGGGTGGAGGCTGCTGGACGCCGGGCTGCGGGGGCCCCCGTCCGGATCTGACGCCTTCGCCTCCAACGCTCAGATCCCCTTTCAGATCCAGTCTTCGGTCGTCCCTGGCTGATGGCACCGTGTTTGAAGCTAGGGCTGGGGGCGGTGGAGTGCCCGGAGAAATCCAGGCCGATTCAGCCGGCCACGACGGCGGCGACGCCCGCGGGCGCCGTCCCCTACATGTAGGCGCCGTTTTGGCACTTCCCTCCCCCTTTTGCCTTTCTCCCCTGCTCGTTTCCGGGCGAAAGCCAAAATCCATCAGGATTGGGCGGCAGCGACGCCCGTGGCGCCGTCTCCTTCATGAAGGTGCCGCCTTGGGTGAGTTTTGGGGCTATGGCGAGTCTGCTCCGTTGGTAGGCGTTCGGCGGCTACGTGGTTGGAGGCTGTTTAGGCTTCCTCCATTGCAGCTTTGTCATCAACAGTCTCGCGCCGTGCATTTGCTTCTCCTCGTGTGCAGTTCCTCTCAGTGCCAAGGTTCTCCTTGTTGAGCCCGGCGCTGCAAGTTGGCGGTGCTCTGGTTTGGTCTTTCCGGTAGCTTCGGTGGCGGTTAATCATCCTAGCTCTAGGGAGAGCGTTTCCATCTTCCGACGGATCGACGCCTCGAGCCAGGCGAGGGGGCAGGGAGCCCCTTTCGGAGATGGAGAAGGGTGTATCCGTTTGGCCGCAGCCCATGGAGCTGACAACGTGTGCCTTCCAATCTACAAGTTGTGTCTTCTCAAGGCCTCCCTGGTGTCACTGAGCGATGGATTGCGATCGATGGAGGGCTTCACTCTCTTCAAGCTGCTCCTGGGCTTTAGTTTTTCTTCATCTTTGCTTGTAGGTTGCGTGAAGCTAGCTAGCTGTTGCAGAGCACCATGTATCTCTTAGCTGTTTTTTTTTCTGCTCCTGTAAGTGGGTTGTTGCTGTAATCCTGACCGGTTGATGGCTTTGTTAATTTAAAGCCGGGCTCGTCGTGAGCCTTCGTTCTAAAAAAAAAAAGCAACCCCAAAAGAATATTTAACTTGAAAAGCCCTCTCACCTTCTAGGATTTATTAGGAACCGCAATAAGACTATAGGATGTACCTCGGATGGCCAAATCGTTGGTCGATGGAGAGAAAAGAGGGGTTGTGACGACGGCCCCTGGGGAATTCACATCGGCGGACGATCTGAATTACAAATGAAAATTCGATTGAGGAGAAAAGGGAGAAGGAGCGCCGAGCGTGCAGTTGCGAAGACTACGCGTTCGCGGCCGCTGTGAAATTGGGAACCGCGGAGCGAATGTGTGCATGATGGAAGGGAACAATCAGTTCCTTTTTACACGTGCACGTACTAATCTAGGAACAAACAAATCTGAAGGATCAAACAGTTGCTTATTTTTCGACATGCACGTACAAACTACTCCGTAGGAAGGTGAGACCTCCTCCTTAGCGCCTTCAGCACCAAATAAAGGAGGCAGCGCTCGCGCGCCCCCGCTATATGGGCCAGCCCAACTTTCAGGCGAGCTATCGCACGCAATGCGCCTCTTCTCCCCGATACGCTGGTGGTTGCTCATTCAGTTACCTAAAAAAATTCGTTTCAGCAGTTAACCACTTATGGTTGACCGGTCCATCGTGGACTAGTTGACCATTTACCTTTGACTTTCTGAGAAAATGCAAAAATAAAAGAGCTAAAAATTCACAAAAAGTTCAAAAAAATTGGCAAAAGTTCGCGAATTCAAAAACTTTCATGGATTTGAAAGAAATTTGCAAATAAAAAACAGTCCATCAATTTTGAAAAAAAATGCACAAATTTAGAAAAAGACATGTACATGAAAAAAGTTCATTCAGTTTAAAAAAAGGTTCATCAAATTTTGATAAATATTCATACAATTTGGAAAAACTTCATCGATTTTGAGAAAAGTTCATCGATTTTTTTTAAAGTTCATCCAATTTGAAAAATGTTCATCGAATTTAAAAAAAGTTTACCTATTTCGAAAAAAGATCATCTAATTTGGAAAACGTTCATTGATTTTCGGAAAAAGGTCATCCAATTTGAGAAAAAGTTCATCACTTTTGGAAAAGTTCATTCATTTTGAAATAAAGTCCATCAGTTTGTAAAAAAAGTTCACTAATTCGAAAAAATTTCATTGATTCTGAAAAAATGTTCACGAATTCGGAAAAAGTTCATCAATTTTGGGAAATAAGTTCATGAAATCAAAAAAAGATCATCGGATTTTAAAAAAAGTGCATCGATTTGCAAAAAGTTCATCAATTCTAAAAAAAAGGTTCAAAATTTTGAAAAGGTTAATGGATTTTGAGAAACATTTCGTGGATTTGAGAAAAAAAGAAACTAAACGAAAAAAGAAAGGAGAAAAAGTAAGTGAAGAAGAAAAAGGGGACGAAGAGGGCTAGTATTCACAAGAGATGCTGTTACAGTGTGGTTAGTGCGCTCCATGTAGGACAAAGTGGTCGCAGGATCGAATCACCTCGCGCGCG
The DNA here is from genome assembly GCF_056163025.1 of Triticum urartu. Lineage (NCBI taxonomy): Eukaryota > Viridiplantae > Streptophyta > Magnoliopsida > Poales > Poaceae > Triticum > Triticum urartu. The sequence goes on from NC_141873.1 coordinate 556,346,433, forward strand.
CATGTTTTGTGCAGTTTTTCACATAAAAAACCAACTAAATGGGCCCGCCCAGCGCGGACGGCTGGTGTGCGCCGGTTTGCGGAATACAAAGAATCAGGCGCATAAGGCGCCGAATAGGAACCAGCTAGGAACGAATCGTTGGCTCGCTGTGTGCGTATGTTCTGCTGTACCACGTGAGGCCCAGCCATCCAGCCCATAGAATTTTTTTTATCACCGAAAATATGTTGGGCCATAGCGTACCTGTATATACCCTGCGGAGGGGCCCCTCGATTTTGGGTGCCCGGGGCGGCCGCCCCCCAGCACCCCCCCCCCCCCCCCTCAGGGCCGGCCCTGCGTATGAGAGAAATACACTCCCTCTTCCTTTCTCCCGGAGTAGATATTTTTCTCCACCTAAAAAAACAAAAGATATTTTCTCGCGTCAAACAGATATTTTCATCAAAAAAGGATGGTTCTGATAAAGCCTCGGTCGCCTCTGATGTCCATGTCAAGCTTAATGGATATGCGTTTCGGTTTGTGCTGAAGGAGGATGATTTCATCCCTGACGCTGACTTCATTCCGCAGGTTTGGAAAAACCATGATCATGGTGTAACCGGGATGAAGATATGCTAGATTGGGATGCGAACAAGAGAACAAAAGTATCCAATCCGTTGGTGAATATTTGGCGCCAGGGGCTCAAACACGTTCCATGTGAATATGTGATCTATGCTACAGTTCCAACCAATGCCAATCTCGTGCATGCATAACGGCGGGCGAGACGTGCCGTCTACAACTCTAGTGCAACCTGCGACTACTCATAGTCATATTGCTCGTGCGTTGTCATCGTTTGTGGCTCCTTCAGACTAGTGGCCTTCTTTGCTGCAGGTGCAGGCGTCAGTTGCCTGTGTAAATATTGTGCCATTAGCCGCGTCCTTACAGAGGGCCTAGGCTACGTCCGCACACGGCCATGCAGCGGCTGTCACCGTGCCCATGCAGGGGGCAGAGATTATGTCTGCACTTGGCCATGTAGCGGCTTCGGTCCGTGCGCAAGGTTCTACGACGCCGTCCGTCGAGACTTCTTCAGCTCCTGCTCAGGTTGCGGTGGTTCCCCTCGGTCCAGCGGCGGATCGTCCGAGTGGCTCGGCCATGACACCCGTTGCGGTCGATCGGTGGGACTTGCGGCGCGTCCCTCTTCAACGACCTATGGGACAGTTCGGACGCCGCGGAGCTCGCAGCAATCAACACCAACATCTCGACCTGAGAAACAACATAAGAGCAACTCCAATGGGCTGACCCAAATGGACGGCGCATTTGTCTTTTTTTGTCCGTTTGGGTCAACCGCCTGCCCGGTGTCTGCCCAGTTTTGCATTTGGGTCGGCAGTGCGCCCAACGCGCCTATCCATTTCATGTCCGCACTCAATTTAAAAAAAAAGGCCCGCGGCCACAGATCATGCCAGCTGCCATAGATCATGCCGGCACCATGCCAGCACCGGCATACATTGCCGGCTTCAAAAAATATCACCGTAGTTAATGCTGGCGCACTCGCCAGCGGCCGACACACATGCCAGCACACAAAAAGAGGTGAGACTTGAGTTCGACCACGCCATCGCGGCCTCGTGGTCATGCCAGCACACAAGCCGGCATGCAAAAAAGGAAGGCGCTCACGGCCACGGGATCACTCGTTGGTGAACTTGAGCATGTCGGCCTACATCTTCTCGAACCACGGCCTCTTCCTTGGCGACACGGTGTTGAGATCCACCTTCATGATTTCCACCTCGGTCATCATGCTCGCGAGAGACACTTCTTTCGCCTTGGTCTTGGCGTTGGCCGCCTCGATCTCTAGCATCTTGGCTTGCTTCTCCGCCTCCAGCTCGAACATCTTGGCTTGCTTCTCCGCGTCCATCTCAAGCCTCCTCCTTTGGATCTCCATGAAAGCATTTGCTCTTCCTTGAAACGTCGGCGCTCCTCCTCCCTGAGTCCTTCTTGTTCATCATGCCCTCCACACTTGCGATCAAGGCGTTGGATGCCGCATCCCGCTTGTCCTCCTTCTTGGAGTTGGTCTTCCCCTGCGGCCGTGCCGGCTCGCCCTCCCCAACCTCCTCCACGGCTTGCTTCCACCCACGCGACTTGAGGGCGGCATATTGTGCCTTCAACTTCTCCTCGTCCTTGATGACCCGAAAGCAATGGGAGAGGTTGAAGCACTTGCCATTGTGTTGAACCTTGAATGCCTCCAAAGCTTGAAATGCCTACAAAATGTTTCCATGCAAGCATATGGGCAAATGATATGCAAATGAACACACAAGCATGAACTTGATGACACAAAAGAGGGCGGCTTGCTAGCATACCATGTTTTGCATGTCGATACCGCTCACGGGGCGGGCCTTGACGCTCTCAAGAGTGGCACAAAACTTGTTGCACTCTTGTTGGATCACCCTCCATCACTTGGAAATGGACACCCACCCGCGCGTGCTCACAATTTGGTAAGGCGGAAACTTCTTGCGCTCATGAAACTCTCGGTGGACACGAATCCAAAAGGTTGAATGCTTTTGTTCGGCGCCCGTCTTAGGGTCTTGTCCAATGTCTCGCCAACACTCGCAAAGAAGCTTGTCCTCGGCAGCCGTGTATGCCTTCGTGCGCTTGCTCTTGCGCTTCGGCTTAGGACCAGCGGCTTGGTTGGCGAGCTCGTCCTCGAACAAAGGCTCCACTTTGATGTCGCACTAGTCCTCTTCCTCCCGTAGTCGTCTGGGAACTCGTGGTCGAGTGGGAAGCCGTCCAGGTCCATGCCGACCTGATAATGCATGAAGGCCGCCTGATCGGGATCATAGCCAGCGGCCGGCGTGAACGCCCCGCGGCCGTCCTGGCTTTGTGTCTCATCGGGATCGTAGCCAGCGGCCGGCGCACCGCCCTCGAAGATGAGGTTCTGCATGTAATCCTCTTCGATGGCGGACGACATTCCCTCGAACAGGTTGCGGGCGTCCGGGAGCACGCCGGCCGGCGTCTGCCGCGCGCGTTTCCTCGTGCCTCCGGATGAGGAGCCACCGGCCACGGGGGTGGTGTTGAGGTCAACGGGCGCGGGCGGGGGCGTGGAAGGCGCGACCACGCTCATGTCGGGCGAGCACTCCCCGGAGAGGCGGGAGGCCTGCGGGTACACGTGGAAGCCGAGCATCGGGTTGCAAGCCCACGCGCGGGGCGAGTCGGGCAGCACCATCCGAGGGAACGCCGATGAGCCGGTGCTGGCCACGGCAAAAGGCGGCGTTGATGAGGCCGTGCTGGCTAGGGTTTAACCCTGGTATGTAGAGTGCCTCTCTCGTTGCCGCCGCGACGGGGCGTTGGTGACCTCCTGCTGCGCGGCGGCGCCGACGGCGGCGTGCGCGGCGGCCTCATCCCTCGCGTTCGTGGCGTGCCTCCGGCCCTTCCTCTTGGCCGACTCCCTTGCCCGTTGTTCGGGCGTCAGCGGCTTCTTTGGCTTGGGCGCGGCGGCGGTCTTGCGCGGGGCATGAGGCTTGCCTTTCCCGGAGGGGGTGGCGGTGCCAGACGAGGCGAGGGAGGCGAGGCCAGCGGCGGCGTCGAGGTCGATGTCGTCGTCCAAGGCGGGTGCTGGGCGGGAGCACGCGCGGGCGGGAGGGTTTTGGGGGGAAATGGGGGGAAATGGTGGTGGCTGCCACCGACCGGCGGGCCCGGGGAGAGGACGCCATGCGGACGCCAAGCGGACGCGCGTCCGTTTGGGTCGGCGCGTTAGGCCGCCTTTTGTGTCCACGCCGACCCAAACGGACGCCAGCGGATGAAATGGATCACCCCATTGTAGTTGCTCTAAGACACCGATGGGTACTATGTCTGTCTGGAGGGATGGCTTCGCCCCTTCGGCGTAGTAACCGTCAGGCCATCTCTGCGGATGGTTCCTCTCCGACTGATGAACATTCACTAGCAAAGGCAATGCGTTCATAGGCCTCGAGGAATTTGGACCCACGCTAGGTACCTCGCTTGCTCAATCTTTTCTTTCATTTTCGGATACTCGCATTTCCTCCAGCTTAAAGAATGTTGGTATATCCATGGGGGAAAATGGTAATGAAAATAATCTGTCGGTTGAGTCACTTAAACATATGGAGATTGACTGTTTAAAGGTTTCTCCGAAGTGTAATAGCACCCCACCTAACCCCAAAACCGAGGAGGAGGATGAAACAGATGTCAAATATGATGTTCCGCTTATCTCCCACTTGGTTGGTGAGGGTACCGAGGTAGGTTTGGATGACGCAAGACCTGGGTCTATATTTTGTGACTTCGCAGCGTATTCATGGAAATTAAATCGCATTCCTCTAAAAAGAAACAAAAACCTCCAAGAATGTGAAATGTTCCACACCGAACTAAGTTTCCACATGAGAGGCATGTTTTGGAATAGCAGAAGTCTCTCAGACTTGCCTAAACATAAACACGTCGGTGATTGTGTGCGCAAACATGGGTTGGACTTTGTGGCAATTTCCGAGGCAGGTAAATGTGACCTCCGCCCGAATGTCCTCGATCACTTATTAGATGATTTCAACTACACATGGCATAGTCTATTAGCTCGTGGAAGGTCTGGAGAAATCCTTCTTAGAATACAGACCATGATCATGGACTTGTTGGCCTTTTTGACTGCTGAATTTCATATCAAAATTCACTTACAAAACAGAGTTGATAATCTTACATGGAGCCTGGTCGCAGTCTATGGGGCTGCCCAAGATGAGCATAAATCGTCTTCCCTTCGTGAATTGGTAAACCTGGCTAAGGATAACCCGTAGCTAATGATTATTCGAGGGACTTTAATATCCTTAGGTACCAGCAAGAGAAAAAAATGATCTCTTCGACATTCATTGGCCCTTCCTATTAAATGCTGTGATAGAAAGTTTGGATCTTCGGGAGGTCAGTTTGCCTTTGTGGTAGTTCACCTGGGCTAATAACAGATATATGCTGACATATGAGAAGCTCGATAGGGTACTCATGGACACCAAATGGGAACTAAAATTTCCTCTGGTAACCGTGCGCGCCCTAGGGCGGATCGAGGCGTTATTGGAACATGCGCCCATCATTCTGGATTCTAACTCTACAAACCCAGCAACCCGTCACCCTTTGAAATTTGAATTGGGATGGCTGCATCTGGATGGATTTGTAGAAATAATCAAGAATTTTTGGGAGAAGACCGCCATTGGTCACACACCAACGGGATATAGAAAAAAAATAAAAACAATGGCTTTCTACCATTATTGACAACCTCGACAAAATTGCAGAGACGCGCGCCTTATCTCAACAAGAGATTGAATTGAAAAATCAATCTAATAAGAAGGTTGCCCGTCTTTTGCGAGATGAGGAGATCAAATACCACCAGAGATCCAAGCTGACTTCATTTTGATGGGTGATAGTAATACATGATACTTCCAATCGATCACCAATGGGGGACATAGGAAAAAATGTATTTACAGTCTCCAACAAGATGAGGAGCGGATCGAAAGTCAGGAGGAGCTTAAAAAGAATATCACCAAATACTACAAATCTTTGTTTGGAGCACCGAGTGAGAGGAACTTCACCCTTGACAAGACCCGAACAGAAGATATTCCACAAGTCACGGCAGAAGAAAATGATATCCTCACAGCAGCTTTCTCATAAGAGGAGGTGAGAGCGGCTGTGTTCGAATGGAACACAACAAAGGTCCAGGCCCTGATGGTTCGCCTGCAGAATTCTATCAGAATTTCTGGGATATCATTAAGGCTGACCTTTTGGAGTCGTTCAATTGTCTTCATGTCAATCAACTTGACCTATTCAGGCTAAATTTTGGCGAGATTGTTTTGTTCCCAAAGATTAAGGAGGCCAAACGGATTAAATAGTTCAGACCCATTTGACTCCTTAATGTTAGCTTCAAGAATTTCAACGAAGTTGCTACGAATAGGTTAAACTCGATAGCTGACCATGTTGTCCATCCATATCAAACGACCTTCAAGCAAGGACGGAATATACTAGATGGTGTAGTAATCCTGCATGAGACCTTCCACGGGATGCACCCGAAAAGGCATGAGTGGAGTGGTATTCGAAATTGACTTTGAAAAAGCCTATGACAATGTCAAGTGGTCTTTCCTCAAACATGCCCTAAGGATGAAAGGTTTCTCCAATAAACGGCGATAGTGGATCCACAATTCTGTAACTGGAGGTAGTGTGGCTATGAAATTCAATGATGATGTAGGCCATTACTTTTAGATAAAAAAAGGACTACGGTAGGGTGACCCCATGTCCCCAGTGTTACTTAGGCCCCATTTGGTTCATGGGAAAGATGTAGGATTTTCACAGGAAACTCGTTCCTCTGAAAAGTATTTCATCCGAGTGTTCGGGACAAAGGAAAACTGAACAGTGTTTTACAGGAAAAGTTCCTTTGACCTGCAGAATCCCATAGATTCCAGAGGATTGAAAAAATCTACTCCTAGCCAATGTTTTGGCGGATGCCCGAGGCAAAGACTGGCTGTTGCCGTGTGAGCCTGATACGTCTCCAACGTATCTATAATTTATGAAGTATTAATGCCATGTTTACAATAATTTATATGGTTTTGGTATGATTTGATTAGAACTAACCCGGACTGACGCTGTTTTCAGCAGAACTACCGCGGTGTCGTTTTTTGTGCGGAAATAAAAGTTCACGGAATGGGCTAAAAATTTACAGTGATTTTTTATGGACCAAAAGAGACCCCCGAAGCATCGGAGCTGAGCCAGGAAGTGGGCGAGGGAGCCACAAGCCTGGGGGCGCGCCCTCCGAGCTTGTGGGCCCCTCGGGCACCCCCTTGACATGAGACCGATACCAAAAATTCCTATAAATACCAAAAATTCCTATAAATACCAAAAACCCCGAAAAGAACACTAGATCGGAAGTTCCACCGCCACAAGCCTCTGTAGCCACAAAAAACCAATCGGGACCCCGTTCGGAACCCTCCCGAATGGGGAAATCATCGCCGGAGGCTTGTTTCTGTTTTCTTCCTCTTTAGCCATTGCTTCCTTAATCATCTTCATCATCCCAGCGGCCACCATGATGAGGGGGGAGTAGTCCACCCTCGGGGTTGAGGGTATGTACTAGTAGCTATGTGTTTGATCTCTCTCTCTCTTGTTCTTAATTTGGCACGATATTAATGTATCGCGAGTTTTGTTGATATAGTTGGATCATATGATATTCTTCCCTCTCTACCTCCTTGTGATGAACTGAGTCTTGCTCTTTGAGGTTTGGTTATGTTGGATTAAATATTGGATTTGAGAACACTTGATGTACGTCTTGCGATGGGATATCTGTGGTGAAAATGGGATGTTCTAATGATTCACTTGATGTATGTTTTGGCACTCAACTCGCGGATTCTCGAGGTGACATTTGGGTAATCTATGCATAGTGGTTGATGCACGTTTTCGTCCTACGTTCTCTGATAGAAACTTTGGAGTGATTCTTTGTTGCACGTTGAGGGATTGCCATATGATTTAATTATGTTATCATTGTTGAGAGACTTTTCACTAGTGAAAGTATGAACCCCAGGTCTTGTTTTCAAGCATTTTCAATACCGTTTTTGCTCATTTTTGTTACTAGTTACCTTGCTGTTTTTATATTTTCAGATTAGAAAAACCTATATATACTATCCATATTACACTTGTATTACCATCTCTTCGCCGAACTAGTGCACCTATATAATTTATCATTGTATTGGATGTGTCGGGGACACAAGAGACTCTTTGTTATTTGGTTGCAGGGTTATTTGAGAGACCATCTTCATCCTACGCCTCCCACGGATTAATAAACCTTAGGTCATCCACTTGAGAGAAAATTGCTACTATCCTACAAAAATCTGCGCTTGGAGGCCCAACAAGAGTCTACGAGAAGAAGGCTGCATAGTAGACATCAGAGCCCTAATAAAATATTCCATGGGACTAAGGTAAGCCAAATAGAAAACTGCAGCATGTCCTTTTAGCTGTACACGTGAAGATGGTTTCCTATGCTTGTTTTCCCATCGATCCGAACACTCCTCGCGTGGTTTCCTCTGCCGTTTCCTGTGCTCATCATCTCCTCTGTTTTACAGCAACGTTCCTTTCCTATTCCCCTAGTTCTTCATGTTCATGTGTTTTGATTTCCGGTGAACCGAACTAGGCCTTAACATTGTTGTTGACATGTTGGCTATTCAGATTGAGCGCGCCAAGCAGGACGACCAGATTGCAGGAGTAGTTCCACACCTTGTGGATGGTGGCCTCTCAATTTTACAATATGTTGATGACATAATTCTTTTTATGGAACATGATCTGGACAAGGCTCGAAACCTAAAACTCTTGCTTCCAGCGTTTGAGCAAATATTAGATCTCAAAATAAACTTCCATAAAAATGAATTGTTTTTTCTTTGGAGAAGTCGCTGAGACGACGATCGATTATGCTGTCCTATTTGGTTGCGCACATGGGCAATTCCTGATTAAATATCTGGGAATAGCGATTCATTATCGGCGCCTCACCATTGCGGAGTGGAAGCATATAGAGGAGCGACTAGAGAAACAGTTGAGCAGTTGAAAAGGCAAACTACTCTCAGTTGAAGGACGATTGGTTTTGATTAACTTTGTCCTCACAAATATGGTTCTCTATATGCCTTCTTTCTTCCAACTCCCAAAAGAGGTCCTACAAAGACTAGACTATTTTAAATCAAAAAAATTAGGCAAGGAGACGGTGAAAAGAAAGAAAATACAAGCTGATCAAACGTCGTTTGTAGGTCTAAAGACCAAGGTGGCCCTGGAATTCATGACCCACAGGTAAAAAATGAGTCCCTACTCAGTAAATGGTTGTTCAAACTCCTTACTGAGGAAGGTGTTTGTCAAACCATGCTACACAACAAGTATCTAGGCCAAAAAGCGGTGTCCTAGGCATTTTGAAAACCTGGTGACTCACCCTTTTGGGCTGGCCTAATGGCGGCAAAGAAAATTTCTTTCTCTTTGGGTCTTTCACGATAAAGGACGGCTCAAAGATTTGTTTTTGGGAAGACATCTGGCTAGGCAATGTCAGTCACCAAGAACAATATCCAGCCATATACAACATTGCTCGCAATAGGAATAATAATATTACGCATGTGCTCAGTTCATCCCCGCTGAATATTTCGTTCGGGCGGGATTTGATTGGCTCCAGACTTGTCATGGCATAATTGTTTATCCCAGCTGGATTCGATTAACCTGACACATTCTAAGGTACCAATGAGTAATAACAAGAAAATTTGGAAGTCCAAGATTCGACTAAATTGAAAATCTTCATGTGGTATCTTCCTAAGGGAGTTGTGTTAACCAAAGGCAACCTTGCATGATGCAACTGGCAAGAGAGTAAGAAGTGTTGTTTTTGTACTCATGCCAGTCACCTCTTTTTTGAATGTAAGTTTGCATGTTCTACATGGTCAGTCATCCAAATAGCATCAAATTTGTATCCACCCACAAGTGTTTCCAATATTTTTGGTCATTGGTTGGATGGTATTTCAAATAGGTTCAAAATGTTAATAAGGATGGTAGCGTATGCCTTAATTTGGTCGCTTTGACTATGTAGAAATTATATATTTTTTAATGAAAAAATGTTTCTCCTTTGCAGGTTATTTTACAGTGTACGCAGTCGCTACATACGTGGTCTATGCTACAACGACCGGAGTACTAACTGTTATTCAAGGTGGTGTGTACGCAATTGGAGCTGGCTACAGAGATTGTTTTCCAACATGGGTGGTAGCATAACCTTCGGATCGATCCACCATATCCTTCGACATAGGCATAGTATCGGTCTATAGTACTCTATTGTTGCTGATTTGTCGGTTTTTATTTCATGAATTTGTCGGACTTTCGGATTTGATTGTGTGCATTCTAGTTATGCAGAGACTGGATGTTACTCATAATACTTTTGTATCGGCTTGATGCTGTATTTTGAGATAATAAAATCACCCTTTATTGAAAAATTAATCCAGAGGGCTAATTTTAAATTGGTAGAGAGGAAGATGTAACCTGGAAGTTAGGAGAAGAATTATCTAGATGAAAAGGTCCCCTATAACCACTGCAAATCCCACAGAAATTCTGAAACAACCATAGAACGACAAGTATCAAACATCTGGCATTTCGCTCTTCAAAGAAGATAACGTCCATCTAATTAGAGCATGAGAAGCCTTCCTGCAATTAGTACACACACTAGCAATGCCCGCGCGGCGGCACGCCGTGCCCTATCGATATGATACGTATGTATATGTTATTTTTTGGCTTATGTGATGAAAAATTAGGGCTTCACTATTTTTGGTTCATGTGATGGGAAATAAGGGTTTCACATGGTTAAGCTTGTCATTATAATTCCGTAATCACAAGAAAGCAAGCTATGCATAGGAACAATTTCAAAAGGAGTCATGCTTTCTATTGTAAAGTAGGTCGCCACATTAAAATGGCAGCTGAAAACTCACTAAGTGCAAATGAGCCACATTTAGATGTTGTAGTACTTTCTTCTGACCAAAAGTACATTCTCACAATCAACTTATACTGTTAATGAAGTTGAGGTACTCCTGTTATTAATTTAACTGAACACATAAACCAAGGCAAGCACTACTGCTTTTACAAACCTTGTTCAGGCCAAGCCAAACCAATAAATTGAAGCCAGTTTGGGTTAACTTAGTGCGGTACAAACTAACGTAAGTTATACAATTTCGCAAAACTATATATTTCTAACACCATGAGAAAGAAGATCCAAACTGCACAGAAGAAATTAGATGTACAAATATCTAGTTTTTATGTGATTGTCCACTTCACTCTGTATATATAGCACAAACCATTTTCCTTCTTGCTGCGGATAAATGCCAGCTTGCTTGCAATTTTACAACCTAGTTGTGCACCAAACCCAAAAAAATAGGATAATTTTCTGTAATATTTATCACGAGGCCAAGTATCATGAATCAATAATTGCGGGACAAACTGGACAAAGAGAGATAAGGAAATCAGAAACAAAAATATCAAAGTCATCTCCTAAATCTAATCACACTTCAAAAATTGATTAGGATAGTACTTCAGAAAAATATTCATGTATAATTTACCTACTGGACACCAGATGTGACCCTCAGACGTATGTCGAACCAAAACATAAAAGTTAGTGGGTAACAGATCAATCGAGCCCCAACAGATCCCCCCCCCCCCCCCCGCGTCCCCCGCGTCGCCCTCCCTGGCGGCGGCGGGGGGTCCGTGTTGGGGAACGCAGTAATTTCAAAAAATTTCCTACGCACAAGCAAGATCATGGTGATGCATAGCAACGAGAGGGGAGAGTGTTGTTTACGTACCCACGCAGACCGACTGCGGAAGCGTTGACACAACGTAGAGGAAGTAGTCGTACGTCTTCCCGATCCGACCGATCCAAGCACCGTTACTCCGGCACCTCCGAGTTCTTAGCACACGTACAGCTCGATGACGATCCCCGGGCTCCGATCCAGCAAAGCGTCGGGGAAGAGTTCCGTCAGCACGACGGCGTGGTGACGATCTTGATGTTCTACCGTCGCAGGGCTTCGCCTAAGCACCGCTACAATATGATCGAGGTGGAATATGGTGGCAGGGGGCACCGCACACGGCTAAGGAACGATCTCAAGGATCAACTTGTGTGTCTAGAGGTGCCCCCTGCCTCCGTATATAAAGGATCCAAGGGGGAGGGGCTGGCCGGCCAAGGAGGGCGTGCCAGGAGAGTCCTACTCCCTCTGGGAGTAGGATTCCCCCCCCCCCCAATCCTAGTTGGAATAGGATTCCTTAAGGGGGGGGAAGAGAGAGAGGGGGGCCGGCCACCTCTCCTAGTCCTAATAGGACTAGGGGAGGGGGGAGGCGCGCGGCCACATTGGGCTGCCCCTTTCTCCTTTCCACTAAAGCCCACTAAGGCCCATATAGCTCCCGGGGGGTTCCGGTAACCTCCCGGTACTCCGGTAAAATCTCGATTTCACCCGAAACACTTTCGATATCCAAACATAGGCTTCCAATATATCAATCTTTATGTCTCGACCATTTCGAGACTCCTCGTCATGTCCGTGATCACATCCAGAACTCCGAACTAACTTCGATACATCAAAATGCATAAACTCATAATAACTGTCATCGTAACGTTAAGCATGCGGACCCTACGGTTCGAGAATAATGCAGACATGACTGAGACACATCTCCGGTCAATAACCAATAGCGGGACCTGGATGCCCATATTGGCTCCTACATATTCCACGAAGATCTTTATCGGTCAGACCGCATAACAACATACATTGTTCCCTTTGTCATCAGTATGTTACTTGCCCGAGATTCGATCATCGGTATCCAATATCTAGTTCAATCTCGTTACCGGCAAGTCTCTTTACTCGTTCTGTAATACATCATCCCGCAACTAAATCATTAGTTGCAATGCTTGCAAGGCTTATGTGATGTGCATTACCGAGAGGGCCCAGAGATACCTCTCCGACAATCGGAGTGACAAATCCTAATCTCGAAATATGCCAACCCAACATCTACCTTTGGAGACACCTGTAATGCTCCTTTATAATCACCCAGTTACGTTGTGACGTTTGGTAGCACCCAAAGTGTTCCTCCGGCAAACGGGAGTTGCATAATCTCATAGTCATAGGAACATGTATAAGTCATGAAGAAAGCAATAGCAACATACTAAACAATCGGGTGCTAAGCTAATGGAATGGGTCATGTCAATCAGATCATTCAAATAATGACGTGACCTCGTTAATCAAATAACAACTCTTTGTTCATGGTTAGGAAACATAACCATCTTTGGTTAACGAGCTAGTCAAGTAGAGGCATACTAGTGACACTCTGTTTGTCTATGTATTCACACATGTATTATGTTTCCGGTTAATACAATTCTAGCATGAATAATAAACATTTATCATGATATAAGGAAATAAATAATAACTTTATTATTGCCTCTAGGGCATATTTCCTTCAGTCTCCCACTTGCACTAGAGTCAATAATCTAGATTACACTGTAATGATTCTAACACCCATGGAGTCTTGGTGCTGATCATGTTTTGCTCGTGGAAGAGGCTTAGTCAATGGGTCTGCAACATTCAGATCCGTATATATCTTGCAAATCTCTATGTCTCCCACCTGGACTAGATCCCGGATGGAATTGAAGCGTCTCTTGATGTGCTTGGTCCTTTTGTGAAATCTGGATTCCTTTGCCAAGGCAATTGCACCAGTATTGTCACAAAAGATTTTCATTGGACCCGATGCACTAGGTATGACACCTAGATCGGATATGAACTCCTTCATCCAGACTCCTACGTTCGCTGCTTCCGAAGCAGCTATGTACTCCGCTTCACATGTAGATCCCGCTACGACGCTTTGTTTAGAACTGCACCAACTGACAGCTCCACCGTTTAATGTAAACACGCATCCGGTTTGCGATTTAGAATCGTCCGGATCAGTGTCAAAGCTTGCATCAACGTAACCTTTTACGGTGAGTTCTTTGTCACCTCCATATACGAGAAACATATCCTTAGTCCTTTTCAGGTATTTCAGGATGTTCTTGACCGCTGACCAGTGATCCACTCCTGGATAATTTGGTACCTCCCTGCTAAACTTATAGCAAGGCACACATCAGGTCTGGTACACAGCATTGCATACATGATAGAGCCTATGGCTGAAGCATAGGGAACATCTTTCATTTTCTCTCTATCTTCTGCAGTGGTCGGGCATTGAGTCTGACTCAACTTCACACCTTGTAACACAGGCAAGAACCCTTTCTTTGCTTGATCCATTTTGAACTTCTTCAAAATCTTGTTAAGGTATGTGCTTTGTGAAAGTCCAATTAAGCGTCTTGATCTATCTCTATAGATCTTTATGCCTAATATGTAAGCAGCTTCACCGAGGTCTTTCATTGAAAAACTCTTATTCAAGTATCCCTTTATGCTATCCGGAAATTCTATATCATTTCCAATCAGTAATATGTCATCCACATATAATATCAGAAATGCTACAGAGCTCCCACTCACTTTCTTGTAAATACAGGCTTCTCCGAAAGTCTGTATAAAACCAAATGCTTTGATCACACTATCAAAGCGTTTATTCCAACTCCGAGAGGCTTGCACCAGTCCATAAATGGATCGCTGGAGCTTGCACACTTTGTTAGCTCCCTTTGGATCGACAAAACCTTCCGGTTGCATCATATACAACTCTTCTTCCAGAAATCCATTCAGGAATGCAGTTTTGACATCCATCTGCCAAATTTCATAATCATAAAATGCGGCAATTGCTAACATGATTCTGACAGACTTAAGCATCGCTACGGGTGAGAAGGTCTCATCGTAGTCAACCCCTTGAACTTGTCGAAAACCTTTTGCGACAAGTCGAGCTTTGTAGACAGTAACATTACCATCAGCGTCAGTCTTCTTCTTGAAGATCCATTTATTTTCAATTGCTTCCCGATCATCGGGCAAGTCAACCAAAGTCCATACTTTGTTCTCATACATGGATCCCATCTCAGATTTCATGGCTTCAAGCCATTTTGCGGAATCTGGGCTTACCATCGCTTCTTCATAGTTCGTAGGTTCATCATGATCTAGTAGCATGATTTCCAGAACAGGATTACCGTACCACTCTGGTGCAGATCTCGCTCTGGTTGATCTACGAGGTTCAGTAATATCTTGTCCTGAAGTTTCATGATCATCATCATTAGCTTCCTCACTAATTGGTATAGATGTCGCAGAAACAGTTTTCTGTGATGTACTATTTTCCAATAAGGGAGCAGGTACAGTTACCTCGTCAAGTTCTACTTTCCTCCCACTCACTTCTTTCGAGAGAAACTCCTTCTCTAGAAAGGATCCATTCTTAGCAACAAATATCTTGCCTTCGGATCTGTGATAGAAGGTGTACCCAACAGTCTCCTTTGGGTATCCTATAAAGACACATTTCTCCGATTTGGGTTCGAGCTTATCAGGTTGAAGCTTTTTCACATAAGCATCGCAGCCCCAAACTTTAAGAAACGACAACTTTGGTTTCTTGCCAAACCACAGTTCATAAGGCTCGTCTCAACGGATTTTGATGGTGCCCTATTTAACGTGAATGCGGCCGTCTCTAAAGCATAACCCCAAAACGATAGCGGTAAATCAGTAAGAGACATCATAGATCGCACCATATCTAATAAAGTACGATTACGACGTTCGGACACACCATTACGCTGTGGTGTTCCGGGTGGCGTGAGTTGCGAAATTATTCCACAATTTTACAAATGTACACCAAACTCGTAACTCAAATATTCTCCTCCACGATCAGATCGTAGAAACTTTATTTTCTTGTTACGATGATTTTCAACTTCACTCTGAAATTCTTTGAACTTTTCAAATGTTTCAGACTTATGTTTCATCAAGTAGAAATACCCATATCTGCTTAAGTCATCTATGAAGGTGAGAAAATAACGATATCCGCCACGAGCCTCAATATTCATCGGACCACATACATCGGTATGTATGATTTCCAACAAATCTGTTGCTCTCTCCATAGTACCGGAGAACGGTGTTTTAGTCATCTTGCCCATGAGGCACGGTTCGCAAGTACTAAGTGATTCATAATCAAGTGGTTCCAAAAGTCCATCAGTATGGAGTTTCTTCATGCGCTTTACACCGATATGACCTAAACGACAGTGCCACAAATAAGTTGCACTTTCATTATCAACTCTGCATCTTTTGGCTTCAACATTATGAATATGTGTATCACTACTATCGAGATTCATCAAAAACAGACCACTCTTCAAAGGTGCATGACCATAAAAGATATTACTCATATAAATAAAACAACCATTATTCTCTGATTTAAATGAATAACCGTCTCACATCAAACAAGATCCAGATATAATGTTCATGCTCAACGCTGGCACCAAATAACAATTATTTAGGTCTAATATTAATCCTGAAGGTAGATGTAGAGGTAGCGTGCCGACCGCGATCACATCGACTTTGGAACCTTTTCCCACGCGCATCGTCACCTCGTCCTTCGCCAGTGTTCGCTTAATCCGTAGTCCCTGTTTCGAGTTGCAAATATTAGCAACAGAACCAGTATCAAATACCCAGGTGCTACTGCGAGCTCTAGTAAGGTACACATCAATAACATGTATATCACATATACCTTTGTTCACCTTGCCATCCTTCTTATCCGCCAAATACTTGGGGCAGTTCCGCTTCCAGTGACCAGTCTGCTTACAGTAGAAGCACTCAGTTTCAGGCTTAGGTCCAGACTTGGGTTTCTTCTCCTGAGCAGCAACTTGCTTGCCGTTCTTCTTGAAGTTCCCCTTCTTCTTCCCTTTGCCCTTTTTCTTGAAACTAGTGGTCTTGTTAACCATCAACACTTGATGCTCCTTCTTGATTTCTACCTCCGCAGCTTTCAGCATTGCGAAGAGTTCGGGAATAGTCTTGTTCATCCCTTGCATATTATAGTTCATCACGAAGCTCTTATAGCTTGGTGGCAGTGATTGGAGAATTCTGTCAATGACGCAATCATCTGAAAGATTAACTCCCATCTGAATCAAGTGATTATTATACCCAGACATTTTGAGTATATGCTCACTGACAGAACTGTTCTCCTCCATCTTACAGCTATAAAATTTATTGGAGACTTCATATCTCTCAATCCGGGCATTTGCTTGAAATATTAACTTCAACTCCTGGAACATCTCATATGCTCCATGACGTTCAAAACGTCATTGAAGTCCCGATTCTAAGCCGTAAAGCATGGCACACTGAACTATCGAGTAGTCATCAGCTTTGCTTTGCCAGACGTTCATAACATCTGGTGTTGCTCTAGCAGCAGGCCTGGCACCCAGCGGTGCTTCCAGGACGTAATTCTTCTGAGCAGCAATGAGGATAATCCTCAAGTTACGGACCCAGTCCGTGTAATTGCTACCATCATCTTTCAACTTTACTTTCTCAAGGAACGCATTAAAATTCAACGGAACAACAGCACGAGCCATCTATCTACAATCAACATAAACAAGCAAGATACTATCAGGTACTAAGTTCATGATAAGTTTAAGTTCAATTAATCAAATTACTTAAGAACTCCCACTTAGATAGACATCCCTCTAATCCTCTAAGTGATCACGTGATCCAAATCAACTAAACCATAACCGATCATCACGTGAGATGGAGTAGTTTTCAATGGTGAACATCGTTATGTTGATCATATCTACTATATGATTCACGCTCGACCTTTCGGTCTCCGTGTTCCGAGGCCATATCTGCATATGCTAGGCTCGTCAAGTTTAACCTGAGTATTCTGCGTGTGCAAAACTGGCTTGCACCCGTTGTAGATGGACGTAGAGCTTATCACACCCGATCATCACGTGGTGTCTGGGCACGACGAACTTTGGCAACGGTGCATACTCAGGGAGAACACTTCTTGATAATTTAGTGAGAGATCATCTTATAATGCTACCGTCAATCAAAGCAAGATAAGATGCATAAAAAGATAAACATCACATGCAATCAATATAAGTGATATGATATGGCCATCATCATCTTGTGCTTGTGATCTCCATCTCCGAAGCACCATCATGATCACCATCGTCACCGGCGCGACACCTTGATCTCCATCGTAGCATCGTTGTCGTCTCGCCAATCTTATGCTTCCACGACTATCGCTACCGCTTAGTGATAAAGTAAAGCATTACATCGCGATTGCATTGCATACAATAAAGCAACAACCATATGGCTCCTGCCAGTTGCCGGTAACTCGGTTACAAAACATGATCATCTCATACAATAAAATTTAGCATCATGTCTTAGCCATATCACATCACAACATGCCCTGCAAAAACAAGTTAGACGTCCTCTACTTTGTTGTTGCAAGTTTTACGTGGCTGCTACGGGCTTAAGCAAGAACCAATCTCACCTACGCATCAAAACCACAACGATAGTTTGTCAAATAGAATCCGTTTTAACCTTCGCAAGGACCGGGCGTAGCCACACTCGGTTCAACTAAAGTTGGAGAGACAGTCACCCGCAAGCCACCTATGTGCAAAGCACGTCGGGGAAACCGGTCTCGCGTAAGCGTACGCGTAATGTTGGTCCGGGTCGTCTCGTCCAACAATACCGTCGAACCAAAGTATGACATGCTGGTAGGCAGTATGACTTATATCGCCCACAACTCACTTGTGTTTTACTCGTGCATATAACATCAAACCATAAAAACCTAGGCTCGGATGCCACTGTTGGGCAACGCAGTAATTTCAAAAAAATTCCTACGCACACGCAAGATCATGGTGATGCATAGCAACGAGAGGGGAGAGTGTTGTCTACGTACCCACGCAGACCGACTGCGGAAGCGTTGACACAACGTAGAGGAAGTAGTCGTACGTCTTCCCGATCCGACCGATCCAAGCACCGTTACTCCGGCACCTCCGAGTTCTTAGCACACGTACAGCTCGATGACGATCCCCGGGCTCCGATCCAGCAAAGCGTCGGGGAAGAGTTCCGTCAGCACGACGGCGTGGTGACGATCTTGATGTTCTACCGTCGCAGGGCTTCGCTTAAGCACCGCTACAATATGATCGAGGTGGAATATGGTGGCAGGGGGCACCGCACACGGCTAAGGAACGATCTCAAGGATCAACTTGTGTGTCTAGAGGTGCCCCCTGCCTCCATATATAAAGGATCCAAGGGGGAGGGGCTGGCCGGCCAAGGAGGGCGCGCCAGGAGAGTCCTACTCCCTCTGGGAGTAGGATCCCCCCCCCCCAATCCTAGTTGGAATAGGATTCCTTAAGGGGGGGAAAGAGAGAGGGGGGGGCGGCCACCTCTCCTAGTCCTAATAGGACTAGGGGAGGGGGGAGGCGCGCAGCCACCTTGGGCTGCCCCTTTCTCCTTTCCACTAAAGCCCACTAAGGCCCATATAGCTCCCGGGGGGTTCCGGTAACCTCCCGGTACTCCGGTAAAATCCCGATTTCACCCGGAACACTTCCGATATCCAAACATAGGCTTCCAATATATCAATCTTTATGTCTCGACCATTTCGAGACTCCTCGTCATGTCCGTGATCACATCCGGGACTCCGAACTAACTTCGGTACATCAAAATGCATAAACTCATAATAACTGTCATCGTAAAGTTAAGCGTGCGGACCCTACGGTTCGAGAATAATGCAGACATGACTGAGACACATCCCCGGTCAATAACCAATAGCGGGACCTGGATGCCCATATTGGCTCCTACATATTCCACGAAGATCTTTATCGGTCAGACCGCATAACAACATACGTTGTTCCCTTTGTCATCGGTATGTTACTTGCCCGAGATTCGGTCGTCGGTATCCAATATCTAGTTCAATCTCGTTACCGGCAAGTCTCTTTACTCGTTCCGTAATACATCATCCCACAACTAACTCATTAGTTGCAATGCTTGCAAGGCTTATGTGATGTGCATTACCGAGAGGGCCCAGAGATACCTCTCCGACAATCGGAATGACAAATCCTAATCTCGAAATATGCCAACCCAACATCTACCTTTGGAGACACCTGTAATGCTCCTTTATAATCACCCAGTTACGTTGTGACGTTTGGTAGCACCCAAAGTGTTCCTCCGGCAAACGGGAGTTGCATAATCTCATAGTCATAGGAACATGCATAAGTCATGAAGAAAGCAATAGCAACATACTAAACGATCGGGTGCTAAGCTAATGGAATGGGTCATGTCAATCAGATCATTCAACTAATGATGTGACCTCGTTAATCAAATAACAACTCTTTGTTCATGGTTAGGAAACATAACCATCTTTGATTAACGAGCTAGTCAAGTAGAGACATACTAGTGACACTCTGTTTGTCTATGTATTCACACATGTATTATGTTTCCGGTTAATACAATTCTAGCATGAATAATAAACATTTATCATGATATAAGGAAATAAATAATAACTTTATTATTGCTTCTAGGGCATATTTCCTTCAGTCCGTAGATCGAGCGCCGCCGGCCCCTCCCCACCTTGCTCCCCACCTCACCGCCACCGGAGGAGCGGCCGGCGAAGCCCGCGCCGGCTCCCGGGAGGGTGGCGGCGGGGCGATTCGGCTGGATCCAGCCCCCTTCCGCGACGCGCTCCCCCCTCCCGCGCATGTTGCGGTGACGGCGGCTCCCCAGCGACGGCTCCTGGACGGCGGCGGCAACGCTCTTCACCCGTGGTGTTGTTGCCCCGGCTGGTTCCCCCCTCCCCCCTGCGCGTGGTGGGGCTGGCCCTGTGTAGGCTCCCTGGTGGCGCGCGATGCAACGGGTGCGCGGATTCGGCACCCGGACCTGCGTTCTCCAGGTTCCCCGGCTCATCGACGTCCTCCGCCGGCGCAGCTCCGACATGGGCGCTCCGAAGGCTGCGCACCTCTCCAGCTTTTTCGGCTCGCCTGACTTGCCGGTGCGGCTCCGGCCCGGCAGCCCTGGACCTGCGCTTTCCAGTGTCCCTGGCTTGCTAGCACCCCCCCGCTTGCGCAGCTCTGGCCCCGGTGCCCTCGATGGCTGCGCCCCTTCCAGCCTCGTCAGCTTGCTGGTGTCCTGCCGGACCTGTCCCATCGGCCCGGACCTGCATGCCTTCCAGGACCTGGCTTGTTGGTGATGCCGCCCGCGGCCCTCCGTTGCCAGCTCCCGTCGCCTCGCCAACCTCCTTGCCTCGTCCCCTCGCCAGATCCAAAGCATGCGTGTCCGGCGGCCCCCGGTGTCACCCTTGGTGACGGGCGCAACCCCCCTCCATGTGATGCCAGTTTCGACCTACACGTTCTTCCTCGTCTCCTGACCTCAACCCGGCGGATGTGGGATTGCTCAGAATCAGCCAGGGCAAAATCTCTGCTCGGCTTGCCGATGCTGCCAGCGGCGACACTCGCGGGTGCCGTAACCTTCTTGGAGGCGCTGTCATGGTCCCTTTCTGCGCCCCTTTGAGCATCGGGGGAAACCCCAGGTCCGTTCCTCGGATCGGACAACGACGACGCTATAACGTTGTTCCCCTTTTTGAAGGCGTTGTCTTGTTGCTCGGCGTCCCCGGTGTTGGATCTTGAGTCTTGCGAGCGATCGCGTCGGTTCGAGCTGCATCTCATGGCGTGGGCATCCTAGGCGCTATGTACGTCCTCCCAGATGCTTCTCCCATGGTTTTCGTCTTCGGCCTGGCCGGGTCCTGCACCCCACTCGCCGATCTCTAGGTGTTCTTGGTGGGAGTACGTTGATCATGTCAAGTCTGAAGCCGCGGCCATTCGAAGGTGGTGCCTTGTGTTAGTCGTGACGTGGTATGGGTGTCCCTTGCCCCGTGTCTCCTTGCCTTATGTGGCCGGAGGCCGGGCTAGGTGGGTTTAGCCATGTGTGTCCCTTGTTCAGGCTGAACATCCCTCTTCCCTCTGCTCCGGGCACCATATTCACGCCTTTGCGTTCGTGTAGTGTGTTGTATTCTATCTTGTACTTTTTCTATTCTCTTCTATCAATGAAATGATACGCAAGCTTTGCGTATTCGTGAAAAAAAACATAAAAGTTTGTGAAGTTTAAGATGTTATACTAACTGAGTCCCGGATATGTCAATTTGTTTTCTTATAATGAATCAGGGCCACCAAGCACTACATCCGATGCATATAATTGAGTTGCACATGATAGAATCTAAACTGCAATAGAGCCCACAGGGCGCGATTTTCCAATGCCTTGGGGCCAAGATGCTGCAAACAGTGGTATAAAGCATTAGCAGACTAAAATCCAGCTTCTTGAGTCAGTACAATGTCACTCCATACTGATCAAGTGACACCTCGTTGCTTCCTGACGCCATGTGCTTGTTATTTCTCTACCATGAGCAGTACTGTACAAAAATATCAAAGTTTTTTTTCTTAGAAAAAGAGGATGACTCCCGGCCTTTGCATCTCGACGATGCATACGGCCACTTTATTAATTATTCTCACAAGACCTTACAAAGTAATATCACAGTAAGACTAAAGCCGCCGTCTAAGCAACAAACTGTCGCTACACCTATCCAGTTGATGAAGGGGCGCAGATAGCCTGGGCCTAATATCAAACAGACATCGCAGCCAAACCTAACATCTAAGACCTGAGGACCCATCCAGGACGCCTGCCGGGCATGGGTCTCGCCGGTCCGGCGTGCTCTCAGAGGCCGTCGCCGCCAACTGCCACCGCTCCATCTTCAGAACTGTACTGATGCATCAACCTTGCTCGGTCTAGCTATCGTCGACGCCACCACGGCTCCCAACGGCACATCCTCCCTGCGCGCAAACAACTGTGCACGTCGCGGTCGCCACTGATACACCTCAGCACCATGCTGCCAAGTACCACCAGCCGACACAGCTTGAAGTCTTTCGAAGATCTATCGTGCGTAGCACTTGCCGACCAGGCATGACAAAGCGTAGCACCTGTCGGTCAGGCATGACTTAACATCTCCACCGAAGCTCCGTGCAAGACGAAGCCGCTCCACCTCCTGCCTCTGACTTCCAGCGCTGCTCCACAAACGATGCTCGCAAGAGAGAAACGACACTGCAGTGCCGCCATCGTCCGATCTGGAACACCAGATCCTAGGGTTTCCCCCAGAGCAGCACGAGTGGGTCGACAGTAGTTACACGATGATGCCTCCATCAAGGTAACGGCGTAGAACGCCGCCATCGCCTGCCGACGGCTCGGTTTTCACCGGCAACCATGTCTCCCCAACTCGCAGCCGGGATTAGATGATGGATCTCGAGATCCGATCACCAAGCCTCTGGCCGGCCATCTCTGACGAAGAACATGACCACCACCATTGGCCAGCGAGACGACGCGAGATGAATTAGGGCGCTGCCAGCGTGCGTCCTGGCCAGCACCACCGGCGCTCGGCCCGTCCCGGACCACGCCTCATGGCCGAGGGCAACGGCAAGCGCTGCCACGACGAGGACGCAGACCGGAAGCCCAGATCTGGCCCACCCGCGCGCCGCCACGTGGCCACCACCAAGCGCCGTTCAGGGGCAGCCCCGCCACCGTGCGGGACGCCGCCCCACGGGCAGCAGGCGCCAGCCACCGACGGAACATCGCCGCGCGCCACTGGCCGCCGCGAGATCGCCACCGGCCGCTGCGAGATCTGTGCGAGAACGACGAGGACGCCCCGCCGCCACCTTCCCTGGGGACCACGCGGGCTTCGCGGGTGTCCCCTCCGGCGGCGGCGAAGTAGGGGAGGAGCGGGGAGGGGTGGCTGGCGGCGCGGTTAGGGTTTCCCCTGTGCGCCAGAGGCGACGCGTGGAGGACGATCAAGGGGATGTTTTGCAATGTTTCATAAAATTACAATAGACGACCTTTCCATACATAGAACATGAACAACAACACCGGTTGAACGCCTCGCCGTCCCCGTGCTCACCGACCTGCAATCCTATCGCGACGTCAGACACAGAAGCTGTCGCCGCCGCCGAACCACCGCGCAAACACGCTCACAAAGCATCGCCTGGTCGATGAACACTGCCAACTATGCATAGTGCATAGTGCATAGTGCATACTCCTAATTAAGCGAGTAAATCAACAACTCAAAGAACGAAATAAACTATTGATGCAAGTCAGGAGTCTGACCACTGAATGGGTTCGAACAGCCCACGGATTACTCGACGCACGACATTTTGTCCTATACTATATCATCTATGCAGAGGAAGAAATACGTGCAATATTATTTTATTCGCCCATGTAAATTCAATATATACTTCTAGCATTATACTTTTATCACAAGGTCACACAAATCTAGCAAGTTATGTCTCTAGCAATATTAGTGTATGTGGAACATACCTTTTTTTTTTGAAGATCCGGTGGAACATACTGATCCTAAGCAATTGATAGAACAAGGATCTAATGGTCATGTCAACCCAAACTCGCTAAGCAATGCTTTGGCCATCTAGCCCAGAACCACTGTCGGACGGACGCTGCGTCCTCGGCACCAACACGGTGTACATCCGCCATGCCCAGGCCCGCTCTGCGCCTCCTGCTCGTGCCAGCTGCGTGCCAGCGCCGCTCGGTTTCTCTGCTCGAACTGCGTCTTCAAGGAGCGGCAAAAACGACAAATTTAACCTATGAATAAAAAAAATTCACAAAGTAAACTGTTGACGAAAAAATTTCACCCGGCTGACCTTTTTGTGTAGCGCCCGACAGATAGGCGCCACACTACACTGTGCAGCGCCTGACTAATAGGCGTTACACGCCTGACAGCATTGCATTTCAAACTGCCTAAAAATTGCTAAGTTAATGTGCAACGCCTAACAGCTAGGCGCTACACTGTACAGTGTAGCGCCTATAGCTTAGGCGCTGCACTAGTGGACTTTGGAATGGAATCTCGTGTCTCGTTGGGGCCAGCGTTAGTCGGTCATAGTAGTTGTATCTTCTTGGACTAAAGTCAGCTCGCAAGCAGACGCCCTTCCCACACTTCCAAATATTCACCTGCCTACTGTACAGCTCGTGACATACTGCACTTGCAGCTTGATGCGATCTTGCTGCGGTGGTGCCGATCGATCGCTTTGGATTTCGGAAAATTTGGCAAATGTTTAACCCAGCACGTTGCGCCTGGGTGACTGACTCACTGACATTGCATGTTCATCACATTTTCAGGAGCTAGCGCTTTCAGTTCAGGATTTTTACTATATGAACCCATGAATCCATCTCAAAATCAATCGTGGGATGGGATCGGTTGCTTTTTTGACTGGCTAGCTAAATCACAGCTCATCTAAAGGCCCTGTGTTCTTTTGCAAAGAAAAAATTAGTGCGTGCATGTGTACGCACGTCTCTAAACCATACAATCAGCTGAAAGAGAATAAAAAAATGATTAATTCTAAAAAAAGTGAAACAAGAAAGATTAAGACGTAATTTTTTTTAGCGTTCTATACAGACCAAAGAGAGCTTCTTTCACAGTAGCGCAGGCTAGAAGAGACAAGACACGACAGTGCTTGTACCTGCTATGCTAATTCAGATTTCTTGCGGTTGACACGACCGTAATCTCTATGTATAGTGCAGCCCAGTTTTATATGCATTTAGACAGTACTCAGATATTTTGAACATGGGGTAGCTAGCTAATCCCTGACAGGCCCCTCTTTCCATGGTACAGAATCTAAGTGAGACAAACCCTCGATTGTGCAACGCCTACGCCTTAGGCGCTACACTGTATAGTGTAGCACCTAGCTCTCAGGCGTTGCACTCTGACTTAGCAATTTTTAGATAGTTTGAAGTGCGGCGCTGATCAGGTGTGTAGCGCCTGTCGGTCAGGCGCTGCACAGTATAGTGTGGCGCCTAGCTGTCGGGCGCTACACAAAAGGGTCAGCCGGGTGAATTTTTTTCGTCAACAGTTTACTTTGTGAATTCTTTTTATTCATAGGTCAAATTTGTCGTTTTTGCCTCAAGGAGCAGCAGCATTAGGGGCTGGCGCAGCCGCCGCCGCAGAACCGTGGAAAGGTGGAGGGCAACACCTCGTGCCCCTGCGGGCTCGCGATCCTCGGCATGGTCGGCGACAAGACGGCTAGCAGGCTGGCCTCGTAGGGAGAAAGAAGGAAGGGATGCTGGCATGGAGAGCCACCGTCAATCAGAACATGAGCGCTTCCATGTCCGCCTGGTTGTGTAGCTGCACTGCGACGATGTGGTTGTCTCCATAGTAGAGCACGTCGCTGGCGAGCTGCTAATCGGCCTGTGCTTTAAATCTATACACCACACATGCAACAGCAGTATCATGCAACCCCGCGCAGACACGCGAAGCAGCAACAGGACGCGTCAGACCGCAGGCACAAACGCAACACAGAGAGGAGGAGGAGACAGGCGCCCTCAGCGAAAGGAGCCCAAGCATTTCGCGAAGGCGTGCGCCGTGGGAGCACTGAACTTCAGTGCGTGCTCCTACTTGGACGCACAAGCGGCGACCGTGCAGACACATCGTTGGGCTGGAGCTGGACGGTCCAGCGATGGTATCTTCGCTTGGGTCAAGCGAGTGGCCGCTGTAAGAGCTGCCCGCAGGCTGTGTAGGGACCCATGAACGTCGTGCTTCCTCGAGTCTTGCTGCTCATGCTGCTGTCTGTCCGAAAAGAGCATGACGGTGGCGACGGGATTGCGTTTGCGGCGGCCCTCGAAAGATGCTGGTAGCCTTGCAAACGCCTGGTTCTGCCCCTGCGTGGTGTCGCACACCACCAGCCGGTCCAGAATAGATCGCGCCGGCCCCTGCCCCTCTGTAGACACCCTGCGCCGGCGGCACCAAGGCCACGATGAAGGGCCGGTCGGCCAGGACGGGAGCTTGCGGAAGCAGTGGCGGAGCTAGATGCAGATTACGCCTGGAGCTATGCTATGTTGAGTGATAAACTTTTATGATTTTCTATGCTTTGCAGGAAGAAATTATAAGAAAGTTTTTTTTAGACCTGAGGCTATAGCCCTAGCTGCCCCAGGCCTGTCTCCGCCACTGTGCGGAAGCCTACGGCGAGGCAGCAAAGTGGGATGTGGGCGCCGCCGGAATTTAGCAAAGCAACGATCGAGGGGTGAAGTTCAGAAGCGAGGCATGGATGCTCGACAGGAAGGAAGTGATTCCTTTTATAGGCGCAAACTGCGGTGTGACGGTGGCGGCAGGGTTCAAGATAAGAAGAGACGTCTGTGATTTGATGAATTCCTTTGCGAGAGTGAGGAGACTGGAAGGACCGAGAGAAACCTGGAAGCAACCACTCAAGTAAACGCACGCCAACACGTGGTCCCATCACGGCAACATGCATCAACCAATCCAAATGACGTGCACCGTATGTAACGTTGGAAGCAAGAGACGTTGTCAAATCAATGGCAGGCACAAACAAACACAACAAAAGGAATGTCCCAGCCCAAACCACACAGAGATAAAACATGTCCAGAAAATCTGCGCTTGAACCGCCCCATACACATGCAATCATATATATCCCTTGTCCTCTTGCCGTTGGACCCATGCCCATATCGCCGCTCCCGGCCGGAAGTTCCGATTGGTCGTTCACGTACAGCCACGCGGCATGTCCCCACTCGGCCGCATGCATGCAGCACTGAAATGACTACGTGTCTCTCTCACCTCGCACTTGGACACAGACGCACACCGCCGACAACCGCTTTGCTCGTCTCTCCCCGATGTACGTGCTTCTCATGCCATGCAAACATCCACGTACACTTTTCCTCCCACATATCCAAGCCATCCTGAGCTATTGCACGCTAGAACGGCGCACATAAAGATTAAAAAGCTGCATGCTCGAGCAACTTCCATGCCAGAACGGCGCACAAAAGGAAAACAAGATGCTAGAGCCACACAATGATGAAGCAAACACGTACAAAAAATTTACAAAACAAATGTACAACCACACATGGGTTTCTACCCAGCCACATTCCAAAGAAATGCACGCGTCAACAAACCAAATGCCCATGAGTTGCTTTCATCCAAGTGGCTAACCATGAGGAAGTAAACATCCCCGAAAATAGGGGCTTGGGTATTCATATTGCTTTGTCAGTTTTCATTGCATAGTTTTCCCTTGAAATTTGGACGGATGTCCATCTAAGAGGAGCTAAGGGCATCTCTAGCCGCGCCCCCAGGAAGGCCTCCCCAGGCGTTTTTCTTGCGCCGGCGCTGAAAAATCGGCCCAGTCGCGCCCCCAGGAGCCCGATTTTCGCCGGCCTGGACCGAAAACAGTGTCGGCGGACCCAGGCCGAACCCGGCGCGCTGGGGGACGCCCGGGGGCGCCGGGCGAACTTTTTTGGCGCGAAAAAGCCGCGGGCCCGCCGCGTCAGCGACACGACTCTCTTCTCACCCCTTCGTCGTCCTCATCGCCTCGTTTCCCGCGGCGAATCAATGCCAAAGCTGCCGCGCCGGTCAGCCTGCGCCATTGATGCCTCACGGGCGGCGCAGTGAAGGCCGGACGACGCGCGTCCCTCGCCCTCCCTTGCCCGCCACGCGTACACACGGCGGCCACGCGTACGGGCGGCGTCTCGGCCTATATAAGACGCGCACCAGCGTGCTCGGCGATCACACTCTCTCGCCGTCGTTGTTCCTCCCTCTCCTCTCTCTCGCCGTCGTCGTTCCTCCCTCTCCTCTCTCTCGCCGTCTCCATCCATGGCCGAGCGCTTCCCTGGTGACGGCGCGGTGGCGAACGGCTTCGGCCGCCGCCATCTCCACGAAGACGAGGCTCGCCTCCTTTACGAGGCCGGGTACCCGGTCCCGCCGGACATGCGGGTGCCCGGCGCGTGGAGGATCAGCGCCGGTGGCGTGCCGGTGCCACCACCACCCACCGGGGCGGCGCGGCGTGCGGAGATCGCACGCATCCGCGTGTCCCTGCCGCGGGCGGCGAGGGAGGGGCCACGGTACGTCCCCGGCAGCCCGCTCTGGGAGCCCTACTTCCGCCGCCGTCATGCCGAGCAGCTCGAGGCCACCAACGGCGTCGTGCCCTCCGGCAGGCTCAACTCCAATGGCCGGCGCCGGTGGTGGGGCGTGCCCGGGCGCACGTTGGAGGCCGTCCTCGAGTACATCGAGGGCGGCAACACGCCGCGCTCGAGTACCCCGATCCCCCGTCCTTCTCACGCCACCGGGGAAGCTCCTGGACCCCGAGGCGCATGGAGACCGGGGGGTCCTCCTCGTCGTCCGGCGGCTCGCCCTGCCTCCGCCCCGTCAAGCCGGAGCCCCAGGGCACGCCGGTCAGTGCCCGCACGCGCAGCTCCGGCGTCCGCATCGGCGCCAACGCCTCCCCACCCACCGGCCACTTCGTCCTCGTCAAGCCCAAGCCGGAGCGCGGCCTCCCCGCGGAGTACGAGGAGATAGCCCGGCGCGGCATCTCCGACGAGGACGCCCTGCGGTGGGCGCGGGACGACTACTTCCGCGACAAGATGGTCCGGCAGCGCCGGGCCCTGGAGGAGATCGCCGCCCGCAAGCATGGGCGCGAGGACGAGCACGGCGTCGTGGTCCTCGACAGCGACGACGACGACGACGCCCTCGGACCGTCCAACCCGCCGCGCCAACCGGGGGAGGGATGCAGCAGGGACGGCGGAGGCGCAGGCGGGGCCGGCGACGACGATGACGACGACGACGACGACGACGGCGGCGACTACACGCAGTTCTACCGCCTCCTTGGCATGTAAACCGCGTGGGCGGGCGGCGAGGGAGACGGCGGGGGTAGCCCGCGGGAGTTTTTTTCTTCTTTTGTAAAATATGTTTAAGTTTGAACGAACTCGCCGATGTTTGCGTTAAATTTTAGTCGTGTTTGCGCCGTATTTGAATTTTAAAAAAAAACATGGGCGCCGCGACTGGGGGCCATCACGCCCCCAGTGCGCGGTTTAGCGCCGGCGCGCCCCCAGGGGGCGATCTTTTGCCCCTCTTGGGGGGCCAACGCTGGAAATGCCCTAAGTAAGCACATTTTAGTGTAGTACCTATCAGAGTATTTGAAACACGGGAAAGAAGTACCACTCGGGTAATAATCACTTCAATGAAAAAAAAAACTACAGATATAAGCAAAATCATTAATTCACCCTTCCTCAGATTTTAACCATCGTGGAATTCGGGCATGTGATATCTTTTATCAGTAACCAATCCATCTAATTTAAAGGAAAAACGTCATGCATCCATGGAGAAAACTGTGGAGAAAGTAAACTTCATCCAATACAATTACATTGACTAACAGAATAGTTTTCGGACACCACGCTGCATACATGTAAGGCAATCGGTGGAACTTCTTTACACCAAATTGACAATTCAAGACATAATCCATTGCTTAGTTTTGGAAAAATGTAACCCTTTACTCTAGGTGGATGTTCAACTTTAAACGGTCTCCACTAAAAATTTGGGTATATCAAAAACCGTGTTTGGAACAAAGAACCACATAATGTGCCTCCGAGATATGGTGTGGGGTTATTGAATTATAGATGTGTCTTCTGTCCATATTTACTCCTATAAAGGAAGGTGGAGTACCTGCCTCCTGAGGGCCATCAGCGTTTTACTCATTTTCTCTTTTTTTGTTTCTCTCTTGGTTTTCAGCGTTTTTTTTAATTCTTTGTCTCTTTATCGATTTTTACTGTTTTTTCATTCTTTTTGCATTTGTTTCTTGGTGTTTTTGTTTTTTTGGTTTCTTTTTCGGTTTTCACTATTTTTCTTTTCTTTCTTTTAGTTTTTATTCTACATTTCTCGAACATGCCGAGAACATTTTTTAAAGACACGTTTAACATTTTTTAAATACGAGTTTATCATTTTGTTTAATATGTGGCCAACATTTTTTCTATACATATTTTCAATATTTTTTAAATACTTGATTAACATGTTTCAAATGCTTGTTTGACATTTTTCAACTAGAAGATTAGCATTTTATATATTTTTCTTTCTTTTAATTTTCATTCTACATTTTCCATGTACGTCAAGTACATTTTGAAATACAAGTTTAACATTTTTTGAATGCATGCTCAACATTTTTTCTATACACATTTTCAACATTTCTCAAATGCTTGATTAATTTTTTTCAAATGCTTGTTTAAAATTGTTCAAAATACAAGATTAGAAATTTGTAATACATGGTAAACATTTTTATACATACTTAACATTGTGAAAATGCTTGATTAACATTTTTCATATACTTATTCAACGTTTTTTAAATGATTGATTAACATTTCTCATAGACAAGTTTAAGACTTTTTTTAATACATGGTCAACATTTTTTCTATAAACATTTGGCAGTTTTGAAATATAAGTTTAACATTTTTTTAATACACAGTCAACATTTTTTAGTACACATTTAACATTTTTTGAAATGTTTTATGGAAAGCATTTTTGTAATATAGAATATCTGGAAACATAAATAAAGTAAATGAAAACAAAAAACATAAAAGAAACGAGAATATGGCATGTGACATGTGGTCAGCGGCGTGATGGGCCGGTCAATATGGAGCTCGCCTTCAGGGAGACTTCCTCTTGTCTTGTCGTAGGCGAGACATATCCACGCCCGGCCGAGGAACGAGGCAAGCAGACACATTTAGGGCTCATTTGGTAGCAGGGGAAAACAGCAGGGTTCCCAGTCAAATCCCTGGAAATTTCTGCCCTTTGGCAATTGGGTCCTGGTTTTGCCACCGCGACATTTGGTTGAGAAGTGGGAGTGTCAAATCCACCCTCTTCCCCGTCAAATCCCTAGGATGAAAATAAACGCTTTGTGAGGCGTGGAAGGAATTCCCTATCTCTCTCGTGTCTATCTTGAGTAGAAAATAAACGATGCCACAGGGTCGGCCCACCCATGGATTCCTGTGCACGCGGAAAATTCTCAACTGTGGGAAGCGTCTGTTATGATTCCGAGCTCATGTGAACAGTATTTTAAAAAAAAAATCTGATTTTTTGTATGAAACTTTGACAAATGTTTGTGTGATTGCTTACAAAATTTCATCATCAAATGACATTCATGTAAAATGTGACAAAAAGGAAAACCAAAACCGATGCTCCAAAATGTTATTTTTGCTATATTTTGAGTAAATTCCGGTTTTTACCCCCTATTTTGACATTTGACACTAATTACCCAATTTAGCAGGATTTCATCCGTTTTACCCCATTTAGCAAAATTGTTGCCATAGTTTACCCTGTTTAATATTTTGTGAGCATTCTGACCGGCAGGTCCAATTGTGTTGTCCCAATTTAACCTGTTTAATATTTTTGGAGTTGGTGGTGTTCTCCTATCATTTAAAAAACAGATCATTCTCCTATTATTTGCAACAGATCATGGAAATACAATGCGAAAAAATTGTGTTATTACGACTACTTTTGCCTATTTGTTCCTTGGGTCATGATGTCAATTCATCTCCTGATCATGCACTTTTGTCAAACAGATTGTATTTATGCTTCACACTACTTTCAAAACTGATTAGCATCATCTTGTCCTCAATGGATTCAAGCAGCTATCACAAACCATAAAACTCATCCTCCATCTCTGTGCCTTACAACCACTGGAGGAGATCACCCCGAACGAATTGATTTCAGAGCAATTCTGGCAAAGGTTCAGCAAACTGAAGAAGAAAAAGAATTTCGTCAATATTCAAAATGTTGAAAAAAACATAAAATCAACGTACCTCAGTTGCAGAAGGGTGCCATGTAGACACGCGATCTTCTAATAAACATCTTAGTTATATGCACAGCCTGATGGGGTCCTTACTATGTCGCCAAACAAGGAAGAAGAACTAAGCACTACCTGATGGGGTCACGTACATGATTTGTTTTTGAAGTATATCAAATTCAGAGGACTACGCCAACGTCGGCGAGCTTGACGGAGCCATCGGATTCCACGGGGTCGTTTCTTGCCTTGATGTTCAAGCCATATAACTGTGCTCGAGGAAGTACGAAATTGCACGACCGGCCCCTCAGCACCCTCCACCGCCGTCGTCGTCGCCACTACCGCACAATACCTAATCCTAGATTCGAGCGAGCCTGACGGGTGCGTGCGGTTGGAATCCTGGATGATGCAATCGACTGGGTGCGAGCAACGCAAGCGAGAACGGCTGGAGGCGAGCATGACGCGTGGCCGACCTGGGCGTTGTGCGTTGGACGCAACGTGTGCAAGCTCCATCGGGCCGGTCCCAGTCGAGAGAAGTTGCAAGGACCGGTTCAGCAAGGAGAAAAAATAGGTAGAAAAAA
The DNA here is from genome assembly GCF_056163025.1 of Triticum urartu. Classification (NCBI taxonomy): domain Eukaryota; kingdom Viridiplantae; phylum Streptophyta; class Magnoliopsida; order Poales; family Poaceae; genus Triticum; species Triticum urartu. The sequence goes on from NC_141873.1 coordinate 556,378,983, forward strand.
ATCGTCGATGTGGCATGCCAGCTGGACCTAACATTTGGGACCTACCGGTCAGAATGCTCACAAAATTTTAAATAGGATAAATTGTGGCAAAACTTTTGCTAAATGGGGTAAAACGGATGAAATCTCACTAAATTGGGTTATTAGTGTCACATATGTCAAAATAGGGGGTAAAAACCAGAATTTACTCCTATATTTTATATGAATGTCATCTGGTGATGAAATTTTGTGAGCTATCATTTTTTTTTTGATTATTTTGATTTTATTGTTCACCCGAGTTCAGCTCGGGACTAAGAAGAGCACTTTCGCTCAACCCTGGCCTTTTTACCCAGGGGTATATTATCTCCCTATAAGAACCAAACAAGGCCTTAGGGTGGGCCGTTATGTGACTGTCGATGGGCCCAACATATGTGGGCTCCACTTGACAGTGTGTGGGCCTTTTTTTTGATCGAAAAGCGGTTTCCACCCGCCCCATTTCATTAAAACGAGGCCACATAAGTCGGGCCCCACACACGAACAGTGTGCGCGGCTTCTCCCTGCCTCACTTCCTTTCACCATGCGTCCAGGTGTGGCAGCCTTTTCTTCCTCCCGCGGACCTGCCTTGCCTTCCCAATCCTCGCCCACTCGCCCGTCACTTCATCGCTCTTCACCGCCCTCGCTGCCTCCGCTTGCGTCTCCTCGTTCCATGCTTCGGTCCCCGTCATGGTGGCCGTGCCCTCGCCTGCATCGATCTTACGGTTGAGGTTTGAGCCTTCCGTCTACTCCTCGATGCCCTTTTCCTCGCTGGCGATTTTCTCAGTTTTGGCCATTCCTCTTTGCCTTGTGGTTTTCTTCCTCCGCTGCTTAGCTCACTCTTCCTTCCCTTCTTCTTACAGGGTCAATCAAGGCAGCCCTTGAAGGCCTTGATCGTCCTTCAGCTCGCTGCTCGGGGAGGTACGTTTTTCCTTGCTCGTCTTCTGTTCGATGGAATGCGCGTGAGCTGACATGCCTTTATTTCTTGTTTTGTTCCGCGTCCAGGTTCTTTGCTCCTCGCTGCGCGTCGGCGAGACAGGTTGGGCGTGATTTCCCTGCCTTTCTTTCTTGTTTGGCTATGCCTATCTATCTTGCCAACTTGTGGATTCGTCCTCTCCATTACGTCGGAAAAGAACACGCCCTTGTATACTTATGCTAGCTCTGAAGCTTATTATGTTTCTGCCTGCTGCTTTCATTAGATTGGTCGTGCATGTTACTCGCTACTTGGTTCTAGGATCCAGTAGTTCTTTTGGTTGCTGCTTGGTCGTACCTGTTACTCGCTACTGCATGCAGGTTCATTGTCAGTTTGGTGGTTGTTTTCTCGCCACACTGATTTCCACGAGTTAATTACCTATCCTAGAAATTAAGCTTGGATTTTAGGGTTCAGTAGTAGGGCAGGTTCATTGTCAGCTTCGTTGGCTATTTTGTTGCTCACCGATGCATGAAGGTTAAATGCCCATCGAATAAAATTAACCTATGGTTTCGGTGTCTTTTGTTTGCTTCCTCATGCCTGTGCCATTTTTGTTCGCTTGCGATTTCCTCTGCTTCTTCCATTCTTTTTTTCTCGCTGCCTCTCCTGACGTTCTCTTCCTTCTGCATGTCCTGTTCGACAGAATCCCTATGAGCAGGCGTAGCACCGTTTTATCTGTTTGTGCCTGTACTGCTGTTTGTGTGGTTGTCTTCTCAGTCTCATGTATTTGTGTGGTTATCTGTTTGTGCCTTTGTTTAGGTTTGATCCATGCTTCTGTGACCTTCATGATTTCCTGCACTGCCTCTTGCAGTTGCTTTGCTGTTTGTCCTTCAGGACATCCTTCTTACATGTATACACGATGGCTATACTTGCTCATTCTTACATGCAGCTTGTCGAGCCATCAAATATGGTGATACTTTGGTTTTGGTTCTTTCAGTCTAATGCCCGATGAGTCTTTTCTTTGCTTCTTATTAGTGTTGTCTTCTGTTTCTTCTTCGTAGTGTTGTCTCCTGTTTGTTCTTCTGAATGGTGAAGCTGCTACTTAGAAGCAGTTTACTGGGCACTCCATAAGCGTAAATCAAAAAAAGGTTCGATCATTTTACAAAGTACATAACTCGAAAGACAGTACTAATTTAAAAAATAGCACGAGTAACAGCTAAAAGCCATATCATATGTAGGCGCATCTAAAAAAACAGGCAAGCTGGATAGTTCCTTTTAATGTTGTCATCTACTTCTTTTTCTGAAAAGACATAAAACAGGCAAGGCTTCAAGTAGTTTTTTTATACACCATGTTGTCGAATGCAGATTAGGTTGGTTCCCAGTGGGCTTTGACGGCCCGTCTGGCAAGTTGTTTGTGCGCTTGGAAGATCTTGCTGCATTTTCTTCTCCACTTTGTTTGTATGCATCTCTTACAGTTTGTCTCCGCCTGTACTTTGGTTTTGCAGGTCCTGTTGTCAGCATCTTCAACTGCTTTAGAGTACTGGTTGCTAGCTCTTCGGTTCTCCATCTTCGTGTCAAGGTTTGCTTTCAGCCGCGGGCCCTCTGTTTTGCCGCTTTCTGTTACTGTTGATTGCTTGCTCTTTTCATACTGACCAGGCATTGCGTACGTGTTGCTGTTTTGTTCTTCCTTCTGCTGGGCGGCTTACTTTTTATACACTGCAGCTGACCTATTCATTCTTATACTCGCAGCTGCTATCATCCATGCATTCCATATTGTTACGTTCTTCTCTCATGTATTGTGCCGCTTCCTGTTCAATGCCTTTATTCATTATTGTATTAGAGCAATGTTGTTGTGCCTGCTCTCTGCTTTTTTAGTTTGGGAAATTATGCCAGTGAATAAAATAAATTGTACTTGCTACATCCCATGCACATTTTATGCCTTTGTTATTGTGATGTATTGCTATCTATCCTTTGATCTGCTTATGTCTTTTCCCCATTTGTGTCCCTTGTTTTTCACTTAAACTTGTTATTTTGTTGTTCTTTGTGCTCTGCCTTGCTGCAGTGCAGTTCTGGTTCTCTTCTTCTGGTGTTTTTGAGGGGTATGGTCTAGCGCCGACGTTTTGCCTCCACGGCGCACTGCTCCTCTCAGGGTTCCTGTGCCTCTTTTGGCAGTTAGACCCCCAAGAAGGGCCGTTCGACGCGCAGCTCCTGTGCCTGTATTGCCAGTGACACCAATTCCTCCAGAGGTTCTTGTGCCTCTTTTACCGGTGAGACCCCCGCGTCGAGTGGTGCAATGCCCAGTTCTTGTGCCTGTGTTGCCAGTACAACCAGCTCCTTTGGTCGTACGAAGAAGAAAATGTATGTTGTCTTTACCTTCATGGTCTCTCCTGCTCTTTGGTACCTTGACCTCCTTGCCTGGCCTTGACTTCTTAATTCTGCCGTGCTCTGCCTGCCAATAAGGGATGGTTTATTTCGTCTTCTTCCTCCTGATGTTACTGCACAAAACCGTAAAAGATGTAGGTTCTTCTTGAATAGGTTGCGAGCTCATAACAAGCACGATTGGTCTATAGCCCATGCTGTCATCCTTTGTTTTCCCCATGGTTCGTTCTTTCCTTTTTTTCATTCTGCCTCTGTTACCTTTCCTCTCTTCTCTTGTACACAGAGGATTTGCCTCATTCACCGCTTACACCTGATTGTGTAGGATTTTCGCCTGAGGAGGTTGAAATCTTAAAAGGTACAAAGGTTTTAGTTGTCGTCAATTGTCATGCTTTTGACTACGGGGTGCCAGTGTCATTCTGACAATAACGCTCCTGTAGCTTTCGATCTGAAAAGATCCTACTATGGGAAGCCAGAGTGTAAGTGTGGTTGGTGCCATGTTGTCTTCTGGTGGGGTGAGAGAGTACAGTCTCAGTCCGCCATCACAAAGCGTCGCGTTGTATACAACTTATGTTGTAAAGAAGGGAAGGTGTTCATCCCACCGTTTAAAAAAACCCGATGCGTTTCTAAACAACTTGCTTGCTTTTGATGGGCCTCCAGAGTCTAGGCAGTTTATTAGAAAGATACGCCAGTACAATTGCTTATTTGCTTTTACTTCCATGGGGGCTAATATAGACCGTTCGGTTAATGATGGCGGGGGACCAACTGTATTTAAGATCAATGGCAAGGTTTGCCATCTTTAGGTTCGCTTTTGCCAGAAGAAGGAAGTACTCCAAAATATGTTGAATTATATATACATGATACACAAAATGAAGTGGAGAATAGGATCAAGGCACTAGACAATTAACATGAATCTTCTGGTGGGTTAAAAGAGCCTATAGTTGAAGGGCTTATGCATATGCTGAATGCTAACAATTCATTTGTTAAGCAGTTCTGTACGACTGGCGAGATTTTAAAAGATAATAAGCATACCACAGTTTGAATACGCATTCTTGCCCCTGGCGGGGCGAGAATGATGGCCCTCAGTTCAGTTTTCCTACAACAGATGAGCTTACGGGTTTAATATATAGTTGGTAATGTTAGCTTGGAAACTCCTTCCAGGGACTTGATAATACATTGTCAAGGTCCTGGGCTACAAAATATATCTTGTTTGGACCCTTCATGTATGCCTTCGCAATACCCTTCATATATGGGGAGCAAGGGTTCCAATTAGGTGTGCATTATATTGGTGCCGATCCCAATGATACAACAAAGAGGGTTAAAATGACTATGCAGGATTATTATTGCTTCTGCTCTCATTATAGAGCTGAGCAGCATAACCCATATCTATGTTGTGGTTTATTGTCCTCCCAAGCTGTGGTTGATGCACGTGCTTGCATAGATGAGTATAGATTGCATTTCATTATAAAGGTCTAAGAGTACATGCGTGCCGAAAAGTTACAAGTCGTTGTTGATGCGGTTGACTTGGGTAAGCTTGATGGGGCATAGGTCGGTAAGAAAAATTATTGCCATCGTCTTATACCAGCGGCCGTCGATATATGGTTGAAACCTTCGAGGATGCGGTTGCTGTTTCGCATGTCCATTCCTCGCCTGATATTTTCACAACTTTCACATGTAATCCAAAGTGGCAGAGATAACAGGGTCTCTTGAACCTGGTCAGACTGCATCTGATAGGGCTGATATTTTTGTTAGGGTGTACCACATGAAACTCACCGACCTCCTTCGTAAGATAAAAAAAAGGGAAGGCTTTCGGACGTTTGTTGCTGGTAATGTTTGACACTTCTCTTTTCTCTTCATTCCCTTTAGGTTTACCTCTTACCTTTTTTGCCTCTTTGGTCTTGCTGTGCCCCAGTTTTGTACACCATAGAATTCCATAAGAGGGGCCTTCCACATGCGCACATCCTTGTTTGGAAGGCTGATGACTGGCTGGTTACACCTGCCTTGGTGGATTCCTTCATCTGAGCTGATACCTGATCCTGTGGAGGATCCTGTGGCTGTGGGGTATGCTCTTGTCACAGAGTTCATGATGCATGACCCTGCGGCAATGATGGCCCAAAATGCCCTTGCATGAAAATTGAAAAAGGGTGTCTGTTCAAAGAAATTTTCTAAGTCATTTCAAGAAGAAACTTCGATTGATGAAAGTGGCTTCCCTTTATACTGGCGGCGTGATAATGGTCGTTTCATAAAAAATAATGTCTTGATAATAGGCACGTAGTTCTGTACAACATGAAACAAGTCGAACGTTTCCAGGCCCATATAAATGTTGAGTGGTGCAAAAGACATATGTCATTAAATATCTTTATAAGTATGTCACCAAGGGTCTTGATTCTGCAAAAACTTTGTTCTTCAGTGTTAGGCAGAGTGGAGATGAGGAGGTTGATGACATGGAAGAGTATAGGGCGTGTCGATACATATGTGACTATGACTCTGATTGAAGGGTATACGGTTTTGAAATACATGGTAAAATGCCTTCAGTTGAAAGACTTCCTGCCCATTTGCTTAATATGCACATTGTGCACTTTTGTACAAAGCTAGCTTGCGTGCAGTGGCTGGTAGTGATTGGTTGCAAAAAACCATGTTGATGGAATGGTTTGTCGCAAATAGGAAATATGCTTCTGCTAGGACCTTGACTTACTGTGATTTCCCTATCAGGTGGTTTTGGATGGCAGGCACTAAAACATGGGTGCCTAGGACACGGGATAATAGGATTGGTAGGATCTACTATGTGCATCCTTCCAGTGGAGAGCTATATTATTTTAGGATGTTGTTGATGATTGTCGCAGGTGCGACGTGCTTTGCTGACGTTAGAATCTACAACGGTGTTGTATACCGAACTTTTAAAGTAGCCTGTGCAGCAGAGGGTTCCTTGGGGATGACTTGGAATGGTATAATGCTTTTGATGAGGCTTTAACCTGGGGGATGGGAGGTCAGTTGCGGCAACTATTTGTTACTATGCTGGTCCACTGCAGTGTTAATCAGGAGAGTGCTTTCTTTGAGAAATATTGGGTTTGCTTGAGTGACGATATTAAACATCGAATCCAGTCTGCTCGAGGAGGTTCTGCTCATGTGGTGCCTCCTGTTACATTGAGAGATTTATTGCTTGATGAACTTGTTGTTTTGTTTCCTAGGGATGGTTCTTCTATTTTAGATCATAGCTTGTCGTCAAAGTCCTCTTATCTTGGTCCACCATTGCAGGATGATGTGGTCAATTCCGCGTTAGACGTTGATTATGAGAGTCTCCTTAAAACAACAGGGGTGATGCACAATAGGCTAAACAGTGACCAACTGCGTGCTTATGCATCTATTCTTGATCGGATTAGGTCTAAGCAGCCTGGTTTCTTCTTTGTGTCAGGGTATGGTCGTACTGGGAAAACTTTCATTTGGAATGCGCTTGATGCCTATCTTAGAGGTCATAAGATGGTGGCGTTGGCTGTTGCATCTTCGGGAGTAGCAGCCTTGCTTTTGCCTCAGGGTAGAACTGCCCATCCAGGTTCAAAATACCTATTGATCTTGCTGAGAACAGAACCTGTGATATTAGAGGTCTACCATGCTTTCTGCCTCGATTGAGTCGGCGTCTTTTATCATATGGGGCGAAGCTTTAATGGCGCATTGAGGGTGCTTCAAAGCAGTGGATCGGTCTTTCTGTGATGTCCTGTCTGCCATTGATCCTGCACTGGCCGATGTTCCTTTCGGTGGTTAAGTTGTCGTTGTAGGAGGTGACCTAAGGCTGATTTTGCTGGTCATTGAGTGTGGCAGTAGGGCACACATTGTGGGTTCTGCAGTTACTCTATTGAGATTTTGCACCTTAACATCAACATGCGCCTAACCATGCAAACTGCATATCCTCTGTTACAGAGTGAGGTTGCTGCTTTTGCACAATGGGTTCTTATTATTGGAGATGGGACAGCCCCTGCTGTTGCACGGAAGGAGAATCGCTCCCTTCATGGGTAACTATTCCTCATGAGTTCTTGGTGCATACTACTGGTGATAATATTGATGCTATTGTCCAGGCGGTCTATGTGAATTTAGTGTCCAGGTACTCTGATCCTTCTTATTTGCGAGAGAGAGCTATCCTGACACCAACAAATGATATGGCTGAAAAAATAAATGACCATGTTCTTTCATTGCTGCCTTTGGATGACAGAGAGTACTTAAGCTTTGATTCCGTAGGAAACTCTTCAGATGGTGTACGAAATATAGATGCTTTCTATCATGTTGAGTGCCTGAATAAGATTAAGATTAACAATTTCCCATGGCATAGATTGGTCCTTAAAGTAGGTGTGCCCATTATGCTACTTAGAAATTTAAACCAGTCGGCGGGTCTGTGCGATGGCACTCGACTTATAGTAACAAAGCTTGCTGACAAAGTAATTGAAGCGGTTGTTATCACTGGCTCCAATGTTGGCGACGTCGTTTACATCCCAAGAATATGTTTGACATCCAAGCAACCTAAATGGCCATTTAATTGCATAGGCGCCAACTTTCTGTTAGGGTTTGCTATGCTATGACAAATAATAAAAGCCAGGGGCAGACCCTTGCCAATGTTGGTTGTATCTCAATTCGCCTGTCTTCGCGCATGGCCAACTTTATGTGGCCGTGTCCCGTGTGACCTCAAAGGAAGCTTTAAAAGGTGTTGATTAAAAATGAAGATGGTAGTACTGGTTCTCAGACAAGGAACATTGTGTTCCCTGAGATCTTTGAGATGGCTTCTTAAATACCATATCCATAATGCTATTGTCTTGTACATACAATTGCCTCCTCTCTAGATATTGCATTGCGTCTCTTAATCTTTTGTCATCGCTGCGTCTACATTTTGACAAATTTGTGTTTGTATGCTTGTTCTGAACGCACTATGTTTTGTTTGTGCTCAATACTACTAGGCTGCCTGTATTATGGCATCCTACTTATCTGCTGCGTCTCATGAATAATCTGTTTGCTATTAAACGTACAAGCTTCCATTTGTGTGTTGCTTTTGGCCTCTTCTTTTCCCGATGCCTCTATTACGGTGCTTCGTTGCTGCCTTTCCAGTCTCTGTGCTTTTCTTTCTTTCTTCTTAGGTGAGTGCATATGCATTTTTTATTCATCTGTTTCCTATTTTCCTTACCATTCACCCTCTCTGGTTTATGTTATGCTTGTAGATGGCCAAGAATACAATTAGCTTGCTTTCACAGATACATGACAAGGAAATCAACTGGAATGTGTGTGTGCTCCTCTCTCGTCTATGACATTATCGTGGGACAAGCGATGACGGCCCAATTCTGCATACTGACCTTGTGGTTATCGGTCAAGAGGTTCATTTCATACCCTGCTATGTTTCATTATACAGTAGCTTACTTGTCATGCTTCCTGTGCTGCTGTTTGGTTTTACTAATATATGTTTTTCCACTACAGGGAACCCACATGTATGCACAGCTTCCTCCTGAGGCATCTGAACACTTGAAGGATGTTCTAGAGGAAGGAAAGGTCTCCCTCATGAAGTTCATGTGCAACCAATTGGAGTCATCTTTCAGGACTGTTGAGAGCCCTTACATGATTCAGTTCACTCGATACAGCACCGCTGTGCCCCAGCCAGGCCTTGAGGATGCATATCCATACTGCACGTACAACCTTTTGCCTTTTCCAGGTATCCCAAGGCCAACTAGCAACACACCTCGCTTTCTAGGTTAGTTAACCTGTGTCAAATGCACAACTTGCTTGTGTTTGCATTGCTCGCTTTCACGCTTACACTTGCTGCTTTTTTTGTTGCTTTCAGATGTCATTGGCCAGATTACGGCATTGTCAGACATAATCCCTGTGCAGTCCATGTACCAGCCACAGCCTTCTGACACTAGGACTATAATCCTGACTGATCTGATGTGAGTTTCCCACTTCTTTGCATTTGCTGATCTACATTGTTTCATGCTGCTTGTTCATATGCCAGACCAAAAATGCAGGGGTAATGAGATCAAAATCCTTCTTTGGGGTGCTCGTGCTCATGAATTTGCTGCCGAGGATGTTCGTGCTGCAAGTATAGAAAGTGCTGTTGTAGCCATATTTGTAGGGACCCTGCCAAAAATGTCTCAAGGTATTCATATCTCTCAATCATAACACAGTCTATTGATGTATATACTCGCTGATTGTGTCTTCTACTTATTCTATCTTTGTATCTGCTTCTTTAAACCAGGTGTTAAATTGCTAAGTGGTAGCTCCGCCTGCCGTTGGTACATTAACGAGAATCTGCCAGAGATCAACGCTTTCCATTCTAGGTCTTTCTCCTCATTGCAAATTTCCGGTGCTTGCCCTTGTTGATCACCCCTTTACTAAATCTCCATTAGTTTACTCTCTAGTCTTGGGAAAGAGGTTGCTCCTGTTGCAGTTTATGCACCGATAGACCAAGGCGTTGGGGCGTCCATTTGTGAGCCTCCAGTTGAAATGGCTTTTAAGCAGCTTCTTGCTCTTGATCCATTAGATAATTTGGTATGTTTCTCCGCTTTCAAACACTTTGTTTTTTACTGTCCTGTCTATATTCTCTTATACCAAACAGTACACAGTTTCATTTCTGTAGGGCAAACCTTTCATTTGTAAGGTCACCATCATGCGTCTGGGCTCTGATCAGCGTTGGTGGTTCCTCTCGTGCGTTGCCTGCCATAAGACTGCGTATGTTAATGGGCCTAGGTTCCGTTGCTCAGACCAAGGTTGCTCTTCCGTTGGGGGAGAGCCGGCGTAAGCGCTTTTGCCAAGTTGTCCTTCAAGTCAGTGTGTTCTGCTCTGACTGATTAGATCTTTTGTGCTTTGTTGTTCAGATATTCTATCTGCACATTTGCAACTGATGGATCAGCTGAGGCTGAATTCAATGTTCTTCGAGAGAGCTGGCAGAACAGCAATAGGCAAACCACTTCTAACCTTGCTGCGGCAAAAGTATCCAGGGTATTCACTATTCAGAGGTTCGCGACCTTGCGCAGATAGGAGGAGCTGATGTAACCCTCCCAGTGGAAGTTACCAGAATGGTCACAAAGACGTAGCGCCTGGTGGTGGCCATTTCCAACAAAATTTTCAAGCCTACAAGCAACTAGCTATCTTCCAAGTTAATAGGATTGACCAGACCTTTCAGCCTGAGCTTGGGCCGTTAGAATTTGGTCCTGCTTCCCCAGCTTCTCGCCCTTCTTCTTCTGGTACAGGCTCAGTTGGTGTACTCTCTGGTTTCTCACTGATGTCGCCAGTTGGACCATTCACACCTTCATCAAAGGATGCACACGGCCCAGGAAGCTCTAGCCTTGTTTCTCAGTCGCCTCTTGATGAGGTGTGTTTCCTGTCGTTATCTCTTGATTTGCTTCTTTTGTCCTAACTAGGTGCTTATGACAAACAGATGAACACCCCCATATCAATGATGAAAGGGAAGGGCCAGTCCTTCATACCTCTATCACTGGGTAAGCCCATAAACTTTAAACTTCATAGTGTCAAAAAACGTCTTATATTTTGATACAGAGGGAGTACATTCCTACGTCTTTCTCTTTACTGTCCTTCTGCTTACATACCTTCTGTCTCTCTACTTTAATGCAGCAAGTCAGCCTGTCGTAAGAATGCACGTCATAAGCTGATACTCACACCCGCTAAAAGCACATAGGTTGATACACCGGCTGAAGGTGTGCCAAAGCTTTCTGTTGAGGCTGGAGAAAATGCCTCAACTGGAGATTCAGCTGGCTCTGCATCCATAGCAACGGTCGATGTATGGGCTTATTTCCTTTGCTTGTTCCTTTTTCTAGAGCACATTTTTTCTTCTGTCATAGCCATCTTTCTGTGTTAGGAGCCTACACTGGGCACTGCAGAGGCTGATGTTTCGACTTCTGGGAATGGCAAGGCTGTGCAATCTGACCAGGCAAAGACCAAGAGGTAAACTCCCTCTGGTAAATATAAATTATGCATCGTCTATTTAACTATGAAGCTCATTGCTTTGTGTTGGTTCATACAACTTAGGAGCAATGCTGGTGTCAAGAACGCTGACAATGCAAAGAAGACAAAGCAATAACTAATCTATGGTCTTGGGTGATCATGGACGTACGGTAAACCAAATTCTTCTTCCATGCCTTCTGATAGGTCTCTGTTTCTAGAGAATGCATGTCTTCCAATTATATTTGCATACATGTTACAAGAGTGCCTCTTCTAGGACAAGTTCTTTTCAAAGGTTTGCTGATGGCTGAGTGGTATTTATGCCCTTTTAAAACAAGTTCTTTTAGAGAGAGTTGCTGGTGGCTGGGTTTTATTTATGCTCTTCTTGGACAAATTGTTTTGGAAAGCTTTGCTGATGCTGTATGATACTTATAGGTCCACTGATTTGGCCATGCCTTCAGCCTTTCATATGAATGTGTTGTTAATCACTCCTATAATGCCATTCGGCTATGCCTTCTACTGCCATGACGCTTGCCCTTCTACTAGCTGATCCACAATTTGAGCCGATGACTGATGAACTACATATATGATTCGTACAATTGTACTAGCCGTTTATCCCTTGTATACTTGTGAATGCCATGTGGAAGCGCTCATCTCATGAATTTCCTTGTCTTTTTCATCAGGTTGTTCTGTATATAGACGGTCGCTACTTTGGCGCAGGCCCCTAAAGCCTACGCCAGCAAGGACAAGCCATGACTAATTCATCGCAGTTGTCTTCATGTGCCTGTCTTTGCACCCTTTTGGACACGTTCCTACTATGTTTGTTGTGTGTTTGCAAACCCAGACTTTGGCGCTCAAAGAGCCATGTCAAAGCTCTGTTGATATTCCCTATTTAAGATCTGAACCAGGCCACTTTCAAGCCTTGTAAATATCGCTGTTCGAACTCTCTGCTCTCCCCTGCCTCTCCTCATGATATTTCTGTACTCGTTGGGCTGCGCTACCGAATCTATCTATAATTATCAGTGCAATGCTATGCCTGTATATTCCCTATGTTCAACCTTTTTATTTGGTCATAAGGTTTGCTCTCCTATCACTGTGCCTTCTTGAAAATGGTTGTGTGCTTGATCTTCTGCCTGTAGTAGATTTGCTGCTTCCTTATTTTGCCTGGTGTATTCAGGTCATTCCATCATTGAGATATGTGTTTCCTAAGTACTCCCTTCATCCCATAATATAAGAACGTTTTCAAGCTATGTTAGCTTGAAAATTGTTCTTATATTATGGGATGGAAGGGGTACATGTTTACTGAGGATTACCATTTTCATGCTTATTTGTGTACTGATGCAGTTATTCATGCTGTTTTGTCGTTGTTATGATGTCTTGCATCTAATCCTTGCTTTGCCATACACCAGTGAGGTCACATATGAGTTACCTTCACCCTGTTATATATCCCACTTCAACCTGTTTTTTGGTTGGTTTATATGGAATTCTTTCAGAGAGTTCAGACAAAAGACCTGATGGAACAACGCTATTTGAAAATCATATTAGTCCAGAGTTGCAAATGGCTAGCAAAATGATATATGAATATTCTTAGCTTTTTTTTAGGCAAATGAATATATTCTTAGCTGATGTATTACATGCCATTTAACAGGTGATGGGCCGCAATGAGAAAGAAAAAGCACTGTCATCCAAAGGCCGGCCATTTTCAATTCGGCCAGAGTGTGGGTTCGTGCAACACACTGTTCTCGTATTGATTGATCTGAGTGTTACAAGATATACATGAGTGCCTTAACTAACTCACGCCAAAATAGGCCAAGGACTAGTGCTAGACTATGTAGAGAATACACGTTCGCTAACACCCCGCTGCAGTCGAGTCGTCGCTGCCTTGCAAGACGCAAAGACTGAAATGCAGATGTCGCTAAACCCTTAGTCATGATGTCGGCTAGCTGCTGTGTAGTAGGCACATGTACAATGCGAAACTCGCCGAGGGCCACCTTCTCCCTAACAAAATGAATGTCCAACTCGATGTGTTTTGTCCTCTCCGATGATGCACGGGATTAGTGGACATGTACAAAGCGGATATGTTGTCACAGAACACAACGGTGGCCTTCGGTAGAGGGCACCCAAGCTCACTAAGAAGTTGTCGAAGCCACACGCAGTCGGTGACGGCGTTGGCGACAACACGATACTCTGCTTCCACACTAGAGCGAGAGACTGTAGCTTGCCATTTAGAGGACCGGCTGATGAGCGTGTCGCCGAGATAAACACAATACCCCGATGTAGATCGTCGGGTGTCCGGGCACCCGGCCCAGTCCTCATCCGAGTAGGCGACAATGTCGGTCGATGGTGATGCCTGTGGAAGAGGCCCATATGTAGAGGTGCCACGAACATACTGCAAGATCCGCTTGATGATGGAGAGATGACAGTCGTGAGGATCATGCATATGCAAGCACGCCTGCTGCACGGCGTATGCCAAGTCTGGGCGAGTCATAGTGAGGTATTGCAGGCCACCCGCAAGGTTGCAATACTCAGAGGGATCACAGACAAGTGATCCGGCATCGGCGGCGAGCTTGGGTGACGTGTTGACCGGAGTGGAGACAGGGCAACACTGCGACATGCCGGCCCATTGAAGAAGTTCCTCGGCGTATTGGGCTTGGTTGAGGAAGAACCCACGCGAGGTGCGCTGTACGCGGATGCCAAAGAAGTAGTGAAGAGCGCCCATGTCCGTCATCGCAAACTCTCGCTGTAGCTGACCGACGACAGTGTGAAGAAGAGTGGTCGATGAAGCTGCAAGGACGATGATGTCGACGTACAACCACAGGTAGGAAGCATCATCGCCCCGCCGGAGGATGAACAACGAGACGTCTGAGCGCAAGGCAGTGAACCCGATCGTGGCGGCGAAGCGAGGGAAGCAAGCCCATGGGGGCTGCTAGAGACCCTATAGGGACCTGGAAAGATGGCAAACATCATCGCTGCGAGTGTCGTCGACGAATCTAGTGGGTTGATGGCAGTAGACCTGCTCATTGAGAACATCGTGAAGGAAGGCGTTCTTCACGTCAAGCTGGTGCACGGACCAAGCACATGAGCACGCCAAGGTAAGCACTGTCCGAATCGTCTTCGGCTTGACCACCGGAGAGAAGGTGTCACCAAAATCAATGCTCGGGCGTTGAGAGAAACCACGGGCCAACATGCTTTATAGCGTTCGAGCGAGCCCTCGGCCTTCGTCTTTTGCCGGAAAACACATTTGCCAGTGACGATGTCTGCACTGGGCGGACGAGGCACGAGTGTCCACGTGGAGTTAGATAGACATGGGACGGGGCTTGCCTGCTCCCTCGTAATGCTCCCGTCCGTGCTCCTGTTTCTTCTTTTTCCATCCGACGGCTACGCCAATTCTCCTCCCCCACGTCTCTTCTTTCTGGTAAAAAAATAAAGAACAAAGACTAGTATTTTTGCCTGCTCCTGTATATAATACTCAAACAACCACTATAATGCTATTGATTTTCTTTTCTTTTTTCTTCCAAATCAAGTTATTTCAGTTTTATATCATAGAACAAGGGTGTAAACAAATTGAAATCCAAAATGACAATAGACTTCCTCCTACCCGATCCATGACCTTTTGCAATCAACTTACCAATGTCTATTTTCATATGTTTTAACATTCGAAATGTTGTGTCTATAAAGGACCATTGTCACTTAAGATTCTCCAATGCTTGACACGTGATCTTTTGTTGTATTTTTATTCTTTTTATAGTGAACCTCGAGCAAAGGCCGCATGACGCCAGTGTATTTTGACAATTGCCTAAGTCAGTGGCCTATAACTCCTCGTATTTTATAGTTTCGTAGCAATACACGGGCATTGTGCTAGTATATTATATATATTGCAACGTCACAAAAAAATCACAGGCAAAAACTAAGATGGAGAAATACACGTAGAGCAATGTGATGAAAATATAATATATATATACAGGCCAAAACAATAATTTGACTTCTATTTACTGCTACCTTGCGAAGTTTCTGGATAGCATAGTCATCAGCAAAATATATATTTTGCATCTGATGAGTGAAAGAGAAACATGACCTTTTATATTCTAGTGTGGTGTGTCAAAGCAATCCAGATTAGCACTGGAGTTGCGCTCCTACAGCGGCGAGTGGCAAAAAGTGCTTTGGATGCAATTGATGATGGATAAGGCAGACGGGAGAGAGGAAGGGAAAAGCCAAAAAAGGAGGAAGGTTGAGAGGCCGCTCACTGTTTTGCCGGTCTGCTTCGTCGCAAGTTCCATGGTGACATCTACCTGCGTCTGTGACGCTGGGACGGGAAAGAGAACGAGGATATGGGCGTCCAGAGAGCACTCTACTAAATGGCCTGTAGGAACGGCTGGCTGATCTACTCCTCACGTTAACGACGGCAGATGAACCCCAATCGCCCACGACGCAACCCTTCCGATCTCTTTCCCTGATCGGCCGGCGAATTAATAGGTCATTCGGCGCCCTCGTCGCTGCCAACTGTCCGTTTTTTTAGGGGGGCACCGTCCGGTTAATGAAAGGCATGGGCTGCGCATTTCAGAGCAAGTCGGCCCGATTAACCAGAAGAAGCACAGGTTGGTCTCCGGAGCAGCAGCCTAGAGACGTTGGGCCCACGAGAGAAGCGGCCTGGCGTGGTAAAACGGGCTGAGTAACGTGCAGTGAGGTCATCAGTGATCTGGAGCGTTGAAACAATAGATCGAACGGTTTAGGGCCTGAAATCGCTGTGAGAGGTCATAGCTAGCTCAGCTTTACTGTTTAGTAATGGAGGGGGGGAGGAGAAGGGAGATATGTGGGCGAACATAGTGAACCAAAGTAGTGGGTGATCCCGACCGGGATCGTCTTTTCCCGATGCGCCAAACAACATTGAACAGGTTTGAGGTTGAGATTGACCAGGATCGCTGAGCACAGGGTACCGACTTCAGGGATTCAGAGTTCACGGCTTGATTTCGACCAGTTCTACAAATTCAAGGTTTAATATAGACTTTACTCTCAATGAGGCATGTAGGCGTGAAGAAGAAGTGTACGTCCGGACGTCGTCATTGAGGGTGCGGAGGGTACACTCTGCCTTGTCGTTCTGTTGACAAGTGTAGGGGCAAGTAAGGCCAAGGAGTGTATCGTGGGATGCTAGGAGGGAGCTATTGTCAAGGTTGCTGAATTCACGGCCATTGTCAGTTTGAAAGCTAGGATAGGGCGAGAAAATTGAGTTTTCACGTAGGCATAAAATAGAACAACTAGGCGGTGAACTTTGACAAATGGGAAAGGTCCATACATAATGTGTGTAGTCATCAAGAATAACCAAATAATACTAGGGCACTGCTAGGCGCCGGCGCGCCAGCCGAAATTTCGGCCGGTCGGCTGCCTAGCATTCGACCGAGCGCGTATTAACAGTCTTGATTAGCGCACAAGCTAGACCCTCCTTTTCCACAAAGGCTTGGAGAAAAAAAGGACGATCGCGGCTCTCGCCGGACGCCCCACGCTCGCCATATGCAGCTTCGCCGCTGACTGCATAGATCTGCCGCCGGCCAGACGTAGCTCCGCCCTCGTCTCGCCCCTCCCCCCGCCTCCATGGATGAGCTTGCAGTGTACCTCCTTCAGTTGCTAGTTGCAGCAAAAACGCCCGCCGGTCGTAGCAAACGCCAAAAACAGTTGCAGCAAAAAAAAGTCATCTTCGTTTTCCGTCGCTCACCGTCGCACCAACTCGGCTCGCCGGTTCCAGCAAAAAAAAATTGTTTCATCACCCAGCCATAGTAGCTTGCGGCGCTGCCGCTTGCAGCTTGCCATGCCGGTTGTAGCAAAACACGACATTGGATGTAGCAGGACGTGATGCTCATTGTAGCAAAATCCGCGACACCGTTTTGCACAATGAAGCAAAATGTGACGCCGGTTGTAGCAGTGTGGGGGCTGGTGGTAACAAACCACGACGCTGGATGTAGCAAGCTGTGACATCGATTGTAGGAAATACACTACGATGCCGTTTGCGCGATGAAGCAAAATGGAGTGCCGTTTGTAGCAGCGTGGGAAGTCGGTTGTACTAGCACTTTGCGATGTGGTTTGTAGCATGTAGCGAAAACCAGGCCGTGGGGTGCCTCGGGTAAAGCGCCAACCCGTTCTTGCTGCTCGCGGTCGCCAAGCCCGCCGTTCGTGGCGGCAGCTCCCCCTGGACACCGGACACCGTTTGTAGCTAGGGACGCCATGCAGCTTCTCAAGTTTATGGTGCGTGTGTGTGTGTGATATGGCTAGTTGGGAAAGAAGAAGGTGACGTCCAGCTCCAGGGGAGGAAGAAAGAAACGAATGGAGGACATCGATCCACGTGTAGTGCTTGGGGCCACCACCACGTGCTCTCCAAAAAAGAAAGAAGATCGGGACCCGTAGGCAGCCAGCCACACCGTAGGATTAGTGCTAATCCTATGACGCGCGCTCGGCCGGCCGAATCTTCGGCCGGTGTGTAGACGCGAAACGTTTTCCATAATAGTCGGATACACTCGTGACACGACTTGTCCATAAATCACAATGACAAAGTTCAAAGGGAAAAGTGGTGGAAGAAGTAGAAGAAGTAAATGGAAGCCTAGTGTGTTTGCCGAGACGAGAAGCGGCGCAATGGGTCGTCCAGCTCTTATTACAACTAAAATCAAAGTAGGTAGAAGCCTTGGCAAGGACGGCGGCCGAGGCGCTGGTCCCAAAGGTCGGCGGTGACGGCGGTGGTGAGGCAATGTCGTGGCGGCGCGAGGTGTAGAGATCACTGGAGGAGTCACATCGGCGAAGTACAGTCTTGGTAGCGAGGTCCTTAATAGAAAAGCCATAGGGGTCAAATTCAACCGAAATGAAATTGTCATGAGTAAACGCAGGAACGGAAACGAGATTTTAATGAGAGATGGGGAGATGAGGATTTCAAGAAGAGAGAGAGGGCGGGAGGGACAGGGAAGGGTATTGGAGCCGACAATGGTAATGGGCAGTGTGGAGCCATTACCGATGAAGATAGAAGAAGGAGAAGAGGGCTTGGGAGGGGAGTAGGGTATACCGAAGCCGGAGCTCATGTGGGAGGAGGCGCCGATGTTGAAGACCCACTCGCCACCTGGTGCAGATGGCGGGTGCACAGACATTTGGTTGAGAGCGGCAATGAGCGCCGCTTGATCCCATTGAGTCGCAGGCGTGGTCGAGGCCTGCAGTGCCTGATGCATGGCTGGGCCAGGGGGCGGGCGCCAAGCATACCCTGAAACGTCCCAGCGGCGGTGGTGGGCAGAGCGGGCGGGCGTGGTCTATGGAGCGGGCCGCCGGAGGGGCCCTAGAGCAGGCCGCTAGAGGGGCCCCCGCCGGAAGACGAGCTACCGCCGTTCGCCGGATTATGTTTGTGTTTCGTCTTGCCACGGTTGTTGGAAGCCGAGCCGCATGCGCTTGAGGAATTGGCCCCGAGGAGAGCTGGGTTGAAGGAGGTCGGGGCTGGGGCCGACAGCGGCGATGGACGTGCCGCGTAGAAGGCGCCGGCCTGGGCAAGCAGGGCCGTGCGTGCGGCGACATGCGCCTGGAGGCTAAGGCGCTGCTCTTCCAATTGAAGGAATGGCCGTAGCTTGATGAAGGTGGGCCGGCGGCCCCTGGTCATGTGCGGGACGGCATGCTGCAGGTGTTCGTCGAGGCCGCGCAACACGTTGTGGACGAGGTCGCGGTCCTTGATGCGATGGCCCAGATCCCGGAGAGTATCGTCCATTTGCTTGAGCCGATACGTGTAGTCGACGAGGGAGAGATCCCCTTGGATGAAGCTGTGGAACTCGTCGAGCAGGTAGGTGATCCGGGCGTCGCGGTTGCTGTGGAAGAGAGAGCGGAGAGAGTGCCAGAGAGAGTATGACGTGTCCTTGCGATCCTCGACGATCTCCAAGGTCGAAGGAGTCACGGTTGCGTTGTACCAGGAGACGATGGCGAAGTCGTTGAGGGCCCAATCGGAGGTGGCATGCGCCGGCGAGCCATCTATGTGATCGGTGAGGCCGAACTTGGCGAGAGCGGCGAGGAATTGATGACGCCATAGCCTGTAGTTCTCCTTCTCGTAGTCCAGGGTGACGAGGACATGATCCCGGGTGCGCAAACCTTGGATGAGAGTAGTGGGAAGGGTTTGTGTTGCGACAGGGAGGTCGAACTCTTCGTCGGAGCTCGAGCCATTGGAGGAGATGGAGGAGGAGTCGCTCATGGTCGCAAGGAGGAGGAAGAGAGGCAGCGGAAGGTGAGGATCTCAGATATCTGATACCATGTCAGAGACCGAGCGAGAGGAGGGAGAGAGGGGTTCGTGCAACAAACTGTTGTCGTATTGATTGACCCGAGTGTTACAAGATATACATAAGTGCCTTAACTAGCTCACGCCGAAATAGGCCAAGGACTAGCGTGCTAGACTATGTAGAGAATACACGTTCGCTAACACAGAGAATCTTAAAAGAAGGACTAGGTAACTTCCCGTGCGTTGCAACGGGGCATAAATATTTTGTATGCAATCAGCGTGATTTACTTATCATAGCATAGTGCACATGCTTTGCTACGGGACCATAATAAAAAGGTGCAAGGAAATAATTTTTCAAATGACTACGCATTCAACTACCATTTCTGCCTTGCCACAATGCAATGTTTTCAAATTCAATCCCTTTTAACAATCATTTCAACTACATTTGCAGTAGCTTCATTTAATAGTGGTTATAATTTCAACAGTGCGCTGAACTGCATCATACATACACATGCCAGACCATATGCATCAATCCACAAGCAACTGATTTGAAGATGTGCAAAAAAAAGCTAAAGCATTCGAAAGTGTTATTAGTTGCAACTCTTATACAAGAGTACTCATACAAACCAAAATATGTTTGCAGTTTACCTATCTAATATAATAGTTGAAGGGCAAGCAAAGACAACCGTGCCTTGAATCTTTCCTAGGAGAGACCGTGCCCTGCAAATTGCAACCCACGCGCACTTGCAGCTGCACATAATCCACGTCGGCTCCATGGTACAGGGAGTTGCCCCTGCTGAGAGAAAGAGACTACGTCAGAGATGTCCCTGGCCTGCTCCACAGGACGCTCTAATCACACCCAGCAGCAGCTGGCTTTGAATGAGCGCAGATCCTGCCAGCAACATCGATGCTCACCTGCCTGTCCCTGTCCGTGACAGAGATCCAGAACGGCAAACCATTGAATGAGTTGCATGATCAGATATTCAGATTGCAGGATAAGCCAGCCAAAAGAGAAGACGGGATGACCGAGTTACAGAGCGTATGCATCCGATCTTGCGGGTCTGCACCTGCATCTCATGACACGGGAGGCGTGCCGTCGATCCGATATTATTACCCATGGCTGGGACGGCGCCCCGTGGCCTGCGTCTGGCCTGGGTCGTGTGCGCTTGGCACTGCCCCCATTCTCTGCCGGGGATGGCGTCGCCGGTGGCACGCTGGTGGCTCCCGGTGCGAGGCTGTTGGAAGATCGAGCTCCCGGCGCGTTTTCTGCCTCAAGTGTGCTACTGTGTCGTGGTCACATGCATGCGTTCATGCCCCTGCTTGGGCGGCGATCGCTTCCGTTGGTGGGAGAGCTAGCCTCCTTGGATCGGGGGTGGGAGGGTGGGTTTAGTTGCGGGGGAGGCCGCGGCCGGCAGCCGGTGGATGAGCCAGGGGCGCGTGACTCGTGGTCGACCGCGGCGATTTGAACTGGAGTGGTTGCGGCGTGAACCAGCTCGTTCTGCCTGCCATCTACACGCGGGGGCTCCCCACATATAGATGCAGCCGGTGGAGTATATATATGCGTGGTCCCCAATCTAAATGCATGCGTGTTCCATCTTCCCCACCGGCTAAAAATGAAACGGTGCATTCTCATCACACTGATGCATTTTATATGTGAGCAGGGTGTTCCATGGAGGTGGTTGACATTACCTTAGCACTTTTTGGAAAGCGTAAAAGCTTTGCCACATTAATTAATTAAGAGAGAGTTTGTAAATCTTACAAGCGCGAAGGCCACCCCACCGGAGACAAAAGCCTACTCTCCCGGCATCAAATTACTCGAACGTCTAGCACCCGCCTTAACCCAAACACGAGCCTCCTCACGAATCCACAGGATAGAGTCCGGCCTATCTTCGATAAGTTGAACACGAGAGGTTAGGACCAAAGCTGAATGAATTTGTGCATGTGTTGAGTAGTAAGCCCTTCCGACAAGTCGATTAGCTGCACCCAAGCATCGCCGTCAAGAGCCTCTTTGACGTTGCAGTTTTTCCTTTTGGAGATGCGGAAAATGGAGGGAGCGATTTGCCTAGGCCACAGCCCGTGTTGCCGACCGTTACAATAGTGAGCACATGGAAAAGATTCATATCCGAGTCATCGCGTGGGTTGCCTATACCCAAGCAAGTTCTCTCCGACGCGACCCACTCGAGACAAGCCAGAAGTTGACCAGCATGTCAATGTTTGACATGCTCCTGGCAATGTTTTTGCTATGCCATGCAAGCTACCTACACTTGGTCCTTGCTATTATATAGATCAAGTTGCTTATATATTAAAAAAAACAGTGTTGTGCTGGGGATAAACAAGTGAAATTGTGGAAGTCGACAGCAAAAGCAAGTAGTTCTACCCTTATACTTTCCTAATTACGTAATGCTATATGTTTTTTTTTGCGGGGGAAAATTTGGGAGCTTTATTAAACGAAGGCGTTCGCCGAGCAGTCAGCCAATAGGCTGCTGATCAGGAAGCTAGGAGTGTTGTCAAGCCAACTCTCGGTTCCATCAATCGTGCAAGCATGCTTAGCACAGATATGAGCTGGACCGTTAGCTGACCTGGATACATGCTGAATTACAAAAGAAGTAAAAGTGCTAGCTAGCTCTTCAATTTCTACTAAGATGGGTGCCACAATAGAGCGAGAATCATGCCGAGTGGCCCAAAGGTTGACTACCTCCAAGCAATCTGTCTCGAGCACAACTTTCGAAAAACCCCGTAGCTTGGCGAAGATGACGCCGTCACGAACTGCCATCGTCTCCGCGATGAGGGGGTCAGTCACACCCGGGTATGGTTTGCTCCAAGCACCTTGAAAGGAACTTGCTGAGCGAGCAACTCCGCCCCCGCCACCCTTGCCGTCCTCCCTACGGATCGCAGCATCGGTGTTGACTTTTATAAATTCCATGTCCGGGGGGCGCCATCCATGCCCAGGCAACAAGATTGCGTGACGTCGAGGGATTTCCAGAAGTGATAGTGTTTCCCTGGTTCTGCGAACTGAAACAGCAGGATCCAGCTTGTCTTCCCCATGCGTCAGCTTGTTTCTAGAGTGCCAAACCGACCACATAACTGAAGCTATGATGGCTCGGTCTCTACTCGTGAATCTGTCATCACAGATTACATCTTTCGCCCAAGTATCTGGGTGTAGCCGCGGCATATGAAAGTCAAAAAGCTGCTGCGCTTCATCCCAGAATTGGCGTGCGTGTGAACATAGCAACAGAGCATGCTCCATATCCTCATCCATCGCCATGCAGATTTTGCAAAGTCCTACCTGCCTCAAGTGCCGATGCTTAAGGGTACACTCATCAGGCAGAATTCCCCTTAGCACCCGCCAGAAGAACACCTTCACCTTTGGCATCACATTTAACTTCCACAAACCATTCCACAGCCGCTGATTATCAATCGAGGATCCGGTATCCGTCCCTTCTTCTAGAGCTTGACGCTCGTTGCGAATCATAAGAGCACGGTACGCCGATTTAACGGTGTAGTTTCCTGAAGTTTCATGTGTCCAGGCAAGGAAATCATCACCCCCACCAGACCGGAGTGGGATATTGAGTATAGCCTCCACGTCTGGTGCGATGAAAGTATCACGAACCAACTGCCGCCGCCATGTCCAGTTTCCGGTATCGATGAGATCGCTTACCCAAGAAATATTGGTATTTGGAGGCCTGAACAAAGGCGCCATTGTTGTTGTAGATGGAATCCATCGGTCATCCCAGACCGCAATGGATGACCCGTCACCCACCCTCTTGATTAGTCCGGTGAGTAAAGCCTCCCGGCCAGATATAATGGCCCTCCAAGTTGCCGATGAACGTTTAGGAGCTGAGGCCTGCATGAAATCTGAGTCCGGAAAATACCTACCCTTTAAAACTCGAGCACACAGCGAATCCGGGCTTGTCAACAGCCGCCATCCCTGCTTGCCGAGAAGGGCCAAGTTGAAAAGATGTAGGTCTCGAAAACCCATACCTCCACTACACTTAGGCGTTGCAAGTTTCTTCCACGACATCCAGTGCAGAGAACGCTTATCGATAGAACTACTCCACCAGTATCTTGCCATATTGGATGTCAAACTCTTGCACACCTTCTTGGTCAGAAGAAAACAACTCATGCTGAAAGTGGGAATTGCCTGGGCAATTGATTTGATCAAAGTTTCTCGCCCTGCACAAGCAAACAATCTCTCCGACCACCCTTGCATCTTGCTTCGTGAACGTTCACCGATGTGATCGAAAGTGCCACTGGAAATCTTCCCCACAGCCGTGGGGAGGCCAAGATAACGTTCACTAAACGCCTCGACGTGCACATCGAGCGTAGTCTTGATAATCTGCCTAGTAGCAACCAGCGTGTTGGGACTGAAATAAATTGAGCTCTTCTCCCGGTTAACACACTGGCCCGATGCAGCCCCATATAATTGCAGAATGCGATTTAATCTTCCTGCACATTGACTGTCAGCTGTCATGAAAATAAGGCTATCATCCGCGAACAGCAGATGATTCACCCATGGAGATCTGAAACTGACTCGAATGCCTCTATCGACCTGCCCATAATATTTCAGCAGTGAAGAAAAACCTTCTGCACGTATCAAAAACAGGTAGGGTGACATGGGATCACCTTGCCTTAATCCACACGTGGGCGTGAAGTAGGGTAGTTGTTCACCATTTACCCGTACCGAGAAACGAACCGAAGTGACACACTTCATGATCAATCTCACTAAGTTGATGCCAAAGCCAAATTTAAGGAGGATTGCTTCGAGGTAGCTCCATTCCACCCTATCATAAGCTTTCATCATGTCCAATTTAACCGCACATGCAAAGTTCTTCCCCTTCTTCCGCCTTTTCATGGCATGCACACTTTCAAATGCAACCAATATGTTATCAGTGATGAGGCGACCTGGAATGAAAGCACTTTGCTCCTGGCTAATAATCTCATCCATAAAATCTCTCAGTTTGTTTGTGATAGCTTTGGCCGCAATCTTATACAAGACCAGGCATAGAGAAATTGGACGGAATTGAGTAATATTTTGGGGGTTTCGTACCTTTGATATAAGTGTTATAGACGTATCGTTCAAGCCCAAAGGCAGATCCCCTCCATTAAGAAATCCAAGAACCGCACTAGTTATATCATGTCGCAACAACTCCCAGTGCTTCTGGAAAAAACCCGCTGTGAAGCCATCGACACCCGGTGCCTTTGATGGCGCCATCTGAAAAAGAGCCTTGTGCACATCATCCGGAGTAAAAAGTCCGTCCAGAACCGCGTTCATCTCCGGAGTGATCTGTACAGGCACATGCGATAACACCTCAGTTGCGTCCGTCGACCCTCGCGAGGTGTATAGTTGCTGATAGAAGTTTTGTATCTCCACTTTGTCTTCGTTTCCATCAGCACAAAACGACCCATCCATCCGGCGTAGCCCGACAATTTTATTAATGCGTTGTCGCTGCTTAGCCCGCGCCTGGAAATATTCTGTATTTCTATCACCATCCCGAAGCCAAAGAACTCGAGATCGTTGTCGAACCCAAATCTCCTCCTGCCGGAGAGCTTCTCTTAACTTGATGACCGTACTCTTTTCCTCCTCATTTGGACCGCGCCCTACAGACTGGCGCTGTAATTTGTCCAACCTTTGTTGCAATTTTCGGACAGTTCTTCTTAAACAGCCAAACTCTTT
Source organism: Triticum urartu (assembly GCF_056163025.1). NCBI lineage: Eukaryota > Viridiplantae > Streptophyta > Magnoliopsida > Poales > Poaceae > Triticum > Triticum urartu. Next base: position 556,404,099 of record NC_141873.1, read on the forward strand.
CTTCCCCCAAGGATCGAGCCGCTGTTGCAAAGCGCCTAACGACTCCATGACTCCTTGTAGACCAGGTGAGTGTTGCTGATTGTGCCAACACTCAGTTACTATCCGTTCATAGTCCACATGTGTCTGCCATACATTCTCATACCTAAAAGGTTTTGACCGGCCAGTTGTATCGCACATTCTGGAACTCAAGCCTCACAAAACAATGATCGGATTCAGCCAAGCTGATATGGCGAACACCTGTGAAGCCAAACATCTGCCTGAACTGCTCGTTCGCGAAAGCACGATCAATCCGGGCCTTGACATTTGCTCCTCCCTGCTGACGATTATCCCACGTGAATGGCACACCCGTCCAGCCCAGGTCTTGAAGGGCACACTCGTCTGTTACTTCTCGAAACGCTCTCATCTGCCATTCAAGGCGAGCCGAACGACTGAAGTGTTCATCTGCGTACAACGTCTTGTTGAAGTCACCCATACAAATCCATGCATCGTGTGCCAGTGAGTATAACGTTCGAAGAAAACGCCAACTATGGTGGCGATCCTCCACTCTCGGCGCGCCATAGAAACCTGTGAAGCGCCATATATCAGATGGAGTATCAACTCTCCGCACCACACAATCTATGTGGCCGGCACTGTAATTCTTAAGCTCAACGGACACGTCCTTAGACCAAAATAATCCAAGGCCTCCACTCAGCCCTACACTGTCAACTGCAAAACAACCAGAGAAACCCAAGGAAAACTTTAGGTTCTCTACTCTTACAGCCCTAATCTTCGTTTCCATCACAAAGACAAGGGCGAGACCTTCTTGCTTCACCACATTGCGAAGCTCACGAACTGCCTCGGGGTTCCCAAGCCCCCGGCAGTTCCAACTTAAGCAAATCATTGAGCTGGGCAGGGCTGTCCAGCAGCCACTGCCGAGTCTTCAGAATTTGTTGGGGTCGGCTTCTTCTTTTTCGATTCCCGTTCAGTTCCTTCCTCTTCTTCGCCTTCCCCTTCAACAGATTTGTCTGTACGGATAGCAATAGTCCCCTGTCCATCGTTTGCTGCAGAGTTCATCAACAGGGGCATCTCCACCCTACGGTACACTTGCGTCGGCGGCCCTCCCTTCCGCTTGGGCGCCACATTCCTCTTTTTAGGTGAAATCACCTCTTTTCCTCCATCATCAGCCGTACTAGATTTCTTTGTGTCCTGCTTACTGTTACGTGCTTGCTGGCTATTTGATGATGAGCTCTCTGACGCAGCAGGTCTCCTCTTCTCTCCCCCTGGTCTCAGCCCCTTGCCAAAAGGCAAATCACCATGTTCATCTCTCGTGCTAGGTGTTGGACAGAACAAGTCGAAGTGTCCCAATCGCCCACATGAGAAGCAAAAGTGGGGTATATTTTCATATTGTATGTCATACGGATCAGTCTGCCCCCTATTTGCCGATTCAATCAAGATCCACCTTCTCAATGGCTTCACTACATCCAGTGTGATACGGGCACGCAGGTAGCCTCCACCATGATCAAAGTGGATATCAGTTGCGTTCTTGTCCAGTTGCTTAGCAATCGCTCTACTCCACGCCTCATCCCAGAGATTAAACGGGAGGTTCACAACCCTAGCCCAGACTTGAAGCTTATCAAACCTGAGCTCCGACGGTCTCATGCAATCGTCAAACTCAGAAAGGATGACAGCGTGCTTGCTGATGTGCCATGGACTTCCTTCCCACACGCGGTCCCGATCTCGCTTTGTAGCGAACTCCGCTACAAACATATTTTCTCCACCGATGCGGAAAGACAGTCCTTTAGGGTTTCCCCATGCAGGACGTAGCGCGTTGGAGATTGTCTGGATATGCAATATGTTGCGATGCAATACCTTGCCCGCGATCAGCCACTTCTCCACAGCGCCATCAACTCGATCATCAAGAACCAGCGGTGTCGCCTCCTCCTCTGAAATTTCCAGTTTCCCCAATTGTTCTCGAGACGAGCCCTGGCCGACTTGGGCGAGAGCGCCTCTCCCCCAACCCCCCCACTGCCGCTGGCGGATGGTGTGGCCATCCCTGCCCGGCGATCTCCCGTGCGCTCCGTCGATCTAGTCCACGGGCGCCGCCAAGTTCCGCCAAACCCTAATCGCCCTGGGCGCCGAAGGGTTTCCGGAAAAGAGAACTTTTTACCTGATTAATGCTATATGTGAACCAACCTACTTGCTCTTACTATTTTTTTGTAATATAATATATACACCATGTCTCTTCCTTTTTCCTTTTTCACACTACTACAAGTTTATGGTAATTATGACGAAAATAGTACTCGGCCTCCGTTTTTGTCATGCGCCATTGGCGCAATGGGTGGAACCTAGTAATAAGAAAGCATCATGGTGGACCAGGGGTGCAGGGGCACACTAAAGGGTAGGAGAGAGAGACGCCAAAGGTTAGTGAGAAGAACTGGTCAGTCTGAGCCGTTGGTACCGATCTTTTCCGTCGTGCCACCCTGCATATATATACGAACAAAACGGCAAGTGTGAGCTGCAACATGGAAGTGTTGTTGGTGGCATGACATTGATCTGATGATCCACCACATCAGCATCAATCAAGTTCATGGAAGTGTGAGGTCCGGGGAAATGCTACACTTATGTACACCTCCTTGTTACGTGCTGATGTGGCCCAAATCAATTGGGCAAAGATTAGCAGCTGGGTCTCCCCACGGTTGAAATCAGGGACTGATGGAGATGATTTAGGAAGGTTACGTAGGTTTATTACGTAGATTTACCTAGGTGCAGCATTATTGGTGAGGTCCGTATATTATGCGGAATGGTGTGCCCAGAACAGGCATAAGCAGAACGGTGTGCCCGATACAGGCATAGATAACAAGCGATGAGTGTATTGTTTTTTTTTTGGGGGGGGGGACTCCTCACCTCAATATATTTCAAAAGTATTTTGTTACAACCTAGACAAGGCGAGAAGTAAAATAGTCCTACCACAGGCCGGCGTGAACTTTGTCCTCCACCTTATGGCGATGAGACCACAATGTGAGATCCGCGATGATGCCTCTAGTAACATCATGGGGCGAGACATCTAGATCCCTAAAGGTTTTAGCATTACGAGCATCCCAAATTTTCCAAATGATGAGAAGAAGAATGAGAGGCCACACTGACTCAGGGAGACCGGGTGCCCATGCATGGGAGACCCAAAGATCTGCAAAGGGGGCAGATCAAGGGTGTGGATCAATGGCATCCCAAATGGCACGAGCTGCTAAACAGTGGAAGAAGAGGTGTGCCCGGTATTCGGACGCAACAGCGCATCGGGGGCAAGCGACAGCGTCGATGATGGACTTGTGGTGCAAGTTTGCCCGGGTGTTGAGCCGGTCAAGGTAGAAAAGCTAGCTGAACACCCTCACCCGGCTGGGGACATGCGAGTCCCAAATATGAGCAAGAGTAGGGTCTGCCAGCTGAGAAGCCATCGCGTTGTAGGCGCCCTTGGTGGTGAAGGCGGCGCCATTAAGTAGGGACCTGGCGTCGGGGACACCTGACAGACTGACATCCTGCAATAGTAATCTCAAGGAAGCAAGTTTATTGGAAGCAGTTAAGGTTAGCCGGCTACGCAAGCCCAGATCAATCCCATCCATCACTATAGTGGCTACGAATGCATTTGGCTTTGGTATGGTGTGTAAACAACGCTGAGAAAGCAGTGCACAGGGGTTCAGGGAGAACCCAACGATCTAAACAGAAGAAAGTTGATAAGCCGTCCCCAATGGTCACACACGATATCTCACGAAGAGAATTGAGGTGTCTGAAAATGGCACGACCAAGGAAGGATGCATTTTTGCCTAGTCCTATATGCATTGGAGAATGGTTGAGGAGCCAATCCTTCCAAGGAGAAAGAGGGAATTGCAAGAATTTGAATGCAAATTTCAACACAAGGCAAAAGTTTTGTGCTCGCAGGTTTTTGACTCCAAGACCACCAGCAAGATTTGGCATACAAACTCGGTCCCACGCCAGATTGTTGAATGCAAACGGAGCCTGCTGTGGTTTGTTGATTGGGCCATGTAGCACGCTATCTGGCCCATCCTGTTGCTCCGAGACTAATTCCAGATATTTAGCAGTATCTATCTATTATATATAAAAAGTATTTGATGGGTTCACCAAAAAAAGACAAATAATCTAGAAATTACCACAAAAAACAGAAAAATCCACCGTTGATTTTCTTTACTGAAATTATATAGCCATTAGATTAGACTTAAGTTAAAAAATTACCCACCATTGCCATTACAAAGGTTATAAACATCCGACCATTGAATGTTATACAAAAACACTAACACCCACACGTGTGGGCGTTATCCAACTCGTCCACACGTCCGGATCGCCGTTCACTGTCTTTTGCACGAATCTTGACACGAAAAGGTGGATTTGGTGTGCCACGTAGGACGGGGCTGGTGTGTGGGCGTTGGAGATTTTGCCCACACGCCCGCACCACGCTGTTTGCCAGCTGCGTTGTGTGGGCGAACTGCTTTTCGCCCACACAGCCACCACCTAGGTCATGCGCGTGTGGGCGAACTGCTTTTCGCCCACACGACACTCCTACCTTGTGGATGGCAACTGCACTTACGCGAACGTGGCAACTCGGTACATACACATGGCAACTGTGATTCTTTACTACACGGCAACTGCAGTTACGCGAACGTGGCAACTCGGTACACACACATAGCAACTGTGATTCTTTGCTACACGGAAACTGCAGTTACGTGAACGTGGCAACTCGGTACACACACATGGCAACTGTGATTCTTTGCTACACGGCAACTGTGATTCTTTGCTACACGGCAACTGCAGTTGCGCGTACGTGGCAACCAGATAAACATACATGGACACTGTGATTAACAATACATGGCAACTATGGTTGGACCACACGTGACAACTAGGTAAACACACATGGTAACTACTGTTTTGACCATATGTGGCAAGTAGTTAATCACACACGGCAACTACGGGTTGATTACACGTGACAACTACCATAAATTAGACATGTCAACTATAGTTAACCAAAACAGATAGAGTTGCCATGCTTTTACAACTACACTTGCCATCCCAAATAACTACATCTGCCAACCAGGATGGCAACTAAATCGTCATCCCGCGGGGTACCAAACGTAGCTGTGTCAGGACGTGTGGGCATTTTTGTTTCATGCCACATGCACGGGGTGGAGATGAGTAGTATTTGTTGGACGTGTGGCACGAAGTAGCCACGCCCACACGTATGAGCAATTCTAATGTCCGCCCACACACAGCCCGTGTGGGCTGCCTCCTACTCACACCACACACGGTGTGTGGGTGCATGTCGTATATGCCACACGTGTGGCAGTTATCAGCGTCCATGTTATAAGGACCATCTTTATTAACAGATCTCAGCCAATCAATTTCATTAAACTCTTTACCACCACCCTCCTGTCCCACGAGCATACAAGGGCAACCCTACACAAAAAAGAAGATAGCAGAAAAAAATAGGATGGTTAGGGTTGCCGCCGCCCTTCTCCACAGCCATGCTCTTGCCCTCGGCGACATACATCCTAGACACAAGGAAGAGGCCACGATGAAAAGGATGGAAGGGCACCAGCCATCCCCTCGCCGGCGGCTCGAACGTCAACATACAGAGCGCCAATCCAAAACATACACAAAGCCAGTCCGCTGCAACTGAGGTAATATGCTCAGACTTCTTTTCCAAATTCTTCAGGATCATCCACTATCTCCTTTCTGGCAAGGCTTCATCTTCGGATCTCTACCAGATTCCAAACGCATGGCGTTTGCTCCTGAGGTACGTACAGAAATTCTCATTGAGAAAGGTCAGGTACGACCGTACGAGGAAGTGCTGGAGGTGGTCTCTAAAGTTTTATTTATTTATAACAGTGTAGAAGACCCTCCAGCATATCAAAATCAGCCAGCGGACCTATCAGACATGAAGATCCTCCAGCATATGGCGGCATGCTACAAGTTATACCAACGGTTTGCGGCGGCAGGAGCCAGGTTCATTCGATATCAAGATCCCTCACATATTGACGTTCTATTCATAACCTTGCTCCATCACCTGGTATGTGTGCAAGCGGAAGTCATCTTGCCCGATTTAATGGACATGCATGCCGGAAATAGTTGGCAGGGTGTGTCTCTATGTACCTTGCATGGAGCTGCTGACCGATCGATTCAATACACGTACGGAAGCTAGAGAAATTTATTTTCTGCAACATGCCTGATTGAAGTACAGACTGTAGAGTATTTTTCTTTTCTGCGTGCTTAGGAAGGCAAGCCAATAGGCAGAGTTCGCATCTGGACGGATGAAGTGGACGCACACATCAACCAACTCACACCTCACTGAAAGCACATGAAAGTAGGAGGCTAGCGGCTCACATCACTGCTGCATATATACATCATATGTGTCGTGCGTACTGTAGTTGCAGGCTTGCAGCTCGACCATGACATGGACGCAGAGATCATCTTGATTGAGAACTACTGTCTGCAGCTTGCCGTAGACTCCATACATGACTGATCGTTTCTCTTAGCGGCTCTCTCCTAAAACTCATGATAACCTTTGGCTATCACAACAGGCCACATAACAAGCTACTGGAAAAATAAATTGATGTTTCTCTTGGCTAGCTTTGCAACTGTATGACTGATTTCACTATATTTAGCAGTATTGTCTAAAAAAAAGATATTCTGTGGCCTGTGCCACAGGGCTCTGCTCTTAAGTTTATTCCCACAACTGATTGACCTGAGGATGAATGAGGAGCTAGTCCGGGAGTTCACAGAGCAGGAGATTAGTGATCGACCCTTGAAAGCACCCGGACCGGTCTAAAAAACAATAAAAAAAAATTCTCCGGTTCATCTCACTTGGGTGTATTTGCTACTCCTTCGGTCCTTCACACCTACTAGTATAGTGTAGTAATTGGTCTCAATTCTCAAGCATGCCTAGCTACCGCGCACCGTTAGTCAGAGATGAATCGCATCCACACATAATCAGATGAGTCTATTGAACAAACGACGGAATTAACCAGACATGCAAAGTATCAGAATAACACAGAACAAAACATAGTTCTTAATTGTCCAAGACATCGAACGACTCTAAAGTTGAACCCCAAATTATTCATCACTTGAACCCTCGGTCACACAGACTAAGCAGCAAACCTGCTCTTCCTCACGGATGCATGCATACTCACTCGAGCTCGAATTCTGACGACGACGACGAGGAGCTGGCGGAATCACTCCCCGGCTGCGAGGCCGTAAAGTCCGTGCCTGACTCGGATATGCCGTGGAAGTGGAACGCCTCCTCGCCTTCTTCTCCTGCTCCCACGTCCACCGGATCCGCCGCCCCGGCGGCGGCGACCACGTCGTCTCCCGCTCCATCGCCGGCGACCTCGCCATCCGCCTCACCTTCCGCGAGGACGTCCGCTCCCGCTCCCACAGCGGCGACTCCGGCCTCCAGGTCCACGGCAGCGGCGACCACGCCGTCCGCCTCACCGGCGGCAAGCACGTGCCCTCCCGCTCCCGCGCCGGCGACCTCGTCGTGCGCCTCACCTTCGTTGAGGACGTCCGCTCCCGCTCCCACGCGGGGGACTCGCGCCTCCAGGTCCCCGGCGACGACGCCGATGGCTTGCACGCCAGCCCGCCAGGCCAGCCAAAGTTGGGGTAGCCCGTAGCAGGCTAAGATCAGCAGCGCCACTCCGAACAAGATGGCGAGCCACTTCCCGACCTTCTCCAGTACATCATTCATCCTCGGGGTGAGGGAGTTCTCGAGAAGAGAAGTGGCGCGGCGTGGATCGTGGATCGCGGCGGCGAGCTTGGACTTGGAGAGAAGCGGGGTAGAAGAGAAGTGGAGGTGTTGTTAGAGCAACGGTTGCGTGCGGTACCCTTGTACGCTCCAGCAGCAAGCACATGCATATGCATGCCGGATCAAGGCCCTGGCGCTCTCCTCGAGACGCAAAGGCTTGCTGCTGCTGGAAATAGCTCCATCCGCTGACTGCTGCTTGCTAGTAGTAGATATTGGTACGTAATGTCATCAAAGCTTTGATATTCCTAGTTTTTTGTTTGGTGCAATGCACTCCCAGCATTCTTGAGCAAAGGTGCAATCCCCAAAGATGCGTCTCAAGGTTTCTTCAGCTTGCTCATTACAGTAAACACAGTTGAAGTAGAAGCCAGAAGAAAATCTTGTGTCTAAGTCTGTTTGAAGACGATCCGGATCCATTTGAACAGGGAGTTGCTTTCATTCTTGGGCCAAATAGCTTTATACATCTTAATTGAAGAGTAGTGTTGGCCTTGTCCAATCCCCTTCCATTCATCCTTTCTTTGGTCACTCCAATTTGTGTGTGACAAGTCCTTGCAGTTCATTCAGTTGTCTGTAGGCCAGCTTAGAAAGAGGAGTGTGTAGTAATTGATGTGGGTTATCTTCTGAAATCCATGTGGCAGCCGTGTGCAGGTCATTTTTGACGAAGGAATGCAGTTTAGGGAATTTACTGGTAAGAGCATTATCAAGCCACTTGTCGTGCCATAACTGTATGGTTTTTCCATTGCCCATAGTGCACTTAGAATTTTCTTTGAACGGAAGAAGGAGCTTTAAATGGCTCTCGCAGCCCCTCATGGCCTCCTGCTATTGTTACAATAATTAATAAAATGGCTGCATGCATCATGCAGATGCAGAGACCGGCGGTAATTCTCATTTCCAAAAAAAACAATGCATACTTACCCATGATTGCTTCTTCTAACTATGATTTTCCTTTTACATATTATTCTTGGCATTAAATAATAGTAAAAGATTGATTGTAACTTCATTATGAATATATGAAACTCTCCTTGCTGAAAAAAGAAAATGCAGATCTTTCTTACACTATTCAATTTTCCGGTCACATTAAAAGAACAAGAAACTGCAGTACAAAAGGAATGCCCAGCATAAGGAAACCCTCCAAATAGCATACTCCCTCCATCCCATACATAGCTTGAAAACAATCTTAAATTATGGAACGGAGGGAGTATTAAATATCTCCTTGGGCTATTCAATATATACACCATTACATCTTATTTTGGAGATTGAGCAATGCAACTCAACTCACCAGAGCGTTGTGCACATTCCAATTATGTTTCTTTCTCGCTTCCTTGCATATGCCAGTTTTAGTTTCTCATAGCTATCCTTCGTCAATCATGCAATTCCTATGATCAAGTGGTAGAAGAAGGTAACCCATGATGCAAGCAACTGATTGTACATTCTTCCCAAGCAACACTTTTAGTATATAAAAATGAGACAAACCAGGGCTAACCCATGTTGGCTTTTTTATAGAAGAAAACTCCACGAGCATTGCGCGCTAGAGCACAGACTCGAATGCGGGCGGGTGCGGGCGGGCTGCCAGCCAACGGAGAGACACCCCGTTTTCCAACACTGTCACTATGATAGTTAAACGTTTGAAAGACATAACCCGACAATACATGTGCGACTTGCAAGAATATACTTGTGTGACTTGCAAGAATCTGCGAATTTTGAAGTGAAGACATGGTAGCTCTTTATGAACTTTCTTTTTGAAGTTTAAAACACTCTTTATTGCATGATAATTGACACAACATCGTTTACAAGTAGGCTAACAAAACAATCGGGTGGTTCTTCCATCCATGAACAACATGACCTGTGTCTAGCAAGAGTAGCTGAATCATGAGACATGTGATTTGCTTCTCTAGGTGTATGCTCAAAAATGACATTTGGGAAGTCACATGCACTATGATAACAAGAATCAATTATTGCAGTTGTCACTCTATATGATCGCCCACCATTAATCATTGTCTCAATCCACTCAATATTATTAGAGTTAACTTCCAAGAAGTTACACCCCAACGTTATAGCCGAAGTAAGAACGAATCATAATGTTGTTGCTTTTGACATTAGCGCATCTCCACACAACAATCAAGTTTCCTGTTTCCAGCGCCAAGAAATTTACCACGAGAGTCCCTTAAAACAGCTCCATATACCCCTTGGACCAAATTAGGATCAAAAGATCCATCAACGTTTAACTTGACATAGCCTCTCTTTGGTTTCACCTATCCATGGTGTTTAATCTTTGCGCCAGGGCTACTAGTTGTAGAGAAATTTGCAACCAAAGCTCTTGTAGCCATAGCTCCTCCCGTGTGCCATATGTTTGACACGTAAAGGAAGAGACACGCTCATGAAAAAATAAAGAGATTTCGTATAAGCGTCTCCCTTGCACCGGGGAACAAAACGTTGCGGGTGTGCCAGTGCACATAGTGCACAAATACAAGAAGAAAGAAAAGAAAATATGGGGCCTGTTGGCATGGCCAAATGATCAAGCTATCGTGGTCTCCTGGTTCCCGGGGGCCTCGAAGGCCCCCAGTTAATTACACCCGCGGATAGTACCGCGGGACACCTCCAATTAAGCTACACAGTCGTCGTCTTCAGTCTCTGCCTCGCGTTCCTCACGCATGGTGGTGGTGTGCGTGCGGCGGCAGTCCGTGTATGGGCTGGGCAAGATCTGCATTTGAGCCTCCTCCTCTACCCTGCTTTTTCCCCAAACAAATTTCCTTTTTCCCGAAACAGATACGAGGAAGGATGATTGGAAGTTAGAAATTTTGTCTGCTCATTATGAAGACTGGTCTTTGTATGGATGAAAACTACGATCTGCTGAAACTGAAATATAGTTTGTGGAAGAAAGTGATGTTTGATGAGAACTGAAATATGTCAATCTATACTTGCAGAAGTGATGTTGATCTGTGTAAAGAAAGTGAAACTGATATTTCAATGTGTTGCTGCAAATTCTGAAATTATTTTCCTTGAAATATATGAAATTACTTCTTTGAATGTATGAAACTGATATTTCTTATATGTGTACTTTGTTACTTTGGTGTGATTTGTATTGAAATATTTTCCGAAATACAAATCAGTTTGTTTGTGTCACTTTTGAAATAATCAATTTCACCCTTTTTGGGTGAAATGAATTTGGAATGATGTATGAAATGTGTGTGAAATCCATTGAAACAAGATTTGCATGGCATGATTTATGAATTGTGGAATCCAGTGAAATAAAATGAATTCATTGAGAAGGTGATAAATGAATCCAACTGTTTGTTATTTGATTGCGTGAAATCAAGTTTTTTTTTTGTTTATGAAATTGATAGTAGAGCTGAACTTTGTTTCTGGCTATGTGATATATGAAATATGAAATGTGTGTATCCATTGAAACAAGGTTTGCAAGACATGTTTTATGAATTGTGGAATCCGGTGAAATCAATTGAATTCATTGAGAAGGTGATAAATGAATCCAATTGTTTGTTATTTGATTGTGTGAAATCAAGTTTTTTTGTTTCTGAAATTGATAGTAGAACCGAACTTTGTTTTTGGCTATGTGATATATGAAATATGTAATAAGAAACAAATTTTGTCAGAAAAGAGTGAAAAAAAGGGTATTTCAAAATAACTAAAGTATATGAAACTGCTATTTGTCATATCTGTAACTTGTTATTTCATTGAGATATGTATTGAGCAAAATATGAAATTACTAACATGCAATATATTGCAATGTGGTGTTACAAGTTGTGGAACTAATTTTTATGAAAGTATACAAAATTAGTTCTCTGAAATATATGAAACTGCTATTTTTCATGTCTATAATTTGTTGTTTCAGTGAGATCTGTATTGAAATATAAGAAATTACTTCCCTAAAATATATGTAATTACTTCCCTGAAATACATAAATATATAACACTTAGACGGCTCAGCTACCCTGTAGATATGTGAAATTTGTATTACAGTGTGTTGAAACTTGATTATTTTAGCATGTGGGAGTGTTATATATTTCGCAAAATGATTGCAGTTTTTTTGGAAGAGTTGAAATGATATTTCAGTTATATATGAATTGAAATAGCTGTGTAGCTAATCTGTTTTGAAAAAAAATACAAATCAGCTTGTTGAAATTTACTGAAACAGAAACTGATATTGTAATCAAAGTTAATGAAGCCGAAAGTTAAAAAATATGAAACACAAACTGGTATATGTATTATTTTTTCTAAAACCTAAATTTTTTAAAAGAGTGAAATTGGTTTTGGTAAAATATTTAAACAGTTTCTTGGAAATGAGAAACTTTATATAAATGAAAGGAATGATTGAATTTTTCAAATTCAAATATATTTTTAGCAGATATCAAATCTGTTTAAAAATGAATTGAGAGAGATTGCTCGGTCACACATGTAACGTGAGTGGGAGATGGCTGAAATCACGTGGGTGGGACATGGCTGGCATCGCGTGGTAGGCCCCATCTGAGCAAATACAATGAGTAAATGGAGAAAAAGGTGGAATACAAATATACAACTTTTCAGTTGGTAGCATCCCATTGGTGGGAGAACCATCGGTAGCTCTCGGCACCGGTAAAAAACACTTTGCGTGGTTGTGTGACGCCTAGGGGCGTGCAGCCGGTAAGAAAGGCGCAGGACCCGGATGCTGATCAACGGCCGGGATGAAGACACTAAGTGTTTAACTGCTAATAGTTACTTTTTGGGCCTGTATTCACTGTTTAGCTTCACTCGTTTTCACTGACCTATATGACTCCTTATAAGCCCGCCAACGTGCACGTGAGGGACAAGGATTGTATTCCAAAACTAAACCCAAGTTCTTATCTGTAGACTCTACTGTAGTAGGGTCTCCATATCAGGAGCTTATCGCCAGAACTATTTCGTATGATTTGTGATCTAGTTGTTCGATCTGTTTCCATGTGATTTGTGATCTTGTTGTTCGATCTGTAGAAGGATATGACAAAGGTATCATATATCATCGATCCTCGGCGGCGTGAGGGAAGGAGGTGCACGGCAGCGGTAGACCAGTTCGAGCACAAGTCGATATAGGGATGGCGATGGGTACCCATCACCAACATAGCCTGCGGGTAAAAACCCTATTAGGGTAAGGATATGAGACAAAAGTTACCCATGGATATGGAAATAGGGAAATTTAAAACCAGTCGTGTAGAGCGGGTATGGGTACGGGATCGTATAACCGATAACCACATACCCATATACCCATATAAAATCTATGTGAACTAAAAATTTCTCTATAGTATACACTTTGTCATGAATTTGTGAACTCAAAATGTATGACTATGTGTTGTTGGTTATGACTATGCGATGTTGTTTTGATGTTTGTTGTTTACGAGAAATTAAAGTGATGTTGTTTATTAAGTGTGTTGTTATTTATAAGTATGTGTTTTTATAATCTATTATCATAAATTATGAGTATATCTTGTTGTTTATGACTATGAGTTGTTCTAATTGATGATTTGCAAACATGGGTAATTTTACTCGTGGGTACTCATCTACCTTGTCGGGTAAGGATAAGGGAAGTAATGTACCCATTGGCAGGTACGGGTGTGGGTGATAGGTAAGATCAGAGGGGACGAGTAATGGTATGGGGCACCACCTGTACACATACCATGCGGGTGCCATCCCTAAGTCGATAGCTAAGTGCGGTTCCAGCGAGATCCTCTCCTGGTGGTAAAATTTTGTGACCAAGGTAGGCTCGTGTGCCATAGGCGGCGAGGAGCACTGGTGACGGAAGGGAGCCAAGATGTAGCAAGGGTTCCAAGGCTCGTCCTTGTGGTAAAATTCCTAAGCCAGATCTTGATCCATGGTGAAATCGAAGAGTGATGACAAGGCAGACGCAGTCAAAGTCATGGGGATCAAGCTCGACATGGAGCAATTGGACGAACAATATCCATACCAAAGTGGAGAGACTTTGCATGAAAGTAATTAAGGTCAATAAGCATCTCACACGCTTGGAAGAATTGATGTTGCAGATGGAGGAAAAGCTGACCAGCTTACCACAGCCCAGAGTCACAACCGCGGGGATGACGGAACAGGGTGGCCACAACACCAACCCCCACCGCAACAGCAACAATAACTCCCTCCCCAGCAGCCTAATCAAGTTAACAGAAACAAGGAAAATACATTGCCTCTGTTGAACATGGGGGACACCAGCTTGGAGACACCGAGGAAAGGAGTAGGCACATAACTTTGGCTAGGCAGATGATCAGGAAGCGTTTGCATACTATCCCCAGGACAACTGCACCATGCAAGGGCAAAATCAGGACAATCCTGACTATTATCTAGGCCAGCACCGCCCCACCAACCACATCTCTATTACTAAGCCCCACAACAACAATTATACTACCCTCATGAATATCAGCAGCATGAGTACTACCTAAATCAACCCCATGTACCGCAACAGGCATTCCCACCACCTCCATTGCAACAACAACAACAACCTTCTTACCCCCAGCACCTCAATACCAGCAACAATACTTGCCAAGTCTTCCACATGGACAAGGGCCAGGCCCCTAGGACAGCACCATAATCAACCACAACTATAGACACCAAGACAAAACATGTATCAAGATAACTACAGGGGCCAGGACAGAGACAACCAGTTCTATAGATCCATTGCAAGAGCTATGATGTCTACTACACAACCTTCTTGTAGACTCGTGTTGGGCCTCCAAGCGTAGAGTTTTGTAGGATAGTAGCAAATTTCCCTCAAGTGGATAACCTAAGGTTTATCAATCCGTGGGAGGCGTGTGATGAAGATGGTCTCTCTGAAACAATCCTGCAACCAAATAACAAAGAGTCTGTTGTGTCCCCAACACACCAAATACAATGGTAAATTGTATAGGTGCACTAATTCGGTGAAGATATGGTGATACAAGTGTAATATGGATGGTAGATATAGGTTTTTGTAATCTGAAAATATAAAAACAGCAAGGTAGCAAGTAGTAAACGTAAGCAAAAATGGTACTGCAATGTTTGAAAACAAGGCCTAGGGTTCATACTTTCACTAGTGCAAGTTCTCTCAACAATGATAACATAATTGGATCATATAACAATCCCTAAATGTTGAAAAAAGAATCACTCCAATGTTCCTATCATGGAGAACATAAGATGAAATTGTTTGTAGGGTACGAAACCTCCTCAAAGTTATTCGTTATGATCAATATATTGGGCTATTCCTATAAGTGTCACAAACAACCCTAGAGCTCGTATTAAAATAACACCACATGACAGACATCAATCAACCCTAATGTCACCTAGATACTCCAATGTCACCACAAGTATCCGTGGATCAATTATATGATATGCATCACACAATTTCAGATTCAGAACATTCAATCCAACACAAAGAACTTCAAGAGTATCCCAATATTTCTATCGGAGAAAGGAATATGAAAACGCGTACTAACCCCTATGCATATATTACCCCAATGTCACCGCGGGAATCCGCAAGTTGATAACCAAAACATACATCAAGTTGATCAATAGAACATCCCATTCTCTTCCCATTGCAAGACATACAACAAGTGCTCTCACATCCAAAGATTCAATCCGACATAACAAAACCCCAAAGGAAAATACTCAATTCATCACAAGGTAGAGAGGGAAGAACACCATAAGATCCAACTATAATATCAAAGCTCGCAGTACATCAAGATTGTGCCAAATCAAGAAGACGAGAGAGAGAGAGAGATAAAACACATTGCTATTTGTACAACCCCTCAGCCCCGAGGGTGGACTACTCCCTCCTCATCATAGTGGCTGTTGGGATGATGAAGATGGCCTCCGGTGATGATTTCTCCCTCCAGCAGGGTGCCGGATCGGGCTCCCGATTGGTTTTTCGTGGCTATAGAGGCTTGCGGCAGTGGAACTTCTCATCTAGGGTTCTTTTTGGAGGTTTGGGTATTTATACGAATTCTTGGCGTCGGTCTCAGGTCAAGGGGGTGCCCGAGGGGCCCACAAGCCGGGAGCTAGTGCCCTGGGGGTAGGGCGCGCCTCCCTGGCTTGTGGCCACCTCGTCCACTTCCTAGCCTAGCTCCAGTGCTTCGGGGGTCTCTTTTGGTCCATAAAAAATCACGATAAATTTTCAGCTCATTCCGAGAACTTCTATTTCTGCACAAAAAAAAGGACACCACAGTAGTTCTGCTGGAAACAACGTCAGTCCGGGTTAGTTCTAATCAAATCATACCAAAACCATATAAAGTTGTTGCAAACATGGCATGAATACTTCATAAATTATAGATACATTGGAGACATATCAAGCTCCAAAATTAGCAGTTTCCTACATTTGATGGAACTAATCCCATGGAGTGGCCAAGAACTACTGATAAAATTTTCTCTATGGTGTATGTCCTTGAAGAAGCCAAATGGGACTATGGTCAGATGTATTTGAATGGAAAAGTAGCACTACTAGGAAATACCTTATAGGTTGAGGATTAATAGTAGTCACTAGTAGAAAAGGGGGCTTTGGTCCAGGCCGGGTAAGCCCATTAGTCCCGGTTCAGTCTAGAACCGGGACCAATGGGTGCATTTATCCCGGTTCGTGCGGCTAAGGCATTAGTCTCGGTTCACCTGGGCCCTTTAGTCCCGGTTCGTGCCACGAACCGGGACTAAAGGGTGCGATGCCCATTGGTCCCGGTTAGTGGCACCAACCGGTACTAAAGGTTAGACCTTTAGTCCCGGTTGGTGCCACCAACCGGGACTAATGGGCTTTGAGGCATTAGTACCGGTTCATGGCACGAACCGGTACTAAAGGTCCCATTTTCAACCCCCCCCTCCCGTGGACCGCCTTTTCAGTTTTAGAAAAAACAAAAGAAAATGATGGAAATGTCAAAAAAAATAAAATAAAATAAGTTTCCCATGTGATATGTGGTCTAGTTGTTGGGAAAATTTACAAATATGAATTTCGACTTTATTTACAAAATCTCTCTGGAATTTGTAAAATGGGCATAACTTTTGCATACGAACTCGGATTAAAAAGTTTTTTATATGAAAAATCATCTACTCGAAAAGTTACATCCGATGGAGATTGCGGCCTGTTTGCAAATTTGTAGAATCCTCAAATTCCAAAAGGAAAAAAAGTTATGCTCAAATTTTAGTTTTTTTTAATTTTCATTAAATCTGGTCAAACTATGGTCAAACTACTTATTCAAGAAGTATTAGTGTTACTAAATAATTATTCAAGAATATTAGTGTTATTAAAAAATTATTTCACCTTTTTTGAATTTTGGTCAAATCTAGTCAGACTATGGTCAAACTATGGTCAAACAATGGTCAAACTACTTATTCAAGAAATATTAGTGTTACTAAAAAATTATTGTTTTTTAGAACAATAGTTTCAAACTCAAACAGTGAAATGTGTGACTTCATGCTCAAGCTAAATTCCTGAGGGTTAATAGGATTGACATCTTACTATTGTCAGGAAAACAACAAGTGCAGACTTGGAAACGAGGGAGAATAGAACCCGGAAGTTAAGCGTGCTCAGGCTGGAGTAGTGAGAGGATGGGTGACCGTTCGGGAAGTTAGATGATTTGGAATGATGAGGGGTGATTAGAGATTAAATTGAGCAGTGATGAGGGGTGATTAGAGATTAGAGGTTAAAATAATTCAGAAATTTGAAAATAAAAAAAATTCAAAAAAAATTTCCAAAAAAAAATCAGAAAATTTCCTTTAGTACCAGTTGGTGAGGCCATGATGATGAGCCCAGATTCCGCAAAATGGCTTGAGGCCATGAAATCTGAGATAGTATCCATGTATGAGAACAAAGTATGGACTTTGGTTGACTTGCCCAATGATCGGGAAGCTATAGAGAATAAAATGGATCTTCAAGAGGGAGACGAACGCTGGTAGTAGTGTTACTATCTACAAAGCTCAAATTGTCGGAAAAAAATTCGACAGGTTCAAGATGTTGACTACAATGCGATTTTCTCATTTGTATCGATGCTTAAAAGTCTATCCAAATCATGTTAGCAATTGCCGCATTTTATGAAATTTGGCAAATGGATGTCAAACATGCATTCCTTAATGGATTTCTTAAAGAAGCGTTGTATATGCTGCAACAAGAAGGTTTTGTCGATCCTAAAGGTGCTAACAAAGTGTGCAAAGCTCCAGCGATCCATCTATGGATTGGTGCAAATATCTCGGAGTTGGAATATAGGCTTTGATGAGTTGATCAAAGCATATAGTTTTATATAGACTTGCGGTGAAGCCCGTATTTACAAAAAGTGAGTGGGAGCACTACAACCTTTCTGATAAGTATATGTAAATGACATATTGTTCATCGAAAATAAATGTATAACTTTTTGGAAAGAATAATGGTGTATTTGAAAGGAATTTTTCAAAGAAAGACCTCGGTGAAGATGCTTACATATTGAGCATCAAGATCTATAGAGATAGATCAAGACGCTTGGTAAGTTTTTTCAATGAGTACATACCTTGACAAGATTTTGAAGTAGTTCAAAATGGAACCGTCAAAGAAGGAGTTCTTGCCTGTGTTGCTAGGTGTGAACTTGAGTAAGACTCAAAGCCCGACCACGGCAGAAGATAGAGAGATAATGAAAGTCATTCCCTATGCCTCAACCATAGTTTCTACAAAGTATGCCATACTATGTACCAGACCTACCCTGCCCCGAGTTTGGCAAGGGAGTACAGTAGTGACCTAGGAGTAGATCACTAGACATTGGTCAAAATTATCCTTAGTGGAATAAGGATATGTTTCTCGGTTATGGAGGTGACAAAAAGTTCATCGTAAAAGGTTATGCCGATGCAAGTTTTGACACTGATCCGGATGACTCCAAGTCTCGATCTGGATACATATTGAAAATGGGAGCAATTAGCTAGAGTAGCTCTGCACAGAGCATTGTAGACATAGAAATTTGCAAAATACATACGGATGTGAATGTGGCAGACCCGTTGACTAAACTTCTCTCACAAGAAAAACATGATCACACCTTAAGTACTCTTTTGGGTGTTAATCACATGGTGATGTGAACTAGATTATTGACTCTAGTAAACCCTTTGGGTGTTGGTCACATATGATTTGAACTATTGGTGTTAAATCACATGTCGATGTGAACTAGATTATTGACTCTAGTAAACCCTTTGGGTGTTGGTCATATAAGATGTGAACTATTGGTGTTAAATCACATGGCGATGTGAACTAGATTATTGACTCTAGTGCAAGTGGGAGACTGAAGGAAATATGCCCTAGAGGCAATAATAAGTTGTTATTTATATTTCCTTATATCATGATAAATGTTTATTATTCATGCTAGAATTGTATTAACCGGAAACTTAGTACATGTGTGAATACATAGAAAAACAGAGTGTCACTAGTATGCCTCTACTTGACTAGCTCATTAATCAAAGATGGTTAAGTTTCCTAGCCATAGACATGAGTTGTCATTTGATGAACGGGATCACATCATTAGGGAATGATGTGATTTACAAGACCCATCCGTTAGCTTAGCACTATGATCGTTTAGTTTATTGCTGTTGCTTTCTTCATGACTTATACATGTTCCTATGACTATGAGATTATGCAACTCCCGAATACCATAGGAACACTTAGTGTGCTATCCAATGTCACAACGTAACTGGCTGATTATAAAGATGCTCTACAGGTGTCTCCGATGGTGTTTGTTTGGTTGGCATAGATCGAGGTTAGGATTTGTCACTCTGTGTTTCAAAGAGGTATCTCTGGGCCCTCTCGGTAATGCACATCACTATAAGCCTTGCAAGGAATGTGACTAATGAGTTAGTCATGGGATGATGCATTATAGAATGAGTAAAGAGACTTGCCGGTAACGAGATTGAACTAGGTATTGAGATACCGACGATCGAACCTCGGGCAAGTAACATACCAATGGCGAAGGGGAACAACGTATGTTGTTATTCGGTTTGACTGATAAAGATCTTCGTAGAATATGTAGGAACCAATATGACCATCGAGGTTCCGCTATTGGTTATTGACCGGAAGTGAGTCGCGGTCATGTCTACATAGTTCTCAAACCCGTAGGGTCCGCACGCTTAATGTTGGATGACGATCGGTATTATGAGTTTATGTGTTTTGATGTGCCGAAGGTAGTTCGGAGTCCCGAATGTGATCACGGACATGACGAGGAGTCTCAAAATGGTCGAGACATAAATATTGATATATTGGACGGCTATGTTCGGACACCGGAAGTGTTCCGGAGAAGTTTCGGATAAAACTGGAGTGCCGGAGGGTTATCGGAACCCTCGGGGGAACTAATGGGCCTCGATGGGCCTTAGTGGAGAGAGAGGGGCGTCCGGGGCAGGCCGCGCGCCCCTTCCCCCTTGAGTCATGGCGCCCCCTTTCCTTCTCCATCTCCCTCTCCTTCCTTCCCCCTCTCTCCCTTTTGGTGGAAACCTACTAGGACTTGGAGTCCTAGTAGGATTCCTCTCTTGGGGGCGCGCCAAGGAGGGCCGGCCGGCCTCCCCCTTGATCCTTTATATACGGGGGCAGGGGGCACCCCAAGACACACAAGTTGATTGTTTAGCCGTGTGCGGTGCCCCCCTCCACCATATTCCACCTCGGTCATATCGTCGTAGTGCTTAGGCGAATCCCTGCACCGGTAACTTCATCATCACCGTCGCCACGCCGTAGTGCCGATGAAACTCTCCCTTGACCTCAGCTGGATCTAGAGTTCGTGGGACGTCACCGAGCTGAACGTGTGCAGATCGCGGAGGTGCCGTAACTTCGGTGCTAGGATCGGTCGGATCGTGAAGACGTACGACTACATCAACCGCATTGTCATAACGCTTCTCCTTTCGGTCTAGGAGGGTACGTAGACATCACTCTCCCCTCTTGTTGCTATGCATCACTTAGATAGATCTTGCGTGATCATAGGAATTTTTTTGAAATTACTGCGTTCCGCAACACTCTCACCCTTCACTTATATTATTTGAGAGTCTAAAAATAGCATGGTGATTTTCTTAGGTTATGAATTTAGTCCTAATATGATGGCCATCCAAGGGGGATATAATAAAAACTTTCATAAAGAGCATTGAGTATACGAGAAGTTTGATTCCTTCCAATTGTTTTGAGATATGAAGATGGTAATATTAGAGTCATGCATCCTAGTAGTAGATTATGGAATAGTAAAAAATACTTGTGTTAAGGTTTGTGATTCCCGTAGCATGCACGTATGGTCTTCCTGTTATGTGATGAAGTTGGAGCACAATTTATCCTTAATTGTCTTCCTTTGTGTGAAAGTAGGGAGTGCTCGATGGTTAACTCCTACCAACAGCTCTCCTAGGAGCATGCATAGTAGTACTTTGCTTCTATGGCTAATAAACTTTTTACAACAAGTATGTGAGTTCTTTATGACTAATGATGAGTCCATGGATTATACACACTCTCACCCTTCCACCTTTTCTAGCCACTCTAGTACCACACAACTTTCTTTGGTGCATTAAAACCACATTATACTCTTCCTCAAAATAGCCACTGATACGTCCATTTTGCATCATGCTTTTATATCAATATTTATTGCATTATGGGCTGTTAGTACACATTCTATCTCAATACTTATGGCTATTCTCTATTATTTTAGAAGGTTTACCATTAAGAGGGGGAATGCCGGCAGCTGGAATTCTGGCCGGAAAAGGAGAAAATATTGGATACCTATTCTGCACAGCTCCAAAAATCCTTAAACTCCATGAAAGTCAGTTTTGGAATTAATAAGAATTATTGAGTGAAGAAAACACCAGAGGGGGCCACCACACTGGCCAGGAGGGTGGGGGGCGCGCCCGCCCCTACTGGGCGTGCCCCTGTCTCCTGGGCCCCCTGGTGGCCCTCCGGTGCTCATCTTCTGCTATATGAAGGCTTTTACCTTGAAAAAAATAAGAAGCAAGCTTACGGGATGAAACTCCGCCGCCACGAGGCGGAACCTTGGCGGAACCAATCTAGGGCTCCGGCAGAGCTGTCCTGTCGGGGAAACTTCCCTCCAGGAGGGGGAAATCATCACCATCGTCATCACCAACGATCCTCTCATCGGGAGGGGTTCAATCTCCATCAACATCTTCACCAGCACCATCTCCTCTCAAAACCCCAGTTCATCTCTTGTATCCAATCTTGTATCAAAACCAAAAATTGGTACCTGTAGGTTGCTAGTAGTGTTGATTACTCCTTGTAGTTGATGCTAATTGGTTTACTTGGTGGAAGATCATATGTTCAGATCCTTAATGCATATTATTACTCCTCTGATTATGAACATGAATATGCTTGTGAGTAGTTACGTTTGTTCCTGAGGACATGAGTGAAGTCTTGCTATTAGTAGTCATGTGAATTTGGTATTCGTTCGATATTTTGATGAGATGTATGTTGTCTTTCCTCTAGTGGTGTTATGTGAATGTCAACTACATGACACTTCACCATTATTTTGGCCTAGAGGAAGGCATTGGGAAGTAATAAGTAGATGATGGGTTGCTAGAGTGATAGAGCTTAAATCCTAGTTTATGCGTTGCTTCGTAAGGGGCTGATTTGGATCCATATGTCTAATGTTGTGGTTAGTTTTACCTTAATACTTCTTTTGTAGTTGCGGATGCTTGAAATAGGGGTTAATCATAAGTGGGATGCTTGTCCAAGTAAGGGCAGTACCCAAGCACCGGTCCACCCACATATCAAATTATCAAAGTACCGAACGCGAATCATATGAGCGTGATGAAAACTAGGTTGACGATAATTCCATGTGTCATCGGGAGCTCTTTTCTCATTATAAGAAATTTTCCAGGCTTGTCCTTTGCTACAAAAAGGATTGGGACACCTTGCTGCACTTTATTTACTTTCATTGCTTGTTACTTGTTACAATTTATCTTATCACAAAACTATCTGTTACCTACAATTTCAGTGCTTGCACAGAAAACCTTACTGAAAACCGCTTGTCATTTCCTTCTGCTCCTTGTTGGGTTCGACACTCTTACTTATCGAAAGGACTACGATAGATCCCCTATACTTGTGGGTCATCAAGACTCTTTTTTGGCGCCGTTGCGCTTCTCGTGAGTGGAACTTGGTAAGGAAACATTTATATAGTGTGCTGAAATTTTCTGTCACTTGTTACTATGGAAACTAATCCTTTGAGGGGCTTGTTCGGGGTATCTTCACCCCGACCAAAAGAGAAAAGAGTTGCTCCTCAACCTACTGATCCTACTGAAAATATTTACTTTGAGATTCCTTCGGGTATGATAGAGAAACTGCTAGCTAATCCCTTTGTAGGAGATGGAACATTGCATGCTGATTTACACCTTATCTTTGTGGATGAAGTTTGTGGATTATTTAAGCTTGCAGGTATTCCCGATGATGTTTTCAAAAGGAAGGTCTTCCCTTTATCTTTGGAGGGAGATCCATTGACATGGTATAGGCTATGTGATGATACAGGATCTTGGAATTATAAACGATTGAAGTTGGAATTTCACAAGAGGTTCTATCCTATGCATCTTGTTCATCGTGATCGTAATTACATATATAATTTCTGGCCTCGCGAAGGAGAAAGCATCGCTCAAGATTGGGGGAGGCTTAAGTCAATGTTATATTCATGCCCCAATGATGAGCTCTCCAGAGAAATGATTATTCAAAAATTTTATGCCCGGCTTCCTCCCAATGATCGCAACATGCTCAATACTTATGCTGAAGACTATTGAACTCAAGTGGGACTTATTGGAAAGAATTAAACACAAGTCTGAAGATTGGGGTTCCAACGATGGTAAGGAGTCAGGTATAACACCTAAGTTTGATTGTGTTAAATCTTTTATGGATACCGATGCTTTTTGTGGATTTAGCGCTAAATATTGACTTGACTCTGAGATAGTAGCTTCTTTCTGTGAATCTTTTGCTACTCACGTTGATCTCCTAAGGAGAAGTGGTTTAAATACAATCCTCCCATTGAAGTAAAAGTAGTTGCACCTATTACAGTTGAAGAAAAGACTGTCACCTATAGTGATCCTATTGTTCCCACTACTTACGTTGAGAAACCTCCATTTCCTGTTAGGATGAAGGATCATGCTAAAACTTCGACTGTTGTTCATAAGAGTAATACTAGAACTTATACACATCCTGAGCAAATCAAAGTTGAACATAGTATGGCTATGGTTAAAGATCTCTTGGATGATAATTTAGATGGGCATGTCATTTATTTCTGTGGTGAGACTGCTAATATTGTCAGACCAGATGCTAAGGTACATAGACCTGTATAGGCATGCCTGTTATTTCTGTTAAAATATGAGAGCATTGTTATCATGGCTTATGTGATATGGGTGCTAGCGCTAGCGCAATACCCTATGACTTATATAGAGAAATTATGCATGATATTGCACCCGCTGAATTGGAAGGTATTGATGTTACTATCAAGCTTTCCAATAGGGATACTATTTCACCAGTTGGGATTGTTAGAGATGTTGAAGTCTTGTGTGGGAAGGTTAAATATCCTGCTGATTTTCTTGTTCTTAGTTCCCCACAGGATGACTTTTGTCCCATTATTTTTGGTAGACCCTTCTTGAATACTATTAATACTAGGATTGATTGTGAAAAGGACACTGTTACAATTGGCTTAGAGGATGTGTCTCATGAGTTTAATTTTGCTAAGTTTCGTAGACAACCTCGTGATAGAGAATCACCTAGTAAGGACGAGATTATTGGTCTTGCTTCGATTGCCGTGCCTCCTACTGATCCGTTAGAACAATATTTGCTAGACCATGAGAATGATATGTTTATGAATGAAAGAATGGAAATAGATAAAGTGTTCCTTCAACAGGAACCTATTCTGAAACACAACCTACCTGTTGAAATTCTAGGGGATCCCCCTCCACCCATGGGTGATCCTGTGTTTGAGCTCAAACCATTACCTAATAATCTTAAGTATGCTTATCTTGATGAAAAGAAAATATATCCTATTATTATCAGTGCTAACCTTTCAGAGCAAGAAGAAGAAAGACTATTGAAAACTCTGAAGAAGCATCGTGCTTCTATCGGATATACTCTGGATGATCTTAAGGGCATTAGTCCCACGTTAGGCCAACACAAAATTAAATTGGAGGAAGGTGCCAAACTAGTCAGAGATCCTCAACGACGATTGAATCCTAAGATGAAGTGGTAAGAAAGGAGATACTAAATCTCCTTGAGGCAGGTATAATTTATCCCGTTGCTGATAGTGATTGGGTAAGCCCTGTCCATTGTGTTCCTAAAAAGGGAGGTATTACTATCGTTCCTAATGATAAAGATGAATTGATCCTGCAAAGAATTATTACAGGTTATAGGATGGTAATTGATTTCCATAAATTAAATAAAGCTACTAAGAAAGATCATTACCATTTACCTTTTATTGATAAAATGCTAGAAAGACTATCCAAACACACACATTTTTGTTTTCTAGATGGTTATTCTGGTTTCTCTCAAATACCTATGTCAGCAGGGGATCAATCGAAAACTAGTTTTACTTGCCCTTTTGGTACTTTTGCTTATAGACATATGCCTTTTGGTTTCTGTAATGCACCCGCTACCTTTCAAAGATGTATGATGGCTATATTCTTTGACTTTTGTGAAAAGATTTGTGAGGTATTCATGGATGATTTCTCCGTTTATGGATCCTCTTTTGATGATTGCTTGAGCAACCTTGATCGAGTTTTGCAGAGATGTGAATACACTAGTCTCGTACTAAATTGGGAAAAGTGCCATTTTATGGTTAATGAAGGCATTGTTTGGGGGCATAAGATTTCTGAGAGAGGTATCGAAGTTGATAAAGCTAAAGTTGATGCTATTGAAAAGATGCCATGTCCCAAGGACATAAAAGGTATAAGAAGTTTCCTTGGTCATGCCGGTTTTTATAGGAGGTTCATTAAGGACTTTTCTAAAATTCTAGGCCTCTGACTAATTTATTGCAAAAAGATATTCCTTTTGTCTTTGATGATGATTGTGTAGAAGCATTTGAAATACTTAAGAAAGCTTTGATCACTTCACCTATTGTTCAGCCACCTGATTGGAATTCACCCTTTGAAATTATGTGTGATGCTAGTGATTGTGCTACAGGTGCTGTTCTAGGGCAAAGAGTTGATAAGCAATTGAATGTTATCCAGTATGCTAGTAAAACCCTTGATACTGCCCAGAGGAATTATGCTACTACTGAAAAAGAATTCTTAGCAGTTGTGTTTGCTTGTGATAAGTTTAGACCTTACATTGTTGATTCCAAAGTTACTATTCACACTGATCATGGTGCTATTAAATATCTTATGGAAAAGAAAGATGCTAAGCCTAGACTCATTAGATGGGTTCTCTTGCTCCAAGAATTTGATTTGCATATTATTGATAGAAAGGGAGCTGAGAACCCCGTTGCAGACAACTTGTCTAGGTTAGAGAATGTTCTTGATGATCCACTGCCTATTGATGATAGCTTTCCTGACGAACAATTAGCGGTCATTAATGCTTCTCGTACTGCTCCTTGGTATGCTGGTTATGCTAATTACATTGTTGCTAAATTTATACCACCTAGTTTCACATACCAGCAAAAGAAAAAGTTCTTCTATGATTTAAGACATTACTTTTGGGATGACCCACACCTTTATAAAGAAGGAGTAGATGGTGTTATTAGACGTTGTGTACCTGAGCATGAACAGGAACAGATCCTACGCAAGTGTCACTCTGAATCATATGGAGGACACCACGCTGGAGATAGAACTGCACATAAGGTATTGCAATCCGGTTTTTATTGGCCTACTCTTTTCAAAGATGCTCGTAAGTTTGTCTTGTCTTGTGATGAATGCCAAAGAATAGGTAATATTAGTAAACGTCAAGAAATGCCTATGAATTATTCTCTTGTTATTGAACCATTTGATGTTTGGGGCTTTGATTACATGGGACCTTTTCCTGCCTCTAATGGTTACACACATATTTTAGTTGCTGTTGATTACGTTACTAAGTGGGTAGGAGCTATTCCAACTAGTAGTGCTGATCATAACACTTCTATTAAGATGCTTAAAGAAGTTATTTTTCCGAGGTTTGGAGTCCCAAGATATCTTATGACTGATGGTGGTTCACATTTTATTCATGGTGCTTTATGTAAGATGCTTGCTAAGTATGATGTTAATCATAGATCACATGTCCTTATCACCCGCAGTCTACGGTGGAGCACTGGGAAGGTGGAACAATAAACCAGCACGGAGGTAGTACCACCCACACGGTGCCTCCTAGTACCCAATTAATAGAGGGACATGTGGCAACACTTAAATGGTTAGTAGAACGCCCATGGTTTCAATACTGGAGTACTTTTGTTTCCGATTGTAATGTGTCAGCTCTTTGTTCCAAAATGACTTTGTGCTGGTTGTTTATGTGTGCGCCTTCGCAAATTGAACCACCTCTCTAGAAGTTTGAAAACCATTCCCATTTCTTGCATGGTACCTACATATTCCCAGTACACGTCAATATTAATACATAAGAAATTTGGTTGTGGCGCGGTTTGATACGTCTCCAACGTATCTATAATTTTTTATTGTTCCATTCTATTATATTACCCGTTTTGTATGTTTATGGACTTTACTTTACACTTTTATATCATTTTTGGGACTAACCTACTAACCGGAGGCCCAGCCCAAATTGCTGTTTTTTTGCCTATTTCAGTGTTTCGAAGAAAAGGAATATCAAACAGAGTCCAAACGGAATGAAACTGAAGGAGTCCTGGATTAGGGGGGTCTCTAGATAGCTGGATTATATCCTTTGGTCGGACTGTTGGACTATGAAGATACAAGATTGAAGACTTCGTCCCGTGTCTAGATGGGACTTTCCTTGGCATGGAAGGCAAGCTTGGCAATACGGATATGTAGATCTCCTCCCTTGTAACCGATTCTGTGTAACCCTAGCCCCCTCCGGTGTCTATATAAACCGGAGGGTTTAGTTCGTAGGACAAGAACAATCATACCATAGGCTAGCTTCTAGGGTTTAGCCTCTACGATCTCGTGGTAGATCAACTCTTGTAATACTCATATCATTAAGAACAATCAAGCAGGAAGTAGGGTATTACCTCCATCGAGAGGGCCCGAACCTGGGTAAACATAGTGTCCCCCGCCTCCTGTTACCATCCGCCTTAGACGCACAGTTCGGGACCCCCTACCCGAGATCCGCTGGTTTTGACACCGACATTGGTGCTTTCATTGAGAGTTCCACTGTGTCGTCACCGTAAGGCTTGATGGCTCCTTCGATCATCGGTAACGATGCGGTCCAGGGTGAGGTTTTCCTCCCCGGACAGATCTTTGTATTCGGCGGCTTCGCACTGCGGGCCAACTCGCTTGGCCGTCTGGAGCAGATCGAGAGCTACGCCCCTGGCCACCAGGTCAGGTTCGGAAACTTGAACTACACTGCCGACATCCGCGGAGACTTGATCTTCGACGGATTCGAGCCCATGCCAGGTGCGCCACACGATCACGACGAGCATGATTTAGCTCTGCCGTCGGACAGTGTTCGGGAGATCACACCTGCAACTACTCCGGCCCTCAATCCGGAGCAAGTCGCGCCATCCGAGGATGGGTGGATAGACCCCGCCATGGAGGCCGCACTCTCAGTGGCGATTGAGCCGGATACTGACTTCACCCCTTACGAGAGCCGTGTTGCCGAACCACTGGATTCATCTCCGGCCACAGACTCCGAGCCGCCTGCGTCCGCCCCTATCGAATCCGATTGGGCGCGATCATGGAGTTTACCTCCGCGGATATCTTTCAGCACTCGCCTTTCGGCAACGTGCCCAATTCATTAAGGTCTCTCTCCTTGTCAGGAGAACCTTGGCCGAACTATGTCCGGCTAGAATGGGATGTGGGTGGCGAAGAAATTCGCTGCCCATCCACCACCCACTTAGTAGCCACTATCGAAGATTTAACTGACATGCTCGATTCCGACTCCGAAGACATCGACGGTATGGACGACGATGCAGGAGAAAAACAGGAACCACCGCCCACAGGGCGCTGGACAGCCACTTCATCACATGACATATACATGGTGGATACACCCAAAGAAAACAATGACGAGGAACGAAAGGAAGCTGCGAAGGACAGCTCCATCGAGAAGCAAACAAAGCGTCGGCATAGGCGCCGCTCCAAATCCCGCCTCGGCAAAAACAGCGATAACAGCAAAAGAGAAAATAGCACCCCAGTCGACTCCAGAGGAAACGACGACCACATTGACCCAGTGGCAGAGCAGGATGAACCAACAAACAGCGAACATAGTACAAATCCCGTTGTCCGAACACGGCGATGCCGAGGATAAAGCTCGTCAACCTCCCTCCGAAGAGGAAAACAGTCCGGACGAAGATGCACACGTCATCCCGAAAAGGCTCTTGGAACAAGAGAACCTCCGCAGAAGGCTTATTGCCACCGCGAGGAGTCTGAAGAAGCAGAAGCAAAGGCTTAAGGCCGCGCAGAATACACTCAACATTAGATGGAACAAAGTGCTCGACAACAAAGAAAAGTATGGTGGAAGTTACCACACAAAGAGCTATCCAAAGCGCAAGCTATTGCCTGAATTTGACGATGAGGCCATAAAGCCCACACAGCCGAAAAATAAAACGGCCAACCGGACGGATCAGCCACCTTATGGCCGCGACAGAGCGGCTAACAAGGCCGCACATAAGCCAACACACGATCTACGTGAGGACTTGCGCCAAAAATCCAGTATGACCAGATCCATTTATGGATCTAGGAAGTGCGCTCCGGCACAAAATCAAAACCGAATACTACAACCGTCCAAACGCCATGATACAGTCAAATACAGGGGTGCCGCACACCCCTATGTTTTACCGATGAGGTGCTGGACCACGAATTTCCAGAAGGATTCAAACCAGTGAACATAGAGGCGTACGACGGGACCACAGACCCTGGGGTCTGGATTGAGGACTTTATCCTCCATATCCATATGGCTCACGGAGACAATCTCCACGCCATCAAGTACTTGCCCCTCAAGCTCAAAGGACCAGCTCGGCACTGGCTGAAAAGCCTCCCCGAAAACTCAATTGGAAGTTGGGAGGAGCTCGAGGATGCTTTTCGGGCTAATTTTCAAGGGACCTACGTCCGGCCTCCGGATGCAAATGATTTTAAGTCATATAATTCAACAACCCAGAGAGTCGGCCTGAAAGCTTTGGAACAGGTTTCTCACTAAGAAGAACCAAATCGTCGACTGCCCAGACACCGAAGCCTTAGCAACTTTCAAGCACAGCGTTCGAGATGAATGGCTCGCCAAACACCTCGGCCAAGAAAAACCGAGAACAATGGCAGCCCTGACAAGCCTCATGACCCGCTTTTGCTTAGGCGAAGATAGCTGGTTAGCCCGCAGTAGCACCAGCGACCCAAGCACATCCGAAGTCAGGGATGGCAATGTAAAAGCACGACGCAGTAAAAGCAATCGTCAAAATAAGGAAGACATCCCAGATAATACGGCGGTAAACGCCAGATTCAGGGGCTCTCGACCAGGTTAGCGGAAAAAGCCTTTCAAAGGCAGCAGAGGTGGACCGTCCAGCCTAAACAAGATTCTAGATAAACTATGTTAGATTCATGGCACCCCTGATAAACCTGCAAATCATACCCACAGAGAATGCTGGGTCTTCAAGAAGGCCGGTAGGCTAAACGCTAAACACAAGGGGAGGGAAACACCAAGTGAAGACGAGGATGAACCTCGCCAGCAAAGTACTGGAGGACAGAAAAATTCCCACCAGAGGTTAAAACAGTAAACATGATCCATGTGACGAAGAGGAGAAGCAAACATGCACTCCGAGACACACGCGCCGTAGAGCCCGTCACCCCTAAGTTCAACCCCTGGTTGGCCTGCCCGATCACCTTTGATCGCAGGGATCACCCAACAAGCATCCGGCATGAAGGATTGGCTGCCTTGGTGTTAGACCCAATAATAAGCGGATACCATCTCACACGAGTCCTTATGGACGGCGGCAGTAGTCTTAATCTGATATATCAGGACACAGTCTGCGAAATGGGGATAGACCCGACAAGGATCAGGCACAATAATACTACCTTCAAGGGAGTAATACCAGGCCCAGAGGCCCGCTGCACGGGCTCTCTATTACTAGAGGTTGTATTCGGTTCTCCCGACAACTTCCGAAGCGAAAAGTTAACCTTCGACATCGCTCCATTCCGAAATGGCTATCATGCACTACTCGGAAGAGCGGATTTCGCTCGTTTTAATGCAGTACCACATTACGCTTCTTTCAATCTTAAGATGCCCGGTCCATGTGGCATCATCACGATTAGCAGAAACATTGAGCGCTCCTTACGAGCGGAAGAATGTGCGACGGCTTTAATAGCCGAACACTAAATGGCCCCTCCAACCAGAATAAAGGATCGGTCGTCAAGACCGCGGACACGGCTAGACGAGTCTGGCTCATTACTAGCTATAATAGCTCAGGTAAACCCGAGATTGGTTTGATGGTTATACCCCATAGACGGCACCACGGGCTTCACGCGTGTAATCATGGCCAGTTCGGCTCAACTTGACTTATCTTGAATTTTAATGGTTTATTGAGAATAACCAATTTTTTGGCACGACAAATTTCGCCTAAGTTTTTATCTTTTAAAGATGACACTCGCGCCACACCCGTCCAGGATACGGCACAACGGAGACACAGGCACAGACATGCAGCAGGGACCCGCTCAAAGGTTTCTTTTTAGATTAAGACCCTGTGTAAACCTTTTTTACTGTCTCTTGTTGTTCACATCCTCCGGATACTTAGTATAGCCGAGAAGGATGCCGACATTATTGGCATTTCGCCATGTCAGAGCATCGCACGTACCTGGACACTCGGGGTTCATTATCAAGGGCATCGCTAAGCCCAG
The DNA here is from genome assembly GCF_056163025.1 of Triticum urartu. Taxonomy (NCBI): domain Eukaryota; kingdom Viridiplantae; phylum Streptophyta; class Magnoliopsida; order Poales; family Poaceae; genus Triticum; species Triticum urartu. The sequence continues at coordinate 556,435,743 of NC_141873.1, forward strand.
CATATGTTATAAAGACCGAATACCTTAGGGAGTGTTCGGCATCGCGAGTTTGGCCTTATATGCATCAGATCCGAATCGTGTCTTTGGTCAAATGTTGGGTTTTCCCGGCTCCCGTGTTTTGCTACCTTACGTTCCTCTCTATCGGCTAAGGTGGCACCGGGAGAACTACTGCGATTGTGCTCTGGTTCATCCGGATGAGCACCTTAGTAGAGAAAGCGGAAAACTGACTGTCATGATAAAGCGCGAGACTGGTCAACCACTCAATGACTTAGCGGAATCTTCGGGATTCCTCCGCATTAATGAAGGGCCATTTCCCGATCATGTACGTACGCGCCCCGTATTCGGACGAGCGCGGAGGTACCAGGGGCTATATAGTAGTCCCACCGTCAAACTCCTATGGCTAAGTGAAAGTGTTAAAGCAATATAGTCCGGTTGCCTCGTTCGCTGCACTACCACCTCCTTAATGGACCAAGACGTTGGATCAAGTGTGGATACGCGTTTTTTGTGAACACCCCCGCATTATATGCGTGGGGGCTAAAGCCGACGACTGCAAACTTTCAGGTTATATACATATATACATAACCGGCCGCACATGAGGCACCATAATACTTTCAGGCAAAAGTATAAACAACCTTTATAATTCAATAAAAAATTGTTTTCGCAATGGGAATACATGTCACTAGAACATAAAATCTTCAAGCACTGAGCCTCTATTGAACGAGCGCCTTCAAGGACTTCTTCAAAGTAGTGCTCGGCAGATACCCGACCCACGGCCGAAGTCTGGGTTGCAATAGCGGTGGCCTCCATCTCTGCCCAGTATGTCTTGACACGGGCAAGTGCCATCCGTGCACCCTCTATGCACGCCGACCTCTTCATAGCGTCGATGTGCGGCATAGCAACAAGGAACTGCCGCACCAAACTAAAATAAATGTTCGGCCTTGGCCCTTCCGGCCATAGATGATCCACAACAGACCTCATGGCAAGTCCGGACAACCTATGGAGCTCGGCCCACTCGGCCATCTGCCCATTCAACAGAAGCAGACGCACTAGAACATTGAATTGTGACCAGAACAGCTTTTCCACTTCACGATCTTTTTGATCTTTGAAGTATTCGGCCGCATCAACAACACTTGCTGCCAAATCCACATATGCGTCTGCACAACTCCATAGTTGATCAAGAGGAGCATACTTAGGATCTCCGAGCTTCATACGCAGAATAAAGGGCTTCCCAGCCGCGATATCCCCGGCTTGACGCAGATCCTCCTTCATCGCTCTGATTGTAGAGCGGGCATCCTTGGCCGCCACCGTGGCCTTCTCCAGGTCCGTCATCTTTGCTCGAATTTTATTTTCAAGAAGCTCGTAACGGTTGGCGGCATCCTTCAATTCCACAGCCATCTTGGCTATCTCATCCTTGCTTCGGCAATGCGCAGCCTGTTCGGCTCTCAGCTCTTCGACTGCCTTTAGAGCGGCCGCATCACTTTTCCTGGCTTGTTCCTTGGCTCGGGCAATTTCCACCCGAAGGGTCTCCACGGTGACATCCCCATCTGTAGTTACGACATATTAAAGATGTTAGCATCATGCTCCTCTCAATATGCATTGATCACCGAAGAAATCAAATACCCTGTGCCTCGTCGAGCCATTGGTTGACAAGCACGATGTCGGCATCTGCCGCATCAAGTTGCCGCTTTAGCTCGGCAAACTCACCAGTCCGGCTAGCCACCAGACCTTTCGCCACCTGCATATGAAGGCGGCCTGATTATTACCTGGGACTATGATCCTCTGTTTGCTGCCGTTCTCGACAGCAACCAAAGTCTTAGGGGCTACTATCTGCATAGGGCACACCTAACATGTGCCGTACTGTCAAAAACATACACTATTTCACGTACCTCAAAGCCTTTCAGCAGACTCATAAACGCTTCATGCAGCCCGCTTTCGGCGGATGAAATCCTCTCAACCACCGTACCCATTAGCGTACGATGCACTTCTGAGATAGCCGCCTGCTCCAGAAGATCCTTCAATGCGTCTGATCGCATACCGGACGGTTCTGGACTCTTTCTGTTGCTCTCTTTAGGAGCCGAATACTAGGGACTTCGGGTGGCTGAAGGATTACCCTCTGGCCTTAGCGGATCAGGAGAAATCCTCTGCGATTACACTTCAGGGTCGCCCGCCTCATAAGGCGAGGTGGCATGGGGAGGTGTTTCGCTCTTCATCATCTCCGGAAGAAGATCCCCCGAAGACAAACTCTGTTGAGAAGGGCTACAATCCGAACTACAAGATATATGCTTCAGTTATTGTCTCCAGCAGCAAAGTAGGATATTTTTACTATTAAGCACTTTTTGTTTACTTATAGCTCGGTGGAGGTCTGATCCCTTTGCGGACACTGTGTGGCAAGGGTACCCTTCGGGGCAGGACCCTCTGGCGAAGATTTCTTCCCTCGTTTGGAAACCATTGTTTCCAAGTCTTCAGAGGTGGTCCTCTTCTTTCGCTGTGGAGAGGGAATTTCAGATTCTTCTCCCCGGTTATCCTCCATCACGGAGGCTCTAATTCCCCTAGCTTGGATGAATAATGAGTGAGGCCCGCTTTCGGCCTCTTTATTCCCCTCTTTATCTTCCCCTAAGGGCGCCTGATAAGGCGCCAGCTTGAGCATTCTGGCTAGTACTGGATCTGCTGAGCCTTTGGGAAGGGGGGACGAACACCTGATCATCTTCGCCTTTGTTACCCAATCTTGTTCAAAGAGCGGCTTTTCAGAATGATGTCGTGACAAATAAAAAGACAGCGTATTCCGCCACGGGATTACTTACTTGGGTATCTGGACGATTGCAGCTCAGACCCGCATCCTCGGTGGTGTTCGGACACCTTATTTGTGGTCCGAAAAACAATTTGTACATCTCTTCGAGCGTCATGCCGAGGAAGTGCTGAATAGCTCGCGGTCCTTCCGGGTTGAACTCCCACATACGGAGGGGTCGACGTTTGCAAGGCAGGACTCGACAAACTAGCATGACTTGCATTACCGTGACCAAGCCGACATCTCTCTCGATCTCGGATGCGACTCTGCGACATCGACACATCATTTGCTGGCCCCCAGTCGAGCCCCTTGTTGATCCATGAAGTCAGTTGTGGTGGGGGGCCTGAGTGAAAGGCAGGGGCGGCCACCCACTTTGGTACCCCAGGGAGCTGTGATATAAAACCACTCCCGTTGCCATAAACTGGACAACTCCGGGAAGGAACCCTTTGGCCATGGAACATCGGCGCCTTTGCTTACTACGGCACCTCCGCACTCTGCGTGTCGCCCCTCAATCATCTTCGGCTTCACATTGAAAGTTTTGAGCCACAGGCCGAAGTGTGGGGTAATGTGGAGGAAGGCCTCACACACGACGATGAACGACGAGATTTGAAGGATGGAATCCGGGGCCAGTTCATGGAAATCCAGCCCATAATAGAACATGAGCCCTCTAACAAAGGGATCCAGAGCAAGGCCTAGCCCTCGGAGGAAGTGAGAGATGAATACAACGCTCTCGTGGGGTTTGAGAGTGGGAATGACCTGCCCTCCAGCAGGAAGCCTGTGTGAGATTTCGCCATTCAAATACCTAGCCTCTCTTAGCTTCTTGATGTCTTCCTCTGTGATAGAGGAGGGCATCCACCGACCTTGAAGGTTGGATCCGGACATGGTTGAAGGTCTGAAGCGGCTAACCTGAGCTTTGGGTGTTGGAACTCGAGGTGGGGCAGGGATTCGATATAGTGCGAGAAGAAAAAGGACATGCCTTGGCCTCTTTATAAAGAAGGTGAATATCAAGCGTCCTCCTCGTGGCCGTTTGGGGCTTGCCTAAAATCGAGGAGTCATTCCAACGGGCACGATTGGGTTACCCACATTCGTGTTAATGAGAATCCCGTAATAAGGGGGACACGATCTCTATTTCAACAAGACGTGCCAATAGATGTCACATTATGAAAAGTCGTCGGCAGATTAGATTGGTGGAAATATTATTCCCTCTACGGTGGTATGTGGAACTTGTTTTGCAGAGCCGGACACTATCCTTGTGTTCAAGATCCTCTATGGAGTATTCGGAGGAAGAACCCGCCTTGCAATGTCGAAGACAAATCTGCACGCCGGACTCATCGTCATTGAAGCCTGGTTCAGGGGCTACTGAGGGAGTTCTGGATTAGAGGGTCTCCGGACAGCCGGATTATATCCTTTGGCCGGACTGTTGGACTATGAAGATACAAGATTGAAGACTTCGTCCCGTGTCCGAATGGGACTTTCCTCGGCGTGGAAGGCAAGCTTGGCAATACGGATATGTAGATCTCTAATACGTCTCCAACGTATCTATAATTTTTGATTGCTCCATGCTATATTATCTACTGTTTTGGGCAATATTGGGCTTTATTTTCCACTTTTATATTATTTTTGGTACTAACCTATTAACCAGAGGCCTAGCCCAGAATTGCTGTTTTTTTTTGCCTATTTCAGTGTTTCGAAGAAAAGGAATATCAAACGGAGTCCAATTGAACTGAAACTCCACGGAACTTATTTTTGGACCAGAAGAAGCCCACGGAGTACCAGAAGCTCACCAGGGGAGTCCCGGGCTGCCCACGAGGCTGGGGGCGCCCCCCCTAGGGCGCGCCCCTACCTTGTGGACAGCCCGGAGGTCCACCGACGTACTTCTTTCTCCTATATATACCCATATACCCTAAAAACTTTGGGGAAGAGAATATATCTGGAGTTCCGCCGCCGCAAGCCTCTGTAGCCACCAAAACTCAATCGGGACCCTGTTCCGGCACCCTGCCGGAGGGGGGAACCCTCACCGGTGGCCATCTTCATCATCCCGGCACTCTCCATGACGAGGAGGGAGTAGTTCACCCTCGAGGCTGAGGGTATGTACCAGTAGCTATGTGTTTGATCTCTCTCTCTCTCTCTCTCTCTCTCGTGTTCTTGATTTGGCACGATCTTGATGTATCGCGAGCTTTGCTATTATAGTTGGACCTTATGTTGGTTCTCCCCCTCTACTCTCTTGTAATGGATTGAGTTTTCCCTTTGAATTTATCTTTCGGATTGAGTCTTTAATGATTTGAGAACACTTGATGTATGCCTTGCCGTGCGTATCTGTGGTGACAATGGGATATCGCGTGATTCACTTGATGTATGTTTAGGTGACCAACTTGCGGGTTCCGCCCATGAACTTATGCATAGGGGTTGGCACACGTTTTCGTCTTGATTCTCCGGTAGAAACTTTGGGGCACTCTTTGAGGTTCTATGTGTTGGTTGAATAGATGAATCTGAGATTGTGTGATGCATATCGTATAATCATACCCACGGATACTTGAGGTGACATTGGAGTATCTAGGTGACATTAGGGTTTTGGTTGATTTGTGTCTTAAGGTGTTATTCTAGTACGAACTCCAGGGCTGTTTGTGACACTTATAGGAATAGCCCAACAGATTGATTGGAAACAATAACTTTGAGGTGGTTTCGTACCCTACCATAATCTCTTTGTTTGTTCTCCACTATTAGTGACTTTGGAGTGACTCTTTGTTGCATGTTGAGGGATAGTTATATGATCCAATTATGTTATTATTGTTGAGAGAACTTGCACTAGTGAAAGTATGAACCATAGGCCTTGTTTCCTATCATTGCAATACCGTTTACGCTCACTTTTACCACTTGTTACCTTGCTGTTTTTATATTTTCAGATTACAAAAACCTTTATCTACCATCCATATTGCACATGTATCACCATCTCTTCGCCGAACTAGTGCACCTATACAATTTACCATTGTATTGGATGTGTTGGGGACACAAGAGACTCTTTGTTATTTGGTTGCAGGGTTGTTTGAGAGAGACCATCTTCATCCTACGCCTCCCACGGATTGATAAACCTTAGGTCATCCACTTGAGGGAAATTTGCTACTGTCCTACAAACCTCTGCACTTGGAGGCCCAACAACGTCTACAAGAAGAAGGTTGCGTAGTAGACATCAAGCTCTTTTCTGGCGCCGTTGCCGGGGAGGTGAGTTCTTGAAGGTATATCTTTAGATCTTGCAATCGAATCTTTTTGTTTCTTGTTTTAGCACTAGTTTAGTTTATAAAAGAAAACTACAAAAAAATGGAATTGAGTTTACCTCATACGCTTTATCTTTTTAATATCTTTCGCGAGTATGATGGAAAGGAAAATTGTGCCAAAGTGTTAGAAGAAGAATGCATTAAAATATTTGGCACTAAATATTTGAATGATGAGCATCATTGCAATGTTGTTAGTACGAATTCTTTGAATATCCATGATGCTAATGATGATTGCACTAGTTATGATGAAAATGTCTCCTATAAACATGTCAATTTTTGCAAAGTGCATTGGGTTTGCAAGTACACACCAAATAGGGAAGATAGATATTGCAAGAGGCATAAGTATTTAGAAACTAAATTGTTGCAAGAAAGTCTTGATAATTGCGTTGAAAGATTCAATATTTATCGCGCCCCTTGTGAACTTTGCAATGAACATGGTCATTTAAAACTCCAATGCTATTTGTTTCATGATCAAGTCATGTCCAAAAATTGTGATAACTTGATTACTCTTGAGCATCATAAAGAGCTTAGTCTTCTTTTGGGTTATGAAGAAATGAAACGTATAACTGAGGGTATTCCAAAATTTAATCTTGATAAATTTCTTGATTTTGATCTATAGAAGATTTATATGTATTGTACGGTGAATTGCATTGAAAATCCTTATATTGCCAATCACATAAAGAAAAGAAAACAAATAGAAGATGAAGAGAATGCTAACGAAAGGGAAGAGACTTCCCAATATTCTCCTATTATTTCTTATGATGAATCAGGTAACGAGGAAGAGCCTTCTATTCAACCAATCTCATCAATAAGGAGCTCCAAAAAGAGGATTGAACCCACACATGATGTGGTCAAGAAGAAGAAGAAAATAAAAAGGAAGAGAGGTAAAAAGGTATCTCTCCCAAATAAGGTTGCTCCTATTATTGTTGTGCCTCATGAAAATGAAGATGATACACTTGATAATGATCTTGTTATGCCTATTGCTTGTTGTGATGATTATGATTGGGAAGATAATGATACTTCTTATGATCTTCAAAATCTTTTTGGCACTTTCTTGGAAGAATATAATGTTTGCTATACTATTGGTGCTATCCATACTATTAATGATGAGAGTGATTATGCTTATGATATGAAAAGACCCAAGCTTGGGGAAGCTATGTTAGATGAGGATGACATATTTGAGAATATATTTTCTGCAATTAATGTTTGTCCCAAGCTTGGGGATGCTATGTTTAATAATGATGATATTTTTAGCCTCCCAAGTTTTGATATGCAAAGTTGTTATGATGATAGCATGCCTTCTACCTATGATGATTATATTTATGAAAGTGGGTTTGGAAGAGTGTCAACTTTAGGAAGTAATGATCCAACTATTTTGGAGGGTGTTGAATCTTATAATATTTATGAAAGTGGATTTGGAGAGGTCAAGACTTTATTTAGTGATGTATCCACTATTTCGGAAGAGGTTTCAATCGATTATGATGAGAACAAAGTTGCTACCTATGATGATTATTGTGATGAAACTTATGCTATAAAGAGTAGTAATGATTATATTTATAAAACTTGTCATGATTATGAGTACCCTTTCTCTGAACATTACTCTTTTAATGTGGAAACAATTTATAGTGTTCAAGTCTCTTATGATACTCCCACTATTCCGAATGAGAATAATTTTGCTTATGTGGAGAGTAGTAAAATTTTTATGCCTGTAGATCATGAAAAGAATGCTTTATGTGCTGGTTATATTGTTGAATTCATTCATGATGCTACTGAAAATTATTATGAGAGAGGATCATATGCTTCTACATATTCCAATAATAACAAGTTCCCTCTCTATGTGCTTAAAGTTTTGAAGTTATGCTTGTTTTACCTTCCTATGCTAGTTGATTATTGTTCCCATAAGTTGTTTGCTCACAAAATCCCTATGCATAGGAAGTGTGTTAGACTTAAATGTGCTTGTCATGTGTTTCATGATGCTCTCTTTATGTTTCAATTCTTATCTTTTATGTGAGCAACATTGAAATCATCATGCCTAGCTAGGGGCGTTAAACAATAGCGCTTGTTGGGAGGCAACCCAATTTTATTTTAGTTTCTTGCTTTTTGGTTCTGTTTAGTAATAAATAATCCATATAGTTTATGTTTAGATGAGGTTTTATGTTTTAGTTAGTGTTTGTTCCAAGTTAAACCTATAGGATCTTCTTGGATGACAGTAATTTCGAGAAACTTTCTGTTCACGAAAACAATTATTAAAAATCATCAGAACGTGATAAAATACGGATTCCAATTGCTTCTGATCAATAAACAAATTGCCTAGGTCGTCCTATTTTGGCTGAAGTTTTGGAGTTCCAGAAGTTTGCGTTAGTTACAGATTACTACAGACTGTTCTGTTTTTGACAGATTCTGTTTTTCGTGTGTTGTTTGCTTATTTTGATGAATCTATGGCTAGTAAAATAGTTTATAAGCCATAGAGAAGTTGTAATACAGTAGGTTTAACACCAATATAAATAAAGAATGAGTTCATTACAGTACCTTAAGTGGTGTTTTGTTTTCTTTCGCTAACGGAGCTTACGAGTTTTTTGTTAAGTTTTGTGTTGTGAAGTTTTCAAGTTTTGGGTAAAGATTCAATGGACTACGGAATAAGGAGTGGCAAGAGACTAAGCTTGGGGATGCCCAAGGCACCCCAAGGTAATATTCAAGGATAACCAGGAGCCTAAGCTTGGGGATGCCCCGGAAGGCATCCCCTCTTTCATCTTTGTTCATCGGTAACTTTACTTGGAGGTATATTTTTATTCACCACATGATATGTGTTTTGCTTGGAGCGTCATTCTATTTTCTTTAGATTTGATTGCTGTTTGAATAAATTATCAAGATCTGAAATTATTAAATGTTAGAGATTCTTCACATAGTTGCATAATTATCCGACTACTCATTGATCTTCACTTATATCTTCTGGAGTAGTTTGTTATTGCTCGAGTACTTCACTTATATCTTTTAGAGCACGGTGGTGGATTTGTTTTGTAGAAACTATTGATCTCTCATGCTTCTCTTAGATTATTTTGGGAGTCTTAAATAGCATGGTAATTTGCTTAAATAATCCTAATATGCTAGGCATACAAGATTTGTAAGAATTCTTATGAGTGTGTTGAATGCTAAGAGAAGTTTGATGCTTCATGATTGTTTTGAGATATGGAGGTAATAATATTGAAGTCGTGCTAGTTGAGTAGTTGTGAATTTGAGAAATACTTGTGTTGAAGTTTGCAAGTCCCGTAGCATGCACGTATGGTAAACGTTATGTAACAAATTTGAAACATGAGGTGTTGTTTGATTGTCTTCCTTATGAGTGGCGGTCGGGGACGAGCGATGGTCTTTTCCTACCAATCTATCCCCCTAGGAGCATGCACGTAGTGCTTTGGTTTTTGATAGCTGGTATATTTTTGCAATAAGTATATGAGTTCTTTATGACTAATGTTGAGTCCATGGATTATACGCACTCTCACCCTTCCATCATTGCTAGCCTCTTCGGTACCGTGCATTGCCCATTCCCACATTGAGAGTTGGTGCAAACTTCGCCGGTGCATCCAAACCCCGTGATATGATACGCTCTTTCACACATAAACCTCCTTATATCTTCCTCAAAACAGCCACCATACCTACCTATTATGGCATTCAAGGTTGTCAGAATCGCGATTCTGTTATACGATTCTACGACTTTACGATCCAAACTAACCCCTATGATTCTACGATTTTAGTTCATAGAATCTGCGTTTCTACGATCCTGATAGTGAAGATTCTACGATTTGCGATCCTACCATCAGTGCTCCGATCCGATTCAAAATCGCGATTCTGACAACCTTGATGGCATTTCCATAGCCATTCCGAGATATATTGCCATGCAACTCTCCACCATTTCGTTCTTCATGACACTTTCATCATTGTCATTTTGCTAGCATGATCATGTAGTTGACATAGTATTTGTGGCAAATCCACCATTCATAATTCTTTCATACATGTCACTCTTGATGCATTGCATATCCCGGTACACCGCTGGAGGCATTCCTATAGAGTCATACCGTGTTCTAGTATCGAGTTGTAATCATTGAGTTGTAAATAGATAGAAGTGTGATGATCATCATTTAATAGAGCATTGTCCCAAAAAAAGAGAAAGGCCAAAGAAAAAAAAGAAGGCCCAAAAAAATAATAAAAAGGGGCAATCCTACTATCCTTATTCCACACTTGTGCTTCAAAGTAGCACCATGTTCCTCATAGAGAGAGTCTCTTGTTTTGTCATTTTCATATACTAGTGGGAATTTTTCATTATAGAACTTGGCTTGTATATTCCAACAATGGGCCTCCTCAAGTGCCCTAGGTCTTCGTGAGCAAGCAAGTTGGATGCACACCCACTTAGTTTCTTTTATTGAGCTTTCATACATTTATAGCTCTAGTGCATCCGTTGCATGGCAATCCCTACTCCTTGCATTAACATCAATCGATGGGCATATCCATAGCTCATTGATTAGCCTCGTTGATGTGAGACTTTATCCTTTTTTGTCTTCTCCACATAACCCCCATCATTATACTCTATTCCACCCATAGTGCTATGTCCACGGCTCGCGCTCATATATTGCGTGAAAGTTTATAGGTTTGAGATTACTAAAGTATGAAACAATTGCTTGGCTTGTCATCGGGGTTGTGCATGATGAGAGCATTCTTGTGTGATGGAAATGGAGCATGACTAAACTATATGATTTTGTAGGGATGAACTTTCTTTGGCCATGTTATTTTGAGATGACACAATTGCTTAGTTAGTATGCTTGAAGTATTATTATTTTTATGTCAATATGAACTTTTGTCTTGAATTTCGGATCTGAATATTCGTACCACAATTAAGAAGAATTACATTGAAATTATGCCAACTAGCATTCCACATCAAAAATTATCTTTTTATCATTTACCTACTCGAGACGAGCAGGAATTAAGCTTGGGGATGCTTGATACGTCTCTAACGTATCTATAATTTTTGATTGCTCCATGCTATATTATCTACTGTTTTGGGCAATATTGGGCTTTATTTTCCACTTTTATATTATTTTTGGGACTAACCTATTAACCGGAGGCCCAGCCCAGAATTGCTGTTTTTTGCCTATTTCAGTGTTTCGAAGAAAAGGAATATCAAACGGAGTCCAATTGACCTGAAACTCCACGGAACTTATTTTTGGACCAGAAGAAGCCCACGGAGTACCGGAAGCTCACCAGGGGAGTCCCGGGCTGCCCACGAGGCTGGGGGGCGCCCCCCCTAGGGCGCGCCCTCTACCTCGTGGACAGCCCGGAGGTCCACCGACGTACTTCTTTCTCCTATATATACCCATATACCCTAAAAACTTTGGGGAAGAGAATATATCTGGAGTTCCGCCGCCGCAAGCCTCTGTAGCCACCAAAACTCAATCGGGACCCTGTTCCGGCACCCTGCCGGAGGGGGGAACCCTCACCGGTGGCCATCGTCATCATCCCGGCGCTCGCCATGACGAGGAGGGAGTAGTTCACCCTCGAGGCTGAGGGTATGTACCAGTAGCTATGTGTTTGATCTCTCTCTCTCTTGTGTTCTTTATTTGGCACGATCTTGATGTATCGCGAGCTTTGCTATTATAGTTGGATCTTATGTTGCTTCTCCCCCTCTACTCTCTTGTAATGGATTGAGTTTCCCTTTTGAAGTTATGTTTTCGGATGGAGTCTTTAATGATTTGAGAACACTTGATGTATGTCTTTCCGTGCGTATCTGTTGTCACAATGGGATATCACGTGATTCACTTGATGTATGTTTTGGTGATCAACTTGCGGGTTCCGCCCATGAACTTATGCATAGGGGTTGGCACACGTTTTCGTCTTGATTCTCCGGTAGAAACTTTGGGGCACTCTTTGACGTTCTATGTGTTGGTTGAATAGATGAATTTGATATTGTGTGATGCATATCGTATAATCATACCCACGGATACTTGAGGTGACATTGGAGTATCTAGGTGACATTAGGGTTTTGGTTGATTTGTGTCTTAAGGTGTTATTCTAGTACGAACTCTAGGGTTGTTTGTGACACTTATAGGAATAGCCCAACGGATTGATTTGAAAGAATAACTTTGAGGTGGTTTTGTACCCTACCATAATCTCTTCATTTGTTCTCCACTATTAGTGACTTTGGAGTGACTCTTTGTTGCATGTTGAGGGATAGTTATATGATCCAATTATGTTATTATTGTTGAGAGAACTTGCACTAGTGAAAGTATGAACCATAGGCCTTGTTTCCTATCATTGCAATACCGTTTATGCTCAATTTTACCACTTGTTACATTGCTGTTTTTATATTTTCAGATTACAAAAACCTTTATCTACCATCCATATTGCACTTGTATCACCATCTCTTCGCCGAACTAGTGCACCTATACAATTTACCATTGTATTGGGTGTGTTGGGGACACAAGAGACTCTTTGTTATTTGGTTGCAGGGTTGTTTGAGAGAGACCATCTTCATCCTACGCCTCCCACGGATTGATAAACCTTAGGTCATCCACTTGAGGGAAATTTGCTACTGTCCTACAAACCTATGCACTTGGAGGCCCAACAACGTCTATAAGAAGAAGGTTGCATAGTAGACATCAATCTCCTCTCTTATAACCGACTCTGTGTAACCCTAGGCCCCTCCGGTGTCTATATAAACCGGAGTGTTTAGTCCATAGGACAAGAACAATCATACCATAGGCTAGCTTCTAGGGTTTAGCCTCTACGATCTCGTGGTAGATCAACTCTTGTAATACTCATATCATCAAGATCAATCAAGCAGGAAGTAGGGTATTACCTCCATCAAGAGGGCCCGAACCTGGGTAAACATCGTGTCCCCCGCCTCCTGTTACCATCCGCTTTAGACGTACAGTTCGGGACCCCCTACCCGAGATCCGCCAGTTTTGACACCGACAAAAACCTTCGGGAGCGATCTTTTTGGAGCAAACGCAATCCAGGAGACTTGGAGTGGACGTCAAGAAGCAGCCGAGGCGGCCACGAGGCAGGAGGGCGCGCCGTAGGGGGGTAGGCGCGCCCCCCACCCTAGTGGGTCCCTTGTGGCTTCCCTGACCTACCTTCTTTGCCTATATATACATCCATACCCTGAAAACATCCAGGAGCACCACGAAAAACTGTTTACACCGCCGCAATCTTCTGTATCCGCGAGATCCCATCTTGGAGCCTTCGTCGATGCTCCGCCGGAGGGGGAATCAACCATGGAGGGCCTCTACATCATCTCCAAGGCCTCTCCGATGAGTTGTGAGTAGTTTACCATAGACCTTCGGGTCCATAGTTATTAGCTAGATGGCTTCTTCTCTCTCTTTGAATCTCAATACAAAGTTCTCCTCGATCTTCATGGAGATCTCTTCGATGTAACTCTTTTTGCGGTGTGTTTGTCGAGATCCGATGAATTGTGGGTTTATGATCAAGTTTATCTATGAGAAATATTTGAATCTCCTCTGAATTCTTTTATGTATGATTGGTTATCTTTGCAAGTCTCTTCGAATTATCAGTTTGGTTTGGCCTACTAGATTGATCTTTCTTGCAATGGGAGAAGTGCTTAGCTTTGGGTTCAATCTTGCGGTATCCTTTCCCAGTGACAGCACGGGGAGCAAGGCATGTATTGTATTGTTGCCGTTGAGGATAAAAAGATGGGGTTTTTATCATATTGCTTGGGTTTATCCCTCTACATCATGTCATCTTGCTTAATGTGTTACTCTGTTCTTATGAACTTAATACTCTAGATGCAGGCAGGAGTCGGTCAATGTGTGGAGTAATAGTAGTAGATGCAGAATTGTTTCGGTGTACTTGTCGCGGATGTGATGCCTATATACATGATCATGCCTAGATATTCTCATAACTATGCACTTTTCTATCAATTTCTCGACAGTAATTTGTTCACCCACCATAATACTTATGCTATCTTGAGAGAAGCCACTAGTGAAACCTATGGCCCCCAGGTCTATCTTTTATCATATAAGTTTCCCATCTACTTTTATTTGCATCTTTACTTTTCAATCTATATCATAAAAATACCAAAAATAGTTATCTTATCTTATTATCTCTACCAGATCTCACTTTTGCAAGTTACCGTGAAGGGATTCACAACCCCTTTATCGCGTTGGTTGCGAGGTTCTTGTTTGTTTGTTTAGGTATGAGGTACTTCTGTGGAGCCTCCTACTGGATTGATACCTTGGTTCTCAAAAACTGAGGGAAATACTTACGCTACTTTGCTGCATCACCCTTTCCTCTTCAAGGGAAAACCAACGCAGTGCTCAAGAGGTAGCACGGTTCATGCATGGTACATTACGTAAGTTATGAAGTCGATGCAAAAGGTAAGAAAATTACAGTATACATGGAATTGACACAAAAATAAAGATCCATACGGATCCATCAAGGACATCCCCTCGCCCTAGTGAGCCGGATCACCAACCAACGAGTGAGGAGCAGTGGCGTTGGCGGCGAGCTCAACGTGCTTCTGAACAATGTCGTCCAAGGTTGCCCTGCGGTCTAAGAAGGCCAGCGTCCGATCGTCCTCCTCTAGTACATAGTAGTCCTTGTGAACGATTTGCTCGTAGACATGGGTGATTATGTCAATAGTGTCTTGTTGAGCCAGGCGCTGAACGGCGAGCGCGACCTCGAGGTGGACATTCTCCGGCGCGACGGCAGGCAGTCGCAGGGCCACCAGTGCGTCGAAGAGGTTGTCACCATAGAGGATGTTGATGGTGGCGGGCATAGTAGAGCTTGGGCGCATGGGCTGGAGGCGTACGTCAATGTCATCCGCGAGCTTCTTCACGATGGTGAACTTGTCGAGGAAGCTGACGAAGGTCTCGTCGAACAAACAGACGAAGCTGTCTTCCAAGAGGCCTCTCGCTCTGGAGGCCTCAAGCATTACCTGGAGACGTTCCTCGATGCCAGGCCGCAGGCCGGTGTTGTGGACCATCTGGCATAGCCGGCTCATGCTCGTGCTCATCGACTACATGGGTCTAGCTTCTGGTCAACTGATCTTATGATTGGAGTGATCACTCTTGTAGGGTGTGTAGGTGCGTAGGATTTCGTAGATGGATTGGAATGGTGGGGAGTCTTTATATGAGAAGTGCAGACTGCATTGCATTCATGTCTGTATTGGCCATCTACTCCTCGGTCCTCACTCCCTCCGTACTGGTGCACTATAGTCATCTCACCGAGACCAAATTGGGGGAAAACGAGAGAACTTGATGTTTATTTGGTAATTAATGATATTGCATGCAGAGAATTGAGCACTACATGTTGTGCTAAGTGGTGTCAAGTCATTGAATACATACACATCCCACGTCTCCTATTGGTAGATTTCTTTGTTCGTAGCAAAAAATAGGGAACGAGGTGGGTAGTTAATGCACCGCACCTAAAAGTTTTGGGATTATTTGGTTTTCCCAACGTGACTAATTCACCAGTACGGAGGGGTACAATAGTAGTCTGATTGATGAGATTTCATATTTGAGTCATCTACCGCAAGGGAGAGTGTATAACATCATCGGAAACTACATTCAAAACCAAATAAAACTATACTCCATGTATTTTTTTACTGGGGGAGTAGTATACTTTTTGTGACATGCATTACTAGATATTGCTAGTCAAATACTCCCTCTATCTAGGTGTATTACTTTATATTGCTAGTCATCTTAGGTTGTGCACCGCAACCAAGGTGGAGGAAAAAACAGGAGAATTTAATGTCCATTTGCTAATTAATAGCATTGCATGCAATGAACTAACCACTGCATGTCGTTTTCGGTACTAGTCTTAAGTCATTAAAAGCATACAAGCCCCACGTCTCTTATTTGTTGATTCCTTTATTAATTTCAAGAAGCAAGAAACATGGTGGGAGTTAATGCACCGCGTCTAAGTGTTTTGGGATTATTTGGTTTTCGTATGATGTCTATACACCTAGACGGAGGTGGTAGTACTACTAAATCCAGACGGTGGTGCTAGTAGTAGTACTACTACCAATGTAGTAGTACTACTACCCATTGGTCAAATTATTATGTGTTGCTCCTCACAGTGAAGTGACAAGACCCAGCGCTAGAGATGACACCTGAGTGTAGGCGGCGTGTTCGGCATGCCAAATTCAACCTCACCATGTGCATTCACTATCATCATGGCTGTAGAGCCAGCCTACTTACAACTAGTCGTGTTCGACATAATTTCCCATGTGTTGTGATACGTCTCGAATGTATCTATAATTTTTGATTGTTCCATGTTGTTATATTATCATTCTTAGATGTTTTATAATCATTTAATAGCAATTTTATATCATTTTTTGGAACTAACCTATTGACATAGTGCCCAGTGCCAGTTGCTGTTTTTGCTTGTTTTTTACATTGCAGAAAATCAATACCAAACGGAGTCCAAATGCAGAAAAACTTTTTGGAGAATTTTTATGGACCAAAAGACACAACTTGGGCCAAAGAAGTACCAGAGGGGTGCCCCGAGGGGATCACAACCCACCTGGGCATGCTTGGGGGCCCAGGCGCTTCCTGGTGGGTTGTGCCCACCTTAGTAGCCTCCCGCACCGCCTCTTCGTCCTATAAATTCCCATATATTCCAAAAACCCTAGGGGATTCAACGGAATTTTGTTTAGCCGCAACAAGTTCTAGAGCCATGAGATCCAATCTATACCCCATTCCGGCACCCCGCTGGAGGGGTAAATCATCAACCGTGGCCATCTTCATCATCTCGGCGGCCACCATGATGAGGAGGGAGTAGTCGACCCTCAGGGCTGAGGGTTTGTACCAGTAGCTATGTGTTTAATCTCTCTCTCTCTCTCGTGTTCTTGAGATGGCACGATCTTGATGTGTCGCAGGCTTTGTTAATATAGTTGGATCATAAGGTGTTTTCCTCTCTCTATCTTGTTGTGATGAATTGAGTTTTCCCTTTGACATTTCTTATCTGATTGAATACTTTTATGGATTTGAGAACACGTGACGTATGTCTTGCTATGAATACCCTTGGTGACAATGGGGTATCATATTGCTTCACTTGATGTGCGTTTTGGCACTCAACTCGCGGATTCCCGAGGTGACATTGGGGTAATCTATGCATAGGGGTTGATGCACGTTCTTGTCTTTGTTTCTCCGGTAGAAATCTTGGGGCACTCTTTGAGATTCTTTGTGTTGGATTGATTATTTTGAATCTGAATTTGTTTAGGTGTTATTTTAGTATGAACTCTTTGATAGATCGATCGGACAGAATAACTTTTAGGTGGTTTCGTATCCTACAAACAATTTCTTCTTATATTCTCCGCTAGATAAGAACTTTGGAGTGATTCTTTATCGCACATTGAGGGATTGTCATATGATCTAACTGTGTTAGCATTGTTGAGAGATTGCACTAGTGAAAGTACGAACCCTAAGCTTTGTTTTCAAGCATTGCAATACCGTTTGTGCTCTGTTTTATCACTTGCTACCTTGCTGTTTTTATTTATTCAGATTATAAAAATACATTTCTACCATCATTATTACACTTTTATCACCATCTCTTCGCCGAACTAGTGCGACTATACAATTTGCCATTGTATTGGGTGCGTTGGGGAACACAAGAGACTTTTTTTATTTGGTTGGAGGGTTGTTTGAGAGAGACCATCTTCATCCTGCGTCTCCCACGGATTGATAAACCCACATGAGGGAAATTTGCTACTGTCCTACAAAACACTGCGCTTGATGGCCCAACACGAGTCTACAAGAACAAGTTGTGTAGTAGACATCATGGTGCCACGAGTAAAAATAAATATTGTACTGGAGTAATGGGTATATCATTGCCGCACCTATGAATGCGAACATTTATCGTAACATAGTACCTCATGCTGGATAGTCGTAATATTACAAGTTTCAAACTAATATTACAAATTCTAGGAGTAATGCTACACCTACGAAGTGGGAATTATTAGGAAGTTTCCATACTAGGAAGTTTACATAAGAACTTTCATTACTTTAGGTGGATGCAACATTATCGTACAGACTAAAATCCACCGCCCTGACAAGTCACTAATGGGCAAATAAATTTTCAAGTCTCTTGCAACTTGATGTTTCAAAAACAAATCCAGCTTCTGTGGAGCTTTTGTCATTTATCTCAAATGCTTGCGGTGATCAGCACGCCATTCATTGTTGCACCAAAGAACACCAAACCTCATTACCTTGAGCACACTTGCCTCTAGAACAAAGAACCTGGACAATTTAATCTCAGATGTGCTACCTTGGTAGTCGATCAAATCAATATATGTAAGATGGAGATCAAAGCATTCAATGAGATTGTTATAGTGCAACACAATTTTCACTTTCGGGTCTTTTTTTATCTACAAAAGAAGAGAACATATTAGAGCAGTTGGCTATATGAAATTGTCGTGTCTCAAGAGATACCAATATGGCTCTAAGGCTAGTGATAATTTTTCACTCTCTCTCTCTCTCTCTCTCTTTATCTTTCCTCTCATTTACCTAGCGGCACGTGAAGAGCTCGGTCCCGCTCACTCCACTATGTGGCTGATGCCATACTTCTCAAAAGTATGCCACATAATATGCATTGATGCCAAATCAAAAGATGTTGGCACCATTGTAGCACTGTGAGAGTGTTGGCACCACTGTTCACACAAACCGACATGTATAAAAAAACCAATCAAACCAACTACACCAGTCTCTCCCTCTCCCTAACAAGTGTTTTTATTGCCTCCGTCCTCACCCTCTCCCACACAAGTGTTTTTTCAACGCGTGAGTTAATTTGGCACCGGAGCAATGGAGAGCATCGATGCCAATTGCCAAATGCATCAAAAGTGAATTTGGCACGTGTTTTGGCCCACATATTGGAGGGCCGTTGTAGCCCACTTTTGTACTACCTCGTATTTAGCGTAAATTTTGACCGTAGATTTACCAAAGAAAATGCCAATGCATGTCACAAAAAATTATACCATTTGAAATTATGTTCAAATACGAATCCAACGATATAATTTTTTGTGACATGCATTAACATTTTGTGAGTTAAATCTATGGTCAAATTTTGATATTACAAAGTACGAAGAGTAAACAAGGACGGAGGTACTACTTTATCTTAGGCTAACCATATAGTTACTAGTCTAAGTTACTTGCCACTATGATTAGCTGAGGCTACTAGTACAACAAAAAAACAATGCAGGTGATCACGTGAGAAAAAATACAAAGAAACATTTCTTTCAGTGCAGTTCGTAGATGCAATTTTGAGCACTACACTTGTCATCGTAATTTGAGAAAATTACACAAAAATTGAGCTCCATTGTGATTACTGTTTAATACGAAAGAAATTTCACCTCGATGAGTAGCGTCTCCGTGCATGAAAAGCATCTTCACTGTGCGCACGAAAAGCAACTTGATCCAGATTGGGGCCAATAGATTTTATTGCCAAGACCATCACTGTGCGCACAGACTGGGTCATGCTTGTGGGAATCATTTTCTGGATGACAGTCATAAATACATAAAGAAGAAATTGAAAAATGTGAATTTCAAGAAGGCAGAGAATAAGGTGAGTGTTGTACCTGAACGATTATGGATCCAATAAAGAGTTCAGAGAATTTGGCAGACGAGTAGACCAACGCTGTCAATTTCGCGCGTCATTAACCCTGATTTTTGTTGGACCTTATAGATCAGATACAAGCAATCTCTCAAGGAAAGGCACATTGTCGGTGTCAAAACCGGCGGATCTCGGGTAGGGGGTCCCGAACTGTGCGTCTAGGCGGATGGTAACAGGAGACGAGGGACACAATGTTTTACCCAGGTTCGGGCCCTCTTGATGGAGGTAAAACCCTACGTCCTGCTTGATTAATATTGATGATATGGGTAGTACAAGAGTAGATCTACCACGAGATCAAGGAGGCTAAACCCTAGAAGCTATCCTATGGTATGATTGTTGTATGTTGGGTTATCCTACAGACTAAAACCCTCCGGTTTATATAGGCACCGGAGAGGGTTAGGGTTACACAAAGTCGGTTACAATGGTAGGAGATCTGAATATCCGCATCGCCAAGCTTGCCTTCCACGCCAAGGAAAGTCCCATCCGGACACGGTACGAAGTCTTCAATCTTGTATCTTCATAGTCCAGGAGTCCGGCGGAAGGTATAGTCCGGCTACCCGGACACCCCCTAATCCAGGACTCCCTTAGTAGCCCCTGAACCAGGCTTCAATGACGACGAGTCCGGCGCGCAGATTGTCTTCGGCATTGCAAGGCGGGTTCCTCCTCCAAGTTCTTCATAAAAGATTGTAAATACTAAGGGTAGTGTCCGGCTCTACAAAATAAGTTTCCAGATATTGCCATAGAGAGAATAATATTAACACAAATCTAATCTGCTGACGTATTCCGTAGCGTGACATCACGCTACGGCCAAGTCCTTTACTCGAATCGTTTTTACTTCCCCACCTCAGCGTATTTTGCAAGGCGGTTTCCTTGGCACGTCTTGTCAAAGCAGAGATCATGTTCCCTTTATTTACGGGATTCTCATCAATACGGACGTGGGTAACCCAATCGTGCCCGTTAGCATATTTTCTCGATTAAAGGCGAGTCCCAAACGATTACGGGGAGGGCCCTTGGTATTCAACCTCTTATAAAGAGGCCAAGGCCTTACTCCCTTTCAATGTCAAATGAGTTCGCCCTTCGCCTCGAGTTCGAACACCCTAGGCTCCAGATTCCAGGCGCTTCGGACCTTCGACAATGTTCGGTTCCGACCTTCGAGGCCGATGGATGCCCTCCTCCGTCACGGAGGAGGACGTGCTAAAGTTGAGAGAGGCCAAGTTCCTGATCGGCGAAATTTCGCACAGGTTGCCTGCTCAAGGGCAGGCCATTCCCAGTCCCCAGCCTGGTGAAAGCGTGGTGTTCGTGTCTCACTTTCTTCAGGGGTTAGGCTTCCCAATGGATCCCTTCGTGAGGGGGCTGATGTTCTATTATGGGCTGGAATTCAACCACTTAGCTCCAGAGTCTATCCTCCATGTTTCCTCATTCATCGTCGTGTGTGAAGCATTCCTCCGTGTTACTCCTCACTTCAGATTATGGCTCAAGACCTTTATGGTAGAGCCGAAGATGATTGAGGGACGGCACGCAGAGTGCGGAGGCGCTATTGTAAGCAAGAATGCTGGTGCTCCATGGCCCGAGGGCCCTTTTCAAGAGGAGCTTGGCTTATGGCAACGAGAGTGGTTCTATATCACCGTCCCCAGGGGCACCAAGTGGGTGGCGCCACCTTCCTTTCGCTCGGGTCCCCCCAGAGCTGCTAGGGTCGTGGGTCAATAAAGGCCTAGATTGGGGACCGCCCCTGGACGTGCCTTTGTTGCAGGGCCGCATCAGGGATCTCTTAGAAAGAGGTCTCAACCTGGTCAAAGTGACACAAGTCATGCTGATCCGCCGAACACTGCCTGGCAAACGCCGCTCCCTTCCTCTATGGGAGTTTAATCCGGAGGGACCGCGAGCTCTCCAGCACTTTATGGGCGCAACGCCTGCGGAGATGCATAAACTGTTCTTCGGATCACAAGCAATGTGTCCAGATTTGACCGAGGACGTAGGTCTGAGCTGCAATCGCCCGGATACTCAAGTAAGTAGCCTTTTTCCCGGACTCGTTTTCCGTACATTTGTCATAAACTTGCCCCTAAAAGAGCTGTCCGTTTAAACAGGAGTGGATAGCGAAAGCAAAGCTGATAAGATGTCCGGCTCCCCTCCCTGAGACCAAGCCGGATCTCGTCCTAGTCAGGATGTTGAAGATTGTGCCTTTGAAGGAAAGTGAGGGAGGGGACAAGGGAACTACGGCCTCCTCGAAGGAGGCTGTTCGGAGGGAAGGAACCAAAAATTCCTCTCCTCCGGGGAAGAAAAGGACCGCCTCTGAAGACCCAGAGAGCATGGCCTCAAAGCGGGGGGGGGGGGGGGGGGGGGGGAATCCTCGTCAGAGGGTCCTACGCCGGGGGTACCTCGGCCGAATTATGCCCTCAAGGGGATCAGCCCTCCAGCGAGCCGTAAGTGGAGAAAGATTTTCTTTTAGAGAGATGAGGGAAACCCTTGCTATATGTCTGAGAAGATTTAACCGAAATTTTACCTTGTAGCTCGGACCTCGACCCTTCTCAGCAGAGCTCATCTTCGGGGGACCTTCTTCCAGAGATGATGGAGAGCGGAACGCCTCCCCCTGCCGCACCACCTAGCGAGGCGGGCGACCCTGAGGTGTCGTCGCGGAGGGTTTCTCCGAATCCGGCAGGGGTGGAAGATAGCTAAGTGGCCCCCCAAGGTTCTCCGCGTTCGGCCTTCGAAAGAGGCCATAGGACAAGTCCAGCACCGTCTGGTGCTCGGCCGGAAGAGCTGAAGAATCTGCTGGGGCGAGCTTCTATCTCAGAGGAGCACCGTGCATTGATGGGCACGGTGATTGAAAGGATTTCGTCCGCGAAAAGCGGATTGCACGAGGCCGTCAGAAGTTTACTGACGGGTTTTGAGGTACGTTAGATAATGTACACTTTTGTCAGTTGCGCATAAATAAGATGCGCCCTATGTAGATAGTAGCCCCTGAGACTCTGTGCGTTGTCAGAAGTGACGGCGCGCAGAGGATCATAATCCCAGGTCTAAAATGTCGCCTTTGAATGTAGGTGGCGAAGTGTCCAGAATCCAGCCGGACTGATGATTTTGCCGAGCTTAAGCGGCAACTTGACGTGGCAGATGCCGACATTGCGCTCGTCAACAAGCGGCTTGATGAGGCTCAAGGTATGTAATTCCTCGGACGACACCTCGTAAGAGGAGCTTTATGCCAGTATCTTACGATGTGTGTTCTTTGACGCAGATGGTGCGGCCGCCGTGGAGAGTCTTTGGGCAGAACTTGCCCGAGCTAAGGAACAAGCCAGAAAAAGTGATGCGGCTGCCGAGAAGCCCCTTGAAGAGCTGAGAGCCGAATAGGCTGCTCACTGCCGGAGCAAAAAGGAGATGGCCGAGATGGCCGTGAAGCTAAAAAGCGCTGCTGACCGTTGCAAGCTTCTTGAAAAAGAAGACCGGGTGAGACAGGCGGACTTAGAGAAGGCTGTTGCTGATGCCAAGGATGCTCGCTCTGCGATTAGAGCTGCGAAGGAGGAGCTGCGTCAGGCTGGAGAGATTGCGGCTGGAAAGCCCTTTATGCTGCGGAGGAAGTTTTGTGATCCGAAGCTTGCTCCGTTGGACCGGATGTGGAGTGTGGCGGACACCTATCTGGATTTGGCAGCGAGTGCTGCTGATGCGACCGAACACTTTCGAGATCAAGAAGATCGCGAAGTGGAAAAGCTTTTCTGGTCGCAGTTCCACAATCCAGAGCGTCCACTACCAGTGGACGATCGTCTGGCTCAATGGGCCGAACTGAATAGGTTGTCCGGACTCGCCATGAAGTGCGTCATGAGTCACCTGTGGCCGGGGAAATCAGAGCCGAAGAGTTATTTCAGCTTGGTGCAGCAGTTCCTTGGTGCGGTGCCGCGTATTAATGGAATTAAGAGGTCAGCATGCATAGAGGGTGCGCGGATGGCTCTTGCCCGTGTCAAGACATACTGGGCGGAAATGGAGACCACAGCTGTTGCATCCCAAGATTCGGACAGAAGCCGAGTACCTGCCGAGCACTATTTTCAGGAAGTTCTGCAAGGCGCTCATGTAATAGAGTCGCAGTGCTCGAAGGATGCTATGTTCGAATAGCATATGCAATTGTAAAACGGTAGTTTGCTAAATTGTAGGAACTTTTTATACTTGTGCCTGCAAGTATTGTAACACCTCCTGTGCGGCCATTAAAAATATATAGAATCTGAAAGATGGCAGTCGTCGGCTTCAGCCCCCACGTAGATAATGCGGGGGTGTTCGCAAAAGGCACATTTTCACACTTGAGCCAACATCTTGGTCCTACAAAGGAGGTGATAGCGCAGTGAACTAGGCAATCAGACTATAATGCTTTATCACTTTCACTTAGCCATAGGAGCTTGATAGTGGGACTACTTAGATAGCCCCTGGTGGCGACTGCGCTCGCCCGAGTTCGGGGCGCGTGTGTGCCTGGCGGGAAACGGCCCTTCGTTAATGCGGAGGAATCCTATAGATTCCGGAGAGTCATCGAGTGGTTGACCAGTCTCACGCTATATCATGACAGTCAGTTTTCGGCTTTCTCTACTGAGGTGCTCGCCTGGCCGAACCGGGGCACAATCGCAGTAGTTCTCCTGGTGCCGCCTTAGCCGATAGTGAAGGAACTTTGCCCTAGAGGCAATAATAAAGTTATTATTTATTTCCTTATAATCATGATAAATGTTTATTATTCATGCTAGAATTGTATTAACCAGAAACATAATACATGTGTGAATACATAGACAAACAAAGTGTCACTAGTATGCCTCTACTTGACTAGCTCGTTGATCAAAGGTGGTTATGTTTTCTAACCATGAACAATGAGTTGTTATTTGATTAACGGGATCACATCATTAAGAGAATGATCTGATTGACATGACCCATTCCATTAGCTTAGCACCCGATCGTTTAGTATGTTGCTATTGCTTTCTTCATGACTTATACATGTTCCTATAACTATGAGATTATGCAACTCCCGTTTGCCGGAGGAACACTTTGGGTGCTACCAAACGTCACAACGTAACTGGGTGATTATAAAGGAGCATTACAGGTGTCTCCAAAGGTACATGTTGGGTTGGCGTATTTCGAGATTAGGATTTGTCACTCCGATTGTCGGAGAGGTATCTCTGGGCCCTCTCGGTAATGCACATCACATAAGCCTTGCAAGCATTGTAACTAAGATGTTAGTTTTGAGATGATGTATTACGGAACGAGTAAAGAGACTTGCCGGTAATGCGATTGAACTAGGTATTGGATACCGACGATCGGATCTCGGGCAAGTAACATACCAATGACAAAGGGAACAACATATGTTGTTATGCGGTCTGACCGATAAGGATCTTCGTAGAATATGTAGGAGCCAATATGGGCATCCAGGTCCCGCTATTGGTTATTGACCGGAGACGTGTCTCGGTCATGTCTACATTGTTCTCGAACCGTAGGGTCCGCACGCTTAACGTTACGATGACAGTTATTATGAGTTTATGCATTTTGATGTACCGAAGGTTGTTCGGAGTCCCGGATGTGATCACGGACATGACGAGGAGTCTCGAAATAGTCGAGACATAAAGATTGATATATTGGAAGCCTATATTTGGATATCGGAAATGTTCCGGGTGAAATCGGGATTTTACCGGAGTACCGGGAGGTTACCGGAACCCCCGGGAGCTAAATGGGCCTTAATGGGCTTTAGTGGAAAGGAGAAAGGGGCAGGCCAAGGTGGCTGCGCGCCTCCCCCCTCCACTAGTCCTATTAGGACTAGGAGAGGTGGCCGGCCCCCCTCTCTCTTTCCCCCCTTTGGCAATCCTATTCCAACTAGGATTGGGGGGGAATCCTACTCCCAGAGGGAGTAGGACTCCTCCTGGCGCGCCCCAAGGCTGGCCGCACCTCTCCCCCCTTGCTCCTTTATATACAGGGGCAGGGGGCACCTCTAGACACACAAGTTGATCCTTGAGATCGTTCCTTAGCCGTGTGCGGTGCCCCCTGCCACCATATTCCACCTCGATCATATTGTAGTGGTGCTTAGGCGAAGCCCTGCGACGGTAGAACATCAAGATCGTCACCACGCCGTCGTGCTGACGGAACTCTACCCCGACACTTTGCTGGTTCGGAGCCCGGGGATCGTCATCGAGCTGTACGTGTGCTAAAGAACTCGGAGGTGCCGGAGTAACAGTGCTTGGATCGGTCGGATCGGGAAGACGTACGACTACTTCCTCTACGTTGTGTGATTGCTTCCGCAGTCGGTCTACGTGGGTACGTAGACAACACTCTCCCCTCTCGTTGTTGTGCATCACCATGATCTTGCGTGTGCGTAGGAAAATTTTGAAATTACTACGTTCCCCAACAGTGTCATCCGAGCCTAGGTTTTATGGTTTGATGTTATATGCACGAGTAGAACACAAGTGAGTTGTGGGCGATATAAGTCATACTGCCTACCAGCATGTCATACTTTGGTTCGGCGGTATTGTTGGACGAGACGACCCGGACCAACATTACGCGTACGCTTACGCGAGACCGGTTTCCCCGACGTGCTTTGCACACAGGTGGTTTGCGGGCGACTGTCTCTCCAACTTTAGCTGAACCGAGTGTGGCTACGCCCGGTCCTTGCGAAGGTTAAAACGGAGTCTATTTGACAAACTATCGTTGTGGTTTTGATGCGTAGGTGAGATTGGTTCTTACTTAAGCCCGTAGCAGCCACGTAAAACTTGCAACAACAAAGTAGAGGACGTCTAACTTGTTTTTGCAGGGCATGTTGTGATGTGATATGGTCAAGGCATGATGCTGAATTTTATTGTATGAGATGATCATGTTTTGTAACCGAGTTATCGGCAACTGGCAAGAGCCATATGGTTGTCCCTTTATTGTATGCAATGCAATCGCGATGTAATGCTTTACTTTATTACTAAACGGTAGTGATAGTCGTGGAAGCATAAGATTGGCGAGACGACAACGATGCTACGATGGAGATCAAGGTGTCGCGCCGGTGACGATGGTGATCATGACGGTGCTTCGGAGATGGAGATCACAAGCACAAGATGATGATGGCCATATCATATCACTTATATTGATTGCATGTGATGTTTATCCTTTTATGCATCTTATCTTGCTTTGATTGACGGTAGCATTATAAGATGATCTCTCACTAAATTATCAAGAAGTGTTCTCCCTGAGTATGCACCGTTGCCAAAGTTCGTCGTGCCCAGACACCACGTGATGATCGGGTGTGATAAGCTCTACGTCCATCTACAACGGGTGCAAGACAGTTTTGCACACGCAGAATACTCAGGTTAAACTTGCCGAGCCTAGCATATGCAGATATGGCCTCGGAACACGGAGACCGAAAGGTCGAGCGTGAATCATATAGTAGATATGATCAACATAACGATGTTCACCATTGAAAACTACTCCATCTCACGTGATGATCGGTTATGGTTTAGTTGATTTGGAACACGTGATCACTTAGAGGATTAGAGGGATGTCTATCTAAGTGGGAGTTCTTAAGTAATTTGATTAACCGAACTTAAACTTATCATGAACTTAGTACCTGATAGTATCTTGCTGGTTTATGTTGATTGTAGATAGATGGCTCGTGCTGTTGTTCCTTTGAATTTTAATGCGTTCCTTGAGAAAGCAAAGTTGAAAGATGATGGTAGCAATTACACGGACTGGGTCCGTAACTTGAGGATTATCCTCATTGCTACTCAGAAAAATTACGTCTTGGAAGCACCGCTGGGTGCCAGGCCTGCTGCTGGAGCAACACCAGATGTTATGAACGTCTGGCAGAGCAAAGCTGATGACTACTCGATAGTTCAGTGTGCCATGCTTTACGGCTTAGAATCGGGACTTCAACGACGTTTTGAACGTCATGGAGCATATGAGATGTTCCAGGAGTTGAAGTTAATATTTCAAGCAAATGCCCGGATTGAGAGATATGAAGTCTCCAATAACTTCTATAGCTGCAAGATGGAGGAGAACAGTTCTGTCAGTGAGCATATACTCAAAATGTCTGGGTATAATAATCACTTGATTCAATTGGGAGTTAGTCTTCCGGATGATTGCGTCATTGACAGAATTGTCCAATCACTGCCACCAAGCTACAAGAGCTTCGTGATGAACTATAATATGCAAGGGATGAACAAGACTATTCCCGAGCTCTTCGCAATGCTGAAAGCTGCGGAGGTAGAAATCAAGAAGGAGCATCAAGTGTTGATGGTTAACAAGACCACTAGTTTCAAGAAAAAGGGCAAAGGGAAGAAGAAGGGGAACTTCAAGAAGAACAGCAAGCAAGTTGCTGCTCAGGAGAAGAAACCCAAGTCTGGACCTAAGCCTGAAACTGAGTGCTTCTACTGCAAGCAGACTGGTCACTGGAAGCGGAACTGCCCCAAGTATTTGGCGGATAAGAAGGATGGCAAGGTGAACAAAGGTATATGTGATATACATGTTATTGATGTGTACCTTACTAGAGCTCGCAGTAGCACCTGGGTATTTGATACTGGTTCTGTTGCTAATATTTGCAACTCGAAACAGGGACTACGGAATAAGCGGGCACTGGCAAAGGACGAGGTGACGATGCGCGTGGGAAACGGTTCGAAAGTCGATGTGATCGTGGTCGGCACGCTACCTCTACATCTACCTTCGGGATTAATATTAGACCTAAATAATTGTTATTTAGTGCCAGCGTTGAGCATGAACATTATATCTGGATCTTGTTTAATGCGAGACGGTTATTTATTTAAATCAGAGAATAATGGTTGTTCTATTTATATGAGTAATATCTTTTATGGTCATGCACCTTTGAAGAGTGGTCTATTTTTGATGAATCTCGATAGTAGTAATACACATATTCATAATGTTGAAGCCAAAAGATGCAGAGTTGATAATGAAAGTGCAACTTATTTGTGGCACTATCGTTTAGGTCATATCGGTGTAAAGCGCATGAAGAAACTCCATACTGATGGACTTTTGGAACCACTTGATTATGAATCACTTGGTACTTGCGAACCGTGCCTCATGGGCAAGATGACTAAAACACCGTTCTCCGGTACTATGGAGAGAGCAACAGATTTGTTGGAAATCATACATACCGATGTATGTGGTCCGATGAATATTGAGGCTCGTGGCGGATATCGTTATTTTCTCACCTTCACAGATGACTTAAGCAGATATGGATATATCTACTTAATGAAACATAAGTCTGAAAATTTGAAAAGTTCAAAGAATTTCAGAGTGAAGTGGAAAATCATCGTAACAAGAAAATAAAGTTTCCACGATCTGATCGTGGAGGAGAATATTTGAGTTACGAGTTTGGTGAACATTTGAAAAATTGTGGAATAGTTTCACAACTCACGCCACCCGGAACACCACAGCGTAATGGTGTGTCCGAACGTCGTAATCGTACTTTACTAGATATGGTACGATCTATGATGTCTCTTACTGATTTACCGCTATCGTTTTGGGGTTATGCTTTAGAGACGGCCGCATTCACGTTAAATAGGGCACCATCAAAATCCGTTGAGACGACGCCTTATGAACTGTGGTTTGGCAAGAAACCAAAGTTTTTGTTTCTTAAAGTTTAGGGCTGCGATGCTTATGTGAAAAAGCTTCAACCTGATAAGCTCGAACCCAAATCGGAGAAATGTGTCTTCATAGGATACCCAAAGGAGACTGTTGGGTACACCTTCTATCACAGATCCGAAGGCAAGACATTCGTTGCTAAGAATGGATCCTTTATAGAGAAGGAGTTTCTCTCGAAAGAAGTGAGTGGGAGGAAAGTAGAACATGACGAGATAACTGTGCCTGCTCCCTTATTGGAAGATAGTACATCACAGAAAACTGTTTCTGCGACATCTATACCAATTAGTGAGGAAGCTAATGATGTTGATCATGAAACTTCAGGTCTAGATACTACTGAACCTCGTAGATCAACCAGAGCGAGATCCGCACCAGAGTGGTACGGTAATCCTGTTCTGGAAGTCATGCTACTAGATCATGATGAACCTACGAACTATGAAGAAGCGATGGTGAGCCCAGATTCCGCAAAGTGGTTTGAAGCCATGAAATCTGAGATGGGATCCATGTATGAGAACAAAGTATGGACTTTGGTTGACTTGCCCGATGATTGGCAAGCAATTGAAAATAAATGGATCTTCAAGAAGAAGACTGACGCTGACGGTAATATTACTGTCTACAAAGCTTGACTTGTCGCAAAAGGTTTTCGACAAGTTCAAGGGGTTGACTACGATAAGACCTTCTCACCCGTAGCGATGCTTAAGTCTGTCCGAATCATGTTAGCAATTGCCGCATTTTATGATTATGAAATTTGGCAAATGGATGTCAAAACTGCATTCCTGAATGGATTTCTGGAAGAAGAGTTGTATATGATGCAACCAGAAGGTTTTGTCGATCCAAAGGGAGCTAACAAAGTGCATGCTCCAGCGATCCATTTATGGACTGGTGCAAGCATCTCGGAGTTGGAATAAACGCTTTGATAGTGTGATCAAAGCATTTGGTTTTATTCAGACTTTCGGAGAAGCCTGTATTTACCAGAAAGTGAGTGGGAGCTCTGTAGCATTTCTGATATTATATGTGGATGACATATTACTAATTGGAAATGATATAGAATTTCTGGATAGCATAAAGGGATCCTTGAATAAGAGTTTTTCAATGAAAGACCTCGGTGAAGCTGCTTACATATTAGGCATAAAGATCTATAGAGATAGATCAAGACGCTTAATTGGACTTTCACAAAGCACATACCTTGACAAGATTTTGAAGAAGTTCAAAATGGATCAAGCAAAGAAAGGATTCTTGCCTGTGTTACAAGGTGTGAAGTTGAGTAAGACTCAATGCCCGACCACTGCAGAAGATAGAGAGAATATGAAAGATGTTCCCTATGCATCAGCCATAGGATCTATCATGTATGCAATGCTGTGTACCAGACCTGATGTGTGCCTTGCTATAAGTTTACCAGGGAGGTACCAAAGTAATCCAGGAGTGGATCACTGGACAGCGGTCAAGAACATCCTGAAATACCTGAAAAGGACTAAGGATATGTTTCTCGTATATGGAGGTGACAAAGAGCTCATCGTAAACGGTTACGTTGATGCAAGCTTTGACACTGATCCGGACGATTCTAAATCGCAAACCGGATACGTGTTTACATTAAACGGTGGAGCTGTCAGTTGGTGCAGTTCTAAACAAAGCGTCGTAGCGGGATCTACATGTGAAGCGGAGTACATAGCTGCTTCGGAAGCAGCGAACGAAGGAGTCTGGATGAAGGACTTCATATCCGATCTAGGTGTCATACCTAGTGCATCGGATCCAATGAAAATCTTTTGTGACAATACTTGTGCAATTGCCTTGGCAAAGGAATCCAGATTTCACAAGAGAACCAAGCACATCAAGAGACGCTTCAATTCCATCCGGGATCTAGTCCAGGTGGGAGACATAGAGATTTGCAAGATACATACGGATCTGAATGTTGCAGACCCATTGACTAAGCCTCTTCCATGAGCAAAACATGATCAGCACCAAGGCTCCATGGGTGTTAGAATCAATACTGTGTAATCTAGATTATTGACTCTAGTGCAAGTCGGAGACTGAAGGAAATATGCCCTAGAGGCAATAATAAATTTATTATTTATTTCCTTATAATCATGATAAATGTTTATTATTCATGCTAGAATTGTATTAACCGGAAACATAATACATGTGTGAATACATAGACAAACAAAGTGTCACTAGTATGCCTCTACTTGACTAGCTCGTTGATCAAAGATGGTTATGTTTTCTAACCATGAACAATGAGTTGTTATTTGATTAACGGGATCACATCATTAAGAGAATGATCTGATTGACATGACCCATTCCATTAGCTTAGCACCCGATCGTTTAGTATGTTGCTATTGCTTTCTTAATGACTTATACATGTTCCTATAACTATGAGATTATGCAACTCCCGTTTGCCGGAGGAACACTTTGGGTGCTACCAAACGTCACAACGTAACTGGGTGATTATAAAGGAGCATTACAGGTGTCTCCAAAGGTAGATGTTGGGTTGGCGTATTTCGAGATTAGGATTTGTCACTCCGATTGTCGGAGAGGTATCTCTGGGCCCTCTCGGTAATGCACATCACATAAGCTTTGCAAGCATTGTAACTAAGATATTAGTTGTGAGATGATGTATTACGGAACGAGTAAAGAGACTTGCCGGTAATGAGATTGAACTAGGTATTGGATACCGACGATCGAATCTCGGGCAAGTAACATACCGATGACAAAGGGAACAACGTATGTTGTTATGCGGTCTGACCGATAAAGATCTTCGTAGAATATGTAGGAGACAATATGGGCATCCAGGTCCCGCTATTGGTTATTGACCGGAGACGTGTCTCGGTCATGTCTACATTGTTCTCGAACCGTAGGGTCCGCACGCTTAACGTTACGATGACAGTTATTATGAGTTTATGCATTTTGATGTACTGAAGGTTATTCGGAGTCCCAAATGTGATCACGGACATGACGAGGAGTCTCGAAATGGTCGATACATAAAGATTGATATATTGGAAGCCTATATTTGGATATCGGAAATGTTCCGGGTGAAATCGGGATTTTACCGGAGTACCGGGAGGTTATCGGAACCCCCCGGGAGCTAAATGGGCCTTAATGGGCTTTAGTGGAAAGGAGAAAGGGGCAGCCGAAGGTGGCTGCGTGCCTCCCCCCTCCCCTAGTCCTATTAGGACTAGGAGAGGTGGCCGGCCCCCCTCTCTCTCTTTCCCCCCTTTGGCAATCCTATTCCAACTAGGATTTGGGGGGAATCCTACTCCCAGAGGGAGTAGGACTCCTCCTGGCGCGCCCCAAGGCTGGCCGCACCTCTCCCCCCTTGCTCCTTTATATACAGGGGCAGGGGCACCTCTAGACACACAAGTTGATCCTTGAGATCGTTCCTTAGCCGTGTGCGGTGCCCCCTGCCACCATATTCCACCTCGATCATATTGTAGCGGTGCTTAGGCGAAGCCCTGCGACGGTAGAACATCAAGATCGTCACCACGCCGTCGTGCTGACGGAACTCTTCCCCGACGCTTTGCTGGATCGGAGCCCGGGGATCGTCATCGAGCTGTACGTGTGCTAAATAACTCGGAGGTGCCGGAGTAACGGTGCTTGGATCGGTCGGATCGGGAAGACGTACGACTACTTCCTCTACGTTATGTGATGGCTTCCGCAGTCGGTCTGCGTGGGTACGTAGACAACACTCTCCCCTCTCGTTGCTGTGCATCACCATGATCTTGCGTGTGCGTAGGAAAATTTTGAAATTACTACGTTCCCCAACAGATAGAGCGGAACGTAAGGCAGCCGAACACAGGAGCCGGGCAACCCAACATTTGACCAAAGACATGATTCGGAGCTGATGCATATAAGGCCAAACTCGTGACGCCGAACACTCCCTAAGGTATTCGGTCTTTATGAGAGCGGGCGAGACAACGCTCTTAGGTATAAGCCCCTGGTGTCCAGGTACACGCAGAAATTCTGACGTGGCCACATGCCAAGACGCCAGCCTCCTCCTTGGTTATACTACAGAGAACCAGGGGATGTGTATCAACAAGAGACAGTAAAAAAGGTTTACGCAGGGTCTTAATCTGAAAAGAATCCTTGTAACGGGTCCCTGCTGCACGTCTGCGCCTGTGTTTCCGTTGTGCCTTATCCTAGACGGGCGCAGCACGATAGTCATCTGTAAAAGAGAGGAACTAAGTTGAAAAAAGGTCATGCCGAACAAAAGTTATATTAAATAAACAAAGTATAAAGTGAAATATGTAAAATTGAGCTTTATTGTCTCTTATTTTATATGTGCGGAGCCCCTAGAGCAGGGGTATATGGCCACTAAGCCTTTATCAATGATACTTTTGTGCCGGACTCGTCTATCCGTGTCCATGGTCTTAATGACCTGTTCAGATGTTTTGGCTGGTGAAGCCATTTTATTGTGGGGCTGTTAAAGCGGCTGCACAATCCTCCGCTCGGGGGAGGCACACTCAATGCTTCCCCTTCAAAGAGATCATGCCTCGTGGACCGGGCATCTTAAGCGTAAGAGATGCATAATGCGGTATTGCGTTAAAGCGGGCGAAAGCTTCGCGTCCCAGCAGTGCTTGATAGCGACTTGAGAATGGGACAATGTGGAAAGTTAGCTTTTCGTGGCGGAAGTTATCGGTAGAGCCGAATATAACTTCGAGCCGGAGAAAACCCATGCAATGGGTGTCCGGACCTGGCGTTACCCCTTGAAAGGAGGTTTTGCTGTGGCGAATTCTTGTTGGGTCTATCCCCATGTGGCGGATTATGTCCTGATATATCAGGTTTAGACCACTACCGCCATCCATCAAGACATTTGTAAACTGGAGTCCGTCAATTATTGGATCGAGTACCAAGGTAGTCCAGCCTGCGGTCCTGATACTTCTAGAATAGTCTAGATGATCGAAAATGATTGGTTTTGACAACCAGTGGCGAGACTCCTTTGGGATAGGCCGTATGGCGCGTACCTTTATGGGTGCCGCACGTTTTGTAACGTGAAGTAAGTTTACTCTTTTTACTTCTTGTGGGAAATTCTTTTGTTTCCTGGTGCTCTGCTTTTGGGATTCGTCATCGTCTTCGCTTGGTGTGTTGAGCCCCTTGTGTTCGGCGTTGAGTCTGCCGGATTGTTTGAAAACCCAACAATCTCTGTGGGTATGGTTAGCAGTCTTCCCGGGAGTACGGTATATTTGACATATCCTGTCCAAGATTTTGTTTAGGTTGGATAAATCATCTCTGTTATCCTGGAGGGGCGGCTTTTTCTGATTCTGCCGTGAGCTTTTGAATCCGGCGTTGACTGCCGTGCTCTTCAGACTGCTTTCCTTGGTCCGGAGACGATCCTTGTTGCATCGCGGTTTTCCGTTTCCATCCCTAATTTCGGATGTACTTGGGTCGCTGGTGCTACATCTTGCCAACCAGCTGTCCTCTCCTGCGCAGAAGCGAGTCATGAGGCTTGTCAATGCGGCCATTGTTCTTGGCTTTTCTTGGCCGAGGTGTCTGGCGAGCCATTCGTCTCGAACGTTGTGCCTAAAAGCTGCTAGGGCTTCGGCGTCCGGACAGTCGACAATCTGATTCTTCTTAGTAAGAAATCTATTCCAGAATTGCCGAGCTGACTCTCCGGGCTGTTGGGTTATGTGACTGAGATCGTCTGCATCCGGAGGGCGGACATAGGTCCCTTGAAAATTTGCTCGGAAAGCGTCCTCGAGCTCTTCCAAACTTCCAATTGTGTTTTCAGGAAGGCTTTTAAGCCAATGTCGGGCTGGCCCTTTAAGCTTGAGGGGTAAGTATTTGATGGCGTGGAGGTCATCTCCTCTAGCCATATGTATGTGGAGGATATAATCCTCGATCCAGACTCCAGGGTCTGTTGTTCCGTCGTATGCCTCTATGTTTACGGGTTTGAATCCCGCTGGAAATTCATAATCCAGGACCTCATCGGTGAAACATAGGGGGTGTGCGGCGCCCCTGTATTTGGGTGTGCCGGATTCGGATACTGGCTTTATTGCATTGCTTACGAGAGCTTGCTTTCTTAGCCCATAAATGGACCTGGCTGGGCCATCTTTTTGATGCGAATCCTTAAGTGGGTCGCGTGCCGGCTTAAGTGCGGCGCCGCTTGCCGCTTTATGCTGGCCATGGGGTCGTCTATCCGACCGGGTGGCTTTCTTACTTTTTGAATGCGAGGGTTCTAAGGCCTCTTCGTCGAATTCGGGCAGTAGCTTTCGCTTCGGATAGCTTTTAGTGTGGCGACTGTCGCCGTATTTGTCTGCGGTATTGATTACTTTACTCCATCTGATTCTGAGTGCATCTTCCGTAGTTCTTAGCTTCCGCTTCTTCTTTTTCAGGTTGCGTGCGGTTGCAACGAGCCTTTTGTGGAGGTTCTTCTCCTCCGTGGGCTTATCCGGCGTAAGGTCGTTCGGAATGCCAATTTCGCCGGCGGAGGGTCGTTTGGTTTCTTTATCTGGGTTGCCCTGTTCGGACGGTTGCTCTAAGGCATGCTCGTCGTCTGCCGGCTCATCCTGCTCTATGGCTGGGTCTGTATCGAGGCGGGGCTTGGAGCGGCGTTTACGTCGACGCTTTGTTTGTTTTTCGAGAGATCGATCCCTCGTTCCATCCCCGTGTTCCTCGTTGTCGCTTCCTTTAGGTGTATCCACCATGTACACATCATGAGATGAGGTGGTTGTCCAATGCCCTATAGGCGTTGGTTCATATGCATCTCATGTATCGTCGTCCATGCCGTCGATGTCTTCGGAGTCGAAGTTGAGCACGTCGTTTAAATTATCGACGGTGGCTACCAAATGGGTGGTGGGTGGGTTTTGAATTTCTTCATCGTCCGTATCCCAACCTTGCTGACCATAGTCCAGCCAGGGCTCTCCTGATAAAGAGAGAGACTTTAGCGACTTCAGGATGTTGCCGAAGGGCGAGTGCTGAAAGATGTCCGCGGCGGTGAACTCCATGATCGGCACCCAATCGGATTCGATCGGCGGGCGCGCGGAGGGCTCAGAGTCCGGAGAGGAATCCAGCCCCTTGGAGTCACGGGCCTTGCTGGGTGCGGGGCTGGCATTCGGCTCGATCGCCTTTGAGATCACAGCCCCCGAGGCAGTGTCCAACCACTCATCCTCGATCGGTGCAGTAGGCTCCGAATTAAGGGTCGGAACCAATGCGCGTGCGGCCTCCAGGACACTGTTCGGCGGCAGAGCTAGATCATGCCCATCGAGACAGTGCGGCGCGCTCGGCTGTGGCCCGAATCCGTCGAAGATCAAGTCCCCGCGGATGTCAGTCGTGTAGTTTAAACTTCCAAATCTGACCTGATGGCCAGGGGCGTAGCATTCGATCTGCTCCAGGTGGCCAAGCGAATTGGCCCGCAGTGCGAAGCCGCCGAAGATGAAGATCTGTCTGGGGAGAAAAGTCTCACCCTGGACCGCATCGTTGTTGATGATCAAAGGAGCCATCGGGCCTAAAAGCGACGACACATAGGAAGTCTCAATGAAAGCACCAATGTCGGTGTCAAAACCGGCGGATCTCGGGTAGGGGGTCCCGAACTATGCGTCTAGGCGGATGGTAACAGGAGACGAGGGACACAATGTTTTACCCAGGTTCGGGCCCTCTTGATGGAGGTAAAACCCTACATCCTGCTTGATTAATATTGATGATATGGGTAGTACAAGAGTAGATCTACCACGAGATCAAGGAGGCTAAACCCTAGAAGCTAGACTATGGTATGATTGTTGTATGTTGGGTTATCCTATGGACTAAAACCCTCCGGTTTATATAGGCACCGGAGAGGGTTAGGGTTACACAAAGTCGGTTACAATGGTAGGAGATCTGAATATCCGCATCGCCAAGCTTGCCTTCCATGCCAAGGAAAGTCCCATCCGGACACGGGATGAAGTCTTCAATCTTGTATCTTCATAGTCCAGGAGTCCGGCGGAAGGTATAGTCCGACTACCCGGACACCCCCTAGTCCAGGACTCCCTCACACATTCTCAATGACCATACCTGGAACAACTTAAGTGATCTCTTCCCAATTGATGTCTTGTTGACACTACTAGGAAAACGGCTATAGATGAAACGGACACTAATGGCGCACCACATGTGTGGTGCGCCATTAGTATATAGCAATGGCGCCATTAGTATGCTGTTGCTGGGGTTGGATAGAACTCTGAAGTTAAGCGTGCTTGGGCTGGAGTAGTGTGAGGATGGGTGACCTTTCGGGAAGTTTGACCATGGAGTGCGATTTGACCTGAGATTAAGCATATTGACCCGAGATTAAGCCATAGTGACCTGAGATTAAGAAAAAAGCGAAAAAAATTTGAAAAAATTTGAAAAAAAATTTAAAAAAAAATTCTGAATTTTTTTTTAAAAATTTGTTACTAATGGCGCACTTCTATCTGGTGCGCCATTAGTATACAAGATACTAATGGCGCACCAGCAGTGCGCCATTAGAATACCAGATAGTGCGCCATTAGTAGTGCGCCATTAAAATACCTGTGGTGCGCCATTAGAAAAAAAATCTAATGGCGTGATACTAATGGCGCACCGGTAGTGCGCCATTAGTAGGCAAAACCGGTGCGCCATTAGTAGGCCTTTTCCTAGTAGTGTGAGGGGCAAGCAAGACACATAAATCCATCGGAGATTCGTCGAGGCGATGTGGAGGCTAATGAACCCATGGATCTGCCGAAGACAAAGGTAATCGAGCGCAGTACAGCCGCGGAGCAGGTGGTCCATAGCTAGGGGTGGATTAACGAGCATCTCTACTCATTAAGCTCGTATTCGTTAAGCTCGTGCTCGTTAAGGCTTCGGTCGTTAAGCTCGTTACGATTAACGAGCAGAAAACCCTGCTCGGCTTGGCTCGTTTGAAGCTCGTTAAGCTCGTGTGTGCTCACGAGCGCTCGTTAATAGATTATAATGTGTTACGATATACATGATGAATGTGTAGGTGTGTTTTTCAAGATGAAATATGGTGACTACAAAAAGAAATGCAGTAGTTTGTTGCCTTATATGTCGATTAGATTAAATAGGTGGGCTGAGATGCTACAAAAAGTTTGTCATGTCAGATGAAAATATGTGTTGTATTGTTACTAACGAGCTACTCGTGAAACTCGTTAGATCGCTCGTTAAGCTTGTTAAGCTTAACGAGCTAATATTAATGATTGGCTCTGTTCATTAAGAAGCGAGCTACGAGCTTAACGAGCCAAACTATCGAGCACTCATTAAGCTCGCGAGCTATGAGCTTTTGTTCCATCCCTATCCATTGCCTTCTTCGAGATGCCAATGTAGAAGAGGTCGAGCTGCTTGAGTTGAGGGAGAAGAAGGGCGGACACGGCATTAATTTGGGGGAAATAGTAGGAGCTGAAGCTGGTGCGGCGCAGCGTTGGCGTGAGGCGAAGTGCGGACGGCGGCAGGGAGCGACATCGTCCAGCTTCAAACTTGTGCTCCTTGAGCTGATCTAGGGCGAGGGAGAAGAACCACTCGTCAAACTTGGCTTGGACCTTCCAGTTGGTACTGAACATGCAGATGTCAAGGCGTCTGGCTGGCCCAGGGTGCGTTGCAAGGATCTTGGAGACTGCGGCCATGCGTTTGCAATCTCCGTCGCAGAGGCAACTGTCGACGGTGAGGTTAAGGGGGATGCGTTGTTAGAGGGGCGCCACCACCGAGAGAGTAGCGTGGTCCGCACGGAAGATTTGGTGGGGGTGGAGGGCGATGGTGACGAGCAGCATGTCATCGGCGAGGCTACTGATGAAGTCCAGGTTCGCCGGATGCCATTTTGGCTCAAGCCGCCTCCGCTTGTCGGCTGCCTCGCCGTCCATCGCAGCCGGCAGCAACGCCGGTGTACGCATGTGCTGGTGTGTATTGGGTGTTGGGTGTGCGCGAGTGTGTCCTTGTGTGCATGCCGTCACGCAGTGGTGTAGTGTGCGCGAGTGCGTCCTTCAAGCGGAAGAAGTGTGCACTCAATTTACTAGCATGCGGGGTGCTACCGCGAGTGGTTTCAACTTTGTTTACTTCATCACATGTCAGATGGGCCTCTAGTTTATTTATTTTCACCCACTGCCACATGGGCCAGCACACCAAGATAGAGAACACGAGCTGACAAGGCGGCATGTGGACTGGTTGACCGGTCAACTAAACAATATATGGAGCTATACGCTGACACAGTGACCATATAATCCCTCGATAAAGAGAGATCGAGTGAGAGTACGGAGTGCCATGCAAAAAAGGAGGGAGATAGTACAGAGAGAGAGAAACATCTAATACCTTCATTTGATAATGTAGTGCCTATAATTTTTTAAGTCAAACTTTAGAAACTTTGACCAAGTTTATAAAGAAATTACTTACATCTACAATACCAAAGATAAATGATAGTATGAATTAAGTACATGTTGTGATGAATTCATTGATCGTTCCAGATGTAAATGTTTTTCTCCACATATACCTGGTCAAACTATTTTGTGGATTGACTTTTCAAAACATAAATACATTATGGACGTGAGAGAGTACGTAACTAGAGAGAGAGAGAAAGAAAGAGTGAAATAGAAAGAGTGAGTGAAAAAAGTGTGTGTGCGTGCGTGAAAGAGACATGAACAACACACGATAAAAGTAGAGAAAAGTGTGTGTGTTTTTATGAAAAAATATCACACATGCATCTTCGATAGCGGAAGCGAGGTGATGAGATAGCTTGTTGTTGTTTTTAACCGAGAGAGAAAGACCCCTAGCACATGGCCAAGAGAGGTCTGGCAAACAGGGAAGAGAGGTCGGGAGAGACATATGGAGAAAATGCAGGCATGGGGAGGAGAGAGTGTGTGTTTATGATAGAGGGATTCCCCTGAAGATCATGATGGGACTACATGGGTGGGAGATCGACTGACAAGGTCTGTGCACGATAGAAGATACCACGAGAGATATCGAGATAAAACGTAGGTATGGAAGGAGACAATACGTGTGTTCCTGATTGATAGTAAGAGATAGTCATAGTTAGGGGGGGTGTGCCTATGATGGAGTCATATATTATGGTACTTAGGGGGGCGTGTCACATACAGAGAGAACACGGGCGTAGAGTGTTAGATGGGTCTATGTAGTGGGAGCGAGATATTCGTATGTGTGAACCAGGGAGATATAAGGTTTGAGAGTGATAGAGGAGTCCCTATAAGGCTGAGGGGTAGGTCAGATAGCTGAGAGAGAGAGAGAGAAAGAGATACTCCATCCGTTCGATAGTGCAATGCATATAAATTTTTTAGAAGTCAAACTTTTGAAACTTTGACCAGGTTTACACAAAATATTATTTATATCTACAATACCAAAGATACATCATATGAAACTACATCTTGTGACCAATCTAATGACATATGTTTGTCATTCTAAATGTAAATGTTTTCCTCCACATACCTGGTCAAACTTTGTGAAGTTTGACTTTTCAATAAATCTATATGCCATGGACCGAAGAGAGTACCTAAGTTGACAGAGATCAAGTGCGTGTGAAGGAGAAAGAGTGAGTGTGCAAAAAGTGTGTGTGTGTGAAAGAGAAAGGGACAACAAATGATAAAATAGAGTGTGTGTGTGTGTGTGTGTCTTATGCAAACATATCACGCATGCATCTCCAAGATAGAAAAGCGAGGTGATGAGATACACGAAGATAGCTAGTGTGTGGTTGTTTGCAACGGAGAGAGACACCCCTATAGCACCTGTCCAATAGAGGGCTGGCCAACAAGGGACAGAGGTCGAGAGGGACGTATGGAGAAGATGGACGCATGGGGAGGGAGAGAGGGTGCTTGTGATAAAGATATCCCGTCGAAATCGTGAGGGGACTATATGGGTGGTAGATCGAGGGACGACGTATGTGTGCAATAGAAAGATATGTCCCGAGAGAAATTGAAATAGAGCTGGTGGGGTGAGGGAATCCTGGATTAGGGGGTATCCGGATAGCCGGACTATATCCTTTGGTCGGACTGTTGGACTATGAAGATGCAAGATTGAAGACTTCGTCCTGTGTGCGGATGGGACTATCCTTGGCATGGAAGGCAAGCTTGGCAATACAGATAGGTAGATCTCCTTCCTTGTAACCGACTCTGTGTAACCCTAGCCCCCTCCGGTGTCTATATAAACCAAAGGGTTTTGTCCATAGGACCAAGAACAACAATCATACCATAGGCTAGATTCTAGGGTTTAGCCTCTTCGATCTCGTGGTAGATCAACTCTTGTAATACCCATATCATCAAGATCAATCAAGCAGGAGTAGAGTTTTACCTCCATCGAGAGAGCCCAAACCTGGGTAAAAACACCGTGTCCCCTGTCTCCTGTTACCATCCGCCTAGACGCACAGTTCGGGACCCCCTAGCCGAGATCCGCCGGTTTTGACACCGACATTGGTGCTTTCATTGAGAGTTCCACTGTGCCATCACCGTAAGGAAGGATTCCTCGTCTCGTTGTTAAAAGCAACATTACCGTCGAGGGAGCCCTGGCTATCGGCCAAACTCTTCGGCTAGGCAGTTTCATCATGACCGCCCGTTCGGCTGCTGCACCGACGATGACTTCTCGGGTCATCGAAAACAGCCTCCACGTCGGCTCGGAATTTGCCGAGCAGATGGATCCGATGGAGCTCTGTTCCCTAAACGAGCTCTTGGATTGCATCGCCACCTTGGGAGTCGCTACGAACTATGACCGGATTGGGCTTAAACCCGATCAGATGGAGATTAACTCTCCATCGGTCACCCATCATATTGCGGTGGTGGAGGAACAATGCGGCGATTCTTCCTCTATCTTGAGGACTAACTATGTCCGGATTCCTGAGCTCCTCGAGCCGGATACCCGTTTATGGGAGGACATCACCCAAGCCCTGAACTTAGAATCAGGCAGCGGGCCAGACTCATTGGGCAACATCCCAAAACCCGAACTTCCAAAATCGGAAACTCCTCGGCCCCTGGGTCTCAGATCGGGTAAGGGTTCGGATTCAAATCCACCCACCCACCCAAACATAAACGATCTTTCCAACATCAGGCAAGAGCCCCAGGAAACAGTACATCATTATTGGGCCAGATTCCTCCTTGTGATGAACAAGGTTAAGGACTGTCGCGAGGAAGACGCAGTCTCATTTTTCTGCAATAATTGCATGGACAAGGGAATCCTTAATGCCATAAGTCACCGTGACATATCACGCTTCACTGACTTGGCGTCCATAGTACGAAAGTACTGTGCAATGGGAAACGCCTGGAAAAACGAAACAAAATTTTGGGATAATTCGGCTCCGAATATACACCTAGTCCAAAGTAAAAGGGTGTACTATCATAAGACACCTGAGTCAATTACAAAGAAGCAAAAACCCTCTACAGGGCGCGGAACCGTATTGGAGGGATGGCTCAATGGACCCTGCAAAATTCATAGTACAGCGGATACCATACCAACACACAGCCTTAGAGCATGTTGGGTACTCCGGCAGGTGGCCAAAAGTGGTCAGGATCTTCTCATCCCAGATGCAACAGAGCACCATCCCGGCGATAACAATACGGTATTAACAGTCTTTGAGACCTTCGCATCAAATAATAGGCGCAAGCGAACCCTCCGCAGCCTAGCCGAAATCTGCGATGTGGCAACAATAAATCCATGGAACGACACGGCTATTACCTTCAACGCCAGTGACGGACCTAAATTCCGAACAGCCCAGGCACTAGCTGCACTGGTCCTCAGTCCAATTGTGGACGTCTTTCGACTCACCAAAGTACTCATGGACGGCGGCAGTGGATTAAACCTCATCTATGAGGAAACTCTTCAAAAATGGAAATAGACTGGAACCGCATTGAGCAAAGCAGCACAACCTTCAGAGGAATCATCCCTAGTCGGGAAGCATGCTGTGCTGGAAAAATCACACTAGATGTGGTATTCAGCACGCCGGAGAACTATAGGTCCGAAGAAATTACATTCCAAGTGGCCTCATTCAGTAGCGGATACCACGCCCTTCTAGGGCGGGAGGCGTTCACGATCTTCCAAGCCATACCCCACTATGGGTACATGAAGCTCAAAATGCCCGGGCCCAACGGAATCATCACTCTCGCTAGTGATCCGGACACAGCACTCCGCGTCGAAAACAAAACAACCGCATTGGCCCTCGAGGCATTATCCGAAGCCCTTGCGGCCAAGGAATTAACTACGCTACGCTCCACAGTGGACAAGGACGACTTGATACTTGACAAAAGATCCAAGTCCATCTCTTTTAAACCAGCGGATGAAATACTCAAATTCCAAGTCCACCCAACGGACCCCACAAAAACAGCCTCCATCGGGGCATAATTAAACCCCGCCGTGGACGCAGAACTACGAGATTTCCTGCGCGAGAACTGGGACATATTCGCCTGGCATCCTTCAGATATGCCAGGAATCCCACACAGGCTGTCCGAGCACAGCCTTAATATCCTAAAAGGATTCAAGCCGGTCAAGCAGACTCTTCAGCGTTTCTCTGAATCCAAGAGACAAGCTATGGGAGAGGAACTAGCCAAGTTATTGGAGGCCGGATTCATTAGAGAAATAAAAAAACCCGGACTGGCTTGCAAACCTGGTAATGGTACCAAAGAAGGAAAATCCTAGCGCCTATGTGTCGATTCCAAGGACCTCAACAAGGCCTGCCCAAAGGATCCCTTCCCCCTCCATCACATCGATCAAATTATCGACGCTACCGCAGGACACGATTCATTGTGTTTCCTCAACGCATACTCTGGCTACCACCAAATCAAGATGGCGGAGTCCGACCAAGCCGCAATGGCATTTATCACACCATACGGCCCCTTCTGTT
This sequence comes from Triticum urartu, assembly GCF_056163025.1. Taxonomy (NCBI): domain Eukaryota; kingdom Viridiplantae; phylum Streptophyta; class Magnoliopsida; order Poales; family Poaceae; genus Triticum; species Triticum urartu. The sequence continues at coordinate 556,479,751 of NC_141873.1, forward strand.
TCAACACAATGCCTTTTGGGCTCAAATACGCCGGCGCAACATATTAGCGCATGATTCAGACATGTTTGGAGAAACAGATCGGCAAAACAGTAGAGGCATACGTAGATGATGTGGTCGTCAAAACCAAACACGTCGACTCTCACTACTAGGGAAAACCTTATACACAGAATCTTAGCAGCAGAGCGGTCTAAAAACAGGCGCTGCTGCTAACTAGCAGTAGCGAGCTTCAGAAAAGAGCGCTACTAATGACTGAGTAGCAGTAGCGCTCTAGGTGTTGCCTCCAGTCTAGATATAGTAGTTGCGCCCTTCACGTGGACGCGCTACTGCTAAAGAACTTAGTAGCAGCGGTTTTCCTCAAAACTCGCTACTACTAAGTATCACTGCAACTAATTAAGTTTAGTCCCATACTGCTAAGTGAACAAGGTGTTTACCACCTTAAATATGTTGCTTCTCAACCTATCTCGAGCACTTGGTCTTCATTGAACTATATGTGTATGATTTGTGGTTGCAATATGAATCCTCTCCTGTACCTATACAGGTACAGTGAGGATTCATGTTGACTATTTAGATTATACACAAAAAGATCAATGATGACCAATGTATATTTTTGATGTTTTCACATTGCTTAGACTTATAGCGTTTTTTCAGGACAAAGCGTTACTGATATTGGGATAAACAAAAGAAATAACTACTTCCATTAGCAGTAGCGGTTTTCTCTAAAACGCGCTATAGATAACTTAGCTATAGCGCGTTTTCCATATGAGCGCTATTGCTAGTTCGAGTTAACCACCCCCCGAATCAAAATTTCGCTAAGTCCTCCTCCCCCCCCCGGCTTGTTCCCCTACTCCTGTCGCCGCCGCCCGAGCCCGAGCGCGCCTGCCCTCACCGTCGCCGCCGCCGCCCGCCCTCAACCTCACCGCCGCCGCTCTCGACCACACTGTCGCCACCCTCGACCTCACCGCCGCCGCCCTCGACCGAGCCCGCCGCCCAGGACCGCCGCCTCCCGATCCCGAGCCCGCCCTCGCCGCCCCTCCGTTGCCGAGCACCTCCCCGCCACCGTCTCTCCCTTTGTAATCCCCCACCCCTCCCCCACCCACTCTCTCTTTGCTTAGTTAGTAGATGATTTTAGTAGTAGTAGATGTTAATTTAGGGTTCATAGATAATGATTTTTAGAAGTAGTGGATATTAGTTACTAGTAGTGATGGTAAACTAGTTGTATAATTAGCAGTAGTAGATGTTAATTACTAGTAGATGTAGTAGTTAGATGTTAATTAGTAGTAGTAGATGTGCTAGTTTCTTTCTATTTATAGTAAGTTTATATTTAGTAAGAACGAGTTGAATTAATAGAACTAGTTTAGTTTTAGTTGAACTAGTTAAGTTTTAGTTGAACTAGTATAGTAAGTAAATTAATAACTAGTTGAACTACTTCATTTTTAGAAAGAACTAATTTTTTTCTTTTCATACTAAGTTTATATTTAGTAAGAACTAGTTGAATTAATAGAACTAGTTGAATTAATAGAACTAGTTGAGCATGCCATATTTGTTGTTATTTTTTAGTTTAAGAAATTATTTCATGTTTTGGTTACACCTCCGAGTGGCCTATGTTTTGCCGGAGTGTTGATTAATTTCCGTTCCGGCAAATTTCAGGCGCTCGATATGTCCTTTTTTAGCAAAGGTCATGCCGGATTTTTCTGTGAATTCTGGCATGACTTGTGCTAGAATATGTACAAGTTTAATCTTTGAATTATGAACGTAGGAAATGTCGTACTCGGACGATGACAGTCTCCCGGGGGAGTGCAGCTGGTGCCACGATGATCGAGGTATGTGCGATAGGTTCGTTGAGCTGGATGAAGATCAGCGCTTCAGCATTAAGCTCGAGGAGACCTTCGATGTTGAAACGGTACGCAACAACGACAAGTGTTTTTTTTCCGTAATTAAGCATGACTTCAACTATTTCAACGTCTAATTTTCATCTTTTACAATTCGACTAGCTTATCCCATGCCATGCAAGACGCTATGTCTTGGAGAGGATGGGTTTTGAAGACCATGAAAATTATGAAACAAAGAAAATACACCTAAGGACCCATCATGATATCGATTTTGAAGTAAATCTGTACAATTCTCAGAGCGTAACCCATTTTGGTAGCCAAAATTGGGAAGCACTTTGCAAAATGTATGGTTTTTATGAGGGTATGATTGTCACCATGGATCTTAGTAATCCTGACATCGAGCAAGACAATATGGACATTTGGGTCCTTGTTGATACGCTTCCGATTCTACCGCAATGTGAGTTTCTCAAACATAGTTATTGACTAATTTATATTGTTTATTTCAAAATAGTTGACAGCTTATTTCCATTGACAGCTTATTTTGAATCTTCAAAGAATGTGCAGAAGATGGTAGACAAAACCCACTACACTGATGGCTCCGAATTAACTTATAAGGAGAAAAGTCATCTGATTGCTTATTGTACTTTTCTTGAGAATTACAATACCTATTATCGAACTCCTCCAAATTATGGTGAATACGTGCCACTAGTGCACGTGTTGAACCGCGGTAACTTCAATGGAGATACCCTGGTAAGATTTTTTACTATTACGACATCCGTGCATCGTTTGCATACTTCTAAAACTAGTACATCATTGCTAACTACGAAGTTATTACTATGTTTTTCAACCGAAAATCCCGATGGATTCTGTGCCTCATCTGATGTATCAGAATGGTCGCCTTGCAGTTATGAACCTACAGCCAGGTCAATCTAAGGAGCTCACCTGTGCATATCGCATTTCTAAAACCGGTGAACACATGCTAATGAAAGAATGGAAAAAATGTTTGGACATTCGCAAGGAGGTTCTTGGAAGTAACATTAAGCGAAAGGAAAGAATTGGAGACAGGATAATCTCCATTCTCCATAATGGAGAGTCAGGGGCTATCTTGTTTTTTGCTATTTTACCTTAGAGAATATAGTAGGTCCTAAGAGAATGTAGTAGGTCCTATGAGGTACAATATGTTTATTATGTGATACAATGTGTTAGAGTTGATGATGTGAGGAGTACTTGTGATTACGACTAGTGACCAATTTGCTATGTGATGTCGCATTGATGAAAATGATGATCTTGAGGAGGTGTTATATGACAATGATGTATTATGATGATAAGTTGTTAATGATATGATGATGATGATATTTATTATATCATTGGGTGAAAGAACCGGGGATTAGTTTCAAGTGGATGTCCATCCACTTGAAACTAGTCCACACGGTTCTTTACGCTGAAAACTTGTGTAAAGGTGTACGAATACAACATGAAATAAAAAATAAATAAAATACGAAATAATAGTAGCAGCGCGGGCAGGGAGAAGCACTACTAATAATTACCAGTAGCGCTCCTCCTGGAACTCGCTACTACTAAGTCCATTTAGCAGTAGTGTGGGTGGAGGCATGCTACTGCTATTCGTTAGCTGTAGCGCCTTATCAGTAGCGCATAACCCCGCGCTACTGATTGGTCTAAAACCCGCGCTGCTGCTAGGGTTTTCCCTAGTAGTGTCTCTAATAGATGACTTGAGGCTCACATTCGACAACCTCCGAACATATGACATCAAGCTCAATCCAGAAAAATGTGTTTTCGGTGTACCAGCCGGAAAGCTCCTGGGCTTCATTATCTCCAATAGAGGAATTGAAGCAAATTCGGCCAAAATCCGAGCTCTGTCACAGTTGGCTATCCCAACGGACCTCAAACAAATCCAGAAATTAACCGGATGTGTGGCAGCTCTAAGCCGCTTTATCTCCCGCTTAGGAGAAAAGGCATTACCCCTTTATCGCCTCCTTCGGTGCACCGAACACTTCGAGTGGACGGATGCTGCCACAGCCGGATTGGAAGAAATAAAAGTCATACTGGCAACCAACCCAATCCTGGCTGCACCAAACATCGGCGAACGAATGCTGTTGTACATTGCGGGAACTCAGCAGGTCGTAAGCGCAGTGCTCGTCATCGAACGAGAACAGGACGGACATAAATTCCCTCTTCAAAAGCCGGTATATTATATATCCACTGTCCTCACTCCATGCAAATCACGGTACCCACATTATCAAAAGATAGCCTATGCGGTATTCATGGCATCCCGGAAGCTGCGACACTACTTTCAAGAGTGTTCAATCACAGTGGCCTCGGAAGTGCCACTTAATGATATTATAAATAACCGTGATGCCACGGGCCGGATTGCCAAATGGGCCATTGAGCTCCTCCCGTTCGACATAACATATAAGCCTCGGTGAGCCATTAAGTCGCAAGTATTGGCCAACTTCGTCGTCGAATGGACGGAAGCCGAACTACCTAAAGAGTATGGCGCATACTCCAATTGGATCATGCACTTCGACGGCTCTAAACTGCTGGCTGGTCTGGGGGCTAGCATCGTTCTAACGTCCCCGACTGGAGATATAGTTGAATACGTACTCCAGATACTGTATACAAACTCCAACAACGCAGCCGAATATGAGGCCCTTTTACATGGTCTTCGGATGGCAGTTTCCATGGGCATTCGACGCCTGGAGGTGCATGGGGACTCGAACCTCGCAATATCCCAAATAAACGGAGACTTTGATGCTAAAGATCCGAAAATGGTGGCCTATCGCAACGCCATCCTCAAGATGTCAGCTCGGCTCGAGGGGCTCGAATTCCACCATGTGGCTCAGGAAAACAATCAGGCGGCGGATATCCTCGCCCGCGTCAGCGCCAAACGCGATGCGGTCCCACCCAACATCTTCTTGGAGACGCTGTTTAAGCCATCCGTGGTATGAGAAGGGGACACCGGTAACAATAGTCTGTACTTAGCCACAATGCCCGATACCGAACACTCTGACATAATCGGAGGCCCTACCACCGAAATAACACCTTCAGCCCACGAAATAATGGCCATCATCGCCCCGTGGACAGAACCATTCCTGGCCTACCTAACTAGGCAGGAACATCCCGAGGACCAAAATGAGGCACGCTGCATAGTGCGGCGATCTAAATCCTACAGGGTCCTTGAGGGAGAGCTTTATAAGAAAAGCACTACCAGAGTCCTTCAAAGGTGCATCTCCGAAGAGGAAGGGCGGAAGCTTCTAGCAGAAATTCATGCTGGACTCGGCGGCCATCACGCCGCAGCCCGGGCCCTTGTAAGCAAGGCCTTCCGTATAGGTTATTATTGGCCGACGGCCCGAGCAGACGCACAGGACTTGGTCCAACGCTGTGTCGGTTGCCAGCTTTTTGCAAACCAAAGCCATATGCCACCCACCGCCCTCCAAACAATCCCCATTACCTGGCCCTTCGCGGTCTGGGGGCTTGATATGGTTGGACCCCTCAAAGGGGGAACCCATAAGAAAAAATACTTACTGGTCATGGTGGATAAATTCACCAGATGGATAGAAGCCAAACCTGTTAAAACGGCTGAATCCGGACCGGTGATAGACTTCATATCAGGGGTTGTACACTGTTACGGTGTCCCACATAGCATCATCACTGGCAATGGCACGAACTTCATGGCCGACGAGGTAAAACTCTGGTGCAGAAACATGGGCATCAAGCTCGATTATGCTTCTGTCTATCACCCACAAACTAACGGTCAAGTTGAGCGAGCAAACAGTCTTACCATGAGCGGCATCAAACCCAGACTAGTGCGGTCCTTAAAGGAATCTAACACGCACTGGGTAGAGGAGCTCGACTCCGTACTCTGGGGGTTGCGGACCACGCCGAATCATAGTACACCCTTCTTTATGTTGTACGGCGCAGAGGCGGTTCTGCCCTGCGACATAATTCATGACTCACCTCGAGTGCGCATGTACGAAGAAAGAGAAGCCGAGCTCGATCGGCAAGACAGCCTGGACACTTTGGAGGAGGAGCGCGATGTGGAAAAAGCCCGTTCCGCATTCTATCAGCAACAGGCACGAAGATACCAAAGTAGAGAAGTACGGGCCAAAACTTATAACGTTGGCAAACTAGTTCTACGCCTGCTGGAGAAGAAAAAATCCAAGCTCGAACCGAAATGGGAAGGTCCCTTCATTATTGACCAAGTTCTGACCAGTGGAGCGTACCATCTGCGGGATGCATCGGATAATCGACTCGAACCGAACCCATGGAACACAGCCAGGCTCTGAAGATTCTACGCCTAGTGACGGACTCTATGTTCGTCTCCTTCTTATGTCCATTTTTTGCATATACATTACATGTCTTTTCTTTCTTTCTTTATTCCTTTTTATTTCTCAAAGCCTTCAAGGGCCAACTTGTGCATTGTAGCACACCATTGACGCGCTAACCGCGCTCATTATACCTGGGGGCTTCTTACACAGAAGCTTAATTATTTATCTGGGCTTCATGCCCCGCACATGTGTTATTCTTCCGCATGTCCCTTTTCTTCGCCATTATATGCATCGATATGACTTAAGTTTTGGCCAAGCTGGGTTGCCTGGCTCTTGTATTTATGCCCTACGTTCCCGTTAATTCGGCTAGGGCATAAGGGGAGCACCTCTGCGATTGCTACTGTCGGGTCAGCCGGATGTGTACCTCAGACTGGGTGAAGACGAAAGCTAGCATTCTTAAGGGAATATTCGGTCGGTGAACAAAAGATGATTTTTATTTTCCATATGTGCCCCCAGATGTTTGCCTGTGTCTGTTCTCGTAGTTCGGACATGCACTTTAGGGCATGCGTACCCAGGGAAAGGAACCCTTAACGGAACTATTCTCCCTGGAAGATGTTTCTTACTACCCATGTAATATAACATAACTAGTTGGATACTTGTCTGTTCAAGCACTAATGACCCCTACGCCTGGTTTCCATGCATACCCCGGTTCTTATATAACTGAGCGGGTATTTGGATACACTCCGGACTATCGGGTCCCGAGGTTGAAGCAAAAAGGTCCGCCTTGACAAATGATTTACAATCCGGCTAGAAGGCATTATACATGTCACTTTAATTACATAGTCACTTAGATTGACTAAATTCCTCTTCTATACCATCCAACAGGCTGTCCAGCCTACAATCCTGTTGGGAATACTTTGCGGCTAATTCTACTTGCCCATACACTAAGCTAACGGGGATCTCTTTCCCATCGGGCCCCACTGGTCCGACCTCGGCCATGTGGTTTGGGTCAGCCTTGGTATACCGCGTCTTCACCATAGCCCAGGCTTCCCTGGCACCTTGACGGCAGGCCGATATCTTCCATAACCGGAAGCGCCACCGCACACCCTCGAGCTTCTCCGCAAGCTCTCCCATGCCTGTTGGCAGGGAGACGGATGGCCACAAGGCCTGGGCAATACCCTGCATCGCCTGCCGAACTTGTTCGTGCAGTTGTGAGAGCTCGGGTAGAAGATCACCTGCGGACCCGGGCATCTCTTCCGTGGGACGACCCGTCAGCATACCTGCAGACATAACTCTGTTAGCCGGCCTCTTCGCCGAACTATTTCAAACGTTCGTTTAAGCACTCACTAGAAATGCCGCGACGAAGCCGCTTATTCTCCTTCACGGAGTCCGCAAGCTGGGCTCGAACATCTTTCAGTTCCACGCTCAGCTTGGTATTGGCGTCTTGGAGACTGTTTTTCTCCTGCATGACCTTAGTCAGCACGCGTTCGCCAGCCTTTAGCTGTCGTACGACATGCTGGTCCTCCGGATTCTCTCCGGAGTCATCTGCAATATCTATTGTTAGATTTGCAGCCATGACGCACACTATATGGTACCTATCTTTCTTTGAAACAAGTGTTACCAGCTGGGGACTTTTTAGGTTCCTTCAATGCGGCAACGGCGGCCCGAAGTTGGGTCTTGCATTCCACAAGCTGCTGTGACAGTCGAGTATTCTTCTCTGTAAGAACCTGCACAATAAATGATCCTTAAACCAGTTGTGCCAACTGTTTCAAGTTTCAGGGGCTACTGATATATATACTCATCAAATTTTCTTACCCGTACATCCCTCACATACTGATCCGTGGCTCTGGCTAGACCATTTTGAGCAGCACGGATGTACGCATCTCCTGAGTTGAATGCATCAAACGCCTCTTGGGAGAAACAAGCGTCACAGAGTACGGCCCGGCGACGCCTGTGATTCATGGCGCTCTCCACTTCGGAATTTGTAACGGATATCTTATCCGCATCCTCTGTAGAAGGAGCAACCGGCGTGTGACTCGTGTTAGCTTTCTCTTCTGTGTCCGGCCTTGGAGCCCGACTAATAGAAGCGTGATCGGCGACCTCTCCGGATATCGTCCGGCGAGCGTTCTTCCTTCTGGAAACACGGGTGTTATTATGTTTTTAAAGATGACAACCATGGAGTGAGGTGTTGCATCATACCTCTGCGCCGGCGTCTCCGTCCGGACTGCCTTCCTTTTTAGCTTGTCCGGCTTTGGAGCCCCTTGTTGGCGAGTCGTCGCGGGCTCGGCACGGCGTCCCGAGGGCCTTCCCTATTAAACATCGTTTGTATGCGGTAGGTGAAGTGCATAAAAGGAAATCCTTTTCAAAGGTTGGGACTCTAGTCTCATTTACCTGCGAGGCTGGGAGTAGCCCAGGATAGTCGGCTGTAATGGCCACCATGGTGTCATCACAGCTTAACTGATAGAAAATCCTATCAATCAGCTCCACGAATATGTCTGGATCCTCTCTGAGGCCGGGGTCGAGGGCCCGTTCAGGGTCCTCCGGTTGTGGAGGTGGGCTATTGATCTCCCCTACCGCCTTATGCAGTTCCTGCGATGAAACGGCAAGGTGAAAATTTACCACGAAAACAAGGGAAGGATGGAAGTAAAAAAGACCGGAAGCTCAACCAGTGATGACCCACAAGTATAGGGGATCTATCTTAGTCATTTCGATAACTAAGAGTGTCGAACCCAACAAGGAGCAGAAGGAAATCATAAGCAGTTTTCAGCAAGATATTCTCTGCAAGTGCTGAAATAAGTAGTAACAGATAGTTTTGTGATAAGATAATTTGTAACGAGCAACAAGTAACAAAAGTAAATAAAGTGTAGCAAGGTGGCCCAATCCTTTTGTAGCAAAGGACAAGCCTGGACAAACTCTTATAATAGGAAAAGCGCTCCCGAGGACACATGGGGATATCGTCAAGCTAGTTTTCATCACGTTCATATGATTCGCGTTCGGTACTTTGATAATTTGATATGTGGGTGGACCGGTGCTTGGGTGTTGTTCTTACTTGAACAAGCATCCCACTTATGATTAACCTCTATTGCAAGCATCCGCAACTACAACAAAAGTATTAAGGTAAACCTAACCATAGCATGAAACATATGGATCCAAATCAGCCCCTTACGAAGCAACGCATAAACTAGGGTTTAAGCTTTTGTCACTCTAGCAACCCATCATCTACTTATTACTTCCCAATGCCTTCCTCTAGGCCCAAATAATGGTGAAGTGTTATGTAGTCGATGTTCACATAACACGACTAGAGGATAGACAACATACATCTCATCAAAATATGGAACGGATACCAAATTCACATGACTACTAATAGCAAGACTTCTCCCATGTCCTCAGGAACAAACATAACTACTCTTATTCATGTTCATAATAATATGCATATAGGATTTGAACATATGATCTTCCACCAAATAAACCAACTAGCATCAACTACAAGGAGTAATCAACACTACTGGCAACCTACTAGTACCAATCCTGGACTTGGGGACGAGAATTGGATACAAGATATGAACTAGGGTTTTGAGAGGAGATGGTGCTGGTGAAGATGTTGATGGAGATTGCCCTCTCCCGATGAGAGGAGCGTTGGTGATGACGATGGCGATTTCCCCCTCCCGGAGGGAAGTATCCCCGGCAGAACAGCTCTGCCGGAGCCCTAGATTGGTTCCGCCAAGGTTCCGTCTCGTGGCGGCGGAGTTTCGTCCCAAAAGGTTGCTTCTTTTTTTTCGACGAAAGACTTCATATAGCAGAAGATGGGCGTCGGAGAGCCACCAGGGGGCCCACGAGGTAGGGGGGCGCGCCCCCCACCCTCGTGGACAGGGTGTGGGCCCCCTGGCCTTCATCTTTTGCAGATACTTTTCATTATTTATTGTAAGATATTCCGTGGAGTTTCAGGACTTTTGGAGTTGTGCAGAATAGGTCTCTAATATTTACTCCTTTTCCAGCCCAGAATTCCAGCTGCCGGCATTCTCCCTCCGTATGTAAACCTTGTAAAATAAGAGAGAATAGCCATAAGTATTCTGACATAATGTGAAATAACAGCCCATAAAGCAATAAATATCGATATAAAAGCATGATGCAAAATGGACATATCAACTCCCCCAAGCTTAGACCTTTCTTGTCCTCAAGCGAAAGCCGATAACGATAAATATGTCCTCATGTTTAGAGGTAGAGGTGTCGATAAAAATAAAATACGGACATGAAGGCATCATGATTATTCTCATAACAGCAACATATATAGATATTGTCATATGGTCACTTATGTTCAAGTGATGATCTATTCACAATGCAAAAGTATGAATCAGAAACTTTATTGAGAACTAGCAAACTATAATCTCAGTCATTGAAGCAATTGCGATTTATCATAACATCAGAAAGAGTCTATGTCAGAGCTTAATAGCAAGTCCACTCAACTATCATTTAGTCCTTCATAATTGCTAACACTCATGCAATACTTGTGGTTACGGAGTTTTAATCGGACACAGAGAAAGATAGGGGCTTATAGTTTCACCTCCCAACCTTTTACCTCAAGGGTAATGTCCACAATAATAACTCATGCTCCCCTACATCCCACTAGGTACATATATCAAGATCTTTCCAACATACTGTGCTTGCCAAAGGATAAAATGAAAAAGGAAAGGTGAAGATCACCATGACTCTTGCAAGGTAGAAGATAATAGTAAAAGATATGCCCTTCGTAGAGGGAAGCAGAGGTTGCCATGCACTTTTATGGTTGGATGCACAAAATCTTAATGCGAAAGAACGTCACTTTATATTGCCCCTTGTGATATGAAACTTTATTATGCAGTCTGTCGCTTTTATTTCTTCCACATCACAAGATCGTATAAAGCTTATTTCTCCCACACCAATCAATCATACATATTTAGAGAGCAATTTTTTATTGCTTTGCACCGATGACAACTTACTTGAAGGACCTTACTCAATCCATAGGTAGGTATAGTGGACTCTCATGGCAAAACTGTTTTTAAGGGTTTTTGGAAGCACAAGTAGTATCTCTACTTGGTGCTGAGAATTTGGCTAGCATGAGGGGGAAAGGCAAGCTCAACATGTTGTAGGATCCATGACAACATACTTTATCTCGAATGCAAGAAAACATAACTCATTATGTTGTCTTCCTTGTCCAACATCAACTCTTTAGCATGTCATATTTTAATGAGTGCTCCCAATCATGAAAGAGGTCAATGATAATATATCTATATGTGAAACCTCTCTCTCTTTATTACTTCCTATTAATTGCAATGATGACCAAAGCTATGTTTGCCAACTCCCAACAACTTTTAATCATCATACTCTTTCTATGTGAAGTCATTACTCTCAATAAGATCAATATGAACTCTGTGTTTCTTTTTATTATTTTTCTCTTTTCTTTTATTCACTCAAGATCATGGCAAAACAATCAAGCCCTTGACTCAACACTAATATTTATTATATAGCTCACGGACTCGATTACATAGAGAGATCACAAAGCAAAAATCAAAACTAGATCATGCCATAAACTTTATTCTACTAGATCAAGATACTACTAAATAGGATTGAACTAAGAAAAACGGTAAAGATAGGAGATGTGATTGTGATACAATACCGGGGCACCTCCCCCAAGCTTGGCAGTTGCCAAGGGGAGTGCCCATACCCAGGTGATTATGTCTCCTTCTTGGATGATGGTGAGGATGGTGGTGATGATGGATAGTCACACATCCAACGTAAGAGGTCCTCCAGCTTGCGGATAATGCCCTTGAGTGCAATAATATGCTCCTTCAATAAAATATTTTCACTTGTGAGATACTTATTCTGTATACGAGCTAACTCAATCATCTTGAAAGCTTCGATCTTAGTTGGGGTAAGAAGATTGTGATCAAGTTGAAGGATGTCCTCTGCTGCCGAGGCTTGATCTCCCGTGGTCTTCTTAATCCCTTCATCCTTGTTGATCTCCATGGGCTCTTCCCTCTTCAGATCTATCTTCATAAGAAAGCATCTTTGTCACCATTGTTGGAGTAGGGGGACGACATGATGCCTGGCCTAGATAACCCTGACAGAAAATAGCTCTAAACAAGAACAGAGGATAATTGCGTGATACGGAAGTCAAAACCTTCGGGAGAATATATAATGAATTTTTACCGACCAAAATACGTATCGTGCAAGAAAATGGATTCCGGAAGGCACATGAGATGCTCACAAGGTAGGGGGCGCGCCAAGGGGGGTAGGGCGCGTCCTCCACCCTCGTGGGGCCCTCGTGTCCTTCCCGGACTGCTACTTATTTTTATATTTTTCTAAATATTCCAAAACGGAGAAATATTGCCTTAAAATTGTTTTGGAGTCGGTTTACTTACCGTACCACATACCTATTCCTTATCAGAGTCTGAAACATTCTGGAAAGTGTCCCTTATGTATTCCTCAGGGGTTACGGTTTCAATAACATTGGTTTCAATATTTATAGGATTACCTGAGATATAATGTTTGATTCTTTGACCGTTCACCACCTTCGGATTTGTGCCTTCAAAGTTGTTGATTTTTATGGCACCGGAACGATAGACCTCCTCGATAACATAGGGCCCTTCCCATTTAGAGACAAGTTTTCCTGCAAAAAGTCTTAAACGAGAGTTGTATAGCAATACATAATCACCTACATTAAACTCACGCTTTTGTATCCTTTTGTCATGCCATCTTTTAACTTTTTCTTTAAACAACTTGGCATTTTCATAAGCTTGGGTTCTCCATTCATCAAGTGAGCTAATATCAAATAACCTATTTTCACCGGCAAGTTTGAAATCATAGTTGAGCTCTTTAATAGCCCAATAAGCCTTATGTTCTAGTTCGAGAGGTAAGTGACATGCTTTTCCATAAACCATTTTATACGGAGACATACCCATAGGATTTTTATATGCAGTTCTATAGGCACATAATGCATCATCAAGTTTCTTGGACCAATTCTTTCTAGATCTATTATCAGTCTTTTGCAAAATTAATTTGAGCTCTCTATTGCTCAATTCTGCTTGACCACTAGACTGTGGATGATAAGGAGATGTAATTCTATGGTTAACATCATATTTAGCAAGCATTTTACGGAAAGCACCATGAATAAAGTGTGAACCACCATTAGTCATTAAATATCTAGGGACTCCAAACCTCGGAAAAATAACTTCCTTAAGCATTTTAATAGAAGTGTTATGATCAGCACTACTAGTTGGAATAGCTTCTACCCACTTAGTAACGTAATCAACAGCAACTAAAATATGTGTATATCCATTAGAGGCAGGAAAAGGTCCCGTATAATCAAAGCCCCAAACATCAAATGGTTCAATAACAAGTGAATAATTCATAGGCATTTCTTGACATCTACTAATATTACCAATTCTTTAACATTCATCACAAGATAAGACAAACTTACGGGCATCCTTGAAGAGGGTAGGCCAATAAAACCCAGATTACAATACCTTATGTGCAGTTCTATCTCCAGCGTGGTGTCCTCCATAAGCTTCGGAGTGACACTTGCGTAGGATCTGTTCCTGTTCATGCTTAGGTACATAACATCTAATAACACCATCCACTCCTTCTTTATAAAGATGTGGGTCATCCCAAAAGTAATGTCTCAAATCGTAGAAGAACTTTTTATTTTGTTGGTATGTGAAACTAGGTGGTATAAATTTAGCAACAATATAATTGGCATAATCAGCATACCAAGGAGTACTACGAGAAGTACTTATGACATTTAATTGTTCATCAGGAAAGCTATCATCGATAGGTAGTGGGTCATCAAGAACATTTTCTAACCGAGACAAGTTGTCTGCGATGGGGTTCTCAGCTCCCTTTCTATCAACAATATGCAAATCAAATTCTTATAGCAAGAGAACCCATCTAATAAGTCTAGGTTTAGCATCTTTCTTTTCCATAAGATATTTAATAGCAGCATGATCAGTGTGAATAGTTACTTTAGAATCAACAATATAAGGTCTGAACTTATCACAAGCAAATACAACTTCTAAAAATTCTTTCTCAGTAGTACCATAATTTCTTTGAGCATTGTCTAGAGTTTTACTAGCATAATGGATAACATTTAATTTCTTATCAAATCTTTGCCCTAGAACAGCACCTACAGCATAATCACTAGCATCACACATAATTTCAAAAGGTAAATTCCAATCAGGTGGCTGGACAACAGGTGCAGAGATCAATGCTTTCTTAAGTATTTCAAATGCTTCTAAGCAATCATCATCAAAGACAAATGGTATATCTTTTTGTAATAAATTAGTCAGAGGCCGAGAGATTTTTGAGAAGTCCTTAATGAACCTCCTATAAAAACCGGCATGACCAAGGAAACTTCTTATACCTTTGATGTCCTTGGGACATGGCATCTTTTCAATAGCATCAACCTTGGCTTTGTCAACTTCAATACCTCTTTCAGAAACTTTATGCCCCAAGACAATACCTTCATTAACCATAAAGTGGCACTTTTCCCAATTCAAGACAAGATTAGTTTCTTCACATCTCTGCAAAACTCGGTCAAGATTGCTCAAGCAATCATCAAAAGAAGATCCATAGACGGAAAAGATGTCCATGAAAACCTCACAAATCTTTTCACAAAAGTTAGAGAATATAGCCATCATGCATCTTTGAAAGGTAGCAGGTGCATTACATAAATTGAAAGGCATACGTCTATAAGCAAAAGTACCAAAAGGGCATGTAAAAGTAGTCTTTGATTGATCTTTAGCTGACACAGGTATTTGAGAGAAACTAGAATAACCATCTAGAAAGCAATGATGTGTATGTTTGCATAATCTTTCAAGCATCTGATCAATAAAAGGTAAGGGGTAATGATCTTTCTTAGTATCCTTGTTTAATTTACGGAAATCAATTACCATCCTATAACCTGTAATAATTCTTTGCGGAATCAATTCATCTTTATCATTAGGAACAACAGTAATACCTCCCTTCTTAGGGACACAATGAACAGGACTTACCCACTGACTATCAGCAACGGGATAAATTATACCTGCCTCTAGAAGCTTTAGTATTTCTTTTCTTACCACTTCATTTTAGGATTAAGCCGTCGTTGAGGATCACAAACTGGTTTGGCATCTTCTTCCAAATTTATTTTATGTTGACATAGAGTGGGACTAATGCCCTTAAGATCATCAAGAGTATATCCAATAGCAGCACGGTGCTTCCTCAGAGTTTTCAATAATCTATCTTCTTCATGCTCTGAAAGGTTAGCACTAATAATAACAGGATATATCTTCTTTTCATCAAGATAAGCATATTTAAGATTATCAGGCAACGGTTTAAGCTCAAACACCGGATCACCCTTGGGTGGAGGAGGATCCCCTAGGATTTCAACAGGAAAATTGTGTTTCAGAATAGGTTCCTGTTTAAAGAATATTTCATATATTTCCCTTCTTTCATTCATAAACATATCATTTTCATGGTCTAGCAAATAATGTTCTAAAGGATCACTAGGAGGTACGGCAATAGAAGCAAGACCAATAATTTCATCCTTACTAGGCAATAACATTTTCATGGTCTAGCAAATAATGTTCTAAAGGATCACTAGGAGGTACGGCAATAGAAGCAAGACCAATAATTTCATCCTTACTAGGCAATTCTTCTTCACGATGTCGTTTACTAAATTTAGAGAAATTAAACTCATGAACCATATCATCTAGGCCAATAGTAACAACATTCTTTACGCAGTCTATCTTAGCATTAACAGTGTTCAAGAAGGGTCTACCAAATATAATGAGACAAAAGCTATCTTGAGGGGAACCAAGAACAAGAAAATCAGCAGGATATTTAGTTTTCCCACACAAGACTTCAACATCTCTAACAATCCCAATTGGTGAAATAGTGTATCTATTGGCAAGCTTAATTGTGACATCAATTTCTTCTAACTCAATAGGTGCAATATCATGCATAATTTCTTTGTACAAGTCAATGGGTATTGCACTAGCACTAGCACCCATGTCACATAAGCCATGATAACAATGATCTCCTATTTTAACAGAAATAATAGGCACGCCTACCACATGTCTATGTTTATCCTTAGTACCAGGTTTAGCAATTCTAGCGGTTTCACCGCAGAAATGAATAACATGCCCATCAATATTATCAGACAAGAGATCTTTAACAATAGCAACATTAGGTTCTACTTTAACTTGCTCAGAGGGGTTATAAGTCCTAATATTGCTTTTACGAACCACAGTTGAAGCTTTAGCCTGATCCTTTATTCTAACAGGGAAAGGTGGTTTCTCAACATAAGAAGTAGGAACAATAGGATCATTATAAGTGACAATCTTTTCTTCAACTTTAATAGGTGCAGCTACTTTTACTTCTATGGGAGGATGATATTTAAACCACTTCTCCTTAGGGAGATCAACATAAGTAGCAAAAGATTCACAGAAAGAGGCTACTATCTCAAAGTCAAGTCCATATTTAGTGCTAAATTTATGGAAAATATCGGTATGCATAAAAGATTTAACACAATCAAACTTAAGTGTCATACCTGACTCCTTACCTTCGACGAGATCCCAATCTTTAGAGTTGCGTTTAATTCTATCCAATAAATTCCATTTGAATTCAATAGTCTTCATCATAAAAGAGCCAGCACAAGAAGTATCGAGCATGGTGCGATTGTTTTCAGAAAGCCGAGCATAAAGATTTTGAATGATTGTTTCTCTTGGAAGCTCATGATTGGGGCATGAATATAACATTGATTTAAGCCTCCCCCAAGCTTGAGCGATGCTTTCTCCTTCGCGAGGCCAAAAATTATATATATAATTGCGATCACGATGAACAAGATGCATAGGATAATACTTTTGATGAAATTCCAATTTCAATCTTTTATAGTTCCATGATCTTGTATCATCACATAGCCTATACCATGTCAATGCATCTCCGTTCAAAGATAAAGGGAAGACCTTCTTCTTAGCAACATCATCGGGTATACCTGCAAGCTTAAATAATCCACAAACTTCATCCACATATATTAGGTGCTCATCAGGATGCTTTGTTCCATATCCTGTAAAAGGATTAGCTAGCAGTTTTTCTATCATTCCCGAAGCAAATTCAAAGGGAACATTTTCATTTTCAGTAGGTTCAGTAGGTTGAGGAGCAATTCTTTCCTCTACTAGTCGGGGTGAAGATACGCCGAACAAGCCCCTCGGAGGATTACTTTCCATAGTAACAAGTGACAGTAAATTTGAGCACACTATATAAATTTTTCCTTACCAAATTCCACCTGCCAAAGGCACTTCACTCCCCGGCAATGGAGCCAGAAAAGAGTCTTGATGACCCACAAGTATAGGGGATCTATCGTAGTCCTTTCGATAAGTAAGAGTGTCGAACCCAACGAGGAGCAGAAGGAAATCATAAGCAATTTTCAGCAAGGTACTCTCTGCAAGTGCTGAAATAATTGTAGCGGATAGTTTTGTGATAAGATAATTTGTACCGAGCAACAAGTAACAAAAGTAAATAAAGTGCAGCAAGGTGGACCACTCCTTTTGTAGCAAAGGACAAGCCTGGACAAACTCTTATAATAGGAAAAGCGCTCCCGAGGACACATGGGAATATCGTCAAGCTAGTTTTCATCATGTTCATATGATTCGCGTTCGGTACTTTGATAATTTGATATGTGGGTGGACCGGTGCTTGGGTGTTGTTCTTACTTGAACAAGCATCCCACTTATGATTAACCTCTATTGCAAGCATCCGCAATTACAACAAAAGTATTAAGGTAAACCTAACCATAGCATGAAACATATGGATCCAAATCAGCCCCTTACGAAGCAACTCATAAACTAGGGTTTAAGCTTCTGTCACTCTAGCAACCCATCATCTACTTATTACTTCCCAATGCCTTCCTCTAGGCCCAAATAATGGTGAAGTGTTATGTAGTCAATGTTCACATAACACCACTAGAGGCTAGACAACATACATCTCATCAAAATATGGAATGAATACCAAATTCACATGACTACTAATAGCAAGACTTCTCCCATGTCCTCGGAACAAACATAACTACTCACAAAGCATATTCATGTTCATAATCAGAGGGGTAATAATATGCATATAGGATCTGAACGTATGATCTTCCACCAAATAAACCAACTAGCATCAACTACAAGGAGTAATCAACACTACTAGCAATCTACAAGTACCAATCCTGGACTTGGGGACAAGAATTGGATACAAGAGATGAACTAGGTTTTTGAGAGGAGATGGTGCTGGTGAAGATGTTGATGGAGATTGCCCTCTCCCGATGAGAGGAGCGTTGGTGATGACGATGGCGATGATTTCCCCCTCCCGGAGGGAAGTATCCCTGGCAGAACAGCTCTGCCAGAGCCCTAGACTGGTTCTGCCTCGTGGCGGCGGAGTTTCGTCCCGAAAGGTTGCTTCTTCTTTTTTTTCTCGACGAAAGACTTCATATAGCAGAAGATGGGCGTCGGAGAGCCACCAGGGGGCCCACGAGGTAGGGGCGCGCCCTAGGGGGCGCCCCCCACCCTCGTGGATAGGGTGTGGGCCCCCCGGCCTTCATCTTTGGTAGATATTTTTCATTATTTATTGTAAGATATTCCGTGGAGTTTCAGGACTTTTGGAGTTGTGCAGAATAGGTCTCTAATATTTACTCCTTTTCCAGCCCAGAATTCCAGCTGCCGGCATTCTCCCTCCTTATGTAAACCTTGTAAAATAAGAGAGAATAGCCATAAGTATTGTGACATAATGTGAAATAACAGCCCATAAAGCAATAAATATCGATATAAAAGCATGATGCAAAATGGACGTATCACCCAGCTTCGAGGGTTGTACATGGAGAATCCATCCCGTGGCTTAATGCGATGGAACTCCTCTTCTTCCCCCTTGTACAGATCGGATAGAATTTTTACCAGAGAGGCAACGGAGTCCGGTCCCTTGCGCCCGCAGCGAGTGGCATCATCCTCCCCGTTGAAGTGACACATGGGGTGGCCTCGATATTGAAGTGGCTGCACCCCCCGCATAATGCAAATTGCCATAACCTCGGTTATGGTCAGTCCTGATTTGGCCAGCAACTTTATCCGGCCCATCAGATAAGGGACGTCTCTATCATCTTCCTCCTGAGGGCTCCGTGGTCGCCAACTCAGGCGCTTCTTCAAAGGAGCATTATCAAACTCGCGAAGGCCGATCCAAATAGGATCCGAAAGGGGCCTGTCCTCCATATAAAACCACTCTGAAGGCCAGTCTTCGGACGTCTTCTTCGGGGTACCGGATAAATATCCGGTCCTGGCGATGCGCCATACTTCGGCTCCGCCCACTTGATATATTGATCCCCTCTGTGTACGGGGCACAAGGAAGAACAACTTCTTCCACAGCGCGAAATGAGATTCATAGCCCAGAAACAGCTCGCAAAGGGCTACGTAACCAGCGATGTGTAGTATGGAGGCAGGGGTGAGGTTGTGTAACTGGAGGCCGTAGAACTCCAGAAGCCCTCGGAGAAATGGATGGATTGGAAATCCAAGTCCCCTTAACAAATAAGGGACAAGGCATACCCGCTCTCCCTTAGAGGGGTTGGGAAAGCTCTCCGCTTGTTCCCCGCCATTATAGGTGGCGAGTCCGGCTCGAACCGGGACCATATACGATGGAGGGAGGAATCCCTGGGTCTGTAGCTTCACCAATTGGCTGTGCGGGACGGAACACTTCTCCCAATCTCCGGGATTGGGGCTGCAGGGGCGAGAAGAGGAGCTGCGCTGGCTGGCCATGTTGGGATGGATTTTTTTGGACGCGCTCCGATGAATGCTCGCTGAGGGAGGATGGTGTGTTTGGATCTGAGAATCCTCGTCTCTTTAATAGACAGTTCATTCATGTAGCTAGGGTGGTAAATGTAAAAATGCCCTGGCTCCTCACATTCACTTGACACGTGGAAGATGGCCATTATTGGACGCAGAAGCCAAGAAGCGCAACATTTACGAGAAGCTAGACGCTATTTAACAGGTACTCAGAGTTTGGAGGAGAACCCGCCTTGCAATGCCAAAGACAATCTGCGCGCCGGACTCATCGTCATTGAAGCCTGGTTCGGGGGCTACTGAGGGAGTCCTGGATTAGGGGGTATCCGGACAGCCGGACTATATCCTTTGGCCGGACTATTGGACTATGAAGATGCAAGATTGAAGACTGTGTCCCGTGTCCGGATGGGACTCTACTTGGCGTGGAAGGCAAGCTTGGCAATACGGATATGTAGATCTCCTTCCTTGTAACCGACTCTGTGTAACCCTAGCCCCCTCCGGTGTCTATATAAACCAAAGGGTTTAGTTCGTAGGACCAAGAACAACAATCATACCATAGGCTAGCTTCTTGGGTTTAGCCTCTTAGATCTCGTGGTAGATCACCTCTTGTAATACCCATATCATCAAGATCAATCAAGCAGGAGTAGGGTTTTACCTCCATCGAGAGGGCCCGAACCTGGGTAAAAACACCATGTCCCCTGTCTCCTGTTACCATCCGCCTAGACGCACAGTTCGGGACCCCCTACCCGAGATTCGCCGGTTTTGACACCGACATGGGGGAAAGAGGCAATGCGTATGTTTGTGATGGAGACTGAGAAATAGTCATATACATAGGGGGACTAGGTGTGTGCCTACAATGGAGTGAGAGACAAACATACTTAGCTAGGCGTGAGATTGTGTGTGTGTGTGCGTGTGAGATGGAGAGAGAGAGAGAGAGTTTTATATGGGTCTATCTAGTGCGAGTGAGATATGCATGTGTACTATGGAGATGGAGAGAGAGAGAGAAGGAAGAGCCCCGAGACGGCAGAGTGGTGCGTGAGACAGTTAAGAACAATGAGCTAGTGAATTTGTGTGCGTGCGATGAGTGCACCCTAGATATTTAGCTTGGACCAGAGAATCATACATTGTGTGCGAGAGAGACCTATACATTGAATTTTGGATTTAGTCCACAATTTTGTCCAAGTGAACAAGCTATTTCATTGAATTAATATTTTTCATGTTGGGTTTGATTCCCATTTTTGAGAGGGTCAACTATTTGTCAAATATTAAATCATTAGCAACAAGCATGTAAAAGCACATTAGTCCCGAGCATCATCTCACCATCTAAAAAAGAAGTGGCAAACTAATATTTCAAAATTTGATTCAAATCGACTTGGTAAGGTAGATGTGGATGCTCGTTCTCCCAAAAGTTGAACGAACCGTTAAACACCCTCTGCTCGGTGGAATTCGCCCGAGCAAATAAATGGGACATGCATCAATTGGCTCGTTGTACGTCGAGGGTAGGTTTGTAACTTCATCCAAGCGCGCCCGCTCCTCGGCCGAAAGGACAGGTGCCGAATAATTCATAAACCATGGGCGGCAAAACTCCCTTTCCTCGGTCAAAATCGCTCATTACTTTAAAACACACCCTCCTCGGCTGAAATCGCTCGCGCCCACTATTTCAAAACACGCCCTCCTCGCCCGAAATCACTAGCGCCCACTATTTGGGAGAAGAAAAGTTACCCTACTACCCCCAACCCTCAAGACAAAGACCCAAGCCGAGAAGCCAAAAGGCAAGGGTAGAACTGTAACTTCCCCCACATTTCAGACAAATGCGTCCGTAAGACATGGTTCCCTATCCCAATTCCCCATCCATACACAGTGGGCACCAAATCACCTTCTCCCCAGCCGCGAAACCTCAGCCCCTCCTCCATGGCATCCCCACCGCACCAAATTTACTGTCGCCCTCCTCCCCATTGCCGGGGCCGCTGTCCATCTGCCGTCGTGCACTGAGTCGTGTGCCTCTTACCCTGTGTTGCCGGAGCTGCCTCGACAACAACCGCGTGAACCATACCGGAGCCGATTCACTCGCGCTGTTGTGCACGGCGTCGGAGCAGCTCCGACTTCGAACGCGTCCAGGGCCCCAGCACTACTTCCCCGTAGCCCTCGACAATCACGACAAATCTGCTTTCCTGCCGCCGGAAGCGACCGCAACCGCGTCGGCCTTACCGACTCGGCAGCTGGAGCTACCTACTTAATCGGGCCGCAAGAAGGTCATACACTCCCCTCTTAAATCACTTTATTTAGGCATCAGTCGCCTGAATTTTTATTCTGGGCCAGTCGATTCCCAATGGGAAGCAGCACCCCTCAAGGCGGCGGAGCTCCTAGGGGTGCGGGGGCACAAGTTCGCCATGGAAGCAGTGCTTAGGTGGCTATCTTAGAGTTGCATGGGTTGAAGGTACTACCATCGTCGGATCTGGATGCGGCGAGTCTTTGTGGTTTGGCCCGGGGTGGCACTACCACGGCAGTGTGTTGGGGCGGGGGGCAGGGTTTTGGTCGGAGCTCTCACGGCCAGGGATGGCGGAGGTAGGCTGCTCTGCCGGTGGTCGCTGGCTCTTCGGGGTTTTGATTTTTTTACATACTTAGCATTAGCAGTAGCGCGTTTGCAGAAGGCGCTGCTATGGAGTTTAGTAGTAGCGTGTTATCCTATCCAGTGCTACTGCTAAGTTCAATTTTACCTTCCCCAACTGGTCGCCCCCACTCTCCCTCTGCACTCTCACTCCCCCGAACCCCCCGCCATCCGCCGCTGCCGCCGTTCCCCGACAACCGTTGTCGCCCGCCGCCGCCCCTGCTCCTCCTCCACTTAGGTAATCCATACTCCCTACCGTGTCACTCCCTCCACCTCCGTTCGCCCCCTCTTCCCTCCTTCCTCCTCCTTCGGCCGCCCCCTCCTTCTCCGGCCGCCCCCTCCTCCCCCTCCCTCCTCCTTTGGCCGCCCCCTCCTCCCTCCTCCTCCTTCCCCCTCCACTCCTCCTCCGCCCCCTCCCTCCTCCTCCCGCCTCCTCCGGCCGAACCCTCCCTCCTCCTCCTCTCTACTCCCTCCTCCTCCCTCCTCCCTCCATCTCCTAAACCCTAAACTTTTTTATACTGTTCTTGTATAATGTAGTTTTTTTACTGTCTTTTAGTAAGAAAAATAATTATTTTTACTTATAGTAAGTGCTTAGTTGAACTAGTTGAATTAATAGAACTATTTTATTTTTAGTAAGAAAATTTAGGTATATGAGGTTTGATGATCTAATTAAAATTTTACTATAGAACTAGTTTATTTTTAGTAAGAAAATTAATAGAACTAGTTTATTTTAAGTAAGTGCTTAGTTGAACTACTTGAATTAATAGAACTAGTTGAATTTATGTTATTATCACTTTGTCATCAAAGAATGCTATATGAGATTTGATTATCTAGTTAAAATTTTACTCGGTGGAATATGCAGGCTTTGTACAGTCGTGTCTCCTTGGAGTGATCATCATCCGAGCAACCTCTACTTCCTCTACACCCGAGTCGGTGAGCTGAAAGTTCACCTCCTCTTTATCCACTCCTCGGTGTGTCGAATAGAGTAGAACTAGGGTACTTAGTCAGAGAGCTCATGTGGGAATGCTTATGATAATTGATCCGGGTGGAATTGCAAGTTTAAGCATGCATCATTGTATGTGTATTAACATCTTTGTATCGCTGGAAAAATCCGAGTGGCCTATGTTCTGCTGGAGTGATGATTCATTTTCGTTCCGGCTAATTTCAGACACTCGATATGTCCTATTTTAGCAAAGGTCATGCCAGATTTTTTTCATGAATTTAAGCATGACTTATGCTAGAATATGTAGGAGATATCGAGTGCCCTGGATTTGTGTGTTGAGTTTCCTGGTAGTTGCATTCGATCGATTTTCAATTAACGTTTCAACTATGAACATAGGAAATGTCTGACGACGAAAAGGATTTTGGTATTTGCAAATACTGTGAAGACGAGCGCGGCCTATGCGACAGAGTCTTCCTAGTTGATGATAGGCGCTTCAGCATCAAGCTGGACGAGAGCTTTGAAGTGGATACAGTAAGTCACAATGACAAGTCTTTTTTCGTAATTAAGCATGATTTCTGCTTCATTTGCTTCAACTTATAATTTAATTTTTTACTATTGTACTAGCGTATCCCCTGCCATGCAAGAGTTTTTGTCTTGGATAAGATAGGTTTCGGTCCTATGAAAACTATGGAGGTAAAGAGAGTTTACTTGAAGACCGAGCATGGTTATACTTTCGACATCAAATTATACAATGCAGAAACCTACACCTATTTTGAATGCAAAACTTGGCAAGCACTATGCAAGGCTTATGCATTTGAGCCTGATATGGTTATCACCTTTGATATTCGTCCATAAGATGATATTGAATGTAATAGAGACAGCTGGGTCGATGTGCAGACGCCTCCAGTTCTACCATTATGTCAGTTTCTCAACCATATTTATGTCTTCGATATTGTGTATTAAAAAATAGTTGACAACTAATTTCTATTGATAGCTTATTTCCATTCAAGCAAACATGTCCAACGCTTGGTAGACATGACCATCCACTATCCCGGGGCTGAACTAAACTGCGAGGAGATAAGTCATTATGTTTCATGGCTTCAGAATCTTGATGTTGTCAAGATAAATTATTTTCTTCAACTTAAAAATCTTAGTACTCAAAACGTGCGACCAATAGTGTTCATATTGAACTACGGTCACATCTATTTATGAAAGATGGTAAGATTTTTACTATTTGTCCTCAGTGCATCTTTTGCATACATTATTTTTAAAGCTAAACTTCATTGCTAAGTATGTTACTATACGATGTTCTTCAACAGGGACTCCCGATGATAGTTGTGCCTTAGTGGATCGAGACTAAAGGTCGCATGTCAATGATTAGCTTACGGCCAAGACATCCTACATTGCACATGAGTGCATTCAGGATTTCTAAAACCGAGGAATGCTTAATAGTGAAAGACTGGAGCAGAATTATGAATGATCGCAGAGAAGTACTAGGGGGAAGCAATCAGAAGCGCAGCCCACGATTAGGAGACAGGTTCATCTGCATGCTCCAACATCATGAAGCAGGAGTGCTACACATGTTATATGCTATTTTACCTAAGAGAGAGAGCAGCAGGAGTGATTAGCTAACTAGAATAAGTTTGAAGATGGTGATGTGCTACACTATGACTATGATGATTAAATAGCTAGCGTTGGTGGTAATGACTATGATGATTATTATTAGCTAGTGTTGGTGGTGATTAGATAGCTACACTATGACCATGATGATTAATAGTGGTAATGACTATGATGATTATTAGCTAGTGTTGTTGGTGATGATATGATGCAAGAGTTTTTATATTGATATGATGATGACGATGATCATGATTATCAGGATGATTTGTTATTATGATCATGATCAATTATTATATCATTGGTGGAAGGAACGCGGATTAGATTCATGTGGATGGATCAAAAGTGACCAAAAGTTCAATTAGTAGGATTGTCGTCCTAATTCAACTTTTGATTCATCCAAATGAATCTAATCCATGTTTCTTCCTCACAATAATATATTAATTCATCATGGACATAATGATACAAGAACCTCTTAATTTGTACTGTATCAAAAATTTTATAATGACGTATAAATACACTAAAAAAATAGAATACTAGTAGCGCTGCACAGGAAACACGCTACTACTAGTTATATCAGCAGTAGCGCTGGAAACAACACACGCTACGGCTATATGTCTTAGCAGTAGCGTGTGTTACACGCACTACTGTTAAGGAATAGTTGTAGGGACTTACTAGCAGCGCGTTGCCCCGCGCTACTAGTAGGCCTTAAACCAGCGCTACTACTAGGCTTTTCCCTAGTAGTGCTACATCAAATGTGCGAGCCCGACATGGACAGCCACAACAACTGCAGGGTCGTCGACAAGTCAGTAAATGATGCTCACTCATGTGGATGGAGGCAAGATAGTTTGTACCCTCATCTTACTTGTGTGCAACATTTGTGGCTTCGTTATTCATCTAAGCATGGAAAATAGATTATCACATGTCACTGTATATTCATGATGATCTCTTAAGAGTCTTGTTCATGAGTTAACGTTGTTCCATAGTTTAGATAAGAGACTTGTTCGGGAGGTAACGATGTTCCATAGTTATCATCCATCAGCTAGTGCTATCCCACAAGATGGTGATTGTACCACTTCTACTATTACCTATGTTGTTCTTCAATACTTTTGACTTTTGTGTGCCATCTAGTTAATCTCGAGTACAAACAATACATATTCGGTAGCTTTCATCTCTGTTCTCCATTTAGATTTTGAGACATGTTGCTGCTAGTTAAGTCCAGTCCTACAATTTATGGCGTCTCCTATAGGCACTCATTACATAAATCTAACTACTAGTTGTCTTCCATGCATGTCAGATATAATTCAAACACTGATATATCCACAAGAACCTCACAGAGCAATGTAACAGGCAACAAACTTGACGTCAATGATACCCAATATGATGGAACATGTAAAGATAGTTCTTCAGAAGACTTGCAGAAATATGATGAATCATATTCACCCCACAAGGTCCTTGCTCTAACTTGGCCCGTGATATGGGTACATCATGCATATAATATCCTGGAGTGCATCTACTTTGTTGCAATGCCTTCTGCTTATCCTGCTGATCATGCATGTAAATGGCATGCCTTCCTGTTTTTCAGTACCTATTCCATCCATGATAACATGTTTTCAAATTCAAGTACTTTCATTCTACTCTATCACAATGCCATCTGCTTAGTTTGGACATCATGCTTCTGAATATCTTATGCATTGTTATTCATCAGTATGTACTCCATTTGTCTACCATACCATGTTTTTTTACATTGAATTGATGTTCTACTAGTCCCTTGCAATGCCATATTAGTTTCCCAATCATACACGCATATGTTGCCTTCGTGTTTTCTGTACCTATTCCGCTATCATACAGGTTTACATTCAACTAGTGTTTTTACTCTGTTGTCATGTCGTATCCCTAGCTCTTACATCATACTCCCTCTGTCCGGATTACATGTCGCTGAAATGGATAAAATGGATGTATCTAGAACTGAAATACGCCTAGACAAATCCATTCATTTCCGGATGGGGGATACATGTCAATATGTCATCCCTTTCTATTCTTTGGTACCTATTCCATATCTTTATCGTAGCATGTTTTGTAATTGAAGCACCATTCTTCTATATAGGGCATGCAAGGGGAAGACGGCTATGTTAGAATCTAAAGGGCTACAAACAAGGTCTTTGCAAAAGATCCAAACGCCAGGAGATAGTAACCAACTCAAGTGTTCATAGATATCGCTCCAACATAGAGAAACCCAACTCCACCTAATAATAAGCAAATTCTAGTGGACAAAGAACTAGTCCGCTCTAGTCCACCAAAAATATATCGATGCTATTCTAACAAGCGTGCGCGTATCCTCGCATCATGAAATTTTATTGCATTCGGATCACATTTTATACATGTTTCTTACCCATCTCTATTTTAGAAAATGATCTTAATGAATAAACGACTTTCTAAACTGGGATCATGTTCGAGGGAAGTATCTTGCGGGAATTCTTTGTGCTCCAATGCTAATGTAAGTACTTGTTGTATATCATTATATTTTTACATCAGCATGTATTTTGTTAATCGGCATGAATCTAACCTTTCTCTGATCTAAATTTACTTGTAGAAAAATATATAATTAAAGGATGAAATGTTGATTTTTGTAAGTAAAACTGCTTGGTAGTTTTGCATACTGAGATGAATGAGTGTAGTATCTCATATCATGCACATTACTAAATTGTAGTGTTGTAGTCTTGATGCCCAATCATTCATTGTGTCAATTTTGCTTTCCTATTACCTGACCTGGCCAATGTTAACAATGCTAGTGTGTTAATTTGGTGCAGGCTGCTGAAGATAAGACGACAAACTCTGAAATAGCAAGGCAACCCCATTGTTTCTTTCCAATAAATCTAGGGCAGGTATTATGGCAATAACTCTTGACTAACCTCCTTGGTTACCCTCCTAATTTATGTTATGATGCAGTGGTTGAGACACTCTCCACTATCAATAATACAAGCCTGCCAAAATCGCCATCTAAATTTGATCAGTTTCCTCTGTATCAAATCCAACGAAAAAATTGTACGTTTGTGAAACAATTACTGGCTGAAGCAATGATGGAAATGTTGAGGAATTAGAGGTGCACACTCTTACGCAACTGCAGCTGATCAATGTTTTCAAAGGCAGTGTAGCAAAGAAGGAAGGACTTGCTCACATGCTTATGGGCGTCATCCGCACTGAGGTTGCAGATTGTGAGGTTGTAGATCATCAACTTCTGTTCATTTCTTTGCACTGGCATCAGTTTTTGATTGCCTAGTGGATGTAATTTCCTGTAATATATGCTAGATGTGCTATGTTTTCCTTGTATGCCATATATTTACTTAGCACGCCTCATATTCCATCTACCTGGTCGTTAGGAAGCCAAAAAAGCAGCAAAAATAATAGCTAGCACGAACCGTCGTGGTCCCTATATGAAGGATAGCGGCCAACTCCCCTTAATGGCCCCCCTAATGGGCTCGCAAGGGCCAAAACTCTTAGCCTTTGATTGATTGGTTTTTGGTCCTGTCGATAAATGCTCCTTGTAATGGGCTAAATTATAGCTGGGCCAAAATCGACGTTGTCTAATTGGGCTGAAAGACATGTTAAAACTTTAGTGGGCCCAATACGTTGATGGGCCGTAACCAAATGAGCCAACAGTTAATGCTTGGCCTAGTTACCTCTCGGGTCATTAACAGGCCGAAATCAAGGCGAGCAATAAGTGGGCACATTCGACTTCACGGGCCGTTAACAGGCAGATACTAAGGTCAGGCTATATATGGCCCAACTGTAGTGTGGGCCTTTAGCAGGCCTAAAGTGATAGTGGGCTGGTATTAGACTATGAAGAGCATGGGCCACTGAGAGGCCAAAAGTTAGGTCGGACTTTATATGGCCCAACTGTGTTTTGGGACTTTAGCAGGCCCAAATAGAAAATTGGGCTGGTATTGGACCATGAAGGCATGTGCCGTTAAGTGCTGAAAACTCAGGTCGGGCTGCAAATGGCCCAACTCCTTTATGGGCCGTTAAGAGGATGAAAGACACAGTGGGCTGGAAATTGGTCAAACACTTAAATGGGTCGCTAGAAGGCCGGAGGACGTACATCATGAAAATTTGGCCCATCCTTTGAATGGGCTGTTAACAGGCCGAAACTACGTCGGGCCGATATTGAGCCAAAATATATAGCGGGTTGTTAACGGGCTCAAACTGGCGATGGGCTGCAATGGTGTCAAATAGTTGATTGGCCGAACTGACGATGGGCTGCAATGGTATCAATTAGTTAATGGACCGTTGATGGGTCGAATTGGCACATCTCGCATGGGATATGGGCCTAAGTGGACCAGACACAAGTATGCCCTACATGGGCCTGCCTGCTAATTTTGATTGGGCCGACCTCTTTCATCTAAATGGGCCCCTGTTGGGCCCTGCCACGTGTCAACGTATCATAGGTGCCTCCCGTACAATGAGTGGATGACATCTGGCCCATGGCGGAGCTAACACGTGTTTCCGTTGGCCAATGAGAATTTTACATGTGGAAAATCGCCATTGGTGGTGGCTGTTAATGAGTTATCAGATCCAAAATCGGACCTGATAGGGTTAAGGCGTCCTTTTATGGTGGATGCCACGTGTCGGTTACCCTTGACGAAAACACTTCCATGACGTGCCATTTATCGTCATGGAAGTGGACACTTATGTGATGATAATTTCAGTATTGTCATGGAACACTTCCACGACAGCACAAGTATGACTATCTTGATTCTGTCATAATTATCATGGATGTACATGCATGACAGAAAACGTGACCAATTTTGACAAACACGTATCATGACGGAAGTGTCTATTTTGTAGTGATTAGTAGCACGGTAATATGATAGAATTGGAAACAATAGTAGTAGCAATAACAGTAACAATAGCAGTTCTATAGAAATTATAGCAACAATCGTAATAGTAAGTTGAGCAAAGAAAATATTATAAGAGCGTAGGTATGGAGTAGTGATTGATATTTGGATGAAATTCATTACGTAACAGTCACAACCTAGGGTGGTCCACAATAGCTCCAATTATGTATATAGTCATACGTGCTTGCGCTAAGAACTTGGATGACTCATACATCTCCATCGTACCTACTTTTCCAAACACTGTTGCTCTTGTTTTAAACTCTAATTTGAAGGATTTGAATGAAACTAACCCGGACTAACATTGTTTTTAGCATAACTACCATGGTGTTATTATTTTGCATAAATAGAAGTTCTCGGAATCAGACAAAACTTTGCGAATTTTTGTATTGAATAAATAAAAAATACTGGAACGAAGATCCACCGAAGGTGGGGCACCTGATGTCCACAAGGCAATAGGGTGCGCCCTGGTGTCTTGTGGGCCAACAGGAGGCCATCTGACCTAATTCCAAGCCTATAAATTATGTTTTCCCAAGAAAAAAAAAGAAGAGAAGTTTCATGGCATTTTACGATACGGAGCCGCCGCCACCTCCCGTTCTTCGTCGGGAGGGCTCATTTGGAGTCCGTTTGGGGCTCCGGAGAGGGGGATTTGTCGTCGTAGTCATCATCAACCCTTCTTCATCAATAATTCCATGATGCTCACCACCGGGAGTGAGTAATTCTTTCATACACTTGCTGGACGATGATGGATTTGGATGAGATTTGTCATGTAATCAAGTCAATTTGTTAGGGCTTGATCCCTAGTACCCATTATGTTCTGAGATTGAAGTTTGTTATGACTTTTCTATGCTTAATGCTCGTCATTAGGTCCCGAGTGCCATGATTTCAGATCTAAACCTATCTTATAATTGTATGCACTTGTTATTATTCAAAATATAAGACCCCAAATTGACAATGATGTGATACTCTCTAGGGATGATTGTAAGTAGATGAGTTCATTTATTCACCATGTGTTAACGCTTTGTTTCGGTTCTCTATTAAAAGGAGACCTTAATATCCCTCAGATTTCCCTATGGACACCACTGCCACAGGAGGATAGGACAAAAGAAGTCATGCAAGTTCATATTATAAGCATGTATGGCTATGTACAGAATACATGCCTACATTGAATTGATGAATTGGAATTATTGTGTATCACTCTAGGTTGTGACTATTATATGATGAATGTCATCCTTACTCAATATCCATCGTTGATTCAATGTCTACACTTTTCTCATATTGTCTTTTCTAAGTTACTACAGTTGATTCTATTGTTACAGTCACTACAAAATTGCTACTATTATGGTTACCGTTACTGTTGCCGCTATTACTGCTACTATCAAACTACTCCCTCCATCCCAAAATAAGTGACTCAACTTTGTACTAACTTTAGTAAAAAGTTAGTACAAAGTTGAGTCACTTATTTTGGGACAGAGGGAGTATAATATTATTGTGCTACTAAACACTTTGCCGCGGAGAATTATCTTTCCAACTATGTTTCAATGGACAACTCAACTCCCAAGGCTTGGCTCCCCTTGTGTTGAATCAATAAATTGGGTGAAATACTACCCGTGAAGACTCTCAATCCCCTATACTCGTGGGTGGATGACCCATAAGTATAGGGCATCAATTGTAGTCTGTCTGATAAGTAAGAGTGTCGAACCCAACGAGGAGCATAAGGAAATGACAAGCGGTTTATAGCAAGGTAACTTTTGCAAGCACTAAAATTGTGGTAACAGGTTGTTTATTAGAAATATAGTTTTTTAGGATCAAAAGTAGGTCTAGAGGGGGGATTAGACTACTTGACCAAATAAAAATCTAGCCTTTTCCCAATTTTAAGTGTTGGCAGATTTTAGCAATTAGAACAAGTCAAGTAACCAACCTACACATGCAATTCTAAGAGTCTGGCAGCGGAAAGTAAAACATTGCATATGAAGGTAAAGGGAAGGGTTTGGAGAGTGCAAACGCAATGGAGACACGGAGATTTTTGGCGTGGTTCCGATAGGTGGTGCTATCGTACATCCACGCTGATGGAGACTTCAACCCACGAAGGGTAACGGCTGTGCGAGTCCACGGAGGGCTCCACCCATGAAGGGTCCACGAAGAAGCAACCTTGTCTATCCCACCATGGCCATCACCGGTGAAGGACTTGCCTCACTCGAGTAGATCTTCACGAAGTAGGCGATCTCCTAGCCCTTACAAACTCCTTGGTTCAACTCCACAATCTTGTCGGAGGCTCCCAAGTGACACCTAACCAATCTAGGAGACATCACTCTCCAAAAGGTAATGGATGGTGTGTTGATGATGAACTCCTTACTCTTGTGCTTCAAGTGATAGTCTCCCCAGCACTCAACTCTCTCACACATATTTGGATATGGTGGAAAGATGATTTGAGTGGAAAGCAACTTGGGGAAGGCTAGAGATCAATATTCTTGTGGTAGGATTGGTATATCTTGGTCTCAACACATGAGCAGGTGGTTCTCTCTCAGAAAATGACTAGTGGAAGTGTAGGCACGTTCTGATGGCTCTCTCACAAATGGAGAAGGGGGTGGAGGGGTATATATAGCCTCCACACAAAATCGAACCGTTAAACACATTTGACCCAACTCGGTCGGACCGAATAGAAGAACTCGATGAGACCAAACCAGTTCAAAATGTGAATGTTAGGAATCTCGGTGGGACCGACTAGATCAACTCGGTGTGACCGATGTGCTAGTGCTAGGGCAAAACCTCATCTCGGTGGCGTCGATTGCATGAACTCGGTGAGACCGATTTCCGCAAAGAGAAATACAGAGAGTTGGTCAAGCAAACTCGGTGGGACCGATCGCTCATTCCGGTGAGACCGAAACGTTACAAAACGGAAACAGAGAGTTTGCAGGGCCATCTCGGTGAGACCAAGATCCGTATCAGTGTGACCGAATTATTTAGGGTTTCTGGCAATGGCTATGTCAAATGAACTCGGTGGCGCCGGATAGATCAAATTGGTGGGGCCGAGTTTGACCTTGGGTTTTGGACAAATATGGATAAGAGAAAGTGGTTGAGAGTTTTTGGAGCTATATCACTAAGCACTTGAGCAACCAGATCATTAAGCAACACCTCATCCCCTTTTAATAGTATTGGATTTCCTATAGACTCAACGTGATCTTGGATCACTAAAATGAAAATGGAGGGTCTTGAGCTTTTGCCAATCTTTGTCCTTACAATTTTGAGGGGTCCACATCTCTAGTCCATGTCATGCCAATCATTGAACTTCCTGAAATATTTAACTTGAATGGACATTTGTTCAATGAGCTATATGTTGTTATTAATTACCAAAACCACTCGGGGATTAGTTGCACTTTCAATCTCCCCCATCTTGGTAATTGATGACAACATATAGATCAAAGATTCGACAAATGATAATAGGAATGAAATACATCGTCGCTTTGAGAAGTATGTGATAAGCAAGAGCTCCCCCTAAATTTGTGCATTATTTAAAATATGCTTTTGAATGCAAATGCACAATCGATTAGGATCATGGGTTACTCTTCCATGTCACATACATCTTGGTGGAGCGCTCAAAATGATAAGATTTAAACAACAAGCATTCATCACCAAAATAAACAAGTGAATGATCATACACAAACATGCAAGAACACATTAAGCATAGTATGATCAAGTAGAAGACCGTATAAGTATCTCGCGAGCATAAGAAAAATGTAGCAATAACCAACCAAACTGAGTAGCAAGAGCGAAAACTAAACAAAAGAAGCAAAACACACAATCTCTCTCGAAGCCTAATGATCTATACACTTTCTCCCCCTTTGGAAACAAGTTACCAAAAAGCTTGAAAATGCATAGTGCTATACGGCACTCTGGGCACGATCTCCGGGAGCTACTCAAGGGGTCTTCTCGCTAGTGGCTCCGGTGTGCGTAGATGGCGTGGAGATAAGAGCATCTGCAAATGCTTCAGAAGAAGTATGTGGAGCTAGAGGAGTTGACACTAGAGGAACAACTGTGGCAGTGGCTGCAGGTGCTGAAGTGGTAGTCCTGGGCTCGACAACTAGCACAGCTGATGATCTTGTTCCTCTTGGGACTCTCTGGAAAGCATTAGTAGTGGGTATATCATCCCTATCCTCTACATCCTCTCGAAGTTTCTCCGCAACTGCTTGTATCTCAGTGATCTTCACATCAAGATCATAAAATTTGATCGCAATGATCCTCTCAAGACGTTCTTGATTCTAAGTCAAGGTGGGCAGGCTCTTCTCAATCCCCATGGTAGCATCAATCAGATGATTGGGCTGATCTTGCTTGTTCTTGGGGACTCCAGAAGCACTTGCTGCTTTTGCTGCTTTGGCTTTCTCAATTTTCTCTTGGCCTTCAACAAAAGTAGGATGTTTATGCATCCATGACAACTTCATTGTCCTCAAAATTTGGGCTAAGAGATAAATGCCTCTTGTCAATAGATATGTCCCTGTTGCTAGCTTGGAGTTGATCAACATCTGAATGTGAGGAGCATATCCACAAGATCTTTTCTGATCTGCTTAAGTTCTCTTGATTGTCTCAACAATCAGGCTCATGGCTTTGAATTTCTCTAGTATATCAAACATGTGAAGCAAGTTGATTGAGTGACCACAGATCATCCTATGATCTCCTGACTTGGGCAAAAGAGTGTGCCTCACGTGTTGATTGTGGTCAGTCCAGGCAACAAATGGTATATTGAACCAAGCTTGTGTGACTCCAAGTTTTATCAGGAATAGACTTATACATGTTGGCCATAGAGTTATGATCTTTCCTAGGATTTGCATACACATCTACGATTCTCCTCTTCCTTGGGATCATTGATCAAATTGGCCCATTATGAGATTGTAGATTGATATTTTGTTCCTCCTGTCCTCCAGACAATCCTTCCATTAGGGTAGAAGTGAGCAGTGGAATAGAATTGCATGATCATCTCATCATTCCATGTGGTCAACTTCTGTCCAACAAATTTGTCAACCTCATTCATCCTGAAGCTCTCATGCACATGGGGAAAGTAATCTGCATTGTTGTCAATGTATTTCTAGTCAACCCATTGCATGTTACAAAAAATAGGCTTCTTATCCAAAAGAACAGTCTCATGGAAGTCTTGTTATTCTTTGGTGTGAAATCTGTAGTTAATAGCAGTTCTTCTCCTAGCACTGGTACAATGAGGTGCTATACAAATGGTTTTTAACCCCTTTCCGCGACGGCATTTGGAACCTTTGCCAAGTGAGTGTGGGCGATTGGGGGGTCCTTCCCACACGACCCAGAAACCGTCGGGGATAGGCCCTCCTGGGACACAGGCTGGGGCAAAATGAGCTCGTGTGCGATCGGGCGAGGCATCGAAACCCAATCATTTCTATTCGTATGTACATCCCACACGGTGAATCCCATAAAAACATTTCCTTTCGTATGTATATCACACACAGTCAATCCAAGAAATACGTTTCCCATCTTATGTACATCCCACACAGTTAATCCAGGGAAAACGTCACCGTTCGTACGTATATCGCACACAGTCAATCCATGGAATACGTTTCCGTTCTTATGTACATCCCACACAGTCAATCCAGGGAAAACGTTTACGTTCGTATGTCCATCCCGCACAGTTTTATGTGTAGTCTCGTGTGTGAAAGGTGTAACTATCACACACGCTCTGCCATGGTTAATTGTTTTCTTTTATCAACTACATCACACACGATTTGATGAAGAAAACTGCGTGGCATTGGGCTATCCATCACAAGAGCTTTTACTGGTAGAACCGTTTGCAAAGTTCCATGACACATTCAGCAGGTTTATTAGTTTACAATTAATAATTCCAGTATTACGCAAATTCACATTTCATATCGAACAACTATTTGCTAATTTCATATCAGGCACATAAATATATTATAACATCACAGTACGATAGCTACATGAAAATAGCACAGTACAACATATAGCTAGTTCAACTTCATAAGAACAATATTAGAACAATATAGTCATTTCCCTAATCGAGATCATCCAGGATCGTCTTATCCACCTCTGCTTTCAGTTAAGTAAGAACCTGTTTTACAATGGCCAACTAGGAAAGTGCCTCCTCCTTCGCCAACACCATCTAAGCAAAGTCTGATTTAAAAAATCTGAGCTCATTCTCCACCTTCCTCCTTTTATCCCACATCTTCAAATATTCTTCAGCGTTGACAACACTTTCTCTAAGCCTACCTCTATTCTCTTCCTCATACGTGCTCCAGAGCTTTGCTAGGAACATCTTCAAAGACTGTGGCCACTCTTGATCAGCCCACTCCAAGTAAGAACACTTCCGTCCATCCTATAATATTTAAAACTAGATCAGTAACAATTGTAGGGGAAATGGGTTTATAGCAACATAGAAAATCAGCAATGCTTATTTTGAAAAACTGAAGAAACATGTTAATTATGACATATCTTCTCAAAAAGATCAATGTGCAAATGAATTAATTGCTACTAAGACAACAACCAAATTCTGAAACATCAGAAGCTATAATTAACTACGTCAACGCTACAAGTTATTACTCATGTACAATAAATAAAAAACTGAACATTTTATGAGGAAGGTAAATATAACTGCAACAGCATAGCAACAGTGTTTGGATGACAGCAAATTGATACTAACAGGTGTGTACATGCACAAATTTAGTAACATAGAACTAATAGCACTAAGGCCGTCTACTATGTATGCCAAAACTGGTGTAAAGATAACTGTTGCTACACCTCACACCGGTGCCTGCACTGGCGAGCCGATGCAGCGGAAAAAATCAGGGACCCGGACTCCGGAGCACCTAGTTGCTCTGATGCCCAGTTCCTTCATGCCATGAAGATTTAGTATTTTACTGCTTGGCTGCTCGGATGTGTGGACCAAAGTTGGCTGCACAGACTGCGGAAGCAGTGCCAAATAATTTTCTAATGGCACCACTGATGAGATGGCAACAATTTTAGATACTCGGTACAAACTATGACACTGTCTTAGGATGCATTTGGTTGAAGGTGTGGTATGAATGGGTTGGGACCGTGACAGTGTCTAAATCACATCTAACAAATCATTTGTAATAACGAGAGAGGGTCTAACGTTCTCTGCACATGCCAGAAACTTCCACCCACTGTCCACAGATTCAAATGTGCCGGGGTGCTGATCCACGGGCACCTATGGGACCGGCGGGCCGGGTCCCTTTCGGTTCGGCGGGGGCCGAGATCGTGCAAAGAGAAAATCGAGGCGAAGCACGCGAGCGATTTACCCAGGTTCGGGCCGCACGGATGCGTAAAACCCTACTCCTGCTTTGTGGTTTTGTATTGATTTCTAGCTCGGGAGCGCGGAGTGCTACAGTACACACCAGCGGCTAGCAAGACCGAGCGTGAGTGTTCGAACTGGCTAACCCCCCTCTACGTTGCACACGGGCCTCCTTTTATATGCTCAAGGGGCTACCGACAGGTGGCAACGGAGGTAAAGGGCAAAAATGGAAAGGTGCTGTGGTAGGCACAGCTACCTGCTACAGTGTATCATACCTAACCCTGACGGCAGGGGACAAGGGTCTTAAATGCCCGTCTATGTCGCCTAAACAGTGCGAAAAGGGACCGCCAGGGACGCCACCGTTCGCCACGATGGCGATCTTGTCAGCGCCGCTTGCCACCGCACGTCCCTAGCTGCACAGCCTTCCGCCACGTACGCCTGGAAGGGCCCCAGAGCGACACGTTGGTGGATGTGCTGGAGCGCGGGGGCGGAGAGGTGGCTTGCCGCGGCAAGCGCCTTGCCGCAGTCGTTGTCTTGTCGCGTCCGGGAGCTTGTCGCTCACCGGGTCTTGCCGGAACGCGTGGTGCACCGCGGCAAGTTCCTTGAAATACCTTGAGTGGCCTTCCCGGCAAGCTCCTCTTGCCGGGGTCTTGTCTTCTTGACTTGGACACTTTGTTCTTGAATGGCTCCAAAGGAACCACGGAGGATCTTGGCGGTCACCCGGCAAGCCTTGCCGCGGGATGCTGCGACTGCCCGTGCACACGTTCGGGATACTAAGGTACCCCTACTCTAGTACACCGACAGGAGCCCCCGGGTCTGGGCCATACACGGTGCTGAGCGCTGTTGGGCCAGGCCCAAAACAGGGCACGGGCACGCGCGGCCTAGGTTACACCGTATCTCACTCCGTATCCACCGCGCCCTCCCCGAACGGCACGCATTGAATGCGGCGTCGTGGGAGAGGTCGTGGGGGTTTCTTTATTCGGAAATGCGGAACATCCGCCCCTTCCCCCTTTATAAGCAGGGGAAACAGGGGCAGTTGGCCCACTCGCCCGTTGCCGTTCCCAATCCCAGAAATCTCCGCCGCTCCCTTGCCTCCCCAAAGCTGAGAGAGAGAGAGCAGCGCTCCGCCCCGCATCGCCACTAGCACCACCAACGCCGTCGACCTCCCCCACTACTTCCGCCATGGCTCCAAAAGCCGACAAGGGGAAGACCGTGAAGACGACCGAGGCGCAGCGGCTCGCGGCGCTGCGGAAGGAGCGGTCCGTTTCCCCCCCCCCCCAAGCTCGGCGCGAAGGAGCTGAGGGAGAACTACTATCTGTTCTGGTCGGCGGAGACGCGCGCGCATCCGCGCACAAAGGTTCTCCCCGCCGCCGCTTGGAAGAAGGCTCCGAATGGGTACCCCTTCTTCGCATTGTTCTTCTATTGCGGGCTCTGCCCGCCCTTCTCTGATTTCTTCTGCGACATCATGAACACCTATGGATTCCATCTCCTTGACTTCACCCCCAACGCCGTCCTGACAATGGTAGTTTTCGCACACCTCTGCGAAAACTTTGTCGGAGTCCTTCCCAACGTAGCCCTCTTCCGCCACTTTTTCATACCCCGAGTAGAGAGAGGAGAGCCTCTATCCGGCGGGATTGCCTGGATCTCAAGGCCCGGCAAGAAAGAGACCTATCTGGAGGGAGAATTCCGCGGCAAGTGGGAGGAGTGGAGAGCTGATTGGTGCTGGATTGACGAGGAGAGCCCGCAGCCATTTACCATCCGACGCCGAGCCCCAGTAGCACGCGGCAGCGATTGGAGTGACATGGCTCCGGAGGACGCCAGGCTGAAGATTGCCGTCACCAGGATCCTGCGCCTGAGGCTTGCCGGGCTTACTGTTGGCGCAGACTTCCTTCGCCGCCGCATCGCCCCCCTGCAGGAACGGGGGAGGCCCATTTGGGAGTTCAAGAACGCGGCAGACATCATGAGGCTGCGGCCAGGCCTCAATTACAACTTCACAGTCCTGGAGCTCAACGCAATGCTGCAGGAGCTGTTCAAATATGACCCCAGCATCCCGAGGTGTTCAGGTTGCCGGGGGGCGTCGTGCCTTTGTGCAACAATTCCGCGCTCGACCGCATCCGTGCAATGATGCCGGAGTGCGACTCGCACGGGATTGTGCCAACTTGGCAGGAGCCTGCAGACGACGTCGTGCAGCAATTCTTCGACGACTTGGTGGAAGTGCCAATCCGCCTCGACGAGAAGGACGGCCTCACCCGTGACACCACGGATGCGGAGATGGCGCTCATCGCCACTAGGCTGGAGAAGGCAGCGGCAGCCGCAGCCACGGGCGAGTTCGGGTTCACTGTGGAGGAGGCCGATGCAGCAGAAGCGGCAAGCCGTGCCGAGGGAGGGGAGCCTGCCGGCAAGAAGGCACTTGCCGGGCAAGACATCGAGCCGAGCGAGCCCGCCAAGGACACGAGCGGCTCGTTGCAAATCGACTCTTCTTCCACCTCGTCTTCAGACAGCCCACCAAAAGCAGAGCCTCCATCCCCACCAAGAAGGCGTCTTCGCAAGGTTGTGATGTGGCGGAGCGGCAAGCGGGCCAACAGTCGCCACGCCGCGTGACACGCTTGACCACGGCAAACACCGTTGCCGCGGGAGCGCCTCATGCTACGACGGCAACTGGAGCGGAGTCTAGCCGGACCACCGCTTCAGTCACTGCCGCTACTCACGCCGCGCCGACAGCCGGAGCGGGGTCGTCTCAGACCGCCGCCACTGCTCCCGCCAAGTGGCCAAGGGAAGCTTCTCCTCCGCCTCCTCGCGCCGGGCGCACGCCAGGCTTCGACTTCTCCGCGTTAAGCTCCGACGAGGAAGAAGAAGAAGAGTAAGCTTCTCTTGTTGTACTTGCATTTCTTCAACTCTTGCTGTTGGTCTTGTTTCTCACTTGCTTTTTTCCTGAATCTGTTCCTCTTTAGGACTCTGGCCCAGAGAATGGCAAAGAGAGCTAAGGCCCCGGTGATCATCATCGAGGACGAGCCCACTGCGACAACAGGTGGCGCGCCCGAGACAACCTTGCCGGAGCCGGCGACTTTCCTCCATAGCAGCCCCCAGCGTAAGTGTGTGAATTATTTTCCGCGGCGAGGCGCGCATGGGTACTTGTCTTTGCTGATATCTGCTTGTTGACTTGTGTAGGAGCCGAGCAGCCCCACCAGGAGCCAAGGGAGAATCCCCCGACAAGGGAGAATTCTCCGGCAAGGGAAGGCTTCCCGGTGAGGGAGAAGTCTCCGGCAAGGGAGGGTTCTCCGGCGAGGGACAGCGCCAGCGGCCCCCCGACGATGGAGACCACGACCGCAGAGCCTGGTGCAGGTACTCCCCTTGCTTCAAAACTTCTCTTGGATCCTTCTTTTCTTGATCTTTATGGGTTTCTGCTGGATTCTGTTTGACTCTTCTCCCCTTTTCCGGCCGTCAGATCTATCCGCTGCGGAGCAGATGGAGACAGAGGTCGCCACCGACGAAGCAGCCGGTGTTGGAGACTCCACCGGCGCAGAGGCCGCCAAGGCTGACGCCGCAGCAACTGGCGAGGAATCTAGCGATCGTACTGACGGCCTAGAGGCCGCAGGAGCGCCAGGCGCTACGCCGACCGCCGACCCATCCGCCGAAGCCGCAGCGCCAAGTTCCAAGGAGCCCCAGCCGGGCGTTTATTTGAAGGCCGGCGACGACGTCTTCATCAATCTTCCCTGGGCATCAAGCTCCAGAGCGCCGGTCGAGGGGGAGGTCTTCGACGGAGAAGTGCTCGCCTCCGCGGGGCTGAAGCTGGTCGACGCACCAAGCAGCAGCAGCAACGAGCCCGAAGAAGAGCGGCTGCTGCGCAGGTTGATGTCGCTCTACCGCGCGCGACAAGCCAAGCTGGAGTCCCGCGAGGCGCTTGTCGCGAAGGCGGGAGCAGACATTGAAAAGCGCGCGGACGAGCTCGGGGGTTTCCACCGGGAAGCCCTCCGATCCCTGGCGGAGGAGCGGGAGCAGCTCGCTGAAGCGCGGAAGGCCTTTCTCCTCGAGAAGGCTGAAGCCGAAGAGCACCAGCGACTTGCCGCTGTGAAGCTAGCCGCGGAAGAGGGCGAGCTGGCGCAGCGGAAGGTCAATCTCGACGCCCACGAGGAGGAGCTTGCCTCGCGCGAGGAGAAGCTTGGCGGAGCCCTCAAGCAAGCGGAGGACGCTGCCGCCGCCGCCGAGGCCGCCAAGGAGGAGTTGAAGATGAAGGTGGCGCGGCTGGAGGCCGATCTCTCCGAGAAGGGCAAGGAGCTCAGCGTCGCCAAGGCCTCCAACGTGGATCTTGAGTTGAAGCTAACCACTTTGACCAAGACTCTGGACAGCGCCAAGAAGCGGGAGGCGGCCTTGAAGGAGGAAATCAAGGCCGACAAGGCGCTGCTGGAGAGCGCTGCCACCACCCAGAACACCTTCAGGGAGACTGTGACGCACTGGACGGAGAGTCTGGTGAACGCCGCCACAGATATCGACAAGGAGCTGGCGCAGCTGGGGATGGAAGATCTTGGGTATCCCTCCGACGACAACCTCCAGCCCAGCGCCAAGCTCGTCCTATTCTTCAAGGGCGTGGCGACGGCCCTTCAGCGACTCCGAGAGAGGATCCCCAAGCAACTAGCTGACGAGTCACGCGAGATCTGCGCAGGAGCCCTCGAGAAAGTGTTGATGAAGGTGGCCTTTCGCAATCCGGGCCTCCGCCTCACCAACATCCTCAGGCCTTGCCACCAGAAGCTGATCTGGAGGAGCTCAAGGCCCTTGTCACACCCATTGTGGACAAGGTGAGCGGGATCAAGCGGGTCGAAGGCGATCGTGTAGATTAGGCCGCTCATTTCTTCTTTTCTTGTCGCTGCCCATCATGTCATGAAAACAATCTGTTAGAGCTGCGACAAGCTATCTTTGTAATGTAACTTGATTGTGGGCAATGATTGCAATGTTACTCCCTTTACTTGATTCCTCCCTTTGTATGTTTTTGCCCTACGCTTTTAGGGAACTTGCCGGTGCAGGCACCTGAGCCGCGAGCGCTGAGTGCGGAACGTCAGCAGCCTGCTGGCGGTGCCGCTACCGGCAAGAAATCTTGTTGCAACTAGTTGCAGCTCACTTAAGTTGCTGAGCGAACTCGAAACAAAGTAAGGGCGCTAGCGGCTCACTTAAGTTGCTGAGCGGACTCGAAGCAAAGTAAGGGCGCTAGCAGCTCACTTAAGTTGTTGAGCGGACTCGAAACAAAGTAGGGGCGCAACTAGCTATGAGTTGGTTCCTCCGCGCACAGGTTTCCCATACAAAGTGTGGTCGTTCAAGGGAGATAACTTAAAATTTAAAAAAATTGATTGCTCAAACTTTGGCAACTTAGCTTTTCTGTTGTTTGCTGTTGTTTGCTTCCCGGCAAGGCGAAACTTTCTTGAACGACGCCTGGCCCATACCATCCATCGTCTTCTCCTTTCCCCCCCGGCGAACTTGTGGGCGAGGGGAACCTTGCTTTCAAAAGGAAGAAGAGACAATACAGATATGGAGCTTTACGGCTCGTTATTGCTTACCGTGGAGTAGGTGCTGCACAAAGTGTCAGATCATATATGCCAGAAAATAGAAAGTATGAAATTGACAAAATGTGCGGAGCACATGAGCTTTACTTATGCACGGGATCTGCGCCCGGCTTTGTACAAAGGATTACATGCAACAGCGGCAAGACTTGCACAAAAGGTGGTTGCTGGAACAGGTTCCGACAACCGCGCCTTATGGGTAAAACTTACGAAGATGCTCAATGTTCCAGGAGTTGCTCACCGGAATGCCATCTTCGGTCTCAAGGCGGACAGCGCCAGGCCTAGTGACTCGTTTCACCCGGTAAGGGCCTTCCCACTTC
This sequence comes from Triticum urartu, assembly GCF_056163025.1. Lineage (NCBI taxonomy): Eukaryota > Viridiplantae > Streptophyta > Magnoliopsida > Poales > Poaceae > Triticum > Triticum urartu. The sequence continues at coordinate 556,522,893 of NC_141873.1, forward strand.
GGCGTCAACTTGTTGGAATTCCTGGCGGACTGAACGCGCCGAAGAAGAAGGTCGCCTTCCTCGAGACTTCTGGCGTTAACTTTGCGGCTATGGTAGCGGCGCAAAGCTTGCTGGTAGCGAGCAGCTCGCACAGCAGCCTGAAGACGGTCTTCCTCAAGGAGCAGCGCGTCATCTTGTCGCAACCGCTCTTGCTCGAGCTCATCATAAGCGAGCACTCGAGGTGACCCGTATACGAGTTCCGTGGGGATAACTGCCTCTGCTCCATAGACTAGAGCAAAAGGTGTCTGTCCAGTGGCTCGATTTGGCGTCGTTCTGATCGACCAAAGAACCACCGGCAGCTCCTCGATCCAGTTTCTTCCGCACTTGTGCAGCCTGTCGAAAGTTCTGGTCTTGACCCCGCGCAGCACTTCAGCATTTTCCCTCTCCGCTTGACCGTTGCTTCTCGGGTGAGCAACAGAAGCGAAGCAGACCTTGGCGCCAAGATCTTGGACGTACTACGTGAAGGTGCGGCTCGTAAATTGCGTGCCGTTGTCGGTGATTATCCTGTTAGGGATTCCGAAGCGGCAAACAATCGACCTGAAGAACTTGACTGCTGACTGTGCTGTCACCTTCCTCACTGGTTCCACTTCCGGCCACTTTGTGAACTTGTCAATTGCAACGTACAAGTACTCAAAGCCCCCGACAGCTCGGGGAAAGGGGCCGAGGATGTCGAGCCCCCAGACCGAGAATGGCCAGGATAAAGGGATCGTCTGGAGAGCTTGAGCTGGTTGGTGTATCTGCTTGGAATGAAACTGACACGCTTCACACTTGGTTACTTGTGCAGTTGCATCCTGGAGGGCTGTTGGCCAGAAGAAACCTTGCCGGAAAGCTTTACCGACAAGTGCTCTTGCGCCAATGTGGTGACCACATATGCCTCCATGTATTTCTGCCAACAGCTTTTGTCCATCTTCCCGGGGAATACACTTCAATTTCACACCGTTGAGTCTTCTTCTGTATAGTGTCTTGTCGACAAACTGGTACATACTTGACTGCCGGGCTACTCTCTCCGCTTCTTCTTGCTCTTCGGCAAGTCCTCCTGTCTGAAGGAAATGGACAATCTGCTGTGCCCATGCTGGAGCTTGTGGCTCGACAACAAGGACTAAAGGAAAATCTGCTGCTACGGGAACATCCGCTTCCACGGCAAGAACCTGCGGCTCTGCCAGAGCTTGACGTTCCCCGACAAGCTTGCCGGAGCAAAACTTGTTGGGAGCTTCTGCTTCAACGGAACAAACCCTAGGGCTTGCCGGAGCATCTTGCTCCTCAGCGCTCTTGGTGTTGATCTTGGAGACTGCTGCGGGAATATCCGCTTCTACGGCAAGAACCTGCGGCTCTGCCGGAGCGTGACGTTCCCCGGCAAGCTTGCCGGAGCAAAACTTGTCGGGAGCTCCTGCTTCAACGGAACAAACCCTAGGGTCTGCCAGAGCAGACTGCTCGTCAGCACTCTTGGCGTTGATCTTGGGGACCTTCTTGGCGGCGGCTTCGGGAAGCTCTGCCGGCAAATAGTCACCAGAAACCAAATTCCTCTTCTTGCTCTGTCCAGTTGATGGCATTACGGACGGCTGAGTTAGCTTGAGCACAAAGATCCCTGGTTCCACAGGTAACTTAAGTGCGGCACACTTTGACAGGCCATCTGCAATAGCGTTCTGAGCTCTTGGAACATGCTCCATTTGTAGGCCGTCAAAGTGTTCTTCTAGCTTTCTCACTTCATTGACGTAAGCTTCCATCAACAGACTCTGATAACTCTTGTTTACTTGGCGGACGACAAGCTGTGAGTCACCCCTGACAATGAGCTTCTTGATCCCAAGGTCTGCCGCGATCCGGAGACCGGCAAACAAGCCCTCATATTCTGCAGTATTGTTCGTTGCTTGCTCCTTGGGGAAGTGCATCGGGACTACGTACTTGAGGTGCTCACCGGTGGGTGCGACAAGCAGCACGCCAGCGCGGGCGCCTTGTAGCGAAAAGGCACCATCAAAGTACATCAGCCACTCTTTGCTTGCTTCCTTGTCGGGGATGCTCGTTTCTGGAATTTCTTCATCTGGTGTTGGCGTCCATTCTGCTATGAATTCTGCCAATGCTCTGCTCTGGATAGTTGAAGTGCTTTCAAACTTGAGGCCAAAGCTTGACAGTTCCAGTGCCCACTCAACAATCCTGCCTGTCGCTTCTGGATTCTGCAATATCCTCTTCAGCGGAAAGCGAGTGACAACTGTGATCTCATGTGCTTGGAAGTAATGGCGCAGCTTTCTCGAGGCCATGAGAAGGCCGAAAAGCAATTTCTGCACACCAGAGTACCTTGACCTAGCCCCCTGCAGAAGGGAACTAACAAAGTAAACTGGGCGCTGCACCATCTTCTTGTGTATCTCGTCGTGTATCTGCGCAGATCCATCTTTGTCGGGACCAGAGCTTGTCGGGGAAGCTCCCCGCTTGTCGCTGGATGCGCTTGCCGCGGTTGCTGGCTCATCATCTGCCTCCCTCTCTGCTACTAACGCAGCACTAACCACTTGATTGGTTGCCGCTATGTACAGCAGCAACTTCTCTTGTGGCTTAGGTGCGACAAGTATTGGAGGGGAGGACAGGTATCTCTTCAGGTCTTGCAGCGCAGCCTCCGCTTCCGGAGTCCATTTCATTGGACCTGCCTTTTTCAATAATTTGAAAAACGGCAGGGCGCGCTCATCAGACCAAGAGATAAACCTGCTGAGAGCAGCCACGCAACCGGCAAGTTTCTGTACATCCTTGACACGCTTTGGTGCTTCAATCTGCTCAATAGCCTTGATCTTGTCGGGATTGGCTTCAATTCCCCGCTGAGACACGAAGAACCCGAGAAGCTTGCCGGAGGGAACTCCAAAGACACACTTCTCTGGGTTGAGCTTGAGGCTGATCTTGCATAGATTTGCAAAGGTCTCGTCTAAATCTTGAATCAAGGTTGCTCTGTCCTTGCTCTTGACCACTATATCATCCATGTAGGCTTCCACATTTCTGTGTATTTGTGGCTCAAGAGCAACATGGACTACTCTTGCAAATGTCGAACCAGCATTTTTTAATCCGAAAGGCATCCGTACGAAACAGTACGTGCCACATGGAGTAATAAATGCGGTCTTCTCCTCATCCTCTTCTGCCATGAAGATCTGATGATATCCTGAGTATGCGTCAAGAAATGAAAGCAAATCACATCCGGCTGTGGAGTCAACAATCTGGTCAATGCGCGGCAAAGGAAATGGGTCTTTGGGACAAGCTTTGTTAACATCGGTAAAATCGATACAAAGTCTCCATTTCCCGTTTGCCTTGCGCACGACTACAGGATTGGCCAACCACGTGGGATGGAGCACTCCTCTGACAAGGCCTGCTGCTTCCAGTTTCTTGATCTCTTCTGCAATGAATTCTTGGCGCTCCACTGCCTGCTTCCTGACTTTCTGCTTGACGGGCCGCGCATGGGGACAAACGGGAAGGTGGTGCTCAATCACTTTCCTGGGAACACCGGGGATGTCAGACGGCTGCCATGCAAACACGTCGACATTCGCCCGCAGGAAAGCAACGAGCGCGCTTTCCTATTTAGGGTCGAGCGTGGCACTGATGGTGAAGGTACCACCAGTGCCGTCCTCCTTGGCGGATACCTTCTTCGTCTCTGGCGGAGCTGCCATCGTCTTCTTGCACTTGCCGGTGGAGCTCGATGGTGCGTCCTCGACGGCAGCGCAGCACTCCGAAGAGGTGCGCTTGCCGGAGTGGGCATCTGAACTCTTGCCGGACTTGGTCTTCTTCCCCCCGGGAGCTTCAGCGGCAAGTGGATTGCGATCTGCCGTGGCTGCTGCTTCCCGGTAGATCTTGTCGGCACAGATAAGAGCATCCTTCTTGTCGCCGGGGACAGAAATGACGCTTATCGGGCCTGGCATCTTCAGCATGTTATATGCGTAGTGAGAGGCTGCCATGAACTTGGCGAGTGCTGGACGGCCAAGTATCCCATTGTAAGGCAATGGAATATCGGCAACGTCGAATGTGACCTTCTCAGTCCTGAAGTTTAGCTCGCTGCCAAATGTTACCGGCAGCGTGACCTTCCCCTTCGGCTTGCTCCTTCCCGGATTGATTCCTTGGAATGTGCCGGTCTCTTCGAGCTCGCTGTCAGGGATTTGGAGTTTTTGGAGTACAGCAGAGGAGATCAGGTTTAAGCCGGCCCCGCCGTCAACTAGCATCTTGGTGACTTTGAGGTTGCGGATAGTTGGTGATACCAACATCGGCAAACACCCGACCGCAGTTGTGCGATCAGGGTGATCCTCAATGTCGAAGATGATAGGCGTGCTGGACCACTTCAGAAGCTTGCGTGATTCGATAGGTGGTTCTGCTGCATTAACTTCCCGCACCCACTGTTTGAGTTGGCGGTGCGAGGTATGCAGAGAAGCACCACCGTCAACGCACAAGACCTCTGTGGCTTTCTGAAACTCCTGCTCACTGGTCTCAACATCATCCATGTCTTCGTCGTCGTCGTCGTCTTCATTGTTGTCGCGGCCGCGGGGAGGTCTGTCTCCTTGCCGCTGCTTGGCCTTACCGCGGCGTCCTCCTCGGCCGGCGCGCTTCTTGCCAGATTCTGCAGAGCCACCTTGGGCCCTCTCCTTGTCTCGCCGCTCGTACTCAGCCTTTTGCTGCTGGACAAGCTGCTCGACCTTTTTGCAGCTCTGGAGGTCATGGCCCTTGGTGCGGTGAATCTTGCAGTATTGCTTGTCGGAGCCGTCCTGCTTGTCGGCGGCTGCCACAGCCTGGCAGTTGGCGCACGCGGTAATCTCCTTGCCGGAGCTGCCAACTTTGGCCTTCTTGGCGCCACCTTCGCTGCTGGGCTGCTCAACGACTAGCACCTCTTTGCCTTTCTTCTTCCTGTTCCGCCGCCGATTTTTCTTTGCCGGGGCAATATCCTCACTGTCAGATCTTTCTGCTCCCGTCTTCTCTCCAGGGAGTCTCCTCCCTTCCTCAGCGCGTGCACACTTTTTGGCCAGGGCATATAGCTCACTGACGTCTCTGATCCTGCACATCGCCATCTCCTCCCGCATCCTGCGGTTACGCACGTTCTGATGAAACGCGCTGATGACCGCGGCGGGGTGGACGTCTGGGATGTTGTACTGTACACGGCTGAACCTCTGAATATACTTGCGTAGGGGCTCTCCTTCCTTCTGGACGAGCAGATGAAGATCACTCTCTTGGCCATGAGGTTTGTGGCCGCCTGTAAAGGCGCCGACAAACTGATGGCATAGATCAGCCCAGGAGGATATGGAGTTGTCCGGCAAGTGCATGAGCCAGGACCTGACATTGGGCTTGAGCACCAACGGGAAGTAGTTGGCAAGGATCTTGTCGTCCCGCCCCCCAGCAGCCTGCACCGCGATGGTGTAGATGCTGAGGAACTCCGACAGATGCGACTTGCCGTCGTACTTCTCTGGTACATCTGGTTTGAAGTTCTTTGTACTGGGCCACTGGAATTGCCGCAGCTCACGAGTGAACGCAGGGCAACCTACCGCGTACGGCAAGTCACCTGGTTCCCCTGGCGCATGCATGTCAACAGAGGGCCCAGCGCGCTGGTCTGATTGACGCCGCGCTTCTCTCCGGCGCTCGATGCGAGTACGAGCGTCTTCTTGTTGTCGTTCTTGAAGAACTTGGCGCTGATCGCGACGAGCTCGCGGATCTGACGACGCGGTGGAGTCGCTGTCGAGGTGGACCCGGCGAGTCGGCGATCTTGGCCTTCGGGGTGGAGAGTGCACAGTAGTTGCACCCCCACCAGTCTTGTCGTCTCTGGCTCGTGCCTGGCTGGCTTGCCGCGGCTGAGACGTGCTCGGCTGCCGTGGAGTGTCGCTGTTGGCGAAGCCGATGAGACTCTGGATAGTGGCCCTCCAGTCGTCGATCTTGTCCGCCACTGGAGGGTAGTCTAGGAGCAGCTGAGCTCGCGCCAAAGCTTCTGCTGCGGTGGCGGGTGGCGGTGGCGAACGGTGCGAGGAGCGGGATATGCTCGGACTTCTAACTACGTTAGAAGGAGTAGTATCTCGTCCAGGCGACCGTGTCTCGCTCGCGCCAGCAGGTTGACGTGCATGGTGGTCCTGAGCGCTCCGAGATCCGCCAGCTCGATCTTGATCTAGCGAACGCATGGTACCATGAGTACCATGACGCTGCCGGTCCCGCCCCTCCTGAGATGGGCGCGGTGCATGCACGGACGTCGAGGTCTTGGAGTGCGCCCGGTCATTGTGGGAGCCAGCTACGCCGCCGATGGGCAGCGCAGCCTTGTCCTGGGACCTGGCAGCACCGTGAGTTCCCTCGTCGATGCGTGTCCTTCCGCCGGTGCCTGCCCCTCCAACCGTTTGCTCCGGCAGTGGCTGGCTCGGCGCGGACGGAGCAGCTGCCTCCGAAACTTTCTTCTTCGGCGGCATGTTGATGAAGATGATGAAGATCTAGCTCGCGAGAACGCCGGATCTGGTTCACACAACTTCGACGCCCCCTGCCTGGCGCGCCAAAGATGCCGGGGTGCTGATCCATGGGCACCTATGGGACCGGCAGGCCGGGTCCCTTTCGGTTCGGCGGGGGCGGAGATCGTGCAAAGAGCAAATCGAGGCGAAGCACGCGAGCGATTTACCCAGGTTCGGGCCGCACGGATGCGTAAAACCCTACTCCTGCTTTGTGGTTTTGTATTGATTTCTAGCTCGGGAGCGCGGAGTGCTACAGTACACACCAGCGGCTAGCAAGACCGAGCGTGAGTGTTCGAACTGGCTAACCCCCCTCTACGTTGCACACGGGCCTCCTTTTATATGCTCAAGGGGCTACCGACAGGTGGCAACGGAGGTAAAGGGCAAAAATGGAAAGGTGCTGTGGTAGGCACAGCTACCTGCTACAGTGTATCATACCTAACCCTGACGGCAGGGGACAAGGGTCTTAAATGCCCGTCTGTGTCGCCTAAACAGTGCGAAAAGGGACCGCCAGGGACGCCACCGTTCGCCACGATGGCGATCTTGTCAGCGCCGCTTGCCACCGCACGTCCCTAGCTGCACAGCCTTCCGCCACGTACGCCTGGAAGGGCCCCAGAGCGACACGTTGGTGGATGTGCTGGAGCACGGGCGCGGAGAGGTGGCTTGCCGCGGCAAGCGCCTTGCCGCGGTCGTTGTCTTGTTGCGTCCAGGAGCTTGTCGCTCACCGGGTCTTGCCGGAACGCGTGGTGCACCGCGGCAAGTTCCTTGAAATACCTTGAGTGGCCTTTCCGGCAAGCTCCTCTTGCAGGGGTCTTGTCTTCTTGACTTGGACACTTTGTTCTTGAATGGCTCCAAAGGAACCACGGAGGATCTTGGCGGTCACCCGGCAAGCCTTGCCGCAGGATGCTGCGACTGCCCGTGCACAAGTTCGGGATACTAAGGTACCCCTACTCTAGTACACCGACAAAATGCAACTAGCTTCACGCATGGAGATTGACGGTGACAATGAGGAGATGGATCTTCAACCACCCCACTCCATTCATTGCCACTGATGGTCCTAGGGAGCTACAAGAGGAAGAAATGACTCAAATCGACCGCCGGATAAAAATCCTTCATTCCAAGTCATAGCCCGAGAGAGAGAAGAGAGGCATACTCGGGTGGTGAAGGAGTCGTCGCTAGAGGAGGAACAACTGGAAAGGTCTTTGAAGAAGACCATGGCGACCCTGATGGTAGGATGCGAGACGGTGAGAGCTAGGAAGCAAATGAGGAAGCGTCTATAGCTTAGGAAGGAAGGAAGGAAGGAGGGAACAGGGGAAATGTGACTTGTGGTCGGGGAGAAAAGGGGGTGGGGAAGGGGAGAGGGGGGCGGCGGTAGATATTTTGGCGGTAGGCCAAAATTTTGGAAATGTGGAGGGAAACTTTGTGCGCGGTACCGTCGGACCATTCACTTTGAAAGATTGTGTGCATCACAAATGATTCTTCTGCTTTACTCGTGTGGGATGAGTTAGATAATTCAAATTTTGGTGGAAATTTCCCCGGGTACATCATTGCATAATTTAACATCGCTTGCTAATTTGGGAACACAAAAGAGCGTACAGCAGACAGACCAGACTTACTAAATCGAACAATTTTAGTAATTAAACAGAGCCAGTTGACCTAAACATTGCTCTAACAAAAGACCAGCATTAAAAACAAAGCCTAAGTCCGCATAATTTTAAGAAATCCGCCGCCGCGCCGGCCTATGCATCGCCGGTGTGAGATGAGACATCTATGACTTGTCCTGGCGACATACCGCCGTTGGTGGACTCCGCGTCCCCCTGCTGAAGTCGACCGCATCTCATCCTTGTCCTCGTCCTTGTCCTCGGCGCCGCCCTCAAGGTTGTAGTACTCGTAGTAGTGGCTGCACCAGAGCTCGCGTTGGTACTCCATCGCTGATTCCTCAACGGACAAACTCTTCTCTACCTCGACCGCGGCCACGCGCAACTCCTCCTCCCGGCGCTCCTCGATCTCCGCCGTCTCCTGCATCTACAACTCCCGCTCGGCGACCTCATGAGGAAGCAGGTGGTCCATGGCCACCACCGCCTTTTCGGACGTGGGTTGCATGTTGGATTCTGAGGTGGCCTGGAATATCTTGGCATGTGCATCCTCGATCTTGGCGTGGATGGCCTCGACCCGGGCCAGGGTGACATCGGCGGCACGGACGGCAGCTCGAGCGCTCTCGGCTTTTGCAGCCGCCTTCGCAGTAGCAGCTGCAACCGTCTCAGCTACTGCAGCTGCCCTTTCAGCTGTCGTAGATGCCCTCTCGGCAGAAGCGGCCGCGCTCAATGCGGATGCGGCGGCACACTCGGCGTAGGCGGCCGTGCTCTTGGCGCAAGCGGCAGCGCTCGGGGGGGACGCGGCCATCGTACGGGCCTTCACGAAGCGTTTCCACGGCGTCATTTTGCAAGAAGGGGGTGCAGGAATGGGGATCGAGATTCATGGATTCGGGGGTTGCCGGCACTGGAGCAAACGAGTCGGCGAAGCTTAAGGAGGAAGTCTTAAATAGACCCAGATATTTTCATCGCAAACTGTTCCTACAAAACAAATGTGTCTGATGTTGTAGATATTTTTTATTAGCTGTGAAAGATGAATTTGGATTAAAGTGGCAACGGATGGTGTTTTAAATGTACGAGAAAATGTGTAGTACTAATACAACTTTCATGTCAAATTTTGGAAAATTTCAGGGGTCATTTGACCTTTTAAGACATTTAAGTGATTTTCTAGCCATTTAATGACCGTAATTGAAATTTGAACTACATGTACATGCAACACCTAACCATAACGGTTTGGAAAGTCATATTTTGTGTACTTGTGTGCCATTTAATTCCATGTGCAGTAAACTGGAAGGAATTTTCAAACATATTGGTCTAATGGCTATGACACAATTAAGCATGGAGTGCCATGGCATTTAAATCCCAAAAGATAAAAAATATCAGAAACACATGAAACCTTGGTTGATGTAATGTCATGCCACCAAGATGATGTGGTAAAAAATTTGGCATGTTTGACAAAAGTTTGGACACACACCCCTCATAAACCGGAGCAACTCACTAGAAGACTCGTGGTTCCGAGAGGGAACAATGCATGTTTGATGACGAACGGGAGATATCTTCCTCTTACGGCCTTCAAATTTTTTCTACGTGTAACATGCACTAATTCAACTGTCATGTCAAATTTTGGAAAAATTCAGGGGTCATTTGACCTTTTGAAGACATTTAAGTGATTTTCTAGCCATTTAATGATCATAATTCAAATTAGAACTAGATGTACATGCAACGGCTAACCATAACGGTTTGGAAAATCATATTTGTGTACTTGTGTGCGACTTAATTCCATCTGCAGTAAATTTGAAGGAATTTTCAAACATATTGCTCTAACGGCTATGACACAATTAAGCATGTAGTGCCATGGCATTTAAATTACAAAATATATAAAAAATATCAGAAATACATGAAACCTTGGTTGATGTAATGGCATGCCACCAAGATGATGTAGTACAAAATTTGGCATGTTTGACGAAAGTTTGGACACACACCCCTCACAAACTGGAGCAACTCACTAGAAGGCTCGTGGTTCCGAGAGGGAACAATGCATGTTTGATGACAAACGGTAGATAGCTTCCTCTTACGGCCTTCAAATTTTATCTACGTGTAGCATGCACTAATACAACTGTCATGTGAAAATTTGGAAAATTTCAGGGGTCATTTGACCTTTTGAAGATATTCAAGTGATTTTCTAGCCATTTAATGACCATAATTGAAATTTGAACTACATCTACATCCAACGGCTAACCATAACGGTTTCAAAAATCATATTTGTGTACTTGTGTGCGAGTTAATTCCATGTGCAGTAAATTAGAAGGAATTTTCAAACATATTGGTCTCACGACATGGACACATGCATATGTATGCATGGAGTGCCATGGCATTTTAATTCCAAAAAATTAAAAAATGATCAGAAAAACATGAAACCTTGCTTGATGTAATTTCATGCCATCAAGATGATGTGCTAAAAAAATGGCATGTTTAATTAAAGTTTGGACACACACCCCTCACAAAACGGAGCAACTCACTAGAAGGCTCGTGGTTCCGAGAGGGAACAATGCATGTTTGATGACGAACGGGAGATAGCTTCCCCTTACGGCCTTCAAATTTTTTCTACGTTTAACGTGCACTAATACAACTGTCATGTGAAATTTTGGAAAAATTTCAGGGGCTATTTGACCTTTTAAAGACATTTAAGTGATTTTCTAGCCATTTAAGGACCGTAATTCAAATCTGAACTACATCTACATGCAATGGCTTACCATAACGGTTTGAAAAATCATATTTGTGTACTTGTGTGCGAGTTAATTCCATGTGCAGTAAATTAGAAAGAATTTTCAAACATATTGGTCTCACGGCATGGACACATGCATGTAGTGTCATGGCATTTTAATTCCAATTTTTTGAAAAATGATCAGAAAAACATGAAACCTTGCTTGATGTAATGTCATGCCACCAAGATTATTTGGTACAAAATTGCCCTGTTTGACGAAAGTTTGGACACACCCCCCTCACAAACCGGAGCAACGCACTAGAAGGCTCGTGGTTCCGAGAGGGAACAATACATGTTTGATGACGAACGGGAGATAGCTTCCTCTGACGACCTTTAATTTTTTTACTACATTTAACGTGCACTAATACAACTGTCATGTGAAAATTTGGAAAATTTCAGGGGCCATTTGACCTTTTAAAGACATTTAAGTGATTTTTAGCCATTTAATGACTGTAATTCAAATTTGAACTACATCTACATGCAACGGCTAAGCATAACGGTTTGAAAAATCATATTTTGTGTACTTGTGTGCAAGTTAATTTCATGTGCAATAAATTAGAAGTAATTTTCAAACATATTGGTCTCACGGCATGGGCACATGCATGGAGTGCCATGGCATTTTAATTCCAAAAAATAAAAAAATGATCAGAAAAACATGAAATCTTGCTTGATGTAATGTTATGCCACCAAGATGATGTGGTAAAAAAGTTGGCTTGTTTGATGAAAGTTTGGACACACACCCTCACAAACCGGAGCAACTCACTAGAAGGCTCGAGAGGGAACAATGCATGTTTGATAATGAACGGGAGATAGCTTCCTCTTACGGCCTTTAAAATTTTTCTACCTTTAATGTGCACTACTACAACTGTCATGTGAAAAATTGGAAGATTCTAGGGGTTATTTGACCTTTTAAAGACATTTAAGTGATTTTCTAGCAATTTAATGACCGTAATTCAAATTTGAACTACATCTACATGCAACGGCTAACCATAACGGTATGAAAAATCATATTTTTGTGTACTTGTGTGCGAGTTAAAAAACATCAGACGATGTAAATATCTGGTGTTCAAAAAAGAAAATGTAAAGATCTGGCAAGACAACCGGACCCACACGATTGGCACACTATCTCGCGGCTCGAGGTTTGGTAGGTGAGTGGCGGGGGTCATTAATCAGACACGGTTCTGTAATGGAAACCTTTAGCTATTATGTTCACACACGGATTTTGCTGTGGGGATCGTGTGTAATTCAAACTACAGTACTCGTAAATTCCGGCGACCGTCGTGCGTACTGTTCCCGTCGATCTAGATTCCAGCAACCAATAAGTACTACCTTGCTCATGTCGTCCCGCTTGCATTCTCATCTACATCCTCCCCTCGCTCACCCTCTCTCTCTCTCAAATCTCTGCCATGTCGTTGCCGGTCTGCCCACGCGTCGACGAGGACTCGCCACCCCCCGAGGACGCTCACTCGAATAGCAGCGACGAGGACCCCTACGCGCCGCCGGACGAGGTTACGCTGGACCCCCCCCCCCAACTTTGGATTGGTTTTGGGGCCAGTACAATCTTTGTCTGTGAAAGTCGTTGTCACTGGCTGAGAAAGCCAGGCAAGTGGCATTCAAGAAGGAGATGGCGGAGGAGGAAGCCAGGTACCAGGCGGTCTGTGAAGCCCATGATGCTGCCTGGAAAAAGCAGGCGGCGGAGCTTTGGGGGTGGTCGCGTTGTCGTGTGGAGGAGGTGTACGAAGACGGTTACTTTGCGAGGAAGGTCAAAGGCACTGGGCGCCTCGTCGCTACATGGAGGTTGGCCAATAAGCTCTAGCGTGCCCCGACGAGGACCTCCGGTGGGCGCCCAACTAAATGGCAAGATCATTCACGCTCATGCGCCAGCAAGAGGCAGATCGGTACGTCAAGCGTTGCGAGGCGCGAGGAGGCGGAGTACTGCCTCCACACTGGGAAGACACCGCTGATACGTCTCCAACGTATCTATAATTTTTGATTGTTCCATGTTATTATATTATCATTCTTGGATTTTTTACAATCATTTTACAGTCATCTTATTTCATTTTTTTGGGACTAACCTATTGACATAGTGCCAAGTGCCCGTTGTTGTTTTTTGCTTCTTTTTTATATCGCAGGAAAATTTCAGGGGTCATTTGACCTTTTGGAGACATTTAAGTGATTTTCTAGCCATTTAATGACCGTAATTCAAATTAGAACTAGATGTACATGCAACGGCTAACCATAACGGTTTGAAAAATCATATTTGTGTACTTGTGTGCGATTTAATTCCATCTGCAGTAAATTTGAAGGAATTTTCAAACATATTGCTCTAACGGCTATGACACAATTAAGCATGTAGTGCCATGGCATTTAAATTACAAAATATTTAAAAAATATCAGAAATACATGAAACCTTGGTTGATGTAATGTCATGCCACCAAGATGATGTAGTACAAAATTTGGCATGTTTGACGGAAGTTTGGACACACACCCCTCACAAACCGGAGCAACTCACTAGAAGGCTCGTGGTTCCGAGAGGGAACAATGCATGTTTGATGACAAACGATAGATAGCTTCCTCTTACGGCCTTCAAATTTTATCTTCGTGTAACATGCACTAATACAACTGTCATGTGAAAATTTGGAAAATTTCAGGGGTCATTTGACCTTTTGAAGATATTCAAGTGCTTTTCTAGCCATTTAATGACCATAATTCAAATTTGAACTACATCTACATGCAACGGCTAACCATAACGGTTTCAAAAATCATATTTGTGTACTTGTGTGCGAGTTAATTCCATGTGCAGTAAATTAGAAGGAATTTTCAAACATATTGGTCTCACGACATGGACACATGCATATGTATGCATGGAGTGCCATGGCATTTTAATTTCAAAAAATTAAAAATGATCAGAAAAACATGAATCCTTGCTTGATGTAATTCCATGCCATCAAGATGATGTGGTAAAAATATTGGCATGTTTGACGAAAGTTTGGACACACACCCCTCACAAACCGTAGCAACTCACTAGAAGGCTCGTGGTTCCGAGAGGGAACAATGCATGTTTGATGACGAACGGGAGATAGCTTCCCCTTACGGCCTTCAAATTTTTTATACGTTTAACGTGCACTAATACAACTGTCATGTGAAAATTTGGAAAAATTCCAGGGGCTATTTGACCTTGTAAAGACATTTAAGTGATTTTCTAACCATTTAAGGACCGTAATTCGAATCTGAACTACATCTACATGCAATGGCTAACCATAACGGTTTGAAAAATCATATTTATGTACTTGTGTGCGATTTAATTCCATGTGCAGTAAATTAGAAGGAATTTTAAAACATATTGGTCTCACGGCATGGACACATGCATGTAGTGTCATGGCATTTTAATTCCATTTTTTTTAAATGATCAGGAAAACATGAAACCTTGCTTGATGTAATGTCATGCCACCAAGATGATTTGGTACAAAATTGGCATGTTTGACAAAAGTTTGGACACACCCCCTGTCGGTGTCAAAACCGGCGGATCTCGGGTAGGGGGTCCCGAACTGTGCGTCTAGGCGGATGGTAACAGGAAACAAGAGACACAATGTTTTACCCAGGTTCGGGCCCTCTTGATGGAGGTAAAACCCTACGTCCTGCTTGATTAATATTGATGATATGGGTAGTACAAGAGTAGATCTACCACGAGATCAAGGAGGCTAAACCCTAGAAGCTAGCCTATGGTATGATTGTTGTATGTTGAGATTCTTGTCCTACGGACTATAACCCTCCGGTTTATATAGACACCGGCAAGGGTTAGGGTTACACAAAGTCGGTTACAATGGTAGGAGATCTAAATATCCGCATCGCCAAGCTTGCCTTCCACGCCAAGGAAAGTCCCATCCGGACACGGGACGAAGTCTTCAATCTTGTATCTTCATAGTCTAGGAGTCCGGCTGAAGGTATAGTCCGTCTATCCGAACACCCCCTAATCCAGGACTCCCTCAGTAGCCCCTGAACCAGGCTTCAATGACGATGAGTCCGGCGCACAGATTGTCTTCGGCATTGCAAGGCAGGTTCCTCCTCCAAGTTCTTCATAAAAGATTCTAAACACTAAGGGTAGTGTCCGGCTCTGCAAAATAAGTTTCCACATATTGCCATAGAGAGAATAATATTAACACAAATCTAATCTGCTGACGTGTTCCGTAGCATGACATCACACTACGGCCAAGCCTTTATTCGAATCGTTTTCACTTCTCCACCTCAGCGCATTTTGCGAGGCGGTTTCCTTGGCACGTCTTGTCAAAGCAGAGATCGTGTCCCCTTTATTTATGGGATTCTCATCAATATGGACGTGGGTAACTCAATCGTGCCCATTTAGCATGTTTTCTCGATTAAAGGCGAGTCCCAAACGGTCACAGGGAGAGCTCTTGGTATTCAACCTCTTATAAAGAGACCAAGGCCTTACTCCTTTTTTCCAATCTCATACGAGTTCGCCCGTCGCCTCGAGTTCCAACACCCTAGGCCCCAAATTCTAGGCGCTTCGGACCTTCGACAATGCCCGGCTCCGACCTTCAAGGCCGATGGATGTCCTCCTCCGTCACGGAGGAGGATGTGCTAAAGTTGAGAGAGGCTAAGTTCTTGACCGGCGAAATTCCGCATAGGTTGCCTGCTCAAGCGCAGTCGATTCCCAGTCCCCAGCTCGGTGAGAGCATGGTGTTCATGTCTCACTTCCTTCGGGGGTTAGGCTTCCCAATGGACCCCTTTGTGAGGGGGTTGTTGTTCTATTATGGGCTAGAATTTCACGACTTAGCTCCGGAGTCCATCCTCCATATTTCCTCATTCATCGTCGTGTGTGAAGCGTTCCTCCGTGTTACCCCTCACTTCGGATTATGTCTCAAGACTTTTAAGGTGGAGCCGAAGATGATCGAGGGATAGCACGCAGAGTGCGGAGGTGCTGTTATAAGTAAGAATGTTGATGCTCCATGGCCCGAGGGCTCCTTTCAAGAGGAGTTCGGCTTATGGCAACGGGAGTGGTTCTATATCACCGCTCCCAGGGGCACCAAATGGGTGGCGCCGCCTGCCTTTCGCTCGGGTCCCCCACAGCAGCTAGGGTCGTGGGTCAATAAAGGCCTAGACTGGGGGCCATCCCAGGACGTGCCTTTGTCGCAGGGCCGCATCAGGGATCTCTTAGAAAGAGGTCTCAGCTTGGTCAAAGTGACGCAAGTTATGCTGATCCGCCGAACACTGCCCGGCAAACGCTGCTCCCTTCGTCTATGGGAGTTTAATCCGGAGGGACCACGAGCTCTCCAACACTTTATGGGCGCAATGCCCGCGGAGATGTATAAACTGTTCTTCGGATCACAAGCAATATGTCCGGATTTGACCGAGGACGCAGGTCTGAGCTGCAATCGCCCGGATACTCAAGTAAGTAGCCTTGTGCCTGGACTCGTTATCCATATATTTGTCATAAACTTGCCCCTTAAAAGAGTTGTCCCTTTAAACAGGAGTGGATAGCGAAAGCAAAGCTGATAAGGTGTCTGGCTCCCCTCCCTGAGACCAGGCCGGATTCCATCTTGGTCAGGATGTTGAAGATTGTGCCTTTGAAGGAAAGTGAGGGAGGGGACAAGGCAGCTACGGCCTCCTCGAAGGAGGCTGTTCGGAGGGAAGGAACCAAAAATTCCTCTCCTCCCGGGAAGAAAAGGACTGCCTCTGAAAACCCGGAGGCTATAGCCTCCAAGCGGGGGGGAAAATCCTCGTCGGAGGGTCCTACGCCGGGGGATACCACGGCCGAACTATGCCCTCAAGGGGGCCAGCCCTCCAGCGAGTCGTAAGTAGAGAAAGATTATATTTTTGAGAGAAAGATCCGTGCTTTAAACCTGAGAAGATTAACCGAAATTTTACCTTGTAGTTCGGACCTCAGACCTTCTCAGCAGAGCTCGTCTTCGGGGGACCTTCTTCCGGAGATGATGGAGAGCGGGACGCCTCCCCTTGCCGTACCACCTAGCGAGGCGGGACCCTGAGGTGTCGTCACGGAGGGTTTCTCCGAATCCAGCAGGGGCGGAAGATAGCTATGTGGCCCCCCAAGGTTCTCCGCGTCCGGCCTTCGAAAGAGGCCATAGGACAAGTCCGGCACCGTCTGGTGCTCGGCCGGAGGAGCTAAAGAATCTGTTGGGGCAAGCTTCTATCTCAGAGGAGCACCGTGCATTGATGGGCACGGTGATTGAAAGGATTTCATCCACGGAAAGCGGATTGCACGAGGCCGTCAGAAGTTTACTGACGGGTTTTGAGGTACGTTAGATAATGTACACTTTTGTCAGTTGCGCATAAATAAGATGCGCCCTTTGTAGATAGTAGCCCCTAAGACTCTGTGCGTTGTTAGAAGTGACAGCGCGCAGAGGATCATAATCCCAGGTCTAAAATGTCGCCTTTGAATGTAGGTGGCGAGGTGTCTGGAATCGAGCCGAACTGATGATTTTGCCAAACCAAAGCGGCAACTTGACGTGGCAGATGCCGACATCGCGCTCGTCAACAAGCGGCTTGATGAGGCTCAAGGTATGTAATTCCTTGGGCGGCACCTGGTAAGAGGAGCTTTATGCCAATATCTTACAATGTGTGTGCTTGACACAGATGGTGTGGCCGCCGTGGAGAGTCTTCGGGCGGAACTTGCCTGAGCTAAGGAACAAGCTAGGGAAAGTGATGCGGCTGCCGAGAAGGCCCTTGAAGAGCTGAGAGCCGAACAGGCTGCTCACTGCCGAAGCAAGAAGGAGATGGCCGAGATGGCCGTGAAGTTAAAGAGCGCTGCTGACCGTTGCAAGCTTCTTGAGAAAGAAGACCGGGCGAGGCAGACGGACTTAGAGAAGGCCGTTGCTGATGCCAAGGACGCTCGCTCTGCGATGAGAGCTGCGAAGGAGGAGCTGCGTCAGGCCGGATAGATTGCGGCTTGAAAGCCCTTTATGCTGCGGAGGAAGTTTTGCGATCTGAAGTTTGCTCCGTTGGACCGGATGTGGAGTGTGGAGGACACCTATCTGGATTTGGCAGCGAGTGCTGCTGATGCAACCGAACACTTTCGAGATCAAGAAGATCGCAAAGTGGAAAAACTTTTCTGGTCGCAGTTCCACAATCCAGAGCATCCACTGGCGGTGGACGATCGTCTGGCTCAATGGGCCGAACTGAATAGGTTGTACGGACTCGCCATGAAGTGCGTCATGGGTCATTTGTGGCCGGGGAGATCGGAGCCGAAGAGTTATTTCAGCTTGGTGCAGCAATTTCTTGATGCGGTGCCACGTATCAATGCAATGAAGAGGTCAGCATGCATAGAGGGCGCACGGATTGCTCTTGCCCGTGTCAAGACATACTGGGCGGAGATGGAGACCACCGTTGTTGCATCCCGAGATTCGGACAAAAGCCGAATTCCCTCCGAGCACTATTTTCAGGAAGTCCTTGAAGGCGCTCGTGTAATAGAGACGCAGTGCTCGAAGGATGCTATGTTCTGATAGCATATTTAATTATAAAGCAGTATTTTGATGAATTGTAGTAGGCTTTTATACTTGTGCCTTCAAGTGTGTGGAACACCTCCTGTGCGGCCGTTTTAAGGTATATATATAAAATCTGAAAGATGGCAGTCGTTGGCTTCAGCCCCCACGCACATAGTGCGGGGGTGCTCGCAGAAGGCGCTTTTTCACACTTAATCCAACGTCTTGGTCCTACAAAGGAGGTGATGGCGCAGCGAGCTAGGCAACTGGACTATAATGCTTTAACACTTTCACTTAGCCATAGGAGCTTGACAGTGGGACTCTTTAGATAGCCCTTGGTGGCGACTGCGCTCGCCCGAATTCGGGGCGCGTATGTGCCTGGCCGGGAAACGGCCCTTCGTTAATGCGGAGGAATCCTATAGATTTCGGAGAGTCATCGAGTTGTTGCCCGGTCTCACGCTATATCATGACAGTCGGTTTTCGGCTTTCTCTACTGAGGTGCTCGCCTGGCCGAACCGGGGCACAATCGCAGTAGTTCTCCTGGTGCCGCCTTAGCCGATAAGAGCAGAACGTAAGGCGGCCGAACACAGGAGCCGGGCAACCCAACATTTGACCAAAATCATGATTCGGAGCTGATGCATATAAGGCCAAACTCGCGACGCCGAACACTCCCTAAGGTATTCGGTCTTTATGAGAGCGGGCGAAGTAACGCTCTTAGGTATAAGCCCCTAGTGTCCAGGTACGCGCAGGAATTCTGACGTGGCCACATGCCAAGACGCCAGCCTCCTCCTTGGTTATAGAACCAGGGGATATGTATCAACAAGAGACAGTAAAAAAGGTTTACGCAAGGTCTTAATCTAAAAAGAATCCTTGGAACGGGTCCCTACTGCACGTCTGCGCCTGTGTCTCCGTTGTGCCGTATCCTGGACGGGTGCAGCACGATGTTCATCTATAAAAGAGAGGAACTAAGTTGAAAAAAGGGTGTGCCGAACAAAAGTTATATTAAACAAAGTATAAAGTAAAGTATGTAAAATTGAGCTTTATTGTCTCTTATATGTGCGGAGCCCCTAGGGCAGGGGTATGTGGCCACTAAGCCATTAGCAAAGATACTTTTATGCCGGGCTCGTCTATCCGTGTCTGTGGTCTTAATGACCTGTTCGGATGTTCTGGCTGGTGAAGCCATTGTATTGTGGGGCTATTAAAGAGGCCGTACAATCCTCCGCCCGGGGGAGGCGCACTCAATGCTTCCCCTTCAAGGAGATGATGCCTCGTGGACCGGGCATCTTAAGCGTGAGAGATGCATAATGCGGTATTGCGTTAAAGCGGGCGAAAGCTTCGCGTCCCAGCAGTGCTTGATAGTGACTTGAGAATGGGACGATGTGGAAAGTCAGCTTTTCGCGGCGGAAGTTATCGATAGAGCCGAATATAACTTCGAGCCAGAGAAAACCCATGCAATGGGTGTCCGGACCAGGCGTTACCCCTTGAAAGGAGGTTTTGCTGTGGCGAATTCTTGTTGGGTCTATCCCCATGTGACGGATTGTGTCCTGATATATCAGGTTTA
Source organism: Triticum urartu (assembly GCF_056163025.1). NCBI lineage: Eukaryota > Viridiplantae > Streptophyta > Magnoliopsida > Poales > Poaceae > Triticum > Triticum urartu. The sequence continues at coordinate 556,542,731 of NC_141873.1, forward strand.
GTCCACTGCCACCGTCCATGAGGACATTTGAAAACTGGAGTCCGCCAATTATTGGATCGAGTACCAAGGCAGTCCAGCCTGCGTTCCTGATACTTCAAGAATAATCCAGATGATCAAAGATGATTGGTTTTGACAACCAGTGGCGGGGCCCCTTTGGGATAGGTCGTGTGGCCCGTACCTTTATGGGCGTCATACGTTTTGTTATGTGAAGTAAGTTTACTGTTTTTACTTCTTGTGGGAAATTCTTTTGTTTCCTGGTGCTCTGCTTTTGGGGTTCGTCTTCGTCCTCACTTGGTGTGTCGAGCCCCTTGTGTTCGGCGTTGAGTCTGCCGGATTGCTTGAAAACCCAACAATCTCTGTGGGTATGGTTAGCAGGCTTTCCGGGAGTACTGTGTATTTGACATATCCTGTCCAAGATTTTGTTTAGGTTGGATAAATCATCTCTGTTATCCTGGAGGGGCGGCTTTTTCTGATTCTGCCGTGAGCTTTTGAATCTGGCGCTGACTGCCGTGCTCTTCGGACTGTTTTCCTTAGTCCGGCGACGATCCTTGTTGCGTTGTGGTTTTCCGTTTCCATCCCTGGTTTCGGATGTACTTGGGTCACTGGTGCTACATCTTGCTAACCAGCTGTCCTCTCCTGCGCAAAAGCGGGTCATGAGGCTTGTTAATGCGGCCATTGTTCTTGGCTTCTCTTGGCCGAGGTGTCTGGCGAGCCATTCGTCTCGGACATTGTGCCTGAAAGCTGCTAGGGTTTCGGTGTCCGGACAGTCGACTATCTGATTCTTCTTAGTAAGAAATCTATTCCAGAACTGCCGAGCTGACTCTCCGGGCTGTTGTGTTATGTGACTGAGATTGTCTGCATCCGGAGGGCGGACATAGGTCCCTTGAAAATTTGCTCGGAAAGCGTCCTCGAGCTCTTCCCAACTTCCAATTGTGTTTTCAGGAAGGCTTTTAAGCCAATGCCGGGCTGGTCCTTTAAGCTTGAGGGGTAAATATTTGATGGCGTGGAGGCCGTCTCCTCTAGCCATATGTATGTGGAGGATGTAATCCTCGATCCACACTCCAGGGTCTGTTGTTCCATCATATGCCTCTATGTTTACGGGTTTGAATCCCGCTGGAAATTCATAATCCAGGACCTCATCGGTGAAACATAGAGGGTGTGTTGCGCCCCTGTATTTGGGTGTGCCAGATTCTGATGATGGCTTTATTGCATTGCTTACGAGAGCTTGCTTTCTTGGCCCGTAAATGGACCTGGCTGGGCCATCTTTTTGATGCGAATCCTTAAGTGGGTCGCATGCCGGCTTAAGTGCGGCGCCGCTTGCCGCTTTATGCTGGCCATGGGGTCGTCTATCCGACCGTGTGGCTTTCTTACTTTTTGAATGCGAGGGCTCTAAGGCCTCTTCGTCGAATTCAGGCAGTAGCTTTTGCTTCGGATAGCTTTTAGCGCGGCGACTGTCGCCGTATTTGTCTGCGGTATTGATTACTTTACTCCATCTGATCCTGAGTGCATCTTCCGCAGTTTTTAGCTTCCGCTTCTGCTTTTTCAGGCTGCGTGCGGTTGCAACGAGCCTCTTGTGGAGGTTCTTCTTCTCCGTGGGCTTATCCGGCGTAAGGTCGTCCGGAATGCCATTTTCGCCGGGGGCGGGATGTTCGGTTTCTTTATCCGGGCTGCCCTGTTCGGACGGTTGCTCTAAGGCATGCTCGTCGTCTGCCGGCTCATCCTGCTCTATGGCTGGGTCTGTATCGAGGCGGGGATTGGGTCGGCGTTTACGCTGACGCTTTGATTGTTTTTCGAGGGATCGATCCTTCGTTCCATCCCCGTGTTCCTCGTTGTCGCTTCCTTTAGGGGTGTCCACCATGTACACATCATAAGATGAGGTGGCTGTCCAATGCCCTATAGGCGTTGGTTCATCTACGTCTCCTGCATCGTCGTCCATGTCGTCGATGTCTTCGGAGTCGAAGTTGAGCACGTCGTTTAAATTATCGACGGTGGCTACCAAATGGGTGGTGGGTGGGTTTTGAATTTCTTCATCATCTGTATCCCATCCTTAGTGACCGTAGTCCGGCCAGGGCTCTCCTGATAAAGAGAGAGACTTTAGTGACTTCAGGATGTCGCCAAAGGGCGAGTGCTGAAAGATGTCCGCGACGGTGAACTCCATGATCGGCACCCAATCGGATTCGATTGGCAGGTGCGCAGAGGGCTCGGAGTCTGGAGAGGAATCCGCCTCCTCAGAGTCACGGGCCATGCGGAGTGCGGGGCTGGTGTTCGGCTCGATCGCCTTTGAGATCGCAGCCCCCGAGGTGGTGTCCAACCACTCATCCTCGATCGGCGCGATAGGCTCCGAATTAAGGGTCGGAACCAACGCGTGTGCGGCCTCCAGGACATTGTTCGGCGGCAGAGCTAGATCATGCCCATCGAGACAGTGCGGCGCACTTGGCTGTGGCTTGAATCCGTCGAAGATCAAGTCCCCGCGGATGTCAGCCATGTAGTTTAAACTTCCAAACCTGACCTGATGGCCAGGGGCGTAGCTTTCGATCTGCTCCAGGCGGCCAAGCAAATTGGCCCGCAGTGCGAAGCCGCCGAAGACGAAGATCTGTCCGGGGAGAAAAGTCTCACCCTGGACCGCATCGTCGTTGATGATCAAAGGAGCCATCGGGCCTAAGAGTGACGACATAGAGGAACTCGCAATGAAAGCACCAATGTCAGTGTCAAAACCGGCGGATCTCGGGTAGGGGGTCCCAAACTGTGCGTCTAGGCGGATGGTAATAGGAAACAAGGGACACAATGTTTTACCCAGGTTCGGGCCCTCTTGATGGAGGTAAAACCCTACGTCCTGCTTGATTAATATTGATGATATGGGTAGTACAAGAGTAGATCTACCACGAGATCAAGGAGGCTAAACCCTAGAAGCTAGCCTATGATATGATTGTTGTATGTTGAGATTCCTGTCCTACGGACTAAAACCCTCCGGTTTATATAGACACCAGAGAGGGTTAGGATTACACAAAGTCGGTTACAATGGTAGGAGATCTAAATATCCGCATCGCCAAGCTTGTCTTCCACGCCAAGGAAAGTCCCATCCGGACACGGAACGAAGTCTTCAATCTTGTATCTTCATAGTCCAGGAGTCCGACTGAAGGTATAGTCCGGCTATCCGAACACCCCCTAATCCAGGACTCCCTCACCCCCTCACAAACCGGAGCAACTCACTAGAAGGCTCGTGGTTCCGAGAGGGAACAATGCATGTTTGATGATGAACGGGAGATAGCTTCCTTTGACGACCTTTAATTTTTTTACTACATTTAACGTGCACTAATACAACTGTCATGTGAAAATTTGGAAAATTTCAGGGGTCATTTGACCTTTTAAAGACATTTAAGTGGTTTTTAGCCATTTAATGACTGTAATTCAAATTTGAACTACATCTACATGCAACGGCTAAGCATAACGGTTTGAAAAATCATATTTTGTGTACTTGTGTGCAAGTTAATTTCATGTGCAGTAAATTAGAAGTAATTTTCAAACATATTGGTCTCACGGCATGGGCACATGCGTGGAGTGCCATGGCATTTTAATTCCAAAAAATAAAAAAATGATCAGAAAAACATGAAATCTTGCTTGATGTAATGTCATGCCACCAAGATGATGTGGTAAAAAAGTTGGCTTGTTTGACGAAAGTTTGGACACACTGTTGGGGAACGTTGCAGAAAACAAAAAATTTCCTACGGTTTCACCAAGATCCATCTATGAGTTCATCTAGCAACGAGTGGTTGGATGCATCTACGTACCTTGTAGATCGCGAGCGGAAGCGTTCAAAGAACGGGGATGAGGGAGTCGTACTCGACGTGATCCAAATCACCGGAGATCCTAGCACCGAACGGATGGCACCTCCGCGTTCAACACACGTACGGTCAGCGTAACGTCTCCTCCTTCTTGATCCAGCAAGGGGAAAGGAGAGGTTGAGGAAGATGGTTCCAGCAGCAGCACGACGGCGTGGTGGTGATGGAGCTGCAGTACTCCGGCAGGGCTTCGCCAAGCTCTATGGAGAAGGAGGAGGTGTTGGAGAGGGAGAGGGAGGCACCAATGGCGTAGGAGCGGTCCGTTTCCCCCCCCCCAAGCTCGGCGCGAAGGAGCTGAGGGAGAACTACTATCTGTTCTGGTCGGCGGAGACGCGCGCGCATCCGCGCACAAAGGTTCTCCCCGCCGCCGCTTGGAAGAAGGCTCCGAATGGGTACCCCTTCTTCGCATTGTTCTTCTATTGCGGGCTCTGCCCGCCCTTCTCTGATTTCTTCTGCGACATCATGAACACCTATGGATTCCATCTCCTTGACTTCACCCCCAACGCCGTCCTGACAATGGTAGTTTTCGCACACCTCTGCGAAAACTTTGTCGGAGTCCTTCCCAACGTAGCCCTCTTCCGCCACTTTTTCATACCCCGAGTAGAGAGAGGAGAGCCTCTATCCGGCGGGATTGCCTGGATCTCAAGGCCCGGCAAGAAAGAGACCTATCTGGAGGGAGAATTCCGCGGCAAGTGGGAGGAGTGGAGAGCTGATTGGTGCTGGATTGACGAGGAGAGCCCGCAGCCATTTACCATCCGACGCCGAGCCCCAGTAGCACGCGGCAGCGATTGGAGTGACATGGCTCCGGAGGACGCCAGGCTGAAGATTGCCGTCACCAGGATCCTGCGCCTGAGGCTTGCCGGGCTTACTGTTGGCGCAGACTTCCTTCGCCGCCGCATCGCCCCCCTGCAGGAACGGGGGAGGCCCACTTGGGAGTTCAAGAACGCGGCAGACATCATGAGGCTGCGGCCAGGCCTCAATTACAACTTCACAGTCCTGGAGCTCAACGCAATGCTGCAGGAGCTGTTCAAATATGACCCCAGCATCCCGAGGTGTTCAGGTTGCCGGGGGGCGTCGTGCCTTTGTGCAACAATTCCGCGCTCGACCGCATCCGTGCAATGATGCCGGAGTGCGACTCGCACGGGATTGTGCCAACTTGGCAGGAGCCTGCAGACGACGTCGTGCAGCAATTCTTCGACGACTTGGTGGAAGTGCCAATCCGCCTCGACGAGAAGGACGGCCTCACCCGTGACACCACGGATGCGGAGATGGCGCTCATCGCCACTAGGCTGGAGAAGGCAGCGGCAGCCGCAGCCACGGGCGAGTTCGGGTTCACTGTGGAGGAGGCCGATGCAGCAGAAGCGGCAAGCCGTGCCGAGCGAGGGGAGCCTGCCGGCAAGAAGGCACTTGCTGGGCAAGACACCGAGCCGAGCGAGCCCGCCAAGGACACGAGCGGCTCGTTGCAAATCGACTCTTCTTCCACCTCGTCTTCAGACAGCCCACCAGAAGCAGAGCCTCCATCCCCACCAAGAAGGCGTCTTCGCAAGGTTGTGATGTGGCGGAGCGGCAAGCGGGCCAACAGTCGCCACGCCGCGTGACATGCTTGACCACGGCAAACACCGTTGCCGCGGGAGCGCCTCATGCTACGACGGCAACTGGAGCGGAGTCTAGCCGGACCACCGCTTCAGTCACTGCCGCTACTCACGCCGCGCCGACAGCCGGAGCGGGGTCGTCTCAGACCGCCGCCACTGCTCCCGCCAAGTGGCCAAGGGAAGCTTCTCCTCCGCCTCCTCGCGCCGGGCGCACGCCAGGCTTCGACTTCTCCGCGTTAAGCTCCGACGAGGAAGAAGAAGAAGAGTAAGCTTCTCTTGTTGTACTTGCATTTCTTCAACTCTTGCTGTTGGTCTTGTTTCTCACTTGCTTTTTTCCTGAATCTGTTCCTCTTTAGGACTCTGGCCCAGAGAATGGCAAAGAGAGCTAAGGCCCCGGTGATCATCATCGAGGACGAGCCCACTGCGACAACAGGTGGCGCGCCCGAGACAACCTTGCCGGAGCCGGCGACTTTCCTCCATAGCAGCCCCCAGCGTAAGTGTGTGAATTATTTTCCGCGGCGAGGCGCGCATGGGTACTTGTCTTTGCTGATATCTGCTTGTTGACTTGTGTAGGAGCCGAGCAGCCCCACCAGGAGCCAAGGGAGAATCCCCCGACAAGGGAGAATTCTCCGGCAAGGGAAGGCTTCCCGGTGAGGGAGAAGTCTCCGGCAAGGGAGGGTTCTCCGGCGAGGGACAGCGCCAGCGGCCCCCCGACGATGGAGACCACGACCGCAGAGCCTGGTGCAGGTACTCCCCTTGCTTCAAAACTTCTCTTGGATCCTTCTTTTCTTGATCTTTATGGGTTTCTGCTGGATTCTGTTTGACTCTTCTCCCCTTTTCCGGCCGTCAGATCTATCCGCTGCGGAGCAGATGGAGACAGAGGTCGCCACCGACGAAGCAGCCGGTGTTGGAGACTCCACCGGCGCAGAGGCCGCCAAGGCTGACGCCGCAGCAACTGGCGAGGAATCTAGCGATCGTACTGACGGCCTAGAGGCCGCAGGAGCGCCAGGCGCTACACCGACCGCCGACCCATCCGCCGAAGCCGCAGCGCCAAGTTCCAAGGAGCCCCAGCCGGGCGTTTATTTGAAGGCCGGCGACGACGTCTTCATCAATCTTCCCTGGGCATCAAGCTCCAGAGCGCCGGTCGAGGGGGAGGTCTTCGACGGAGAAGTGCTCGCCTCCGCGGGGCTGAAGCTGGTCGACGCACCAAGCAGCAGCAGCAACGAGCCCGAAGAAGAGCGGCTGCTGCGCAGGTTGATGTCGCTCTACCGCGCGCGACAAGCCAAGCTGGAGTCCCGCGAGGCGCTTGTCGCGAAGGCGGGAGCAGACATTGAAAAGCGCGCGGACGAGCTCGGGGGTTTCCACCGGGAAGCCCTCCGATCCCTGGCGGAGGAGCGGGAGCAGCTCGCTGAAGCGCGGAAGGCCTTTCTCCTCGAGAAGGCTGAAGCCGAAGAGCACCAGCGACTTGCCGCTGTGAAGCTAGCCGCGGAAGAGGGCGAGCTGGCGCAGCGGAAGGTCAATCTCGACGCCCACGAGGAGGAGCTTGCCTCGCGCGAGGAGAAGCTTGGCGGAGCCCTCAAGCAAGCGGAGGACGCTGCCGCCGCCGCCGAGGCCGCCAAGGAGGAGTTGAAGATGAAGGTGGCGCGGCTGGAGGCCGATCTCTCCGAGAAGGGCAAGGAGCTCAGCGTCGCCAAGGCCTCCAACGTGGATCTTGAGTTGAAGCTAACCACTTTGACCAAGACTCTGGACAGCGCCAAGAAGCGGGAGGCGGCCTTGAAGGAGGAAATCAAGGCCGACAAGGCGCTGCTGGAGAGCGCTGCCACCACCCAGAACACCTTCAGGGAGACTGTGACGCACTGGACGGAGAGTCTGGTGAACGCCGCCACAGATATCGACAAGGAGCTGGCGCAGCTGGGGATGGAAGATCTTGGGTATCCCTCCGACGACAACCTCCAGCCCAGCGCCAAGCTCGTCCTATTCTTCAAGGGCGTGGCGACGGCCCTTCAGCGACTCCGAGAGAGGATCCCCAAGCAACTAGCTGACGAGTCACGCGAGATCTGCGCAGGAGCCCTCGAGAAAGTGTTGATGAAGGTGGCCTTTCGCAATCCGGGCCTCCGCCTCACCAACATCCTCAGGCCTTGCCACCAGAAGCTGATCTGGAGGAGCTCAAGGCCCTTGTCACACCCATTGTGGACAAGGTGAGCGGGATCAAGCGGGTCGAAGGCGATCGTGTAGATTAGGCCGCTCATTTCTTCTTTTCTTGTCGCTGCCCATCATGTCATGAAAACAATCTGTTAGAGCTGCGACAAGCTATCTTTGTAATGTAACTTGATTGTGGGCAATGATTGCAATGTTACTCCCTTTACTTGATTCCTCCCTTTGTATGTTTTTGCCCTACGCTTTTAGGGAACTTGCCGGTGCAGGCACCTGAGCCGCGAGCGCTGAGTGCGGAACGTCAGCAGCCTGCTGGCGGTGCCGCTACCGGCAAGAAATCTTGTTGCAACTAGTTGCAGCTCACTTAAGTTGCTGAGCGAACTCGAAACAAAGTAAGGGCGCTAGCGGCTCACTTAAGTTGCTGAGCGGACTCGAAGCAAAGTAAGGGCGCTAGCAGCTCACTTAAGTTGTTGAGCGGACTCGAAACAAAGTAGGGGCGCAACTAGCTATGAGTTGGTTCCTCCGCGCACAGGTTTCCCATACAAAGTGTGGTCGTTCAAGGGAGATAACTTAAAATTTAAAAAAATTGATTGCTCAAACTTTGGCAACTTAGCTTTTCTGTTGTTTGCTGTTGTTTGCTTCCCGGCAAGGCGAAACTTTCTTGAACGACGCCTGGCCCATACCATCCATCGTCTTCTCCTTTCCCCCCCGGCAAACTTGTGGGCGAGGGGAACCTTGCTTTCAAAAGGAAGAAGAGACAATACAGATATGGAGCTTTACGGCTCGTTATTGCTTACCGTGGAGTAGGTGCTGCACAAAGTGTCAGATCATATATGCCAGAAAATAGAAAGTATGAAATTGACAAAATGTGCGGAGCACATGAGCTTTACTTATGCACGGGATCTGCGCCCGGCTTTGTACAAAGGATTACATGCAACAGCGGCAAGACTTGCACAAAAGGTGGTTGCTGGAACAGGTTCCGACAACCGCGCCTTATGGGTAAAACTTACGAAGATGCTCAATGTTCCAGGAGTTGCTCACTGGAATGCCATCTTCGGTCTCAAGGCGGACAGCGCCAGGCCTAGTGACTCGTTTCACCCGGTAAGGGCCTTCCCACTTCGGCATCAACTTGTTGGAATTCCTGGCGGACTGAACGCGCCGAAGAACAAGGTCGCCTTCCTCGAGACTTCTGGCGTTAACTTTGCGGCTATGGTAGCGGCGCAAAGCTTGCTGGTAGCGAGCAGCTCGCACAGCAGCCTGAAAACGGTCTTCCTCAAGGAGCAGCGCGTCATCTTGTCGCAACCGCTCTTGCTCGAGCTCATCATAAGCGAGCACTCGAGGTGACCCGTATACGAGTTCCGTGGGGATAACTGCCTCTGCTCCATAGACTAGAGCAAAAGGTGTCTGTCCAGTGGCTCGATTTGGCGTCGTTCTGATCGACCAAAGAACCACCGGCAGCTCCTCGATCCAGTTTCTTCCGCACTTGTGCAGCCTGTCGAAAGTTCTGGTCTTGACCCCGCGCAGCACTTCAGCATTTGCCCTCTCCGCTTGACCGTTGCTTCTCGGGTGAGCAACAGAAGCGAAGCAGACCTTGGCGCCAAGATCTTGGACGTACTGCGTGAAGGTGCGGCTCGTAAATTGCGTGCCGTTGTCGGTGATTATCCTGTTAGGGATTCCGAAGCGGCAAACAATCGACCTGAAGAACTTGACTGCTGACTGTGCTGTCACCTTCCTCACTGGTTCCACTTCCGGCCACTTTGTGAACTTGTCAATTGCAACGTACAAGTACTCAAAGCCCCCGACAGCTCGGGGAAAGGGGCCGAGGATGTCGAGCCCCCAGACCGAGAATGGCCAGGATAAAGGGATCGTCTGGAGAGCTTGAGCTGGTTGGTGTATCTGCTTGGAATGAAACTGACACGCTTCACACTTGGTTACTTGTGCAGTTGCATCCTGGAGGGCTGTTGGCCAGAAGAAACCTTGCCGGAAAGCTTTACCGACAAGTGCTCTTGCGCCAATGTGGTGACCACATATGCCTCCATGTATTTCTGCCAACAGCTTTTGTCCATCTTCCCGGGGAATACACTTCAATTTCACACCGTTGAGTCTTCTTCTGTATAGTGTCTTGTCGACAAACTGGTACATACTTGACTGCCGGGCTACTCTCTCCGCTTCTTCTTGCTCTTCGGGAAGTCCTCCTGTCTGAAGGAAATGGACAATCTGCTGTGCCCATGCTGGAGCTTGTGGCTCGACAACAAGGACTAAAGGAAAATCTGCTGCTGCGGGAACATCCGCTTCCACGGCAAGAACCTGCGGCTCTGCCAGAGCTTGACGTTCCCCGACAAGCTTGCCGGAGCAAAACTTGTTGGGAGCTTCTGCTTCAACGGAACAAACCCTAGGGCTTGCCGGAGCATCTTGCTCCTCAGCGCTCTTGGTGTTGATCTTGGAGACTGCTGCGGGAATATCCGCTTCTACGGCAAGAACCTGCGGCTCTGCCGGAGCGTGACGTTCCCCGGCAAGCTTGCCGGAGCAAAACTTGTCGGGAGCTCCTGCTTCAACGGAACAAACCCTAGGGTCTGCCAGAGCAGACTGCTCGTCAGCACTCTTGACGTTGATCTTGGGGACCTTCTTGGCGGCGGCTTCGGGAAGCTCTGCCGGCAAATAGTCACCAGAAACCAAATTCCTCTTCTTGCTCTGTCCAGTTGATGGCATTACGGACGGCTGAGTTAGCTTGAGCACAAAGATCCCTGGTTCCACAGGTAACTTAAGTGCGGCACACTTTGACAGGCCATCTGCAATAGCGTTCTGAGCTCTTGGAACATGCTCCATTTGTAGGCCGTCAAAGTGTTCTTCTAGCTTTCTCACTTCGTTGACGTAAGCTTCCATCAACAGACTCTGATAACTCTTGTTTACTTGGCGGACGACAAGCTGTGAGTCACCCCTGACAATGAGCTTCTTGATCCCAAGGTCTGCCGCGATCCGGAGACCGGCAAACAAGCCCTCATATTCTGCAGTATTGTTCGTTGCTTGCTCCTTGGGGAAGTGCATCTGGACTACGTACTTGAGGTGCTCACCGGTGGGTGCGACAAGCAGCACGCCAGCGCGGGCGCCTTGTAGCGAAAAGGCACCATCAAAGTACATCAGCCACTCTTTGCTTGCTTCCTTGTCGGGGATGCTCGTTTCTGGAATTTCTTCATCTGGTGTTGGCGTCCATTCTGCTATGAATTCTGCCAATGCTCTGCTCTGGATAGTTGAAGTGCTTTCAAACTTGAGGCCAAAGCTTGACAGTTCCAGTGCCCACTCAACAATCCTGCCTGTCGCTTCTGGATTCTGCAGTATCCTCTTCAGCGGAAAGCGAGTGACAACTGTGATCTCATGTGCTTGGAAGTAATGGCGCAGCTTTCTCGAGGCCATGAGAAGGCCGAAAAGCAATTTCTGCACACCAGAGTACCTTGACCTAGCCCCCTGCAGAAGGGAACTAACAAAGTAAACTGGGCGCTGCACCATCTTCTTGTGTATCTCGTCGTGTATCTGCGCAGATCCATCTTTGTCGGGACCAGAGCTTGTCGGGGAAGCTCCCCGCTTGTCGCTGGATGCGCTTGCCGCGGTTGCTGGCTCATCATCTGCCTCCCTCTCTGCTACTAACGCAGCACTAACCACTTGATTGGTTGCCGCTATGTACAGCAGCAACTTCTCTTGTGGCTTAGGTGCGACAAGTATTGGAGGGGAGGACAGGTATCTCTTCAGGTCTTGCAGCGCAGCCTCCGCTTCCGGAGTCCATTTCATTGGACCTGCCTTTTTCAATAATTTGAAAAACGGCAGGGCGCGCTCATCAGACCAAGAGATAAACCTGCTGAGAGCAGCCACGCAACCGGCAAGTTTCTGTACATCCTTGACACGCTTTGGTGCTTCAATCTGCTCAATAGCCTTGATCTTGTCGGGATTGGCTTCAATTCCCCGCTGAGACACGAAGAACCCGAGAAGCTTGCCGGAGGGAACTCCAAAGACACACTTCTCTGGGTTGAGCTTGAGGCTGATCTTGCATAGATTTGCAAAGGTCTCGTCTAAATCTTGAATCAAGGTTGCTCTGTCCTTGCTCTTGACCACTATATCATCCATGTAGGCTTCCACATTTCTGTGTATTTGTGGCTCAAGAGCAACATGGACTACTCTTGCAAATGTCGAACCAGCATTTTTTAATCCGAAAGGCATCCGTACGAAACAGTACGTGCCACATGGAGTAATAAATGCGGTCTTCTCCTCATCCTCTTCTGCCATGAAGATCTGATGATATCCTGAGTATGCGTCAAGAAATGAAAGCAAATCACATCCGGCTGTGGAGTCAACAATCTGGTCAATGCGCGGCAAAGGAAATGGGTCTTTGGGACAAGCTTTGTTAACATCGGTAAAATCGATACAAAGTCTCCATTTCCCGTTTGCCTTGCGCACGACTACAGGATTGGCCAACCACGTGGGATGGAGCACTCCTCTGACAAGGCCTGCTGCTTCCAGTTTCTTGATCTCTTCTGCAATGAATTCTTGGCGCTCCACTGCCTGCTTCCTGACTTTCTGCTTGACGGGCCGCGCATGGGGACAAACGGGAAGGTGGTGCTCAATCACTTTCCTGGGAACACCGGGGATGTCAGACGGCTGCCATGCAAACACGTCGACATTCGCCCGCAGGAAAGCAACGAGCGCGCTTTCCTATTTAGGGTCGAGCGTGGCACTGATGGTGAAGGTACCACCAGTGCCGTCCTCCTTGGCGGATACCTTCTTCGTCTCTGGCGGAGCTGCCATCGTCTTCTTGCACTTGCCGGTGGAGCTCGATGGTGCGTCCTCGACGGCAGCGCAGCACTCCGAAGAGGTGCGCTTGCCGGAGTGGGCATCTGAACTCTTGCCGGACTTGGTCTTCTTCCCCCCGGGAGCTTCAGCGGCAAGTGGATTGCGATCTGCCGTGGCTGCTGCTTCCCGGTAGATCTTGTCGGCACAGATAAGAGCATCCTTCTTGTCGCCGGGGACAGAAATGACGCTTATCGGGCCTGGCATCTTCAGCATGTTATATGCGTAGTGAGAGGCTGCCATGAACTTGGCGAGTGCTGGACGGCCAAGTATCCCATTGTAAGGCAATGGAATATCGGCAACGTCGAATGTGACCTTCTCAGTCCTGAAGTTTAGCTCGCTGCCAAATGTTACCGGCAGCGTGACCTTCCCCTTCGGCTTGCTCCTTCCCGGATTGATTCCTTGGAATGTGCCGGTCTCTTCGAGCTCGCTGTCAGGGATTTGGAGTTTTTGGAGTACAGCAGAGGAGATCAGGTTTAAGCCGGCCCCGCCGTCAACTAGCATCTTGGTGACTTTGAGGTTGCGGATAGTTGGTGATACCAACATCGGCAAACACCCGACCGCAGTTGTGCGATCAGGGTGATCCTCAATGTCGAAGATGATAGGCGTGCTGGACCACTTCAGAAGCTTGCGTGATTCGATAGGTGGTTCTGCTGCATTAACTTCCCGCACCCACTGTTTGAGTTGGCGGTGCGAGGTATGCAGAGAAGCACCACCGTCAACGCACAAGACCTCTGTGGCTTTCTGAAACTCCTGCTCACTGGTCTCAACATCATCCATGTCTTCGTCGTCGTCGTCGTCTTCATTGTTGTCGCGGCCGCGGGGAGGTCTGTCTCCTTGCCGCTGCTTGGCCTTACCGCGGCGTCCTCCTCGGCCGGCGCGCTTCTTGCCAGATTCTGCAGAGCCACCTTGGGCCCTCTCCTTGTCTCGCCGCTCGTACTCAGCCTTTTGCTGCTGGACAAGCTGCTCGACCTTTTTGCAGCTCTGGAGGTCATGGCCCTTGGTGCGGTGAATCTTGCAGTATTGCTTGTCGGAGCCGTCCTGCTTGTCGGCGGCTGCCACAGCCTGGCAGTTGGCGCACGCGGTAATCTCCTTGCCGGAGCTGCCAACTTTGGCCTTCTTGGCGCCACCTTCGCTGCTGGGCTGCTCAACGACTAGCACCTCTTTGCCTTTCTTCTTCCTGTTCCGCCGCCGATTTTTCTTTGCCGGGGCAATATCCTCACTGTCAGATCTTTCTGCTCCCGTCTTCTCTCCAGGGAGTCTCCTCCCTTCCTCAGCGCGTGCACACTTTTTGGCCAGGGCATATAGCTCACTGACGTCTCTGATCCTGCACATCGCCATCTCCTCCCGCATCCTGCGGTTACGCACGTTCTGATGAAACGCGCTGATGACCGCGGCGGGGTGGACGTCTGGGATGTTGTACTGTACACGGCTGAACCTCTGAATATACTTGCGTAGGGGCTCTCCTTCCTTCTGGACGAGCAGATGAAGATCACTCTCTTGGCCATGAGGTTTGTGGCCGCCTGTAAAGGCGCCGACAAACTGATGGCATAGATCAGCCCAGGAGGATATGGAGTTGTCCGGCAAGTGCATGAGCCAGGACCTGACATTGGGCTTGAGCACCAACGGGAAGTAGTTGGCAAGGATCTTGTCGTCCCGCCCCCCAGCAGCCTGCACCGCGATGGTGTAGATGCTGAGGAACTCCGACAGATGCGACTTGCCGTCGTACTTCTCTGGTACATCTGGTTTGAAGTTCTTCGTACTGGGCCACTGGACTTGCCGCAGCTCACGAGTGAACGCAGGGCAACCTACCGCGTACGGCAAGTCACCTGGTTCCCCTGGCGCATGCATGTCAACAGAGGGCCCAGCGCGCTGGTCTGATTGACGCCGCGCTTCTCTCCGGCGCTCGATGCGAGTACGAGCGTCTTCTTGTTGTCGTTCTTGAAGAACTTGGCGCTGATCGCGACGAGCTCGCGGATCTGACGACGCGGTGGAGTCGCTGTCGAGGTGGACCCGGCGAGTCGGCGATCTTGGCCTTCGGGGTGGAGAGTGCACAGTAGTTGCACCCCCACCAGTCTTGTCGTCTCTGGCTCGTGCCTGGCTGGCTTGCCGCGGCTGAGACGTGCTCGGCTGCCGTGGAGTGTCGCTGTTGGCGAAGCCGATGAGACTCTGGATAGTGGCCCTCCAGTCGTCGATCTTGTCCGCCACTGGAGGGTAGTCTAGGAGCAGCTGAGCTCGCGCCAAAGCTTCTGCTGCGGTGGCGGGTGGCGGTGGCGAACGGTGCGAGGAGCGGGATATGCTCGGACTTCTAACTACGTTAGAAGGAGTAGTATCTCGTCCAGGCGACCGTGTCTCGCTCGCGCCAGCAGGTTGACGTGCATGGTGGTCCTGAGCGCTCCGAGATCCGCCAGCTCGATCTTGATCTAGCGAACGCATGGTACCATGAGTACCATGACGCTGCCGGTCCCGCGCCTCCTGAGATGGGCGCGGTGCATGCACGGACGTCGAGGTCTTGGAGTGCGCCCGGTCATTGTGGGAGCCAGCTACGCCGCCGATGGGCAGCGCAGCCTTGTCCTGGGACCTGGCAGCACCGTGAGTTCCCTCGTCGATGCGTGTCCTTCCGCCGGTGCCTGCCCCACCAACCGTTTGCTCCGGCAGTGGCTGGCTCGGCGCGGACGGAGCAGCTGCCTCCGAAACTTTCTTCTTCGGCGGCATGTTGATGAAGATGATGAAGATCTAGCTCGCGAGAACGCCGGATCTGGTTCACACAACTTCGACGCCCCCTGCCTGGCGCGCCAAAGATGCCGGGGTGCTGATCCACGGGCACCTATGGGACCGGCAGGCCGGGTCCCTTTCGGTTCGGCGGGGGCGGAGATCGTGCAAAGAGCAAATCGAGGCGAAGCACGCAAGCGATTTACCCAGGTTCGGGCCGCACGGATGCGTAAAACCCTACTCCTGCTTTGTGGTTTTGTATTGATTTCTAGCTCGGGAGCGCGGAGTGCTACAGTACACACCAGCGGCTAGCAAGACCGAGCGTGAGTGTTCGAACTGGCTAACCCCCCTCTACGTTGCACACGGGCCTCCTTTTATATGCTCAAGGGGCTACCGACAGGTGGCAACGGAGGTAAAGGGCAAAAATGGAAAGGTGCTGTGGTAGGCACAGCTACCTGCTACAGTGTATCATACCTAACCCTGACGGCAGGGGACAAGGGTCTTAAATGCCCGTCTGTGTCGCCTAAACAGTGCGAAAAGGGACCGCCAGGGACGCCACCGTTCGCCACGATGGCGATCTTGTCAGCGCCGCTTGCCACCGCACGTCCCTAGCTGCACAGCCTTCCGCCACGTACGCCTGGAAGGGCCCCAGAGCGACACGTTGGTGGATGTGCTGGAGCACGGGCGCGGAGAGGTGGCTTGCCGCGGCAAGCGCCTTGCCGCGGTCGTTGTCTTGTTGCGTCCAGGAGCTTGTCGCTCACCGGGTCTTGCCGGAACGCGTGGTGCGCCGCGGCAAGTTCCTTGAAATACCTTGAGTGGCCTTTCCGGCAAGCTCCTCTTGCAGGGGTCTTGTCTTCTTGACTTGGACACTTTGTTCTTGAATGGCTCCAAAGGAACCACGGAGGATCTTGGCGGTCACCCGGCAAGCCTTGCCGCAGGATGCTGCGACTGCCCGTGCACAAGTTCGGGATACTAAGGTACCCCTACTCTAGTACACCGACAAAATGCAACTAGCTTCACGCATGGAGATTGACGGTGACAATGAGGAGATGGATCTTCAACCACCCCACTCCATTCATTGCCACTGATGGTCCTAGGGAGCTACAAGAGGAAGAAATGACTCAAATCGACCGCCGGATAAAAATCCTTCATTCCAAGTCATAGCCCGAGAGAGAGAAGAGAGGCATACTCGGGTGGTGAAGGAGTCGTCGCTAGAGGAGGAACAACTGGAAAGGTCTTTGAAGAAGACCATGGCGACCCCGATGGTAGGATGCGAGACGGTGAGAGCTAGGAAGCAAATGAGGAAGCGTCTATAGCTTAGGAAGGAAGGAAGGAAGGAGGGAACAGGGGAAATGTGACTTGTGGTCGGGGAGAAAAGGGGGTGGGGAAGGGGAGAGGGGGGCGGCGGTAGATATTTTGGCGGTAGGCCAAAATTTTGGAAATGTGGAGGGAAACTTTGTGCGCGGTACCGTCGGACCATTCACTTTGAAAGATTGTGTGCATCACAAATGATTCTTCTGCTTTACTCGTGTGGGATGAGTTAGATAATTCAAATTTTGGTGGAAATTTCCCCGGGTACATCATTGCATAATTTAACATCGCTTGCTAATTTGGGAACACAAAAGAGCGTACAGCAGACAGACCAGACTTACTAAATCGAACAATTTTAGTAATTAAACAGAGCCAGTTGACCTAAACATTGCTCTAACAAAAGACCAGCATTAAAAACAAAGCCTAAGTCCGCATAATTTTAAGAAATCCGCCGCCGCGCCGGCCTATGCATCGCCGGTGTGAGATGAGACATCTATGACTTGTCCTGGCGACATACCGCCGTTGGTGGACTCCGCGTCCCCCTGCTGAAGTCGACCGCATCTCATCCTTGTCCTCGTCCTTGTCCTCGGCGCCGCCCTCAAGGTTGTAGTACTCGTAGTAGTGGCTGCACCAGAGCTCGCGTTGGTACTCCATCGCTGATTCCTCAACGGACAAACTCTTCTCTACCTCGACCGCGGCCACGCGCAACTCCTCCTCCCGGCGCTCCTCGATCTCCGCCGTCTCCTGCATCTACAACTCCCGCTCGGCGACCTCATGAGGAAGCAGGTGGTCCATGGCCACCACCGCCTTTTCGGACGTGGGTTGCATGTTGGATTCTGAGGTGGCCTGGAATATCTTGGCATGTGCATCCTCGATCTTGGCGTGGATGGCCTCGACCCGGGCCAGGGTGACATCGGCGGCACGGACGGCAGCTCGAGCGCTCTCGGCTTTTGCAGCCGCCTTCGCAATAGCAGCTGCAACCGTCTCAGCTACTGCAGCTGCCCTTTCAGCTGTCGTAGATGCCCTCTCGGCAGAAGCGGCCGCGCTCAATGCGGATGCGGCGGCACACTCGGCGTAGGCGGCCGTGCTCTTGGCGCAAGCGGCGGCGCTCGGGGGGGACGCGGCCATCGTACGGGCCTTCACGAAGCGTTTCCACGGCGTCATTTTGCAAGAAGGGGGTGCAGGAATGGGGATCGAGATTCATGGATTCGGGGGTTGCCGGCACTGGAGCAAACGAGTCGGCGAAGCTTAAGGAGGAAGTCTTAAATAGACCCAGATATTTTCATCGCAAACTGTTCCTACAAAACAAATGTGTCTGATGTTGTAGATATTTTTTATTAGCTGTGAAAGATGAATTTGGATTAAAGTGGCAACGGATGGTGTTTTAAATGTACGAGAAAATGTGTAGTACTAATACAACTTTCATGTCAAATTTTGGAAAATTTCAGGGGTCATTTGACCTTTTAAGACATTTAAGTGATTTTCTAGCCATTTAATGACCGTAATTGAAATTTGAACTACATGTACATGCAACACCTAACCATAACGGTTTGAAAAGTCATATTTTGTGTACTTGTGTGCCATTTAATTCCATGTGCAGTAAACTGGAAGGAATTTTCAAACATATTGGTCTAATGGCTATGACACAATTAAGCATGGAGTGCCATGGCATTTAAATCCCAAAAGATAAAAAATATCAGAAACACATGAAACCTTGGTTGATGTAATGTCATGCCACCAAGATGATGTGGTAAAAAATTTGGCATGTTTGACAAAAGTTTGGACACACACCCCTCATAAACCGGAGCAACTCACTAGAAGACTCGTGGTTCCGAGAGGGAACAATGCATGTTTGATGACGAACGGGAGATATCTTCCTCTTACGGCCTTCAAATTTTTTCTACGTGTAACATGCACTAATTCAACTGTCATGTCAAATTTTGGAAAAATTCAGGGGTCATTTGACCTTTTGAAGACATTTAAGTGATTTTCTAGCCATTTAATGATCATAATTCAAATTAGAACTAGATGTACATGCAACGGCTAACCATAACGGTTTGGAAAATCATATTTGTGTACTTGTGTGCGATTTAATTCCATCTGCAGTAAATTTGAAGGAATTTTCAAACATATTGCTCTAACGGCTATGACACAATTAAGCATGTAGTGCCATGGCATTTAAATTACAAAATATATAAAAAATATCAGAAATACATGAAACCTTGGTTGATGTAATGGCATGCCACCAAGATGATGTAGTACAAAATTTGGCATGTTTGACGAAAGTTTGGACACACACCCCTCACAAACTGGAGCAACTCCCTAGAAGGCTCGTGGTTCCGAGAGGGAACAATGCATGTTTGATGACAAACGGTAGATAGCTTCCTCTTACGGCCTTCAAATTTTATCTACGTGTAGCATGCACTAATACAACTGTCATGTGAAAATTTGGAAAATTTCAGGGGTCATTTGACCTTTTGAAGATATTCAAGTGATTTTCTAGCCATTTAATGACCATAATTGAAATTTGAACTACATCTACATCCAACGGCTAACCATAACGGTTTCAAAAATCATATTTGTGTACTTGTGTGCGAGTTAATTCCATGTGCAGTAAATTAGAAGGAATTTTCAAACATATTGGTCTCACGACATGGACACATGCATATGTATGCATGGAGTGCCATGGCATTTTAATTCCAAAAAATTAAAAAATGATCAGAAAAACATGAAACCTTGCTTGATGTAATTTCATGCCATCAAGATGATGTGCTAAAAAAATGGCATGTTTAATTAAAGTTTGGACACACACCCCTCACAAAACGGAGCAACTCACTAGAAGGCTCGTGGTTCCGAGAGGGAACAATGCATGTTTGATGACGAACGGGAGATAGCTTCCCCTTACGGCCTTCAAATTTTTTCTACGTTTAACGTGCACTAATACAACTGTCATGTGAAATTTTGGAAAAATTTCAGGGGCTATTTGACCTTTTAAAGACATTTAAGTGATTTTCTAGCCATTTAAGGACCGTAATTCAAATCTGAACTACATCTACATGCAATGGCTTACCATAACGGTTTGAAAAATCATATTTGTGTACTTGTGTGCGAGTTAATTCCATGTGCAGTAAATTAGAAAGAATTTTCAAACATATTGGTCTCACGGCATGGACACATGCATGTAGTGTCATGGCATTTTAATTCCAATTTTTTGAAAAATGATCAGAAAAACATGAAACCTTGCTTGATGTAATGTCATGCCACCAAGATTATTTGGTACAAAATTGCCCTGTTTGACGAAAGTTTGGACACACCCCCCTCACAAACCGGAGCAACGCACTAGAAGGCTCGTGGTTCCGAGAGGGAACAATACATGTTTGATGACGAACGGGAGATAGCTTCCTCTGACGACCTTTAATTTTTTTACTACATTTAACGTGCACTAATACAACTGTCATGTGAAAATTTGGAAAATTTCAGGGGCCATTTGACCTTTTAAAGACATTTAAGTGATTTTTAGCCATTTAATGACTGTAATTCAAATTTGAACTACATCTACATGCAACGGCTAAGCATAACGGTTTGAAAAATCATATTTTGTGTACTTGTGTGCAAGTTAATTTCATGTGCAATAAATTAGAAGTAATTTTCAAACATATTGGTCTCACGGCATGGGCACATGCATGGAGTGCCATGGCATTTTAATTCCAAAAAATAAAAAAATGATCAGAAAAACATGAAATCTTGCTTGATGTAATGTTATGCCACCAAGATGATGTGGTAAAAAAGTTGGCTTGTTTGATGAAAGTTTGGACACACACCCTCACAAACCGGAGCAACTCACTAGAAGGCTCGAGAGGGAACAATGCATGTTTGATAATGAACGGGAGATAGCTTCCTCTTACGGCCTTTAAAATTTTTCTACCTTTAATGTGCACTACTACAACTGTCATGTGAAAAATTGGAAGATTCTAGGGGTCATTTGACCTTTTAAAGACATTTAAGTGATTTTCTAGCAATTTAATGACCGTAATTCAAATTTGAACTACATCTACATGCAACGGCTAACCATAACGGTATGAAAAATCATATTTTTGTGTACTTGTGTGCGAGTTAAAAAACATCAGACGATGTAAATATCTGGTGTTCAAAAAAGAAAATGTAAAGATCTGGCAAGACAACCGGACCCACACGATTGGCACACTATCTCGCGGCTCGAGGTTTGGTAGGTGAGTGGCGGGGGTCATTAATCAGACACGGTTCTGTAATGGAAACCTTTAGCTATTATGTTCACACACGGATTTTGCTGTGGGGATCGTGTGTAATTCAAACTACAGTACTCGTAAATTCCAGCGACCGTCGTGCGTACTGTTCCCGTCGATCTAGATTCCAGCAACCAATAAGTACTACCTTGCTCATGTCGTCCCGCTTGCATTCTCATCTACATCCTCCCCTCGCTCGCCCTCTCTCTCTCTCAAATCTCTGCCATGTCGTTGCCGGTCTGCCCACGCGTCGACGAGGACTCGCCACCCCCCGAGGACGCTCACTCGAATAGCAGCGACGAGGACCCCTACGCGCCGCCGGACGAGGTTACGCTGGACCCCCCCCCCAACTTTGGATTGGTTTTGGGGCCAGTACAATCTTTGTCTGTGAAAGTCGTTGTCACTGGCTGAGAAAGCCAGGCAAGTGGCATTCAAGAAGGAGATGGCGGAGGAGGAAGCCAGGTACCAGGCGGTCTGTGAAGCCCATGATGCTGCCTGGAAAAAGCAGGCGGCGGAGCTTTGGGGGTGGTCGCGTTGTCGTGTGGAGGAGGTGTACGAAGACGGTTACTTTGCGAGGAAGGTCAAAGGCACTGGGCGCCTCGTCGCTACATGGAGGTTGGCCAATAAGCTCTAGCGTGCCCCGACGAGGACCTCCGGTGGGCGCCCAACGAAATGGCAAGATCATTCACGCTCATGCGCCAGCAAGAGGCAGATCGGTACGTCAAGCGTTGCGAGGCGCGAGGAGGCGGAGTACTGCCTCCACACTGGGAAGACACCGCTGATACGTCTCCAACGTATCTATAATTTTTGATTGTTCCATGTTATTATATTATCATTCTTGGATTTTTTACAATCATTTTACAGTCATCTTATTTCATTTTTTGGGACTAACCTATTGACATAGTGCCAAGTGCCCGTTGTTGTTTTTTGCTTCTTTTTTATATCGCAGGAAAATTTCAGGGGTCATTTGACCTTTTGGAGACATTTAAGTGATTTTCTAGCCATTTAATGACCGTAATTCAAATTAGAACTAGATGTACATGCAACGGCTAACCATAACGGTTTGAAAAATCATATTTGTGTACTTGTGTGCGATTTAATTCCATCTGCAGTAAATTTGAAGGAATTTTCAAACATATTGCTCTAACGGCTATGACACAATTAAGCATGTAGTGCCATGGCATTTAAATTACAAAATATTTAAAAAATATCAGAAATACATGAAACCTTGGTTGATGTAATGTCATGCCACCAAGATGATGTAGTACAAAATTTGGCATGTTTGACGGAAGTTTGGACACACACCCCTCACAAACCGGAGCAACTCACTAGAAGGCTCGTGGTTCCGAGAGGGAACAATGCATGTTTGATGACAAACGATAGATAGCTTCCTCTTACGGCCTTCAAATTTTATCTTCGTGTAACATGCACTAATACAACTGTCATGTGAAAATTTGGAAAATTTCAGGGGTCATTTGACCTTTTGAAGATATTCAAGTGATTTTCTAGCCATTTAATGACCATAATTCAAATTTGAACTACATCTACATGCAACGGCTAACCATAACGGTTTCAAAAATCATATTTGTGTACTTGTGTGCGAGTTAATTCCATGTGCAGTAAATTAGAAGGAATTTTCAAACATATTGGTCTCATGACATGGACACATGCATATGTATGCATGGAGTGCCATGGCATTTTAATTTCAAAAAATTAAAAATGATCAGAAAAACATGAATCCTTGCTTGATGTAATTCCATGCCATCAAGATGATGTGGTAAAAATATTGGCATGTTTGACGAAAGTTTGGACACACACCCCTCACAAACCGTAGCAACTCACTAGAAGGCTCGTGGTTCCGAGAGGGAACAATGCATGTTTGATGACGAACGGGAGATAGCTTCCCCTTACGGCCTTCAAATTTTTTATACGTTTAACGTGCACTAATACAACTGTCATGTGAAAATTTGGAAAAATTCCAGGGGCTATTTGACCTTGTAAAGACATTTAAGTGATTTTCTAACCATTTAAGGACCGTAATTCGAATATGAACTACATCTACATGCAATGGCTAACCATAACGGTTTGAAAAATCATATTTATGTACTTGTGTGCGATTTAATTCCATGTGCAGTAAATTAGAAGGAATTTTAAAACATATTGGTCTCACGGCATGGACACATGCATGTAGTGTCATGGCATTTTAATTCCATTTTTTTTAAATGATCAGGAAAACATGAAACCTTGCTTGATGTAATGTCATGCCACCAAGATGATTTGGTACAAAATTGGCATGTTTGACAAAAGTTTGGACACACCCCCTGTCGGTGTCAAAACCGGCGGATCTCGGGTAGGGGGTCCCGAACTGTGCGTCTAGGCGGATGGTAACAGGAAACAAGAGACACAATGTTTTACCCAGGTTCGGGCCCTCTTGATGGAGGTAAAACCCTACGTCCTGCTTGATTAATATTGATGATATGGGTAGTACAAGAGTAGATCTACCACGAGATCAAGGAGGCTAAACCCTAGAAGCTAGCCTATGGTATGATTGTTGTATGTTGAGATTCTTGTCCTACGGACTATAACCCTCCGGTTTATATAGACACCGGCGAGGGTTAGGGTTACACAAAGTCGGTTACAATGGTAGGAGATCTAAATATCCGCATCGCCAAGCTTGCCTTCCACGCCAAGGAAAGTCCCATCCGGACACGGGACGAAGTCTTCAATCTTGTATCTTCATAGTCTAGGAGTCCGGCTGAAGGTATAGTCCGTCTATCCGAACACCCCCTAATCCAGGACTCCCTCAGTAGCCCCTGAACCAGGCTTCAATGACGATGAGTCCGGCGCACAGATTGTCTTCGGCATTGCAAGGCAGGTTCCTCCTCCAAGTTCTTCATAAAAGATTGTAAACACTAAGGGTAGTGTCCGGCTCTGCAAAATAAGTTTCCACATATTGCCATAGAGAGAATAATATTAACACAAATCTAATCTGCTGACGTGTTCCGTAGCGTGACATCACACTACGGCCAAGCCTTTATTCGAATCGTTTTCACTTCTCCACCTCAGCGCATTTTGCGAGGCGGTTTCCTTGGCACGTCTTGTCAAAGCAGAGATCGTGTCCCCTTTATTTATGGGATTCTCATCAATATGGACGTGGGTAACTCAATCGTGCCCGTTTAGCATGTTTTCTCGATTAAAGGCGAGTCCCAAACGGTCACAGGGAGAGCTCTTGGTATTCAACCTCTTATAAAGAGACCAAGGCCTTACTCCTTTTTTCCAATCTCATACGAGTTCGCCCGTCGCCTCGAGTTCCAACACCCTAGGCCCCAAATTCTAGGCGCTTCGGACCTTCGACAATGCCCGGCTCCGACCTTCAAGGCCGATGGATGTCCTCCTCCGTCACGGAGGAGGATGTGCTAAAGTTGAGAGAGGCTAAGTTCTTGACCGGCGAAATTCCGCATAGGTTGCCTGCTCAAGCGCAGTCGATTCCCAGTCCCCAGCTCGGTGAGAGCATGGTGTTCATGTCTCACTTCCTTCGGGGGTTAGGCTTCCCAATGGACCCCTTTGTGAGGGGGTTGTTGTTCTATTATGGGCTAGAATTTCACGACTTAGCTCCGGAGTCCATCCTCCATATTTCCTCATTCATCGTCGTGTGTGAAGCGTTCCTCCGTGTTACCCCTCACTTCGGATTATGTCTCAAGACTTTTAAGGTGGAGCCGAAGATGATCGAGGGATAGCACGCAGAGTGCGGAGGTGCTGTTATAAGTAAGAATGTTGATGCTCCATGGCCCGAGGGCTCCTTTCAAGAGGAGTTCGGCTTATGGCAACGGGAGTGGTTCTATATCACCGCTCCCAGGGGCACCAAATGGGTGGCGCCGCCTGCCTTTCGCTCGGGTCCCCCACAGCAGCTAGGGTCGTGGGTCAATAAAGGCCTAGACTGGGGGCCATCCCAGGACGTGCCTTTGTCGCAGGGCCGCATCAGGGATCTCTTAGAAAGAGGTCTCAGCTTGGTCAAAGTGACGCAAGTTATGCTGATCCGCCGAACACTGCCCGGCAAACGCTGCTCCCTTCGTCTATGGGAGTTTAATCCGGAGGGACCACGAGCTCTCCAACACTTTATGGGCGCAATGCCCGCGGAGATGTATAAACTGTTCTTCGGATCACAAGCAATATGTCCGGATTTGACCGAGGACGCAGGTCTGAGCTGCAATCGCCCGGATACTCAAGTAAGTAGCCTTGTGCCTGGACTCGTTATCCATATATTTGTCATAAACTTGCCCCTTAAAAGAGTTGTCCCTTTAAACAGGAGTGGATAGCGAAAGCAAAGCTGATAAGGTGTCTGGCTCCCCTCCCTGAGACCAGGCCGGATTCCATCTTGGTCAGGATGTTGAAGATTGTGCCTTTGAAGGAAAGTGAGGGAGGGGACAAGGCAGCTACGGCCTCCTCGAAGGAGGCTGTTCGGAGGGAAGGAACCAAAAATTCCTCTCCTCCGGGGAAGAAAAGGACTGCCTCTGAAAACCCGGAGGCTATAGCCTCCAAGCGGGGGGGAAAATCCTCGTCGGAGGGTCCTACGCCGGGGGATACCACGGCCGAACTATGCCCTCAAGGGGGCCAGCCCTCCAGCGAGTCGTAAGTAGAGAAAGATTATATTTTTGAGAGAAAGATCCGTGCTTTAAACCTGAGAAGATTAACCGAAATTTTACCTTGTAGTTCGGACCTCAGACCTTCTCAGCAGAGCTCGTCTTCGGGGGACCTTCTTCCGGAGATGATGGAGAGCGGGACGCCTCCCCTTGCCGTACCACCTAGCGAGGCGGGACCCTGAGGTGTCGTCACGGAGGGTTTCTCCGAATCCAGCAGGGGCGGAAGATAGCTATGTGGCCCCCCAAGGTTCTCCGCGTCCGGCCTTCGAAAGAGGCCATAGGACAAGTCCGGCACCGTCTGGTGCTCGGCCGGAGGAGCTAAAGAATCTGTTGGGGCAAGCTTCTATCTCAGAGGAGCACCGTGCATTGATGGGCACGGTGATTGAAAGGATTTCATCCACGGAAAGCGGATTGCACGAGGCCGTCAGAAGTTTACTGACGGGTTTTGAGGTACGTTAGATAATGTACACTTTTGTCAGTTGCGCATAAATAAGATGCGCCCTGTGTAGATAGTAGCCCCTAAGACTCTGTGCGTTGTCAGAAGTGACAGCGCGCAGAGGATCATAATCCCAGGTCTAAAATGTCGCCTTTGAATGTAGGTGGCGAGGTGTCTGGAATCGAGCCGAACTGATGATTTTGCCAAACCAAAGCGGCAACTTGACGTGGCAGATGCCGACATCGCGCTCGTCAACAAGCGGCTTGATGAGGCTCAAGGTATGTAATTCCTTGGGCGGCACCTGGTAAGAGGAGCTTTATGCCAATATCTTACAATGTGTGTGCTTGACACAGATGGTGTGGCCGCCGTGGAGAGTCTTCGGGCGGAACTTGCCCGAGCTAAGGAACAAGCTAGGGAAAGTGATGCGGCTGCCGAGAAGGCCCTTGAAGAGCTGAGAGCCGAACAGGCTGCTCACTGCCGAAGCAAGAAGGAGATGGCCGAGATGGCCGTGAAGTTAAAGAGCGCTGCTGACCGTTGCAAGCTTCTTGAGAAAGAAGACCGGGCGAGGCAGACGGACTTAGAGAAGGCCGTTGCTGATGCCAAGGACGCTCGCTCTGCGATGAGAGCTGCGAAGGAGGAGCTGCGTCAGGCCGGATAGATTGCGGCTTGAAAGCCCTTTATGCTGCGGAGGAAGTTTTGCGATCTGAAGTTTGCTCCGTTGGACCGGATGTGGAGTGTGGAGGACACCTATCTGGATTTGGCAGCGAGTGCTGCTGATGCAACCGAACACTTTCGAGATCAAGAAGATCGCAAAGTGGAAAAACTTTTCTGGTCGCAGTTCCACAATCCAGAGCATCCACTGGCGGTGGACGATCGTCTGGCTCAATGGGCCGAACTGAATAGGTTGTACGGACTCGCCATGAAGTGCGTCATGGGTCATTTGTGGCCGGGGAGATCGGAGCCGAAGAGTTATTTCAGCTTGGTGCAGCAATTTCTTGATGCGGTGCCACGTATCAATGCAATGAAGAGGTCAGCATGCATAGAGGGCGCACGGATTGCTCTTGCCCGTGTCAAGACATACTGGGCGGAGATGGAGACCACCGTTGTTGCATCCCGAGATTCGGACAAAAGCCGAATTCCCTCCGAGCACTATTTTCAGGAAGTCCTTGAAGGCGCTCGTGTAATAGAGACGCAGTGCTCGAAGGATGCTATGTTCTGATAGCATATTTAATTATAAAGCAGTATTTTGATGAATTGTAGTAGGCTTTTATACTTGTGCCTTCAAGTGTGTGGAACACCTCCTGTGCGGCCGTTTTAAGGTATATATATAAAATCTGAAAGATGGCAGTCGTTGGCTTCAGCCCCCACGCACATAGTGCGGGGGTGCTCGCAGAAGGCGCTTTTTCACACTTAATCCAACGTCTTGGTCCTACAAAGGAGGTGATGGCGCAGCGAGCTAGGCAACTGGACTATAATGCTTTAACACTTTCACTTAGCCATAGGAGCTTGACAGTGGGACTCTTTAGATAGCCCTTGGTGGCGACTGCGCTCGCCCGAATTCGGGGCGCGTATGTGCCTGGCCGGGAAACGGCCCTTCGTTAATGCGGAGGAATCCTATAGATTTCGGAGAGTCATCGAGTTGTTGCCCGGTCTCACGCTATATCATGACAGTCGGTTTTCGGCTTTCTCTACTGAGGTGCTCGCCTGGCCGAACCGGGGCACAATCGCAGTAGTTCTCCTGGTGCCGCCTTAGCCGATAAGAGCAGAACGTAAGGCGGCCGAACACAGGAGCCGGGCAACCCAACATTTGACCAAAATCATGATTCGGAGCTGATGCATATAAGGCCAAACTCGCGACGCCGAACACTCCCTAAGGTATTCGGTCTTTATGAGAGCGGGCGAAGTAACGCTCTTAGGTATAAGCCCCTAGTGTCCAGGTACGCGCAGGAATTCTGACGTGGCCACATGCCAAGACGCCAGCCTCCTCCTTGGTTATAGAACCAGGGGATATGTATCAACAAGAGACAGTAAAAAAGGTTTACGCAAGGTCTTAATCTAAAAAGAATCCTTGGAACGGGTCCCTACTACACGTCTGCGCCTGTGTCTCCGTTGTGCCGTATCCTGGACGGGTGCAGCACGATGTTCATCTGTAAAAGAGAGGAACTAAGTTGAAAAAAGGGTGTGCCGAACAAAAGTTATATTAAACAAAGTATAAAGTAAAGTATGTAAAATTGAGCTTTATTGTCTCTTATATGTGCGGAGCCCCTAGGGCAGGGGTATGTGGCCACTAAGCCATTAGCAAAGATACTTTTATGCCGGGCTCGTCTATCCGTGTCTGTGGTCTTAATGACCTGTTCGGATGTTTTGGCTGGTGAAGCCATTGTATTGTGGGGCTATTAAAGAGGCCGTACAATCCTCCGCCCGGGGGAGGCGCACTCAATGCTTCCCCTTCAAGGAGATGATGCCTCGTGGACCGGGCATCTTAAGCGTGAGAGATGCATAATGCGGTATTGCGTTAAAGCGGGCGAAAGCTTCGCGTCCCAGCAGTGCTTGATAGTGACTTGAGAATGGGACGATGTGGAAAGTCAGCTTTTCGCGGCGGAAGTTATCGATAGAGCCGAATATAACTTCGAGCCAGAGAAAACCCATGCAATGGGTGTCCGGACCAGGCGTTACCCCTTGAAAGGAGGTTTTGCTGTGGCGAATTCTTGTTGGGTCTATCCCCATGTGACGGATTGTGTCCTGATATATCAGGTTTAGTCCACTGCCACCGTCCATGAGGACATTTGAAAACTGGAGTCCGCCAATTATTGGATCGAGTACCAAGGCAGTCCAGCCTGCGTTCCTGATACTTCAAGAATAATCCAGATGATCAAAGATGATTGGTTTTGACAACCAGTGGCGGGGCCCCTTTGGGATAGGTCGTGTGGCCCGTACCTTTATGGGCGTCATACGTTTTGTTATGTGAAGTAAGTTTACTGTTTTTACTTCTTGTGGGAAATTCTTTTGTTTCCTGGTGCTCTGCTTTTGGGGTTCGTCTTCGTCCTCACTTGGTGTGTCGAGCCCCTTGTGTTCGGCGTTGAGTCTGCCGGATTGCTTGAAAACCCAACAATCTCTGTGGGTATGGTTAGCAGGCTTTCCGGGAGTACTGTGTATTTGACATATCCTGTCCAAGATTTTGTTTAGGTTGGATAAATCATCTCTGTTATCCTGGAGGGGCGGCTTTTTCTGATTCTGCCGTGAGCTTTTGAATCTGGCGCTGACTGCCGTGCTCTTCGGACTGTTTTCCTTAGTCCGGCGACGATCCTTGTTGCGTTGTGGTTTTCCGTTTCCATCCCTGGTTTCGGATGTACTTGGGTCACTGGTGCTACATCTTGCTAACCAGCTGTCCTCTCCTGCGCAAAAGCGGGTCATGAGGCTTGTTAATGCGGCCATTGTTCTTGGCTTCTCTTGGCCGAGGTGTCTGGCGAGCCATTCGTCTCGGACATTGTGCCTGAAAGCTGCTAGGGTTTCGGTGTCCGGACAGTCGACTATCTGATTCTTCTTAGTAAGAAATCTATTCCAGAACTGCCGAGCTGACTCTCCGGGCTGTTGTGTTATGTGACTGAGATTGTCTGCATCCGGAGGGCGGACATAGGTCCCTTGAAAATTTGCTCGGAAAGCGTCCTCGAGCTCTTCCCAACTTCCAATTGTGTTTTCAGGAAGGCTTTTAAGCCAATGCCGGGCTGGTCCTTTAAGCTTGAGGGGTAAATATTTGATGGCGTGGAGGCCGTCTCCTCTAGCCATATGTATGTGGAGGATGTAATCCTCGATCCACACTCCAGGGTCTGTTGTTCCATCATATGCCTCTATGTTTACGGGTTTGAATCCCGCTGGAAATTCATAATCCAGGACCTCATCGGTGAAACATAGAGGGTGTGTTGCGCCCCTGTATTTGGGTGTGCCAGATTCTGATGATGGCTTTATTGCATTGCTTACGAGAGCTTGCTTTCTTGGCCCGTAAATGGACCTGGCTGGGCCATCTTTTTGATGCGAATCCTTAAGTGGGTCGCATGCCGGCTTAAGTGCGGCGCCGCTTGCCGCTTTATGCTGGCCATGGGGTCGTCTATCCGACCGTGTGGCTTTCTTACTTTTTGAATGCGAGGGCTCTAAGGCCTCTTCGTCGAATTCAGGCAGTAGCTTTTGCTTCGGATAGCTTTTAGCGCGGCGACTGTCGCCGTATTTGTCTGCGGTATTGATTACTTTACTCCATCTGATCCTGAGTGCATCTTCCGCAGTTTTTAGCTTCCGCTTCTGCTTTTTCAGGCTGCGTGCGGTTGCAACGAGCCTCTTGTGGAGGTTCTTCTTCTCCGTGGGCTTATCCGGCGTAAGGTCGTCCGGAATGCCATTTTCGCCGGGGGCGGGATGTTCGGTTTCTTTATCCGGGCTGCCCTGTTCGGACGGTTGCTCTAAGGCATGCTCGTCGTCTGCCGGCTCATCCTGCTCTATGGCTGGGTCTGTATCGAGGCGGGGATTGGGTCGGCGTTTACGCTGACGCTTTGATTGTTTTTCGAGGGATCGATCCTTCGTTCCATCCCCGTGTTCCTCGTTGTCGCTTCCTTTAGGGGTGTCCACCATGTACACATCATAAGATGAGGTGGCTGTCCAATGCCCTATAGGCGTTGGTTCATCTACGTCTCCTGCATCGTCGTCCATGTCGTCGATGTCTTCGGAGTCGAAGTTGAGCACGTCGTTTAAATTATCGACGGTGGCTACCAAATGGGTGGTGGGTGGGTTTTGAATTTCTTCATCATCCGTATCCCATCCTTAGTGACCGTAGTCCGGCCAGGGCTCTCCTGATAAAGAGAGAGACTTTAGTGACTTCAGGATGTCGCCAAAGGGCGAGTGCTGAAAGATGTCCGCGACGGTGAACTCCATGATCGGCGCCCAATCGGATTCGATTGGCAGGTGCGCAGAGGGCTCGGAGTCTGGAGAGGAATCCGCCTCCTCAGAGTCACGGGCCATGCGGAGTGCGGGGCTGGTGTTCGGCTCGATCGCCTTTGAGATCGCAGCCCCCGAGGTGGTGTCCAACCACTCATCCTCGATCGGCGCGATAGGCTCCGAATTAAGGGTCGGAACCAACGCGTGTGCGGCCTCCAGGACATTGTTCGGCGGCAGAGCTAGATCATGCCCATCGAGACAGTGCGGCGCACTTGGCTGTGGCTTGAATCCGTCGAAGATCAAGTCCCCGCGGATGTCAGCCATGTAGTTTAAACTTCCAAACCTGACCTGATGGCCAGGGGCGTAGCTTTCGATCTGCTCCAGGCGGCCAAGCAAATTGGCCCGCAGTGCGAAGCCGCCGAAGACGAAGATCTGTCCGGGGAGAAAAGTCTCACCCTGGACCGCATCGTCGTTGATGATCAAAGGAGCCATCGGGCCTAAGAGTGACGACACAGAGGAACTCGCAATGAAAGCACCAATGTCAGTGTCAAAACCGGCGGATCTCGGGTAGGGGGTCCCAAACTGTGCGTCTAGGCGGATGGTAATAGGAAACAAGGGACACAATGTTTTACCCAGGTTCGGGCCCTCTTGATGGAGGTAAAACCCTACGTCCTGCTTGATTAATATTGATGATATGGGTAGTACAAGAGTAGATCTACCACGAGATCAAGGAGGCTAAACCCTAGAAGCTAGCCTATGATATGATTGTTGTATGTTGAGATTCCTGTCCTACGGACTAAAACCCTCCGGTTTATATAGACACCAGAGAGGGTTAGGATTACACAAAGTCGGTTACAATGGTAGGAGATCTAAATATCCGCATCGCCAAGCTTGTCTTCCACGCCAAGGAAAGTCCCATCCGGACACGGAACGAAGTCTTCAATCTTGTATCTTCATAGTCCAGGAGTCCGACTGAAGGTATAGTCCGGCTATCCGAACACCCCCTAATCCAGGACTCCCTCACCCCCTCACAAACCGGAGCAACTCACTAGAAGGCTCGTGGTTCCGAGAGGGAACAATGCATGTTTGATGATGAACGGGAGATAGCTTCCTTTGACGACCTTTAATTTTTTTACTACATTTAACGTGCACTAATACAACTGTCATGTGAAAATTTGGAAAATTTCAGGGGTCATTTGACCTTTTAAAGACATTTAAGTGGTTTTTAGCCATTTAATGACTGTAATTCAAATTTGAACTACATCTACATGCAACGGCTAAGCATAACGGTTTGAAAAATCATATTTTGTGTACTTGTGTGCAAGTTAATTTCATGTGCAGTAAATTAGAAGTAATTTTCAAACATATTGGTCTCACGGCATGGGCACATGCGTGGAGTGCCATGGCATTTTAATTCCAAAAAATAAAAAAATGATCAGAAAAACATGAAATCTTGCTTGATGTAATGTCATGCCACCAAGATGATGTGGTAAAAAAGTTGGCTTGTTTGACGAAAGTTTGGACACACTGTTGGGGAACGTTGCAGAAAACAAAAAATTTCCTACGGTTTCACCAAGATCCATCTATGAGTTCATCTAGCAACGAGTGGTTGGATGCATCTACGTACCTTGTAGATCGCGAGCGGAAGCGTTCAAAGAACGGGGATGAGGGAGTCGTACTCGACGTGATCCAAATCACCGGAGATCCTAGCACCGAACGGATGGCACCTCCGCGTTCAACACACGTACGGTCAGCGTAACGTCTCCTCCTTCTTGATCCAGCAAGGGGAAAGGAGAGGTTGAGGAAGATGGTTCCAGCAGCAGCACGACGGCGTGGTGGTGATGGAGCTGCAGTACTCCGGCAGGGCTTCGCCAAGCTCTATGGAGAAGGAGGAGGTGTTGGAGAGGGAGAGGGAGGCACCAATGGCGTAGGAGCGGTCCGTTTCCCCCCCCCCCCAAGCTCGGCGCGAAGGAGCTGAGGGAGAACTACTATCTGTTCTGGTCGGCGGAGACGCGCGCGCATCCGCGCACAAAGGTTCTCCCCGCCGCCGCTTGGAAGAAGGCTCCGAATGGGTACCCCTTCTTCGCATTGTTCTTCTATTGCGGGCTCTGCCCGCCCTTCTCTGATTTCTTCTGCGACATCATGAACACCTATGGATTCCATCTCCTTGACTTCACCCCCAACGCCGTCCTGACAATGGTAGTTTTCGCACACCTCTGCGAAAACTTTGTCGGAGTCCTTCCCAACGTAGCCCTCTTCCGCCACTTTTTCATACCCCGAGTAGAGAGAGGAGAGCCTCTATCTGGCGGGATTGCCTGGATCTCAAGGCCCGGCAAGAAAGAGACCTATCTGGAGGGAGAATTCCGCGGCAAGTGGGAGGAGTGGAGAGCTGATTGGTGCTGGATTGACGAGGAGAGCCCGCAGCCATTTACCATCCGACGCCGAGCCCCAGTAGCACGCGGCAGCGATTGGAGTGACATGGCTCCGGAGGACGCCAGGCTGAAGATTGCCGTCACCAGGATCCTGCGCCTGAGGCTTGCCGGGCTTACTGTTGGCGCAGACTTCCTTCGCCGCCGCATCGCCCCCCTGCAGGAACGGGGGAGGCCCACTTGGGAGTTCAAGAACGCGGCAGACATCATGAGGCTGCGGCCAGGCCTCAATTACAACTTCACAGTCCTGGAGCTCAACGCAATGCTGCAGGAGCTGTTCAAATATGACCCCAGCATCCCGAGGTGTTCAAGTTGCCGGGGGGCGTCGTGCCTTTGTGCAACAATTCCGCGCTCGACCGCATCCGTGCAATGATGCCGGAGTGCGACTCGCACGGGATTGTGCCAACTTGGCAGGAGCCTGCAGACGACGTCGTGCAGCAATTCTTCGACGACTTGGTGGAAGTGCCAATCCGCCTCGACGAGAAGGACGGCCTCACCCGTGACACCACGGATGCGGAGATGGCGCTCATCGCCACTAGGCTGGAGAAGGCAGCGGCAGCCGCAGCCACGGGCGAGTTCGGGTTCACTGTGGAGGAGGCCGATGCAGCAGAAGCGGCAAGCCGTGCCGAGCGAGGGGAGCCTGCCGGCAAGAAGGCACTTGCCGGGCAAGACACCGAGCCGAGCGAGCCCGCCAAGGACACGAGCGGCTCGTTGCAAATCGACTCTTCTTCCACCTCGTCTTCAGACAGCCCACCAGAAGCAGAGCCTCCATCCCCACCAAGAAGGCGTCTTCGCAAGGTTGTGATGTGGCGGAGCGGCAAGCGGGCCAACAGTCGCCACGCCGCGTGACATGCTTGACCACGGCAAACACCGTTGCCGCGGGAGCGCCTCATGCTACGACGGCAACTGGAGCGGAGTCTAGCCGGACCACCGCTTCAGTCACTGCCGCTACTCACGCCGCGCCGACAGCCGGAGCGGGGTCGTCTCAGACCGCCGCCACTGCTCCCGCCAAGTGGCCAAGGGAAGCTTCTCCTCCGCCTCCTCGCGCCGGGCGCACGCCAGGCTTCGACTTCTCCGCGTTAAGCTCCGACGAGGAAGAAGAAGAAGAGTAAGCTTCTCTTGTTGTACTTGCATTTCTTCAACTCTTGCTGTTGGTCTTGTTTCTCACTTGCTTTTTTCCTGAATCTGTTCCTCTTTAGGACTCTGGCCCAGAGAATGGCAAAGAGAGCTAAGGCCCCGGTGATCATCATCGAGGACGAGCCCACTGCGACAACAGGTGGCGCGCCCGAGACAACCTTGCCGGAGCCGGCGACTTTCCTCCATAGCAGCCCCCAGCGTAAGTGTGTGAATTATTTTCCGCGGCGAGGCGCGCATGGGTACTTGTCTTTGCTGATATCTGCTTGTTGACTTGTGTAGGAGCCGAGCAGCCCCACCAGGAGCCAAGGGAGAATCCCCCGACAAGGGAGAATTCTCCGGCAAGGGAAGGCTTCCCGGTGAGGGAGAAGTCTCCGGCAAGGGAGGGTTCTCCGGCGAGGGACAGCGCCAGCGGCCCCCCGACGATGGAGACCACGACCGCAGAGCCTGGTGCAGGTACTCCCCTTGCTTCAAAACTTCTCTTGGATCCTTCTTTTCTTGATCTTTATGGGTTTCTGCTGGATTCTGTTTGACTCTTCTCCCCTTTTCCGGCCGTCAGATCTATCCGCTGCGGAGCAGATGGAGACAGAGGTCGCCACCGACGAAGCAGCCGGTGTTGGAGACTCCACCGGCGCAGAGGCCGCCAAGGCTGACGCCGCAGCAACTGGCGAGGAATCTAGCGATCGTACTGACGGCCTAGAGGCCGCAGGAGCGCCAGGCGCTACACCGACCGCCGACCCATCCGCCGAAGCCGCAGCGCCAAGTTCCAAGGAGCCCCAGCCGGGCGTTTATTTGAAGGCCGGCGACGACGTCTTCATCAATCTTCCCTGGGCATCAAGCTCCAGAGCGCCGGTCGAGGGGGAGGTCTTCGACGGAGAAGTGCTCGCCTCCGCGGGGCTGAAGCTGGTCGACGCACCAAGCAGCAGCAGCAACGAGCCCGAAGAAGAGCGGCTGCTGCGCAGGTTGATGTCGCTCTACCGCGCGCGACAAGCCAAGCTGGAGTCCCGCGAGGCGCTTGTCGCGAAGGCGGGAGCAGACATTGAAAAGCGCGCGGACGAGCTCGGGGGTTTCCACCGGGAAGCCCTCCGATCCCTGGCGGAGGAGCGGGAGCAGCTCGCTGAAGCGCGGAAGGCCTTTCTCCTCGAGAAGGCTGAAGCCGAAGAGCACCAGCGACTTGCCGCTGTGAAGCTAGCCGCGGAAGAGGGCGAGCTGGCGCAGCGGAAGGTCAATCTCGACGCCCACGAGGAGGAGCTTGCCTCGCGCGAGGAGAAGCTTGGCGGAGCCCTCAAGCAAGCGGAGGACGCTGCCGCCGCCGCCGAGGCCGCCAAGGAGGAGTTGAAGATGAAGGTGGCGCGGCTGGAGGCCGATCTCTCCGAGAAGGGCAAGGAGCTCAGCGTCGCCAAGGCCTCCAACGTGGATCTTGAGTTGAAGCTAACCACTTTGACCAAGACTCTGGACAGCGCCAAGAAGCGGGAGGCGGCCTTGAAGGAGGAAATCAAGGCCGACAAGGCGCTGCTGGAGAGCGCTGCCACCACCCAGAACACCTTCAGGGAGACTGTGACGCACTGGACGGAGAGTCTGGTGAACGCCGCCACAGATATCGACAAGGAGCTGGCGCAGCTGGGGATGGAAGATCTTGGGTATCCCTCCGACGACAACCTCCAGCCCAGCGCCAAGCTCGTCCTATTCTTCAAGGGCGTGGCGACGGCCCTTCAGCGACTCCGAGAGAGGATCCCCAAGCAACTAGCTGACGAGTCACGCGAGATCTGCGCAGGAGCCCTCGAGAAAGTGTTGATGAAGGTGGCCTTTCGCAATCCGGGCCTCCGCCTCACCAACATCCTCAGGCCTTGCCACCAGAAGCTGATCTGGAGGAGCTCAAGGCCCTTGTCACACCCATTGTGGACAAGGTGAGCGGGATCAAGCGGGTCGAAGGCGATCGTGTAGATTAGGCCGCTCATTTCTTCTTTTCTTGTCGCTGCCCATCATGTCATGAAAACAATCTGTTAGAGCTGCGACAAGCTATCTTTGTAATGTAACTTGATTGTGGGCAATGATTGCAATGTTACTCCCTTTACTTGATTCCTCCCTTTGTATGTTTTTGCCCTACGCTTTTAGGGAACTTGCCGGTGCAGGCACCTGAGCCGCGAGCGCTGAGTGCGGAACGTCAGCAGCCTGCTGGCGGTGCCGCTACCGGCAAGAAATCTTGTTGCAACTAGTTGCAGCTCACTTAAGTTGCTGAGCGAACTCGAAACAAAGTAAGGGCGCTAGCGGCTCACTTAAGTTGCTGAGCGGACTCGAAGCAAAGTAAGGGCGCTAGCAGCTCACTTAAGTTGTTGAGCGGACTCGAAACAAAGTAGGGGCGCAACTAGCTATGAGTTGGTTCCTCCGCGCACAGGTTTCCCATACAAAGTGTGGTCGTTCAAGGGAGATAACTTAAAATTTAAAAAAATTGATTGCTCAAACTTTGGCAACTTAGCTTTTCTGTTGTTTGCTGTTGTTTGCTTCCCGGCAAGGCGAAACTTTCTTGAACGACGCCTGGCCCATACCATCCATCGTCTTCTCCTTTCCCCCCCGGCAAACTTGTGGGCGAGGGGAACCTTGCTTTCAAAAGGAAGAAGAGACAATACAGATATGGAGCTTTACGGCTCGTTATTGCTTACCGTGGAGTAGGTGCTGCACAAAGTGTCAGATCATATATGCCAGAAAATAGAAAGTATGAAATTGACAAAATGTGCGGAGCACATGAGCTTTACTTATGCACGGGATCTGCGCCCGGCTTTGTACAAAGGATTACATGCAACAGCGGCAAGACTTGCACAAAAGGTGGTTGCTGGAACAGGTTCCGACAACCGCGCCTTATGGGTAAAACTTACGAAGATGCTCAATGTTCCAGGAGTTGCTCACTGGAATGCCATCTTCGGTCTCAAGGCGGACAGCGCCAGGCCTAGTGACTCGTTTCACCCGGTAAGGGCCTTCCCACTTCGGCATCAACTTGTTGGAATTCCTGGCGGACTGAACGCGCCGAAGAACAAGGTCGCCTTCCTCGAGACTTCTGGCGTTAACTTTGCGGCTATGGTAGCGGCGCAAAGCTTGCTGGTAGCGAGCAGCTCGCACAGCAGCCTGAAGACGGTCTTCCTCAAGGAGCAGCGCGTCATCTTGTCGCAACCGCTCTTGCTCGAGCTCATCATAAGCGAGCACTCGAGGTGACCCGTATACGAGTTCCGTGGGGATAACTGCCTCTGCTCCATAGACTAGAGCAAAAGGTGTCTGTCCAGTGGCTCGATTTGGCGTCGTTCTGATCGACCAAAGAACCACCGGCAGCTCCTCGATCCAGTTTCTTCCGCACTTGTGCAGCCTGTCGAAAGTTCTGGTCTTGACCCCGCGCAGCACTTCAGCATTTGCCCTCTCCGCTTGACCGTTGCTTCTCGGGTGAGCAACAGAAGCGAAGCAGACCTTGGCGCCAAGATCTTGGACGTACTGCGTGAAGGTGCGGCTCGTAAATTGCGTGCCGTTGTCGGTGATTATCCTGTTAGGGATTCCGAAGCGGCAAACAATCGACCTGAAGAACTTGACTGCTGACTGTGCTGTCACCTTCCTCACTGGTTCCACTTCCGGCCACTTTGTGAACTTGTCAATTGCAACGTACAAGTACTCAAAGCCCCCGACAGCTCGGGGAAAGGGGCCGAGGATGTCGAGCCCCCAGACCGAGAATGGCCAGGATAAAGGGATCGTCTGGAGAGCTTGAGCTGGTTGGTGTATCTGCTTGGAATGAAACTGACACGCTTCACACTTGGTTACTTGTGCAGTTGCATCCTGGAGGGCTGTTGGCCAGAAGAAACCTTGCCGGAAAGCTTTACCGACAAGTGCTCTTGCGCCAATGTGGTGACCACATATGCCTCCATGTATTTCTGCCAACAGCTTTTGTCCATCTTCCCGGGGAATACACTTCAATTTCACACCGTTGAGTCTTCTTCTGTATAGTGTCTTGTCGACAAACTGGTACATACTTGACTGCCGGGCTACTCTCTCCGCTTCTTCTTGCTCTTCGGGAAGTCCTCCTGTCTGAAGGAAATGGACAATCTGCTGTGCCCATGCTGGAGCTTGTGGCTCGACAACAAGGACTAAAGGAAAATCTGCTGCTGCGGGAACATCCGCTTCCACGGCAAGAACCTGCGGCTCTGCCAGAGCTTGACGTTCCCCGACAAGCTTGCCGGAGCAAAACTTGTTGGGAGCTTCTGCTTCAACGGAACAAACCCTAGGGCTTGCCGGAGCATCTTGCTTCTCAGCGCTCTTGGTGTTGATCTTGGAGACTGCTGCGGGAATATCCGCTTCTACGGCAAGAACCTGCGGCTCTGCCGGAGCGTGACGTTCCCCGGCAAGCTTGCCGGAGCAAAACTTGTCGGGAGCTCCTGCTTCAACGGAACAAACCCTAGGGTCTGCCAGAGCAGACTGCTCGTCAGCACTCTTGGCGTTGATCTTGGGGACCTTCTTGGCGGCGGCTTCGGGAAGCTCTGCCGGCAAATAGTCACCAGAAACCAAATTCCTCTTCTTGCTCTGTCCAGTTGATGGCATTACGGACGGCTGAGTTAGCTTGAGCACAAAGATCCCTGGTTCCACAGGTAACTTAAGTGCGGCACACTTTGACAGGCCATCTGCAATAGCGTTCTGAGCTCTTGGAACATGCTCCATT
Source organism: Triticum urartu (assembly GCF_056163025.1). Taxonomy (NCBI): domain Eukaryota; kingdom Viridiplantae; phylum Streptophyta; class Magnoliopsida; order Poales; family Poaceae; genus Triticum; species Triticum urartu. The sequence goes on from NC_141873.1 coordinate 556,581,686, forward strand.
TGTAGGCCGTCAAAGTGTTCTTCTAGCTTTCTCACTTCGTTGACGTAAGCTTCCATCAACAGACTCTGATAACTCTTGTTTACTTGGCGGACGACAAGCTGTGAGTCACCCCTGACAATGAGCTTCTTGATCCCAAGGTCTGCCGCGATCCGGAGACCGGCAAACAAGCCCTCATATTCTGCAGTATTGTTCGTTGCTTGCTCCTTGGGGAAGTGCATCTGGACTACGTACTTGAGGTGCTCACCGGTGGGTGCGACAAGCAGCACGCCAGCGCGGGCGCCTTGTAGCGAAAAGGCACCATCAAAGTACATCAGCCACTCTTTGCTTGCTTCCTTGTCGGGGATGCTCGTTTCTGGAATTTCTTCATCTGGTGTTGGCGTCCATTCTGCTATGAATTCTGCCAATGCTCTGCTCTGGATAGTTGAAGTGCTTTCAAACTTGAGGCCAAAGCTTGACAGTTCCAGTGCCCACTCAACAATCCTGCCTGTCGCTTCTGGATTCTGCAGTATCCTCTTCAGCGGAAAGCGAGTGACAACTGTGATCTCATGTGCTTGGAAGTAATGGCGCAGCTTTCTCGAGGCCATGAGAAGGCCGAAAAGCAATTTCTGCACACCAGAGTACCTTGACCTAGCCCCCTGCAGAAGGGAACTAACAAAGTAAACTGGGCGCTGCACCATCTTCTTGTGTATCTCGTCGTGTATCTGCGCAGATCCATCTTTGTCGGGACCAGAGCTTGTCGGGGAAGCTCCCCGCTTGTCGCTGGATGCGCTTGCCGCGGTTGCTGGCTCATCATCTGCCTCCCTCTCTGCTACTAACGCAGCACTAACCACTTGATTGGTTGCCGCTATGTACAGCAGCAACTTCTCTTGTGGCTTAGGTGCGACAAGTATTGGAGGGGAGGACAGGTATCTCTTCAGGTCTTGCAGCGCAGCCTCCGCTTCCGGAGTCCATTTCATTGGACCTGCCTTTTTCAATAATTTGAAAAACGGCAGGGCGCGCTCATCAGACCAAGAGATAAACCTGCTGAGAGCAGCCACGCAACCGGCAAGTTTCTGTACATCCTTGACACGCTTTGGTGCTTCAATCTGCTCAATAGCCTTGATCTTGTCGGGATTGGCTTCAATTCCCCGCTGAGACACGAAGAACCCGAGAAGCTTGCCGGAGGGAACTCCAAAGACACACTTCTCTGGGTTGAGCTTGAGGCTGATCTTGCATAGATTTGCAAAGGTCTCGTCTAAATCTTGAATCAAGGTTGCTCTGTCCTTGCTCTTGACCACTATATCATCCATGTAGGCTTCCACATTTCTGTGTATTTGTGGCTCAAGAGCAACATGGACTACTCTTGCAAATGTCGAACCAGCATTTTTTAATCCGAAAGGCATCCGTACGAAACAGTACGTGCCACATGGAGTAATAAATGCGGTCTTCTCCTCATCCTCTTCTGCCATGAAGATCTGATGATATCCTGAGTATGCGTCAAGAAATGAAAGCAAATCACATCCGGCTGTGGAGTCAACAATCTGGTCAATGCGCGGCAAAGGAAATGGGTCTTTGGGACAAGCTTTGTTAACATCGGTAAAATCGATACAAAGTCTCCATTTCCCGTTTGCCTTGCGCACGACTACAGGATTGGCCAACCACGTGGGATGGAGCACTCCTCTGACAAGGCCTGCTGCTTCCAGTTTCTTGATCTCTTCTGCAATGAATTCTTGGCGCTCCACTGCCTGCTTCCTGACTTTCTGCTTGACGGGCCGCGCATGGGGACAAACGGGAAGGTGGTGCTCAATCACTTTCCTGGGAACACCGGGGATGTCAGACGGCTGCCATGCAAACACGTCGACATTCGCCCGCAGGAAAGCAACGAGCGCGCTTTCCTATTTAGGGTCGAGCGTGGCACTGATGGTGAAGGTACCACCAGTGCCGTCCTCCTTGGCGGATACCTTCTTCGTCTCTGGCGGAGCTGCCATCGTCTTCTTGCACTTGCCGGTGGAGCTCGATGGTGCGTCCTCGACGGCAACGCAGCACTCCGAAGAGGTGCGCTTGCCGGAGTGGGCATCTGAACTCTTGCCGGACTTGGTCTTCTTCCCCCCGGGAGCTTCAGCGGCAAGTGGATTGCGATCTGCCGTGGCTGCTGCTTCCCGGTAGATCTTGTCGGCACAGATAAGAGCATCCTTCTTGTCGCCGGGGACAGAAATGACGCTTATCGGGCCTGGCATCTTCAGCATGTTATATGCGTAGTGAGAGGCTGCCATGAACTTGGCGAGTGCTGGACGGCCAAGTATCCCATTGTAAGGCAATGGAATATCGGCAACGTCGAATGTGACCTTCTCAGTCCTGAAGTTTAGCTCGCTGCCAAATGTTACCGGCAGCGTGACCTTCCCCTTCGGCTTGCTCCTTCCCGGATTGATTCCTTGGAATGTGCCGGTCTCTTCGAGCTCGCTGTCAGGGATTTGGAGTTTTTGGAGTACAGCAGAGGAGATCAGGTTTAAGCCGGCCCCGCCGTCAACTAGCATCTTGGTGACTTTGAGGTTGCGGATAGTTGGTGATACCAACATCGGCAAACACCCGACCGCAGTTGTGCGATCAGGGTGATCCTCAATGTCGAAGATGATAGGCGTGCTGGACCACTTCAGAAGCTTGCGTGATTCGATAGGTGGTTCTGCTGCATTAACTTCCCGCACCCACTGTTTGAGTTGGCGGTGCGAGGTATGCAGAGAAGCACCACCGTCAACGCACAAGACCTCTGTGGCTTTCTGAAACTCCTGCTCACTGGTCTCAACATCATCCATGTCTTCGTCGTCGTCGTCGTCTTCATTGTTGTCGCGGCCGCGGGGAGGTCTGTCTCCTTGCCGCTGCTTGGCCTTACCGCGGCGTCCTCCTCGGCCGGCGCGCTTCTTGCCAGATTCTGCAGAGCCACCTTGGGCCCTCTCCTTGTCTCGCCGCTCGTACTCAGCCTTTTGCTGCTGGACAAGCTGCTCGACCTTTTTGCAGCTCTGGAGGTCATGGCCCTTGGTGCGGTGAATCTTGCAGTATTGCTTGTCGGAGCCGTCCTGCTTGTCGGCGGCTGCCACAGCCTGGCAGTTGGCGCACGCGGTAATCTCCTTGCCGGAGCTGCCAACTTTGGCCTTCTTGGCGCCACCTTCGCTGCTGGGCTGCTCAACGACTAGCACCTCTTTGCCTTTCTTCTTCCTGTTCCGCCGCCGATTTTTCTTTGCCGGGGCAATATCCTCACTGTCAGATCTTTCTGCTCCCGTCTTCTCTCCAGGGAGTCTCCTCCCTTCCTCAGCGCGTGCACACTTTTTGGCCAGGGCATATAGCTCACTGACGTCTCTGATCCTGCACATCGCCATCTCCTCCCGCATCCTGCGGTTACGCACGTTCTGATGAAACGCGCTGATGACCGCGGCGGGGTGGACGTCTGGGATGTTGTACTGTACACGGCTGAACCTCTGAATATACTTGCGTAGGGGCTCTCCTTCCTTCTGGACGAGCAGATGAAGATCACTCTCTTGGCCATGAGGTTTGTGGCCGCCTGTAAAGGCGCCGACAAACTGATGGCATAGATCAGCCCAGGAGGATATGGAGTTGTCCGGCAAGTGCATGAGCCAGGACCTGACATTGGGCTTGAGCACCAACGGGAAGTAGTTGGCAAGGATCTTGTCGTCCCGCCCCCCAGCAGCCTGCACCGCGATGGTGTAGATGCTGAGGAACTCCGACAGATGCGACTTGCCGTCGTACTTCTCTGGTACATCTGGTTTGAAGTTCTTCGTACTGGGCCACTGGACTTGCCGCAGCTCACGAGTGAACGCAGGGCAACCTACCGCGTACGGCAAGTCACCTGGTTCCCCTGGCGCATGCATGTCAACAGAGGGCCCAGCGCGCTGGTCTGATTGACGCCGCGCTTCTCTCCGGCGCTCGATGCGAGTACGAGCGTCTTCTTGTTGTCGTTCTTGAAGAACTTGGCGCTGATCGCGACGAGCTCGCGGATCTGACGACGCGGTGGAGTCGCTGTCGAGGTGGACCCGGCGAGTCGGCGATCTTGGCCTTCGGGGTGGAGAGTGCACAGTAGTTGCACCCCCACCAGTCTTGTCGTCTCTGGCTCGTGCCTGGCTGGCTTGCCGCGGCTGAGACGTGCTCGGCTGCCGTGGAGTGTCGCTGTTGGCGAAGCCGATGAGACTCTGGATAGTGGCCCTCCAGTCGTCGATCTTGTCCGCCACTGGAGGGTAGTCTAGGAGCAGCTGAGCTCGCGCCAAAGCTTCTGCTGCGGTGGCGGGTGGCGGTGGCGAACGGTGCGAGGAGCGGGATATGCTCGGACTTCTAACTACGTTAGAAGGAGTAGTATCTCGTCCAGGCGACCGTGTCTCGCTCGCGCCAGCAGGTTGACGTGCATGGTGGTCCTGAGCGCTCCGAGATCCGCCAGCTCGATCTTGATCTAGCGAACGCATGGTACCATGAGTACCATGACGCTGCCGGTCCCGCGCCTCCTGAGATGGGCGCGGTGCATGCACGGACGTCGAGGTCTTGGAGTGCGCCCGGTCATTGTGGGAGCCAGCTACGCCGCCGATGGGCAGCGCAGCCTTGTCCTGGGACCTGGCAGCACCGTGAGTTCCCTCGTCGATGCGTGTCCTTCCGCCGGTGCCTGCCCCACCAACCGTTTGCTCCGGCAGTGGCTGGCTCGGCGCGGACGGAGCAGCTGCCTCCGAAACTTTCTTCTTCGGCGGCATGTTGATGAAGATGATGAAGATCTAGCTCGCGAGAACGCCGGATCTGGTTCACACAACTTCGACGCCCCCTGCCTGGCGCGCCAAAGATGCCGGGGTGCTGATCCACGGGCACCTATGGGACCGGCAGGCCGGGTCCCTTTCGGTTCGGCGGGGGCGGAGATCGTGCAAAGAGCAAATCGAGGCGAAGCACGCGAGCGATTTACCCAGGTTCGGGCCGCACGGATGCGTAAAACCCTACTCCTGCTTTGTGGTTTTGTATTGATTTCTAGCTCGGGAGCGCGGAGTGCTACAGTACACACCAGCGGCTAGCAAGACCGAGCGTGAGTGTTCGAACTGGCTAACCCCCCTCTACGTTGCACACGGGCCTCCTTTTATATGCTCAAGGGGCTACCGACAGGTGGCAACGGAGGTAAAGGGCAAAAATGGAAAGGTGCTGTGGTAGGCACAGCTACCTGCTACAGTGTATCATACCTAACCCTGACGGCAGGGGACAAGGGTCTTAAATGCCCGTCTGTGTCGCCTAAACAGTGCGAAAAGGGACCGCCAGGGACGCCACCGTTCGCCACGATGGCGATCTTGTCAGCGCCGCTTGCCACCGCACGTCCCTAGCTGCACAGCCTTCCGCCACGTACGCCTGGAAGGGCCCCAGAGCGACACGTTGGTGGATGTGCTGGAGCACGGGCGCGGAGAGGTGGCTTGCCGCGGCAAGCGCCTTGCCGCGGTCGTTGTCTTGTTGCGTCCAGGAGCTTGTCGCTCACCGGGTCTTGCCGGAACGCGTGGTGCGCCGCGGCAAGTTCCTTGAAATACCTTGAGTGGCCTTTCCGGCAAGCTCCTCTTGCAGGGGTCTTGTCTTCTTGACTTGGACACTTTGTTCTTGAATGGCTCCAAAGGAACCACGGAGGATCTTGGCGGTCACCCGGCAAGCCTTGCCGCAGGATGCTGCGACTGCCCGTGCACAAGTTCGGGATACTAAGGTACCCCTACTCTAGTACACCGACAAAATGCAACTAGCTTCACGCATGGAGATTGACGGTGACAATGAGGAGATGGATCTTCAACCACCCCACTCCATTCATTGCCACTGATGGTCCTAGGGAGCTACAAGAGGAAGAAATGACTCAAATCGACCGCCGGATAAAAATCCTTCATTCCAAGTCATAGCCCGAGAGAGAGAAGAGAGGCATACTCGGGTGGTGAAGGAGTCGTCGCTAGAGGAGGAACAACTGGAAAGGTCTTTGAAGAAGACCATGGCGACCCCGATGGTAGGATGCGAGACGGTGAGAGCTAGGAAGCAAATGAGGAAGCGTCTATAGCTTAGGAAGGAAGGAAGGAAGGAGGGAACAGGGGAAATGTGACTTGTGGTCGGGGAGAAAAGGGGGTGGGGAAGGGGAGAGGGGGGCGGCGGTAGATATTTTGGCGGTAGGCCAAAATTTTGGAAATGTGGAGGGAAACTTTGTGCGCGGTACCGTCGGACCATTCACTTTGAAAGATTGTGTGCATCACAAATGATTCTTCTGCTTTACTCGTGTGGGATGAGTTAGATAATTCAAATTTTGGTGGAAATTTCCCCGGGTACATCATTGCATAATTTAACATCGCTTGCTAATTTGGGAACACAAAAGAGCGTACAGCAGACAGACCAGACTTACTAAATCGAACAATTTTAGTAATTAAACAGAGCCAGTTGACCTAAACATTGCTCTAACAAAAGACCAGCATTAAAAACAAAGCCTAAGTCCGCATAATTTTAAGAAATCCGCCGCCGCGCCGGCCTATGCATCGCCGGTGTGAGATGAGACATCTATGACTTGTCCTGGCGACATACCGCCGTTGGTGGACTCCGCGTCCCCCTGCTGAAGTCGACCGCATCTCATCCTTGTCCTCGTCCTTGTCCTCGGCGCCGCCCTCAAGGTTGTAGTACTCGTAGTAGTGGCTGCACCAGAGCTCGCGTTGGTACTCCATCGCTGATTCCTCAACGGACAAACTCTTCTCTACCTCGACCGCGGCCACGCGCAACTCCTCCTCCCGGCGCTCCTCGATCTCCGCCGTCTCCTGCATCTACAACTCCCGCTCGGCGACCTCATGAGGAAGCAGGTGGTCCATGGCCACCACCGCCTTTTCGGACGTGGGTTGCATGTTGGATTCTGAGGTGGCCTGGAATATCTTGGCATGTGCATCCTCGATCTTGGCGTGGATGGCCTCGACCCGGGCCAGGGTGACATCGGCGGCACGGACGGCAGCTCGAGCGCTCTCGGCTTTTGCAGCCGCCTTCGCAATAGCAGCTGCAACCGTCTCAGCTACTGCAGCTGCCCTTTCAGCTGTCGTAGATGCCCTCTCGGCAGAAGCGGCCGCGCTCAATGCGGATGCGGCGGCACACTCGGCGTAGGCGGCCGTGCTCTTGGCGCAAGCGGCGGCGCTCGGGGGGGACGCGGCCATCGTACGGGCCTTCACGAAGCGTTTCCACGGCGTCATTTTGCAAGAAGGGGGTGCAGGAATGGGGATCGAGATTCATGGATTCGGGGGTTGCCGGCACTGGAGCAAACGAGTCGGCGAAGCTTAAGGAGGAAGTCTTAAATAGACCCAGATATTTTCATCGCAAACTGTTCCTACAAAACAAATGTGTCTGATGTTGTAGATATTTTTTATTAGCTGTGAAAGATGAATTTGGATTAAAGTGGCAACGGATGGTGTTTTAAATGTACGAGAAAATGTGTAGTACTAATACAACTTTCATGTCAAATTTTGGAAAATTTCAGGGGTCATTTGACCTTTTAAGACATTTAAGTGATTTTCTAGCCATTTAATGACCGTAATTGAAATTTGAACTACATGTACATGCAACACCTAACCATAACGGTTTGAAAAGTCATATTTTGTGTACTTGTGTGCCATTTAATTCCATGTGCAGTAAACTGGAAGGAATTTTCAAACATATTGGTCTAATGGCTATGACACAATTAAGCATGGAGTGCCATGGCATTTAAATCCCAAAAGATAAAAAATATCAGAAACACATGAAACCTTGGTTGATGTAATGTCATGCCACCAAGATGATGTGGTAAAAAATTTGGCATGTTTGACAAAAGTTTGGACACACACCCCTCATAAACCGGAGCAACTCACTAGAAGACTCGTGGTTCCGAGAGGGAACAATGCATGTTTGATGACGAACGGGAGATATCTTCCTCTTACGGCCTTCAAATTTTTTCTACGTGTAACATGCACTAATTCAACTGTCATGTCAAATTTTGGAAAAATTCAGGGGTCATTTGACCTTTTGAAGACATTTAAGTGATTTTCTAGCCATTTAATGATCATAATTCAAATTAGAACTAGATGTACATGCAACGGCTAACCATAACGGTTTGGAAAATCATATTTGTGTACTTGTGTGCGATTTAATTCCATCTGCAGTAAATTTGAAGGAATTTTCAAACATATTGCTCTAACGGCTATGACACAATTAAGCATGTAGTGCCATGGCATTTAAATTACAAAATATATAAAAAATATCAGAAATACATGAAACCTTGGTTGATGTAATGGCATGCCACCAAGATGATGTAGTACAAAATTTGGCATGTTTGACGAAAGTTTGGACACACACCCCTCACAAACTGGAGCAACTCCCTAGAAGGCTCGTGGTTCCGAGAGGGAACAATGCATGTTTGATGACAAACGGTAGATAGCTTCCTCTTACGGCCTTCAAATTTTATCTACGTGTAGCATGCACTAATACAACTGTCATGTGAAAATTTGGAAAATTTCAGGGGTCATTTGACCTTTTGAAGATATTCAAGTGATTTTCTAGCCATTTAATGACCATAATTGAAATTTGAACTACATCTACATCCAACGGCTAACCATAACGGTTTCAAAAATCATATTTGTGTACTTGTGTGCGAGTTAATTCCATGTGCAGTAAATTAGAAGGAATTTTCAAACATATTGGTCTCACGACATGGACACATGCATATGTATGCATGGAGTGCCATGGCATTTTAATTCCAAAAAATTAAAAAATGATCAGAAAAACATGAAACCTTGCTTGATGTAATTTCATGCCATCAAGATGATGTGCTAAAAAAATGGCATGTTTAATTAAAGTTTGGACACACACCCCTCACAAAACGGAGCAACTCACTAGAAGGCTCGTGGTTCCGAGAGGGAACAATGCATGTTTGATGACGAACGGGAGATAGCTTCCCCTTACGGCCTTCAAATTTTTTCTACGTTTAACGTGCACTAATACAACTGTCATGTGAAATTTTGGAAAAATTTCAGGGGCTATTTGACCTTTTAAAGACATTTAAGTGATTTTCTAGCCATTTAAGGACCGTAATTCAAATCTGAACTACATCTACATGCAATGGCTTACCATAACGGTTTGAAAAATCATATTTGTGTACTTGTGTGCGAGTTAATTCCATGTGCAGTAAATTAGAAAGAATTTTCAAACATATTGGTCTCACGGCATGGACACATGCATGTAGTGTCATGGCATTTTAATTCCAATTTTTTGAAAAATGATCAGAAAAACATGAAACCTTGCTTGATGTAATGTCATGCCACCAAGATTATTTGGTACAAAATTGCCCTGTTTGACGAAAGTTTGGACACACCCCCCTCACAAACCGGAGCAACGCACTAGAAGGCTCGTGGTTCCGAGAGGGAACAATACATGTTTGATGACGAACGGGAGATAGCTTCCTCTGACGACCTTTAATTTTTTTACTACATTTAACGTGCACTAATACAACTGTCATGTGAAAATTTGGAAAATTTCAGGGGCCATTTGACCTTTTAAAGACATTTAAGTGATTTTTAGCCATTTAATGACTGTAATTCAAATTTGAACTACATCTACATGCAACGGCTAAGCATAACGGTTTGAAAAATCATATTTTGTGTACTTGTGTGCAAGTTAATTTCATGTGCAATAAATTAGAAGTAATTTTCAAACATATTGGTCTCACGGCATGGGCACATGCATGGAGTGCCATGGCATTTTAATTCCAAAAAATAAAAAAATGATCAGAAAAACATGAAATCTTGCTTGATGTAATGTTATGCCACCAAGATGATGTGGTAAAAAAGTTGGCTTGTTTGATGAAAGTTTGGACACACACCCTCACAAACCGGAGCAACTCACTAGAAGGCTCGAGAGGGAACAATGCATGTTTGATAATGAACGGGAGATAGCTTCCTCTTACGGCCTTTAAAATTTTTCTACCTTTAATGTGCACTACTACAACTGTCATGTGAAAAATTGGAAGATTCTAGGGGTCATTTGACCTTTTAAAGACATTTAAGTGATTTTCTAGCAATTTAATGACCGTAATTCAAATTTGAACTACATCTACATGCAACGGCTAACCATAACGGTATGAAAAATCATATTTTTGTGTACTTGTGTGCGAGTTAAAAAACATCAGACGATGTAAATATCTGGTGTTCAAAAAAGAAAATGTAAAGATCTGGCAAGACAACCGGACCCACACGATTGGCACACTATCTCGCGGCTCGAGGTTTGGTAGGTGAGTGGCGGGGGTCATTAATCAGACACGGTTCTGTAATGGAAACCTTTAGCTATTATGTTCACACACGGATTTTGCTGTGGGGATCGTGTGTAATTCAAACTACAGTACTCGTAAATTCCGGCGACCGTCGTGCGTACTGTTCCCGTCGATCTAGATTCCAGCAACCAATAAGTACTACCTTGCTCATGTCGTCCCGCTTGCATTCTCATCTACATCCTCCCCTCGCTCGCCCTCTCTCTCTCTCAAATCTCTGCCATGTCGTTGCCGGTCTGCCCACGCGTCGACGAGGACTCGCCACCCCCCGAGGACGCTCACTCGAATAGCAGCGACGAGGACCCCTACGCGCCGCCGGACGAGGTTACGCTGGACCCCCCCCCCAACTTTGGATTGGTTTTGGGGCCAGTACAATCTTTGTCTGTGAAAGTCGTTGTCACTGGCTGAGAAAGCCAGGCAAGTGGCATTCAAGAAGGAGATGGCGGAGGAGGAAGCCAGGTACCAGGCGGTCTGTGAAGCCCATGATGCTGCCTGGAAAAAGCAGGCGGCGGAGCTTTGGGGGTGGTCGCGTTGTCGTGTGGAGGAGGTGTACGAAGACGGTTACTTTGCGAGGAAGGTCAAAGGCACTGGGCGCCTCGTCGCTACATGGAGGTTGGCCAATAAGCTCTAGCGTGCCCCGACGAGGACCTCCGGTGGGCGCCCAACGAAATGGCAAGATCATTCACGCTCATGCGCCAGCAAGAGGCAGATCGGTACGTCAAGCGTTGCGAGGCGCGAGGAGGCGGAGTACTGCCTCCACACTGGGAAGACACCGCTGATACGTCTCCAACGTATCTATAATTTTTGATTGTTCCATGTTATTATATTATCATTCTTGGATTTTTTACAATCATTTTACAGTCATCTTATTTCATTTTTTTGGGACTAACCTATTGACATAGTGCCAAGTGCCCGTTGTTGTTTTTTGCTTCTTTTTTATATCGCAGGAAAATTTCAGGGGTCATTTGACCTTTTGGAGACATTTAAGTGATTTTCTAGCCATTTAATGACCGTAATTCAAATTAGAACTAGATGTACATGCAACGGCTAACCATAACGGTTTGAAAAATCATATTTGTGTACTTGTGTGCGATTTAATTCCATCTGCAGTAAATTTGAAGGAATTTTCAAACATATTGCTCTAATGGCTATGACACAATTAAGCATGTAGTGCCATGGCATTTAAATTACAAAATATTTAAAAAATATCAGAAATACATGAAACCTTGGTTGATGTAATGTCATGCCACCAAGATGATGTAGTACAAAATTTGGCATGTTTGACGGAAGTTTGGACACACACCCCTCACAAACCGGAGCAACTCACTAGAAGGCTCGTGGTTCCGAGAGGGAACAATGCATGTTTGATGACAAACGATAGATAGCTTCCTCTTACGGCCTTCAAATTTTATCTTCGTGTAACATGCACTAATACAACTGTCATGTGAAAATTTGGAAAATTTCAGGGGTCATTTGACCTTTTGAAGATATTCAAGTGATTTTCTAGCCATTTAATGACCATAATTCAAATTTGAACTACATCTACATGCAACGGCTAACCATAACGGTTTCAAAAATCATATTTGTGTACTTGTGTGCGAGTTAATTCCATGTGCAGTAAATTAGAAGGAATTTTCAAACATATTGGTCTCACGACATGGACACATGCATATGTATGCATGGAGTGCCATGGCATTTTAATTTCAAAAAATTAAAAATGATCAGAAAAACATGAATCCTTGCTTGATGTAATTCCATGCCATCAAGATGATGTGGTAAAAATATTGGCATGTTTGACGAAAGTTTGGACACACACCCCTCACAAACCGTAGCAACTCACTAGAAGGCTCGTGGTTCCGAGAGGGAACAATGCATGTTTGATGACGAACGGGAGATAGCTTCCCCTTACGGCCTTCAAATTTTTTATACGTTTAACGTGCACTAATACAACTGTCATGTGAAAATTTGGAAAAATTCCAGGGGCTATTTGACCTTGTAAAGACATTTAAGTGATTTTATAACCATTTAAGGACCGTAATTCGAATATGAACTACATCTACATGCAATGGCTAACCATAACGGTTTGAAAAATCATATTTATGTACTTGTGTGCGATTTAATTCCATGTGCAGTAAATTAGAAGGAATTTTAAAACATATTGGTCTCACGGCATGGACACATGCATGTAGTGTCATGGCATTTTAATTCCATTTTTTTTAAATGATCAGGAAAACATGAAACCTTGCTTGATGTAATGTCATGCCACCAAGATGATTTGGTACAAAATTGGCATGTTTGACAAAAGTTTGGACACACCCCCTGTCGGTGTCAAAACCGGCGGATCTCGGGTAGGGGGTCCCGAACTGTGCGTCTAGGCGGATGGTAACAGGAAACAAGAGACACAATGTTTTACCCAGGTTCGGGCCCTCTTGATGGAGGTAAAACCCTACGTCCTGCTTGATTAATATTGATGATATGGGTAGTACAAGAGTAGATCTACCACGAGATCAAGGAGGCTAAACCCTAGAAGCTAGCCTATGGTATGATTGTTGTATGTTGAGATTCTTGTCCTACGGACTATAACCCTCCGGTTTATATAGACACCGGCGAGGGTTAGGGTTACACAAAGTCGGTTACAATGGTAGGAGATCTAAATATCCGCATCGCCAAGCTTGCCTTCCACGCCAAGGAAAGTCCCATCCGGACACGGGACGAAGTCTTCAATCTTGTATCTTCATAGTCTAGGAGTCCGGCTGAAGGTATAGTCCGTCTATCCGAACACCCCCTAATCCAGGACTCCCTCAGTAGCCCCTGAACCAGGCTTCAATGACGATGAGTCCGGCGCACAGATTGTCTTCGGCATTGCAAGGCAGGTTCCTCCTCCAAGTTCTTCATAAAAGATTGTAAACACTAAGGGTAGTGTCCGGCTCTGCAAAATAAGTTTCCACATATTGCCATAGAGAGAATAATATTAACACAAATCTAATCTGCTGACGTGTTCCGTAGCGTGACATCACACTACGGCCAAGCCTTTATTCGAATCGTTTTCACTTCTCCACCTCAGCGCATTTTGCGAGGCGGTTTCCTTGGCACGTCTTGTCAAAGCAGAGATCGTGTCCCCTTTATTTATGGGATTCTCATCAATATGGACGTGGGTAACTCAATCGTGCCCGTTTAGCATGTTTTCTCGATTAAAGGCGAGTCCCAAACGGTCACAGGGAGAGCTCTTGGTATTCAACCTCTTATAAAGAGACCAAGGCCTTACTCCTTTTTTCCAATCTCATACGAGTTCGCCCGTCGCCTCGAGTTCCAACACCCTAGGCCCCAAATTCTAGGCGCTTCGGACCTTCGACAATGCCCGGCTCCGACCTTCAAGGCCGATGGATGTCCTCCTCCGTCACGGAGGAGGATGTGCTAAAGTTGAGAGAGGCTAAGTTCTTGACCGGCGAAATTCCGCATAGGTTGCCTGCTCAAGCGCAGTCGATTCCCAGTCCCCAGCTCGGTGAGAGCATGGTGTTCATGTCTCACTTCCTTCGGGGGTTAGGCTTCCCAATGGACCCCTTTGTGAGGGGGTTGTTGTTCTATTATGGGCTAGAATTTCACGACTTAGCTCCGGAGTCCATCCTCCATATTTCCTCATTCATCGTCGTGTGTGAAGCGTTCCTCCGTGTTACCCCTCACTTCGGATTATGTCTCAAGACTTTTAAGGTGGAGCCGAAGATGATCGAGGGATAGCACGCAGAGTGCGGAGGTGCTGTTATAAGTAAGAATGTTGATGCTCCATGGCCCGAGGGCTCCTTTCAAGAGGAGTTCGGCTTATGGCAACGGGAGTGGTTCTATATCACCGCTCCCAGGGGCACCAAATGGGTGGCGCCGCCTGCCTTTCGCTCGGGTCCCCCACAGCAGCTAGGGTCGTGGGTCAATAAAGGCCTAGACTGGGGGCCATCCCAGGACGTGCCTTTGTCGCAGGGCCGCATCAGGGATCTCTTAGAAAGAGGTCTCAGCTTGGTCAAAGTGACGCAAGTTATGCTGATCCGCCGAACACTGCCCGGCAAACGCTGCTCCCTTCGTCTATGGGAGTTTAATCCGGAGGGACCACGAGCTCTCCAACACTTTATGGGCGCAATGCCCGCGGAGATGTATAAACTGTTCTTCGGATCACAAGCAATATGTCCGGATTTGACCGAGGACGCAGGTCTGAGCTGCAATCGCCCGGATACTCAAGTAAGTAGCCTTGTGCCTGGACTCGTTATCCATATATTTGTCATAAACTTGCCCCTTAAAAGAGTTGTCCCTTTAAACAGGAGTGGATAGCGAAAGCAAAGCTGATAAGGTGTCTGGCTCCCCTCCCTGAGACCAGGCCGGATTCCATCTTGGTCAGGATGTTGAAGATTGTGCCTTTGAAGGAAAGTGAGGGAGGGGACAAGGCAGCTACGGCCTCCTCGAAGGAGGCTGTTCGGAGGGAAGGAACCAAAAATTCCTCTCCTCCCGGGAAGAAAAGGACTGCCTCTGAAAACCCGGAGGCTATAGCCTCCAAGCGGGGGGGAAAATCCTCGTCGGAGGGTCCTACGCCGGGGGATACCACGGCCGAACTATGCCCTCAAGGGGGCCAGCCCTCCAGCGAGTCGTAAGTAGAGAAAGATTATATTTTTGAGAGAAAGATCCGTGCTTTAAACCTGAGAAGATTAACCGAAATTTTACCTTGTAGTTCGGACCTCAGACCTTCTCAGCAGAGCTCGTCTTCGGGGGACCTTCTTCCGGAGATGATGGAGAGCGGGACGCCTCCCCTTGCCGTACCACCTAGCGAGGCGGGACCCTGAGGTGTCGTCACGGAGGGTTTCTCCGAATCCAGCAGGGGCGGAAGATAGCTATGTGGCCCCCCAAGGTTCTCCGCGTCCGGCCTTCGAAAGAGGCCATAGGACAAGTCCGGCACCGTCTGGTGCTCGGCCGGAGGAGCTAAAGAATCTGTTGGGGCAAGCTTCTATCTCAGAGGAGCACCGTGCATTGATGGGCACGGTGATTGAAAGGATTTCATCCACGGAAAGCGGATTGCACGAGGCCGTCAGAAGTTTACTGACGGGTTTTGAGGTACGTTAGATAATGTACACTTTTGTCAGTTGCGCATAAATAAGATGCGCCCTGTGTAGATAGTAGCCCCTAAGACTCTGTGCGTTGTCAGAAGTGACAGCGCGCAGAGGATCATAATCCCAGGTCTAAAATGTCGCCTTTGAATGTAGGTGGCGAGGTGTCTGGAATCGAGCCGAACTGATGATTTTGCCAAACCAAAGCGGCAACTTGACGTGGCAGATGCCGACATCGCGCTCGTCAACAAGCGGCTTGATGAGGCTCAAGGTATGTAATTCCTTGGGCGGCACCTGGTAAGAGGAGCTTTATGCCAATATCTTACAATGTGTGTGCTTGACACAGATGGTGTGGCCGCCGTGGAGAGTCTTCGGGCGGAACTTGCCCGAGCTAAGGAACAAGCTAGGGAAAGTGATGCGGCTGCCGAGAAGGCCCTTGAAGAGCTGAGAGCCGAACAGGCTGCTCACTGCCGAAGCAAGAAGGAGATGGCCGAGATGGCCGTGAAGTTAAAGAGCGCTGCTGACCGTTGCAAGCTTCTTGAGAAAGAAGACCGGGCGAGGCAGACGGACTTAGAGAAGGCCGTTGCTGATGCCAAGGACGCTCGCTCTGCGATGAGAGCTGCGAAGGAGGAGCTGCGTCAGGCCGGATAGATTGCGGCTTGAAAGCCCTTTATGCTGCGGAGGAAGTTTTGCGATCTGAAGTTTGCTCCGTTGGACCGGATGTGGAGTGTGGAGGACACCTATCTGGATTTGGCAGCGAGTGCTGCTGATGCAACCGAACACTTTCGAGATCAAGAAGATCGCAAAGTGGAAAAACTTTTCTGGTCGCAGTTCCACAATCCAGAGCATCCACTGGCGGTGGACGATCGTCTGGCTCAATGGGCCGAACTGAATAGGTTGTACGGACTCGCCATGAAGTGCGTCATGGGTCATTTGTGGCCGGGGAGATCGGAGCCGAAGAGTTATTTCAGCTTGGTGCAGCAATTTCTTGATGCGGTGCCACGTATCAATGCAATGAAGAGGTCAGCATGCATAGAGGGCGCACGGATTGCTCTTGCCCGTGTCAAGACATACTGGGCGGAGATGGAGACCACCGTTGTTGCATCCCGAGATTCGGACAAAAGCCGAATTCCCTCCGAGCACTATTTTCAGGAAGTCCTTGAAGGCGCTCGTGTAATAGAGACGCAGTGCTCGAAGGATGCTATGTTCTGATAGCATATTTAATTATAAAGCAGTATTTTGATGAATTGTAGTAGGCTTTTATACTTGTGCCTTCAAGTGTGTGGAACACCTCCTGTGCGGCCGTTTTAAGGTATATATATAAAATCTGAAAGATGGCAGTCGTTGGCTTCAGCCCCCACGCACATAGTGCGGGGGTGCTCGCAGAAGGCGCTTTTTCACACTTAATCCAACGTCTTGGTCCTACAAAGGAGGTGATGGCGCAGCGAGCTAGGCAACTGGACTATAATGCTTTAACACTTTCACTTAGCCATAGGAGCTTGACAGTGGGACTCTTTAGATAGCCCTTGGTGGCGACTGCGCTCGCCCGAATTCGGGGCGCGTATGTGCCTGGCCGGGAAACGGCCCTTCGTTAATGCGGAGGAATCCTATAGATTTCGGAGAGTCATCGAGTTGTTGCCCGGTCTCACGCTATATCATGACAGTCGGTTTTCGGCTTTCTCTACTGAGGTGCTCGCCTGGCCGAACCGGGGCACAATCGCAGTAGTTCTCCTGGTGCCGCCTTAGCCGATAAGAGCAGAACGTAAGGCGGCCGAACACAGGAGCCGGGCAACCCAACATTTGACCAAAATCATGATTCGGAGCTGATGCATATAAGGCCAAACTCGCGACGCCGAACACTCCCTAAGGTATTCGGTCTTTATGAGAGCGGGCGAAGTAACGCTCTTAGGTATAAGCCCCTAGTGTCCAGGTACGCGCAGGAATTCTGACGTGGCCACATGCCAAGACGCCAGCCTCCTCCTTGGTTATAGAACCAGGGGATATGTATCAACAAGAGACAGTAAAAAAGGTTTACGCAAGGTCTTAATCTAAAAAGAATCCTTGGAACGGGTCCCTACTGCACGTCTGCGCCTGTGTCTCCGTTGTGCCGTATCCTGGACGGGTGCAGCACGATGTTCATCTGTAAAAGAGAGGAACTAAGTTGAAAAAAGGGTGTGCCGAACAAAAGTTATATTAAACAAAGTATAAAGTAAAGTATGTAAAATTGAGCTTTATTGTCTCTTATATGTGCGGAGCCCCTAGGGCAGGGGTATGTGGCCACTAAGCCATTAGCAAAGATACTTTTATGCCGGGCTCGTCTATCCGTGTCTGTGGTCTTAATGACCTGTTCGGATGTTCTGGCTGGTGAAGCCATTGTATTGTGGGGCTATTAAAGAGGCCGTACAATCCTCCGCCCGGGGGAGGCGCACTCAATGCTTCCCCTTCAAGGAGATGATGCCTCGTGGACCGGGCATCTTAAGCGTGAGAGATGCATAATGCGGTATTGCGTTAAAGCGGGCGAAAGCTTCGCGTCCCAGCAGTGCTTGATAGTGACTTGAGAATGGGACGATGTGGAAAGTCAGCTTTTCGCGGCGGAAGTTATCGATAGAGCCGAATATAACTTCGAGCCAGAGAAAACCCATGCAATGGGTGTCCGGACCAGGCGTTACCCCTTGAAAGGAGGTTTTGCTGTGGCGAATTCTTGTTGGGTCTATCCCCATGTGACGGATTGTGTCCTGATATATCAGGTTTAGTCCACTGCCACCGTCCATGAGGACATTTGAAAACTGGAGTCCGCCAATTATTGGATCGAGTACCAAGGCAGTCCAGCCTGCGTTCCTGATACTTCAAGAATAATCCAGATGATCAAAGATGATTGGTTTTGACAACCAGTGGCGGGGCCCCTTTGGGATAGGTCGTGTGGCCCGTACCTTTATGGGCGTCATACGTTTTGTTATGTGAAGTAAGTTTACTGTTTTTACTTCTTGTGGGAAATTCTTTTGTTTCCTGGTGCTCTGCTTTTGGGGTTCGTCTTCGTCCTCACTTGGTGTGTCGAGCCCCTTGTGTTCGGCGTTGAGTCTGCCGGATTGCTTGAAAACCCAACAATCTCTGTGGGTATGGTTAGCAGGCTTTCCGGGAGTACTGTGTATTTGACATATCCTGTCCAAGATTTTGTTTAGGTTGGATAAATTATCTCTGTTATCCTGGAGGGGCGGCTTTTTCTGATTCTGCCGTGAGCTTTTGAATCTGGCGCTGACTGCCGTGCTCTTCGGACTGTTTTCCTTAGTCCGGCGACGATCCTTGTTGCGTTGTGGTTTTCCGTTTCCATCCCTGGTTTCGGATGTACTTGGGTCACTGGTGCTACATCTTGCTAACCAGCTGTCCTCTCCTGCGCAAAAGCGGGTCATGAGGCTTGTTAATGCGGCCATTGTTCTTGGCTTCTCTTGGCCGAGGTGTCTGGCGAGCCATTCGTCTCGGACATTGTGCCTGAAAGCTGCTAGGGTTTCGGTGTCCGGACAGTCGACTATCTGATTCTTCTTAGTAAGAAATCTATTCCAGAACTGCCGAGCTGACTCTCCGGGCTGTTGTGTTATGTGACTGAGATTGTCTGCATCCGGAGGGCGGACATAGGTCCCTTGAAAATTTGCTCGGAAAGCGTCCTCGAGCTCTTCCCAACTTCCAATTGTGTTTTCAGGAAGGCTTTTAAGCCAATGCCGGGCTGGTCCTTTAAGCTTGAGGGGTAAATATTTGATGGCGTGGAGGCCGTCTCCTCTAGCCATATGTATGTGGAGGATGTAATCCTCGATCCACACTCCAGGGTCTGTTGTTCCATCATATACCTCTATGTTTACGGGTTTGAATCCCGCTGGAAATTCATAATCCAGGACCTCATCGGTGAAACATAGAGGGTGTGTTGCGCCCCTGTATTTGGGTGTGCCAGATTCTGATGATGGCTTTATTGCATTGCTTACGAGAGCTTGCTTTCTTGGCCCGTAAATGGACCTGGCTGGGCCATCTTTTTGATGCGAATCCTTAAGTGGGTCGCATGCCGGCTTAAGTGCGGCGCCGCTTGCCGCTTTATGCTGGCCATGGGGTCGTCTATCCGACCGTGTGGCTTTCTTACTTTTTGAATGCGAGGGCTCTAAGGCCTCTTCGTCGAATTCAGGCAGTAGCTTTTGCTTCGGATAGCTTTTAGCGCGGCGACTGTCGCCGTATTTGTCTGCGGTATTGATTACTTTACTCCATCTGATCCTGAGTGCATCTTCCGCAGTTTTTAGCTTCCGCTTCTGCTTTTTCAGGCTGCGTGCGGTTGCAACGAGCCTCTTGTGGAGGTTCTTCTTCTCCGTGGGCTTATCCGGCGTAAGGTCGTCCGGAATGCCATTTTCGCCGGGGGCGGGATGTTCGGTTTCTTTATCCGGGCTGCCCTGTTCGGACGGTTGCTCTAAGGCATGCTCGTCGTCTGCCGGCTCATCCTGCTCTATGGCTGGGTCTGTATCGAGGCGGGGATTGGGTCGGCGTTTACGCTGACGCTTTGATTGTTTTTCGAGGGATCGATCCTTCGTTCCATCCCCGTGTTCCTCGTTGTCGCTTCCTTTAGGGGTGTCCACCATGTACACATCATAAGATGAGGTGGCTGTCCAATGCCCTATAGGCGTTGGTTCATCTACGTCTCCTGCATCGTCGTCCATGTCGTCGATGTCTTCGGAGTCGAAGTTGAGCACGTCGTTTAAATTATCGACGGTGGCTACCAAATGGGTGGTGGGTGGGTTTTGAATTTCTTCATCATCCGTATCCCATCCTTAGTGACCGTAGTCCGGCCAGGGCTCTCCTGATAAAGAGAGAGACTTTAGTGACTTCAGGATGTCGCCAAAGGGCGAGTGCTGAAAGATGTCCGCGACGGTGAACTCCATGATCGGCGCCCAATCGGATTCGATTGGCAGGTGCGCAGAGGGCTCGGAGTCTGGAGAGGAATCCGCCTCCTCAGAGTCACGGGCCATGCGGAGTGCGGGGCTGGTGTTCGGCTCGATCGCCTTTGAGATCGCAGCCCCCGAGGTGGTGTCCAACCACTCATCCTCGATCGGCGCGATAGGCTCCGAATTAAGGGTCGGAACCAACGCGTGTGCGGCCTCCAGGACATTGTTCGGCGGCAGAGCTAGATCATGCCCATCGAGACAGTGCGGCGCACTTGGCTGTGGCTTGAATCCGTCGAAGATCAAGTCCCCGCGGATGTCAGCCATGTAGTTTAAACTTCCAAACCTGACCTGATGGCCAGGGGCGTAGCTTTCGATCTGCTCCAGGCGGCCAAGCAAATTGGCCCGCAGTGCGAAGCCGCCGAAGACGAAGATCTGTCCGGGGAGAAAAGTCTCACCCTGGACCGCATCGTCGTTGATGATCAAAGGAGCCATCGGGCCTAAGAGTGACGACACAGAGGAACTCGCAATGAAAGCACCAATGTCAGTGTCAAAACCGGCGGATCTCGGGTAGGGGGTCCCAAACTGTGCGTCTAGGCGGATGGTAATAGGAAACAAGGGACACAATGTTTTACCCAGGTTCGGGCCCTCTTGATGGAGGTAAAACCCTACGTCCTGCTTGATTAATATTGATGATATGGGTAGTACAAGAGTAGATCTACCACGAGATCAAGGAGGCTAAACCCTAGAAGCTAGCCTATGATATGATTGTTGTATGTTGAGATTCCTGTCCTACGGACTAAAACCCTCCGGTTTATATAGACACCAGAGAGGGTTAGGATTACACAAAGTCGGTTACAATGGTAGGAGATCTAAATATCCGCATCGCCAAGCTTGTCTTCCACGCCAAGGAAAGTCCCATCCGGACACGGAACGAAGTCTTCAATCTTGTATCTTCATAGTCTAGGAGTCCGACTGAAGGTATAGTCCGGCTATCCGAACACCCCCTAATCCAGGACTCCCTCACCCCCTCACAAACCGGAGCAACTCACTAGAAGGCTCGTGGTTCCGAGAGGGAACAATGCATGTTTGATGATGAACGGGAGATAGCTTCCTTTGACGACCTTTAATTTTTTTACTACATTTAACGTGCACTAATACAACTGTCATGTGAAAATTTGGAAAATTTCAGGGGTCATTTGACCTTTTAAAGACATTTAAGTGGTTTTTAGCCATTTAATGACTGTAATTCAAATTTGAACTACATCTACATGCAACGGCTAAGCATAACGGTTTGAAAAATCATATTTTGTGTACTTGTGTGCAAGTTAATTTCATGTGCAGTAAATTAGAAGTAATTTTCAAACATATTGGTCTCACGGCATGGGCACATGCATGGAGTGCCATGGCACTTTAATTCCAAAAAATAAAAAAATGATCAGAAAAACATGAAATCTTGCTTGATGTAATGTCATGCCACCAAGATGATGTGGTAAAAAAGTTGGCTTGTTTGACGAAAGTTTGGACACACTGTTGGGGAACGTTGCAGAAAACAAAAAATTTCCTACGGTTTCACCAAGATCCATCTATGAGTTCATCTAGCAACGAGTGGTTGGATGCATCTACGTACCTTGTAGATCGCGAGCGGAAGCGTTCAAAGAACGGGGATGAGGGAGTCGTACTCGACGTGATCCAAATCACCGGAGATCCTAGCACCGAACGGATGGCACCTCCGCGTTCAACACACGTACGGTCAGCGTAACGTCTCCTCCTTCTTGATCCAGCAAGGGGAAAGGAGAGGTTGAGGAAGATGGTTCCAGCAGCAGCACGACGGCGTGGTGGTGATGGAGCTGCAGTACTCCGGCAGGGCTTCGCCAAGCTCTATGGAGAAGGAGGAGGTGTTGGAGAGGGAGAGGGAGGCACCAATGGCGTAGGTCAGAGGCCCTCCCTCCCCCCCCCCACTATATATAGGGGGCCTAGGGGGGCGCCGGCCCTAGGAGATGCAAGCTCCTAGGGGGCGGCGGCCAAGGGGTGGGGGGGCTTGCCCCCCAAGCAAGGGGCGCCCCCTTTTAGGGTTTCCCCCACCCTAGGCGCATGGGCCCTAGGGGAAGTGGCGCCCCAGCCCACTTTGGGCTGGATCCCTTCCCACTTCAGCCCATGGGGCCCTCCGGGATAGGTGGCCCCACCCGGTGGACCCCCGGGACCCTTCCGGTGGTCCCGGTACAATACCGGTGACCCCGAAACTTGTCCCGATAGCCGAAATAGCACTTCCTATATATAATTCTTTACCTCCGGACCATTCCGGAACTCCTCGTGACGTCCGGGATCTCATCCGGGACTTCGAACAACATTCGGGTTACTGCATATACATATCCCTACAACCCTAGCATCACCGAACCTTAAGTGTGTAGACCCTACGAGTTCGGGAGACATGTAGACATGACCGAGATCGCTCTCCGGTCAATAACCAACAGCGGGATCTGGATACCCATGTTGGCTCCCACATTCTCCTCGATGATCTCATCGGATGAACCACGATGTCGAGGATTCAAGCAACCCCGTATACAATTCCCTTCGTCAATCGGTATGTTACTTGCCCGAGATTCGACCGTCGGTATCCCAATACCTCGCTCAATCTCGTTACCGGCAAGTCACTTTACTCGTACCGTAATGCATGATCCCGTGACCACACACTTGGTCACTTTGAGCTCATAATGATGATGCATTACCGATTGGGCCCAGTGATACCTCTCCGTCATACGGAGTGACAAATCCCAGTCTTGATCCGTGTCAACCCAACAGACACTTTCGGAGATACCCGTAGTATACCTTTATGGTCACCCAGTTACGTTGTGACGTTTGGTACACCCAAAGCACTCCTACGGTATCCGGGAGTTACACGTTCTCATGGTCTAAGGAAAGGATACTTGACATTGGAAAACTCTAGCAAACGAACTATACGATCTTGTGCTATGTTTAGGATTGGGTCTTGTCCATCACATCATTCTCCTAATGATGTGATCTCGTTATCAATGACATCCAATGTCCATAGTCAGGAAACCATGACTATCTGTTGATCAACGAGCTAGTCAACTAGAGGCTTACTAGGGACATGTTGGTGTCTATTATTCACACATGTATTACGATTTCCGGATAACACAATTATAGCATGAATAAAAGACAATTATCATGAACAAGGAAATATAATAATAATCCTTTTATTATTGCCTCTAGGGCATATTTCCAACAGTCTCCCACTTGCACTAGAGTCAATAATCTAGTTACATTGTGATGAATCGAACACCCATGGAATTCTAGTGCTGATCATGTTTTACTCTAGGGAGAGGTTTTGTCAACGGATCTGCTACATTCAGGTCCGTATGTACTTTACAAATATCTATGTCTCCATCTTGAACATTTTCACGAATGGAGTTGAAGCAACGCTTGATGTGCCTTGTCTTCTTGTGAAACCTGGGCTCCTTGGCAAGTGCAATAGCTCCAGTGTTGTCACAAAAGATCTTGATCGGCCCCGACGCATTGGGTATGACTCCTAGGTCGGTGATGAACTCCTTCACCCAAATTGCTTCATGTGCTGCCTCCGAGGCTGCCATGTACTCCGCTTCACATGTAGATCCCGCCACGACGCTCTGCTTGCAACTGCACCAGCTTACTGCCCCACCATTCAAAATATACACGTATCCGGTTTGTGACTTCGAGTCATCCAGATCTGTGTCGAAGCTAGCGTCGACGTAACCCTTTACGACGAGCTCTTCGTCACCTCCATAAACAAGAAACATTTCCTTAGTCCTTTTCAGGTACTTCAGGATATTCTTGACCGCTCTCCGGTGTTCCTTGCCGGGATTACTTTGGTACCTTCCTACCAAACTTACGGCAAGGTTTACATCAGGTCTGGTACACAGCATGGCATACATAATAGAACCTATGGCTGAGGCATAGGGGGTGACACTCATCTCTTCTATATCTTCTGCCGTGGTCGGACATTGAGCTGAGCTCAATTTCACACCTTGTAACACAGGTAAGAACCCCTTCTTAGACTGATCCATATTGAACTTCTTCAATATCTTATCAAGGTATGTGCTTTGTGAAAGACCTATGAGGCGTCTCGATCTATCTCTATAGATCTTGATGCCTAATATATAAGCAGCTTCACCAAGGTCCTTCATTGAAAAACTCTTATTCAAGTAGGCCTTAATGTTGTCCAAGAGTTCTATATAATTTCCCATCAAAAGTATGTCATCTACATATAATATGAGAAATGCTACAGAGCTCCCACTCACTTTCTTGTAAACGCAGGCTTCTCCATAAGTCTGTGTAAACCCAAACGCTTTGATCATCTCATCAAAGCGAATGTTCCAACTCCGAGATGCTTGCACCAGCCCATAAATCGAGCGTTGGAGCTTGCACACCTTGTCAGCATTCTTAGGATCGACAAAACCTTCCGGTTGCATCATATACAATTCTTCCTTAAGGAAACCATTAAGGAATGCCGTTTTGACGTCCATTTGCCATATCTCATAATCATAGAATGCGGCAATTGCTAACATGATTCGGACGGACTTTAGCTTCGCTACCGGTGAGAAAGTCTCATCGTAGTCAACCCCTTGAACTTGTCGATAACCCTTAGCGACAAGCCGAGCTTTGTAGATGGTCACATTACCATCCGTGTCTGTCTTCTTCTTAAAGATCCATTTATTTTCTATGGCTCGCCGCTCAACGGGCAAGTCAGTCAAAGTCCATACTTCGTTTTCATACATGGATCCTATCTCGGATTTCATGGCTTCCAGCCATTTGTCGGAATCCGGGCCCGCCATCGCTTCTTCATAGTTCGAAGGTTCACCGTTGTCTAACAACATGATTTCCAAGACAGGGTTGCCGTACCACTCTGGTGCGGAACGTGTCCTTATGGACCTACGAATTTCAGTAGGAGCTTGATCAGAAGTATCTTGATCATCATCATTAACTTCCTCTCTAGTCGGTGCAGGCACCTCAGGAACATTTTCTTGAGTTGCGCCTTTTTCCGGTTCAAGAGGTAATACTTCATCAAGTTCTACTTTCCTCCCACTTACTTCTTTCGAGAGAAACTCCTTCTCTAGAAAGGATCCATTCTTGGCAACAAAGATCTTGCCTTCGGATCTAAGGTAGAAGGTATACCCAATAGT
Organism: Triticum urartu; assembly: GCF_056163025.1. Taxonomy (NCBI): domain Eukaryota; kingdom Viridiplantae; phylum Streptophyta; class Magnoliopsida; order Poales; family Poaceae; genus Triticum; species Triticum urartu. The sequence goes on from NC_141873.1 coordinate 556,607,154, forward strand.
TTCTTTAGGGTATCCTATGAAGACGCATTTTCCCGACTTGGGTTCGAGCTTTTCAGGTTGAAGTTTCTTGACATAAGCTTCGCATCCCCAAACTTTTAGAAATGACAGCTTAGGTTTCTTCCCAAACCATAATTCATACGGTGTCGTCTCAACGGATTTCGACGGAGCCCTATTTAAAGTGAATGCGGCAGTCTCTAAAGCATAGCCCCAAAAAGATAGCGGTAAATCGGTAAGGGACATCATAGATCGCACCATATCTAATAGAGTGCGATTACGACGTTCGGACACACCATTACGCTGAGGTGTTCCAGGCGGCGTGAGTTGTGAAACTATTCCACATTTTCTTAAGTGTGTGCCAAATTCGTGACTCAAGTATTCTCCTCCGCGATCTGATTGCAGGAACTTGATTTTCCTGTCACGTTGATTTTCAACCTCACTCTGAAATTCCTTGAACTTTTCAAAGGTCTCAGACTTGTGTTTCATTAAATAGATATACCCATATCTACTCAAGTCATCAGTGAGGGTGAGAACATAACGATAGCCACCACGAGCCTCAACACTCAATGGACCGCACACATCAGTATGTATGATTTCCAATAAGTTGGTTGCTCGCTCCATTGTTCCTGAGAACGGAGTCTTGGTCATTTTACCCATGAGGCATGGTTCGCACGTGTCAAATGATTCGTAATCAAGAGACTCTAAAATTCCATCTGCATGGAGCTTCTTCATGTGTTTGACACCTATGTGACCAATGCGGCAGTGCCACAAGTATGTGGGACTATCGTTATCAACCTTACATCTTTTGGTACTCACACTATGAATATGTGTAGCATTACGCTCGAGATTCATTAAGAATAAACCATTCACCATCGGAGCATGACCATAAAACATATCTCTCATATAAATAGAACAACCATTATTCTCGGATTTAAATGAGTAGCCATCTCATATTAAACGAGATCCCGATACAATGTTCATGCTCAAAGCTGGCACTAAATAACAATTATTGAGGTTTAAAACTAATCCCGTAGGTAAATGTAGAGGTAACATGCCGACGGCGATCACATCGACCTTGGAACCATTCCCGACGCGCATCGTCACCTCGTCCTTCGCCGGTCTCCGCTTATTCCGAAGCTCCTGCTTTGAGTTACAAATGTGAGCAACTGCACCGGTATCAAATACCCAAGAGCTACTACAAGTACTGGTAAGGTACACATCAATTACATGTATATCACATATACCTTTTGTGATGCCGGCCTTCTTGTCCGCTAAGTATTTGGGGCAGTTCCGCTTCCAGTGACCACTTCCCTTGCAATAAAAACACTCAGTCTCGGGCTTGGGTCCATTCTTTGGCTTCTTCCCGGCAGCTTGCTTGCCGGGCGCGGCAACTCCCTTGCCGTCCTTCTTGAAGTTCTTCTTACCCTTGCCCTTTTTGAACTTAGTGGTTTTATTCACCACCAACACTTGATGTTCCTTTTTGACTTCTACCTCTGCTGATTTCAGCATAGCAAATACTTCAGGAATGGTCTTTTCCATCCCCTGCATATTGAAGTTCATCACAAAGCTCTTGTAGCTTGGTGGAAGCGACTGAAGGATTCTGTCAATGACCGCGTCATCCGGGAGATTAACTCCCAGCTGAGTCAAGCGGTTATGCAACCCAGACATAGTGAGTATGTGCTCACTGACAGAACTGTTTTCCTCCATCTTACAGCTGAAGAACTTGTCGGAGACTTGATATCTCTCGACCCGGGCATGAGCTTGGAAAACCATTTTCAGCTCTTCGAACATCTCATATGCTCCGTGTCTCTCAAAACGTTTTTGGAGCCCCGGCTCTAAGCTGTAAAGCATGCCGCACTGAACGAGGGAGTAGTCATCGGTACGTGCCTGCCAAGCGTTCATAACGTCTTGTTCTGCAGGGAGAACAGGTGCGTCACCTAGCGGTGCTTGTAGGACATAATCTTTCTTGGCAGCTATGAGGATGATCCTCAGGTTCCGGACCCAGTCCGTGTAGTTGCTACCATCGTCTTTCAGCTTGGTTTTCTCTAGGAACGTGTTGAAGTTGAGGACTACGTTGGCCATTTGATCTTCAAGACATATTGTAAATATTTTAGACTAAGTTCATGATAATTAAGTTCATCTAATCAAATTATTTAATGAAGTCCCACTTAGACAGACATCCCTCCAGTCATCTAAGTATAACATGATCCGAGTTAACTAGGCCGTGTCCGATCATCACGTGAGACGGACTAGTCAACATCGGTGAACATCTTCATGTTGATCGTATCTTCTATACGACTCATGCTCGCCTTTCGGTCTTCTGTGTTCCGAGGCCATGTCTGTACATGCTAGGCTTGTCAAGTCAACCTAAGTGTTTGCATGTGTAAATCTGTCTTACACCCGTTGTATGTGAACGTTAGAATCTATCACACCCGATCATCACGTGGTGCTTCGAAACAACGAACTGTCGCAACGGTGCACAGTTAGGGGGAACACTTTCTTGAAATTATTATGAGGGGTCATCTTATTTACTACCGTCGTTCTAAGTAAACAAGATGCAAAAACATGATAAACATCACATGCAATCAAATAATAAAAGTGACATGATATGGCCAATATCACATAGCTCCTTTGATCTCCATCTTGGGGCTCCATGATCATCTTGTCACCGGCATGACACCATGATCTCCATCATCATGATCTCCATCATCGTGTCTCCATGAAGTTGCTCGCCAACTATTACTTCTACTACTATGGCTAACGCGTTTAGCAATAAAGTAAAGTAATTTACATGGCGTTTCTTAATGACACGCAGGTCATACAAAAAATAAAGACAACTCCTATGGCTCCTGCCGGTTGTCATACTCATCGACATGCAAGTCGTGATTCCTATTACAATAGCATGAACATCTCATACATCACATATATATCATTCATCATTCATCACAACTTTGGCCATATCACATCACAAAACACTTGCTGCAAAAACAAGTTAGACGTCCTCTAATTGTTGTTGCATGTTTTACATGGCTGCAATAGGGTTCTAGCAAGAACGTTTTCTTACCTACGTGAAAGCCACAACGTGATTTGTCAACTTCTATTTACCCTTCATAAGGACCCTTTTCATCGAATCCGCTCCAACTAAAGTGGGAGAGACAGACACCCGCCAGCCACCTTATGCAACTAGTGCATGTCAGTCGGTGGAACCGGTCTCACGTAAGCGTACGTGTAAGGTTGGTCTGGGCCGCTTCATCCCACAATACCGTTGAAGCAAGATAAGACTAGTAGCGGCAAGAAAGTTGGCAACATCAACGCCCACAACAAATTGTGTTCTACTCGTGCATAGAGAACTACGCATAGACCTAGCTCATGATGCCACTGTTGGGGAACGTTGCAGAAAACAAAAAAATTCCTACGGTTTCACCAAGATCCATCTATGAGTTCATCTAGCAACGAGTGGTTGGATGCATCTACGTACCTTGTAGATCGCGAGCGGAAGCGTTCAAAGAACGGGGATGAGGGAGTCGTGCTCGACGTGATCCAAATCACCGGAGATCCTAGCACCGAACGGACGGCACCTCCGCGTTCAACACACGTACGGTCAGCGTAACGTCTCCTCCTTCTTGATCCAGCAAGGGGAAAGGAGAGGTTGAGGAAGATGGCTCCAGCAGCAGCACGACGGCGTGGTGGTGATGGAGCTGTAGTACTCCGGCAGGGCTTCGCCAAGCTCTATGGAGAAGGAGGAGGTGTTGGAGAGGGAGAGGGAGGCACCAATGGCGTAGGTCAGAGGCCCTCCCTCCCCCCCACTATATATAGGGGGCCTAGGGGGGGCGCCGGCCCTAGGAGATGCAATCTCCTAGGGGGGCGGCGGCCAAGGGGTGGGGGGGCTTGCCCCCCAAGCAAGGGGCGCCCCCTTTTAGGGTTTCCCCCACCCTAGGCGCATGGGCCCTAGGGGAAGTGGCGCCCCAGCCCACTTTGGGCTGGATCCCTTCCCACTTCAGCCCATGGGGCCCTCCGGGATAGGTGGCCCCACCCGGTGGACCCCTGGGACCCTTCCGGTGGTCCCGGTACAATACCGGTGACCCCGAAACTTGTCCCGATCGCCGAAATAGCACTTCATATATATAATTCTTTACCTCTGGACCATTCTGGAACTCCTCTTGACGTCCGGGATCTCATCCGGGACTCCGAACAACATTCGGGTTACTGCATATACATATCCCTACAACCCTAGCGTCACCGAACCTTAAGTGTGTAGACCCTACGGGTTCGGGAGACATGTAGACATGACCGAGATCGCTCTCCGGTCAATAACCAACAGCGGGATCTGGATACCCATGTTGGCTCCCACATTCTCCTCGATGATCTCATCGGATGAACCACGATGTCGAGGATTCAAGCAACCCCGTATACAATTCCCTTCGTCAATCGGTATGTTACTTGCCCGAGATTCGACCGTCGGTATCCCAATACCTTGTTCAATCTCGTTACCGGCAAGTCACTTTACTCGTACCGTAATGCATGATCCCGTGACCAGACACTTGGTCACTTTGAGCTCATAATGATGATGCATTACCGAGTGGGCCCAGTGATACCTCTCCGTCATACGGAGTGACAAATCCCAGTCTTGATCCGTGTCAACCCAACAGACACTTTCGGAGATACCCGTAGTATACCTTTATGGTCACCCAGTTATGTTGTGACGTTTGGTACACCCAAAGCACTCATACGGTATCCGGGAGTTACACGTTCTCATGGTCTAAGGAAAGGATACTTGACATTGGAAAATTCTAGCAAACGAACTATACGATCTTGTGCTATGTTTAGGATTGGGTCCTGTCCATCACATCATTCTCCTAATGATGTGATCTCGTTATCAATGACATCCAATGTCCATAGTCAGGAAACCATGACTATCTGTTGATCAACGAGCTAGTCAACTAGAGGCTTACTAGGGACATGTTGGTGTCTATTATTCACACATGTATTACGATTTCCGGATAACACAATTATAGCATGAATAAAAGACAATTATCATGAACAAGGAAATATAATAATAATCCTTTTATTATTGCCTCTAGGGCATATTTCCAACACACACACCCCTCAAAACCGGAGCAACTCACTAGAAGGCTCGAGAGGGAACAATGCATGTTTGATAATGAAGGGGAGATAGCTTCCTCTTACGGCCTTTAAATTTATTCTACCTTTAACGTGCACTACTACAACTGTCATGTGAAAATTTGGAAGATTCTAGAGGTCATTTGACCTTTTAAAGACATTTAAGTGAGTTTCTAGCCATTTAATGACCGTAATTCAAATTTGAACTACATCTACATGCAACGGCTAACCATAACGGTTTGAAAAATCATATTTTTGTGTACTTGTGTGTGAGTTAAAAAGCATCAGACGATGTAACTACCTGGTGTTCAAAAATGAAAATGTAAAGATCTGGCAAGACAACCGGCCCCCACACGATTGGCACACTATCTCGCGGCTCGAGGTTTGGTAGGTGAGTGGCGGGGGTCATTAATCAAACAGGGTTCTATGTTGGAAACCTTCAGCTATTATGTTCACACATGGATTTTGCTGCGGGGATCGTGTGTAATTCAAACTACAGTACTCGTAGATTCCGGCGACCGGCGTGCATACTGTTCCCGTCGACCTAGATTCCGGCCACCAATAAATACTACCTTGCTCACGTCGTCCCGCTTGCATTCTCATCTACATCCTCCCCTCGCTTGCCCTCTCTCTCTCTCTTTGAAATCTCTGCCATATCGTCGCCGGTCTGCCCACGCGCCGACGAGGACTCGCCGCCCCCCGAGGACGCTCACTCAAATAGCAGCGAAAAGGACCCCTACGTGCCGCTGGACGAGGTTACGCTGGACCCCCCCCCCCAACTTTGGATTGGTTTTGGGGCCAGTACAATCTTTGTCTGTGGAAGTCGCTGTCGGCGGCTGAGAAAGCCATGCAAGTGGCATTCAAGAAGGAGATGGCGGAGGAGGAAGCCAAGTACCAGGCGGTCTGTGAAGCCCATGATGCTGCCTGGAAAAAGGAGGCGGCGGAGCTTTGGGGGCGGGCACGTCGTCGTGTGGAGGAGGTGTACGAAGACGGGTACTTCGCGAGGAAGGTCAAAGGCGCTGGGCGCCTCGTCGCTACATGGAGGTTGGCCAATAAGCTCCAGCGTGCCACCGACGAGGAGCTCCGGTGGGCACCCAACGAAATGGCAAGATCGTTCGCGCTCGTCCGCCAGCAAGAGGCAGATCGGTACGTCAAGCGTTGCGAGGCGCGAGGAGGCGGAGTACTGCCTCCGCACTGGGAAGACACCGCTGATACATCTCCAACGTATCTATAATTTTTTATTGTTCCATGTTGTTATATTATCATTCTTGGATGTTTTACAATCATTTTACAGTCATCTTAATTCATTTTTTGGGACTAACCTATTGACATGGTGCCAAGTGCCTGTTGTTGTTTTTTGCTTCTTTTTTACATTGCAGGAAATGTTGGGGGTTCTATGGTAGGGTGCGTCGACTACAAATTAAAATCTTCCTATGCGCAGAACAACCAAGAACATGCTATGGGAGATGGATCACATATCGTTACCACTAGATGCGCAGTGCCGTGCAGCGGAAGTAGAGTTAGGGCAGCGCGTCCGCGTGGATCGTCTCCTCCTCGTCCGATCTCCCTCGAATAGCCGGTCGTCCGATCCCACGTACAAGTTTGCCGGAGCGGCGCAAGTGCACTGCCTCTAACGGTATCCGCGCGTGTAGGAGGAACACCGTGCGGTGGACTGCTAGGTCCGATCACATAGTCGGCAGCGAGTGGAGGTGGCTATTCGCAACACATGCAAACCCTAGTGACAGCGCCCAAGCGATCAACCGCATGAGTGTGCCGCACCTCCACTTTATAGAGGCATCTGTCGCGGGCTCAACACTTGGGCCTCGCACAGACCCTAAAGCCCACAAGTCTACTCGGCCACAACCCGAATACAACTCGGATCACATCCGACCAGTGTCCTCGAATGCAACCTCGTAGGTTCCTTCCCTTAAGCGCGCGACCCCTTAGGTTCAAGTCGGATTGGTCGTAGTTCGGATCACCTCCGAACTACATGGCTGGTAACGGCCTCTAGCAAGGCATGCCGACCACCAAGCAGACGATGAAGCTGGTTAGGCAAACCTGTACATCATACTTCCATTCCTTTTGCCACACGATATATGTTGCCGGGCTCAAGGCGAGTCTGTTATCCTTGTGCTAGCCCGACCTCTTTCTCGTTCCAGTGATGCCGACCACAAACTGGATTATCTCATAATTCTTGTCGCATGGTCATGCTTATCCTGGTTGGATCACACGAGGGGCCCAGAGTTTATCTCTCCTAATCGGAGGGGAAAGTCCCATCTTGCTCGACCATGTCTCGCAGCATGGGTCTGGACAAGCCCGAAACCTACCTTTGTAACTACCTAGTCACGGAGTAGCGTTTGGTCGGCCCAAAGCAGGTCCGTCACCATCCCGAGTACATGTGTCAGCTCAGGTCTCAGGACATAGAACGTATGTTGCACTAGAGACTCACAGATGACATATCGTTGCGTCTCATGGTTGGGTCTGTCCGACTCGGACCTTATCTCGACTCGGATCCGACTACATCGAATCCGACCATACCTTTCCAAGTCCATATTATCCGGTTAGCATCCAATGCTCCATGGCTAGTGAGACCAAGCCATCGACCGTGTCATATACTAGTCTAGTCGGTTGCGCGTCCACACAGCCCTTTCGACTAGGGACCTTTTAGGACAGTCATCATACAATGCATAGTCCCACAAACAAGTCACGTACTTGCTAATACACATCATTGATAATGTCCAAGGACTATCTTTATTCATAAACACATAGGAAATATCATCATACATGATTGCCTCAAGGGCATATCTCCAACAGGAAATCAATATCAAATGGAGTCCAAACACCGCAAAACTTTTTGTGGATTTTTTTATGGACTAGAAGACTCCTGATGGGCCAAAGCAGCACCTCGGGGGGTTCCCCAAGGGGGGCACAACCCACCAGGGCGCTCCCAAGTAGGTTGTGCCCACCTCGGTGGCCTCCCGCACCCCCTCTTTGCCCTATAAAATCCCAAATATTCCAAAAACCCTCGGGGTTAACCTAGATTAGAAGTTCCACCGCCGCAAGGCTCTGTAGCCACTGAAAACCAATCTAGACCCCGTTCCGGCACCCTGCCGGAGGGGGGGAATCATCTTCGGTGGCCATCTTCATCATCTCGGTGGCCACCACGATGAGGAGGGAGTAGTCCACTGAGGGAGTCCTGGATTAAGGGGTCCTCGGACAGCCGAACTATATGCATATGCCGGACTGTTGGACTATGAAGATACAAGATAGAAGATTTCGTCCCGTGTCCGAATGCGACTCTCCTTTGCATGGAAGGCAAGCTTGGCGATTCGGATATGAAGATTCTTTTCTCTGTAACCGACTCTGTGTAACCCTAGCTGAGGGAGTCCTGGATTAGGGGGTCTCCGGACAGCCGGACTATATCCTTTGGCCGGACTGTTGGACTATGAAGATACAAGATTGAAGACTTCGTCCCGTGTCCGGATGGGACTTTCCTTGCGTGGAAGGCAAGCTTGGCAATACGGATATGTAGATCTCCTCCCTTGTAACCGACTCTGTGTAACCCTAGCCCCCTCCGGTGTCTATATAAACTGGAGGGTTTAGTCCGTAGGACGACAACAATCATACCATAGGCTAGCTTCTAGGGTTTAGCCTCTACGATCTCGTGGTAGATCAACTCTTGTAATACTCATATCATCAAGATCAATCAAGCAGGAAGTAGGGTATTACCTCCATCGAGAGGGCCCGAACCTGGGTAAACATCGTGTCCCCTGCCTCCTGTTACCATCCGCCTTAGACGCACAGTTTGGGACCCCCTACCCGAGATCCGCCGGTTTTGACACTGACGTTGGTGCTTTCATTGAGAGTTCCACTTTCTACGGCCCGAGATTGAATCGAGGTCATTATAAGTTGAGCACGAACCACTTTCTACGGCCGCCTCAAGATTCGCTTAGTTCGAGCTTGTTTGAATTTTATCAGAAATTAACCTGGGCCTATTCTAACTCACACAAACTCGACTCGTTTGTAGGCCCTAGTCCAACTCACTCGAACTCGACTCATTTGCAGCCTACACTCAACCAATAGCCTTCCTTTGTCTGGTGGACGCACAGATAGTGATACATCATTCTGCTACATAGAATGTATGATAACTATGATAATTAATCTTGTAATACTTGGGTTCCTGCTAATGTGTAGTATGATATGGATCTTTGTTTTTCAACCAATGGTGGATTTTATTGATTGAAAATGAAAGTTCAAGAGGATACAAACACAATAAGCACACACCTGAACTCTGCGTAGTTAGGATGCACACAATCAACACCAAAGTGTGCACGCATAAAAAAAGCGCCAGCAACTAACAAAGTCAGACCAAAGATTTGCCTAAGCGAGGAAAAAAGAGAAAACCTGATGCGATCAAAACAGTGATCGGCCATACAAGAACAAAGTGTGACATGGGATCTATAGGTAGAACTCTTTCTCCTTACTTTTTATTCAGGATTATATATTGAGTTGACATTATTTCATTCTACCATGGAAATGCAGGTAACATAAGTTGTGTCGGATTTGTGCAGCTGTGTGCAGCACAAAAGCTTGAGAGAATTCCTTATTTAACATTGTCTTAAAATATTTTGCCCTATTTAACACTGAAGAACTTTTTATTCCTTATCTAACAACGAGTCTAAACTTTATGCCCTTTACGACACTTTCGTCCATTTTAAGCCTTGACGGTGTTAAATGACACCTGAAAAGATGTTTTTGCCCCTCATGGGTATGTGACCAATTTTTTAAGAAATGTTTATATTGTATGTTTGTATGAATGCATGTATATATCCAGCCGGCTCGGTTTGGTAGTTGTGTCAGCCAACTTTCAAGAGAGAGAAAAAAAAAAGCAAACGCTTATGCTAGCTCTCGTGTACAAGTGCTCTGAGTTGCATTGTGTAATTTTCCTTGTGTTAATCACATCAGTAAAGTTGCATATACATACCGCCCGGTATAACGAGTGGATGAGCTCGCTACTGAATCTAAATAGAGAGTCTGTCGAGTAGGCACGACGTGTTGAACATGCGCAGCAGGTGCGGCCTTGAGACATGCGGAGCATGGCGCCGTTGCAATTGCACCCTGCATGCATGCGTGGTGACCGAGTCCAGGAGCTGCTTGTGTACGCAGTGGGTGAGTCCATTTTGGGCAGGCGTGTCTTGCTGTCTGCCTTGCCCGGGTTGCCACTTGCCAGGACAATAGGACATGCGGCCGAGGAGTTGGACCATGGGGACGGGGCGTGTTTATATGAGGGGCAAAAGTATCTTTTTACATGTAATTTGACAACCTTAGATGAAAAAATAGACAAAAGTGTAAAATTTAAACTCCGCGTTACATAGGAAAGGAAAGGTCTTCTAGTGTTGAATAGGGAAACACATTTTAAGTTAGTGTTAAATAAGGCTCCAGCCTCACATGCATGGTTGTTCGTAGTGGGAGACTGGGAGTGATGTGTGTTAGGCACTTCCATGCATTATGCATTGATGAACCCATCGAGTAAAAACAAGATATCGGCGCGTATCCGGCAACCTGCCTCGCGGTGAGGATCAGGTGCTGCTCACCTAAACTCGGCAACGCGACAATGAGCCATGAGCCCATGACTGCCCTGGATGGTATATTTATCAAGTTTGGATGATACTAGCAAGTAAGGGACTTGCATGTGAAAGGTGTCAGGCAATTGGAACTATGGACTTTTCGTCTGCTCTTCTGCCTAGCTAGTAGCTAGGTTATCCTCCCTCCATGGATGCTCGTGCATTCCGTTATGATCTGCCATGTTATGCTCATGGCATGTACGCTGGTTTACATCAATCTTGTTGTTTTGTACTGTATGTTGCGTCTCTTTGAGGAAATCGATCCATCTCATCACCCTTTCCCTTCGTCTGGTACTAGTACGTGAACCGTTGCAAGAAAAACCATTGACGGAGACTTGTTTTCTTTGATGTCTGTTTTTCATACAACGGATGATTTCCTTCCTTAATTTATAGGAGTATGTCTCTAGCTAGGCATTGGATTCTTTCACGGCGGTGCGTGCCCATCTTTTTCTTTCGTTTTGAAAGGTTTGAGTTGGCTGACAATTTGCTAATCAGGATCGGGCCCGACCCCTCCCGCGTTGCCAGAGGGCCCCTCCTCCTCCCCTCCCCCTGCCTCGCCGCCGCCAGAGGGCACGGCCGGGCAAAGCCCGACCGCTGCCGGTGGCAGCTGCGCGCTGGCGTCCTCTGGTCCGGCAGGAGCTTCACGGGTGGGCTCCCCTGGGCCGACGCATCGCGCGGCGGTGGGTGCGGCGGCGCGGCTTCGGGCAGGCGTGGCGGCTGCGCTCTGGCGCGAGCTGCGTGGCAGACACCGACGACGGCAGGGCGTGCCCGGGCTGTGACGGCCAGATCTGGCCGCCGGGCGGCGCGGGCTAGAGGTCGTCGTCCTGCTGGCTGGCGGACTAAATCGATACCATTAGAATCACCGTTCAATATTTTCATACCGTATATATTTTTAATTGTAAAAAATTTAGATTATTTTTGATAAACTTGATGAAACTTTATAAAATTTTGACTTAAATCAAAACTAATATGCGGTGTAAATAAAAACAAAGAGAGTATTAGAAATTAATTGCAGTGTCAAGGCTACAATTGACAGGTACTCCTGCAAGAAAGCACATGCTTCTGGCTCAACCTCTAGGGCCCCTCACAGAGGTCAATTCTTGTACGATTTCATTTAAACTTTGTTTGAGCAATCTGGCGCAGCAGAGAGAAGCGTGGCGAGTCTGCCCCGATTTGGCAATCTCCGATGCTGGCTCTCCTACTTCCCTATCCATCGCCGTCTCTCAGGGAATATTTATATGGGTAGTACACCAGCGCCTGTGTGTGGTCAGTACTAGTACTACTCCAAACCCTTGTTTGTTTGCGCCTGTGTGTGGTCAGTACTAGTACTACTCCAAACCCTTGTTTGTTTGCACGTGTTTGTCCGAGCTATATTAATTGATGTCGGACCTAATAAGAACCCTTTGCTCCAGGCAGTGTGTGGTCACATAGCCAGTCAGCATAAAAAATATTCTTCCTATGGGTACAAACCAAAACGCAACATAATTCATCTGCCCGTCAAGTGCATGCTGGCTACTCCTACTCCATTAATTAAGTTACCGTTGCATTGCAAGAACGCCGTGCTGTATGTAAGAGCTGAGCAAGAAAGCTGTCACCCGATATTCGAGATGATCTACAAGAACGGCTTGTGTTTCAACCATTACAGACGAAGCATCATGGGTATCCTGCAATGATCAAGGCATCATGGGTTGGGGTTGGTGATGGTATGTGAATAAGGAAGGTTGATCTTCTCTGTAATTCAGCTCTACCACAGGCAATTGCATGGAAATGTCCACTGTTGTCCATACAAAAATGGAGTTGGCGCTTTCTGCAAATTAATATTTCGGACTAACCAAAGATGATTTTGATGCCATCCAAATGGTTTTATAGCTAGGTACACAACGATGATGAGGTAAGAGCCTTGTTTAAGCAACTGCAACTGCAAGGAGAAGTACCCAGATCGCCTATATTTATTATGAAGGTGGCATCCGATCCGAGGTGTGAGAAGTGGTCACATCACATGCTATCCATCAGGGCCGGTCCCCCCAAGACCAGGGGCTCCAAATATGACCCAGCTGCTCAGGAGGCAGTTGCATGCCGAGAGGGGATCGCTTTGGCTGAAGATTTGGACCTTCACAGTTTTGTTATTGCATGTGACTCTAAACAGGTAATTAATGATATCATAAACAGCAGCAAAGGCCGTTATGGAGCAATCATTTCAGAGATCAAGGATAGAGCGCTAAACCTGAACTGCAAATTCAGTTTTGAAGGGAGAAGGGGGGGGGTCGCCATCTATGGCTGCTACAACCCCATAATCAAGCTTGTATCCCACCAACTGTGGACCAGGGGCGGACCCACGTTGAAGACTGTGGGGGCAGCTGCCCCACTCGATTTTTTCAGCCACGTATACTTGTTCGTACGTATAGCTACGTGCCCCCACTCAGCCCAACACCTTGCCCCCACTCAGCTCTTTTCTTTTGGTAATTTCGAAAGCCCGCATAATCTAAATTCAGAATAACCAGCCCATTAAACAAATAGGAATTGCTTCAACCTGCAGCCTACGCACGTCCTCATAGCCTACCTACTGAATCCTGGCCAGATTTCAGGTTTACACGGGCATGCAGCCTGGCACGGAAGGGAATCACGGACTCCCCGACTTCGCTGCTCATGGGTCCTCCATTCGTCCGTTTGCTGCGCCCGTCCCCTGCGGCTCGCACCGCCTCGCGGCCTCGCAGCCGCCGCCGCTGCGGCAGCACAACCACATCACCAAACAGGGACCTCAATTATGCAATTCCCTAATTCCAATTGATATCAAGGTAAGCCGTATTTTTATCTAGGGTTCTTTTCTTTTCCAAATTTATGTTTGTTTGCGATTTCTAACTTAGAAATCATGTTAATCTCATCAAGCTATGTATATTTACTTACTTGGGTGATTATGTCGGTTCAAACAGTTTTATCTATGATCTGTGAACATAAATTTAGTATGCTACTTTCTACATACGCTCAATGGCCAATCCAGACTGAAAAACTCCAGTTTGATTGAGATCATCTTTTACTACTTCCCAATTTCTAGCACACTCCATATTCATTTATGATGTATGTCAACTTGACATTTCATTTAACATTTCCGGTTTTAGCACTTAAAGTTGCAGCTAAGCTAATGGAGAGGGTTTTTTTAAGAAAAATGCTCTACGTAGCAAAATCAACGATAATTTTATTCACCATAGCCTTATCTGCTTTGTAGAAAAACAATTATTGAACAAAAATCCGGATGAAGTGACATTCAAACGTTTTCATGCATGAAAGATCTTCGTGGGATGAAACGAAAGGTAATATGCTAACACTGTTTTTTTTTAATGTTGGTATTCTTCAAAGTTGATATTCTCTCTTTATTTGATATTGCTTTTTCTCTTGTAGGTCGTCGGTTAGATTGTAACAATGTGTTAATGCTCTTTTGCAACTTCAGAACAAGTTATTATCATATTGATTCAAGTCAACTTATCGCAAATGGTTAGTTTTCTTTCACTTTTCATTGAATTTGGTTACCACATGAAGAATAAACGAACATGTCTATGTCTAAATTTTACATGGCTACTTGCTTTGTTGGTTCATAAATATGGCCATATATATTTGCCCCCTCTCAATATTTTTTCTGGGTCCGTCCCTGCTGTGGACTATGATGAATAAAGTGTGGTGATACCCCCCAAAAAAAGCCAGCCTCATGGCCATTCCTCGTTTATTTTCTTGCGATCGTAGTACGACGAGTAGTACCGAACAGCAGCCAGACCGAGATAATATACCTTGGCATATTAGCGCACGACACCCGTCTTGTTTTCCCCTCGTTTTTCGCCCATGCAAAACTCCAGTCTCCAATCGCGGCAAGACCATCGGCACCGATGTGGCGGCGATGACTGAGGAGTACGCCTGTAGGCTTGTTGTCGGGTTTGGGTAAGGATTGCTTCGCTCTATTTTTGACAGAATCCTGTGGCGTGTGGGGATGTATGGATTTCGAGGTTTCTAGCCCTCCTTCCTTGGCCCCGGCAGAAAAGATCGTAGCCACCATGAGCAGGATTTTCATTTGCAATTATACAAAATTATTAGGAGCTACGACATTATTGTTCAATTATAAAGTATTAATTACCGGCACTGCTTACTCCAGTAGCAAGTCAAGTACAGTACAAAACCTAGCTATTACGATGTGTTTACACAAGGCACTTATGATGTACTGTAGTAAATGTTACTCCCCGCGTCCGTGTCGGTTGCGTGTGTGTGTTTCTAGGTCATCAATTTGACTGACTTAATATGTCACCAAGAGTTTATCTTAGGATTCCTCTCCAAATATGGTTTCCAAACATATACTTTTCGTCGCACGTGATACATATTTGATTAATCAAATTGCCGAACTAGAAACACGCACGCGCCCTATACTACCGGATGGAGGAAGTAGTAGCACACGATTTTGACTAATAGACCATAAGTTACACTTTGTAATTCAGAAACTAAAAAATTTAGGAAATGCAGAAAATGTTTTGGAGAATGTTACACCTATCGTGTTTGAAGGAAGACAGAGAATTTATATAGTTGTCTTCTTTGAATATGACATGATGTCTACTAAAACATGATTAACTAATAAACTACATAAATCTTTATGAACTCCTTTGTTTAATTCGATGATCAATTTTATGGTTTTGTAGCGATGTTGTAAAATCGTTATCTCAAAGGCACGTTGATAGCCCCTTCCCCATAGAATATTTCAAATAAGACCTCCAACATATGAGTGGATAGAAAATATGTACATTGAATATTGATGTTTATATGAAGGGGCCCCAGTTTTTGGTTTCGCCCCGGGACCCCAAAATCTCAGGACCGGCCCTGCTATCCATATAAATATCATGTGTATAAGCGACAAAGAACACCTCTAACCGATCCCCTAAAAGGGTTCATAGGAGTAAATATTTCATTTTAAGCGGCTAAACCGCACCTAGTGGATCCCTTATAAGGAGTAAATTAAGTGCCGCCCCATCCAACCCTCAAATATACTTGACTTTCCCATTTTAAGCGCCACTTCTCAAGATAATCCATCTCCCACCCCCCCCCCCCCACCCCTCCCCCCTTCCCCCTTCCTCCGTGCCGGCCCTCTCCCCACTCGCACCAAAGCTTCGTTGGTACTCTCTATGGTGACAACCCGCGGCCTCCGGCCCTACCTGCCCCACTCTGATCCGCCCACCGTTATCCATATGTGCCAAAATTGACACATAGCTCAGCTCCAAGATACAGAGATTTCTCACAGCGCACCGAAGCATCAAGAACTGAGAGGTTCATATTCATCCCCTAGATGATCTTGTCGAGTGGTCACCGTCGTGATTTGTTTGTCTTCCATAAGCATGCAAGTACAAGTGTTGCTCTCGACTGCAACATTGTGATGTTTTGTCAAAAAGAAGGGAAGTTGCATTTCTGTCACTAGACACGTCCAATTTATTTCACAATAAATTGACTTGAGTTGCACACTATTTTTGAAAAAAAATGAATACACATTTTTATTGATAAAAAACTTATAAATAGGTGATGAGAAGCTAGGGTGATATTTATAAGGTGAAGAAAACAGGAAAAAAAAAAGGAGAACATAAAAGTTAATGAGAAAAAGGAAATAGAAAAAGGAAATAAAGAATAACAGAAAATATGCACTAGCCACGTACAACAAAACAGAAAACCCATTTTAAAAAGCCATGCTCTAAAGCCAAATATAATCACACATATCTTTGGCAAAGCAACCCGACTATATAAGCTATGAGTATTTGTTTATTTGTCATCCGCCAATTACAAGCCCGAAAGGAAAGTGCAAACTCCCTATAAGCCAACCAGGGCAAGACTGAGACCGGCCCATTTTAGCATACACAGGCAGGCGGTTTTTTGTTTCTTTTATCTGTATTTCAGGTTTCTTCCTTTTTTTACTCTATTTTTCTTTTAAATTTTATTTTTTCTTTCTTTTTCGATTTTATTTCCTTTTTTCTTATTAAAAAATGATCTTGTTTTTTTTATTTCAGAAATTTCAAAAGATGTTTGTTTTCTTAAAATGTTAAAATCATAAATTCAAAAATTGTTACGAGAGTTTCAAAAACTACTCAAGTTTTTCAAAAATTGTTCAGAATGTCAAAAGATGTCCAATTTACAAATTTTCCTCGCAAACTCAAAAAATGTTCACATTTTCAGAAAATGTTTGGAATTTCATAAAATTCTTTTTCAAATAACGTTAAGGATTCCAAAACTTTTTCACTTTTTTCAAAACAAATCAAAATATTTTCGAAACTTACAAATATCATGTTTAGAAATTTTATTCTTGTTTTTCAAATAATGTTCACAATTATTTTAAAAAATGATCGAATCCAAATTTTGTTCTTGTCTTTGTAAAACGGTTTTGGAATTTCAATTTTGTTCACATTTTTGCAAATAATTGTCTGTGCTGTCCAAAATGTGTTCAAAGTAATTCAAAAATTAAAATGCTGCGGTACACTAGTAGAATGCCCGTGTGTTGCCACGGGCCCTTTGTTGTATATAAAATTCAGTGAACTTTTGGTCTCTTTCAGCGACATCTTATCAACACCCTTATCGATGGATTCATTTTGAACAATGACATAATCCATCTCCATCGCTCTCATAGTCTGCAAAAATAAATATGTATAGAAGCACACCTTTTTTATTATCATGCGCAATATATATAAAGAATAATTATTTGTATGCATCACTACTAATTGTGTAAAACTCCAATCCGGCCCATTATAAAGCTTTCTCAATCGACATTTTTAAAGCATCATCAAAAGCCATCAGTTTTTATCTCTGATCTATAAAAGTGAACATATAAAAAAATATTAGAAAAAGCTCATATACAATATATATTCATTGGTCAGATGCTAAATGCAAGCAAGGGGACATTTTTTAGTCGGTGTGAGTAGCTTCGTGCTTTTACACAAAAAGGCTTCCGCCCCCTTTATAAATAAAGCACCACATACAAACCGATACATGGTGATGAGGAGATCCTCTTACAAAGCAGATCAAAGGAAATACATGAATATAGGAGCGACCACACCCTATCACCAAGCAACCTAACCGACAAGGAAGGAAGCTCGCCGCTAAGAGAACCTCGTTTCGCCATTCACACCAAGTTGCCCCCGAAGAGGACCCCGGCCCTCTTGCTCCAGATTGTGGAACACGAGCTGTCTGCGGAAAGCGGGAACTGCGAGTGAAACCAATTGAGGACCAGTGTAAAAATAAATAGGAGGCAAGTGAACCTGCCCATGCTAGAGCTGAGATCTCCAAGCTAGGATCTAGAAATGTCAGCCGGTGACAGCGTGGCCCGTCTCAATAAACCTGAGTTGCACGACGACGCCCTCGGGAGGCGAACGATGCAACACGTTGCCATTGTCGAGTTGCCCCCGGAGTTGAATGTCCGAACATTGGCACGGGATAAAAAAAACATATATTATCTTTTCCCCACCCCTCCTCCCTTTCCAAATTTATGCTCAAACTTGTACTTGTACAAATTATACAAATTTCATCGATTTAAAAGAATATTTTGATATCATTTCTTATTTCAACATTATCAAAGATGTACACGCTGGTTAATCTAACCTTATTTTTTCTTACCACAACATGGATGAAACTTGTAACTAATATAGAGCCTTGATTAACTAACATGCCCCTTGTCCCCATTTCTTAAACTTCTCACAGGCTATTGCCCCCATTCTCCCCGTGGCCACTCAACCATATTCGCCTCTAACCATGAAAATCAATCAACCATTAAAATTCATAATTTGCTATACATTTTACAAGACAAATAAAATTCATGTCAACTAAAATATATATAAAAACACGTCGATTGTGCATTGAGCAGTGATACATTATCATACCGGGCTAGTTTAGAGTACTTGTACCATGAGCACTGAAAAAAAATAGCGCGCTATAGCGTATTGAGAATTGTCTCGCTAAATATATCGGTGTATAAAGTCTCGCTAATAGCATATTTTGAGGTCGCCGCTATTTTTTTCATTGACCATGAGTAAAGAAGGCACACAACATCTGGCATTATTTACATCAGATATTTTGGCACGATGGTAGAAGTGTAGGCCCGATAGAATCATACTTTTATACATTACCACTGGTGGAAGATAGGCTAGGTGGACATAAGCTTCGAAAGCATGAGTGGGAATCAAGGCAAACTCTTTTTTCAGGTTAAAAATGAAAAAAAAAACAAGTGAAAGAATTGGACCATATATGAAGCTTACCTTGGCATGATGCCATCAGGCCAGATGTCATGCACGGGTGAGAAGAGGTCCCTCCCTCTCTCTTACGAATCTCTCCCTACGACCCACTTCAGAGCATCCGGTGTTGCTTTCCATCCCAACTTCTGCACCACCACAGATCAGTCCGGCACCATTGCTCAAATCACACAACCTTTACACCAAATTTACTGACACAATGTACGTGGAAGTGGACACTAAACTCCTAAGGGCTTGTACAACACTACACGGTGGACGGGTGCCCCAAGTGCCACCTAGGTTTAGATAGTCCCAAATTGACGCAACGTGCTGCTTGCAGACTAAAGCTACATCCTGCAGAAGAGCCAGCCTCCTCCTTGTCTAGAAAAACAGAAAAGAGATGCAAAAAGCGGTAGGGAGAGAGATCTGCTGCTTCTCCTCTTCTAGTCTTGGAAATAAAGGAGTAAAAAGTTGGAAGAGAGAGATCAAAATGGAACCCACCAAAGATGATAGCTTGGGTCCAGTAGGTTGGGCAGGTACTGGGTGAAGCTAGCGCCTCACGTCTCATGCACTCGTGGAGGGCATGCGGCAGCACCAACCGATGCCTCCGTTGGTCATGCCCTAATTCTATCCCTTCTACTGATATGTTATGCACAATTGACTTAAACGGCGGATAAATAAGTCTCTTGCGGGCAAAATCCTCCATCGGTACCACACCAGTGCCAACCACAGCGTCAACCACGCCCTGTAAACACAGATCAACTCAATTGTATTCTCTAAAAAAAACGAAAGCTAGGATATATAAGCCAAAAAAACACACCTCATTGGCATCAGTGTAGGCCACCGTCGGCAGCGATGCAAGCGCAGCGGCTGCGCCGGCAGCAAATAAGGCGGCGTTCTTCGTGGATACACGTATAGACAAGCCAACCAAGCTGATTTTTCAGTTTAACATAAGTGGTTGAATTAGCAATGTATAGTAAGCAATCTAGGCATACACGTACACCGTGTCACATCAAAATGGTTGACTTAGCATTGTGTACTAATCAATCTACGGACGTGACTTTCACGGGGAAGAAGAAGACACAAGAGAAGAAAAACGAGTGACAAACCTGGACAGACAATTCACAGGCCATCGTTGGCTGGCCCAATTTGCGTTTTCCTCCCTCCGAGACAAGATCACATCTCATCCTAGCCAACTGAGAACAAACCGCAAACCGCAAACCTAGACAAAGTGCCACCACTGTCAAGACCCCATCAATCCGCTGTTGTTTGTGCCTGTCGTGAGGAAGCGGCGTTGATCTCGGCCAACCCACCCACCTCGCGCACGTGCATGTGCATGAAGCGGGTCTTGTTCTGGCGTCATGGCTCATCGCGTGTGACCAAGCTGTCACATGCGAGAGTCGGGGATGGGAGAGAGAGCGGGGAGAATAAAGCGACAAGAGATGATGACCTCCATCTTCGGCCGGCGCCATAGTTCGGTGATCTGAGAGAGAGAGATAGTTTGGTGATCTGAGAGAGAGAGGTCGCATGTTTTTTGGGTACTAACAAGACCTGCGTATCATGTAGTAGTACTCTATGCGTTTCAAAATTGCAGTCATGTTATTTAATGGATTCCCCCGCCCAAGTTGCAGGCGTGATCTACATACGAATTGGAAGGAGCAATTTTCATACAGGCGTGATGTACGGGCGTGGAAAGGAAGGAGTGCATGGAGGATTGATTTATGTCATTAAATGCTGCCGATCGCTTGGGATCGGGTGTGTCGTGCGAAGGCTGAGGGCGGCCTTGGGGTCCGCGACCTCGCCTCCCAAAACGACTCGCTCCTGCTGAAGGTTCTTCACCGGCTCCACACTTTGCCCCTCTCCCGGTGGGCGTCGTGGGTCTGGACCTCGCTCGGTGAGCGCCTCCTCCTGGATGCGCACGGCTCAACGCTGGCTGGCGAGCACTGGACTCACCTCCGGAGCCTCGTGCCACTCTACCGCTCGCTTTCCCGGGTCGTCGTTGGTGACGGGCGAATGACCGCCTTCTGGGAAGACCACTGGCTGCCCTGTGGCCCCTTGCGCTGCGCCTTCCCGGTGCTTGCCTCCCACGCTGCCTGCACGGAGATGTCGGTCTAGGCGGTCCGCACTCTTGGGGTCGACGCGGTCCTGGTGCCGCGGCTCTCCGTCGCGGCCTCTCGGGAGTGCCTCCTCTTGCTCCCTCTCATTGAGCGGAGAGCCACCGGCGCGGGCGCCGAGGACCATCGGTCCCTGGTGTTGTGCACGAAGCCAAAGGGGCAACTGGCCTCCAGTAAGGTCTATGGCCTCCTACGCCTCGGTGGTGAGGTTGCGGAGAATGCCGCCTTCCTTTGGAGTTCCTCGGCTCCTTCCAGAGTGCGGTTCTTCTCCTGGCTGCTTACTCTTGAGCGGATCCATACCCGCGACAACCTGCTGAAGAAGCACATCATGAAGCCGCGCGACGTTGGCTGCCCTGAGTGTGGTACTGCGCTCGAGACACCCGATCACTTGATCTTCGGGTGCCCCTTCGCTCAGGCGTTCTGGTGTGCCCTGCGCCTCTCCACCACGGGGGCGATGGTCTGTGCCCTGCACCACTTCGACGTCTCCAGGGCCGTCGGTGCGGCGTCGCCGCATGCCTTCGCCCTGTTATGCTGCTCGCACCTTTGGAAGCGAGGAATGCGGTGGTGTTCCGGCAGGAATCCCCCTCCCTCACCGCTACGCTGAAGACTTGCCATGATGACGCCGTCCTCTGGCTTAGCCGGTTCCCCCCGGACGATCATGGGCACATTGACGTGTGGCTTGGCGTCCTGCATCTGTAAAAGTGTGTGTAGTGTTTGTGTAGTTTAGGGGAGTTGTCCCCCCCCCCCCGCCCTCCTGCTGCTGTATTAGGCTCAATATATATATTCAGGTGGGGGAGTTCTCCCCCCCCCCCCCGCCCTCCTGCTGCTGTATTAGGCTCAATATATATATTCAGGTGGGGGAGTTCTCCCCCCCCCCCCCCGCCCTCCTGCTGCTGTATTAGGCTCAATATATATATTCAGGTGGGGGAGTTCTCCCCCCCCCCCCCCCCCCCCCGCCCGTTGAAAATTCAAAAAAAAAATGTCGTGGGAATCAATGTATGAGCGATTAATTAGGAATCTTTCATGCTAATTCGGGGCGGAGGGGATCTGTACTTAAAAACCGGAAATAGTTGGGTAATAGGTTTGGAACAATGAATGCATTTTAGAAGATTTCCAACTTCCATAACTACTCCCACAAGTTGGACTAATATCTTTTCAATGCATTCATTGTTTATCTGCAGATTCTTGATTTTGCATTCTTCTTTCTTCATCTTTGGTTCGAAAGAAGTAGACATTGCTTCCCCTCTAGTTGCACATGCAGCCGCATCATTGCCTTCGATTCTACTAAGGAGTGCACCAACATCTATTAAGTTTCTTTTTATCAATAAAGCAATGTATTGGCCTTCCCAAAACCAAAATGAGCATCCATCTTCCTACACAAAAGAATGTGCATGTTTGAAAATGAGCTACCGCAATTGAACCAAAGAATGAGCTATCAAAATGACCTACCGAAAGTGCACGCACTGTATGAGAGGCATCGGCGAGCCACAGAGCCGCTGCGCGAGCGCCGAGCCCGATGGACGGCCGGACGAGTCCATGCCCGCAAACCGGCGTCGGCGGCGGGAGGACGAACCCGTACCTGCATGCGGCGATGTGCCCTTGCCGGGGCTGCGGGAGAGGCTCCCCGACCACTCCATCGCTTGGCGCAGCCACCGGCGGCCGGAAAAGCCAAATCCGGCGGCCCGCGATGAAGTGCCACAGATCCGCAAATCCGGCGACCCGCCGATGCAGGGGGAGAGAGGGGAGGCTTCGTGCATGTGGCGGCTTTTCGGCGGGCTCCTGTCGGCTGCTTTCGCTGGAATCTTGGGCGGCGGCCCGGCGGCGGCGCGATGGGGAGAGGGGAGATGGTTGGTGGAGAAAGCGCGGGCTGAAATGTCCCCCACCAACCACTTCCGCTTATATGCAGGGCACCACAGCGGCAAGGGAGAAACCTATGTATTCGCGGGTTGGGGCCGAGATTTTGCCGCGTCTCTTAAAATTTTTTGCGGGTCAGGGCGGGATACGGGGTCTGATCGGGCAGGTTTTCTCGTCCCGACCCGTATTTTGGCGGTTATTTTGCGGGTCGGGGCGGGATGCGAGGTGTGCTAGAGATGCTCTAAGTTGTGTTGGATTTTTGCAGCTGTGTGCAGCACAAATGCTTTTGCATTGCTCGAGCCTCACATGCATGGTTGTTCGTAGTGGGAGTAAGGGGCGGAGCCAGGATTTAGACATGAGGAGGGCGAGAGAGATAACATACTTGAGAGAGCCAATACATGAATTTAGTCTCAAAAGTAGCATTGATACGAAAGCATTGGAAACAAATATTTGACAGTACAAAATGCTACATCTCTATTGGTTTAAATTTAACTCTATGAATACATCAGGTGGATATGTATTTTGGGTAGCATGAATATTGGAGCTGGAAGCATGCCTCTTAAAAATAAATATATTTTTGTTACATTCCTCCCAAATATAATCACACATATCTTTGGCAAAGCAACCCAACTATATAAGCTATGAGTATTTGTTTATTCGTCATCCGCCAACTACAAGCCCAAAAGGAAAGTGCAAACTCCGTATAAGCCAACCAGGGCAAGACTGAGACCGGCCCATTTTAGCATACACAGGCAGGCGGTTTTTTGTTTCTTTTATCTGTATTTCAGGTTTCTTCCTTTTTTCTCTATTTTTCTTTTAAATTTTAATTTTTTCTGCTTCTTTTTCGATTTTATTTCCTTTTTTATTATTAAAAAAATGATCTTGTTTTTTTAGTTCAGAAATTTCATAAGATGTTTGTTTTCTTAAAATGTTAAAATCATAAATTCAAAAATTGTTACGAGAATTTCGAAAACTACTCAAGTTTTTCAAAAATTGTTCAGAATGTCAAAAGATGTCCCATTTACAAATTTTCCTCGCAAACTCAAAAAATGTTCGCATTTTCAGAAAATGTTTGGATTTTCACAAAATTCTTTTCAAATAACGTTAAGGATTCCAAAATTTGTTCACTTTTTTCCAAAAAAAATAAAATATTTTCGAAACTTACAAATATCACGTTTAGAAATTTTATTCTTGTTTTTCAAATAATGTTCACAATTATTTTTAAAAATGATCGAAATTCCAAATTTTATTCTTGTCTTTGTAAAATGGTTTTGCAATTTCAACTTTGTTCACATTTTTGCAAATAATTGTCTTTCCAAAATGTGTTCAAAGTAATTCAAAAATTAAAATGCTACAGTACATATGTGTGCTACAGTTAATACCCCGCTGCCTGTGAGCACTTAAAAATTTCACGGTGCAGCAAGTCAACAAACAACATCAACTACGGTGGCTACTTTTTTTTGCGGGAAAACTATGGTGGCAACTAGCATGCCTGGTGTACAGGGAGTTTGAGGGTTTGATTCCTGTGCTTTTGGGGAATTTTTTTGCATTCGGTGTTTACCAATGGGGCGACCCAGTCGTTATCGCCTATGCGTTCCACACGCTATTGGACGCCATGAGCGTCTAGGATAACGGCAGCCGACTTAGTAAGCTGCTAGGGTTCGATTGCTCGCGACAGCAATGCTTTTTGGGAATCTTTGCAGTCGGTTTTTACAAGTGGGCCGACCAAGTCGTCGTAGCTTGTGCATTCTGTAGCACCGAAGTATGTCTAATTGAGGGGGGTGAATGGGAGTTTTAAATTTTCTTTGGAAAAACTTGAAACCCTCAAAACCTAGCAGTGGAATGAATTAAGCAACAGCGAAGTAAAACTAAGTGCCGAAGGAAAACTAGACTAGGCATCATAACAGATTACATGAGCTAAATGCATCGATGGTAAACAGGGTGAGAGAAAAGACCAGTGATGCTTGAAGGCGACAAAGGATTTGTTTGACCAGTTCGTCCTTCTGCACAAGGACCACGTATGGTTGGAGGGGCTGTCACTTAACACGGAAGATAAACTCTCTTCACCCTATTCTCCTCGACAATCGATTCGTCAACCGATGTCGATCACTCGTGGTAGATAATTGAAGGCTATCTCCGAACCTTTACAGACTTCTTCTTCGAGAACCACAATCACTCTTGGTCTCTGAAGAAATTGACACCTAACCGTCTAGAGAGTTTGCAACTCTCAAGAGTAATAGGCGGAGCGTACTAAACTAAGATTCCAGTGATGCTGAACCACTATCTAATTCTTCGGCTCTAGGGGTTTTCTTTCGGTGGATTTTAAACTCAAATCGCTCAGAAAGTAGGTTGCTTAAAAATCTTCTCAGAATCAAATGGAGCAGCCACCGGATAAAGCCGGTGCGGGGTGGCTATTTATAGCCACGGCCTTCCCAGAAGGGAAATGAACATTTTGGACACTAGGTCCAGCCAATGGCCAATCGACGCATTCACAACGGTCAGATTTTTGAAGCAACAGTAACATTACTTGAGGAAAAGGTAATGCTAACTCCTTGGTCCGAGACAAATCTCTTGCAGCGAAGAAGATCACGGTCTCTTGCTGGCAAGTATTTGCTCGGAACACAAAGAGATCTCTCTCACAGCTTTCATAGGTTTGGTTTAGTATCAGAGAATCAAAGCTACGAACGCTACACCCCTCTTAATAGTACGGTAGTCCTATGACTCAATGAAAGAAGAAGAATGACGAAACAAATGCTACGTCTTTACTTCGTCTTCATTCTTCCTCGAGCGCAGTCATGTTCTTCGGATAGGCACCGGACCAATTGCTTGAAATTCAGCAATTTTTAGGGGTCACTCTTGTTAGCTTTTATCTTCGGTGATAATCTTCGCTGCCACGCAGGGAGGTTATCTTCGTTGTTTGCAACAAACTCCTCGATACATCAGGGACCTGTTACTCTGTGTGCACTAGCAAACATATAGGTCACATAATGTTTATGTCAACAAACTCCAAAACACAAGGGGCCTATTATTGCATCAACAATCTCCCCCTTTTTGGACGGTTGTTGACAAAACACATAATCATCGAAGTGAAGATAGATAAGTGAAATGAAAATATGAACAAGAGTGAAGTTGCGTTACTTGTCTCGATGATGAAATATACTCCCCCTAGATGTATGTAGGGTTTATGATATTTGACAATATGCACTGCAATTCATGAACTTATTTGGAGGATTTTCAATCATTCGAGGTGATGATTCGCACTAATGAAATAATCCAACGAGAATATAGTGCAATCATACAAGACTCATGTTAATAATTCCACCTGCAAAACAAAATGCTTCGAGAGGAAATAGTGCAGCAGGCGGGTTATTAATATTACATCCCAATCAGAAGTTTTACATCAAAGCACAAGGTGAGACATAAAAGTCTTTGAGGCGAACAGCGCAAAAGTCTCAACACCAAAACCAACAGAGCAAAACAAAGCAGATCTATCAAAACTCTCGATGTAATTCTCCCCCTTTTGTCAACTAGTGTCAAAAAGTGACAAATGACATGAGTGCGAAAATATGTGAATATGATTCACTCTGAGGCATGGCCCGAAGAAATTTCTGTTTCGGAGGTGGCCGGAATATCTTCATCGCCAGCAGCAGCAACTGATCCTTCAAGAAGTTTCAAATGCTTGATTATTTTGTTCAAGAAATGGAGTTGGAGTGGCGCCAATTGAAGAGAAGGTTGTCCGACATCGTCTGAGATGGTTTGGGCATATTCAGTGTAGGTCTTCAGAAGCGCTAGTGCATAGAAGATGATAAAAGTGTGCCGATAATGTCAAGAGAGATCGAGGTAGGCCAAACTTAACATGGAAAGAATCCATAAAGAGGGCTATGAAGGACCGGAGTATCACAAGAGATCTAGTCATGGGCAGGGGTGCGTGAACGTGTGCTATCCATATGACAGAACCATGAGTTGGTTGCTAGATATTATGGATTTGACCACTAGCCTACACCAACTTGTTTGGCACTAAAGGCTTTGTTGTGTCAACATTTTTTCTATACACATTTAACATTGTTCAAAAGTTTGATCAACATTTTTCAAATACTTGTTCAACATTTTTTTCAAATGCTTGATTAACTTGATTATTTTTTAGTAAGTGATCGACATTTTTTGTATACACGTTCAGCATTGTCAAAACGCTTGTTCAATAATTTTCAAATACTTGTTCAACATTTTTTAAACTTATTAAACATTTTTCAAATACTTTTTCAACAGTTTGCAAATACTCATTCTACATCTTTTTTAAATGTTTGATTAACATTTTTATATACTTGATCAATAAATTTTATCATTTTTTAATACATGGTCAATGTTTTTTGTATACACATTCAAAAACATTCAATGCATGATTAACATTTTTAAAATATGATGTGAAGCAAAATTTGGTAATATATATGTTTAGAATATTTAAAATTGTAAACAAAACTAAAAAAATGAAATAAAAACATGAAGAAAAACAGAAATGAAAACGACGCAGTGTACCTACCACGAAATGTTTGCGGCCCATATACTCGCGCGAGACATAGCAGTGCCCGCTATCGCTTGAAGGGAATAGTTCCTCACGAAGCAACTAGGCTGGCCCGTTTCCTGTTTTTTTGCTTCACTCGCTGGTGACGCATGAACCGTTCAGTGACTCGCTATTTTCTGCTCGTGATCATTTCTTTTCATTTTTCTTCTTCTATTTTTGGTTTCTTTTTTTCGCTTACTTTCTCTGTTTTTTAGGTTTTCTTTTTTTTTGACGGAAAAGCTTACTTTATTAGTCAAAGGACGGATATATCGTCTGCCAGCAGACTCACAATGAAATCAGGCGGGGCATCAATCCAACGAGATGGATTATTAGCACGTTCTCATCTAGCCAGCTCATGAGCTACATAATTTGACTCTATAATACAATGCTCAATAGTAAACCTCCCGAAATCTACGAGATAACTACGACATTCATCAAGAACCGGCGATGCCACCATAGAATAACCTTTATTGAATCTAAGTGCAACCACTACCGTGATATTATTCGATCTCATCATCAAGTTATTGCATCCCATATCTCTTGCTAGCTTCAGTCCTTCAAGCAGAGTTGCCGCTTCTGCCGTGAACACATCAGCTACATGTTCTAATCTCGCCGTGGACGCCGACATGAAAGATCCCCGGTGATCATGGATGACAGCACCACAAGACCCTACATAATCGCCTTCTGTGAATGAAGCATCGACATTAACGACAAGTTGTCCTGCTAGGAACGTCGGCCACCAGTTGATCTTGGGTGTAGATTTAGCTCATGCTCCGTGCACATAATTAATCACTAGGGCAACCACCTCCAGCGTTGTTCGTTCTGGAGTCAATATTTCTTCCCCTCGCACGAACTGTCTTCTTTGCCACCATAAGAACCAACAAACTGTTGATATGAGCTCTGGTAGCTCGACCAATCTAGAATATTGTCACCGATAATAATCATCACATAAAATGAACTCCAAGACTGTTGAACGTGCTCGATCAGTCAATGAATCAAAGTTAATATCTGTTGCGATTCCCAAAGCTTCCCAAACTGCTTGCACCCTTGCATACTTAAACAACATATGTGCTAAGTCCTCTGCACCATCTATATAGTATGGGCATTGGGACAAGTTTCCAACATGGCGATTCATAAGAGTACTCCGGCATGGGATGGCATTATGCAAGCATTTCCAGATATAAATTTTAACTTTCGCTGGCACTCTCAAACTCCACAACTTCTTCCAAATTGGATGGGGCGCCATGGAGAAGCGGGCCATACCGCTGTCATCTGTATCATAATTCATTTCCCATTGCTTATAATAGGCAGAACGTACTGAAAAAACGCCGCTCCTCGTGAGATGCCATGCAACATAGTTCTCTATCTCCACATGGAATAATGGGATTTTGTAGTATGCGTTCAGCATCAATGTGCCAGAAATTCTCCCAGATTAATATCTCATCCCATTCTCCCGTGATTGGGTCAATTAACTCAGTCACTTTAGTAAGTACTTGGTTCTCCCTTACTGTTAAAACTTTTTTGGCGGCACTATTCGGGATCCAACAGTCATCTCATATATTAATCTTTTCTCCATTGCCTACTCTCCAAATGTAACCCTTCTTGAACGTTTGAATTCCAGACCAAATGCTTTGCCACACATAGGAGGACCCATTCTTCAGTTGACAATTCAGAATATCTCCTGTAGGGTAGTACTTGGCTCTCAGAACTCGTGCACATAATGAACCAAAGTTCTCAATTAGTCTCCAACACTGCTTTGCCAACATTGCCAAGTTAAAGCTATGAATATCCCGGAATCCCATACCTCCTCTCTCCTTCGGAATACACATCTTCCACCATGCAAACCAATGCATCCTTCATTGTCCTCCTCATCACCCCACCAATATTGCGACATTGCATCAGTGATTCACTTGCAAATTTTCTTCGGGAATTTAAATACGCCCATCGCATAAGTTGGGATGGCTTGGGCCACCGCTTTCAGCAAAGCCTCTTTGCCTCCGAATGAGAGAGTTCTCTCTTTCCATCCATTCACCATTGCTTGAGTTCTTTCTATTATGTGTTTAAAGCAGTCATCACGGTCCACCTATCATGGATGGTAGACCCAAATATTTGTCTGAAATAGACTCCGTCATAATATTCAATTTTGACATACTTCTGCCTTCACCTCCACATTTGTGTTAGGACTGAAAAATATAAAGCATTTTGATTCACTCACCAATTGACCTGAGGCTGCACAGTACTCATCTAAAATCCCACGCAGGGTGTTTGCATTGTGGGCATCTGCTCTCATGAAAATAAGAGAATCGTCAGCAAAAAGTAAATGAGAAATCGTTGGCGAATCTCTACACACCTGCACATCATTCAAGTTACTAGCCTCCTCCTCATGGGCAATAAGGGCCGACAGTCCTTCAGCACATAAGAGAAACAGATATGGGGAGAGGGGATCCCCCTGTCTCAAACCTCTCGTAGGTGAAAAAGGCAACGTTTCATTTGAGTTGAACCGAACCTTACACTCAACCGACCTTATGCAAGTCATCACCATTTGAATCCACTGAGCATGAAATCCCAATTTGGTGAGCATGGCCTCCAAGAATACCCACTCAACTCTGTCATATGCCTTGTGCATATCTAACTTGATTGCACATGTTCCAAACTTCCCCTTCTTTCTCTTCTTCATCGTATGTAAGCACTCATATGCCACTATGACGTTATCAGTTATGATGCTCCCTGGCACAAACGCACTTTGTATCTCAATGATTATATCTGGAAGAAAAACCTTCAGGCGTGCTGCGAGCATTTTTTAGATCACCTTATAAACCACATTACATAAATTGATAGGCCTAAATTGGGCGATCTTTGTTGGAAATATGCTCTAGAGGCAATAACAAATTAGTTATTATTATATTTCCTTGTTCATGATAATCGTTTATTATCCATGCTATAATTGTATTGATAGGAAACTCAGATACATGTGTGGATACATAGACAACACCATGTCCCTAGTAATCCTCTAATTGACTAGCTCGTTGATCAATAGATGGTTACGGTTTCCTGACCATGGACATTGGATGTCGTTGATAACGGGATCACATCATTAGGGGAATCATGTGATGGACAAAACCTAATCCTAAGCCTAGCACAAAGATCGTGTAGTTCGTATGCTAAAACTTTTCTAATGTCAAGTATCATTTCCTTAGACCATGAGATTGTGCAACTCCCGGATACCGTAGGAATGCTTTGGGTGTGCCAAACGTCACAACGTAACTGGGTGGCTATAAAGGTACACTATGGGTATCTCCGAAAGTGTCTGTTGGGTTGGCACGAATCGAGACTGGGATTTGTCACTCCGTTAGAGGTATCTCTGGGCCCACTCGGTAGGACATCATCATATGCCAATGTGACCAAGGAGTTGATCACGGGATGATGTGTTACGGAACGAGTTAAGAGACTTGCCGGTAACGAGATTGAACAAGGTATCGGGAGGGGCCACCGGAAGGGGCCACCAGCCCCGGAGGCCTACATGGGCCAATAGTGGTAAGGGACCAGCCCCTAGGTGGGCTGGGGCGCCTCCCACCAAGGCCCAAGGTGCCTCCAAGAGGGAAAGGGGGCAAACCCTAGGGCAGATGGGCCCTAAGGCCCACCCCAGGTGCGCCTCCCCCTCTCCCTCTTGTGGCCGCCACCCCAGATGGGATTGGGGCTGCCGCCACCCCTAGGGTGGGAACCCTAGGTGGGGGCGCAACCCTCCCTCTCCCCCTATATATAGTGGAGGCAAAGGGGCAGCCCAACACACGAAGTTCTTCTCCTGTTGGCGCAGCCCTACCCCTCTCCCTCCTCGTCTCTCGTAGTGCTTGGCGAAGCCCTGCTGGAGTACCACGCTCCTCCACCACCACCACGCCGTCGTGCTGCTGCTGGACGGAGTCTTCCCCAACCTCTCCTTCTCCCCTTGCTGGATCAAGGCGTGGAAGACGTCACCGGGCTGCATGTGTGTTGAACATGGAGGTGCCATCCATTCGGCACTAGGATCATCGGTGATTTGGATCACGACGAGTACGACTCCATCAACCCCGTTCACTTGAACGCTTCCGCTTAGCGATCTACAAGGGTATGTAGATGCACTCTCCTTCCCTCGTTGCTATATTACTCCATAGATTGATCTTGGTGTTGCGGAGAAAATTTTGAATTTCTGCTACGTTCCCCAACAGTGGTATCAGAGCCAGGTTTATGCGTAGTTTCTATGCATGAGTAGAACACAAAGTAGTTGTGGGCGTCGATTTTGTCAATTTACTTGCCGTTACTAGTCTTATCTTGATTCGGCGGCATTGTGGGATGAAGCGGCCGGACCGACCTTACACGTACGCTTACGTGAGACTGGTTCCACCGACTGACATGCACTAGTTGCATAAGGTGGCTGGCGAGTGTCTGTCTCTCCCACTTTAGTAGGATCGGATTCGATGAACAGGGTCCTTATGAAGGGTAAATAGAAATTGGCAATTCATGTTGTGGTTTTGGCGTAGGTAAGAAACGTTCTTGCTAGCAACCTATAGCAGCCACGTAAAAACTTGCAACAACAATTAGAGGACGTCTAACTTGTTTTTGCAGCAAGTGTTTTGTGATGTGATATGGCCAAAGGATGTGATGAATGATATATGTGATGTATGAGATGATCATGTTCTTGTAATAGGAATCACGACTTGCATGTCGATGAATATGACAACCAGCAGGAGCCATAGGAGTTGTCTTAATTTATTTATGACCTGCGTGTCAACATAAACGTCATGTAATTACTTTACTTTATTGCTAACCATTAGCTGTAGTAGTAGAAGTAATAGTTGGCGAGACAACTTCATGAAGACACGATGATAGAGATCATGATGATGGAGATCATGGTGTCATGCCGGTGACGATGATGATCATGGAGCCCCGTAGATGGAGATCAAAAGGAGCAAAGTGATGATGGCCATATCATGTCACTATTTGATTGCATGTGATGTTTATCATGTTTTTACATCTTATTTGCTTAGAACGACGGTAGCTTAAATAAGATGATCCCTCACTAAAATTTCAAGAAAAGTGTTCTCCCTAACTATGCACCGTTGCGAAGGTTCGTCGTTTCGAAGCACCACGTGATGATCGGGTGTGATAGATTCTTACGTTCGAATACAACGGGTGTTGACGAGCCTAGCATGTACAGACATGGCCTCGGAACACATGCGAAACACTTAGATTAACTTGACGAGCCTAGCATGTACAGACATGGCCTCGAAACACGGAGGACCGAAAGGTCAAACATGAGTCGTACAGAAGATGCGATCAACATGAGATGTTCACCGATGATGACTAGTCCGTCTCACTGATGATCGGACACGGCCTAGTTGATTCGGATCATGTATCACTTAGATGACTAGAGGGATGTCTATCTGAGTGGGAGTTCATGAAATAATCAGATGAACTCAATTATCATGAACATAGTCAAAAGGACTTTGCAAATTATGTCGTAGCTTACGCTTAGTTCTACTGTTTTAGATACGTTCCTAGAGAAAATTTAGTTGAAAGTTGATAGTAGCAATTATGCAGACTGGATCCGTAAACTAAGGATTGTCCTCATTGCTGCACAGAAGGATTATGTCCTTAATGCACCGCTCAGTGAGCTGAACCTCAAGCGTCGGTTGTGGATGTTGCGAACATCTGACATACACGTTTTGATGACTACATGATAGTTCAGTGCGTAATGCTAAATGGTTTAGAACTGAGGCACCAAAAACGTTTTTGAAACATCACAGAACATATGAGATGTTCCAAGGACTGAAACTGGATTTCAGGATAGTGCCCGCGTCAAGAGGTATGAGACCTCTGACAAGTTTCCTAAGCCTGCAAACTAAGGAGAAAAGCTCAATCATTGAGAATGTGCTCAGATTGTATGAGTGCTACAATCGCTTGAATCTAGTGGGAGTTAATCTTCCAGATGAGATAGTGATGGTTCTCCAAAGTCACTGTCACCAAGCTACTGGAGCTTCGTGATGAACTATAACATATCAGGGATAGATATGATCCTTGAGCTATTCGCGACACCGCAAAAGTAGAAATCAAATAGGAGCATCAATTGTTGATGGTTAGTAAAACCACTAGTTTCAAGAAGGGCAAGGGCAAGAAAGGGATACTTCATGAAACAACAAATCAGTTGCTACTCTAGTGAAAAAACCCAGAGTTGAACCCAAGCCTGAGACTAAGTGCTTCTGTAATATGGGGAACGCTCACTGAAATAGAACCACCCTAAATACTTGGTAGATGAGAAGGCTGGCAAGGTTGACAAAAGTATGTATTGGACATATATTATATTATATGTGTACTTTACTAGTACTCCTAGTAGCAGCAGGGTATTAGATACCGGTTCGGTTGCTAAGTGTTAGTAACTCGAAACAAAAGGCTACGGAATAAACAGAGGCTAGCCAAAGGTGAGATGACGATAGGTGTTGGAAGAGTTTCCAAGGTTGATGTGATCAAACATCGCATGCTCCGTCTATCATCGGGATTGGTGTTAAACCTAAATAATTGTTATTTGGTGTTTGCGTTGAGCATGGACATGATTAGATTATGTCCATCGCAATACGGTTATTCATTTAGGGAGAATAATGGTTACTCTGTTTATTTGAATAATACCTTCAATGGTCTTGCACCTAAAATGAATGGTTTATTGAGTCCCGATCGTAGTAATACACATGTTCATGCCAAAAGATATAAGATAGTAATGATAGTACCACATATTTGTGGCGCTGCAATTTTAGTCATAATGGTATAAAACGCATGAAGAAGCTCCATGTTGATGGATCTTTGGACTCGCTTGATTTTGAGTCACTTGAGACATGCAAATCATACCACATGAGCAAGATGACTGAAAGGCCTCGTTTTCAGTAAGATGGAACAAGAAAGCAACTTGTTGGAAGTAATACATCTTGACGTGTGCAGTCCAATGAGTGCTGAGGCATGTAGTGGACATCGTTATATTCTTACTTCACAGATGATTTGAGTAGATGCCAAGTATATTTGCTTAATGAATCACAAGTCTGAATTATTGAAAGGTTCAAATAATTTCAGAGTGAAGTTGAAAGATCGTCGTGACAAGAGGATAAAATATCTATGATATGATCATAGAGATGAGTATCTGAATTACGAGTTTGGCACAGAATTAAGACATTGTGGAAATGGTTTCACAACTGATACAGCCTGGAACACCATAGTGTGATGGTGTGTCCGAACATCATAACTGCACCCTATTGGATATGATGCATACCATGATGTCTCTTATCGAATTACCACTATAGTTTATGGGTTAGGCATTAGAGACAACCACATTCACTTTAAATAGGGCACCACGCAATTCCGTTTGAGTCGACACCGTATGAACTATGGTTCAGAGAAACCTAAGCTGTCGTTTCTTAAAAGGTTTGGGGCTGCGACGCTTATGTGAAGAAGTTTCAGGCTGATAAGCTCGAACCCAAAGCGGATAAATGCATCTTCATAGGACACCCAAAACAGTTGGGTATACCTCCTGTCTCAGATCCGAAAGCAATAGGGATTGTTTCTAGAATCAGGTCCTTTCTCGATAAAGAGTTTCTCTCAAAAGAATTGAGTGGGAGGAAGATAGAACTTGATAAGGTTGTTGAACCTTTACTTCAACCAGAGAGTGGCGCAGCACAAAAAAATGTTTCTGTGGCACCTGCCTCAGTTGAAGAGAAAGCTAATGATGATGATCATGGAGCTTCAGATCGAGTTACTATCGAACCTCATAGGTTGACAAGGGTGTGTACAACTTCTAAGCGGTAACCCTGTCTTAAAGGTCACGTTGTTGGACAACGATGAACCTATGAGCTATGGAGAAGCGATGGTGGGCCCGGATTCCGAAAATTGGCTCGAGGCCATAAAATCCGAGAGAGGATCCATGTATGAAAACAAAGTGTAGACTTTGGAAGAACTACTTGATGGTCGTAAGGCTGTTAGGTACATGTGGATTTTAAGAAGAAGACGGACGTGGACGGTAATGTCATCGTCTATGAAGCTCAACTTGTGGCGAAGAGTTTTTCACAAGTTCAAGCAGTTGACTACGATGAGATTTTCTCACCAGTAGCGATGCTTAAGTGTAACGCCCCGAGACCGATGTGCTAGGTGTCGTCCAGTTATTCGTTGTTGTTGTGTTGTCATCGCTTGCGTGTCATGCATTACATATCATGTCATCATGTGCATTTCATTTGCATACATGTTCGTCTCATGCATCCGAGCATTTTTCCCGTTGTCCGTTTTGCATTCCGGCGCTTCGTTCTCTTCCAGTGGTCATTTCTACCTTTCTTTCGTGTGCGCGTATTAAACATTTCCGGATTGGACCGAGACTTGCCAAGCGGCCTTGGTTTACTACCGGTAGACCGCATGTCAAGTTTCGTACCATTTGGACTTCGTTTGATACTCCAACGGTTAACCGAGGGACCGAAAAGGCCTCATGTGTGTTGCAGCCCAACACCCCTCCAATGTGGCCCAAAACCTACCTAAACTTCCTCCATCATCTCGGTCGTTCGATCATGATCGCGTGGCTGAAAACCGCACCTCATTTGGACTCTCTTAGCTCCCTCTACCTATAAATATGTGCTCCCCTCCTGAAATTCGCGGATGAACCCTAGCCTTCCCCTTCCTCGCACCGCCGGACATGTCCGTTTGCGCCGGACGCGTCCGCCGGCCACCTCACTCCGCCCAATGGCAGTGTGCCACATCACTCCGCCGCCACAGCCAGCCACTCCCCTTGCGCCACCTCAGCCCCGCCTCCTTTCTCTCTCCTTCCCGCCTCCCGCGGCCCGCCGGGCCCAGGGCAGGCCCGCCCGGGCCCGATCTGCTCCGCCGCCGCTCGGTCGCGTGCCCGAGGCACGCGCCGCCCCGCCGCCGGCCGTTTCCTCGCCGCGCCACCCATTCTTCACCGCGCCTCGCCGCCCGCCTTGCGCCTGAGCTCGCCGGCCGTCGCGCGCCTACTCCGCTCGCCTCGCGTCGCCGCCTCGTTCGCCGCGCGTCGCCGCATAGCCTTGCCAAGCTCGCCGCCGCCGCTTTGCTCGCTGGCCTCCTCGCCGGAATCTCGCCGGCGACCGCTTCAAGCTCGCCGCAGTTCTCTCTCCGGTGGATCTGGAAAAGGTGGACCAGATCCACCACTTCCACGAACCAAACACGTCCCCCTCGATCCGGATCTCCTCATCCCGCTTCGCCTCGTCCCCGCGTTGACTTTTCGCGGAGGTAATATTTCACTAAGTCCCCGAGATTTCCATGTTTCAAATGCCCATGTTCATCATGTCGTAACTCATCATCCGTAGCTCCGTTTCGGGCATATAGCATATGAAATGTTCGTCTCAGAGAGTACATCATTTCATCTCATTGCATCATTTTTATTTGAGTTCATCTTGATGCCCGAAATGCTGTTAGAAGAGTG
Organism: Triticum urartu; assembly: GCF_056163025.1. Classification (NCBI taxonomy): domain Eukaryota; kingdom Viridiplantae; phylum Streptophyta; class Magnoliopsida; order Poales; family Poaceae; genus Triticum; species Triticum urartu. The sequence continues at coordinate 556,644,110 of NC_141873.1, forward strand.
CTACTTGAGTTAATTGTCAGATCTGCTGCTCTATTTAGATATTTGTCATTTTTGCCATGATTATTGCGTGCATGATATGCCCATGAGCTCTACATATGTTTTGTTAAGGGTTTTGCCATCTTTCCAGAGGTGCAACCCATGTATTTTTGTGATGTGTGTGGTGACTAGCACAAGCTTGCAAAGTGGTGCACTTGTTAATGCTGATTTCAGGGACTTAGCATTTCCACTAAGTCATTGATCTGTTTATCTCATGATGCCATATGTTCATGTTGTTTCCTAGTGATCCGTGCCTCTTTTGAGGATGATCAGTAAGGATGATTTGTTAATCTTGCTGTGATCTATCCATCCATGTCTTTGTTTGCAATTATGGAGCACCCTAGCTTGAGTCAATCGAGCTCTACTTTTGCTATTTTGTGAATCTGGGCAGATTGTCTACTTGTTAGCGATTTTGCCGATGTCGTTGTAGTTGATCCGTGCATGCTATGTTATTGTTCTTGCCATGTCTAGCTTGTATTTTGTGTATTCTTGATGGGTGTATGCTTAGATTGTCATGACTTGCTCTGTAGTGAGTGCATCGAGCTCGTAAACATGCCTACTTGATATTTGTTTCAGCATGCTCCAGTTTTCACCAAGTCTGAGAACTGATTATGTTTTTGCCATGTTCACATGCTTGCAAATGTATTTTCTGATCCCTTCTGGCTCAAGGTCACTAAGGGACTTTTGTTAAGCTCTTTGAGTAGCTCCATGCCATGCTTTACTTTGCCTTGTTCAAGCCCTGTAGCATATAGTTGTTATGCTCCAAAGTGTGCTATCTGATCTGAAATTCCAGACAAGTGTTAATTTCACTAAGTCTGAGATCTGTTTACCAATTGCACTTTTGCCATGCTTGTTTGTACCTGTTAATGGATGAATTGGCCGTAGCTCGGTGTTCCTCTTTTGTTAAGCATCATGAATGGATTCCTGCCATGTATTTTGTTGCCATATTTGTGTGCTGTAGCATGTTCATCTTGTTGCATTTAGTTGGCTACTTGCTGTAAATCGCAGACCGGTGCCATATTTGAATTGCTTGCCATTTCCAAACCGTAACTCCGATTCCGGCGTTCTTTATATCGTTTTCAAGCGATTTCTCCTCATCTTTCCAGTGGCACACTTGGATTTCCAAGTTGAGGCCAGGTTCATGCATCCCTTGCCAAATCGTGCATATGCATCGCATACCGCATCCCGCATATCATACCATGTTCTTGTGTTGGTTGTTTACTATGTCGTGTGCTTCCTTTCCGGTGTTTGCTTCTTCGGGTTAGTTCCGGTAACGTCACGACTGTGAGGACCCGTTCGTCTACGTCTGTTTGTCTTCTTCATGGACTCGTTCTTCTTCCTTGCGGGATCTCAGGCAAGATGACCATACCCTCGAAATCACTTCTATCTTTGCTTGCTAGTTGCTCGCTCTTTTGCTATGCCTATGCTGCGATACCTACCACTTGCTTTTCATGCCTCCCATGTTGTTGAACCAAGCCTCTAACCCACCTTGTCCTAGCAAACCGTTGTTTGGCTATGTTACCGCTTTGCTCATCCCCTCTTATAGCGTTGTTAGTTGCAGGTGAAGATTGAAGTTTGTTCCTTGTTGGAACATGGAGATGTTGTTCCTTGTTTGGAACATGTTTACTTGTTGGGATATCACAATATCTCTTATTTAATTAATGCATCTATATACTTGGTAAAGGGTGGAAGGCTCGGCTTTATGCCTGGTGTTTTGTTCCACTCTTGCCGCCCTAGTTTCTGTCATATCGGTGTTATGTTCCCGGATTTTGCGTTCCTTACACGGTTGGGTAATAATGGGAACCCCTTGACAGTTCGCCTTGAATAAAACTCCTCCAGCAAGGCCCAACCTTGGTTTTACCATTCGCCACCTAGCCTTTTTCCCTTGGGAGTCGCGCATCCCGAGGGTCATCTTTATTTTAACCCCCCCCCCCCGGCCAGTGCTTGTCTAAGTGTTGGTCTGAACTAGAGTCCTTTGCAGCGCCACCTCGGGGAAACTTGAGGGATGGTTTTAGTTGTACGGAGCGCTCATCCGGTGTTGCCCTAAGAACGAGATATGTGCAGCTCCTATCAGGATGTCGGCGCATCGGGCGGTCTTGCTGGTTTAGTTTTACCCTGTCGAAATGTCTTGTAGAACCGGGATACCGAGTCTGATCAGAATGTCTCGGGAGGAGGTCTATTCCTTCGTTGACCGTGAGAGCTTGTGATGGGCTAAGTTGGGACACCCCTGTAGGGATTTGAACTTTCGAAAGCCGTGCCCGCGGTTATGGGCAGATGGGAATTTGTTAACGTCCGGTTGTAGAAAACCTGAAGTTGACCTTAATTAAAATACATCAACCGCGTGTGTTACCGTGATGGTCTCTTCTCGGCGGGGTCCGGAAAGTGAACATGGTGTTGGAGTTATGTTTGACGTAGGTTGTTCTAGGATCACTTCTTGATCATAGTTTCTCGACCGTGCTTTGCCTTCTCTTCTCGCTCTCGTTTGTGTATGTTAGCCACCATATATGCTAGTCGCTTGCTGCAGCTCCACCTCATACCTTTTGCCTTACCCATAAGCTTAAATAGTCTTGATCGCGAGGGTGCGAGATTGCTGAGTCCCCGTGGCTCACAGATACTTCCAAAACCAGCTTGCAGGTACCGATGAGCCCGTGCAGATGACACAACCAAGCTCAGGAGGAGCTCGATGAAGATCTTGTCCTTTGTGTTGTTTCGTTCTAGTTGATCAGTAGTGGAGCCCAGTTGGGGTCGATCAGGGACCTTGTCGCATTTGGGGTTCTTCTTTCATTTTGGTTCCGTAGTCGGACCTTGATTGTATTTGGATGATGTAATGCTTTATTCATGTAATTGTGTGAAGTGGCGATTGTAAGCCAACTATGTATCTTTTTCCCTTATGTATTACATGGGTTGTGTGAAGATTACCTCACTTGCGACATTGCTTTCAATGCGGTTATGCCTCTAAGTCGTGCTCCGACACGTGGAAGATATAGCCGCATCGAGGGTGTTACATTAAGCCCGTCGGAATCATGTTAGCATAAGCTGCATTTATGAAATCTGGCAGATGGATGTCAAAACAAGTTTCCTTACCAGTTTTCATAAGGAAAGGTTGTATGTGATACAATCAGAAAGGTTTTGTCTATCCTAAGGATGCTAAAAGGTATGCTAGCTCCATCGATCCTTCCATGGACTAGAGCAAGCATCTCGGAGTCGGAATATACACTTTGATGGAGTAATCAAAGTTTATGGGTTTATACAAAGTTTGTTAGAAACTTGTATTTACAATAAAGTGAGTGGGAGCACTACGACATTTCTGATAAGTATATGTGGATGACATATTGTTGATCCGAAATGATGTAGAATTTCTGGAAAGCATATAGGGTTATTTGAAAGGTGTTTTTCAATGGAAAACCTGGATTAAGCTACTTGAACATTGAGCATCAAGATCTATAAGGATAGATCAAAAAACGCTTAATGGTACTTTCAAATGAGCACATACCTTGACATGATTTTGAAGGTGTTCAAGATGGATCAGTCAAAGAAGGAGTTCTTGCCTGAGTTGTAAGGTATGAAGTTAAGAGTTAAAGCTCGACCACGACAGGAGAAAGAGGAAGGACGAAGGTCGTCCCCTATGCTTTTGTCATAGGCTCTACCATGCTGAGTACAACAGCTGATGTGTGCCTTGCCACATGTCTGGCAAGAGGGTACAAAGGTGATCTAGGAGTAGATCACCAGATAGCGGTCAAAATTATCCTTAGAGGAATAAGGATATGTTTCTCGGTTATGGAGGTGATAAAGAGTTCGACGTAAAGAGTTACGTTGATGCAAGCTTAACGCCTATCCGGATAGCTCTGAGTAGAGATACCGGATATGTATAATGGAGCAACAATTTAGAATAGCTCCAAGTAGAACAGTTATTTGAAATGGCTCCAAATATAGCGTAGAGATTTGCAAAGTACATACGGATCTGAATATGACAGACCCGTAGACTACAACCTCTCTCACAAGCAACATGATCAAACCCAGAAGTCATTGAGTGTTAATCACATAGTGATGTGAACTAGATTATTGAACTCTAGTAAACTCTTTGGATGTTGGTCACATGGCGATGTGACCTGTGAATGTTAATCACACGGCGATGTGAACTAGATTATTGACTCTAGTGCAAGTGGGAGACTGTTGGAAATATGCTCTAGAGGCAATAACAAATTAGTTATTATTATATTTCCTTGTTCATGATAATCGTTTATTATCCATGCTATAATTGTATTGATAGGAAACTCAGATACATGTGTGGATACATAGACAACACCATGTCCCTAGTAAGCCTCTAGTTAACTAGCTCGTTGATTAATAGATGGTTACGGTTTCCTGACCATGGACATTGGATGTCGTTGATAACGGGATCACATCATTAGGAGAATCATGTGATGGACAAAACCCAATCCTAAGCCTAGCACAAAGATCGTGTAGTTCGTATGCTAAAACTTTTCTAATGTCAAGTATCATTTCCTTAGATCATGAGATTGTGCAACTCCCGGATACCGTAGGAATGCTTTGGGTGTGCCAAACGTCACAACGTAACTGGGTGGCTATAAAGGTACACTACGGGTATCTCCGAAAGTGTCTGTTGGGTTGGCACGAATCGAGACTGGGATTTGTCACTCCGTGTGATGGAGAGGTATCTCTGGGCCCACTCGGTAGGACATCATCATATGCGCAATGTGACCAAGGAGTTGATCACAGGATGATGTGTTACGGAACGATTAAAGAGACTTGTCGGTAACGAGATTGAACAAGGTATCGGATACCGACGATCGAATCTTGGGCAAGTACAATACCGCTAGACAAAGGGAATTGAATACGGGATTGATTAAATTCTCAACATCGTGGTTCATCCGATGAGATCATCATGGAACATGTGGGAGCCAACATGGGTATCCAGATCCCGCTGTTGGTTATTGGCCGGAGAGGTGTCTCGGTCATGTCTACATGGTTCCCGAACCTGTAGGGTCTACACACTTAAGGTTCGGTGACGCTAGGGTTATAGGGAATAGATGTACGTGGTTACCGAATGTTGTTCGGAGTCCCGGATGAGATCCCGGACGTTACGAGGAGTTCTGGAATGGTCCGGAGGTAAAGATTTATATATAGGAAGTATGGTTTTGGCCACCGGAAGTGTTCCGGGCATCACCGGTAGTGTACCGGGACCACCGGAGGGGTCCGGGGGTCCACCGGGAGGGGCCACCAGCCCCGGAGGCCTACATGGGCCAATAGTGGGAAGGGACCAGCCCCTAGGTGGGCTGGGGCGCCTCCCACCAAGGCCCAAGGCGCCTCCAAGAGGGGAAGGGGGCAAACCCTACGGCAGATGGGCCCTAAGGCCCACCCCAGGTGCGCCTCCCCCTCTCCTCCTTGTGGCCGCCACCCCAGATGGGATTGGGGCTGCCGCCACCCCTAGGGTGGGAACCCTAGGTGGGGGCGCAGCCCTCCCTCTCCCCCTATATATAGTGGAGGCAAAGGGGCAGCCCAACACACGAAGTTCTTCTCCTGTTGGCGCAGCCCTACCCCTCTCCCTCCTCGTCTCTCGTAGTGCTTGGCGAAGCCCTGCTGGAGTACCGTGCTCCTCCACCACCACCACGCCGTCGTGCTGCTGCTAGACGGAGTCTTCCCCAACCTCTCCTTCTCCCCTTGCTGGATCAAGGTGTGGGAGACGTCACCGGGCTGCATGTGTGTTGAACACGGAGGTGCCGTTCGTTCGGCACTAGGATCATCGGTGATTTGGATCACGACGAGTACGACTCCATCAACCCCGTTCACTTGAACGCTTCCGCTTAGCGATCTACAAGGGTATGTAGATGCACTCTCCTTCCCTCGTTGCTAAATTACTCCATAGATTGATCTTGGTGTTGTGTAGAAAATTTTGAATTTCTGCTACGTTCCCCAACAATCTTCGCTTGGTTGTCCACTTTGGGAATCAACACGATAGTAGTAGAGTTCCAACCTTCTGGGATCGTACCTGTATTAACAGCCGCAAGAACCTCCTTCATTAGATCTCCTCCGAGCAGGTGCCAAAACTTTTTATAAAAGATAGCATGTAATCCGTCCGGACCCGGTGCTTTCAAATCACCAATACTGAATAAAGCTTTCCTGACCTTCTCCTTTGTGTACGGAGCCATAAGTGACTCATTCATATAATCCGTAACACGCCTCTTAACTCTAGTTATAACATTCATCACTGGTACATTAACTTCAGCAGAGAAGAGATGCTGAAAGTACTCAATAATAAAACTTCGCATAGCTTCATTGTTCTCTCTCCATACACCTGAGTCATCAAGCAAGCGTTTAATGTAATTTCTTTTCTTCCTAGCCGATGCGAAATTATGAAAGAAACTAGTGTTCCTATCACCGAATTTTAGCCAGTTTGTGCGGCTACGTTGTACCCAATAGATCTCTTCCTTCTCCAAATTTTCTTCTATCTCCATTAGCAATATTCTCTGTCTGTCTCCCGCCTCATCAGTGAGAGGGCCTGACCGCAACAATTCCAACTCCGCCTTCAGCTCCTTCAAACGCCGATGGGGAGCCTTCCAGATCGAACGATCCCATTCATGCATGGTGGCGTGTACACTTGTTGTGCACTCTGCAATGGGTGCCAATGGATTGGTTCGATCCCAAGCTTCAGACACAATTTGCATAACATTCTCCTCTTGCAGCCACCTAGATTCAAAACACCTCTTATGGGTTCGCTGATGCCCCCCCTACATCTCCCTCCATATCAATGAATATCGGTTTGTGATCAGACTTGGTGTGTGCAGTACTAATAATCTTTGCCTCAGAAAAAGCCCATGGAACTGACCATTACATACCACTCTGTCGAGGCGTTCTATAAGCCTCCTCCTCCTTCAAGTATATAAATCACCACTACAACCCATGTCCTCCAATTCGCAACCAACAAGGGCATCTCTGAAATTTTGCATCATGTGCATTGGCCTCGGTGCACCGCCCTCCTTCTCGTGGGAGTATAAGATCTCGTTAAAATCCCCGGCTATCAACCACGGGAGTTTTATTCGTTGATGTAGATCACGCAAACATGACCATGACAGATGTTTATCTTTCCACTTCGGCTCACCATAAAACCCTATAAACCTCCAAACCTCATCCGTGCCATCCCCCACGGTAACATCTATGAAATTTTTATCCTTATCTCTAAGTTGAATTGCCAATGGTCTCCGCCAAAACAGAAGCAAACCACCACTCGCCCCACTACTTTCATGCACCTCCATGCTGTCACTTTTTTCGAAGTTTTTCTGCCTTAGCTTTGTTCAGATGCGTCTCAGACAGAAAGACGACATCCGGCCCCCACTGCTTCTGGATGTCCAGAAGCGCTCTTTTTGCCGCGACACTAGCCATGCCACGGCAGTTCCAACATACGAGTTTCATTATTCACGGCGATCACCCACCAGTCAAACATGCCAAAAATGTTGTACGTCCAAACCCTAACTCGCAAGAAGCAGAGTAGACGAAAATCAAGACTGCACGAACCTTGTGGAGGGATCGGCCAGAGCAGCAGGATAGAAAACTTATCGTTGCCGAAAACAATGACAGGATAAAACCGATCACAGCACCTAATAGTGGAACTGTGCCGGGACAAAAAAACCAGCACCGAGGAACGAGCGCTGGGACATGAACGGCGTTGCCGTCAAAGCCTTTGAAACAGCCGGGAGCAACGCCTTAACAACAACAACTTGGAGGTAGCTGGGTCCAACGCATCAACCGGGAGCAACGCATCCACGTTTCACCTCTCCTTCTCTCATGAGTCCTTCAAAGTAATTGCATGAAGAAGCCCATGAGCACTTCCATTGCAATCACAGGATCAGCGGCCACGCCGGTGGTGGCGGCAGCGACCAAAACCTAGATCGCTTTCCTGCTGTTTTTTTCCGCATGTATTTGCATATGTTTGTGTGGGAGTAAAATTACATGTTCTTTGGAAGCTAGGTTTTCTTTGTTTTTATCGGTTATCTTCATTTCTTTATCTTTTTTCATATTTTTCCCTTTTCTTCATATTTTCATTGTTTTTGGGGGTTTTACTGTTTTCTCCTTTTCTTTCTTATTTATTTGTTTCTTTCACCGTTTTCATTATTTACTTCTCTTCATTTTTCTTCGGTTTTCTTTCTTTCTCGTTATAGTGGGTTATGTGTGTTTTCTTTTATTTCTTTCTCAATTTTCACTGTTAACATTTTTTGCACCCATTTCTTCGGTTTTCTGTTTTGGTTTTTCTTCTTTTGTATCTTTTTTGGGTTTCATGTTTTTTTCTTTTTTTTTGTTCCTTTCAGCTTTCATTTTACATTATTTGTATATCTCAATAACATTTTTCAATACAAGTACAACATTTTTTCTACAAACATATTAAATATTTTTCAAAAGCTTGATTTACAGTTTTAAAATACAATTATAATAATTTCTGAATACATGGTCAACATTTCTTATAGACATTTTAAACATTTTGAAATGCTTGATTAAGACTTTTCAAATATAAGATTAACATTTCTTGAAAACATGGTCAACGCTTTTTTATACACATTTTACATTTTTCAAAAGCAAAATTAACATTTTTGAATGTATGGCCAACATTTTTTGTATATACATTTAATGTTTTGAAATACTTTATTGACATTCTTTTATAACATAATAAAAAATTAACATTTTTTGAATACAAGGTCAACAACTTTTTTATATGCATTTAATATTTTTTAAATGCTTGACTAATAATTTTTAAATGCTTGACCAATATTTTTCTATACACATTTAACATTTTTTAAAATGCCTGATTAAATTTTTTGAAATAGTTTTTTATTTTATTTTTAAATTCTTGATTAAGATTTTTTAAATACATGATTACCTTTTCACATATATTGTATATTTTTAATACACATGAAATACATTTTCTCTATACACATTTAAGGTTTTAAAAATACTTGTTTAACATTTTTTAAATGTTTTATGTGAAGTGCTTTTGTAATATATTTATATAAAATATCTAGAAGTACAAAACTAAGTAAATAAAACAATATATACAGAGTACAAAATTAAAAAATAACAAAGAAACTTGGTTGTGGCCTTCCACGTGCCTGGGCCGCACATTTAGCGCTCCCCTGATGCGAGGCTTCCCTACGGCACAACAACTAATGAAGTAGCACTCCTTTGAGAGCCCCTACAAGGGCCATCTAAGGTGGGACGAGAGCCCACCACTTGCACGCTCTCAACTGTTGTCACGTGTCGTGCTTTGGGTGCTCCCTTTTAATTTTTTTATCGCACATGTTTTTAGCTCTTTATGTGGGATTTTCTGTTTTTTCAATTTTTCATTGGTCTTTCCTAGCTTCTGAAAAAAAACAAAAAAAATTGCATGAAAAAACGCGTTGTTTTTTGTTTCCGTGAGAGGCATAAATTTGCTTCTGTGAGGGGCATAGCCGTGACTCTCAGAAATTAAAAGAACATGTTTTTTTACTTCCGCGAGAGGCATGAATTTGGTTACGCGAGAGGCACGCCTCTTGGAAACGAAAAAAAGCGTTTTCTTCTTTTCCTTGCGCGAGAAACACCGATTTAGTTATGTGTAGACACTGATTTGCTTCCGCGAGAGGCACGGTCATGCCTTTCGGAAACAAAAAAAACACACATTTATTTTCTTCCGCGAGAGGCATGAGTTTACTTTTCGTGGAGGCATAATCGTGCCACTTTCGAAAAGAAAAAAAACATGCTTCCAGTCCGGTTTTTTTCATGAAAAAAGATTCTCAAAACTTATCAACATGGGATCTAATTGGAAGATCTCGACAAGAGGAATCCAACGGTAAAACAGTTCGACATTTGGATGCAAGGTTAAGAGATAAATTTTTTTGAATAAATGTATCTACGAAAAAAATGGAAAAACTTCTAGGCTGCGACAGGTGGCACACATGCAATATGTGACATGTCGCAACTTGAGGAGGTGGGAGTGACCTTTGCAAAGGCTACTCCTTAATTAGTGTTTTCGCCTTGTAAGGAAGGGACGCCCCTATTCCTCGCTTTCAGCGAGACAGGAGCGAACCTCTCACATCGGAGGAGCTCGACATGGGGGGCGGCCCAATCGGGTAGGAAGCTCCAGCCCCCTTTTTCTGTTTTCCTTTTCTTTCTGTCCTCTTTTTTCTGTTTTCCTTTTTTTGTTTACTTTTAATTTATACTTTAAAATATTATATATATATATATAAGAATATTGACTTTTTTGAATAAGTACTAAAAAATGTTGAACAAGTACTTGAAAAATGTTGAATAAGTCTTAAAAATGTATAACAAGAATTTGAAAAATGTTGAACAAGTATTTAAAAAATATTGAATAAGTATTAAAAACATATTGAATGGGTATATGAAAAAGGTTGAACAAGTATTTGAAAATGTAGAGTAAGTATTTAAAAAGTTGAACAAGTATTTGAAAAAATAGTGAATAAGTATTAAAAAATGTTGAATGAGCATATGTAAATGTTGAGTACGTATTTAAAATATTGAAAAAAATATTTTAATAATGTTGAATAAGTATTAAAAAATGTTGAAGGTTTATTTAAAAAATGTTGAACAAGTACTTGAAAAATGTTGAATAAGTATTTGAAGAATGTTGAACAAATATCTGTAAAAATGTTGGACAAGTATTTTTTTAATGTTAATCAAGCATTTGGAGAAAAATATTATACAAGTGTTTCAAAAATGAGTAAGTATTTGGAAAAGGTTAAATGTTTATAAAAAATTGTTGTCCATTTATTAAAAAACTACCAATCTTTTCATTTAAAAACTGTTAATTAATCATTTAAAGAAAAAAGTTTGGAATGTATAAAACATATGTTGTCCATGTATTAAAAAATATTAATCTTGTTTTTGGAAAATATTAATGAGGCATTTTTAAAAAAATTTAAAAATTTTGTATAGAAAAATGTTGATTATGTATTACAAAATTGTCTATTTTATTGAAAAAAAGTTAGATGTGTATTGATAAATGTTTTTGTCATATACAAAAAATATAGAATAATAATCAAAAGAACAAAGGAAACCGGGAAAATAACGAAAATAAAAAAAGAAAATGAAACTGAAAAAATAACGAAGAAAATATGCAAAAAAGAATGAATGAAAAAATGGAGAAGAAAAAGCAAAGAAACAAAAGAAAAAAAATGAAAAAAAAACAGGCTTGAATCAACTCAAGCAGGACGCGCTCCTGCAACTATGCACGTATGGGGACTGGGGGGGGGGGTATGGCTAGCAACGCGCGCTGTCTCTCGTTTTCTTTGGTATTTTTATTTTCTACCCTCGCCCGTGGCCCAATACGATGCGCGGGAAGAGAAACCTTGAGCGAGCCATCCCCCACGCGATCGCTTGATGCGATAAATAGCGTTCGCCGTAAGGGAGAGGGAAAGCCCACAATGAAGATCCACCGAGAAAGCCCACTGTGGTAGAAAAGCGAAGCCCACAAGCCCAAGGAGGAATGTCACCCTTATTTCTGGCTGGAGCGCACCGACCTTGCCTATAAAAAACAAAAAGACCAACGAAGCGAACCGACCAAGGCCCCACCCCACCGAGGTCCAGCCAGCGCAACGGGCGTCGCCTCCAGCCCAAAAGCCGACCGACCGCCACGTCGCCTCCAACACCGCGTTGGTTCTACTCCAACTCGAAGAAACCAAACCCTCGACTCGACCCCCCACGGACGACACGCCTGCTCCTCCTCCGCCCCATCTCCGCATTCCCCTCCCCTTTTGAAACAAACACAGGCAGCGCGACAGAGAGAGACCGAAGCCCTTGACGGCGACTCACGACGGCGCGATGCTCCAGAGGCTGGGCCTGCGCGGGAGCCCCAGCGCCGCGGCGGGCGACGCGGCGGCCGCCTCCCCCGCCTCCTCCCCCGCGGCGCCCGCCGCGGCGGGGGGCCTGGGCCGCCCGCTGCGGCTCGTCTACTGCGACGACAAGGGCAAGTTCGTCATGGACCCGGAGGCCGTCGCCGCGCTGCAGCTCGTCAAGGGCCCCGTCGGCGTCGTCTCCGTCTGCGGCCGCGCGCGCCAGGGCAAGAGCTTCGTCCTCAACCAGGTACCCTTTCCCTCTGGGCCCCTCGCGGGGGCGTTTCGATTGGCTTGGCTCGTCGGCGAATGCGCGCCTAGGGTTTCCGCGGCTCGGTAGATCGGCGCGTTTGGCTCCGGCGTGAGGACGTTCGGGAGATGCAAGGGGTGGTTTGGCGACCCGAGTGAGCGGGTTAGGGTGGATTTGGGGTTCTAGGGTTTAGTTATTTGGTGGAATTCGAGCGGGATTCGGTTGGGGTTTTACCGTGGGTGAACTCACTCTGCTGGAGTGGACGATTTGGGACCCTAGTTGGAACTCAGAGTGCAGATTTCGCAGCTGGTTCGGGGTGGATAAAACGTTTAATGCTGAAGAATATTTGTTGTGTCAGTATGTTATAAGAGGATACATTTTATTTGTGAGGAGGACTTCATCAGTAATATAAACCAGTTCCAACTCCTGGTGGAATAGTTGAACTACAAAATTGGCAGGACAAACGCAGTTGAGATTGAGATGCAGTGATTGGCGTCATCTTTCCAAAACCATTGCTACTGTTTGTTGTTAGGTGCCTCTAGCATGAGAGTGCTTGGAAGACCCAATGGACAATTTAGCAACTGGAGTCGTATTTGGGTGGTTTAGGGTTATAGGGTTTAGGTGCCTCTACTACACACTTGTGATTTCGTTGGTTCTACCGTGTGCTCACTTTGTTGGACCTTTGGCTTCGCTTAACACGTACAAAATTTGTAACCGGTCTGGCATTAAACCCCAAGATATCTCTTGGAATAGTGGAACTATAAAGTTGGTAGAATTGCAAACTTGATACTAACAAGACGAGAAAACTGCAAAAGTTAATTCAAACAATCATTTGAGATGGAAATACAGTGATTGACGTCATCGTGACAAAATCGTTGGTACTGCTGTTAGGTACCTCTGGCCATAACGACACGATTTTGGGTGGCAAGTTACCAGGATATATTTAGGCCTCCTTTGGTTCATAGGATAGACATTTTATAGGAATAGAAAAATCATAGGAAGTGAGATGACATGCATCTCAATTCCTGTAGAGGAAGAGATGTCATTTGGTGCATAGGATAGGAATTTTTCCATTGAGTCTAGGCTAATGTTTTTTTCCCTCCAAAATGTGAAGGATTGATTCCTATCCTACATATGAATAGGAATCCATTCCTACAAACCAAAGGGCTTCAAAGGAATTTATCCTTTGCAAATCCTAACCTATAGAATTCCTATAAAATTCCTACAAACCAAAGGAGGCCTTAAGTTTTATGTACTTCTGTTTTAGAGTGCATGTATGACATGCTTGATTGTAAGTCATAAAGGAAAGTGTACGATAAAACTGCTAAAGTTAATTCAAACAATCATTTGAGATGGAAATACAGTGATTGACGTCATCTTGACAAGATCATTGGTACTGCTGTTAGGTGCCTCAGGCCATAACGACATGATTTTGGGTGGTAAGATACCAGGATCCAGTATCTTCTGTTGCAGAGTACATGTATGGCATACTTGATTATAAGTCATAAAGGAAAGTGTGAACGATAAAACAGGAACGTTGAACCACATCGTTAAGAGACAATACATTGCCAGGTCATTGAATGCACAGTGTTTTGGATTAAAAGTATTTTGTACTTCGGAAATAGAAACTGCTAACACATGAATAGAGGCTGACATCTCATAGCGTGATGTGTAGTATGTACCGAACAAAAATATAGCCAGTTACTTCTATCAGCTCCATCAGATGAAGCTCACATTCAAATCCTTATCCTATTAATCCATCAGACTGTGTCAGAAGGTTTTTTCTTGCATGGATGGATGGATGTACTTGAACCTTTGTGTTTGTTTTGCTAAATAATACTCCCTTGCTGCATGCTTTTCAACCTCGCTCTCCATTTCATCATCAGACGATAATAATTATCTACGTATGCAGCTTCTAGGGCGAAGCAGTGGTTTTCAAGTTGCATCGACACACAAACCTTGCACCAAGGGACTTTGGATGTGGAGTGCACCTTTGAAGAGGACTGGTCTTGATGGAACTGAATACAATCTTGTATTGTTGGACACTGAAGGCATTGATGCTTATGACCAAACGGTATGTTGTGTAACTTTACTTTGAAACTGACAATGTCATGGTCTGCTAAATGATCCTGGAGAATGTCTTTATTTATTTGGGATCACATTTATTTGAGTAGCTAGTTGAATTTTGATGTTGAGATGGTCAAAAGATTTTCTACTTCCAATATTTATGGGTTTTCCTTCAATGCCACGGTTATGACTATGACTTGTTGGGACATACAGATTTCTCATGTCAATTTTGTCAATTCTATTTTTGTCCATATAAATACAGTCTGCAAATTTCGTGTGGTGTTTTTTTTAAAACTTAGCAGGCGATGTGCAGTTAGTAGTTTTTTCCCCATCAGTATAAACAGAAGCTATATATTTAAAGCGTGATGGTCATTTCTGTTGACATTCTTATCACGTTTAGATTCAGTATACCTTATTCTGGAGTGTTTTCTCTCTCCAACTATTCCTAGTGAGATGTTCACAACTCTGTGTTAGGACATCAACCTTCTCTCTGCTAGTTGGCTATTTGTTCAAAGATAGGTTGCTAACTAAATAGTTTTCTATATTCCGTTTACACAATTTCATGTTTTCTAATTGTAATTTTGAGCAATGTTTGTTGTCTTTTTTTGCTTCTGGTGATTTTTTTATGGTTGCTTATGTGCATTAGGATATAATTTTCGATCTGCTTTCTATTCTATTGTCTTATTACTCTTTCCTTTTTTGACAGGGCACCTACAGTATCCAAATATTTTCGTTGGCTGTTTTGTTATCAAGCATGTTCATATACAACCAGGTATATTTCTGAGCGAGTGACTAAGGTTTCTGCTATCTATTTTTTTTGGAGGGCATGCTACAGTTATATTGCAGAAGCTTGTGTAGTCCCTGGTCATATATGAGGAGCTGATCAGTAAGCTTGCTTGTTTTCCCCCATTTCATACTCTAATCTATTTTCTTGAAACCTTGTTGCTTCTTCCAGATGGGAGGGATAGATGAAGCCTCAATTGACCGTCTTTCACTAGTCACAGAAATGACAAAGCACATACGGGTTAGGGCCTCAGGTGGAAGGTCCAGTGCCTCTGAACTTGGGCACTTCTCACCTGTCTTTGTTTGGCTGTTGAGGGTAAGATATTGTCTTTATTTTGTCCTAATAAAGTCTATTTGCACTTCATATGATGGTTATGTAATTGTACATACATGTTCTATCAAACATCTCCGGTGTTTAACCATACCTGCATTTCCTTCCGTAAATATTTGAAAATCACTGGCTTGTTGATTTTGGTACCAACAGGACTTCTACTTGGACCTGTCTGAAGACAACAGAAAAATTACACCAAGAGATTACCTTGAACTAGCTCTAAGGCCTGTTCAAAGTGGCGGAAGAGATGTATCTTCTAAGAACGCGGTATGGTGGCAGGACTTCCTTCTAATGCATGTCTGCTTAAGTAAATTTGCATACATACTGTTGTGATTTATCTTTTTGTAACATATCTTAAAGATACTGATGCATCTTTTTCTCAACATATCTGAAAGATACGGGAGTCAATCCGCGCTCTTTTTCCAGACAGGGAATGCTTTACACTTGTGCGACCTGTGAACAATGAGAAAGATCTCCAGCGCCTTGATCAACTTCCTGTAAGTATTATTCCTGTCAACTGCAATGGACAACCTACCATAGTACCATTTTATGGCAATGTCCGCAAGAAGCAGACCATGTATCATTACCATTCGGGTAAAATCTTATTTTTGCAAAGCTTTTCTTATTAGCTTATCTATAATGCCTAGTGTAAGATTAGGAGAGTTATCCATGCAGTTCATTGTTAGACAATGAATGCTTTTTTTGCTTAAGAGTAGAAGTTGTTACAGGAAAATTCTCTGAAGATTGTATGTACTCCCTCCGTTCGGAATTACTTGTCTCGGATATGGATGTATCTAGAACTAAAATACGTCTAGATACGTCCATTTCTGCGACAAGTAATTCTGAACGGAGGGAGTACTTGGTTTAGCAAGATATGGTGCAAATGAATGTTTTGTGTGTTCCCTTAGAGTTCTGCACATTATAATTTTATACATTTTCGTTATGGTCTTATTTGCTTAAGTGTTTGTTCTTGATAAATGCTCTTTATTTTCCTGAAAGAAAGCAGTTGCATTCTACTGCACATATTTCTATATATTTGCTCACAACTGTACAAATGAAAAGCCATAGCTAAATCTAAGCTAATCTAGGCTAAGTTAGAAGTACAGGGCAACAAAGTTACCTTAAATTTGTACCCACAGCTGGATGCCTAAAAGCCAGTTTTTTTGTTCTTGACGAATGCTTTCATTTCTGTACTATCTATTTTTTTTTGTCTGCTTAGTTTGTCTCTTGTTTGCAGATGAATACATTTCGTCCAGAGTTTACATCTGGCCTGGATGCTTTCACAAAATTTGTGTTTGATCGCACAAGACCTAAACAACTTGGAGCTAGTACCATGACAGGCCCCATCCTTGCTGGGTTGACACAATCATTTCTTGATGCGATTAATACTGGTGCAGTCCCGACAATATCTTCTTCATGGCAGGTATGCCCAAATTGATGACGGTATTATGATTCATGTCTTATGTTGTTCTTATGTATAAATCGCACAACCAACTGTTGGTATTGCTTGCAATTTAATTACGACAATGCTATTGAAAAACATACCTGTTCTGCAGTATATTATTCATTTAAATTGCTTTCTACCTTTTTAGCCCATTCCGATCCATAAGCATTTAAAGAGTTTAAACTGTTGTAGAGCTCATTTGCAGCAGGTAATATTTGGAGGAAATGGTGCGTGCTTTATATCCGCTAGATTTTTATGTCATTATAAATATAACTTAGTGATTATGATGTTATGGATGACATGCTGTGAATTATCACTTAAATTACATAATTGCTTAGTGGAGTAAGAAGGTAAGATATGAACAGTTCAGAGAACTGACTAAAGTATATTGAGGCAACGGATGAAAGGACTTTATGAACATTTTTGAGAAATGACACACTTAGTGATATGAGGTGACAAAAAATGGTCTGGTGAGCAACTACAGTTATTCGTTAGGACTTTATGAACATTTTAGAGAAATTATACATGTAGTGATATGAGGTGACAAAAATGATCTGATGACCAACTACAGTCATTTGTTTTTTTGAGGGGGGGGGGGGGCACCGATTCACTGCTCTTTTGTTACTGTGTCCCTACTGTTCTATCACGATTTTGATATCTGATTTCTGTTGAGGAGGAGCTGTCTCATAGTTTTTTGTTATGCAGAGTGTGGAGGAAGCTGAATGTCGTAGGGCATATGATTCTGCTGTGGATACTTACAATTCTTCTTTTGACTGCAAAAAACCAGCAGAAGAGGTAGGCATTGCTAATAAGCAAGATGCATTTCTCCTTCCACTTTTTTGGGAGGTTCTGATATGTTGGTTTTGGCAGGATGCTTTGCAAGAAGCACATGAACGTGCAATGAACAAGGCCATTAGTGTTTTTAATGCCTCTGCTTTTGGTGCTGGGTCAGCTCGTTCTAAATTTGAAAAGCTTCTTCAGACTACTCTAAGGAAGAGATTTGAGGTGACTGCTGCTCCTCATCTACTACTTCAGTTGACCATGCCTGCTATTACTTGTCTTTCTCATTAATGTTCTATCAATCCATAGGTGCTTGCTGTTAAAAGTACTCCATGTGATTCATAATATAAGTGGTTTTAGAATTTCTGCCATTCATAGAGTTTATAGGCTTGATCATTGATGTAAAAAGAATTACCAATGTGAAGAATTTCATAATATATGATTTTTTTTGTTTGTTTGAAGTTATGGCCTAAGTGTCGTTTCATAATATATGCACTACTTATATTGTGAATCAGAGGGAGTACATCAGTACCAAAGTGTGCTAAATGATAATGCTATGAATGCAGGATTTTAAAAGGAATGCTTTTCTAGAGGCCGATTTGCAATGTTCAAATAAAATACAGAGCATGGAGTCAAAAGTGCGGGCAGCATGTAACCGTCCTGATTCAAAGTTGGATGATGTAGTCAGGGTAAGACTATTTTAAGCTTTTCTCTGAGATGCAATACTGCAAACCGTTGGAATGCTCTATTCATTTTATTTTAGCTTAAAGTTCAATAATACTAACACAATTATGTTTGATATAATGCAGATCCTCGATGGCCTCCTCATGGAGTATGAGGCGACTTCTTATGGGCCGAAGAAATGGACAAAGCTCGTTACATTTCTGCATCAGTGGTAAGCACCTCATCATTGTTCGTAATGTTTTCATTTTGGGACATGATATATCATAATTTGTACTTTGAATTTGATAATATAACTTTGAAGCTACGCGGTTCAAGTTGGCTGCATGTAGGGATACACAAGCGGCGCACGCTTTTGCCTGTTTCCTATTCAAACTGCTCAAATCAGTTATAGCTCGTATTTGCTGGGTTAGTTTACATTGTACTATCTACTTGATTAAGCGTGGGCTTAGTGGACGCGCTGCTTGCAACCTTAGCTGTATGATATACTTTCAGGAACCAAATCTATCCTTTGTTACCATCTTTACATTATCTGTTCTGCTGAACATCTTAACCATGGCCCTCACTTGTTTTATTTGCTTGTGTATTCACTTAAATTTCATCATATGCCAATGAATTGCTGCAGTTTGGCGGGCCCAATGCTAGACCTTTTCAGAAAACAATTGGAGCATATAGATGCTGAAAGGAATGCCCTGAGACTGAAATGCAGTTCAAGCGATGATAAGGTATCATTGCTCAGGAAGCAACTAGAGGCAAGTGAGGGGCACAGAGCTGAGTATTTAAGGCGCTATGAGGAAACTATCAATGATAAGCAGAAAATGTCAAAGGATTACTCTGTTCGAATAGCTGAACTTCAAAACAAGGTTAGCAAGTTGGATGAGCGCTGTCAGAGCTTGTCTTCTGCCCTTGAACAAGCAAAACGAGAATGTGCTGATTGGAAGAGCAAATACGATCACTGCATTTCACAGCAGAAGGCAGATGAAAGCAAGTTAAAATCCCTGATTGCTTCTCTGGAATCTCGGGTAAGCATCAGTGAGGGCAGATTATCTGCTGTACGAGAGCAGGCTGAATCTGCTCAAGAGGAAGCTTCTGAGTGGAAACGTAAATATGAATATGCTGCCAATGAGGCCAAAACAGCTCTTGAAAGAGCAGCTTCAGCACAGGAACGCACAAATAAGAAAGTGCAAGAAAGGGAAGATGCATTGAGGGCAGAACTTGCTACCCAGCTGCACGAGAAGGTAAACCTTTCTCTTGCACTCGACATTTTACCTTCTGAATTTTAGTTGCGTGCGTTCTTGGTTGTTTACTTTTTAGTTCCTCGTTCTGTCAACAGGAAGAACTGATAGCTACATTGAATGCAAAAATCAACCAAACTGAAGTTCACAAGACAAGTTTGATGTCGAGGCTTGAGGTACCCCCCCCCCTCCACCTCCCTCCCTCCCTCCTTTCCCGCCCTCAAATGCGATGTAACATGTAATGTCTCATGGCCAAATGCAGGTTACTGAAGCAAAGTTGAAGAACCACGAGTCAGATTCAGTGGCTCTGAAGGGAGAAATCAGATCATTGACTGATAACTTGGAGTCTATTAAAACTGAAGCTCAGTCCCGTGAGCAGGAAGTGAGGATCCTGGAACAAGAAAAGAACCATCTTCAGGAGAAGTTCCTATCTGAGTGCAAAAAGTTTGATGAGGCCGACATGAGGTGCAAGGATGCTGAAAGGGAGGCTAAACGAGCAGTCGAGTTGGCTGATTTAGCTCGTGTAGAAGCTGCTGCTGCTCAGAGAGACAAGGGTGAAGCTCAGCGACTAGCAATGGAGAGACTCACTTTGATAGAAAGAATGGAGCGACAGGTTGAAACTCTAGAGCGCGAGAAAAGTAAGATGGTGGAAGAAATGGAGCGGCTTCATCAGTCTGAGTTGGATGCTCTATCCAAGGTCAGGATGCTTGACGAGAGGGTTGATGAGAGGGAAAAGCAGATTGGGGAGATGTTGGAACAGAACAACCAGCAGAGATCCAACACGGTCCAAGTGCTTGAGAGTCTGCTGGCAACAGAGCGTGAAGCTTGCGCTGAAGCCAATAAGAGAGCCGAGGCCCTGTCACTGCAGCTGCAGTCAACCCAAGGCAAGCTGGACATGCTCCAGCAGGAGCTCACCTCTGTTCGGCTCAACGAAACTGCACTTGACAGCAAGGTGAAGGCCTCCTACTCTAGGCGCACGAGGGGCGAAGCCACCGAGTCCGTCCATTACATGGACGTCGACGACGACGACACCGGGAGGCGAAGGAAAAGATCGAAGAGCACAACGAGCCCGTTCAAGAACAATCACACGGAGGATGGCGGATCCGTGTTCTTCGGAGAGGACACGAACAACGGGAGCCAGCAGCTGGAGGGGACGGAGACCGAGACCGAGGACTACACCAAGTTCACGGTGCTGAAGCTGAAGCAGGAGCTGACCAAGCAGGGGTTCGGCGCCCAGCTGCTGCAGCTGAAGAACCCCAACAAGAAGGACATCGTCGCCTTGTATGAGAAGCACGTCGTTGGCGGCGCTTGACTGCCTCTTCCTCAACAATATGTAACACATCATTTTAACTCGTGTGCTAATTCTAGATTTCGTGCAGCGTTGTGTGCTGGTGACACGTTTTAGGTCAGATTGTGAAACAGCATATGTATAACTTGGCGTGGGACTTGTTGGTTTGTGGACTTTGTTGTTCAGGACTCTGTGCGCTTTGCTTTCTTCACTTGCACATAAACTTTCCTGAGCCTTGTTTCAGCAATGCATCTCCGCGTTATCCAATTGTAGCTTGAGATTGATCTGGTGATCTTAGAAGTCACAGGGCTGAGCATGCGACAACCTCTGCTCACATCGTTGAGCCCAGCCATCAGTTCTCGCAGCGTCGGGGACTGCGCGCTTGGCTTTCTTCATTTGCTTCTCTCTGTCCTGCAGTTCCAAAGGCTTTTGTGGATGCAGATTTGAACCCTTTCCAGGTAGGGATACGATGCTACCATTGGACTTGGAGTGTGGTTGAAGTTATCTTCTTGAGATAACTCTATTTTTTTCAGGTTTTCTTTGAGAGTGTGAGTTCTATTTTGTAGGCTCTAGGCTTTGGTATGGATCGGAGTCTCTTTTCTCGCAGATTGCAAGATTCTTGCATATGCAGCTGAAAAGCTAGGAACCCACTATCCAAGCCCGGCCACTGGAGTATCAGGCGGCTTCTAGCAAACTGCTTCCATGCGGCTTCTTCTCTGGTTCCTTGTGAAGTTCGTGAGCTGAGCTGGAGCTCTCCATTTGGCTCATGGGCGTGGGGCGTCTCGAGCTCGGCGTTTGCAATGGAATTCTTCCTTTCCTTAGACTGTTCACCAGGTACATGAAATCGTATTGATTGTGGTTTGACGTGTGCATGGGAGTATATCTTGCCGTGTAAGCATTCATAACCAGGACTTGAAGAATATCTCACACGTACCATGCATGTGGCAAAATCCTATGGGTTAACGTAGCCGCTGATCTTCAACGAGTTAAGGTAAGCAACCGATTGTGCCGCCAGTCCGTCCGCCACAGCGCCACTGTTAATCATCTGTCTGGTCCATACTACTCCCTCCGTAATCTAATATAAGAGCGTTTAGAATACTAAAGTAGTAATCTAAACGCTCTTATATTAGTTTACAGAGGGAGTACATGGGAACCTCCCCTACAAATTACTGGAGACATTCAGAAGAGGATGGAGCAGTTTGGCATGGCTGAAGTTGTGCATGAAGGGAGGGAACCGAATGTTGAACTTGAAGCTCATGATTTGGCCGGCCAAGGCCTCGGCCCTCTCTCGCCGCCTATTCCATCGCCGTGTGTGTATATTATGGCGTTGCTCACGTCCTTGCGCCAAACCACTCGTTGGCATTCGCTCCGTGCCACATAGCTCCACCTGGGCACGAAGGGTCCCGTACGGACAGACGCGGCGTTCAGGTACTGGTTGGACGCAGCACCAGCTCGATCGCAGCCGGCAGTAGCCTCGGCCGCGTCCGCTTCTTCCTCCGTGGACAACAGCTCGTGCATCAAGCTCGCGCCCGTGCATGCCATCTGCGGTTGCCGCCGGCAGTTGAGTTGACGACGTCCACTATTAGAGCTACTCCCTCCGTTCCTAAATACTTGTCTTTCTAGGCATTTTAACAAGTGACTACATACGAAGCAAAATGAGTGAATCTACACTCTAAAATATGTCTACATACATCCGTATGTAGTAGTCATTTGAAATGTCTAGAAAGACAAATATTTAGAAACGGAGAGAGTACTAATCACCATTAGTTTCTTTTTGCGGGGAATATCAGAAAGCTTTATTCAACGAAATGCATTCGCCGAGCAGTCAAATCAGGAAGCTAGGGGTAGAGTCTAACCAGCTATCGGTCACATTAAGCGTACATGCACGCTTAGCACGGAGATGCGCAGGACCATTTGCTGATCTTATTACATGTTGAATACTAAAAAAAAGTAAAACTAAGAGCTAGCTCTCCAATTTCTGTTAGAATTGGTGCAGCCACTGAACGATCAGTGTAGCGAGAATTCCAGAGGTTAACTGCCTTTAGACAGTCGGTTAGTTAGTCCTGTTCGGCTCATGGTGGCACGTACTTGTTGTATGTACTGTGCGTGCATGCTTTTGTACAGCAGGTTCATACATTGTATCCGATTGCATCCCACAAAGCTTGCGTTCTAGATTAGCCTGAAAGGAAAAGAATTGTGCGCCTCGCCAGCGGTCCTCCGAGCTTGAGTATGAGGCACCACCGTACTGGTCGCACAGCGACAGCGAGGTGCGCCGGTTGGCAGGTTGCGTGTGCACCCCGGCGCGGCCGCCGGCGTAGCAGAAGCGCGACGGCCCAGACGGCCGGAAGGATCACACGAAACCCGTCTGCATGTGCTGGGCCGGAGCGGCAGGTTCCACGACGCGCTCCGTCCGATCAAATGGATGCCTTTCGAGCTTGGCGCCTGTATAATAATAAGACGCTGCTGGCCTCGTGCAAGCTGCACGGCAACCTGGAGACGAGGAGCTTACAGAGTTGGAACAATGGGAGTCGGCGAGCTACGTGCTCATGTCAAGCATCGAGGAGATGCACCCCGAGTGGCACGGACATTGCATGGCTCGTGCTCGGAGGGTGGACGAGGCCAGGTGCAGGTCACGAATGAGGTGCAACCTTTGCCACGTCACCAAAACCACGTATAATAAGGCTGACCATAGTGGAAGTAACTTAACCAATAACATAACACACTAAAAAGAAATTTGCTTATATGGCGTGTAGTTAATGAGGAGAGAGGAATGTGTGCCCCGGGTAGAAACGCTCAATTATTGCAACTTTTTAAAATCTTTAGAAATAGTGTAGCTTGTATACATTTGCTCTTTTGCGGTTCTTTCACCTACGTACGGCTTCGTCTTGCCCGCAGCGACCATGCTGCCTTGTTGATGTGCATGTGGATGACGAAGGAAAAGGTACACTAGCTATAGCTTACCGCTGCTATTAGGGGCTATAAGAAAAACTCGAGGCTTGTGAGCTGTTCGAGATCGACTCGTATTTTAGCTTGACTCGAAAAGAAATAAGCTGGGTATAAGCACTTTATGTAGCTCGATCGAGAAACGAGCTGATTTTGAGCCAGCATTGGCTCGCTTGGTTTTAGCTCGACAGCTCGATATCATAAAAGTATATTAAATAATATTCATGTCTATTACAAAAAAATAGGATCATCCATTTCCATATATGTTATGTGCATTTTTTTCTTCATTTCACTTACTAGCAAACTTGGAAATTAAGCATCGAGAAAAATCAGCCTCAATATGACACGTGGCCAACCATGTATTCAATGTCTTGTTATTTTAAGTTTGAGAGCAAACGCACTTTAATTCTTCTATCCATGATCTCTTGTTATTAAATACCAGTCTTCCGTTGCGAAAGAATAAGTCAAAATATATAGCGATTTTTTTTTTCTGTTATGGCCATCTTACTTTAAAATTTGCCTTAAAATAATTTTAAAAATCATCTTATTTAGCGCGAAACTAGTTTGAGATCGACTCGTGATCATTACGAGCTAAGAACGAGCCACTTTATATAGCTCGATCTTGAGCTTTGTACATTTTGAGCTCACTCGAATTTTAGTATGAGTTGAGCCGGGCCTACATCAACTTGCTCGAACTCGACTCGTTTGCAGCCCTAGCTGCTATCTAGCGCTAGTTGTAAGTAAGAGGGAGGTAGTCCTTCCGTATCAATCAAAATAAAAGACCTTTTTTGACACTGTCATACTGTCAAAAAACATCTTCTATTTTGATGCAGAGGGATTACTAATTAAGCTAAGCTGCGCATGTATATGTGTTGTTTTCCCTTGCAAAAGTCTAAGCAGGTGGCTGCTGATTTGTATGAGTTGTGTTATATGAACATGTATACATGTGGATGTTATTTTCCCTGCCAAAAGGACCGGGTTCCAGTATCAACAATAGCGGAACAGAAAATACAAAATCAGGTGCTAACATCCATGTGCAACCTTTGATAAGAAATGAAAGTGCGTTATATCGACTAGAGGGGACGGGGGGGGGGGGGGGGGGGGTGAATAGGCGATTTTTATGAAAGTCTTCAAAACGTGAGAGTTATGAAGACAAACAGCGAAGATTATGTCTTTTACTATGCAGCGGAAGTTAGATTACACTAGGCCAGCCATGGTCATGTATTCAATAGAGTGAAAGCACAATGACAAACAACTGCAGTGTAATAAGGATCAGGTAGGAAGAAGTTATGAAGCCAAACAGTTCATACATTCACGTTGTGAAGACAAAAGATAAAGCAAGCATGCAATGGCTTCACAATGTGTAACAGTAAGAAAAGGAAGTGAAGGTGAAACCAGTGACTTGTTGAAGACAATGATATGTTGGACCAGTTCCAGTTGTTGTGACAACTGTACGTCTGGTTGGAGCGGCTAGGTATTTAAACCTTAGGACACACAGTTCCGGACACCCAGTCCTGAACACACAGTCCAGGACACCAAGTCCTCACCGTATTCTCCTTGAGCTAAGGTCACTTAGTCCTCGCCCAATCACTCTGGTAAGTCTTCAAGGTAGACTCCCAAACCTTCACAAACTTCGTTCACTGGCAATCCACAATGTCTCTTGGATGCTCTGAACGCGACGCCTAACCGTCTGGAGGATTCACAGTCCTCAAGTGTAATAAGTCTTCAGATCACACAGACACGAAGACTTAAGTGATGCCCAATTTACTCTGGCTTTGGGTGGTTAGGGCTTTTCTTCTCACTAGGAAATTTTTCTCTCAAAAGCTTCGAGGTGGGTTGCTCTCAAACGACAAAAGCCGTGCACTGAAATCAGAGCAGCCAACCGTTTATGGTTGTGGGGGTGGGCTATTTATAGCCACTTGGCAACCCGACCTGATTTGTCCGAAATGACCCTGGGTCACTAAGGAACTGACACGTGTCTCAACGGTCAGATTTTGAACTCTCATGGCAACTTTGCTTGGGCTACAAGCAAAGCTGACTCGTCCGGCTCTGGACAAGATTCGCTCTCATTGTCTTCACTCGAAGACATAGGTTTTTGAAAGTGCGTTATATCGACTAGAGGGGGGGGGTGAATAGGCGATTTTTATGAAAGTCTTCAAAACGTGAAAGTTATGAAGACAAACAGTGAAGATTATGCCTATTACTAAGAAGCGGAAGTTAGATTACACTAGGCCAGTCATAGTCATGTATTCAATAGAGTGAAAGCACAGTGACAAACAGCTTCAGTGTAATAAGGATCAAGTAGGAAGAGGTTATGAAGCCAAACAGATCACGCATTCACGTTGTGAAGACAAATGATAAAGCAAGCATGCAATGACTTCACAATGAGTAATAGCAAGAGAAGGAAGTGAAGATAAAACCAGTGACTCGTTGAAGACAATGATATGTTGGACCAGTTCCAGTTGCTGTGACAACTGTACGTCTGGTTGGAGCGGCTAGGTATTTAAACCTTAGGACACACAGTCCCGGACACCCAGTCAAGGACACTTAGTCCAAGACACCCAGTCCTCACCGTATTCTCCTTGAACTAAGGTCACACAGACCTCGTCCAATCACTTGTGGTAAGTCTTCAGGCGACTTCCAAACCTTCACAGACTTCGTTCACTGGCAATCCACAATTTATCTTGGATGCTCAGAACGCGACGCCTAACCGTCTGGAGGATGCATAGTCCTCAGGTGTAATAAGTCTTCAGATCACTCAGACACGAAGACTTAAGTGATGTCCAATTTACTCTGGCTCTGGGTGGTTAGGGCTTTTCTCCTCGCTAGGAATTTTCTCTCAAAGGCTTCGAGGTGGGTTGCTCTCAAACGACAAAAGCCGTACACTGAAATCAGAGCAGCCAACCGTTTATGGTTGTGGGGGTGGGCTATTTATAGCCACTTGGCAACCCGACCTGATTTGTCCGAAATGACCCTGGGTCACTAAGGAACTGACACGTGTTCCAACGGTCAGATTTCGAACTCTCATGGCAACTTTACTTGAGCTGCAAGTAAAGCTGACTTGTCCGACTCTGGACAAGATTTTCTCTCATATTCTTCGCTCGAAGACATAGGTTTTGTATTAGGCATCACTTCAGTCATTCTGACTGGTTCTCTTGGACCCCACTTAACAGTATGGTGGTTCCTATGACACAACATAAATGAAATAAAACTACGAAGAATCTAAGTCTTCGAGTTCCATAAGCTTCATAGGGAGTCTTATCATGTCATTGTCTTCAACATGAATATCTTCATAAACCACCATTGTCTTCAATGTCTTCGTACATTTTTAGGGGTCATCTCTGGTAGTGAAACCGAATCAATGAGGGACTTCTACCTGTGTTATCCTGCAATTCTCACAAACACATTAGTCCCTCAACTACGTTTGTCGTCAATACTCCAAAACCAACTAGGGGTGGCACTAGATGCACTTACAGTTTTTGACTTAGGCATCACTTCAGTCATTCTGACTGGTTCTCCTGGACCCCACTTAACAGTACGGTGGTTCCTATGACTCAACACAAAAGAAAAAAAACTACGAAAGATCTAAGTCTTCGAGCTCCATATGCTTCATAACATGTCTTCTTTTGTCATAGTCTTCAAAGTGAATATCTTCATGTACCACCTTTGTCTTCAATGTCTTCATACATTTTTAGGGGTCATCTCCGGTAGTAAAACCGAATCAATGAGGGACTTCTACCTGTGTTTTCCTGCAATTCTCACAAACACATTAGTCCCTCAACTAGGTTTGTCGTCAATACTCCAAAACCAACTTGGGGTGGCACTAGATGCACTTACAATCTCCCCCTTTTTGGTGATTGATGACAAACTAGTTGAAGTTTTCAACGGGGAATATAATTTGTGAAATTGTAAAGGATAGAGAATTGTCTTCATAAGTTGCAAGGGCTCCCCCTGAAGATGTGCATATAAGTTAGTTTGCTTTTGGAATGCAAATGCACATGGCAGGTTGTACTTGTGGAGATCCACTTCAGCTTATGATGACAATCCACTATGCATGTGAAAGTATATGAAGATAATGACATGCATAATGGAAAATGGATGTCTGCAGAATGAGATAAGTGCGGAATTTATCGTCGCACATGCGGAATTTATCTTCGCAAACAGAGTGGCAAACAGGTAGCAGACGACCATCGAGTTTTAGTGTCTACAACTCAAAGAACCAAATGAAGCAAAATCAAGAGTTGTAAACACGAAGCAAAATATAACAAAACATAAGGCACTCGCCCATATTGACCCGCTTGAAGACTATAAACATCATATGCTTCTCCCCCTTTTGTCAGTAATGACCAAAAAGGTTTGAAGACATAGAGTTTTCTACGCGTTCCCAGGCGCAGTAGGGTCGGTGGAGTTGTTTGGCGGTGCAGAACTTGGGGGTACTGAAGCAGGTGGTGGTGAAGTAGCATCATCGTCTTCATCAATGATCCTTGCAGTAACTGTGGCAGCAGATGAAGAAAACTCAGAGTCTTCAAGTGACGGTGTGTTGCGCATCACAGCCCTCCTAGGAGGTGTGGTGTCAAATTTGAAGCGCTCTGTGAAGCCATCCTCTTCAAGTTCAGTTTCAGTGCATATCATTGAGAGCCCTTTCCACGTACGACGGCAAGTCTCATGTGTAACGAAGGCATTCTTGGTGGCAAGGTTTCGCAGACAATTGACATCCACCAAGAGGCTCTTCATTTGACGTTTCAGCCAGTCGTGATGCCTATCTTGCTTTTGGTGAAGGGCCACAAGAAGCTCTCGGTCAGTGAGGACACGAGCACGCTTCTTGGGTCTTGGAGCATTTGTGCTATCTGTGGCTTCAGTAGATGCTGGTGCACGTGTAGTGCCAGCCAACGGATATACCCTGGATATGGTTTCAACACCTTCAACATTCTGCGTGAAGCTCTGGTGTTCTGCATTCTGAAGACTTATTGGTTGCTTGGCAGGCTCAGGTATATTGCTTCAGCAGAGATATCTACATCTGGCAAGAAGATCCGATGGTTTCGGGCAGAGGGCTGATACGAGATTGCAGAGTGCAGTTTGATTAGCCTCATCACCCAAGGAGCATAGAACTTCAAACCAAATAATTCCGAGCCTGACACTGCAAGTTGGCGTATGAAGAGATCCTGTGCGTTGAAGCATTTGCCATGCAGGATATAGAATATGAGAGTCTTCATTGCACCCTCGATCTTGGCATGTGGTGAGTGTCCCTTAATGGGCCAGAGAGTCCACCGGATGATGTGATATATGGTCCTGGGCAGGTACTCTAGGTCTTCAACGAAGAACTCAGTTGGATAGGGTGCATCCCGACGCAATGGCTTCATCATTGAGAGCATCTGACTCATATTGGGTTCAGGCCTCTGGAATATGCTCTCAATAGCTTCAGAATGTAGTTGACAGCCGTCCTCAAAGAATTCGCCTGGAGTGGGCAGGCCGGTGAGCTCAATGATATCAAATGCATTGGCTTCATGATGGACATTGCCGGTCATCCACTCCAGGATCCAAGTCTTCGGATCTCTGTTGTATCCTTTGGTATGGAGAGTGGCATAGAACTGAAGCAGAAGCTCTTCATTCCAGTGCTCTTCATCAGTCACAAACGGCAGCAGACCCACTTGCTTGAAGCAATCCAAGGCTTCCTCAAGACATGGCAGACCAGCAATGGCTTCAACCTCAAGGCGCTTGTGTGGAAAGATGCGACCTTGGTTGTATAAGATGCATGAATAATAGCTGCGCTGAGAATAGCTCCAGAACCTGTCTGATACAATCCTTTCCCTTGAATAGGGGTTCTTGGAGCTATTGAAAAATGTATTGTCTGCCTTGAAGCTGTTAATATCAAAGGAGCCAGGTGCTGATGCAGGACCTAGGAACCTTGGAAGCCTTGGGACTGGCTTCTGGACATGAGGCCTGTGCTCAATGTGATAATCAAACTGTGGACCTGCAGCAGACTCAGGAACAGAGGTCTGGCTCAGTGGCTTCGCTGTCCGCCGAAGCATTTGGTGGGGCGGGCTCCACATTGGCTTCAGAGTTTGTGGTGGCACCCGCAACATTTTCTTCCACGCTTGTGTAGTTGGAGGGACAATCTCAGGCACGTTCTCCTGGAGAACTGCATCTTGATGGAGCGGGGAAGTGGGTTCTGGTGGTGCTTCTTCATTGTCTTCGGCTGATGCAGCCGGAATTTCTGCAGACTGGACTTGAGGCCTTGGACCTTTGCGAAGCCTACGGAACGCAGACGACGCTTGTGGGGTTGGAGTGGGCTGGGCCTCAAAGTCTTCTTCCTCCTGAGGGCGATCCGCCCATGACTCATCTTGTGCCATTGGCGTCAGAGGACGACCAATACTAAGGAGTTCGCTTGTTTCAAGCGGAGGAAGGGCTGCATCATCTTGTACATTGTCTTGGTGACCAATGTCTTCAGCAGCTGTGGGGTCGGCTGCTGGAATATCTTCAGCTTCAGGAGCCTCTGTGGGAGCAGGCTCATGAACTGTCAGTCGTCTTTCTGCATTGGGGTGAATGACAGAAAGGGGTTCAACCATCAAGGGCTCTGTGGGAGCAGCCCTAGATTTCTTGGTCTTGCGCTTCTTTTTGCTGGGGGCAATAGGAGAGGCTTCAGAGCTCTTCCTTTTTCTGGCTTCAGCTTCTGCAGTTCTTGTCTTCTTTAGCTCTGAAGCTGTTGACCGGCTCTTTGGCTTCGAGCCAGTCGTTGCAGTGGGGAAGACAATTTGAACCGCTTCTTGCTGAGGTGCCTCTGGTTCATTCACGGCAGGCTCCTTCTTCTTCTTTGCGGCCATCTTGGGGTCGATGCCAGGACGCCCAAGTGCCTTGCGCTTTTCAGCCTCGTTGTAGGCTTGAACACATTTGTCTGCCAAAGACTTCATCCTTTCACGCGAGCCCTGAACTTCAGCACGCTTCTTCAGAAAGTTTTTTTTGAGCTCATGCAGCATGATTTTGAAGCTCCTCACTTCCTGCACGCTGAGACTGGCCATGTGCTTATTGAACTGAGCCTTTTCGTGATCAATTTTCTGCTTCAGCTCAACAATGCGCTGAGCAATGGCCAGTTCTGAAGCAATTGCGCCTTGGAAGGCGACGCTGAGTCCAACAGGCAGCTGCAGATCATTGAAGCTTATGTCTGGTGAGTCAAACTATTCATCGATGAAGCTGTGGATGATGGCGACATCAAAGAGAGGCAGATTGTTGAAGATTTCAGCTTCTTCTTTGCTTTTGATAAGCTGCTCCAGAGCGTCATCTCCCAGATCTTCATCGCTTGATAGATCAATGGCTTCGCTGCGCAGAATGGCAGCAGAAGTGAGCTCTTTGCCTGTTTGTTGTTGGGGCTCCTTTTCCTTCAGGGGCTTGGAGACGCGGGATGCGTCTTCAGACTGCACACTGACTTCAGGAGGTGCAGTTTTCAATGGCTTTGCCCTTGAGATTTTTGAGGCATGAGCCGGCTTTGAAGCTATTGATCTCTTCGTCTGCTTTGGCTTCGGCACAGCAGGAGCTTCATCAGAATCTGAGTCAGCTGGAGGGTCATTCATAGCAGTCCCTTGGACTAAGATGTGAGTGATCAGGCCCTCAAGATTGGCAAACGGACCGATGACATTGGGTTCCGCGTCGCGTGTGCCATCTGCCCTTGGTGCGGAGGGACCAGGGTTGAAGTCTAACCCAAATTTCTTCTTATTCAGCTTCCCGGACTGTTGGGCAAACTGAAGGTTGCGCTTGAAGAGATTGTCGTCACGGCACCAGAGGAGTGACGACGGATGCGCATCATCAGGCTGTGGTCCTCTGACCATGCATGGGTAGAAGCCCTGAGCAATGGCTTCATCTCTTGTCTTGGGAACGAGGTTCTT
Organism: Triticum urartu; assembly: GCF_056163025.1. Taxonomy (NCBI): domain Eukaryota; kingdom Viridiplantae; phylum Streptophyta; class Magnoliopsida; order Poales; family Poaceae; genus Triticum; species Triticum urartu. The sequence goes on from NC_141873.1 coordinate 556,675,662, forward strand.
GTATAAGATGTCCCCCCATGGCTTCTTGATGGCACTCTTTTCAGCATACTCCTGAGTGACGAAGCGGTATTTGAACCACTGTTCAGCCCAATATCGTTGAATCCATTGGATTCGGGTCTTGCGCTGCCCATAGCTCTCTTCTGGATCTGTTTTGTACATTTCTGCCAAGTCTTCAGGCAGATGTTTGGAAGTTCCCTCACGTCTCTGTCTGCCCCCCTTCCTTGTTGCTGCTTCTGAAGCCATAAATTTTAACTTGAAAGGCTTCAAAGCTTTCAAAGGCTTCAAAGGCTTTCTTTTTCTTGACCAACAGGAACTGGCTTCAGGAGAGTTTATGTGATGCTGTAGGAATTCTGCAAATGAATGCAGACTATGAGAACCGAAGGATTCTCCCACGGACATGTACCTGTGACAGCATTAAGGTGCGAGGGAAGGGGAAGAGGTCATATGCATTCTCATAAGGTTTTGAAGATTAATCAGTTTAGAAGACATTCACTCATAGATAAGAAGTTGGTTCCAGATTTGTACGAACCCACAGATCAGTACAAGTGAGGAATCTAACTGCTTTATGAAGCACAAGTGAATATACTAGGCATGTCATGAGATGCAGCGAGAGATCGAACTAGTGTGAAGAGAAACTTCTTATGGTAGAAAGTGACAGAACCATGAGATCAAAGGGGCTGTAAAAAAGAAGTTTTATTTACCACACTGGAACTGCTAGACGGAAGGGAGTTGATGCCGAGCAGTTCAGTCCTCCATGCCCTAACTTGGCGACGGAAAACACCTACGGCGACGGCGGAGAGGACGATTTCCGCGGTCGGCGTGAGGACGGCGTTGGAGAGGTTGCGGCAGCGAAGCGCTTCGTCTCCGGCGTCGTCGAGTGCTAGCGGTGGCGCTAGGGTTCGTGCGAGGGTGGAAGAAGGAGATAATGACCGCGGTAAGTGTGAATTTATAGGCTCAGGGGCGGCACTGTGCTATTACACAGGTGCCCCTGGCGGTTCGCATTTGAGGAACGCGTGGCCAGTTAGCGGAAGTTTTGGGTTTGTTCCACGTCCCACGCACGCCTAAATTGTCGGGCGGTCATTCCTGCTTCTCTGGATTTTATGTGGAGGAATGAGCATTAAAAACGGACTTTATGGTTGTCTCTATATCTTCAGCTGACAAGGACACAGTGAAGACATTCGACAGTTTCAATAGAATGCATATGACTTGGAGAGATAGAATTTGAGATGGAAAGCATAGAGAGATTAGGGTCCGATCACATTCACTTAGTTCAACAGATTCAACCAAGAGGACATAACTATAAGTGAATGCTGTAGAGGACAGAACACTAGTATGTATATATCTATATAATCAACGTAGTGAAGATAATCATGAAGACATGTTGAGTTTGAAGCCAAACCAAATGTGAAGATATTGCAAAGTAACGCCATGAGTGAAACACTTCAAAATGGAACGTTTGGTGGTGGCGTTACCCACCATATAGGAAGTATTAGACCCAGACACGGCGCACAATTATCGTGGCGCTCCGAAGTCAAATTCCACATTAATGTATTCACACTTAGAGTGTATGTCTTCATTAATTGAAGATATACTTTACTTTGTGTGTTACACATCTAAGTCATCAATATGCATAAGTGTTAGGATGTGTGCCTGATCACAGGACATTTGAGGAGTCCAAGATATTTAGCTCACATCGTAACTTGCAAAACCTCTTCTCATCCAAGGGCTTGGTGAAGATATCTGCCAATTGCTCTTCAGTGTTGACGTGTATGATATCAATGTCTTCCTTCACAACATGATCTCTGAGAAAGTGATGACGAATTTCAATGTGCTTTGTCTTCGAGTGCTGAACTGGGTTGTTGGCAATCTTGATGGCGCTTTCGTTGTCGCAGTATAGTGGCACCTGCTTCAGATGAATGCCATAGTCCTTGAGTGTTTGCTTCATCCACAGAAGCTGAGCGCAGCAGGATCCAGCAGCAATGTATTCAGATTCAGCAGTGGAGAGAGATACACAATTCTGCTTCTTTGAAGACCAACATACAAGTGATCGTCCCAGAAAGTGACATGTGCCTGATGTAGACTTGCGATCAACCTTGTCACCAGCATAATCAGCATCCGAAAATCCAACCAAATCAAACTCTGAGCCCTTTGGATACCATAATCCTAGAGTTGGGGTGTGAGCCAAATATCGAAGAATTCGCTTCACAGCTAAGTGATGCGACTCCTTTGGTGTCGCTTGAAATCGAGCACACATGCAAACACTAAGCATAATATCTGGCCTAGATGCACACAAATAAAGCAAAGACCCAATCATGGAGCGGTATACCTTTTGATCGAACTCTTTACCATTGTCGTCAGGACCTAGATGATGTTTGGCTGGCATTGGTGTTGTGAAGCCTTTGCAGTCTTGCATACCGAACTTCTTCAGGCAATCTTTGAGATACTTCTCTTGAGATATGAAGATGCCATTGCGCTGTTGTCGTATTTGAAGACCAAGGAAGAACTTCAGCTCCCCCATCATGGACATCTGATATTGCTCTTGCATCATATATCCAAACTCTTCACTGTACTTCTGATTGGTGCAGCCGAAGATAATGTCATCCACATATATTTGGCATACAAACAGTTCACCATCATATGTCTTCGTGAAAAGAGTGGGATCCAGGGAACCAGGTATGAAGCCTTTGCTCTTCAGGAAATACTTGAGTGTGTCATACCAGGCCCTAGGGGCTTGTTTGAGGCCATACAGTGCCTTGTTGAGCTTGTATACCATGTCAGGATGTTTTGGATCTTCAAAGCCAGGCGGTTGTGCAACATACACTTCTTCTTCAATCTTGCCATTGAGAAAGGCACTTTTCGCATCCATTTGATATAGAAGTATGTTATGATGATTTGCATAGGCCAGCAGTATGCGAATGGCTTCAAGCCTAGCCACAGGAGCAAATGTTTCATCGAAGTCAATGCCCTCCACTTGAGTATATCCTTGAGCAACGAGACGAGCTTTGTTTCTGACAACTTGACCATGCTCATCTTGTTTGTTGCGGTATATCCATTTAGTGCCTATAATGTTGTGCTTCCGTGGATCAGGACGCTTAACCAGTTCCCATACATTATTCAGCTCAAACTGTTGAAGCTCTTCTTGCATAGCTTGAATCCATTCAGGTTCCATGAAGGCTTCTTCAACTTTCTTGGGTTCTAATATTGATACGAATGCGAAGTGCCCACAGAAATTTGCTAGCTGAGTTGCCCTTGAACGAGTGAGTGGACCAGGTGCATTGATGCTGTCAATTATTCTGTCAATCTGCACTTCATTGGCAACACGAGGATGTATAGGGCGAAGACTTTGCTCTTGCTGATCTGTGTTGTTGTTGGGAGGAATGTCTTCAGGTTGAGCAATGTCTTCATGTTGATCAGGTGCTGAGATGATAAGTTCTTCTTCAGGATGAGCTTCAGAAGGTATAATCTCTCCAGTTCCCATAAGCTTGATTGATTCACTAGCTGGAACTTCATCTAGAACATTTGGCAGTTGCTCTCTTTGTGAACCATTTGTCTCATCAAACCGCACATCCACTGTTTCAACCACTTTGTAATGGAAGAGATTGAAGACTCTGTAGGAGTGTGAATCCTTTCCATATCCAAGCATAAAGCCCTCATGTGCTTTAGGTGCAAATTTTGAAGTGTGGTGTGGGTCCTTGATCCAGCACCTTGAGCCAAATACTCTGAAGTAACTGACATTTGGCTTCTTGCCAGTTAGGAGTTCATAAGATATCTTGTTCAGAAGCTTGTGAAGATAAACACGATTGATTGTATGGCATGCAGTGTCAATGGCTTCAGTCCAGAATTTTCTTGGAGTCTTGTATTCATCTAGCATTGTTCTGGCCATCTCAATGAGTGTTCTGTTCTTGCGTTCGACGACGCCATTCTGCTGTGGCGTGTACGGAGCTGAGAATTCATGTGTGATGCCCAAGGTATCAAGATATGTATCAAGGCCAGTGTTCTTGAATTCAGTGCCATTGTCACTTCTGATGTGCTTTATTTTGGCGCCAAAATTGTTCATAGCTCGATTGGCGAAGCGTCTGAAGACATCCTGCACTTCAGTCTTGTAAAGGATTATGTGCACCCAAGTATATCTAGAGTAATCATCAACAATGACAAAACCATAAAGGCAAGCAGAAGTAGTAAAAGTTGAGTAGTGAGTGGGACCGAAAAGATCCATGTGGAGCAGTTCGAAGGGTTGTGTAGTAGTCATGATTGTCTTCGAAGGATGTTTTGCCCTTGTCATCTTCCCTGCTTCACAGGCACCGCATAAGTGATCTTTCTTGAACTTGATGCCCTCGATGCCTATGACATGCTTCTTCTTCGCAAGGGTGTGGAGGTTCCTCATGCCAGCATGCCCAAGCCTCCGATGCCAAAGCCAGCATTCTGAAGCTTTTGCAAGAAGACATACTGCAAGTTGTGGCCCTGCTGAGAAATCTACCACGTACAAATCACCTTTCCGATACCCTTCAAACACTAGAGACTTGTCAGATTCCATTAGTACCAGGCAACGATATTTTCCAAACATTACGATCATATTCAAATCGCAAAGCATTGAGACAGACATTAAGTTGAAGCCAAGGGATTCAACAAGCATGACTTTATCCATGTGTTGATCCTTTGAGATTGCAACTCTACCTAGACCCAATACCTTACTTTTACCAGTGTCAGCAAATGTGATGTGGCTCTTTTCAGATGGACGTAAGGTTGAGTCCATAAGAAGGCTTCTTTTGCCAGTCATGTGATTTGTACACCCACTATCAATAATCCATTCTGAAGACTTTGAAGTCGCTGGTGTTGTACCCTGCAGTGCAGTTAGGGGGATAGGCTTCACGAAGAGAATTGTGAAGCAGAAACATTTGACGAACCAGTGGGGTATGAAAACTTAGATCCAGATTAGGACTAATAGGGAGAGTAGCATGCGATTCAGGAACGAGGTACATAATGATGCCATTCGGGCATTTTATCTTGTGCCCTACAAGATTTTTAAGGTCCCCGGCAATAGCGTGAGAAGATTTTGTTTTTCTGCTGGAGACCTTTCCCTGCAAGAGAGAGTTAAGCTTTCTTAACCACCCACATCTTCAAGGGTGGCTTAGAAGCAATAAGTCTAAGTGCAGCATCTGAGAATTTTGGCTTTGAAGCCTTAGCAAACAGTCTAGCAGGTGGACAATAATACTCATAGGAATAAGCAGAATAATTTTTGGTCATATGAACATGACGGTTCGATGAACCGCTCTCATATTCATATGCCTGAGTATGGTTTCCCTGCAAAACATTTGCGTTAGTGTGACTCAGGTGAGTCCTCTATTTGTATGAAGCCATTGGACCGTATGAAGCCTTTGGTCTGAGGTTTGTCTTCTTCAAGTGAGGTGTCATGAAGACATTCACAGGAAGATTTTCCAGACACTTTTTGGGAACCCAGATCTTCTTCATAGGCGGTCCATTCCTGCAGTTAGTACCAATGTACCTGGCAAACACTTCACCATTCTGATTCTTAAACAGTTTATAGTTTGCATCAAAGGATTCATCAATGATAGTGGGGTTAGCACAAGTGAAGCCAGATAAATTGGATGGATCTGCTGAAAGTTCCTTTGCAGCAACCCATGTGGTTTTGGGGTACTGCTCAGGTTTCCAGTAAGAGCCATCTGCATTTATTTTCCTCACGAACCCAACACCCTCTTTCCTAGGGTTTCGGTTCAGAATCTGCTTCTTGAGGACATCACATAATGTCTGATGTCCTTTAAGGCTTTTGTACATCCCTGTTTCAAGCAATGTCTTCAACCTAGCATTCTCATCAGCAATAGCAGTGGTATCCTCAGCAGAGGGGTTAGTTACCACATCAACAGTTGAAGATATTGAAACAGCAGTAGCAGTGGAACATTCAGCAACAGAAGTAGCATTGTCACGCTCAATGCATTTAAGACATGGTGGTTCAAATCCTTCCTGAGCGGGACTGATCTGTTCGGCGTGAAGTGACTCGTTTTCCTTTTGAAGATCTTCATGAGCTGCTCTCAATTTCTCAAGTTCTTGCTTCCTTTGAAGATAGTCATAGAAAAGCTTTTCATGAGTTGTTGAGAGAGTATCAAGACGATCTTCAAGTTCCTGATACTTAACATGAAGGTTTTTTATGTCTTCAATTAAGGATTCAGATCGAGTCATTTCAGCACCCAACAGATCATCGCTTCTATCTAACAGTTTTTGAATATGTTCCATAGCTTTCTGTTGTTCAGTTGCAATTTTAGCAAGTGTTTTGTAGCTGGGTTTTGAATCACAGTCAGAGTCATCGTCACTAGATGTTTGATAGCGAGTAGTGTGTGTGTTTACCTTGGCACCGCGTGCCATGAAGCAGTAGGCAGGAGTGGAGTCGTTCTTGTCATTTGCGTCGGTGTCGGTGATGCAGTCATTGTCTTCAGTGTTGAAGATGGACTTGGCGACGTATGCTGTAGCCAGACTCGCAATGCTAGAATCAGACTCCTCCTCAGACTCCACTTTTGCCTCCTCAGATGCGGACTCCTCCTCTGAATCCATCACCTTGCCAACAAACGCACGTGCCTTGCCAGATGAGCTCTTCTTGTGTGATGAAGACTTTGAAGAAGACTTGGAAGAAGACTTTGAGTATTTCTTCTTCTTCTTGTCGTCAGAATCATATTCCTTGCTCTTCTTCTTCCTTCTGTTCTCATTGTCCCACTGTGGACACTCAGAGATGAAGTGTCCAGTTTTCTTGCACTTGTGACATGTTTTATTCTTGTAGTCATGAGCAGAAGCTTCATCATTCCTTGAGCTTGATCGTGAAACTTTTCTGAAGCCTTTCTTCTTGGTGAAATTTTGGAACTTCTTCACTAGCATTGCAAGTTCTCGTCCAATGTCTTCAGGATCATCAGAACTGCAGTCAGATTCTTCTTCAGATGAGGAAACAGCTTTTGCCTTCAAGGCACGAGTTCACCCATAGTTTGGACCGTAGATATCTCTTTTCTCAGAAAGCTGAAACTCATGTGTGTTGAGCCTCTCAAGTATGTCAGACGGATCGAGTGTCTTGAAATCAGGACGTTCTTGAATCATCAGGGCCAGGATGTCAAACGAACTATCAAGTGATCTCAGCAGCGTCTTGACGATTTCATGTTTGGAGATCTCAGTGGCGCCGAGGGCTTGAAGCTCATTTGTGATGTCAGTGAGCTGGTCAAATGTGTGCTGGACATTCTCATTGTCATTTCGCTTAAAGCGGTTGAAGAGGTTGCGAAGAACACTGATTCTTTGATCTCTCTGGGTTGAGACGCCTTCATTGACCTTGGAGAGCCAGTCCCAGACCAGTTTGGATGTCTTCAAAGCACTCACACGGCCATACTGTCCTTTTGTCAGATGACCACAGATGATATTTTTGGCAGTAGAGTCCAGTTGAGTGAACTTCTTGACATCAGCAGCAGTGACACCTTCTCCAGCCTTGGGAACGCCGTTCTCGACGACATACCATAGGACGACATCAATGCATTCAAGATGCATGCGCATCTTATTCTTCCAGTAGGGATATTCAGTTCCATCGAAGACGGGGCACGCAGCGAAGACTTTGATTATCCCTGCAGTCGACATAGCTAAAACTCCAGGTGGTTAAACCGAATCACACAGAACAAGGGAGCACCTTGCTCTGATACCAATTGAAAGTGCGTTATATCGACTAGAGGAGGGGGGTGAATAGGCGATTTTTATGAAAGTCTTCAAAACGTGAGAGTTATGAAGACAAATAGCGAAGATTATGCCTTTTACTATGCAGCGGAAGTTAGATTACACTAGGCCAGCCATGGTCATGTATTCAATAGAGTGAAAGCACAATGACAAACAACTGCAATGTAATAAGGATCAGGTAGGAAGAAGTTATGAAGCCAAACAGTTCATACATTCACGTTGTGAAGACAAAAGATAAAGCAAGCATGCAATGGCTTCACAATGTGTAACAGTAAGAAAAGGAAGTGAAGGTGAAACCAGTGACTTGTTGAAGACAATGATATGTTGGACCAGTTCCAGTTGCTGTGACAACTGTACGTCTGGTTGGAGCGGCTAGGTATTTAAACCTTAGGACACACAGTCCCGGACACCCAGTCCTGAACACACAGTCCAGGACACCAAGTCCTCACCGTATTCTCCTTGAGCTAAGGTCACTTAGTCCTCGCCCAATCACTCTGGTAAGTCTTCAAGGTAGATTCCCAAACCTTCACAAACTTCGTTCACTGGCAATCCACAATGTATCTTGGATGCTCTGAACGCGACGCCTAACCGTCTGGAGGATTCACAGTCCTCAAGTGTAATAAGTCTTCAGATCACACAGACACGAAGACTTAAGTGATGCCCAATTTACTCTGGCTTTGGGTGGTTAGGGCTTTTCTTCTCACTAGGAAATTTTTCTCTCAAAAGCTTCGAGGTGGGTTGCTCTCAAACGACAAAAGCCGTGCACTGAAATCTAAGCAGCCAACCGTTTATGGTTGTGGGGGTGGGCTATTTATAGCCACTTAGCAACCCGGCCTGATTTGTCCGAAATGACCCTGGGTCACTAAGGAACTGACACGTGTCTCAACGGTCAGATTTCGAACTCTCATGGCAACTTTGCTTGGGCTACAAGCAAAGCTGACTCGTCCAGCTCTGGACAAGATTCGCTCTCATTGTCTTCACTCGAAGACATAGGTTTTTGACTTAGGCATCACTTCAGTCATTCTGACTGGTTCTCCTGGACCCCACTTAACAGTACGGTGGTTCCTATGACTCAACACAAAAGAAAAAAACTACGAAAGATCTAAGTCTTCGAGCTCCATATGCTTCATAACGTGTCTTCTTTTGTCATAGTCTTCAAAGTGAATATCTTCATGTACCACCTTTGTCTTCAATGTCTTCATACATTTTTAGGGGTCATCTCCGGTAGTAAAGCCGAATCAATGAGGGACTTCTACCTGTGTTTTCCTGCAATTCTCACAAACACATTAGTCCCTCAACTAGGTTTGTCGTCAATACTCCAAAACCAACTAGGGGTGGCACTAGATGCACTTACAAGAAACTACTATGGGGGCTAATGCCCCCCCCACACACACTGCGCTAAGGGAACCCAACGACGAGCCCCCCAAGGTTTCAACCCGGTCCAGAGGAAGGAGATCCATGTCCAGTCGTCCCACTAGAATGACACAGACGTCCTGTGTGGCAGGCTTGAAGCATGGATCCTGCTTCGACGAGGTTTCATACTACCGTGTACCTCCTCACATCAGGACACGGGTCCTAGAACCCCAGCGGGAGCATATACTTTCCCCTCCCCAACTGCGAGGGCACGCAGCGCTCGCCGTCCGCCCCCACCCCAACAATCTGCTGCGTCTCCGGCCGGCAGCTGGGCACCGCGGCGCACTCCGGCATCTAGATCTTCCAGCGAGCAGGGGTGGCCGCCTGCCGGTGCTACCACCGCCTGCCGGTGCCACCACCATCTAGATCTTCAACCCGGTCCAGAGGAAGGAGAGGGGAAGGGAGAGCCGACAGAGAGAGCACTCACAGGGGCAGGGCAGGCGGCGTGCCCTCACTCTGAGCCAGATATTTTGTCTTTTTGTGTAGCATGCAAATAGTCAAATTAGTAGCTGAAAGTTTATGGCATTTTAAAAACTTGTAATTTCTTTTTCATTTTTTAAGGGCTCAAGGAGCCCGTCGTTTGTAACGCCGCACTGTACCATCGGTTTGTTTCTATGATTTTCCGAAACTATGCATCAAGTTAGTTTGCAATTAGCTACGCTTTTTTAACAAACAATTACCTGACTGATGCAATGCCAAGAGGGATATTGCATCGAGTGCGTCCTTTTATTTTTCTTCTTAAATAAATATAAAAGGTCCTGACAAACTCGTCTTAATCCAACGTGTAGTATCCATGTCCAGTCGTCCCACTAGAATGACACACACGTCCTGTGTGGCAGGCTTGAAGCATGGATCCTGCTTCGACGAGGTTTCATACCATGTACCTCCTCACATCACATGGGTCCTAGCTCCTCCGAACTGAACAGAGGCAAATTGCAATGGTGTACTACATCTCTATCCCCTGAAAACTGTAGAAACCTTTCCCCTCCCCAACCCCAACGGGAGCATCCACAAGTGTTGAACTTTCCCCTCCCCAACGTCGTCACCATCCAAGCAGCAGATTCACACTGCCAGTGTGAGGGCACGCGGTCCATCCCCACTCCCTAGTAATCTCCTCCGTCCCCAACAGCTGGGCACCGTGGATCTGCCAGCACCGTGGCATCCCCAACGCCGACCACCGCGAAAGCACGCAGGGGTGGCCGCCTGCCACCACAAGCGGCTGTGGCAAAGAGGGTTTTCTCCCGATCTGGGAGTCTAGGTAATTTATTCCCAGTTTGTTTCTTCATGTGTTGTTTTTCTGCCATTCCTCTGTCTCTCAGCCAGTGAGACAGCACCGTGCCGCATCGCAATTCAGGGGATAGAGATGTACTACACCAGTAGGGGCGGAGCCAGTAGGGGAATAAATTGATTTAGTGCTCACGGTCATCATTAGCCGGCCCATTAGCCGGGAAATGGCCCAAGCCTAGTTACCAAACCCACAATGACCTGCGATTGATGCATCACGTCTGGTCTGGGCCAGATATGTAGTGAATAGCCCTGCTTCTGTTTGACCTGATTGAAAACAAACCTGATTGAATCCATGCTAGGGCCGCCAGCAGCTGGCGGCGCTTCATGCCAGATCGGATCGTCGCCCCTCGTCGTGTGTTGCCTTCGATATGTGTGTGCGCCAATCTCATGATTTCCCTGTACTAGGCGGTTCGAATTGTGAAAAGATGGGTTAAGCGTATGCCCTAGGCAGGGACGCGTGCGTGTTAAATAAGGGCACGAGGCCAGCGAGATTACAGAGAGGTTTTGGGAGGTTAGGATCGGTCTCATCTATCTACAGGATAAGTACAATATCAGGAGAGATCGATCCTACCTGCCTAACCAACACGCAAGACTCACGCACGCCTACAATGTGATATACACGGTTTATACATATACCGTGTATATACACAGAGAATACAACGTTTAACACTCCCCCTCAATCACAACTATCCAAGTTGAGATTGTGCCTGAAAGCTTCTAACTGCCGCTGAGTGAGTGGCTTGGTAAAACCATCTGCTACCTGATCACCAGTAGGAATAAACCTGATATTCAACAGCTTGTCAACCACTCGTTCACGGACAAAATGATAATCGATCTCGATATGCTTTGTCCTGGCATGAAAAATAGGATTGGCAGATAGATATGTAGCACCAAGATTATCGCACCAAAGTGAGGCTCCCTTTGGATGATGAATACCCAATTCTATAAACAAGTTCTGAACCCAGATTACTTCAGCAGTTGCATTAGCTAAAGTCTTATACTCTGCCTCTGTGCTTGACCGAGAGACAGTGGGTTGCTTACGAGCACTCCACGAAGTCAAGTTACTGCCAAGAAAAACTGCAAACCCCCCTGTGGACCTTCTGTCATCAAGACAACCTGCCCAATCTGCATCTGAAAAAGCACTTACAAGCATTGAATCTGATTTGCCAAGTCTGAGTCCATGATCCTTAGTTCCTTGCAGATACCTGAGGATCCTTTTTACTATAGTCCAATGTACAGTAGTAGGGGCATGTAAGAACTGACAAACTTTATTGATTGAATAAGAAATATCTGGTCGAGTCAATGTCAAATATTGTAAAGCTCCTACAATGCTCCTATACCTGGTAGCATCCTCTGTGCTAAGTACCTCCCCATCATGAAGAGACAATTTTTCAGAGGTAGACAATGGTGTGGACGACGGTTTGCAACCTTTCATCCCCATCCTCTGAAGAATTTCTTGCACATACTTCCCTTGTGAAAGCACAATACCATTTGGCACAATCTTCACCTCAGTCCCGAGGAAGAAATGAAGATTAACCAAGTCTTTGAGAGCAAACTCCTTATTCAAATCCTTGAGAAGGGCCTCAACTGCTTTAGATGAGGAGCTTGTAACAACAATATCATCAACATAAATGAGCATAAAAATAGTAATCCCATGACGATGGTAATAGAATAATGAAGTATCACCCTTGGAAGGAAGGAAACCTAGTGACTGCAACTTCAATGACAGACGTGAGTAGCAGGCTCTAGATGCTTGTTTCAGTCCATATAGTGCCTTATCAAGCCTACAAACATGACGTGGAAATTTTTGATTTTCATACCCAGGAGGTTGTCTCATAAACACTTGCTCTTCGAGAACACCATGCAAGAACGCGTTCTTAACATCTAGCTGCCGAATGCACCAGTTTCTAGACACTGCAACTGAAAGGATCAACCGAATAGTAGCAGCCTTTACTATAGGACTAAATGTGTCCTCGTAATCAATTTCATACCTTTGCTTGAACCCTTTGGCTACTAGGCGTGCCTTGTACCTGTCAACAGTACCATCAGATTTTCTTTTTATCTTATAGACCCACTTGCAGTCAATAATGTTCCTCCCTCTAGCTGGTGGAACAAGATGCCAAGTTCTGTTTTTGATAAGTGCAACAAATTCCTCATCCATGGCCTCCTTCTATCGTGGGTCACCAAGAGCTTCACTCACACTTTGCGGTTCACTTGTGGCACAAAAGAACCCCAACGTACACAGCCATCGTTGTAAAGTTTGGGTTTAATTATACCACTCTATGATCTGGTGCGAGAGCGTTCAGGAGGCGGCGAAGCCGGGCGAGTAAGATGCTGGTGAAGCCAGTTGGATGAAGATGACACATCAGATCCAGCAGCCGCAGAAGATCCGCTAGGATGCAACTCCTGTAGAGATGCGCCGGTGCAGCCAGCCGCCTCTCCCACACTGCCATTTGGCGCGTCTAGGGACGCATCGGAGGCCGCGGCCCCGCCTGGGCCATGCAAAGAGGCCCCAGCTGCGCCCTCCTGCAGCGGCAGCCGACCAGGGCCACGTGCGGGGGGCCCGCCTAGCCCGACCGCGGGAGCGGCCCGCTGAGCCGAGGCGTCTAGCGCCCGACCAGAGCCACGTGCAGGAGGCCCACCTGGCCCTGCCGCGGGGTCGTCCAGCCTGGGCGACGAATCGAAGGCGGGCGCGGATCCCGCAGGTGATCCGCCTGCGCCTGACACGACAGATCCCGAGGGGATTCGCCCGCCCGAATCCACACGGGGATCAGAGCCGGGATCATCTGTGGCTGCCCTGTGGAGGCCGAGTCCAGCATAAAATCATAGCCGGTTTCACCTGTTGCTTCCATATTTTCCTGCACACTTTCAGCAGAGGCATTATGCGACATGGACACATGATCATTAGGTTCTTCTGCACCCCCAGGAACAAATGATGGAGATGGTAGGAGGTGGGAGGGAAGAAGAACAAACTCTTTTCGGAGTTGGGCTCCGGCGTTTGGGTGGAGTTGTGCAAAAGGAAAAACATGTTCATCGAACACCACATCTCGAGAGACATACACACGGCCAGTAGACACGTCCAAACATTTGTAGCCCTTATGAAGACTACTATACCCTATGAACACACATTGCTTAGAGCGAAATTCGAGCTTGTGTTTGTTGAAAGGGCGTAGGTTTGGCCAAACGGCACAACTAAAGATACGAAGGAAAGTGTAGTTTGGTTTGGTGCCGAACAAATGCTCTAGTGGAGTTTGATTATGAATGACTCGACTAGGGACACGATTGATAAGATAGACAGCCGTGAGGAAAGCCTCGTCCCAAAACTTGAGAGGCATATAGGCATGAGCAAGCAAGGAAAGGCCAACCTCCACTATGTGCCTGTGTTTGCGTTCAGCGGATCCGTTCTGCTGTTGTGCATGGGGGCACGACACATGGTGCGTGATGCCTATGCGTTCAAAAAACGAATGGAGTTTTTGGTATTCGCCACCCTAGTACGTTTGCATAGCAAGGATTTTGCGATCAAAAAGACGTTCAACATGTTGTTGAAAAAGATGAAACTTCGCAAAAACATCAGATTTATTCTTAAGTAAGTAGATCCAACTGAACTTACTAAAATCATCAATAAAGCTAACATAGTATTTTTGCCTGCCAACAGAGACGGGTCCAGGACCCCAAACATCTGAAAAAACTAGCTCTAAAGGAGCTTTTGACTCACTAGTGGAACAAGCATAAGGGAGCTGATGGATCTTGGCCATTTGACATGAATCACACACAAGGAGGTGATCTTTTTTATTGGACACTAGAAGACTAAAATCTCGAAGAATTTTCTGAACCACCGAGAGAGCTGGGTGCCCTAGCCGTTTGTGCCATCTTGATGTAGATGGCTTGACCACACTGAGAGCTTGTCGGGTAGGTGCATCATGGCGACCAGACACAGGAAATAGGCGACCTCTACTCTTGCTTTGAAGAACGGTTCTCTGGGTGGCTCGGTCCTTAACAAAGAAAATTTCAGGGTAAACTTTGAGAAAAACATTGTTATCTCTAATAAGTTTGTAAGCATAAAGAAGACTCTGATCAGATTGTGGAGCATGAATGATGTTGTTAAGTTTTAAAGAGCCATGAGGGGTGGTGAGAACCGAATGACCAATGTGCGCAATGTCCATACCTTGTCCACTTGCAGTGTGGATTTGATCTGTGCCGGTGTAGCGGTCGCGAACGACGAGTTTCTCCAACTCTACGGTCACGTGGTCGTTTGCACCAGTGTCAAGATACCAGTTCGTGTCCACCCCATAGGAGTGAACAGAATTGGCCGAGCGGTTTCCACCTCCATCTCCTCTGCCCGCAGGGTTGCAAACGTTGTTGTTGAAGCCGCGGTCGAAGCGTTTCTTGCAGCGCCACGCTCCATGTCCTTCCAGTTTGCAGATTTGGCACTTCTCGCGGTCACCGCGGTCACCACCTCCTTGCTGCGGCGCACCACCGCCGCCCGGGTTGTAGCCGCCCGCGTTGTTGTTGTTGTTGAAGCCGTGGGCGCCGCCACCACCATCACCACCACCGCCACCGTTGTCGCCACCGGGGCGGCTGTTGTAGTTGCCACCGCCGCGACCACCGCCCCTGGCCGCGAGGTTTGCGGAGTAGGACGCAGTCTGGGCGGTGATGCGGGCTTCTGCCGACAGCAGCAGCGAGAAGAGCTCGTTGAGGCCGATCGGCTGCTCGGTAGCCGTGCGGGTGGAGATTGCAGAAACAAACCCGTTGTAGTCGGGTTCATGTAGGAGTCCTTGCAGGATGTGGTCGACGACGTCGTCCTCATCGAGTGGCTTGCCGACGGCTGCAAGCTCGTCGGCGATGCCCTTCATCTTGGTGAAGTAGGACGCAACGGAGAGATCACCCTTGCGGGTGTGCTCTAGTTGTGAGCGGAGTTGGATCACCCTTGCCCTGGACTGTGACGAGAAGCTCTGTAGCAGCACCACCCAGAGAGTAGCAGACGTGGTGCACGTACTGACCTGCATCAAGACTTCTCGAGATAGAGATGCGATCAGAAAGGTGAGAACTTGCTGGTCCTGGGTGACCCATATTGCATGCTCGGGGTTGGGCGCAGAGGTAGGCTCCTTCTTGCCGGCGACGTCCTTCTCATGACAATCACAGCGGGGGGCTCCTTGACGGAGCCGTCGATGAAGTCGGTCATCCCTGCCGCCTTGATGTGCGGCAGGACTTGAGCCTTCCATACAAGGAAGTTCTCGCAGGTGAGCTTCTCGGTTATAGTGTGGCCAAGGGAAGCAATGGAAGGTGCGGCCATGGCTACGGCGGAGGAGGAGGAGCTCGACATGGCTAGATGAGATGAAGAGAAAGGGCTCTGTATACCATGTGAAAAGATGGGTTAAGCGTATACCCTAGGCAGGGACGCGTGCGTGTTAATAAGGGCATTAGGCCAGCGAGATTACAGAGAGGTTTCGGGAGGTTAGGATCGATCTCATCTATCTACAGGATAAGTACAACATCAGGAGAGATCGATCCTACCTGCCTAACCAACACGCAAGACTCACGCACGCCTACAGCGTGATATACACGGTTTATACATATACCGTGTATATACACAGAGAATACAACGTTTAACACGAATTTGACACCCACGGCTGCACAATATGACTCATGCTAGATTAGAGGTACTACATCTGTGCATCATATATTACCACTCATGTCTATGCCAAGTTACTACTAGCAGTATTGGATTTTTACAAACTGCTGAATGTTAGTTATTGTTCGTCAGGCTGATTACTGATTGCTGCTGGTCAGTTTAAAAAAAATGATTGCTATAGGCTGGTTTGTATATATAATAGCTTCAATCTTCTGTATGGTTTCAATCTCTACGGATCAAATATTTTAGCACAGCTAGACTTACACAACAAGTCGGCATAGCAATTACATCATATGAGATTATTGACTTCGTTTGACATGTTATAGGCACCTGAGCTACATTCAAACTACGGAATTGCTATTTCACATCTAGATGTAATATATGTTGAATAATTAGGCATTTTCCTGTTTAGTTTAATCCAGAAAAATAATGGATAAAACATGAATAGCAATATATTGATGAAACTAGAAACTAGCAACAATTCGTTGAGACTAGTCATGCAATCAAAATCATAAGAAAAATGCATCATATCTATGTCAATTGCTATTAGCAATAAACCAAATGCTAGCCCTAACAGTGAGGATAAGATGGCATACGGCGCAGTAGCAGAAGGTGCAGATGTCCCGATCGTCATGTCGCTGAAGAGGTCGTTGACGTCGGGGAAGAAGTCGTCGTTGGGGAACTCGTCGTCAGTGATGTCGCCGTTTGCAGCCACGATGAACAAGATTCCAGCAGTCGCGTAAGGACGCTCCCCAAAAACCTGATCGCCCCTCTCCCGTACCGGATCACAAGAGGCGGGGTTTCGGAGGCATGCTGTCTCACTTCCCGGTGCACGCCAGGAAGAGAGATGGGAAAGAGATGGGCGGCTCAATGCTTTGGAATGAGACGAAAGGTTGTTGTGCTACTTAGAACAATAGAGGAGCGACCTCTTATATACGTGAGAAGAGTTGAAACTGGCCTTCATTAGTAGAAGAGAAACCGGTGCAATAAACACCATTAAATAGACGCACTAAAAACCATTAAGGAGAGAAGAAACGAGCGCACTAAAACTCACACGAAGTGTTCAGTTTCTTCTCCCATTTATGCGTCATTTGTTTCAACTTTTTTCTCGCGTGATAAAACAGCGCATACACGTGGCATTGGTCAATTTTCCACACAACCTTGTCATGCATGGATGGGCCACATGAGCCTTTGGGATTTACTTTGAATTATTGGCACAAAATATGAATTATTATATGGGTTATGCCCAATAATTCCAACAATATACTACTCCTATCTCACATCTAAACTCCACACCATCCGATCTACGTTGCTTGTTTTTTGGTGCAAGGTATTGACTCGAGGCGATCGCTGGCCGGTCTGCCGCGTCGTTTCGTCTTAGTTGATTCGCGTGGTCGTTGCACCGCTGTTTTGTTCTTTTCTTTCTGAGAATCCTGTTGCATCGCTGGCTGTCCCGCGCGTTTGTGTGCTTAGTTTTTATGCTGGCCCTTCCCTTGCTTCCGGGCCTTTTTGCCGAGATTTTAATTTGTTTTTCACTAGGCTCCTTTAACCATCGCGTTTTTGTTTCCACCCTCGTTTTAGTGGTCTTGTTTTTCATGTGGGCCATAGAGAGAATGTAAAGAGTGCGCACGGTGGAGAACAGGATCACATCACAGTGAGACTTTTCGTCTCATTTTACTTCTTTCGTCTCATTTTTTTGTTTTCTATAAATTCTAAAAAAGCAAGGTATAGGTACGCTCCATAAATTATAGGGTGGTAGGGTGCCAACTTGTAGTTTTCGTTCGGTCTTTTGAAACAAGACCCTTCAATTTTTTTATTGTTTTTTTGTTATTAAACTTTTGTTTTCTCTTTTTTGGGGTCTTCTTAGAATCCATGATTTATAAAATTTTATAAGTCTATTAAAATTGGAAGTGCTCTATCTTCCGTCTCACTTGTCACTGTTTGTTTATTGTGTATCTTGTTGTTGGCTGAGGCATGTTTGGCTTCGCTTTTGTCGGCCCTCGACTCATAACTGGGGCATGATCTTTTTATATCCCAGTTGCAAGTCCACCCTCGACTCGCGACTGGCACCTAGCATTTTTTTCACCAGCTTCAAGTCCACCATCAACTCGCAACTAGGACCCGACCTTTTTTATTGCCTCAATTGCATGTTCACCCTCGACTTGCAACTGGGGCCCGATCTTTTTTTGCCCTAGTTTCAAGTCCGCCCTCGGCTCGCAACTGGGACCCGATCTTTTTTTTGTCCCAGTTGCAAATCCACCGTCGACTCGCAACAGGGGCCCGACCTTCTTTTTCCTAGTTGCTAGTCAACCCTCGACTCGCAACACGGGCCCGACTTTTTTTGGCCTAGTTGCAATCTCATCCTAGACTCCTAACTTAGACCTGACCATTTTTTGTCCAAGTTGCAAGTCCACCCCCAATTCGCAACTCGGGGTCCGACCTTTTTTGACCTAGTTGCATGTCCACCCTCGAACCGCAACTGGGGCCCGGCCTTTTTTTCCCGGTTGCGATTCCATCGTCGAATCTTAACTCGACCCCGAGATTGTTTTGTTTGCAAGTCCACACCCTCGACTCGCAATTGGGGTCCGATCTTTTTTGTACCAGTTGGAAGTCCACCCTCAATTTGTAACTGAGGCCCAACGTTTTGTTTGTCCTACTTGCAAGTCCACTCTCGACTCACTAATGGTGCTAGACATTTTTATTGTCCAAGTTGAAAGTCCACCCTGGACTTGTAACTACGGCCAAACCTTTTTTATCCGAGTTGCAAGTCCACCCATCACTTGCAACTGGGGCCCAACCTTTTTTGTCCGAGTTGCAAGTCCACCCTCGACTTGCAACTAGGGCCCAACCTTTTTTGTCCGAGTTGCAAATCCACCACCGACTCGCAAGTAAGGCGTGAGTTTTTCAACCATCGATTTATAACTGTGGCCTGACTTTTTATTGTCCGAGTTGCAAGTCCACATCGACTCGCAACTAGGGCTCGATCTTTACTTGTCCCAGTTGCAAGTTCACCCTCGACTCGCAACTGGGGCCCAACCTTTTTTGTCCGAGTTGCGAGTCTACCCTCGACTTGCAACTAGGGCCCAACCTTTTTTGTCTGAGTTGCAAGTCCACCTCGACTCGTAACTGGGGCCCAAGTTTTCAGTCCCAATTGCATGTCCACCATCGATTCGCAACTGGTTCCTGACCTTTTTCCGTCCCATTGGCTCGACCTTTTCTTGTCCCAGTTGCAGGTCCATCCTCGACTCGCAACTTGGGCGCAACCTTTTTTGTCCGAGTTGCAAGTCCAAACTCGACTCGCAACTGTGGCCTCACGATTTTTTGGTCCCAATTGTGAGTCTACCCTCGAATCGCCACTGTGGGTCTGATCTTCTTTTGTCCCAGTTGCAAGTCAACCATCGGCTCATAATTGGGCGTACATTTTCTTTTGTCCAAGATAAAAATTCACCCTTGACATGCAACGAGCCCTTGATCTTTTTTCGCCATGGTTACAAGTGCATCCTTGACTCGCAACTGGGCTGACGTTTTTGACCCAATTGCATGTCCACCATCAACTTGCATGCCGCTAATAAAACAACAAGGACATTGTGGGGGGGCGCTTATAGCAATCACTAAGTGTAGTAATCGCTCACTATTCGGTCGAAGGGGGCTGACCCGTTTGTGTTGTTAGTGAGTGGTTTTTTGGGAGCAATATGGGTTTGGGGATCCGATTTAAGGAACGTTTGTGATGGTTTTCAGATGATTGCAACTTTTTTTTTGTTCTCTTCTTATTTATCTATTTTCGCTATTTGGTTTTCTCCTCTCTCTTTTCCTGTTTGCTTTTCATTCTTTTTGTATTTTCTACCTTTTCCTTTTTAAAATTTCCAAATCTTTTTCAAAATTATGAAGATTTTCTAAATTATGAATATATTTTTTGTGACCATATTTTCTGAATCTGCGGACAAATTTTGAATCATGAATATATTTTTCTAATTCATGAACATATTTTGAATGCACAATCAATTGTTTAGTACGTGTTTTATAACAATTTAGTGTATTTAAAGAAATCTTCATTGTGTATGGTTAAAAAAGTTCATCAAATATAAAAACGTTCACAATATATTAAAAAAAGTTCAATGTATATTGACAAAAAATAGTGCGTATTCAGAAAATGATCATCATGTATTAAAGGATAGTTCACCGTATATTAGAATATTTTTGGTTTGTTAACATTTTCTATAATTTGAAAAAAATTATGAAAATTTGTGAACATGTTTTGATCAAACTTTGTTCCTTACTGAAAATTAATTATATAAATATAAGAGTGAAAAACACAAAAACCAAAAGGAAAAAAAATCATTGGCAGCCTAGAAGTTAGCGATAAGGGACATACATGTAAATGTGTAATGATCAGAGGCACTAGCAATTAGTTTTTTTCCAGAAAAAATCTAGTGATCAGATTTATTTTTTTGTACGGGTAGCTAGCGAGCAATTTTTCTTAGGGGAGCTAGCGACATTTACATATAGGCAGGCCACCCAGGCGGACGTGGGGCGAACTGGTTTTAGTTTTGGGCTTTGACAAATTAAAAACAAACAAATAGTTCAAACAATAAAAAAAGAGAAAAGTATACTTTTCGTCCCTTAACTTTTGACGAAGTCTAGATTTAGTCCCTCAACTACAAAACCGGACAACTTGCATCCTCAACTATTGACACCGGACAAGTTTAGTCCCTAATCTCGGCTGACCCGGTATCGTTGCTGACTCAGGGTGGTTTTGACCGGTCTATCTCTCTCCTTCCTTCTTCCTTCTCACATTGACTTACTGAAACATTTCATCAAACACCTTGCACGCATTGCCTGTGCCAACCATGACCAAACAGCGGTGGCTAGCTACTCCCGCTGGTGCTCACGTTGCTCGTGCAGGTGCACTACGCAGTGGACGGCTGCTGGCCGACGCCCTGTGCGCCGGCGTGCTGCTTCGCTTAGGCCAAAAGAAAGCCACGGTTGGGGCCAGTGCAGCTCAGTATCAACATCTCCGTCATGCTCTGCTCCATGTTGGTCGCAAACTCGCAACTCGCCAGGGAGCAGTGCAGCTCGGCATCGTCTCAGCTGCTGCGGTCCTTGCCGACGGAGCCCTCGCCGCAGCAACTGGGCGATATGGTTGTTTGGCTCGGCACGCGGCGTCCGAGGAAAATGCCCGTTGTCCACCAGTCATTGTCGCCTGATTTGATCGGGACTCCTTCATCAACCACGTCTCCATCCAGCTCCGTTGCACCACACAGCTTCATGCATGGCATTATGGCACCATGCTATGTGCACAGGTATACACCAATGCACAAATGTGGATGGCTGCTTGCACGTCCTGCGTTGGCCTGCTGGCTCACCAATCCGCGTACACCAACACCGTCCACGAGTCAGAGACGCGTACGCGACGCACCAGCCAAGCAGCATATCTACAGCGGATTCTCCTGGCTTCCTGCATGGTGGCACGCCATGTGCAGCAGGAGTACGCTCTGGCCGATGCGCGTTCGTGACGCCGTGTGCAACAGAATGATCGCTGTCGTCTACACGCCCTGACTTCACGAGCGAGCGAATTGACCGTCCGAGATCACGGGAGTTCACACGCACGCCGGCGCGCCAGCTTGTCCGCCACCAGCCGCACCACGTCCACCACCGTCGCCTTGGAGAGGCTGTACTGGAGCTCCGCGATCCCGCCCAGCATGCCCGTGGTGCTGCCTCGTCGCGCTGCTACTATGCGCCAGATGGAGATGGCGGACACGCTCAGCTTCTCCTCGTCGCCGCCCCTCCACTGGGTTCCACGTGCTCCCAGGCAGTGGAGAAGAGGAAGTCGAGGACGAGCACGAGGTAGCGCCACCGCGCGCGTAGCTTGCCTGCATCCTCCGTGGCCTCGTGGGACACAGTGCATGTGTTTGATGAAATACCTCAATAAGCCAATATGAGAAGGAAGAAGATAGGAGAGAGAAATACTGCCACAAGGACGAAGACCAGTCAAAACTATGCTGATACCGGGTTTGCGCAGACAATGGACTGAACTTGTCCGGTTTCAAGAGTTTGGGGTGCAAGTTGTCCGGTTTTAGAGTTGAGGGACTAAATCTAGACTTCGCGAGGAATTGAGGAACGAAAAGTATACTTTTCTCATAAAAAATAAGGTGGCGCTGACATCATACTTAGATGTGAGATATTATCACATCTAGATGTTTGGGTGACATAGACGGACTTCAAACTAATACAAATCTAAATTCCTTCTTCTCTTTGCAAAATATATATTATCTTGTGTTTTCTTGTATGTTTATTGGTGGAGAAAAAAAATCTTTTATACTATCATTGTCTTCTTTGCCCCCCCCCCCCCCCATGCTCAAATCCTGGCTCCGCCCCTGCCGCTAAGGGAACCCAACGACGAGCCCCTAAGGTTTCAACCCGGTCCAGAGGAAGGAGAAGGGAAGGGAGAGCCGACAGAGAGAGCACTCACAAGGGCAGGGCAGGCGGCGTGCCCTCACTCGCCTCCCCATCTCGGAGTCGTGTTGTCTGGCCGCAGGTGGCTGAGTTTTGCGCATAGATCTTCATGCAGCTTCACGCGTCCGCTACAGTGTGGGCTGAGTCGATGATCGCTTACGGCGAAGTCGGAGTCGTTTGCTCAAAGATGGCGATGACACCTCTAGGGGGGGAGTGATGACGACGACGCTTGTGTGCGGTCTAGGTGAGGCCCTCTTTGGAGCGGTGTGCGTGGGTTTTTTAATGTGTGCCGCTCACGGTTCTGATGGTTTTCGCCCGGTTCCCCATAATTAACTGGGCAATCTGGTTTTCGCTCGGCTTTCCCTAATTAGCTGAGCAACTCTTTTCTTCTTAATGAATGCAGGATAACTGCCATTTCAAAAAAAAAAACAAATCCTTTGCCCGCAAAGTTGTTCTTGTTCTTGGGTTTGTGGGTTTGAGATTTGTTCTTCTGTACCAAGTTGGCACTAGAATTCCTCTCATGGAAATGAGCATGTGTGTCTTTTGTCCTTGACTTTTCTTCCACATCAAGAGTGCCTATAAGATTGACAACAGTAAACTCTTGCCACTTGTGCTTCAGAGAGGTAGCAAAATTTCTCCACGAAGGAGGAAGCTTAACAATGATGCCTCCGGCAATAAATTTGTCCGGTAAAACACAATTGAGATGCTCAAGTTCCTTCATGAGCTACCGAATCTCATGAGCCTGCTCTACAACGGAGCGGTCATCGGTCATCTTGTAGTCATGATATTGCTCCATGATGTACAACTCACTTTCTGCGACTCAGACTCCAAACTTGGCCTCAAGCGCATCCCACATATCCTTACAAACCATGAAAGTTATGAAGGGGGCGACAATCTTGTTGTTAAGAACACTCAAAACAACACCTCTAAAGAGGGTGTTTGTAGCCTGGAAAGCTTGTTGTTGTTCAAGATTAAGCTCTCCCTCTGGCTTGCCCTTAGAGGCGTGAAAACAGTTCATGGTGGTAAGCCAAAAAAAATGCCCTCGCACGCTACCTCTTATAATTAACACCCTCAAACACAAAAGGCATAAGAATAGCAGCAAATGCAACTGGAGGATTGCCTACACAAATCAAAATTTTGGATTATTGAATAATTAGGCATTTACCGGTTGGATTTAATCCAGAAAAAATAGGGAAAACATGATAGTGAAGATAATCGAGACAAACAAGAAATTGTTGAAACTAATGCGACTAATAATCGAGACAAAAGAGGCATGTGCATGCATGCAAAAAAATGCAACTAATAGTGTGATGCAGGGTGTGTTTGCACTATAGATGGATGGAGTACAAAATTACATGAGCACATATGTGATGAACACAAAAAAAGAAAAATACAAGGATTAAAACGAGCTCTTTCTTTGTCATATCTGAGCCATACATTTTGTCTTTTTTGTGTAGCATGCAAATAATCGAATTAGTAGCTGAAAGTTTATGGCATTTTTAAAACTGGTAAATTTATTTTCATTTTTTAAGGGCTCAAGGAGCCCGTCGTTTGTAACGCCACACTGTACTATCGGCTTGTTTCTATGATTTTCCGAAACTATGCATCAAGTTAGTTTGTTATTAGCTACGCTTTTTTTAACAAACAATTACCTGACTGATGCAATGCCAAGAGGGATATTGCATCGAGTGCGTCCTTTTCTTTTTCTTCTTAAATAAATATAAAAGGTCCTGACAAACTCGTCTTAATCCAACATGTAGTATCCATGTCCAGTCGTCCCACTAGAATGACACACACGTCCTGTGTGGCAGGCTTGAAGCATGGATCCTGCTTCGACGAGGTTTCATACCATGTACCTCCTCACATCACATGGGTCCTAGCTCCTCCGAACTGAACAGGGGCAAATTGCAATGGTGTACTACATCTCTATCCCCTGAAAACTATAGAAACCTTTCCCCTCCCCAACCCCAACGGGAGCATCCACAAGTGTTGAACTTTCCCCTTCCCAACGTCGCCACCATCCAAGCAGCAGATTCACACTGCCAGTGTGAGGGCACACGGTCCGTCCCCACTCCCCAGCAATCTCCTCCGTCCCCAACAGCTAGGCACCGCGGATCTGCCAGCACCGCGGCATCCCCAACGCCGACCACCGCGAAGGCACGCAAGGGTGGCCGCCTGCCACCACAAGCGGCTGTGGCAAAGAGGGTTTTCTCCCGATCTGGGAGTCTAGGTAGTTTATTCCCAGTTTGTTTCTTCATGTGTTGTTTTTCTGCCATTCCTCTGTCTCTCAGCCAGTGAGACAGCACCGTGCCGCATCGCAATTTAGGGGATAGAGATGTACTACACCAGCAGGGGCGGAGCTAGTAGGGGAATAAATTGATTTAGTGCTCACGGTCATCATTAGCCGGCCCATTAGCCGGGAAATGGCCCAAGCCTAGTTACCGAACCCACAATGACCTGCGATTGATGCATCACGTCTGGGCCAGATATGTAGTGAATAGCCCTGCTTCTGTTTGACCTGATTGAATCCATGCTAGGGCCGCCAGCAGCTGGCGGCGCTTCATGCCAGATCGGATCGTCGCCCCTCGTCGTGCGTTGCCTTCGATATGTGTGTGCGCCAATCTCATGATTTCCCTGTACTAGGCGGTTCGAATTTGACACCCACGGGTGCACAATATGACTCATGCCAGATCAGAGGTACTACATCTGTGCATCATATATTACCGCTCATGTCTATGCCAAGTTACTACTAGCAGTATTGGATTTTTACAAACTGTTGAATGTTAGTTATTGTTCGCCAGGCTGATTACTGATTGCTGCAGGTCAATTTCAAATAAAAAATTGTTGCAGGCTTGTTTGTATATATAATAGCTTCAATCTTCTGTATGGTTTCAATCCCTACCGATCAAATATTTTAGCACAACTAGACTTACACAACAAGCTGGCATAACAATCACATCATATGAGATTATTGACTTTGTTTGACATGTTTTAGACACCCCTATCCTTCTTCTCTTTGCAAAATATATATTATCTTGTGTCCTCTTGTATGTTTATTGGTGGAGAAAAAATCTTTTATACTATCATTGTCTTCTTCGCCACCCCTATCCTCAAATCCTGGCTCCGCCCCTGCCGCTAAGGGAACCCAACGATGAGCCCCCAAGGTTTCAACCCGGTCCAGAGGAAGGAGAGGGGAAGGGAGAGCCGACAGAGAGAGCACTCACAGGGGCAGGGCAGGTGGCGTGCCCTCACTCGCCTCCCCATCTCGGAGCTGTGTTGTTTGGCCGCAGGTGGCTGAGTTTTTAATTTGTTCTTCTGTACCAAGTTGGCACTAGAATTCCCCTCATGGAAATTATTTATTTTCAGCATTGTGACTTGGCACAATCACAACGTGTAAAAATTCATAATTTTTTTGAAGAGAGTTGGCGATAGATGAGCAAGGGCAAACAACTAATTGAAGTTCAGAATTTGACCAGCAAGAAAAAAATGTCGACACCAACAATCCAACATCAATGATAAGAATGTAAGTGCCTCTGAGCATGTAGGCAATTCATCAGATGCACATGCACAGTCCTCCTAGTGTTGATAAACAATAAGTTTATACTGCTGATATTTATGAAAGAAATTGGGATAATCTTGATAATAAAGCAAGAGACATCTTAGTTGAGAAAGGGTCTAGATGATGCAGGACGACATTTTTCATATGCTCATTATCATAGGAAATTAAGCAATGAGAAGGAACATGATTGAAAGTGGCTAGTTTATTCAATAGAGTCGACAAAGCTTTTTGCTTCTGCTCCGTAAGATCTTCAAGTCTAGCATTAGCAGGAGTTTGTTCAAAAGATGTCGATAAAGTTTTTTGCTTCTGCTGTAAGATCTTCAAGTCTAGCATTAACAGGATGCAGGAATCAGATATCCTTAGCACATGATGGATTAGGGCATTTTTATGTAATATGTATAAATTATTTGATACATATACTTATTTTGGATGCATTTAAGTGTTATTGGTAAAATTGTTATGATATCTACATTAAGGGCCCCAGATTTTAGTCTCGCCCCGGGCCCCCGAAATCTCAGGACCGGCCCTGTGTGTCATCAAGTAATGCGTGTATGTGTGGCGTGTGTGTCTCACTTGCAGCCCTGGTTGTCTAGATGTCTCCTCAAGTGGTGTCTGGAGTCCAGAGTAACTAGTTATCTGCAGCACAAGTAGTCTAGTATGGTCTCTCATAACCTATTTATATGTTGATTGTATCTATCACGTATGTATGGCAACCAGGGAAGTGGTGGATATCCTGGAGACTAAACACATGCAGACATGGTAAGTAGTCACTGCCCACTAGTAGAAAAAGGGTCAAATGTGAAGCACATTAGTGCCGGTTTGCAACAGAACCGGCACTAATGTGATCAATAGTACCGGTTCGTGGCGGCGATCAATAGTACCGGTTCATGGCGAACCTTTAGTACCGGTTCATGCCACGAACCGGTACTAAAGAGGCTGTGGCAGCCTGCAGTCAGGCTATGGCCCCACCACCACCATTTAGTCGTATCATGAACCGGTACTAATGAGGTTATGGCAAGCTGTTTTTAGTCCCACCTCGCTCCCCTAACAAGGTTTTTACCACCTTAAATATGTTACTTCTCAAACTATCACAAGCACTTGGTCTTCATTGAACTCTATGTGTAGAATTTGTGGCTGCAATATGAGTCTTCACCGGTTTACAAATCGTTGATGACTCATATTGACAATTCATATTGTACACAAAAAGATCATTGATGATCAAAGTATTTTTGATGTATAAGATCATATTGACAATTCAGACTGTAAAGAAATATAAGATCATGATCTAAATGCTCTTATATTTTTTGCGTCAGGTCAGGCTAGGGCCCCACGAACTGGTACTAATGAGGTTGTGTCAGGTCAGGCTGGGGCCCCACGAGCACCTTTAGTACCGCTTCATGGCATGAACCAGTACTACAGTTTCTTAGTAAGCTGTTTTTTAGTCCCACCTCGCGAAAAGAGAGGTAGTAGGAGCGGTTCATAAGCCCTGAGTGCAAATATGATGAAGAAGAGGCTCAATGCTCACGTTGCTTAGCTTCAAGCCTTGAGGAATATGGTAGACTGCACGGAGCTATGTGCAGTGTAGTTTACACTATTCCGAAAGGCTTGAAGCTAATTAACGAGCATTGCACCTCTTTTTTATTTTTAATAACTTATTACAACTCCGGACTTCTTCTGTTACGGCAAAAACTGGATGCACTTCGTGTACAAACTGGACAATCTCTTTCAAAGTATCAGGGCCGGTTTCAGACGAAAACTCATCTGTTACACCGGCACTTCATTTTTTTACCTTATTATAACTCCAGACTTTGAACCATCAAGTTTCAACCATCAACTTGGCATGGTATATAAAAATAAATGAATAGAAGAAAATAAATAAAGCAGAAAAGAAAAAAAGCAGAAAAGAAAAAATAGCAGAAAAGAAAAAACTATAGCAGAAAAAAAACTATATAAAAAAACTACTCGGAAATAAATAGAAGAAAAAATAAAGTAGAAAAGAAAAAAACTATATAAAAAATTGGGACGCTGCCCTATGGGCCTGCTAGACCACGGGCGTGCAATTTCAGGCCCACAAAGCCCAGTAGACTCACAGGGCAGCGCGCCGTAGTTAGGCCCAAAAGCCTGCTTTATAGAGGAGTTCGAAAGGGCAGCCGCGGCTGGGTTTATAAACCAGTGCGGCTGCTGAGGGAGTCCTGGATTAGGGGGTGTTCGGGTAGCCGGACTATACCTTCAGCTGGACTCCTGGACTATGAAGATACAAGATTAAAGACTTCGTCCCGTGTCCGGATGGAACTTTCCTTGGCGTGGAAGGCAAGCTTGGCGATGCGGATATTCAAGATCTCCTACCATTGTAACCGACTCTGTGTAACCCTAACCCTATCCGATGTCTATATAAACCGGAGGGTTGTAGTCCGTAGGCAATCAACTCCAAATACAACAATCATACCATAGGCTAGCTTTTAGGGTTTAGCCTCCTTGATCTCGTGGTAGATCTACTCTTGTACTACCCATATCATCAATATTAATCAAGCAGGACGTAGGGTTTTACCTCCATCAAGAGGGCCCGAACCTGGGTAAAACATCGTGTTCCCTGCCTCCTGTTACCATCCGGCCTAGACGCACAGTTCGGGACCCACTACCCGAGATCCGCCGGTTTTGACACCGACATTGGTGCTTTCATTGAGAGTTCCTCTGTGTCGTCGCCTTTAGGCCCGATGGCTCCTTTGATCATCAACAATGATACGGTCCAGGGCGAGACTTTGCTCCCCAGACAGATCTTCGTCTTCGGCGGCTTCGCTCTGCGGGCCAATTCACTTGGCCACCTGGAGCAGATCGAAAGCTACGCCCCTGGCCATCAAGTCAGGTTTGGAAGCTTAAACTACACTGCTGACATCCGCGGAGACTTGATCTTTGACGGACTCGAGCCACGGCCAAGCACGCCGCACTATCTCGAGAGGCATGATCTAGCTCCGCCCCCGGACAGTGTCCTAGAGGCCGCACACGCATCGGTTCCGACCCCTAACTCGGAGCCTATTGCGCCAATCGAGGATGAGCGGTTGGACGTCACCTCGGGGGCTGCGATCCCAAAAGCAACCGAGCCGAACGCTAGCCCCGCACTCTGCACGACCTGTGACTCCGAGGATCCGGACTCCTCCCCGGACTCCGAACCCCCCGCGCCCCTGCCAATCGAATCCGATTGGGCGCCGATAATGGAGTTCACCACCGCAGACATCTTTCAGCATTCGCCTTTTGGCGACATCCTGAATTATCTTAAGTCTCTCTCTTTATCAGGAGAGCCCTGGCCGGACTACGGTCAGCGAGGGTGGGATACGGACGATGAGGAAATTCAAAGCCCACCCACCACCCACTTTGTAGCCACTGTCGACGATCTAACCGACATGCTTGACTTCAGCTCCGAAGACATCAACGGCATGGACGACGATGTAGGAGACGAACAGGAACCAGCACCTGTAGGGCACTAGAAGGCCACCTTGTCATATGACATATATATGGTGGATACTCCAAAAGATGGAGATGGCGATGGAACAGTGGGGGATGACGCCCCCAAGAAACAGCCAAAGCGCCGGCGTCAGCGGCACCGCTCTAAATCCCGCCAAAGCAAAAACGGTGATTCCGGCACGGGAGATAATACTACCCCGGATAGCGCCGAAGAACACCCACCTCAGCAAGATTCGGCACAGGAAGATGGAGAAGCCAGCCCTCATGAGAGAGCGGCAGACCGAGAGGTCGAGGATGATAACTATACGCCTCCCTCCGAAGACGAGGCAAGCCTCGATGACGACGAATTCGTCACACCATCAGACCCCGCCGAACAAGAGCGTTTTAAACGCAGGCTTTTAGCCACGGCAAGCAGCCTCAAGAAAAAGCAGCAACAGCTTAGAGCTGCCCAAGATTTGCTAGCTGACAGATGGACTGAAGTCCTTGCGGCCGAAGAGTATGAACTCGAACGCCCCTCCAAGAGTTACCCGAAGCGCAAGCCGCTACCCCGATCAGAGGAGGAAGCACCTACATCACCAGCGCATGACATGGCAGACCGGCCACCTCGCGGACGCGACAGAGAGGCCTCTCGGCCCTCCACCCAAGCCATGCCCCGACGCCGCTCAACTAAGGCACGGGAAAATGCGCCCGACCTACGAGACATACTGGAGGATAAGGCAAGACAAACAAGATCGATCTACGGATCCGCAGGCGCCCTACGGCATGTGACAATGATCTTCACTCCGGATACAACAAATCCGGCCGGGCCGAACACAACAGACATAGCTCTTCCGAGCTGCGTCGTGATATAGCCCAGTACAGAGGCGCCGCACACCCGCTATGCTTCACGAATGAAGTAATGGATCATAAAATCCCAGAAGGTTTCAAACCCGTAAACATCGAATCATACGATGGCACAACAGATCCGGCGGTATGGATCGAGGATTATCTCCTTCACATCCACATGGCACGCGGCGATGATCTACATGCCATCAAATACCTCCCGTTCAAACTTAAAGGACCGGCCCGGCATTGGCTTAACAGCTTGCCAGCAGACTCAATCGGTTCTTGGGAGGACCTGGTGTTGGGTTTCGTAGTAATTTCAAAAAAAATTCCTACGCACACGCAAGATCATGGTGATGCATAGCAATGAGAGGGGGAGAGTGTGATCTACGTACCCTTGTAGATCGACAACGGAAGTGTTAACTTGGTTGATGTAGTCGTACGTCTCCACGGCCTGACCGATCAAGCACCGAAACTACAGCACCTCCGAGTTCTAGCACACGTTCAGCTCGATGACGATCCCCGGACTCCGATCCAGCAAAGTGTCGGGGAAGAGTTCCGTCATCACGACGGCGTGGTGACGATCTTGATGTACTACCGTCGCAGGGCTTCGCCTAAGCACCGCTACAATATTATCGAGGACTATGGTGGAAGGGGGCACCGCACACGGCTAAGAATATGATCACGTGGATCAACTTGTGTGTCAAGGGGTGCCCCCTGCCCCCATATATAAAGGATTAAGGGGAGGAGGCCGGCCGGCCCTCTATGGCGCGCCAAGGAGGAGTCCTCCTCCTAGTAGGAGTAGGACTCCTACTAGGAGGGGGAAAGAAGTGGGGAGGGATAGGGAAAGGGGGGCGCCGCCCCCCCTCTCCTAGTCCAATTCGGACCAGGGGAGGAGGCGCGCGGCCCACCTTTGGCTGCCCCTCTCTCTCTCCACTAAGGCCCATATGGCCCATTACTTCTCCCGGGGGGGTTCTGGTAACCCTCCGGCTCTCCGATTTTCTCCGAAATCACCCGGAACACTTCCGGTGTCCGAATATAGCCGTCCAATATATCAATATTTATGTCTCGACCATTTCGAGACTCCTCGTCATGTCCGTGATCACATCCGGGACTCCGAACTAACTTCGGTACATCAAAACTCATAAACTCATAATATAACTGTCATCGAAACCTTAAGCATGCGGACCCTACGGGTTCGAGAACAATGTAGACATGACCGAGACACGTCTCCGGTCAATAACCAATAGCGGAACCTGGATGCTCATATTGGCTCCTACATATTCTACGAAGATCTTTATCGGTCAGACCGCATAACAACATACGTTGTTCCCTTTGTCATCGGTATGTTACTTGCCCGAGATTCGATCGTCGGTATCTCAATACCTAGTTCAATCTCGTTATCGGCAAGTCTCTTTACTCGTTCCGTAATACATCATCTCGCAACTAACTCATTAGTTGCCATGCTTGCAAGGCTTATGTGATGTGCATTACCGAGAGGGCCCAGAGATACCTCTCCGACAATCGGAGTGACAAATCCTAATCTCGAAATACGCCAACCCAACATGTACCTTTGGAGACACCTGTAGAGCACCTTTATAATCACCCATTTACGTTGTGACATTTGGTAGCACACAAAGTGTTCCTCCGGCAAACGGGAGTTGCATAATCTCATAGTCATAGGAACATGTATAAGTCATGAAGAAAGCAATAGCAACATACTAAACGATCGGGTGCTAAGCTAATGGAATGGGTCATGTCAATCAGATCATTCACCTAATGATGTGATCCCATTAATCAAATAACAACTCCTTCTTCATGGTTAGGAAACATAACCATCTTTGATTAACGAGCTAGTCAAGTAGAGGCATACTAGTGACACTCTGTTTGTCTATGTATTCAGACATGTATTATGTTTCCGGTTAATACAATTCTAGCATGAATAATAAACATTTATCATGATATAAGGAAATAAATAATAACTTTATTATTGCCTCTAGGGCATATTTCCTTCAGTCTCCCACTTGCACTAGAGTCAATAATCTAGATTACACAGTAATGATTCTAACACCCATGGAGCCTTGGTGCTGATCATGTTTTGCTCGTGGAAGAGGCTTAGTCAACGGGTCTGCAACATTCAGATCCGTATGTATCTTGCAAATCTCTATGTCTCCCACCTGGACTAGATCCCGGATGGAATTGAAGCGTCTCTTGATGTGCTTGGTTCTCTTGTGAAATCTGGATTCCTTTGCCAAGGCAATTGCACCAGTATTGTCACAAAAGATTTTCATTGGACCCGATGCACTAGGTATGACACCTAGATCGGATATGAACTCCTTCATCCAGACTCCTTCATTTGCTGCTTCCGAAGCAGCTATGTACTCCGCTTCACATGTAGATCCCGCTACAACGCTTTGTTTAGAACTGCACCAACTGACAGCTCCACCGTTTAATGTAAACACGTATCCGGTTTGTGATTTAGAATCGTCTGGATCAGTGTCAAAGCTTGCATCAACGTAACCTTTTACGATGAGCTCTTTGTCACCTCCATATATGAGAAACATATCCTTAGTCCTTTTCAGGTATTTCAGGATGTTCTTGACTGCTGTCCAGTGATCCACTCCTGGATCACTTTGGTACCTCCCTGCTAGACTTATAGCAAGGCACACATCAGGTCTGGTACACAGCATTGCATACATGATAGAGCCTATGGCTGAAGCATAGGGAACATCTTTCATTTTCTCTCTATCTTCTGAAGTGGTCGGGCATTGAGTCTTACTCAACTTCACACCTTGTAACACAGGCAAGAACCCTTTCTTTGCTTGATCCATTTTGAACTTATTCAAAACTTTGTCAAGGTTTGTGCTTTGTGAAAGTCCAATTAAGCGTCTTGATCTATCTCTATAGATCTTAATGCCTAATATGTAAGCAGCTTCACCGAGGTCTTTCATCGAAAAACTCTTATTCAAGTATCCCTTTATGCTATCCAGAAATTCTATATCATTTCCAATTAGTAATATGTCATCCCCATATAATATAAGAAATGCTACAGAGCTCCCACTCACTTTCATGTAAATACAGGCTTCTCCAAAAGTCTGTATAAAACCAAATGCTTTGATCACACTATCAAAGCGTTTATTCCAACTCCGAGAGGCTTGCACCAGTCCATAAATGGATCGCTGGAGCTTGCACACTTTGTTAGGTCCCTTTGGATCGACAAAACCTTCTGGTTGCATCATATACAACTCTTCTTCCAGAAATCCATTCAGGTATGCAGTTTTGACATCCATCTGCCAAATTTCATAATCATAAAATGCGGCAATTGCTAACATGATTCGGACAGACTTAAGAATCGCTACGGGTGAGAAGGTCTCATCGTAGTCAATCCCTTGAACTTGCCGAAAACCTTTTGCGACAAGTCGAGCTTTGTAGACAGTAATATTACCGTCAGCGTCAGTCTTCTTCTTAAAGATCCATTTATTCTCAATTGCTTGCCGATCATCGGGCAAGTCAACCAAAGTCCATACTTTGTTCTCATACATGGATCCCATCTCAGATTTCATGGCTTCAAGCCATTTTGCGGAATCTGGGCTCACCATCGCTTCTTCATAGTTCGTAGGTTCATCATGATCTAGTAGCATGACTTCCAGAACAGGATTACCGTACCACTCTAGCGCGGATCTCACTCTGGTTGATCTACGAGGTTCGGTAGTATCTTGTTCTGAAGTTTCATGATCATTATCATTAGCTTCCTCACTAACTGGTGTGGGTGTCACTGAAATAGTTTTCTGTGATGCACTACTTTCCAATAAGGGAGCAGGTACAGTTACCTCGTCAAGTTCTACTTTCCTTCCACTCACTTCTTTCGAGAGAAACTCCTTCTCCAGAAAGTTTCCGAATTTAGCAACAAAAGTCTTGCCTTCGGATCTGTGATAGAAGGTGTATCCAATAGTTTCCTTTGGATATCCTATGAAGACACATTTCTCCGATTTGGGTTCGAGCTTATCAGGTTGAAGCTTTTTCACATAAGCATCGCAGCCCCACACTTTCAGAAACGACAATTTTGGTTTCTTGCCAAACCACAGTTCATAAGGCGTCGTCTCAACGGATTTTGATGGTGCCCTATTTAACGTGAATGCGGCCGTCTCTAGAGCGTATCCCCAAAACGATAGTGGTAAATCAGTAAGAGACATCATAGATCGCACCATATCTAGTAAAGTACGATTATGACGTTCGGACACACCATTACGCTGTGGTGTTTCGGGTGGCGTGAGTTGCGAAACTATTCCACAATTTTTCAAATGTACACCAAACCCGTAACTCAAATATTCTCCTCCACGATCAGATCGTAGAAACTTTATTTTCTTGTTACGATGATTTTCAACTTCACTCTGAAATTCTTTGAACTTTTCAAACATTTCAGACTTATGTTTCATTAAGTAGATATACCCATATCTGCTTAAGTCATCTATGAAGGTGAGAAAATAACGATATCCGCCACGAGCCTCAATATTCATCGGACCACATACATCTGTATGTATGATTTCCAACAAATCTGTTGCTCTCTCCATAGTACCGGAGAACGGTGTTTTAGTCATCTTGCCCACGAGGCACAGTTCGCAAGTACCAAGTGATTCATAATCAAGTGGTTCCAAAAGTCCATCAGTATGGAGTTTCTTCATGCGCTTTACACCGATATGACCTAAACGGAAGTGTCACAAATAAGTTGCACTATCATTATCAATTCTGCATCTTTTGGCTTCAACACTATGAATATGTGTGTCACTACTATCGAGATTCAACAAAAATATACCACTCTTTAAGGGTGCATGACCATAAAAGATATTACTCATATAAATAGAACAACCATTATTCTCAGATTTAAATGAATAACCGTCTCACATCAAACAAGATCCAGATATAATGTTCATGCTTAACGCTGGCACCAAATAACAATTATTTAGGTCTAATATTAATCCCGAAGGTAGATGTAGAGGTAGCGTGCCAACTGCGATCACATCGACTTTGGAACCGTTTCCCACGCGCATCGTCACCGCGTCCTTAGCCAATCTTCGCTTAATCCGTAGTCCCTGTTTCGAGTTGCAAATATTAGCAACAGAACCAGTATCAAATACCCAGGTGCTACTGCGAGCATTAGTAAGGTACACATCAATAACATGTATATCACATATACCTTTGTTCACCTTGCCATCCTTCTTATCTGCCAAATACTTGGGGCAGTTCCGCTTCCAGTGACCAGTCTGCTTACAGTAGAAGCACTCAGTTTCAGGCTTAGGTCCAGGTTTGGGTTTCTTCTCTTGAGTAGCAACTTGCTTGCCGTTCTTTTTGAAGTTCCCCTTCTTCTTCCCTTTGCCCTTTTTCTTGAAACTAGTGGTCTTGTTGACCATCAACACTTGATGCTCCTTCTTCATTTCTACCTCCGCAACTTTCAGCATTGCGAAGAGCTCGGGAATAGTCTTATTCATCCCTTGCATATTATAGTTCATCACGAAGCTCTTGTAGCTTGGTGGCGGTGATTGGAGAATTCTGTCAATGACGCAATCATCTGGAAGATTAACTCCCAATTGAATCAAGTGATTATTATACCCAGACATTTTGAGTATATGCTCACTAACAGAACTGTTCTCTTCCATCTTGCAGCTATAGAACTTATTGGAGACTTCATATCTCTCAATCCGGGCATTTGCTTGAAATATTAACTTCAACTCCTGGAACATCTCATATGCTCCATGACGTTCAAAACATCGTTGAAGTCCCGATTCTAAGCCGTAAAGCATGGCACACTGAACTATCGAGTAGTCATCAGCTTTGCTCTGCCAGACGTTCATAACATCCGGCGTTGCTCCTGCAGCGGGCCTGGCACCCAGCGGTGCTTCTAGGACATAATTCTTCTGTGCAGCAATGAGGATAATCCTCAAGTTACAGACCCAGTCCGTGTAATTTCTACCATCATCTTTCAACTTTGCTTTCTCAAGGAACGCATTAAAATTCAACGGAACAACAGCACGAGCCATCTATCTACAATCAAACATAAACAAGCAAGATACTAATCAGGTACTAAGTTTCATGATAAATTTAAGTTCAGTTAATTTACTCAAAGAACTCCCACTTAGATAGACATCCCTCTAATCCTCTAAGTGATTACGTGATCCAAATCAACTAAACCATGTCCGATCATCACGTGAGATGGAGTAGTTTCATTGGTGAACATCATTATGTTGATCATATCTACTATATGATTCACGCTCGACCTTTCGGTCTCCGTGTTCCGAGGCCATAACTGTATATGCTTGGCTCGTCAAGTATAACCTGAGTATTCCGCGTGTGCAACTGTTTTGCACCCGTTGTATTTAAAATAGAGCCTATCACACCCGATCATCACGTGGTGTCTCAGCACGAAGAACTTTCGCAACGGTGCATACTCAGGGAGAACACTTCTTGATAATTAGTGAGAGATCATCTTATAATGCTACCGTCAATCAAAGCAAGATAAGATGCATAAAAGATAAACATCACATGCAATCAATATAAGTGATATGATATGGCCATCATCATCTTGTGCTTGTGATCTCCATCTTTGAAGCACCGTCGTGATCACCATCGTCACCGGTGAGACACCTTGATCTCCATCGTAGCATCGTTGTCGTCTCGCCAATCTTATGCTTTCACGACTATCGCTACCGCTTAGTGATAAAATAAAGCATTACAGCGCGATTGCATTGCATACAATAAAGCGACAACCATATGGCTCCTGCCAGTTGCCGATAACTCGGTTACAAAACATGATCATCTCATACAATAAAATTTAGCATCATGTCTTGACCATATCACATCACAACATGCCCTGCAAAAACAAGTTAGACGTCCTCTACTTTGTTGTTGCAAGTTTTACGTGGCTGCTACGGGCTTAAGCAAGAACCAATCTTACCTACGCATCAAAACCACAACGATAGTTTGTCAAGTTGGTGTTGTTTTAACCTTCGCAAGGACCGGGCGTAGCCACACTCGGTTCAACTAATGTTGGAGAAACTATCACCCGCAAGCCACCTATGTGCAAAGCACGTCGGGAGAACCGGTCTCGCGTAAGCGTACGCATAATGTCGGTCCGGGCCGCTTCGTCCAACAATACCGCCGAACCAAAGTATGACATGTTGGTAAGCAGTATGACTTATATCGCCCACAACTTACTTGTGTTCTACTCGTGCAAATAACATCAACATATAAAACCTAGGCTCGGATGCCACTGTTGGGTTTCATAGTAATTTCAAAAAATTCCTACGCACACGCAAGATCATGGTGATGCATAGCAACGAGAGGGGGAGAGTGTGATCTACGTACCCTTGTAGATCGACAACGGAAGCGTTAACTTGGTTGATGTAGTCGTACGTCTCCACGGCCCGACCGATCAAGCACCGAAACTACGGCACCTCCGAGTTCTAGCACACGTTCAGCTCGATGACGATCCCCGGACTCCGATCCAGCAAAGTGTCGGGGAAGAGTTCCGTCAGCACGACGGCGTGGTGACGATCTTGATGTACTACCGTCGCAGGGCTTCGCCTAAGCACCGCTACAATATTATCGAGGACTATGGTGGAAGGGGGCACCGCACATGGCTAAGAATATGATCATGTGGATCAACTTGTGTGCCAAGGGGTGCCCCCTGCCCCCGTATATAAAGGATCAAGGGGAGGAGGCCGGCCAGCCCTCTATGGCGCGCCAAGGAGGAGTCCTCCTCCTAGTAGGAGTAGGAGGAAAGAAGTGGGGAGGGAGAGGGAAAGGGGGCGCCCCCCCCCTCTCCTAGTCCAATTCGGACCAGGGGGGAGGAGGCGCGCGGCCCACCTTTGGCTGCCCCTCTCTCTCTCCACTAAGGCCCATATGGCCCATTACTTCTCCTGGGGGGGTTCCGGTAACCCTCCGGCTCTCCGGTTTTCTCCGAAATCACTCGGAACACTTCCGGTGTCCGAATATAGCCATCCAATATATCAATCTTTGTGTCTCGACCATTTCTAGACTCCTCGTCATGTCCGTGATCACATACGGGACTCCGAACTAACTTCGGTACATCAAAACTCATAAACTCATAATATAACTGTCATCGAAACCTTAAGCGTGCGGACCCTACGGGTTCGAGAACAATGTAGACATGACCGAGAAACGTCTCCGGTCAATAACCAATAGCGGAACCTGGATGCTCATATTGGCTCCTACATATTCTATGAAGATCTTTATCGGTCAGACCGGATAACAACATACGTTGTTCCCTTTGTCATCGGTATGTTACTTGCCCGAGATTCGATGTCGGTATCTCAATACCTAGTTCAATCTCGTTACCGGCAAGTCTCTTTACTCGTTCCGTAATACATCATCTCGCAACTAACTCATTAGTTGCCATGCTTCCAACGCTTATGTGATGTGCATTACCGAGAGGGCCCAGGGATACCTCTCCGACAATCGGAGTGACAAATTCTAATCTCGAAATACACCAACCCAACATGTACCTTTGGAGACACCTGTAGAGCACCTTTATAATCACCCATTTACGTTGTGATGTTTGGTAGCACACAAAGTGTTCCTCCGGCAAACGGGAGTTGCATAATCTCATAGTCATAGGAACACGTATAAGTCATGAAGAAAGCAATAGCAACATACTAAACGACCGGGTGCTAAGCTAATGGAATGGGTCATGTCAATCAAATCATTCACCTAATGATGTGATCCCGTTAATCAAATAACAACTCCTTGTTCATGGTTAGGAAACATAACCATATTTGATTAACGAGCTAGTCAAGTAGAGGCATACTAGTGACACTCTGTTTGTCTATGTATTCACACATGTATTATGTTTCCGGTTAATACAACTCTAGCATGAATAATAAACATTTATCATGATATAAGGAAATAAATAATAACTTTATTATTGCCTCTAGGGCATATTTCCTTCACCTGGAAGCCGCATTCCTCGACAACTTCCAGGGCACTTACGTGCGACCGCCGAATGCCGACGACTTAAGCCACATAATTCAGTAGCCAGAGGAATCGGCCAGACAATTCTGGACACGGTTCCTAATAAAGAAAAACCAGATAGTCGACTGTCCGGACGCAGAGGCCCTAGAAGCCTTCAAGCATAACATCCGCGACGAGTGGCTTGCCCGGCACCTGGGAAAGGAAAAGCCGAAATCCATGGCAGCCCTCACGACACTCATGACCCGCTTTTGCACGGGAGAAGATAGCTGGCTAGCTCGCAGTAACAACTTATCAAAGAACCCTGGTAATTCGGATACCAAGGACAAAAGTGGCAGGACACGTCGGAATAAGTAAAAACGCCGCGTTAACAGCGACAGCAATGAAGACACGGCAGTCAATGCCGGATTCAAAGGCTACAAATCCGGTCAGCGGAAAAAGCCATTCAAAAAGAATACTCAGGGCCCGTCCAGCTTGGACCGAATACTCGATAGCTTGTGCCAGATACATGGCACCCCCGAAAGGCCAGCCAATCACACTAACAGGGATTGTTGGGTGTTCAAGCAGGCAGGCAAGTTAAGGGCCAAAAACAGAGACAAGGGGCTGCACAGCGACGACGAGGAGCCCAAGCCGCCGAACAACAATGGACAGAAGGGCTTTCCCCCACAAGTGCGGACAGTGAACATGATATACGCAACCCACATTCCCAAGCGGGAGCGGAAGCGTGCGCTACGGGACGTATACGCAATGGAGCCAGTCGCCCCAAAGTTCAACCCATGGTCCTCCTGCCCGATCACTTTTGATCGAAGGGACCATCCCACTAGCATTCGTCATGGCGGCTTCGCCGCATTGGTTCTCGACCCAATCATCGACGGATTTCATCTCACAAGAGTCCTCATGGACGGCGGCAGTAGCCTGAACC
Organism: Triticum urartu; assembly: GCF_056163025.1. NCBI lineage: Eukaryota > Viridiplantae > Streptophyta > Magnoliopsida > Poales > Poaceae > Triticum > Triticum urartu. Next base: position 556,715,904 of record NC_141873.1, read on the forward strand.
TGCTTTATCAGGATACAGTGCGGAAAATGGGCATAGATCCCTCAAGGATTAAGCCCACAAGAATGACCTTTAAAGGCGTTATACCAGGTGTAGAAGCCAACTGTACAGGCTCAGTAACACTTGACGTGGTCTTCGGATCCCCGGACAATTTCCGAAGCGAAGAGTTAATCTTCGATAGTCCCGTTTCGCAGTGGCTATCACGCCCTGCTCGGACGAACCGCATTCGCAAAGTTCAATGCGGTGCCGCACTATGCATATCTCAAGCTCAAGATGCCAGGCCCTCAAGGAGTAATTACGGTCAACGGAAACACCGAACGCTCCCTCCGTACGGAGGAGCATATGGCGGCTCTCGCAGCGGAGGTACAAAGTAGCTTTCTCAGGCAATTCTCCAGTCCGGCCATTAAAAAGCCAGACACTGCCAAGCGCGCCCGGAGTAACCCACAGCAGGACCGCCTGGCACACTCTGAGCAAGCGTAGCAATGCGGCCCCAACCCCAGCTTTCGCGACATAGCGAAACCAGTACCTCGCGTACATAACTACACCCTTGAAATACCATGGGCACAGGGGAAGGGGCACAATAACGGCACGCCCAAAATACGGCTTAAAACGAACTAGGGGCTGCCAGATTCTTTTTTTAATTTTTTCTTACTTTCAGGACTCCATACTTCGGACGACCTGTTCGGCAATTCGACTGCCGCACAAACGATGCAAGATCCAGGGAGGCAGACAAGCCATGCCGCATTATGGAACTCCCAGGTGGTCTCTATTACGAGCGGTATACCTGTTTTAAATACAATTCCGCGGCCTGCCCCTGGTCAGGACATACTGAATAGTCCAATATCTTTTGCTTACCGCATTATTTGCATCGTTCGGCTTTGATAAATAGCCTCTCTATAAACAATGCTTAGCTTTTTGTCTATTTTTTGCATTATTCTCTTTTCACATATATGTTTATTAAATGACATGATTGCACCCATACACCATGGTACGGCAAACACGCCAGGGGCTTCAGTACCCCTCGTTATGGCGTGAGAAGTCCGTACACTTTCACAAGTGCGGCACCCCGAACTTATAGCACTATATGCATCGGCTCCGAATCATGATTTGGGTCAATAGTTAGGTTTGCCCAGCTCCTATATTTTGGTGCCTTACGTTCCGCTCTATCGGCTAAGGTAGCACTAGGAGAACCACTGCGATTGTGCCCCGGTTCAGCTGGGTTAAGCACCTCAGTGGAGAAAGCTAAAACTGACTATCATGATGAGGCGAGAGACCGGTCGCTGTTCGAGAGGTTTTTCGAGTCCCTAAAGACTTATGCCGCTTCGAGCAAGGAGCTGGCTTTGTCCGGCCAAGGCGTGGATAGCGCCCCGAACTCGGTCTTCTGAACTAGGGGCTTCGCCGAAATTTAAAATTATAGAGTTCTATGGCTAAGTGAGAGTGTTCAAGCATTATAGTCCGATTGCCTGGTTCGTTGTGCTGAGCGCCTCCCTCGAAGGACCCAACTATGGGAAAAAGAGTGCTCAGGTTTATCCCGAACACCCCAGCACTAGTGGCATGGGGGCAGAAGCCGACGACTGGCCATCTCTCAATTTTTTGATAAACGGCCGCACAGAAAGTAATATTTTAAATTCAATAAGCATTGCTTAGCGCATATGAACAAGTTTTCAGCGCACAGGATAAACACGAGCGAGTTCATTCAAAAATCACATCCTTGGTACATTCATCCGCCACAAGGCGGGCACCTGCAAGAACATCCTTGTAGTAGTTCTCGGGCTTGCGATGCTCCTTCCCCGGCGGCGGCCCGTCCTTCACAAGCTTCTCACCGTCTAGCTTACCCCAATGCACCTTTGCACGGGCAAGGGCCCGACGGGCACCTTCGATGCAGACGAAGCGCTTGATGACCTCGAGCCTCGGACAGGCCTCCACCAGCCGCCGCACCAGCCCGAAATAGCTCCCAGGCAGGGCCTCTCTGGGACACAGCCGACCTATGAAGCCCTTCATGGCCTGTTCGGCCGCCTTGTGGAGCTCGACCAGCTGTTTCAGCTGGTCGCTCAAAGGCACAGGGCGTCCGGCCTCAGAATACTGAGACCAGAACACCTTCTCTGTCGAGCTGCCCTCTTCAGCTCGGTAGAATGCGGCGGCATCGGATACGCTGCGGGGAAGATCTGCGAATGCCCCTGGAGAGCTCCGGATTCGGGTAAGTAACAAGTAGTTTACTTTTATATTTCTGCTTTGCATGAAGAATGCCTTGCCGGCTGCTATCTTCCTCATCTCCTCCAACTCTTGGAGGGACTTTTGGGCTTCGGCCTTGGCAGACTTGGCAGTCTCAAGGACCGTCACGAGCTCGGATGCTTGCGCCTTTGACTCAAGCTCCAAACTCTCATGTTTTTTCATGAGAGCCTGAAGCTCTTGCTGCACCTCGCCGACCTGAGCCCCAAGTCTGTCTCGCTCGGTGCGCTCCGCGGCCGTTTTCTTTTCGGCCTCAGACAACGCCTGCTTAAGGGTCGCCACCTCAGTCGTGGCCCCTACAATAAGCAGTACAATCCTGTTATCTTTTTTGCAATCACGCCTTTCTATAGACACCTTTTCTATAAGGTATTTCTTACCTTCTTTCTCCTTGAGCCGCCGCTTGGCAAGGCCGAGCTCTTGCTCGGTCTTCTCGAAGTCCTGCTTCAGGACACCCACCTCCGCAGTCAGTGCGGCGGTGGATAGCAGCGAAGCCTGCATACGCATATTGACTCTTTTTTTGTTAGACTCCTGCAAAATTTAATAGATCCTCTATTCGGCTTTTCTTTCCGAACGCCAAACAGAGCATCAGGGGCTACTGTCTATGCGGTAATATTTTTACATATTTTTACTTACCTCGAAGCCTGTTAGAAGGCTAGCGCAAGCTTCAGTTAATCCGCTCTTGGCGGACTGAACCTTCTGGATCACCGTACTCATAATAGTACGGTGCCCCTCGTCGATGGAGGCGCCGTCAAGCACCTCCAGCAGATTGTCCGGCACCTCCGGTTGGACGGAGGCTGCCGGCTCAGAAGGCTTGCTCCTCTTGGAAGGAGTTCGCCTACCGCGGTCCGGAACTGTAGAAGATTCCGGCGCGGTGTCCGGCACAAAGCCGGACTTGGAGCCCTGGGGGGCCTTATCCCCTTCACTCCTGGAGTCCGGGAGGTTGCCTTGCGGCTCCTCCGAGACCACCTCCTCCTGCCCCGGAGCTTGTCGCGACGCCACTTCGGCGTCGTCTGCAGTGCGGGGGGAGACAGCGGGCGGAACTGAGTTCACGTCCGATGAGTCCAGGGAGCCGCCCGACGATTCGTTGAATTTGGCTTGGGGCGGGCTGCATAATTACGTTCGACATTAGGGACAGCTATGCAACAAAGGAACATCATGAGTTACTCTGATGTCCGAACTTACGATTTCACCGGACGCTTGGCCCTGTTTGGCCACTCCTCTTCGCCCTCTTCGGCGTCGGGGGAGTAGTCCGGCGGAGGGGTCTTCCTTTTCCTAGACCCCTCGGCCTCCCCCGTTGGGGCGGCCTTCCTCTTCTCTCCTCCCTCCGCTGGGGGGGGAGAGTTTTCTTTTTCCTCCTCCTCGTTTTCACGGGAAGAGGGTGTCTCGGACTCGTCGGATGACGAGTCCGACACCACCACGTTATGGGCACTCCTTCGAGTCCCCGTGGTCTTCTTCTTCTTGGCCTTCTTCTCCGGCACCACATAAGGCGCCGGAACCAGCAGCTTCACTAGTAGAGCTGGGGCTGGGTCTTCGGGCAGCGGAGCCGGACAGTTAATCGGTCCGGATATCGCCCGCCAAGTCTGTCAAAGGTAAGGGAGTTTAGATCCTGCATAGAGTCAAACTATGAAGAAAGCTTAACATCCTGTAAAAGGTGAAGATAGCTTACCTCGCTAGCGTGACGCTGCGAGCTGTATCCGCGGTCCTCGGAAGCGGATGCGGGAGCCTCGGCGCCCTTGAATAGCACCTTCCAGGCATCTTCGTACGTCGTGTCGAAGAGCCTGCTAAGGGTTTGGTGCTGCGCCGGGTCGAACTCCCGCAGATTAAAATCCCGTTGTTGGCACGGGAAGATCCGACGAACGAGCATAACCTGGATTACATTAACAAGCCGGAATGGCTTGTTCACCAGGGACTGGATGCATGTTTGCAATCCGGTCACCTCTTTTTCATCACCCCACGACAGGCCCATCTCTTTCCAGGACATAAGCCGCGTGGGGGGTCCAGATCGGAACTCGGGGGCTGCGGTCCATTTCGGATCGCGTGGCTCGGTGATGTCAAACCACACGGATTGCCACCCCTTTAGGGTCTCCACAAAAGAGCCCTCGAACCATAGGACGTTGTCCATCTTGCCCGCCATGGCGCCTCCGCACTCCGCCTGGCTGCCGCGCACCACCTTGGGCTTGACGTTGAAGGTCTTGAGCCAGAGGCCGAAATGAGGGTGGACGCGGAGGAAAGCCTCGCACACGACGATAAACGCCGAGATGTTGAGGATGAAGTTCGGGGCCAGATCATGGAAATCCAGGCCGTAGTAGAACATGAGTGTTGGGTTTCGTAGTAATTTCAAAAAAATTCCTACGCACACGCAAGATCATGGTGATGCATAGCAACGAGAGGGGGAGTATGATCTACATACCTAGTAGATCGACAACGGAAGCGTTTGGTTGATGTAGTCGTACGTCTTCACGATCCGACCGATCAAGCACCGAAACTACGGCACCTCCGAGTTCTAGCACACGTTCAGCTCGATGACGATCCCCGGACTCCGATCCAGCAAAGTGTCGGGGAAGAGTTCCGTCAGCACGACGGCGTGGTGACGATCTTGACGTGCTACTGCTGCAGGGCTTCGCCTAAGCACCGCTACAATATAATCGAGGACTATGGTGGCTGGGGGCGCCGCACACGGCTAAGGAATAGATCACCTGGATCAACTTGTGTGTTTCTGGGGTGCCCCTGCTACGTATATAAAGGACTAAAAGGGGGGAGGCTGGCCGGCCAAGGAGGGCGCGCCAGGAGAGTCCTACTCCCTCTGGGAGTAGGATTCCCCCCCCCCAATCCTAGTTGGAATAGGATTCGCGGAGGGGGGAAAAGAGAGAGAGGGGCCGACCCCCTCTCCTTGTCCTATTCGGACCAAGGGAGGGGAGGGGCGCGCGGCCCATGAGGGGCTGCCTCTTCTCTTTTCCACTAAGGCCCATCATGGCCCATATAGCTCCCGGGGGGTTCCGGTAACCTCCCGGTACTCCGGTAAAATCCCGATTTCACCCGGAACACTTCCAATATCCAAACATAGGCTTCCAATATATCAATCTTTATGTCTCGACCATTTTGAGACTCCTCGTCATGTCTGTGATCACATCCGGGACTTCGAACAACCTTCGGTACATCAAAATGCATAAACTCATAATATAACTGTCATCGTAACCTTAAGCGTGCGGACCCTACGGGTTCGAGAACAATGTAGACATGACCGAGACACGTCTCCGGTCAATAACCAATAGCGGGACCTGGATGCCCATATTGGCTCCTACATATTCTACGAAGATCTTTATCGGTCAGACCGCATAACAACATACGTCGTTCCCTTTGTCATCGGTATGTTACTTGCCCAAGATTCGATCATCGGTATTCCAATACCTAGTTCAATCTCGTTGCCGGCAAGTCTCTTTACTCGTTCTGTAATACATCATCCCGCAACTAACTCATTTAGTTGCAATGCTTGCAAGGCTTAAGTGATGTGCATTACCGAGAGGGCCCAGAGATACCTCTCCGACAATCGGAGTGACAAAACCTAATCTCGAAATACGCCAACCCAACATGTACCTTTGGAGACACTTGTAGTACTCCTTTATAATCACCCAGTTACGTTGTGACGTTTGGTAGAACCCAAAGTGTTCCTCCGGTAAACGGGAGTTGCATAATCTCATAGTTATAGGAACATGTATAAGTCATGAAGAAAGCAATAGCAACATACTAAACGATCGGGTGCTAAGCTAATGGAATGGGTCATGTTAATCATATCATTCACTTAATGATGTGATCCCATTAATCAAATAACAACTCATTGTTCATGGTCAGGAAACATAACCATCTTTGATTAACGAGCTAGTCAAGTAGAGGCATACTAGTGACACTTTGTTAATCTATGTATTCAGACATGTATTATGTTTCCGGTTAATACAATTCTAGCATGAATAATAAACATTTATCATGATTATAAGGAAATAAATAATAACTTTATTATTGCCTCTAGGGCATATTTCCTTCAGTCTCCCACTTGCACTAGAGTCAATAATCTAGATTACACAGTAATGATTCTAACACCCATGGAGCCTTGGTGCTGATCATGTTTTGCTCGTGGAAGAGGCTTAGTCAACGGGTCTGCAATATTCAGATCTGTGTGTATCTTGCAAATATCTATGTCTCCCACCTGGACTAGATCCCGGATGGAATTGAAGCGTCTCTTGATGTGCTTGGTTCTCTTGTGAAATCTGGATTCCTTTGCCAAGGCAATTGCACCAGTATTGTCACAAAAGATTTTCATTGGACCCGATGCACTAGGTATGACACCTAGATCGGATATGAACTCCTTCATCCAGACTCCTTCATTTGTTGCTTCCGAAGCAGCTATGTACTCCACTTCACATGTAGATCCCGCTACAACGCTTTGTTTAGAACTGCACCAACTTACAGCCCCACCGTTTAATGTAAACACGTATCCGGTTTGCGATTTAGAATCGTCCGGATCAGTGTCAAAGCTTGCATCAACGTAACCTTTTACGATGAGCTCTTTGTCACCTCCATATACGAGAAGCATATCCTTAGTCCTTTTCAGGTATTTCAGGATGTTCTTGACCGTTGTCCAGTGATCCACTCCTGGATTACTTTGGTACCTCCCTGCTAGACTTATAGCAAGGCACACATCAGGTCTGGTACACAGCATTGCATACATGATAGATCCTATGGCTGATGCATAGGGAACATCTTTCATATTCTCTCTATCTTCTGCAGTGGTCGGGCATTGAGTCTTACTCAACTTCACACCTTGTAACACAGGCAAGAACCCTTTGTTTGCTTGATCCATTTTGAACTTCTTCAAAATTTTGTCAAGGTATGTGGTTTGTGAAAGTCCAATTAAGCGTTTTGATCTATCTCTATAGATCTTAATGCCTAATATGTAAGCAGCTTCACCGAGGTCTTTCATTGAAAAACTCTTATTCAAGTATCCCTTTATGCTATCCAGAAATTCTATATCATTTCCAATTAGTAAATGTCATCTACATATAATATCAGAAATGCTACAGAGCTCCCACTCACTTTCTTGTAAATACAGGCTTCTCCAAAAGTCTGTATAAAACCAAATGCTTTGATCACACTATCAAAGCGTTTATTCCAACTCCGAGAGGCTTGCACCAGTCCATAAATGGATCGCTGGAGCTTGCACACTTTGTTAGCTCCCTTTGGATCGACAAAACCTTTTGGTTGCATCATATACAACTCTTCTTCCAGAAATCCATTCAGGAATGCAGTTTTGACATCCATCTGCCAAATTTCATAATCATAAAATGCGGCAATTGCTAACATGATTCGGACAGACTTAAGCATCGCTACGGGTGAGAAGGTCTCATCGTAGTCAATCCCTTGAACTTGCCGAAAACCTTTTGCGACAAGTCGAGCTTTGTAGACAGTAATATTACCGTCAGCGCCAGTCTTCTTCTTGAAGATCCATTTATTCTCAATTGCTTGCCGATCATCGGGCAAGTCAACTAAAGTCCATACTTTGTTCTCATACATGGATCCCATCTCAGATTTCATGGCTTCAAGCCACTTTGCGGAATTTGGGCTCACCATTGCTTCTTCATAGTTCGTAGGTTCATCATGATCTTGTAGCATGACTTCCAGAACGGGATTACCGTACCACTCTGGTGCAGACCTTACTCTGGTTGATCTACGAGGTTCAGTAGTATCTTGTTCTGAAGTTTCATGATCATCATCATTAGCTTCCTCACTAACTGGTGTAGGTGTCATAGAAACAGTTTTCTGTGATGTACTACTTTCCAATAAGGGAGCAGGTACAGTTACCTCGTCAAGTTCTACTTTCCTCCCACTCACTTCTTTTGAGAGAAACTCCTTCTCCAGAAAGTTTCCGAATTTAGCAACAAAAGTCTTGCCTTCGGATCTGTGATAGAAGGTGTATCCAATAGTTTCCTTTGGATATCCTATGAAGACACATTTCTCCGATTTGGGTTCGAGCTTATCAGGTTGAAGCTTTTTCACATAAGCATCGCAGCCCCAAACTTTCAGAAACGACAACTTTGGTTTCTTGCCAAACCACAGTTCATAAGGCGTCGTCTCAATGGATTTTTATGGTGCCCTATTTAACGTGAATGCGGCCGTCTCTAGAGCGTATCCCCAAAACGATAGCGGTAAATCAGTAAGAGACATCATAGATCGCACCATATCCAATAAAGTACGATTACGATGTTCGGACACACCATTACGCTGAGGTGTTCCGGGTGGCGTGAGTTGTGAAACTATTCCACAATTTTTCAAATGTACACCAAACTCGTAACTCAAATATTCTCCTCCACGATCAGATCGTAGAAACTTTATTTTCTTGTTACGATGATTTTCAACTTCACTCTGAAATTCCTTGAACTTTTCAAATGTTTCAGACTTATGTTTCATTAAGTAGATATACCCATATCTGCTTAAATCATCTGTGAAGGTGAGAAAATAACGATATCCGCCACGAGCCTCAATATTCATCGGACCACATACATCTGTATGTATGATTTCCAACAAATCTGTTGCTCTCTCCATAGTACCGAAGAACGGCGTTTTAGTCATCTTGCCCATGAGGCACGGTTCGCAAGTACCAAGTGATTCGTAATCAAGTGGTTCCAAAAGTCCATCAGTATGGAGTTTCTTCATGCGCTTTACACCGATATGACCTAAACGGCAGTGCCACAAATAAGTTGCACTCTCATTATCAACTCTGCATCTTTTGGCTTCAACATTATGAATATGTGTGTTACTACTATCGAGATTCAACAAGAATAGACCACTCTTCAAGGGTGCATGACCATAAAAGATATTACTCATATAAATAGAACAACTATTATTCTCTGATTTAAATGAATAACCGTCTCGCATCAAACAAGATCCAGATATAATGTTCATGCTTAACGCTGGCACCAAATAACAATTATTTAGGTCTAATACTAATCCCGAAGGTAGATGTAGAGGTAGCGTGCCGACTGCGATCACATCGACTTTGGAACCGTTTCCCACGCGCATCGTCACCTCGTCCTTAACCAATCTTCGCTTGAGCCGTAGTCCCTGTTTCGAGTTGCAAATATTAGCAACAGAACCAGTATCAAATACCCAGGTGCTACTGCGAGCATTAGTAAGGTACACATCAATAACATGTATATCACATATACCTTTGTTCACCTTGCCATCCTTCTTATCCGCCAAATACTTGGGGCAGTTCCGCTTCCAGTGACCAGTCTGCTTGCAATAGAAGCACTCAATTTCAGGCTTAGGTCAAGATTTGGGTTTCTTCTCTTGAGTAGCAACTTGCTTGCCGTTCTTTTTGAAGTTCCCCTTCTTCTTCCCTTTGCCCTTTTTTTTGAAACTAGTGGTCTTGTTGACCATCAACACTTGATGCTCCTTCTTGATTTCTACCTCCGCAGCTTTCAGCATCGCGAAGAGCTCGGGAATAGTCTTATTCATCCCTTGCATATTATAGTTCATCATGAAGCTCTTGTAGCTTGGTGGCAGTGATTGGAGAATTCTGTCAATGACGCAATCATCTGGAAGATTAACTCCCAATTGAATCAAGTGATTATTATACCCAGACATTTTGAGTATATGCTCACTAACAGAACTGTTCTCTTCCATCTTGCAGCTATAGAACTTATTGGAGACTTCATATCTCTCAATCCGGGCATTTGCTTGAAATATTAACTTCAACTCCTGGAACATCTCATATGCTCCATGACGTTCAAAACGTCGTTGAAGTCCCGATTCTAAGCCGTAAAGCATGGCACACTGAACTATCGAGTAGTCATCAGCTTTGCTCTGCCAGACGTTCATAACATCCGGCGTTGCTCCTGCAGCGGGCCTGGCACCCAGCGGTGCTTCTAGGACATAATTCTTCTGTGCAGCAATGAGGATAATCCTCAAGTTACAGACCCAGTCCGTGTAATTTCTACCATCATCTTTCAACTTTGCTTTCTCAAGGAACGCATTAAAATTCAACGGAACAACAGCACGAGCCATCTATCTACAATCAAACATAAACAAGCAAGATACTAATCAGGTACTAAGTTTCATGATAAATTTAAGTTCAGTTAATTTACTCAAAGAACTCCCACTTAGATAGACATCCCTCTAATCCTCTAAGTGATTACGTGATCCAAATCAACTAAACCATGTCCGATCATCACGTGAGATGGAGTAGTTTCATTGGTGAACATCATTATGTTGATCATATCTACTATATGATTCACGCTCGACCTTTCGGTCTCCGTGTTCCGAGGCCATAACTGTATATGCTTGGCTCGTCAAGTATAACCTGAGTATTCCGCGTGTGCAACTGTTTTGCACCCGTTGTATTTAAAATAGAGCCTATCACACCCGATCATCACGTGGTGTCTCAGCACGAAGAACTTTCGCAACGGTGCATACTCAGGGAGAACACTTCTTGATAATTAGTGAGAGATCATCTTATAATGCTACCGTCAATCAAAGCAAGATAAGATGCATAAAAGATAAACAACACATGCAATCAATATAAGTGATATGATATGGCCATCATCATCTTGTGCTTGTGATCTCCATCTCCGAAGCACCGTCGTGATCACCATCGTCATCGGCGTGACACCTTGATCTCCATCGTAGCATCGTTGTCGTCTCGCCAAGCTTGTGCTTCCACGACTATCGCTACCGTTTAGTGATAAAGTAAAGCATTACATCGCGATTGCATTGCATACAATAAAGCGACAACCATATGGCTCCTGCCGGTTGCCGATAACTCGGTTACAAAACATGATCATCTCATACAATAAAATTCAGCATCATGTCTTGACCATATCACATCACAACATGCCCTGCAAAAACAAGTTAGACGTCCTCTACTTTGTTGTTGCAAGTTTTACGTGGCTGCTACGGGCTTAAGTAAGAACCAATCTCACCTACGCATCAAAACCACAACGATAGTTTGTCAATTTGACTCCGTTTTAACCTTCGCAAGGACCGGGCGTAGCCATACTTGGTTCAACTAAAGTTGGAGAAACTGTCACCCACAAGCCACCTCTGTGCAAAGCACGTCGGGAGAACCGGTCTCGCGTAAGCATACGCGTAATGTCGGTCTGGGCCGCTTCATCCAACAATACCGCCGAACCAAAGTATGACATGCTGGTAGGCAGTATGACTTATATCTCCCACAACTCACTTGTGTTCTACTCGTGCATATAACATCAACATATAAAACCTAGGCTCGGATGCCACTGTTGGGTTTCGTAGTAATTTCAAAAAAATTCCTACGCACACACAAGATCATGGTGATGCATAGCAACGAGAGGGGGAGTATGATCTACATACCTAGTAGATCGACAACGGAAGCGTTTGGTTGATGTAGTCGTACGTCTTCACGATCCGACCGATCAAGCACCGAAACTACGGCACCTCCGAGTTCTAGCACACGTTCAGCTCGATGACGATCCCCGGACTCCGATCCAGCAAAGTGTCGGGGAAGAGTTCCGTCAGCACGACGGCGTGGTGACGATCTTGACGTGCTACTGTTGCAGGGCTTCGCCTAAGCACCGCTACAATATAATCGAGGACTATGGTGGCTGGGGGCGCCGCACACGGCTAAGGAATAGATCACCTGGATCAACTTGTGTGTTTCTGGGGTGCCCCTGACTCCGTATATAAAGGACTAAAAGGGGGGAGGCTGGCCGGCCAAGGAGGGCGCGCCAGGAGAGTCCTACTCCCTCTGGGAGTAGGATTCCCCCCCCCCCAATCCTAGTTGGAATAGGATTCGCGGAGGGGGGGAAAGAGAGAGAGGGGCCGGCCCCCTCTCCTTGTCCTATTCGGACCAAGGGAGGGGAGGGGCGCGCGGCCCATGAGGGGTTGCCTCTTCTCTTTTCCACTAAGGCACATCATGGCCCATATAGCTCCCGGGGGGTTCCAGTAACCTCCCGGTACTCCGGTAAAATCCCGATTTCACCCGGAACACTTCCGATATCCAAACATAGGCTTCCAATATATCAATCTTTATGTATCGACCATTTTGAGACTCCTCGTCATGTCCGTGATCACATCCGGGACTCCGAACAACCTTCGGTACATCAAAATGCATAAACTCATAATATAACTGTCATCGTAACCTTAAGCGTGCGGACCCTACGGGTTCGAGAACAATGTAGACATGACCGAGACACGTCTCCAGTCAATAACCAATAGCGGGACCTGGATGCCCATATTGGATCCTACATATTCTACGAAGATCTTTATCGGACAGACCGCATAACAACATACGTCGTTCCCTTTGTCATCGGTATGTTACTTGCCCGAGATTCAATCATCGGTATTCCAATACCTAGTTCAATCTCGTTGCCGGCAAGTCTCTTTACTCGTTCTGTAATACATCATCCCGCAACTAACTCATTTAGTTGCAATGCTTGCAAGGCTTAAGTGATGTGCATTACCGAGAGGGCCCAGAGATACCTCTCCGACAATCGGAGTGACAAAACCTAATCTCGAAATACGCCAACCCAACATGTACCTTTGGAGACACCTGTAGTACTCCTTTATAATCACCCAGTTACGTTGTGACGTTTGGTAGCACCCAAAGTGTTCCTCCGGTAAACGGGAGTTGCATAATCTCATAGTTATAGGAACATGTATAAGTCATGAAGAAAGCAATAGCAACATACTAAACGATCGGGTGCTAAGCTAATGGAATGGGTCATGTCAATCAGATCATTCACTTAATGATGTGATCCCGTTAATCAAATAACAACTCATTGTTCATGGTCAGGAAACATAACCATCTTTGATTAACGAGCTAGTCAAGTAGAGGCATACTAGTGACACTTTGTTTGTCTATGTATTCACACATGTATTATGTTTCCGGTTAATACAATTCTAGCATGAATAATAAACATTTATCATGATTATAAGGAAATAAATAATAACTTTATTATTGCCTCTAGGGCATATTTCCTTCAATGAGCCCCCGGACAAATGGGTGGAGTGGAAAACCCAGTCCACGGAGGAAGTGGGGAAGAAATACTACCCTCTCATGGGGCCTTGGGGTGGGGAGAAGCTGCCCCTTTTCGGGAATCCGGTGCGCGATGTCCTTGGACAGGTATCCGGCCTTCCTTAGCTTCTTGACTTGGCCCTCCGTAGCGGAGAAGACCACCCACTTGCCTCCCGCTCCGGACATTGCTGGAGAAGGTTGAGGTGGGAAGTGCGGGCTTGGGCGCTGGAGCTCGAGTGCGCAGGAGATGGATAGGCAAAGGAGGAAGATGGCGTAAGTAAAAAGGTGGATCCTTATCCCCTTATACGGGCGGATGCCGTTGTGCATCCCCACCAGCCTAGTAAAACTCGCTTGCCTCCCAAGCGCCGTGATAAATGGCGCGGTTGGGTTACCCACGCCCGTATTGATGAGAATCCCGTAAAGGGGGTACACGATCTCTGCTTTGACAAGACGTGCCAAGGAAACCGCCTCGCAAAACATGCTGAGGTGGAAAAGTAAAAACAATTCGAGTGAAGGGCTTGGTCGTAGTGTGATGACACACTGCGGAATACGTCAGCGGTTTTGATTTGTGTTAATATTATTCTCTCTATGGCGATATGTGGAAGCTTATTTTGCAGAGCCGGACACTACTCTTGGTGTTTACAATCTTCTATGAAGGACTTGGAGGAGGAACCCGCCTTGCAATGCCGAAGACAATTTGCGCGCCGGACTCGTCGTCATTGAAGCCTGGTTCAGGGGCTACTGAGGGAGTCCTGGATTAGGGGGTGTTCGGGTAGCCGGACTATACCTTCAGCCAGACTCCTGGACTATGAAGATACAAGATTAAAGACTTCGTCCGGTGTCCGGATGGAACTTTCCTTGGCGTGGAAGGCAAGCTTGGCGATGCGGATATTCAAGATCTCCTACCATTGTAACCGACTCTGTATAAGCCTAACCCTATCCGGTGTCTATATAAACCGGAGGGTTGTAGTCCGTAGGCAATCAACTCCAAATACAACAATCATACCATAGGCTAGCTTTTAGGGTTTAGCCTCCTTGATCTCGTGGTAGATCTACTCTTGTACTACCCATATCATCAATATTAATCAAGCAGGACGTAGGGTTTTACCTCCATCAAGAGGGCCCGAACCTGGGTAAAACATCGTGTTCCCTGCCTCCTGTTACCATCCGGCCTAGACGCATAGTTCGGGACCCACTACCCGAGATCCGCCGATTTTGACACCGACAGCTGCCCTTCGCCTGGCGAGGTGGGACTAAACTTTCTGCACCGCGGGTGGCAGTGCACCACCTTTAGTACCGGTTGGTGGCTCCAACCGGTACTAAAGGGTGACCTTTAGTACTGGTTTATAAACCCAGTGCAGATGGCCTGCTCTTCCCGCCTCTTGGCCTGGCCAAAGTTGGCCTTTAGTACCGGTTGGTGGCTCCAACCGGTAATAAAGGCATCTCTTATATATACAAACACTTACAAAAAATTTCAGTTAGTTCCTGTTCGTCTTCGTCGCCGCCCCCGCCCCGTATCGCGCCCCGTCCCCGTCGCCGTCGTCGCGCCCCGGTCGTCCTCGTCCCCGTCGTCGCGCGCGCCCTGGCCGTCCCCGCCCCCGTCGCGCCGTCCCCGTTGTCGCCGTCTCGCGCCGCCGCCCGTACGCTGCCGCCCCCGTCGCACCGCCGCCCCCGCTCGTACGTACACACACACACACATACACACACACAATTTTTTTTACTTATTTTCTGTTTTTTAGATTAATGCATGTCAAATTGTTAATTAGATGAATTACCTAGATAAGAATGTTAGATTAATGTGAAATGTTAGATATGAATTAGATAGAAAAGTTAAATATTAATGTCAATTGTTAGATGAATTAGCTAGATATTAATTAGGTATATGAGATTTGAACTAGTTGAATTAATATAACTAGTTTGTTTTTAGTAAACGCTTAGTTGAATTAATAGAACTAGTTGAATTAGTTGAAATAATAAAACTAGTAATGTTTCACCTATATATAGAACTTAACTAGCTAGATGTTAATTAATGTTAATGATTTTTTCTGTTATTTGTTAATGATTTTTTCTGTTTTTTTATTTTTTTATATATTTTTAGTTTATATAAATGTTAGATTAATGTCAAATGTTAGATGAATTAGATAGAAATATATGTTAGATATTAATGTCAAATGTTAGATGAATATTATAATTAGCTAGATATTAATTAATGTTAGATAGTAAGTGTTTAATGTTTCGCCTATATGAACATTGGAAATGTCGTCTGACGATGAAAAAGATTTCGTTATGTGTGAACACTGTGAAAACCAACGCGGCCTGTGCGACAAAAATTTCCTTGTTGATAATAGTCGCTTCAGCATCAAGCTGGACGAGACATTCGAAGTGGATACAGTAAGTCACAACGGCAAGTATTTTTTCATAATAAAGCATGACTTATGCTTCATTTGCTTCAACTTATAATTTTAAATTTTCACTATTCTATTAGCGCATCCCCTGCCATGCTCGAATTTTTGTCTTGGATAAGATAAGTTTCAGTGCGATGAATGATATGGAGGTAAATAGAGTTTACTTGAAGACCGAGCATGGATATACTTTCAACGTCAAATTATACGATGCAGACACATACACCCATTTTAAATGCAAAACTTGGCAAGCACTATGCAAGGCTTATGCATTTGAGCCTGATATGGTTATCACCTTTGATATTCGTCCGAAGATGATATTGAAGGTAATAGAGACATCTGGGTCGATGTGCAGACGCCTCCAGTTCTATCATTATGTGAGTTTTTCTCAACCATCTTTATGTATTTGATATTGTTTATTCAAAAATAGTTGACAACTAATTTTTATTGTCAGCTTATTTCGGTTCAAGCAAACATGTCCGGCGCTTGGTAGACAGGACCTACTACTGTCCCGGGGCTGAACTAAACTGCGAGGAGATAAGTCATTATGTTTCATGGCTTGGGGATCTTCATACTGTCAAGACAAATTTTCTTCCTGCACTTAGAAATGTTAGTACTCAAAACGTGCGACCAATAGTGATCGTATTAAACTACAGTCACATCTATAATGGAAAGATGGTAAGATGTTTACTATTTGCATACATTATTTTTGAAGCTAAACTTTCATTGCTAAGTATATTAATTACTATACGATGTTCTTCAACAGGGACTCCCAATGACAGTTGTGCCTCAGTGGATCGAGTCAAAAGGTCGCATGTCAATGGTTAGCTTACGACCAAGATATCCTACATTGCACATGAGTGCATTCAGGATTTCTGAAAGCGACGAATGCTTAATAGTGAAAGATTGGAGCAAAATTGTTAACGATCCCAGAGAAGTACTAGGGGCAGCAAGGAGAAGCGCATCCCACGATTAGGAGACAGATTCATCTCCATGCTCCAGTATGGTGAATCAGGAGAGCTATACATGTTCTATGCTATTTTACCTGAGAGGGAGCAGCAGGAGTGATTTAGCTAGTTCATGCTCTTAGTACTTGTCCTCTCATGTCCGTATTCTCGTCCCGAACTTAATCTCAAAGAGTGATTTGCTTGTTATGAACGCTTATAATATCATGGCCATGTTGAACTCGATGATATCTTTGCTTCTGGTACAAGTGAATGTTTCTTTTTTAAGCTAGTGTTGGTGGTGATTAGATAGCGGTAATGACTATGATGATTAAATAGTGGTAATGATGACTACGATGATTTTTAGCTAGCTAGTATATACTGTTGTTGGTGATGATATGATGCAAGAGTTTATATATTAATATGTGATGATGGTGATGATGATGATGAGTTATTATATATATCATTTATGAAAGAAACCGCAAATTAGTTTGAACTGGATGGATCCTAGCTAAGTGATCAAGTATATATATATGCCATATTCATATTACTTGTGATCAAGTAATATATATGGATATATGGCATATACTTGATCACTCAGCTAGCTAGGATCCACATATGCATCCAGTTGAAACTAATCTACGGTACTTTCACCTAATGATTTAACAACTCATTATAACATAAAACAATCCTAAATTAAATTAATAACACAAATTTAAAGGAAAAATAAAAATAAAACAAAAACCCACAAACATTTAGTACCGGTTGGTGTTACCAACCGGTACTAATGATCTACCGCACCCGTGGCCTGGCTCGTGCCACGTGGTGGCACTTTAGCGCCGGTTCGTACCGAACCGGTACTGGGGGGGGAGTTTAGTGCCCAACCTTTAGTGCCGGTTATAGAACCGGCACTAAAGGCCTTTATGAACCGGGACTAAAGCCCGGTTCTGCACTAGTGGCCTTAGTCGTGCAAAATGCATATGCAATGCATGGGACCTTTGTGTGGTTTAATATGAGGAGTCCAACTAATTAACCAGAAGTTTTGCACGCTGTTCAGGCATATGCTTGATTGTGCTATATTTTTGTCCGCTGTGGCCGGTGTGACCGACCAGTGGGGTGGGACATTTTCTTTTGGACATTGATAGCTTGCCTAATCATTAAAATTATCACTGACATATATATAGGGAAAATCCATCCTACCACCCGATGGTAGTTACCCCACATATCTCATATACTATCATGTGGTATTATATATATTATTTTATTATTTTAAATATGTTCATATATTATATCTAAGATATTTCAATGCAAGTTAAATGAAAAAATTGCATATGAGCCCATAGTTTTTGTTATATTTGTGAAATACGTATATATTTATACGTAAAAAGAGCATACTCAAAACATGGTACATACTACCTAGAAAATAGTATATATACTACCTAATAATTGTTATATACTACATACTACACGTACATACTCTCGGTTTCGATAGATAGTACATACAACATACAAAACACAAGGGTGCAGAATAAATTATTTCTCACCCGAGGTAATTTTACGATTATTTTATAATTAAAGTACGTTTGGAATTCAAATAGTTACATTCCTATTGATTCACTACATAAAATTTGACATAAGAAAATAAAAATATAGGTCATAAGACAAGAAAATTTACAGTTTATGTGTATTTTAGACTATATATATATAGGATGGAAACATGATGTGCATATCATCAAAAAAAAATATTGAACATCACAGAGTATTAGCATTTTGCATTATCGGTAAGGCTGGCGATTTTGTTTGACTAAGAAACGAACAGATAAGACGAGTTTTTCCTGCCTCAAAACAACCGTTGAACTGGTTGTCATTCAAGAATGGGCAAAACACGGACAATCGTTCTAGTGCGGTATTTGTTTCTGGCTTGTCAGATTTATGTGTTTTTGGCGACCCGGTCTCGATAATGAAGACTGTTTTGCAGAATCAGTGGCGGAGCTTGGCGAGACTATCTAGGGTGCCGAAATAAAATTTGGATATCTGAGGGGGCAAAACACTAGATTTTCTTCAAGTAAGACCCTTATTATTTTTTCCATCTTGAACTCAACTAAGCTCCGCCGGTGCATGGAATAGATGAAGCTTCGTTACGATATCCCAGGTGTTAGTCGTGGCTGCTATGCCTGACACGCCCAACACAGATCAAGCGTTGTTTTCTTCTGGTCTCCTGGAGCAACCGCTCCTGCGGTTTGGTCAAGTGTTCTTCAATTTTTATCTTTTGTGCTCCCGTCAACTTTGGTGACACGTTATGTTGACATCTTTTGGTCTTGTGAGGAATGTGTGCCCTGGGTAGAAACGCTCAACTATTGCAACTTTTCAAAATCTTCAAAAATAGTGTAGCTTGTATACATTTGCTCTTTTGCGGTTCTTTCACCTCGTACGGCTTCGTCTTGCCCGCAGCGACCATGCTGCCTCGTCGATGTGCATGTGGATGATGAAGGAAAAGGTACACTAGCTATAGCTTGCCGCTGCTATCTAGCGCTGGTTGTAAGTAGATAGTGTCAAAATATGTCTATTTTGATACGAGGGAGTACTAATTAAGCTAAGCTACGCATGTACTTCCTCTGTTCCTAAATATAAGTTTTTTTTTAGGAATTTCAATAAGAACTACATATGGATGTATATAAACATATTTTAGAGTGTACATTCACTCATTTTGCTTCATATATAGTTCCAATTGAAATCTCTAAAAGGACTTATATTTACGAACGGAGGGAGTATATGTGTTTTTTCTGAGGAGGGGCGGGGGGATATGTGTTGTTTTCTCTTCCAAAAGTCTGCAAGCAGGTGGCTGCTGATATGGAGATGTGTTATATGAACATGTATCGTGTGGATGTTCTTTTCCCTGCCAAGAGGACCGGGTTCTAGTATGAACGATAGCGGAACAGAACAAAATCAAGTGCTAACATCTATGTGCAACAAGTAAACAAAAATGAAAAAGATTCATTTGCAACAGAATCTCATAGACGCTGTTCGGTCGGGTGGGATTTGTGCCCCCATCAAATCACGCTTTTACAACAGAAGAAAACTAAAGATCATGTGTACTAATGGTACTTCTGCTGCTGCTGGTGGCCATGGGTATAGCTGGTTTCATCGGGTGTGTTTGGTAGCATGTATGGGCCTAGACTAGTTATTCTCCTCTGATACATGATGAGGGAAGACATGGTGAGTTAATGCATTTGTTGTTGTTTGGCACCGGTGTATGTGCTGAGACATGCTGAGTTGAGACTTTATTTGGCAGCCTGACATGCTGAACAATTTTGAATTCTGATTTTTTTTTGAATGGTGAACAAAATAAAAAAAAAGCGTGAACAAAAATTTAAACATATTTTATTGAAATTCTAAACATTTTTTGGAAATGTAAATAAATTCTGAAATTCTGAACATTTTTAAAATTTTAAATATATTTTGAAATACTGTTTTTTAACTAAAACAATATTTGAAATTCTGAATATTTTTTATTTTTTAAAAAAAATCTGAAGTTTAGTGATTGTTTTTAAATTCTAAACATTTGTTAAGTTTTAATATTTATTTGAATTTTTAAATTTTTAAAAATATTACTTTTCAATTATGATCATTTTCTGAAAAAAATTAAAAAATGAAATTCTGGACATTTTCGAAAATTTAAACAAAATTTGAATATCTGTTTTTTTTAAAATTGAAATTCTGTTTTTTTGTAAAAAAATAATTAAACAGATTTTGAAATTCTGAATATTTTTTGAAATTTAAACAGAATTTGAAATTATGAACATTTTTTGTTTTGTCTTCTTTGCATAGCACTCATTTCAACGTATTTTGCCCTGAAAATTACACACATGTGTGTTATGCCTTCATGCATATCTGTATTTTTTCAGAATTTTTTGAAATATAAAAATATGAAATTTGATAAATTTTGAAATTTGAATTTGGAGGCCTCCATGGAGGCCGAGCTCCAAAGGCAATTTCCGTGGAATCCTACACCTACATAGTGCACTTGCCTGTTTTGGCACTTGTTGGATTCAGACTAATGCCCTCTTCGGTTTCCTGGATTACCTGTGGTTTGAATCCTTCCATTATTTCTACATTACACTTACGCTCGTATCAGATGCCACATATTTTTTTCCAACACTGGTCACTCTTGCGAATCAAAACGTGTATCAGATCAATACAAAGCTTATTTATGCCAAGCAGAACTGCAGAAGAAGAAACTCAACACCTGCTTGCCATGTCATTTCTGATTACCAGCACACAACTAACATCATTTGGTTTATTCTAAACACAACATAAAACCGATATTTCATTACAATCAAGACAAATTGACAACACCCTACTAAAACAAACAAAATCAGCAATTTATTTTTAGAAGATTGCTGCTGAGGGAAGGGGTACAGCCAGCCAGAGCTCCACCCACAAGGGCTATGGCATCGCTGACAACTGTTGCCGTTTGTTTCCAGAGAGAGGAGCTCCTCAAGCCATTGCAGCTCTCTTTTCTGCCTCCATCTGTTTTAGCTCTGCCAGCCTTTCCACCCATGCCCGGTCTCTTGCCACGGCGGCCATCTTTCTTTCCGTCCGTTCTGCCTCCTTCCTCTTCACAGCAACAGAATACTGTGCTTTGCGCTTCCTCTTCTCAGCCTGCCCAAGCAAAGCAATAATTATAAATATAGAATTCAGGTCTGGGTAATTGATTAATTAGACATATGAACAGAGCATAAGTTTTTCTATCAAGCATCCATCAAGGTAAGCTTCATGAGACTAGTAAGTACTGACGCACTTCAAACTTGTAGCTTCAAGCCCATGAGAAGAACACAAAAAGGAAAAAAGCAAGAATGAATAATGAACAGAGTGTCAATAGAAATGTAGGTGTTTGTATTAGCACAATGCTTTCAAAATACCTACTCGACTACTCGTCTATTAACTCGAATTGAAACCACAGTTTAGTCCATCAAATCTACACAGATTAGGCCATGAACTGAATTAAGAGCACACTTCAGGCCAAAAAACGCTTGGCCGGGCCTGATCCTGCACACATACATGGCTGCAAGCTCACCTAAGACTGGACCGCATCTGTGAGAGATAGCTTTAACAGTTGGCTATGTGCAAAATTGTCGAAAGTAAAGAGTCGCGCCTACCGCACCAGATGGAGCGAACCCCTTCCGTCTCCCTCTTCTCATCTTCTCTCTGCCTCACGCCATAGCCACCATGAACGGAGGGAGTATTATCAATGTCGACTGCATAATCTCTGTAGTGGCGTTTGAACTGTTTTGTGTGTCTGAAATGTGTAAAACGTCTTATAAAAGGGAACAGAGGGAGTATATGACAATGGAATGATGCGAAATTACGGTATTGAGGCTTATTTTTGAAGCATGCCTAGGGTTTTGTTCCTGTTTCTGTTGATCTGAACATGTGCTCTGTTCATGTAGAAGAACTGGATATGAATTTGTTTTACGGCAATAATTGAGTACATGTGATCAGTATGTTGGCCAAAACTGAACATTTGATCTCTATTGAACTGAAAGGATTGTATATTTGATCTCTGTTTAACTGAAAAGACTGAACCTTTACTTTTGATCTGTGTTTAAGTTTAAAAATTCAGTTGTTCCACAAATCTTCTATAGTTCAGAAACTGAATCTTTAGATATACTCTGTTTTAGTGCAAAAATGAATTTTAGTGCACAAACTGAATTAGTACAGGAACTGAAAAGACTGACTGTTTAAGTTTAAAAATTCAGCTGTTCCACAAACCTTCTCTAGTTCAGATACTGGACCTTTACGTATACTCTGTTTTAGTGCAGACAATGAATTTAGTGCACAAACTGAATTAGTACAGGAACTGAAAAGACTGAACATTTACTGTTGATCTACGTTTAAGTTTAAAAGTTCAGCTGTGCCACAAACCTTCTTTAGTTTAGATACTGAATCTTTAGATACACTATGTTTTAGTGCACAAACTGAATTAGTACAGAAACCATCGCAAAAACAGTTTTTTTTTTGTTTCTTTGCTTTCTTTAAGTGCAGAAATTTATTTATTTTTCTTTCTGGAGCCGCGGCCGCCACCCTGTGACCAGAGAATTGGGGATCTCGAGAGGGAATTTTGCAGTTGTGGCCATTTTGCAAATAGCCCCCTGTGAAATCTCTGACTCGGGTACGGTCCAGCCACAGCCGAGCTGGCAGCCACGTGTGCAGGTTTAATCACCCCGAAGCGGTTTCTGGCCTAAAATGTGCTCTTCATTCAGTTTATGGCCTAATTCATGCAGATTTTCAGTTTGTGGCCTAAAGTGTGCTTTCAATTTCAGTTTATGGACTAACCATGCATTTCACTCCTATGATTAGCTAGTTCCATTCTAACATGATATTTAGCACTACTCGGTAGCATAAAAAAACTACTTTTGTTCTCAGGATTTCATTCCCCTGTTAAAACTACTTTTGTTCTCAGAATTTCATCGTCCTGTTACTTTTTCTACTCCAGAGACACAGATAGATTTTGATAACCTTGCATAAACCCATCACACAATCAAAACAAGCATTGCGGGGAACTGAACAAAATGCACACCATGATAAAGTCCTTGCGCTGCTTGATCCGCTTCTTCTCCTTCCTCCCCTGTACACTGCCCTCATTCGGCTGGCTCGAAGGGATAGGCTCCCCCGGCTTGCACTTCACCCAGTAGTGTGGACCTGCCAAAATAACAGCAGCATCAGCAGTGTTAACCATACTGAAACTGCAAGAGCGGCGCACAGTTCGAATGAATCACACAAATCAGCACAGCAGGCACGCACAATTAAAATGGTGATAATCCAAATTAACCATGCAGATTTTTGAATCGTGACAGCTACAAAATGGAATGGCAGGGATCACCATACCTTTGGGTCGCAGGCTGGCCCTCTTGCACCGGGACACGAATCCTGGACGCCGCTTGGGGAACCTGGTCTCCATGAGCCCTCTGAAGAGGCTGGCGCCCATTTCCGGCGCCTGTGCGACAGCAGTGGCGGTGGCCACGGCGGCGGAGAACGGCTGGAACCCGATCGGATCCAGGAGCCGGAGAGGACGGGCAGGGAGCGCAGGAGGACCTGGGGCGCGCCGGGAAAGAGGTGCTTCCGGCAAGTAGAGCGGCGGGAGGGCTCGCCGGAGGGCTTGGAGGAGCGCCATCGAGGCCAGTTCTTTTGAGCTATCCTGTGAAAATAAGCTCCAGATAAGCTCATGTGAAAATAAGCTCCAGTAATAAGCCAGACAGTTCTTTTTAGTTTTTAGTGCCTGTTTTTTCAGCTTATCTGTAGTATAATCTTAATACCATTGTATGCTTGTAATGTAGTGTTGCATCACAATCCTAGTAACAAAGATAGCCACTAGGATGCTCTTTATCATTTATATACACATGATATGTTTCATCAGCACATTATCTAAGAAGAAAACTATTATCTTCAGCCCATTGTATGCCTGTACTGTAGTAACAAACATAGCTACCTCGGTTACTAGTTGATGAAAAAAAACAGGGAAACAGAGCCGGCTTGGAGATTGCTTCCATGGAAGCCATGGCAGCCGGAGCTCGCTGATCGAGCGGGGCTTCCTCAACGGTGGTACGAAACGTAACGGAGGGAGAGGGAGAAGGAGCAGGGGAGCTCACCTTGGACGGCGCGGAGAGGAAGCAGGGGAGCTCGGCTGCTCGGGGACGTCAGCAGTGGAGGGGGCGCGGGGGAGGGGGGGGGGGGGGGGGGGGTGCGTGCACACGGCGGGGGGCTGGCAGCGGGGACGGTGGCGGTGTGGAGGAGGGGGGCGGCGGCGGCGGTGCTTACGGCGAGGTGGCACAGGAGAGGGCGAGCCGGCGGCGGCGGCTCGATCTGGATGAGGAGAATCAGGGGAATGAATGGCGACTCCTGTTCGTATGGGCCAGCCCAATTCTGATTTTTTCCTTCTTTTTTTATTTTTCTTTTCACCTTTTACATATTTTGAATTCATGAACATTTAAAAAAATTATGAACATTCTCTTAAAGAGTGTACCTTTTTTAAAATTCACAAAAAAATTATAAATCATGATTTTTTTGAATCATGCATAGTTAAATGCACAAACAATTTTTCAGAATAGTGATCATCTTTTAAACTCGTGAACATTTCTCATAAATCGTGACCTTTTTCGAATTCGCAAACTTTTTTGAATCATTTTTTAATTCATGAATAGTTTTTAAAAATTCGTGAACATTCTCTTAAACCATGAACATTTTGTGAATTCCCGAACATTTTTTTGAAATCATGAACAATTGTTTTTCGAAATTTGCAACTTTTCTGAATTTTAGAACTTTTTGATATCCCGAATTATTGGATAAAAAACAAAAGGAAAAAAGGGGGCGTCCCAGCCAGCAAATGGGTCGGCCCAGAAGGGCGCGAAGGGGAGCGAGGGGGCTGCGCGTGCCTGGTTTCTGGCGTGCGGGCCAAAAACAGGAGGCCCTGGAATGAATCCTACGCAACACGCATGTTCACTCGGCCGACTCAAACCGACAAAAAGCGGGAAAAGCCGCGTCCGTTTGAGCAACTCTAACGCGCCGACGCGTTTTGCCTGTATGCTTCTATTTGGGTCGAAACGGACAGAAATCATGGCCCAACACGGTGGTGGCGCATTGGCCGAGACAAAACAATCTTTTTTCTTGCAGTCACAAATTTGCACAATAGACTAATAAAAACATTTTTCTTCATTGACCGAGGCAAAACAAATTATTACAACACAAGCCTAAATAATAATTTTGCAAGAGCCGGTAAAGCACATAACCTCTCCTACCTAAAAGGAACGTAAGTTTTTGCCGTATGCTCGTCCTTCATTCCTCGCCTACCTTCCCCTCATGTTCACCTGTTTTGATTTTTTTCATCCCATCTTTATTTTAGTGATTCTTCATGAAAACCGACTCAACTATCCCACCTTTAATTTACAAATAAGTTTTAATTTCCTTTGTTACGAAGATCCGGGCTCTTGTAACCCTACCCCGTCTGTGCAGCCTGAGAAAAAACAAAGGAGGGGGGGGAGACACTCTCCTGTTCCCAACCCTACCCGCCGCCATTGCCGAAGATCTGAAATGCTCTTTGAGTGTGACCTGAGCGTGGCTCAGATTGTTAGGTTTCTTGTGGTGAATCAGCCCGCCAAGATTCATATCCTAGGCTTGGCACTGGTGCATGCATTTTTCTCGATTTATGTCAGACTTTGTTCATTTAGTGGGACGAGATGTTCTCGTCGAGTCAACGTGCATGTGGTAACTTCGTCAATGTCAAGATATTGTGTCAGCTCAGTATCTCGAAGAAGCTCATAGGGATAGGGAGTGTGTGTGTGTGCACGCGCGTTCGTAGGGATTATTGTATGTACGTGTATGCGGACATCTCTAAATGATTTTTTACACAGTCAAATTAATATGGGCAGGTAAATCACGGGCTAACTTAGGACTCTGATAAGTGTCATACATCCGGTACGAACATACGGCAACTCCGAACATTTTTTTTGTGACAAGCTTAGTCACGTGAGGATATCAACACTGTGCTTTAGTTTATATTTTGATAGAAACTTGACGTGTATCACTGGAATTTGTCATCTTACGTGACTATTGTCATAAAAAAAAAGGTCAGGTATGTGTAACACCTATCAATATATTCATGCCAGGTTGCAACCCGCGAACAAATACGACCTAAAATCGGAATGGCATTGCGTTGCTCAACTTTATTAGAAAGGAAGAAAATCGACTTATAGCCTTGTACCGAAATATAAAAGGGCTAGCTTAATAACCTGGTAACACACGTGAAAGAACTAAGCCAGTCCATTTGTTGATATAGGTATAAAGATATACTACAACATGCGTATGCATGCCACACCTCATGCCAAGGTTGCATCTAGCTAAGCTAGCAACGGGTGGTTGTACGCGACCTGCAGCTACACGCGTTGGGCACAAACCGATGAAGGGACGCGCCACCGGCCGGCGAGCACGACCACTTCGTTCCGGGGCATCTGGCCACCGGCATCGTCGGCCCACACTTATCCCCGAGATGGTCTCGCCACGCATATGCACCCCCGCAGTCCGCTCGGACACCACTGACCACTGTGCGTGAGTACGCATGGTATGGGCTCCAAGCCTCCAACCTCCAAGCCGCGTGTGAAAGCGAGACCCGTACCCTAGAAAGGAACCGAATTGACCTGCATGCACAGCGACCGCGCACCGGCAGTCGGCCCGAGTGCAACCCGCAACCCACCGCCTTCCCCCTCTGCCCGCGCCCGCACCCGAGCCGCGCCGCGCGGTCACCACGCTTCACGCGCACACCACCGCCACCGTCCGTCCACGAGAATCCGGCGACGATCGAGCGGTTAGAGGGAGGCCGGCTTGCAGGGGGCGTACGAGTGAAGCTAGCCAGCTACCAACGAATTATAATCAAGTCTGAGATTCCAGGGGCCATTAGTGGAGGTAGTAATCATCAATTAGTGGCCTGATTTGACGCGTGAGACGGAGAGCTTACCGAACGCGCGCCCAACCGACGGATACTTTGGTACGGATCAGCAAAAGCTACTGTACTAGCTATAGCTCCATCATCATGCATTTTGCATTGCATGCATGGGTACACGCCGCTTTATCTGATTAGCTCGTCTGTTAGTTAATCTTGTTCCTCTCTTTTCTGGTAGGTCTGTGTCCTACTTTTTCGCCCAGCATTTTGGCCCCCGACTCCTCGCCTTCACCCGGAAAAGAATAAGCACCACTGAATCAGTGGCCACTTTGTCTGGTTGCTTCATTGGTCCATTTGTTAGTTAGTTTTGTACTACTACATGTTCCTCTCTTGTGTGGTACTACCTCTCTCTCAGTTTACAGGGCGTGTGCGTACCCCTAGGTCGTCAATTTAACCAACCTAATACAAGTCATATATTACAAAAAATATACCAACATAAACTTCGGAGTTTCTACTTTCAAAAGGTATAATTTTTGTGTTATATAGTTTATATTAGGGTGATAAAATTGACAACCTAGGTATACGCGCAGGACTTGTAAACTGAAACGGAGGTAGTACTGCGAATGTGTCAGAGACTTATTGTTTCGCTCAACATTTCGGCCGAACATCTGGCCTTCACTCGAAAAAGGATGAGCACTAGTGAATCAGTGGTAAGGACAGCACGGCGGCGCTGTGCAGGTACAGTCAAATTCTCATGGGTTTAGATGTCTCGCTTTCTTGCTTTTTTGAGCTAACGTGGTTCGGCTTAATCGATTATTTAACATTTCTTATTCAACATCACACTTTACCGGATAACTTTGAACAAATAAAACCATTTGATATTTCATCCATGAACTTGTCGACTAGTGTGGATTGGCCCCTCAACTTCGAAACCAAACAAGTGCACACTCAACGGTTATGGTATCGGACAAATGCAATTTGGATAAATAAAACAATATGTAATGTCAAATATGTGTTTTGGACAACATGCGGAAGAAGAACTTCAATGTTCATGTGCCACCTGTGACTGAAGAAAGAGCTGACATGTGGGCCAACCCGTAAGATAGGGAAAAAGTGTCGATCAAGGTTAAGCACCACAAAAAAAAAGGTTAAGCACCGTGCCATGTCATCAAAGAAATCACTTCCATTTCCAAGAGGGATCAAATTTCCGCGGTATCAAAAGTAGAGGGTACAAATTGTTCGTTTTAACGTTGATGAACCAAATCCTCACTAGTCGATAAGTTGCTGTGGGGCAAAAAAATTATTTATATCCTTGAAATTTGATCCATTTAAATACATTGGGTGGATAAATAAAATTATATTTACCCACAATAAATAATGCCAAATGTGTGTTTTGAAAAATGAAGGTTGCGTTGCGTGCATTATATGATGGCCGACATGCAGGTTCATCGTCCTTTTCGGAAAAAGAAAAGTGTTTTGGAGAACACAACATATCGACAAGTTTAAAAGAAAAGGAGTGACTAGCAACCAGCTACAATGATCCCTTCCAATAAAACAACCTAAGAACGATGAGGATTCAATTTGATAGTATTTCAGGGGAAAACATTGCATTTATGGGTACATGCCACTTCATCTGATTAGTCCATTTGTTAGTTAATCGTGTTCCTCTTTTGTGGTACATAGGTGTCCCAAGAAGTTATTTTTCCTGTCACAATCAACATTTTGGCCGAAAACCTGGCCCTCACTCAAAAAAAGGACGAGCACAAGTGAATCAGTGATAAGCTGAGCATTCAACACGTGTGGGTAAGGACAGCACCGCAGCACCGTGCACATACGGTCAATTCACATGGGTTCTGATATCCCGTTTTCTTTTTTTGAGTCAACCCATCAACGTTTCCTTTTCCACCCCATGTTTTACTGTTTGGTTAAACAAATGATAAAATGATTTGACATTTTCTCCGTAAAACCGTTGACCAATATAGATTTAGTCCCTCAACTTTAAAATCGGACAACCACGTCTACAATTTTTCATGTTCGACAAGTTTTTTCTCCGCTAAGCCGAAGCAGTATCCATGATGAGGAGTGGGTCGCAGGGATCGAGCCACAACGACAACGGGGTGAACTCGTCATCGCGACACTTGTACGTGGGCAGGTAACGGGCATGATGCGGTGCTACGGGTTACCGGCATGGTGTCAGCGCCCCTGACGATGAAGCCCCACAGGCAGACGCGGCCCAGCTTGGACAGGCGCGGCCTAGCCGCGCCCGCAAGCCCAACAGCAGATACCTCGGCCCTGAATGGGAGGCGGTCAAGCCTAGGACTACATCCACTACTTAAGCGCATCTCACTCGCAAGCGAGGGCATCCAGTGGATCACCGAACCCGGCGACGGCGGCTACCTTACCCTAGTTCATCTCGCAAGAACAATCCATTCGTTTGTAATTTGATCTGTACCAGCTAGTACTTTGGAGAGTTGTAATAGATCGATTCTACCACCCCCTTCTATATCCTGTACCTCACATCTGGTATCAGAGACCACCACCACCTCTTCCTTGCGTTCAATCTGGCGCAGTTCATCCACACCCGGAGCTTGCATCTGGCCAGGCAACAACTCGCCGCCATGGATCTGGCCATTAAGGCGTTTTTGGACAAGCTCGACGCCACCCTGGAGGCGAACATGGCGGCTAGCAAGGTGACCAACGCCAAGATCGATGATCTGCTCTCTTGGCGCCCCGATCTGGAGCGTCGGGTCGCGGATCTGAGCGACGCGGTGGCGGTCCTCCAACGTGGCCCGCACCACAGAAGGACGGCGACGACAACCACTCGGGCACCGATCCTCTGCAGCAGCCTGCGACGCTCGGAGCCATCCCTGACTCCGCAGCTGGCACGACGGATCTTCACCATGGGTCCGATGACCGTGGCGTTGCAAATCAACAACGGGAGCCACCAGCGGCGTCTTTCATGACCCCGCCGCCGCTCCCGAACAACGGTTAGCTCGCTCACAGTCCCCACTTTACTATTTCTTCGCCATTCACGCATGCTAGCCAACTGCTCACGGGGCTGGGTCAGGCGCACCCTTCCATCGTGTTCCCAGTGTTCGCTGGGACAACCCACGCCTCTGGAAGGTCTTGTGCGAGCAATACTTTGACATGTTTGGCATACACCAGTCATTTTGGATACCCATGGCCTTGCTCAGTTTCTCAGGGGCAGGGTCAGTGTGGTTGCAAACTATCTAGAAAAAATTATCACAGTTTGATTGGGAGTCCCAGCGTACACCATGGATGTGCTCTTCGCTCCATAGCGCCCGCCACTGCGAAACAGTGAAGGGTGGAGCAAAGTAAGTGGAAAGAGAAAGAAATCAAGGGCGACCAAGTTACTGCTGCTAACTAGACCCCCAAAAAAGGTTTTAGGGTTAGTAAAACAGAAAAAAGAGTTGCCGGGTGGGCCCAACAGGTAAGTGAGACAAAGAGTATGAGCCAGAAAAATCCGCTAGGATACGTCAGCATGAATAAGTGCCAGTCAAGGTTAAATAATGATAAAAGAAGGGTCTCCCTCGGTATCGAAAATTTTGACAGTATTTCAGGTGAAAACATCTCTTGCGTTTATGTTGGTATCGAAAATTGAATATCCAAGACATCGCCCCTCTCCTCTCGGCAACGCAGCAAACTACACCCGCAGAGCAGAGCACCATACCCACCCCTGCCCAGATCCGAAGGAAAGTTTCGCGCTCCACCCGACAGAACCGTTTGCGCGGTGGGGGCCGACGGCCATAGCGTAGCGTGCACACCGCACGGTGGCAGTATAAAGCTGCACCTGCACCTGCACCCAGACCGCACAGCACCAACACCGCCGCACAGCACTCCACTGGTGCGGTACAGAGGAGGCAAGCAGAGGAGCGCCGTGCGCACGAGCTGCCGGCATGGCGAGGCCGTCCCTCTCCCTCCACCTCTGCCTGGCCGTCCTGGCCATGGCCGCCGCCGCGTCCGAGGCCGGGTTCTACGACCAGTTCGACGTGGTCGGCTCCGGCAGCAACGTGCGCGTGAACGACGACGGCCTGGCCCAGCAGGTGGCGCTCACGCTCGACCAGGGCAACGGCGGCTCCGGCTTCAGCTCCAAGGACAAGTACCTCTACGGCGAGTTCAGCGTCCAGATGAAGCTCATCGGCGGCAACTCCGCCGGCACCGTCACCTCCTTCTACGTGAGCTCCATCTTTCCTTTTCTTTTCTTTTCTTTTCTTTTCAGAGGAGCAAGGGATCGAAGCTTCGACCATGGTCTGACTGTGGTTGACTCGCAAATAGCTGACGTCCGGGGAGGGCGACGGGCACGACGAGATCGACATCGAGTTCATGGGCAACCTCAGCGGCGACCCCTACGTGATGAACACCAACGTGTGGGCCAGCGGCGACGGCAAGAAGGAGCACCAGTTCTACCTCTGGTTCGACCCCACCGCCGACTTCCACACCTACAAGATCGTCTGGAACCCCAAGAACATCATGTACGCCTCCGCATCCATCTTGCATCCAAGGCCAAGTTCCATGTTCAGTCGCTCTATTGATCTAACGAATTACCTGCCACGGATCGATTGAACCAGATTCCAGGTGGACGACGTGCCGGTGAGGACGTTCAAGAAGTACGACGACCTGCCGTACCCGAGCAGCCAGCCGATGACGGTGCACGCCACGCTCTGGGACGGCAGCTACTGGGCCACCCGCCACGGCGACGTCAAGATCGACTGGACCCAGGCGCCCTTCGTCGTCAACTACCGCGGCTACTCCTCCAACGGCTGCGTCAGCAACGGCGGCTCCTCGGCCTGCCCCGCCGGCAGCGACGCGTGGATGAACACGGAGCTCGACGGCAAGGCCCTCGGCACCGTCGCCTGGGCCGAGAGCAAGTACATGTCCTACGACTACTGCACCGACGGCTGGCGCTTCCCCAACGGCTTCCCCGCCGAGTGCAACCGCAACTGATCCATGGATCCAGCGTCAATTCCTTCCTTCCATCCTTGTTCTTGTTCTTGTTTGTCCATTCGATTCGAGACGGACACACGTTACTGCCATTTGGCTCGTTTCCCATGTACATTTTTTAACCATGGATTTGAAGATTGTTACAGTGGAGTTACAGTTACTGTTACAGAGAGAATTAAGGTGGGTTCTTGTGATTTTCTCTGCCTGGAGAGAAAGAGTACGAGTGCACATGTGATCAATCGGTTATGTATGAAGTGAACGAACCATAATAAATTATAAATAATCATTGCATCTCTTTTTCTTTTCTTTTGAGACTGAAATTCTGTATATCTCTCTGAGATATTGTTTTGGATTCTGTTCTGTGAACATGTTCGTTTTCGGAGCTATCCGTCTGGCTAGATCCTTGTGAGTTTGAATTGTCACCGTGTGACGCAAGCAGACAAGTCACAGCTGCGTGCTTCGCTGTTCAGCTGGCTTCAGTCGCTCACATTGAACGGCCTGATTTACTTTGCTCTGCTATGTTCAAGATGGTGACTATGTATTTCACGTCAGTAAACTGGAGTGCATCTTGACCTGGCTGAAATTTGAATCAAAATACACTGCTGATGAAAGAGAGAAAAGGAGGGGCCCTGAGTTCCTGGCAAGAACAAGGAGGCATTCAAATTTAGAACTATAGTATCTATAAACATATGTTAATTAGAATACCCAAAGCTTATGAAAATCTAAAATCATTTTTCCTTTTGTTAATTATTATAAGGGGAAACTTGTAGGGCTAATTTCCGTTTTAGTATTGGTTCTCTACAAAGCACATCTAGATCTTATGATTTGAGTTGGCAAAGGAAAGAAATCGAAAGGCATCACTTGTGGTCTGAATACGGAGTATATCAATCCTCTCTTTTGCCCTATGGCATTTGTTGCAATGATTGGCCAGAGACACTCTTTTGTTAATTATTATTATAAGGCGAAATTTGTAGGACTAGCTACAGCTTTAGGATTGGTTCTCTACAAAATTCATGTAGAACTTATGATTTGAGTTGCCGGATGAAAAAAATTCATTCCTATTCCATCAATTTCATTGGCAAATCGACCTGCTCTCCCCCCCTCCCCACAAAAAAAATGTTGCTTTGTTTTTTTTAAACATCGCTTGTGGTCTGAATACCGCGTTCTCTACAAAGTACATCTAGATCTTATGATTTGAGTTGGCAGATGAAAGAAATCCAAAGGCATCACTTGTGGTCTGAATACCGCGGGGTATACCAATCCTCTTTTTTATCCTGCGCCATCTGTTGCAATGATTGGCCAGAGATACAAGGCATTTGGTGCTAAGCAAAAGTGCCAGTGACTTGAGCGAGTGGAAGACGGAATAATGCTTATCTTTGAGCTCAGCTTCCAGAATGGCTTATCAAGATGGCCCTGGAATGGTCCAGGAAAGATGTTCAAGGGGCCATTTGCTGCACTGGATGCTAGAAGAATGGCATAAAGCTTCTACCACTTGCCTAATTAATGTATTTTGTTTTTAAGCAAAGAGAATTTCATCAATCATCACGTTAAAGTGATGCACAATTTTCTAGTCCAAATCCGCCTCTGCATAACTAGATGTACACAATTAACATGTCCAAAGAAAAACTATTTCGATGTAATTTGAGAAAGAAAGAAAAAAAGCTAGGGTGCTAGAGGACCGCTGATTAAATTGTCATCATTTGCTAGTTTTCTTTTAAAAGGAGGTTGAAACTCCGCCTCTACATCAATAGACGCACGCAACCATCTTTATTTAATTATTCAACAAAGGTCTGACAAGAACATACAACAAATAACTTGAAGTCCACACTCACAACTACAAACTCGATATGGGGAATGCCATTGATCTCCACCATCTCGAACCGGGATCACCGTTGATCCGCCCGCATGATGTATCAGGATATACACCCGATACAGCAAACCCAAAGCGTACTCCGAATGCACACGCTTCATAAGACTTTACCATCATTGAACCGCTGACCCATCCAAAGGAAAGAGATCCACATCATCCTTGCCAGACCGGTCAGCCGTTGACGCTGCCATGGCCCCAAACAACACCGTTGCCATAGTTTAAATCACATAGTTTATTATGACCAAACAAAAATATCATAGTCTACAAACAAAATGAAATTTAAATTGTAGAAATACATTGAAAATAAAAGGAGTCGATACAACTATATTGGTTGCCAAGGTGAGTCTACATATGTTCAACCAAATTGGGTGAATTGTTCAAACGTTGCCGCAACCACAAATTACTCATCATCGATGAACACATGAAGTTGTTGAAAAAGAACTCATCCCCACTATCCATGGTACATTGCGGGCAAAATGTCGAACACCTTGCAGTCATGGTGGAGAAGCCGGACGATGAAGAGCCACGCGCCTCTTCCCCGCATAGGCAGCAGACATGTCGAAGTGGAGACTGCCGTGGAGTGAGGCCCGCGGGCTTGGAGCTAGGCAGGTGGCAACGGAGTCAATGTGGTGGACTGGTCGTAAAAGGTACTACGACAACGACAAAAAGAGACCACAAACACCAACAAGAGCAGGCATCCGATGCGGCCTCGAGGTGGAGGAAGTGTGTGGAAGCGAGCGGTAGCCTGGGCAGCGTCTATGCGGCCTGAAATGGGAGGCGGGGGCGTGGATGGAGGTGTTGGGTGTGGAGGGCATGGGGAGAATAGATGGATGTGCCACCGATGGGCGGGCGTCACAGTGTCCACGCGCTCCCATGCAAACCCGGCCCAAACTTAAATAGAAAATTGGTGGCAGGCGGACAAAAAACGGACGGCTGAACGTTTGAGAAAAATGTTTTTATCAGTCTGTTTTGCAAATTTGTCACTGCAAGAAAATAGACTTTACAATTTTTTTCACACAAATCTAAAAATAAAACCACCATGACACCATCTTGTAGTAATTTATTTATCTAGAACATAAGAATATAATATTTGTTCCCACCGACACATTTGGACACCTACCTTGTCATGATCCTGCTTACCAACTATCTGCACATTGAGTCTTAGCTGTATCAAGAAAGGTGTTTCTAGTTTTCGGCGTTGCCGCGTTGGTTGGTCGTAGTTGCCGGTGAAAAGGTGCAATTGAGGTGTAAAAGTGAAACCTACGCACCAGCCAACTTTGTCATCTCCCTGGAAATTTATTTCCTTCAATGAAAAGTGCAATTTATCTATACTATCTATATAGTGTACGAGTTTTGAAAATTTGAACCCTAAGCCTAAGAAGCAATTTCAGCCGTTGATGAATGTAAATCCAATGGCCTAGAGCGAAGGGATTCGCATCAACAGCGTTGGCTATGTGGTCGTACTTTACTCTAGAGAAATCTAGGCCCACCTGAATTATTCATTTTATAGGGCGAGATGCTGGCACAGGACAAGGCCTCAACTCACGTAGCCAAAGAGAGGGAGCAGGATTGTGTAGCTGCAGCAAGTTACTACTGGCTACCTGTCGCCAAGGCATGCTTCCGAACTTTCACGTGAGGACCCAGCTACATGTTGTGAACTGGTGACGTTGTGAATTCCAGTACATGATAGAAGTATCTCGATACAGTATACATACCGAGGCTGGCAACCTACAGTAGTACAGTATACTGCTGTACTTTTTTAGCGAGTTATTAGTAGTACAGTATACTACTACATATCAGTTTACCCTTTGAATGCATCCACGGAAGCATTTCTCCCTTTTACTCCATAGGAAAGAGTATATGTCAACACTGATGACAATAGAGAGAAATGTCTAAACAATCCATATAAAATTTTGTCTTGAAAGTTTATTTACTTTCTTAAAATAATGTCATAAGTTGAACAGAGTGATCTCGAGTGCACAAGACTAAAGTATCGATTATGAAACCAGTAAAAAAATGAGATTATGACAGAAAAAGAAATATATATTTTTGAAGAAAGACCGACTTAATGGTGGTAAAAGGAGTAAAATGGAAAGCTGAAAAGTAATTACGTAAAACTTATTTCCCCTATATTTCAAGTTTGACTATGTGAAACTACATTTCATGACACACGTCAATAATATTTCTTTTTGAAAGCAAAACGAAGGTATTGCTGAACCATTCCTCATAAAGAACGTTGTTGCACTATTGTGTGTTGATGTGAATGGGCGGGTCTAGACTTCAGTCAGCTGAAAAAAATTGGGGTCAGTCGATTCTGCAAACTGTTGAATGTGAAATCAACGGCCCACGGTCTTTCTTCAACCTCTCGGCGCATCTCCTTCCTTGAGCCGTCAGCCACTATCAGCCTAACCGCCGACCCTCGCCACCCGCGGCCGGCGGTGCTCCCGTGCCGCCTCGCCGCCCCGCCCTCCCCTGAATGACCCTTACCGCCGCCCCCGGCCATCCCTCTAGCCCCCCCCCCCCCCCCCCCCCCCCCCCGCGCGCCGAGTTTTTTCTCCGGGAAAGCCCCACACCACCGCCTCACCCTGAACACTAAGATAGATACTGGGGTGATGACAGCGACCCCTTCTCTTTCCTTCGTTCAAAAATCGACTGACGCCGAACTTAAGAATCAGCTAACTGATGTGTAGCTAAACTGGGTACGAATTATATAAAAGTTGCCAGGAGTTCCCACTAGAAAACAGAAATCTTCTTTTGAATTACATGATAAATTTAACGATAACATAGGTGCTTAAAGTTTTATTTTAATGGTTTACACATAATGATCTAACGTGCAAAGCACGTACAAATTACTAGTATATATAAATGTGCACTCTAAAACACACTTGGAGGGAGTACGTAAGGAAATAATGTAAACTAATCCATCACTCTGTAGAGCTACACCGAGGGACTCGTGATAATAACATAGGACGCCTCTGGAGGGCAAACATGTGCCCGCTAGTGCCCCCTGACAGCCTCCCATATTTGGTATGTTTTGGTCCCCCCTCAGTCCAAATTTGGAGAGGAAAGGGTTGACCGTCTCCCACGTCCCTCCGTCCACCCAGCTTCTCTCCCTCCCTTCACGTGCTTCACCAAAACATTGCCCCTCACTCCTTTCTTCTTCGGTCCCTAGCTGTCCCCACACCCTTCTTCTTCTCCCTCTTCTTTCTTCTTCCACCCCATCAGAAGGACCTGCAATGGTTGCGCCATTAGAGGTTGAAAACTGAAAAAATTAATCTACAAATCTATAGCCAAAAAAGAGATCAAGAGAGAAAAGTGTGATTTTTTTCTCACCTTTGTTCGTCATGGTTGTAATCTCCTGCAATGTTTCGTACCGCGCTCTGTTGCAATAAAAACATAGGGAAAGGGAGGAAAGGTGAGCAGCTATAGTGCTTTTTGTAGGCAGGAATAATCTAATTCTGCTAACTATTGGTTTTGTTGTACATCCAGAGAAACCCCTCTTGTTTTCCATAGATTTTCTTTTGAACCAGAAGTGTTAGAATAGAAAAGCAACAACTTGTACGCTTTGTTTACGCAAAAACAGTGTTACCAGCGAGCAACTCATGTGTTCTCCAGGGTGCTAGAGGCTTAATGTGCAAAAAAAGATGCAAGTAACTAATTGAGACCTTTTAAGCAAAAAAAAGAGGCTTGAAGTAATCAAATCATGTGTCCCCTAGAAAAACTCTAGGATGGTTGTGAGGCCGTTTAAGCAAATTCATTGCTACTATTAAGCAAAAATCTATAGATTTATTGTCATGTACTAACCTGACCACTCTTGTTTTTCCCTTAGATTTGTTTTGGAACAAGTGTGTTAGAAATTAAAAAGCAGCAACTTATAGGGGTTATTTAGGCAAAAAGTGTTTCAGTGAGCAACTTGCGGTGTGCTCATGGGTGCTAGAAAGCATTATGTGCAGAAATAGAAAGATTGTGAGCAAGAGTTGTCAGGTAGTGCAGAAATAAAAACTTGAATACTTTTAAGCAAGAAATTGGGTTGAAGTGAGCAACAAATGTACCCCCCCCCCAAAAAAAAACTATAGACAAGTAGTGAGGTTGTTAGCAAATCTATTGATACCATTAAGCAAAACATATGTAGATTTTGTTGACATGTACTGACCTGCTGGGCTCTAAAAAAAGAAAAGTGTAGATGAAAGTAATTGGTTTGTTCAAGCAAAAATCAGTGCTATGATTTTAAAATCAAAAAATTGGTTAAATTATTTGTCATGTGATGACATGTCGGGCTCTAAAAAAGAAATTTGTAGGCGAAAGTAGTTGGTTTGTTTAAACAAAAAAAAACAGTGCTATCCATTAAACAAATTTTTTGTTGTTTGTTGTCACTGTTGGAACTAACTATAGTCAAGCACTAAAATTCCCTTACGCAAGTTTTAGTGAATTTGTTTTGAAAAGCACTAGATTATCTAGATAGTAAAACAACCAAGTCTTAGAGTAGGGGTGAGAAATTACCCAGAGAGTAGCTAATGGTAGCTAGTAGAGGTTTCCTTGGGCATTACTTTGATAGCTTGAAAAGGTTTATTTTTTATGGGTCCTGCAAAAAATACAAAACGAAAATGAAAACACATAACTTCTTAGATATATGTATGGTGTGTCCTTTTTGGATGTTTTTGTGTACTCTCATGCGAGAGAAAGAAAAAGTACAAAAATGAGAAATCACTAGTAGATATATGGATTTTGTGGTTAGTAATGTGTCAAAAAAGCAAAAGGATATGGTTTAACTAAAAGGAACTTATATATGGGATGCGGAAGCAACTTGTCGGGTGTCTATTAGGCAAGTTACTGCATGGTATAAGCAAATTTGGTCATTTTTAAAACGAATGTGTTATATGGCTGACTACTCATGTTGATGGGTATCTGTGAGCCAACATATTGCAACTTTGTAAACAGACATTGTGTCAATTTTTGTGGTTCAGACGAAGAAATTAAAAAGATAAAGTTCTGGAAAAATAACTTGTATATAGATGACAAGGAGCAACTTGAAGGGTATCTTTTAGGCAACTTACTGCCGCTATGTAAGCAAGTTATGTCAGCTGTGTGACGTGGGGAGAAATAAAAACTAAGGAACCTTGTATATGGATCTAAAACAACTTGGTTGGAATCCTTTAGGCAACTTACTGCCACTGTGTAAGCAAGTTGTGACATTTTATGACGTGGGAAAATAGAAAAGAAAGAAAGCAACTGCTACCATTTGCTTTAGGCAACATCAGTACAACAAACAAGCAAGTCCTCTGCACAAAAAAAGCATACCGACTCTTTTCCTACCTAGGTGGATGTGTGACATACAACTCCCTGGATGGATGTGTGCAACAAACTATTATATTTTCGAACAACTTCATGTCAATCAACAAAACGAGGTCATGTTTATGAAGGCCAAAAAAAGTGGGGACAATCGTCAAGGCAAGTGCAATCTGAATCCCTATGTAGACCCACACTTGTGTTAACCAAGTAAAATGCAAAATGCTGAGATGTAGGCAACATGGTGGTGTATTGAAACAACATGGTGGTGGCCGGGGAGCAAGATTTCACCAGGTAAAACCTATTTGCATGTGAAAGCTTCTTGTGTAAGTTTCATGAAAAATGCCATACAAAGTTTTTAGTCAAAGTACTGCCGAGATGTAGACAAAATGCATATAAGTTTCAGGAAAAAAGAACTACTGGCAAGAAAGGCAAGATTAAACAAATTTGATATATTTTGTGGTTGTGCAAAGCTTTATCGGGGAGTGGCTGGCGAAGCTTCTAAGTGTGCATAAAAATCTTGAGCCTTTGACTTGACATCCTTTTCAGTTTTGACTTGATATAGGATATTTTTTGTGGGTTGTACCATGCATGTTGATATGAAAAAATGTTGTGTGGCTTGCTTGTGCTAATGGTGTGAGTTGCCTGAAAAATGTGTGTGGTGTTGCCTGATCAATTATGAATATCTATCCTATATCTGGTGTCGAACTTGATTATTCAGTTACTGTTGGTTGACTGCCTTCTATGTGTGGCTTCACTGGCAACAAGTTTATGCATGATTGTTTTATCTAATTGTGTGAGTTGCGAGACTTCATCAACTCTCGGGAGTGGATGGGCAACTCGCGCCAGCATCTCTAGCAACTATCTATCGTGTGTTGGGCGAGTTTTTGTGCGGAAAAAAAAGCACAAGCTCTCGGGAGTGAATCCCTGGGCCAGTGGCGCCAGCATCTCTAGCAACTACCTATCAACTTGCGCCAGCATATCTGGCAACTACCTATCCACCTCTATCAAGGTACAGACCAAATCTTCGGATAGATTGCGTAAACCGGGCCAACCAATGAATAACAATGGGTGTGGATGTCGAATCTTTGAGTTGACCCCTTCTCGTTTTATTGATCATTTATGGCTACTGTACTGTTGGTACATGCAATAAATTAATCACATGTAGGCAACTATTACCAAGTGATTAGGCAAATACTATTTCTATGTAGGTTAGTTAACCTCGTAATATAGCAACTTCCGTGAATACTAAAGCATTTTGTTGCATGTACGATATGTACCTCTAGTAAAAACATTAAACTTAGATTAATTGATGGTGCAAGCAACTTTCAATTAAATTTGGGCAAATTAGAAGGGGTAATGTGGAAAACATTTTAGGGTTCCAACACACCTTTTTTCACCAAAAAATCAACACTCCCATATCTCAACAGATCACCATCTAATCCAATATGTGGCTAGAAAATAGGGTACATAGAGTTTATCACAAAAATGG
Source organism: Triticum urartu (assembly GCF_056163025.1). NCBI lineage: Eukaryota > Viridiplantae > Streptophyta > Magnoliopsida > Poales > Poaceae > Triticum > Triticum urartu. The sequence goes on from NC_141873.1 coordinate 556,756,562, forward strand.
TGAACCTTTTAGTATTACCAAGTACCAACGCAACTTATGTGCTAGTACTATTACTTTCACACGAAAACAACACTTCAAATATAGACGTATGGACTACATACGGATAAATATAGACGTATTTTAGAGTGTAGATTCACCCATTTTGCTTCGTATGTAGTCCATATTGGAATCTCTAAAAAACTTATATTTAGGAACGGAGGGAGTACATTAGAGAAACCCCTTGATGTTTTTCTTAGGTTGTTTTTGTACCGCAAGTGTGTTGAAAAACAGAAAAGAGCAGCAACTTCTAAGGTTTGTTTAAGCAAAATCAGTGTTGCCAGTAAGCAACTCATGTGTGCTCATGCGTGCTAGGATTTGATGTGAAGCAACTCCTGTGTGCTCATGCATGCTAGGATTTGATGTGAAAAGGAGAAAAGTGTGAGCAACTATTTGGGGCACTTTTAAGAGAAAAATGAAATGGGTGGGAAAAAGCAAAATCACAAAAGCCCGTCGTTTTTAGTTTGCTTTTGTACAAAAATGGTTCTGCCTGGAAAAAGGGCAGCAACTTCTACGGGTTTGTTCAAGTAAATCAAGTGCTACCATTAAGCAATTTGTGACATGTTGTCATTAACTGACCTACTGGCCTCTTTATATTTAGTTTTACTGTAATCACTGGAAAAAAATAGTTGTAGGCAAGTACTGATGTTTTTCTAGGCAAGTCCAAATGCAAAAAGGGTAATCAAGAAACACTTGATCCCCCTAGACAGTATGGAACTAAGCTCCGGAGCAGGATGGCATGTGTCAGGTAAATCACACATTCAGAAACATGCAAAAGTCATAGAGTTTGCCTAAAACACAACAGGCAAGTCACATACTTAACACTAGCAAGTCACATTCAAATGTCAAGCAAGTCCTACTGAAAATGTCAAACAAACCATGTGGGTGTTTTGAAAATGGGAAAATAAAAAGAGCTTAATTCCAGCTAGTGTTGAGTATGTGACTTGCTAGTCTGGGGTATGTTACTTGCCATTTGAATGTGACTTGCTTGTTCTACATGTGTGATTTGCCTGACACGCAACCCCTCCCCCTCCCCCTAGGTCTGTGCCTAACATTTGTATGTGACCCATCATTTGTGTTCAACTTGCTTGTTCTGTGTCAAGTGCATGGTTCTAACCCCTAGATTTTAGTCCAAGTGATTACATGTGTGTTGTGTTTGTGAACTTCGATATATGTGTGTGAGGTGCCGGAAAAAACCATGTGGATGTTTAAACAAAGGGGGGGAGCTTACCCGCAACTTGTTGTATTCCTCATCAGTTTGTTGCTCTTTAATGGAAGGAGATGAATTATGGTCATGAGCAGCGGCAGGTTGTTCTTCCCAAATTGCGCTTTTGCTCGTCCCAGCCATTTTTCCCACCAAAAAAAACATCACCATAAATGCATATTCAGCTGGCTTGTATGAAAATTCGAGAACACTAACTAGAAGGAACTAGCAAGTCCTGAACCATATGATGAAAATGTGAAGGAAAAATAACACACGAGCAAAGTTCATGTGTTAACCGAGGCAACTACCGACAGAGTATTGGCCAAATCTTGGTAAAACTCAAAGCCATGCAAGTAACAAAACCATTAAATGCAAATTATGAACCAAGTCAGGTAACTAAGTAACAAACATTAGGCAACTTGAAAAGCAGAAACAAGCAACTACTAATCAATTATTATGCAAGTTTTGTTAAAAAGAGGGGAACCACACTAGTGCCAAGCTCAAAAAGCCGCAGATTTGGCAACCCACGCCCGCATATCTGGTAACTAGTAGCCTCTACCACTAGTAGAAAACAGGGCTATGGTCCAGGCCGGCTCAGCCCATTAGTCCCGGTTCAGTCTAGAACCGGGACCAATGTGGGCATTGGTCCCGGTTGGTGAGCCCAGAGGGCCGGCCGGGCCACGTGGGCCATTGGTCCCGGTTCGTCTGGACCTTTTGGTCCCGGTTGGTGGGACGAACCGGGACCAATGGGCCTCGCTCCTGGCCCACCACCATTGGTCCCGGTTGGTGGCTTGAACCGGGACCAAAGGCTTCCCTTTAGTCCCGGTTCATGTCATCAACCGGGACCAATGAGGTGCCTATATATACCCCCTCACGCAAGAGCAGAGCTCAGTGCTCTGTTTTTTCTGGCCGAGGGGGAGAGGGCTTTGTGGTGCTCTAGCTCACCTCCTATGCACATGAGGTGTTCGATGGAATGCCCGAGCCACACTACTTAAGCTTTCTCCTCTCGAAGCTCGACCTCCAAGCTCCATTTTCCTCGAGATTTGTCTAGATTTAGCGGTCCGTCACGCCCCGTCCCCGTCTTCACCGCCGTCGATCACCCGCGCCGATCTCATCACCGACACCACCGTGGTGAGCCTCTTGTTCTTATCTTCTTTCTGAAAGGAAAAATATTCTTACTTGTATTTTTAGATAGATACTTGTATCATTTTCTTACATTTATTATTGCATCTTATATAGTGCGATGGTTTTGGTATCCGCCCCCGTCGGCCCTCGTCCTGTCTATGATTCGGATTTGGTATGTATATTATCTTTATAACTATTGGTTCATTTATTGTTTATGAAAATTATGCCGACCAACGTGACATAGATTTTATTTATCTAGGATGTATGTGAATCGGAAATGCCAACCGACCCTATTGTCGAGAGGTTAAATTTAGTTGAAGAAGAAAACAATTTGTTGAAGGAAAAAATAAAAAAATTGAGGAGGAGAAGATGATATTGGAGTTGCATGTTGCGGATGTCGTCGATGATCACAAGATCAAGATGGATGCAATGCGCTTGAAGATTAGAAATATTAGAAAATATGCCATTCATACCGAGGCTTGGTATCATTATGTCGTTGGATCAATTGTTACCTTGGTTGCGATTATGATCGCATTTGTTTTCGCATTGAAATGTTTTACATAGTTTCAATGTATGGTTTAATTAATTAGATGCTCTGGAGAGCTATATGTTGTTAGATGAGAACTATGTATGCACTTTGGTTTTAATGTGATGATGAACTTCTATTAATTTGGACACTTAATTATATATAATGCACGCAGATGAACTGGCAATGGATGTACGGTGACAGACACACCCGCGAGTACATTAAGGGCGTGCATGAGTTTCTCGATGCGGCTGAGGCAAACAAGCAGAATGGTTTTATGTGTTGTCCATGCACTGAATGTGGGAATACGAGGTCTTACTCTAACCGGAAAATCCTTCACTCCCACCTGCTTTACAAGGGTTTCATGCCACACTATAATGTTTGGACGAGGCACGGAGAAATAGGGGTTATGATGGAAGACGACGAAGAAGAAGAGTACGATGACAACTATGTGCCCCCTGAATACGGTGATGCTGCAACGGGGGGAGCTGGTGAAGATCAAGAGGAACCAGACGATGTGCCCAATGATGCTGCCACGGGTGAAGCTACTGAAGATCAAGAGGAACCAGACGATGTGCCCGATGATGATGATCTCCGCCGGGTCATTGTCGATGCAAGGACGCAATGCATTAGTCAAAAGGAGAAGCTGAAGTTCGATCGCATGTTAGAGGATCACAAAAAAGGGTTATACCCCAATTGCGAAGATGGCAACACAAAGCTCGGTACCGTACTGGAATTGCTGCAGTGGAAGGCAGAGAATGCTGTGGCTGACAAAGGATTTGAGAAGCTACTGAAAATATTGAAGAAGAAGCTTCCAAAGGATAACGAATTGCCCGACAGTACATACGCAGCAAAGAAGGTCGTATGCCCTCTAGGATTGGAGGTGGAGAAGATACATGCATGCCCTAATGACTGCATCCTCTACCGCGGTGCATACAAGGATCTGAACGCATGCCCGGTATGCGGTGCGTTGCGGTATAAGATCAGACGAGATGACCCTCGTGATGTTGACGGCGATCCCCTCAGGAAGAGGGTTCCTGCGAAGGTGATGTGGTATGCTCCTATAATACCATGGTTGAAACGTCTGTTCAGAAACGAAGAGCATGCCAAGTTGATGCGATGGCACAGTGAGAACCGAAAGAAAGATGGGAAGTTGAGAGCACCCGCTGACGGGTCGCAGTGGAGAAAAATCGAGAGAAAGTACTGGAATGAGTTTGCAAAGGATCCAAGGAATGTATGGTTTGCTTTAAGCGCGGATGGCATTAATCCTTTCGGGGAGCAGAGCAGCAATCACAGCACCTGGCCCGTGACTCTATGTATGTATAACCTTCCTCCTTGGATGTGCATGAAGCGGAAGTTCATTATGATGCCAATTCTCATCCAAGGCCCTAAGCAACCTGGCAACGAAATTGATGTGTACCTAAGGCCATTAGTTGAAGAACTTTTACAGCTGTGGAATGGAAACGGTGTACGTACGTGGGATGAGAACAGACAGGAGGAATTTAACCTTAAGGCGTTGCTGTTCGTGACCATCAACGATTGGCCCGCTCTCAGTAACCTTTCAGGACAGACAAACAAAGGATACCACGCATGCACGCACTGTTTAGATGACACTGAAAGTATATACCTGGACAAATGCAGGAAGAATGTGTACCTGGGCCATCGTCGATTTCTTCCGACCAACCATCAATGTCGAAAGAAAGGCAAGCATTTCAAAGGCGAGGCAGATCACCGGAAGAAGCCCGCCATGCGCACCGGTGATCACGTGCTTGCTATGGTCAATGATTTACACTACGTAATCTTTGGAAAGGGTCCCGGTGGACTAGCTGTTCCGAATGACGCTGAGGGACACGCACCCATGTGGAAGAAGAAATCTATATTTTGGGACCTACCCTACTGGAAAGACCTAGAGATCCGCTCCTCAATCGACGTGATGCACGTGACGAAGAACCTTTGCGTGAACCTGCTAGGCTTCTTGGGCGTGTATGGGAAGACAAAAGATACACCTGAGGCACGAGAGGACCTGCAACGTTTGCACGAAAAAGACGGCATGCCTCCGAAGCAGTATAAAGGTCCTGCCAGCTACGCTCTTACGAAAGAAGAGAAAGAAATCTTCTTTGAATGCCTGCTCAGTATGAAGGTCACGACTGGCTTCCGTCGAATATAAAGGGAATAATAAATATGCCAGAGAAAAAGTTTCAGAACCTGAAGTCTCATGACTGCCACGTGATTATGACACAACTGCTTCCGGTTGCATTGAGGGGGCTTCTACTGGAAAACGTTCGATTAGCCATTGTGAAGCTATGTGCATTCCTCAATGCAATCTCTCAGAAGGTGATCGATCCAGAAATCGTACCAAGGCTAAGGAGTGATGTGGCGCAATGTCTTGTCAGTTTCGAGCTGGTGTTCCCACCATCCTTCTTCAATATCATGACGCACGTCCTAGTTCATCTAGTCGACGAGATTGTCATCCTGGGGCCCGTATTTCTACACAATATGTTCCCCTTTGAGAGGTTCATGGGAGTCCTAAAGAAATATGTCCGTAACCGCGCTAGGCCAGAAGGAAGCATCTCCATGGGCCATCAAACAGAGGATGTTATCGGGTTTTGTGTTGACTTCATTCCTGGCCTTAACAAGATAGGTCTCCCTAAATCGCGGTATGAGGGGAGACTGACTGGAAAAGGCACTCTGGGAAGAGACTCAATAATATGCAGGGACGGATATTCTTGGTCTCAAGCACACTACACAGTTTTACAGAACTCTACCTTGGTGACCCCGTATGTCGATGAACACAAGAACAGTCTGCGCTCCAAACACCCGGAGCAGTGCGACGACTGGATTACATGTGAACACATCAGGACTTTCAGCATTTGGTTGGAAACACGTCTCAGAGGTGACAACACTGTTTGTGATGAGTTGTACTTGTAGTCCAGGGGACCATCTTTGACTGCATTGACTTACAAAGGATACGAGATAAATGGGAATACATTTTACACGATCGCCCAAGATCAAAAGAGCACCAACCAAAACAGCGGTGTCCGCTTTGATGCAGCAACCGAGAGCGGAAAGGACACATATTATGGTTACATAGTGGACATATGGGAACTTGACTACGGACCTGATTTTAAGGTCCCTTTGTTTAAGTGCAAATGGGTCAATCTGTTAGGCGGCGGGGTACAGGTAGACCCATAGTACGGAATGACAACAGTGGATCTAAAAAATCTTGGGTACACTGACGAACCGTTCGTCCTAGCCAATGATGTGGCACAGGTTATCTATGTGAAGGACATGTCTACCAAACCGAGAAAAAGAAAAGATAAGGAAGCGAATACATCATACGATGAGCCAAAGCGCCACATAGTTCTTTCAGGAAAAAGGGACATCCTGGGAGTGGACGGCAAGACAGACATGTCTGAAGATTATGAAAAGTTTCATGAAATTCCTCCCTTCAATGTCAAGGCTGACCCAAGCATCCTGATAAACAATGAAGATTATCCATGGTTACGGCGCAATAAGCAAATGACACAAGCGAAGAAAAAGTGAAGACTTTCTCCCGCAATAAGCAAATGCTATGTGGGTGAAATTATGATACCATCCCAACTTTCAACTTTTTCAGAGTTCATTTGAAATGCTTTCATGTCTTATGGTTCGAAACTTTGATACTTCGAAAGTGATTGTCCATTTTGTACACGAAGTGCATCAAGTTTTTGTCGTAACCCTCTCTACTTTTTGGAACATGCTATGTGGGTGAAATGATGATACCATGCCAACTTTCAACCTTTTCAGAGTTCATTTTGAAATGCTTTCCAATTTCAGAGTCATTTAGCTCAAAGAATGAATTAATAGCAAACAGAATGAACTACAAAACTTTTATGAAAATAAAAACAATCAATTAAAATATTATGTTATGATCAACTAAAATAAAACTATAATATTCTTCAATAGCAAAAAGAATATAATTTGTGTGACCTAAAATCAAACTATAAGTATTTAATTGTAAGTATAAATAAAAAATAAATAGCAAAGAAGAAAAAAATTCTAATTTTATAGTAAAGTTATTCATAAACTAGTGATTCACACAAATTTTTTAAAATTCAAATTTAAACTATTTAAAATTTAAAACTAATGGCACTAATAGAAAGTTTATAATTTTTGTGAGCTAAAAGCAAAAAGAAATCACTAAAAAACTGTAAGTATTTAGTTTTAAGTAGAAATAAAAAATAAATAGAAATTTTTTTCTAATTTTATAGTAAAGTTATTCATAAACTAGTGATTCACACAAATTTTTAAAAATTCAAATTTAAACTATTTAAAATTTAAAACTAATGGCACTAACAGAAAGTTTATAATTTTTGTGACCTAAAAGCAAAAAGAAATCACTAAAAAATTGTAAGTATTTAGTTTTAAGTAGAAATAAAAAATAAATAGAAAAAAATTCTAATTTTATAGTAAAGTTATTCATAAACTAGTGATTCACACAAATTTTTAAAAATTCAAATTTAAACTATTTAAAATTTAAAACTAATGGCACTAACAGAAAGTTTATAATTTTTGTGACCTAAAAGCAAAAAGAAATCACTAAAAAACTGTAAGTATTTAGTTTTAAGTAGAAATAAAAAAAATAAAAAACCAAAAAAATATAGAAATAAAAAAGAAAAAACCAAAAAAAATGCCACCTACTGGTCCTCCACGGCCTGAATACGACTAGAAACCCTACATGGGCCAGGATTCAGGCCCGGAGAAGGCCCAATAGGCCCACAGGCAAAGCAGTGTCAAATTAGGCCCATAGGCCTGCAGTTCAGAGGAGTTCGAGAGGGAGGAGGCAACAGAGCTTATAAACTGGTGTCGGGCGCTGTCAACTAGCGATGTGGGACTAAACTTTTGGGCGCGGGGCAGCACAAGGGTATTGGTCCCGGTTGGTGGCTCCAACCGGGACTAAAGGTGGCATTGGTCCCGGTTGGTGGCACCAGCCGTGACCATTGCCCCCCTTTAGTCCCGGTTGGTGCCACCAACCGGGACCAATGGGCTTCGCTTCCCGCCCTTTGGGCTGCCGAAAAGAGGCCATTGGTCTCGGTTCGTGGCACCAACCGGGACTAATGCCCACCTTTAGTCCCGGTTGCTGCCACGAATCGAGACTAAAGCCTCTTCTATATAAGGCCACACTTTGGAATTTTTCATTCTCATCTTGCAGTTGCCGCCCCTGACGCCGCCAGGCTGCCCCGACGCCGCCCGCCCCCATCGTCGCCGTCGCCCGCGCCCATCGTCGCCGTCGCCTGCGACGCGCGCCGCCCCGGCCCGCCCTCGTCGCCGTCGCCCTCGTCCCTGCCCCGACGCGCACCGCCCCGTCCCGCCCTTGCCGTCGCCCGCGCCGGTCCCTTGCCTGACGCCCGCCGCCCCGGCCCGCCGTCGCCGTCGCCCGCGTCTCCTACCCCAAGCGCGCGCCCACTGCCCCGTCGCCATCCTCGCCGCCGACTCCGCGGTCCTCCTCTGGTCCGGCCGGCGCCCTAGCTAGCATTTTTTTCATATATATATGCTTTTATTCATATATATGCTTGTTTTATATATATATGTATATATATGTTCTCTGTGTATATATCTATGTTCATGTATATATGCAAAAGATAGTTTTTTAGAAAAATTAGGATTTTTTTCTGTTCATAGATTTTTTTTGGTGATATTAATTATTGTAAATATGAAAATGTTTGTATATTCATATGAACAAATGAATTAGAAGAGGGAGAAGAAGAGGGGGTCGAGAGGGGGTCTAGGGTCACCGAGAGGTCGAGGGTCGTCGAACATGAGAGGAGGAAGAGGATAAAAAAAGAAGAGGAATAAGAAAAGAAAAAAGAGGAGAATAAAGAATAGAGGAGATCTTCTCCTCTATTCTTTCTTCTCCTCTTTTTTTTCTTCTTCTTCCTCTTTTTTTTATCGGGAACGAGGGTCGTCGAGGGTCGCCGAGCGGTAGAGGAAGAAGAGGATAAAAAAGAAGAGGAAGAAAAAAAAGAGAGGGGTCGACGGTCGCCTAGGGGTCGAGGGTCGAGAGGGGGTCTAGGGTCGCCGAGAGGGGAGAGGAAGACGGGGAGAAATAAATAAGAAGAAGAAAAAAGAAGAAAAAGAAGAGGAGAAGAAGAAAGGAATAGAGGAGAAGAAGAGAAAAATAGAATATATATTCTATTTTCTCTTTTCTCCTCTATTCCTTTCTTCTTCTCCTATTTTTTTTCTTCTTCTTTTTCTTCGACTTCTTCTTCTTCTTCTTCTTCTTCTTCTTATTCTTATTAGCCAGAAGTAGAGAGAGGTTTCCTAGTGTCAAAGTATTGAAGAAATCCATGCCTTCATCATTAGCCGGAAGTAACCAGGGCATGTTGGTACGAAGTTCTGCAAAGTTGTTTTGGAATGGAGTCCCGGATAGAATAATCCGCTTTTTGGTATGAATTCAGTAAAGGCCTTCCAAATAGCGATATTCGGAAGGCTCTTTCTGAACTTTGTACCAAAAAACGAATTATCCTATCTGGGACTCCGTTCCAGAACAACTTTGAAGAGTTTCGTACCATCATGCACATGTTACTTTCGCCTAATGATGAAGACATGGTTTTGTTGAATCCTTTGACACTAGGCAACCTCCCGACCCCTCGGCGATCCTCTCGAACATGAGAGGAAGAAGAGGGTTGTCTAGGGGTCGAGGGTTCTTCTCCTCTTATTTTTCTTCTTCTTCCTCTTTTTTTATCGGGAACGAGGGTCGTCGAGGGACATAGATGTAGTGTCGTCGTTGTCGATATATACCCCCTCCCGATAGCTTACTATGATTAGGTAGCTAGTTCTACGTTTGGCACTAATATATCCATCTGTCATGTTTGAATAATGATTGCCATGTTGTAAATATTTGTAGAAACTATGGACACCGCCCTAGACGAAGTAACAAAAGAAGCGTTGTTGAGGGACATAATCACAGAAGGAAGTGATGCCATCTCGTTGTTTCTCAACGAAACCGATGGTCTGGAAGGAGAGGGTGAACAAGCTGGCTACGGTGACCTAATGCCGGTGCAAGAAGAAGAACATGAGGACGGCTCCGGTGACCCAATGCCGGTGCAAGAAGGAGACCGTGATGACGGCTCCGATGACCGAACCGAGTCCGGCCAGGTATATATATTAGTTAAGCCTATGCTGACTAGCTGATTGATGCATTCATTGTTTTGGTATGTACACATATTAATTAAGTCTTTGTTCTTTTTTCTAGCCCTCTGGATCGAGCACAACTACGGTAAAGAGACGAGGCCCGAAGAAAAAGTTGAGCTCGGATGAAAAGTTTGAGATCATAGCAATCGCGCCCGACGGCCAACCTATTGAACCCCTCCGGACAAAGAGCGCATTTGTTGCTCAGTGCGGGGTTCTGGTTAGGGACAAGATCCCGATAAGAATCCAGCAATGGTTTAAGCCGACTACAGAAGACCCTGAGGTCTCTTACGTCAATGATATGCAGAAAAATGATCTTTGGACTGAGCTGAAGTCAAATTTCACCCTACCGCCTGAGGATAATCCAGAGAACCCAGTTAAAGAGAAATTAATCAAGTCTTTTGCTCTGAAGAGGATGGCAGAACTATTCAGGAGGTGGAAGAAAGAGCTGAATAAGTTTGTCGAAAATAATGAGACACCAGAATTCAAGGGCAGATATGAGAATATTAGAGATCACTGGCCCGCATTTGTGGCCCACAAGACATCGGAAAAGAGTAAGAAGATGTCGGCGACAAACAAGCAAAATGCTGCGAAGAAGAAGCTTTCACCATCGCACGGGGTCAGGTGGCTACCTCGTAGCCCGGCCTAAGTGGTCCAAGACTGAGAATGATCTGGTTCATAAAGGGATCGAACCAGAGACAATTAACTGGCCAGACCGTTGACGGACTTGGTTCTTCGGGGCTGGCGGAACACTGGACCCTGTAACAGGGAAGTGCATTTGGACGAACGATCAAATGGACATACCAGTCAGTAAGCTTAAGCAGTATATCGAAGCAGCGCATGAAGGGACGTTCTTTCCAGACAGAGAGAACGACGAGCTCACAATGGCCCTCGGGAATCCTGAGCACCCTGGACGGACACGAGGCACGCCAGGCTCCATTCCATGGAAGGTTGGGTTTCCGGACGCAGGCGGTTACAAATCCCATGAGAGGAGGAAAAAAGTGCAGCAGACCCAAATGCAGGCGCTGAAAGCAAGGGTAGACGCGATAGAGGAATGAGAAGCAAATCGCAGCAAAGTACTGCCGAAGCTACCCCGCCATCTCAGCGCAGAAGCAGCGTGGCTTCCACCGAGCTGCTTCAGCCGGAGCATGCCTTGACGGCTCCTGCCAGCTATCCCGTGGATGCTATAACGGAGTCTCAAAATTGCCACCTTATGACGCAATGGATGAATTTGAAGGTCAAGGCGGCTGTTGGCTCTATTTTTCCTACTGAACCCGGCGCAACTTTTCACTGCCGGCCGATTCCAGAAGGATATGCTAGGGTGATGGTGGATGAGATAACGGAGGGTTTTGAGGACCTCCAGCTTGACCACCCTACCGGTGAAGGGGAGACTTGGCTGGGGTCTGCTCTGAAGACTCCATGCCTATGGCGGAAGGAGCTCATCAACCTTCCGAACTGGACGCCACCGCCTCCTCCTCCTCCTCCGGCGAGTCAGGGCACTCCGCCTCCACCGCCTCCTCCTCCGGCGAGTGACGATCAGGGCCCTCGGCCGGCTCCTTCTCCGGTGCGTGGCGGCACTCCGCCTCCTTCTCCGCCTGCGCCGACGCGCCCGAGCAGCCAGCCTCCTCCTTCTCCGCCTCGTCAGCAAGGGCGGAAGAGACCTGCCGCCGCTCCAGCTGCTCCGGCGCGTCGTAGTCCTTCTCCTCCGCCTCTTAAGTAAGTAAAGAAGACAACCGCTACGTCTGCTCGGTCGGCGTCTAGTAGTACAACCAGAGGCGGGAGGACATACAGATTCGGTCCTTCTCTGAAGACTCCAGAGAAGTTACCATACGAGAGGACCCAGGAGGAGAACGCCGAGATCGCGCGAGAAGAAGTGAAGAAATTCTTTGAAGGGGTGAAAGCAAAGAAACATCCACCTCCGGAGGAGAAGGTAGATCGGGTGAAAGTGAAGCGCACTCTGGCTGCCCTGACAAAACCACCGAAGTCTGATCCGCCGAAAGGAAACTATGACCGCATTATTGGAAAGGAATTTGCTGAAGCGGAGCGGTCGGGAAGTACTTTCAGTGATCAAAGGCTGAAAGAACGACGAGCTGGGAAACAAATTGCCTAGCTCGGGGAACAAGCGAAGCAATCGTGTCCCCCGCTCAAGGTGCCTAGCCACAACGTCGATAATGATCCGAGGATGGTGCCCGGTTATAGCAATCTTGCAGATTACCTGCCCGACGAAGTACATTATGAACCCATGGAGATGCAGATACAAAGATACGAGTACGGAAAGCCTCTCGTCAAAGATGAAAGATCTCTATCAACGATGATGCGAAGATTGCATGATTGGTACTTGAAAATCTGCAGAGACTCTGGGGGGAGGAGTACTTTGTATGTGAAAGTTAAAAAGGAGCATGACCTCATTGGAATTGATCTGTTGCCTGTTCCATTTGAGGAGTTCTATCAGTTTTTCAATCAATTGGCCCTCGATAAAACAACGGTCGCCTGCTACTGTCTGTAAGTAGTACTACTTCTGTCATTAAGTTTCTCTATATAGCTTATCTCTTTCATTGCATGTATTTATAATCATCCTCACTATATTATGCAGATTGAAGATCATCGAATTGAAGAAAAGACAAGTCGGTGATATTGGGTTCATTAACACATATCTCATAGATGCAACTGAGGTTAAACTTCATGCCGCAGCCACCGAGGCCAACTTGCTACGATCGTTCGTAATAAATCAAAACAAAGATATAATACTCTTTCCTTACAACTTCAGGTGAGTGTTACTGTCTTGTGCGTATTCGGTTTTCCTTATATATTAGTCAAGGTTATAGTAATGTAATTGATGAGTTATGCATGTGTGTGCAGTTACCACTATATTCTCCTAGAGATTAAGCTTGAGCAGGGAGTAGTAACCGTCTTGGACTCTAAACGAAAAGATCCCAAGGAGTATGCGGACATGACTGAAATCCTCAAGAAGTAAGTTAAATCGATCATTATCCACCATATCAGCAACTTTGTTCATTTCCTGATATCAAGTAATTGTTTTCTTTGTCCGGCAGGGTTTGGAGAAAATTCACCAAAACAGTTTCCGGACTGCCGAAAGAGCTGGAATTTAGACACCCGAAAGTAAGTACTATAGTAGCATGTTCCGCGCATCTCCTAGTGATTCAAGTGCTAGTTTCATCAATACCATTTAGCATTCTTGCTTATCAGTTTGATTGACCTCTATTTCTTGTAAAGTGGTTGTGGCAGGAAAAAGGAAATGATTTCTGTGGATACTACATCTGCGAGTCCATTCGCCACACGACCTGTGAGCGGGGCGGGTACTCTAACGAACAATATGAAGTACGTAAATAACAACATTCACAATTTTATTTTATTACCATCATTTGTGTTGAGTTTCATTCATTTATATATATATATGTATTGACCCCCTTCTTCAAATTAGATGTTTCGGAAGCGGGATGAACTCCTAGCACAAGCTCGCATGCGAGCAATTCAAGAGGAATTGGCGGCATTCTTTCTTGACCACGTGATCCCTGAAGACGGAGAATTCTATGTGGACCCTGAGTCCGTATGATTATATTTGTAAGAGATAATTATTGTATATATATGTAGCCGGTAGTGTCAGATAGATATACGAGAACTTGTTGTTCGACCAATCTCTCGGAGAAGGAGAGGTGGTCGATATCACTTCTCTCTGTATATATGCATATATGTTCATGACGATCTTCTGTTCCTTCGTTTGCTTACTAGCTAGCTAGCGTGTCTAGTCCTCTCTATATACGTATGTATAGTACGTAGCGTCGACCAAGCACGGACATAAGAGAGGACACTTCTCTCTATTAATTATAACTAGCTAACACAATATATGAAACACCTAAATTAACCCCCCAAAACCCCCAACCCCCCCTTTCAAAAAAAAAACAAAAACCCCAGCCACAGAAGTGCTGACGCGTGGATGCCTATTGGTCCCGGTTGGTGCCACCAACCGGGACCAAAGGGTCTCCTGACTGGGCTCTGCGCACTGCCCACGTGGAGGGCCTTTAGTCCCGGTTCTGGATTGAACCGGGACTAAAGGGGGGAGGTATTAGTACCGACACTTTAGTCCCGGTTCCGGAACCGGGACTAAAGGCCCTTACGAACCGGGACTATAGGCCTTTTTCTACCAGTGTACCTGGCAACTATCCACCCCGCAACCCTCTTAAACATCGCGAAGGTAATGCCGACTTCGAGGCAGAGCAATGGTTTGTCGTTTCCAAAAAAGTAGTTCAAACCTCATGGAGAAGAGAAGGGATTTACCTCATGGAGACGAATGAAGGTGGTGTCACTGTGCCATCTCCCGCTTCTAGTTTTGAGCCGTCTCAGGCAACTAACTAAAATCAAGTAGGAAAAACAAGTTAAACTGAACAAAATCATATGGAACAAAGCTAGCAAAAAAGGGCATATGTGAAACCTAGACTAAAAGAAAGGTATATGAATCTATGCTGGAAAAAGGAACACCACACCCTCCCCACATAAGGTGACATGCACGATCTTGATTCTTCAAGGAAAAGTATTTATGTGTACATATCTCTACTAGCAAGTTTTGGAACTATCTCAGGCAACTAACTAGCAAAAAAACAATAGACAAAAAAAGTTTTAGACGAGATATGTACATGTCAGGTAACTCATGATAGAGCCTTTGCAAAAACACTAAAGCAATCAGCTATGTGTAGTACAAAAAAGACAAGCCTTGAGAAGTCTGGGCAGAAAAAATACAAGTATATCTACATAACAAGTCGAGAAGGACCAGCAAACCATCTAATGGTCATAGCATCACATGCCAACAATTTAGATCTTTCAGTCTATTTTCTTTGTTTGAAAAAAGTAGACATCATATAAGATAACTATACAAGTTTCATTTCTCCACCCAGCAACTCAGCCCTAGAATGATTATGCAACTTGACAGCACGGTACTAGGCTTTAGTGGACGAAGAACATGACCACATGCATCATGCATGCATACTGTTTTAGCACCTCCCCTCCATGTCGAATTCTAGCACCTCCCCTGCTTCTGGAGGCCGATGTGCACCATCTTTCAGCCGGAACGGCCAATGGGTCTGCGTTCATTTATATTTTTCATTATTCCAAAAATATTTCAGTATGTAATACAAAAGTTGCAAGTAAACAATTGTTGCTGCCGTTGCTTCCAGAACAATCAACAAATACGCCTAGCCTGCCTCTGTTTTCAGTAATACAATTGTTGTACTCAATCAGGCAAAACATGATTTCAGTAAAAATTATACTAAGACAACAAAAATCAGAAGCATCAGCGGATAAAAAGTCAGGCACCTACATGACTACAACTCCAAGACATCAACTCGCCACTCCTATTTCGATGTGGCAATCCTCTTCTTCCTTCCAACTTTAATTTAGCTGGCCATTTCATCGAGCAGTTGGTGCACGCCTACCATGAGGAGAAGTAGGTAGGCTGGATCTTGCAGTTCTCGCGGCGGCGCATGCAGAGGGTGCACGCGGTCGAGGAGCTGCTGCACTACGAGGTTCGCGAACTATTAGGACCGAGGCGGAGTTGTGTTGTACGCCTAGCGGTACGGACGCTGACGCCGTGTGGGCTGCACTAGTTGGAAGCGAGGCTGAAGAAGGTGAGCCAGGAGCTGGACGGGAGCACTCGCCGGTGTCCGTGGGTCGCTCGTGGAGAGAGCACTGGTGCGGCGGACGACGTTGGTCTCTCCATGGAAATACAGCTCAGCCTGGAGGTGTTGTACTTGTACACCCGCTGCAGATCTGCAGATGCACAATGGCAGACAAATCAATCATGGTGAACCGAAGACATCAACTCGCCACTTCTATTTCAAACCCCGCAGAGCCACATCCCATTACCCCAAAAATGTCAGAAAATGCTCGTCCCTTGCAACCAAAAATCCGGCCGCCGGCGCGCGTGGTGTATCACACAACAAAAATCGACCCCCCCTGCCCCTCCCCCGTGAAATCGACAGTATCCTATCACAGAACCTCCCCCGGAGCATCCAGTAGAGAAGCGCATGAAAAGACGAGGTAGACGATGCTCACCACTGATTTTGATCGGAGAACCCCCTTCCCGCTTGCCGAAATAAACTCATCGTCGTCGGCGACCGTCACCCTCCTCCGCCCTGCTTCGAAGGAGAGAGATGAGGAATAGAGGCTCTGCGGCCGCGCACGTGGGGTCCACCCTCGCGCCTCCCAAACTCCGGCGGTTCCGCCGCGGTGGCGACGGATTTGGGCGACGGTGGAACTGCACAGCACCGCTCACTCCGCCCTCTCATCCCAGACTATGTGCGGGTCAACGAGAGAGAGAGAAACATGGGGCTCTCCACCGCTGTATATCTGTTCGGCAGTTTTCACCCTCCAGCGTGATCAGATCCGACGGTGGTCGAGCGCGTGTGCTCTATAAGACAAACGAGCCCGCGAGCATTTTTTATATTTTAGGAATAACATAAAAGATCCTTGTTAGGCGACGGAATTTTTAATACATGATGAAATTTTCTATCAATAAGCTATGGCGAGTTGTGGAAGAAAAAACGATAACAAGCCCAGTACGTTTCCCTCTCCCCGCTATTATTCCTCCTTGTCATGGAAGCTACACTATAAGTCCAGAGCCGCCACGCCTGAGGGTTTATTTGAGCCGTCTGTCCCACCGTCTATCGTTCTTCGCCGCCGTTGTTATGCAATTCATCAAATAGAAAATTTCACTCACGGTCCCTCAACATGAGTCAGTGCTCACTTTGGTACCATAACTTTAATGTACCCAAAATACGGTCCCTCAACTTGTCATGGGGTTCATATATGGTTCAAAAATACTGTTTAATCTATGTATTTATTGATTTGGCAGTGGTAATATGGATCCATTTGGGCACTGACCGAAACGTTGTCTCAACCACTTGAATACGCAGGGAACCAGGGGGTCTTTGCAAAATCACTGCAGATAAAACAACTGCTCCCCACCTGGTCGGACCAGACCCGCTCCAATTTCGGCCCCGTCCCCTCACTATTGGGCGGAGTTCGACATCTCAATACCCAAGGAATCAAGGCAACTATCCCAGGTAGACGTGTTTGTGGAGATTGGGATGGAAGGAATGCGATCTTCTGGGAGGATCGATGGCTTGATGGCTACCACATACAAGAACTGGCACGTTTATGAGCGCATCGGACCATGATTTCGAGCTACGAGATCGGTGGCGTACGCTCTCAATGGATCGTGGCCGCGAGATGTGGGTCCAAATCTAACCGTGGACGAGTTCGCTGAATATCTGGCTCTTCGACAGACGATTGAAGGCGTAACCATCACTAAGGACGTTGATGACCAAATTGGATGGGCCTGGGAACCCTCAAGTTCCTTCTATGTGCGCTCGGCATATAAATTCGTCGACCAGTAACACGACGCTTGCGGCTCTGGTCACCTGGCGATGCCATGCGCCCCTAAAGTGCAAGTTTTTCTCATGGCTGGAACATCACTCTGCTTGTCTCCATTGTGACCAAGGAGAAAGCATTGACCACCTGCTAGTGTCATGTGCGGTCGTGAGGGAGGTCTGGTTCTCGGTGTTCTCGGCCTTGGAGAAGGTCGAGTGGGCCCCTGGGAGCGACTGCCGCCTGTTAAGCTGGTGCACCATGCTACGACAGACTCCCAACATTCAGAAGGATCTACACACACTCATACTATTGGTGATGTGGAAGATTTGGAAAAATAGGAACTCGATGGAGTTCGACAATGCGGGCAGAGCTTGGGAGACAGCCAATAAGTTCAGCGGCGCCATGTGAACGTGTTTTCAAAAGTTGTATGGAACGATGGCAAGTATTCCCTCCGTAAACTAATATAAGAGCTTTTAGAATACTAAAATAGTGATCTAAACGCTCTTATATTAGTTTATAGAGGGAGTAGTTCGTGTGAGTTGTACTCTGAGCCTTCGTGCCAACATGTAACAATGGTGGACGGGTATTTTACCCTCTTCTCTTAATATAAGATACGCATACTCATGTGTATTCTAATAAAATGTACAATGTATAGGAAAAAATATACATCAAAACATATATTTGAAAAAATGTTGATCATGTAGTTGGATAATGTTAAACGTGTATACAAGGATGTTCATGATGCATACAAAAATGTACAATGTCTATGAAAAAGTGAAGTTCTGTTGAGATAATAAAAAACGGTGAAAATAGAAGAAAGAAACAAAAAAAAAGAAACGGAAGAAAAACAGAAAAACCCATAGAAAAACCAGTGAAAACGTAAAAACCCCAATAAAAAAGGAAAAAAAATCGTGCGCAGCAACAATATTGGGCCGGCCCAATAACTTCACGGTGTAGGTGAGACGTATTACAAATCAGTACAGACGATACACAGTTCTCTCGCCCTCTCTAAACGTGAGATATATAAAGGAAAACTCTATTTGCCGCTCCCTGCGGCAAATTATGGGGCTACGCACAAGAGATCGAGCGATCATTCGGGGTTGGCCGACCCGTTAACAGTATCAGCGATCTGGGTTTTGGTAAAGTTCGAGAGTTTCCCAGGCGGTTTTTTCCGGTTTTCGGAAGTTCTAGAAGGTTCGTGAACTGTGTTTCTTCCTTTTTGTTTCTTTTTCCTTTTTCTTTTTTCCTGTTTCCTGTTTCCTGTTTCCTTTTTCTTTTTATTTTTTATATTTCCTTTTGCTTTTATATTTTCTTTCATTTTCCTTTTTAAAGTTTATTTTTCTATTTTAAAAATGCAGCATTTTCCAAATAAATGTTACTATTTTCAAATTTTGTTCAGAAATTACAAAAAATAGAATTTAAAAAATTATTTCCTCTTTTTAAAGAAATATAAAATCCAATATTTTCAAAATTTTCAAATTTAAAAAAATCATAAATTTCAAAAAATGATCTATTTTACATATATATATATATTCACAAATAAAGAAAATTTTATAAACATTCAACGAATTTCTCAAAATTGTAATGAAATTTTAGGTTTTGCAAATTTGTTCTTAAATTTGAAAAATATTCGCATTTTTCAAAAATTGTTCACAACACCAAAGAATGTTCATGTTTTTAAAATTAGTTCACAAATAGAGAAAATGTTCTTGTAATTTCATAAAGTTCAAGTTTGGAGATTTTATTAAATTTTGTTTCTGTCTTTCAAAAATTGTTAGCATTTTCGAAATGTTGTTTGTAGATTCAAAATAAATTCCCGTTGTCATAAACTGTTTAGGTTTTTAAATTTTTGTTCGGAATCTTGAAAATGTTCACGTCTCAAAAAAAAAATTAAAACAGAAAATCACGTTTTGATATTTCATATAGTTTAAATCTATTGTGGCTTATAGCTCATATAAACCCGCGCTGCCTTTTTAGACAAAAAAAAACCCAGGAACTACCGTGGCTAGCGACATGGTGCACTTGCGTGTGGTCGTGTTTTCCATGTCGATCACACCCGTTTTGGGAATTTTGAAAATTGGTGTTAAAGTTGTGGCGCTGCCATTAGTTTTTTAAGTATCACATTGCAGATCTTGCACCAGATTCAGCGAGTCACAGTTCCAAATAGTGCGAGTGAAACAGTTAAAAAAACAAAATCACCCCGCTCTACCGCAAATGGGCCGGCCAAAGTCAGTTATGGCTGTACGAATCGTTGAGTGCTTGCCGCAATAGGTGGCATATAATTTTTTTTCATGATAATACGTGTCTCCTTCATATCATGATCAAAATACAAGTCACGTAATGATCGATATGACAAAACTGAAAAGATAGCAGAACATTTCTGAGCTTGACACTAACGCCCGTCACCTGCCCCCGGCACCATCACAACAGCCACCGAAAAAAAGAATAAAGGATCACCTCCTCACCCGAGCTCGACGCGGCTCCATCGCTGATATGCAGCTTTGCGGAACTCCAAGGTGGCTCACCAAAAGTAAAGCCTTTACTGTTGAACTAATCAGACTGGTGCAACACCCGGACACGCGATCGAACTTCAGATCTGGCACCCCACCACGATTAAGACGTCGAAGAAGGAAACCATACCTGCCATCCATGAACGACGAACCCAGCACACGTTCCGTCTTCCAGCTATCGTCGATGCAGACCATAGTCTGCATCCGCTCCTGAACTACCTCCCAAGTTCTGCGCCGACGCCGGAGCAAGCGTCATCGCAACAGCGGAGCCCGAGGACACATGTCCATCACAAAGATATTGTCGCCGCCATAGGAGGTCCCATATATACGTGTCCATGAGGGGGTACGGGCGCGGGGTCAAGTTGTAGCAATTTTTCACAAAGAGGACCTATACCTCGCTCGCTGCGAGGTGTATGGCTCGCTTGCCTCAGGAGGCCCACCTAAACGGGCTGGGCTATCTCGGGAGGTGCACTGGGTCTTTAGTGAACGCCTTTTCTTAATTTCACATTATATATATATATATATGTATATATATTGAAGCGGAAAAAATAGATAAAAATATAAAAAATCATTGCACATTCAAAATATGTTAATCCACTGTAAACACAATGCTCACACAACTTATAGATAATGTTGATAATATTCAAAAAAATGTTCGTGACATGTGTTCATGACATTTCAGAAAATGTTTATACAATCTAAACATTGTTCATGTACCTGAAAAAAAGTTTTTAACCATTCAAAAAAATGTGTAATGTGTACTTAAAACAATGCTTATGACAGATAGAAAAAAAATGTTCAAAACATACATTTGAAAAATGTTAATATTTTTTTCAAAAACTGTTAAAGTTGTATTATAAAATGTCCCGGATGTATATGATTTTTTTACAATGTGTATGAAACATAGACGAAACAATCTTAATCATGTACGTGAAAAATGTTAGGGTGTATAAGAAATGTTCCTAATATATAAGAAAAATGTACAATGCGCATGAAAAATATATATTATTTAAATACGTAGAAAAACGAAAAAGAAGGAAAAGGTAAAACAATCCGAAGAAAACTGATGAAAATGCAGAACAAAAAAAACACCGGAATGTCCTAAAACTGATCCAAATCGATCTATAGAACCTTAATAACACAGGTTTAGCGGCTAGTCCATGAACACGCCAGAGGCGAGGTTATTGTAGTTCTAGTCTCGCAATAGTTGAGAAATAGCTCTCGCGCCTTTTCACCTTCGACATCTCACTCACTCCGGAGCCTTATGACTTTTTTTTGAGCATAGAGCCTTATGACTTTGATTTCACACCCTTGTGGGATTTGCACATAGGCCGTTACAGGAGTAATGAGCTCTTTATTGCAGGCTCACAATGGCCCTTGCGGGGCTAATGTGAGTACCTTCAGACTTTAGAACTGACCGTCATAGTCCATTGTGTGTGCGAGAGGTGACAATGCATACGATCCCCAATCCTAGCCGCCGCCAGAGCTCTCCCCCCGCTGTCGCATCGGACCCCTACTCATCAGCGTCATGCGGCCTCGTCGACGGCAAGAGGAGTGAGGACACATTTGCCTATTTCACTTGTTCCTTAGATTTTTGGTTTTCGGCGACATCGACGAGGAGGCAGCGGCCATGGCGTGCTAGAATAAGATCTTTTCGGTCTCTCCCTACCTCTACGACGTTTGATCCGATGCTGGCAAAGGACATGTGAGAGTTTGTGTCACCGGATTTGTGGGCTCTCTCTATATCTTGGTAGTTGGTGTGTGGTTCCTCTGCATGATGGTTAATGCTCTTCTTTCTTTCCAAGGGTTGTGGGCGACAGTTTCTTTCTTCGTCAATGAAGATCACGCTAATCCAAGGACTTCGTCTTCATGGTCATGGTGCATTCATCGGTTTCTGATCTCGAACAGCCCGGGTGGCATAAGCGGCTTTAAAAATCTCAAGGATGATTTTCTTGTTGGAGTCCTCGTATAGGCGCTGATGGTTCCTTGCTGTATCGATGCGCTTCTTGATGTGGATGGTTCTCGTCATCGGCAACTTGTTGGCGCTAGGGCTTGTTATTTTTCTTTCGTGCAAAGTCTGTTATAAAGGGTTCTGTCAACTCAAAGTTGCTAAAAAGAAAGCCTCCAACCAAAGTAACCAAACATACATCTTACATTAGGTCCAAACAGGGAAATAGAAAGATTGCGTGCATCTCAGATTGACAGAAATAGATGTAGACATTGCTGCATATATGCTCCCCAATTCAGAAAACAGGAATTTTGCATTCGTCTTGGATTAACTAATGTCGATATAGACATTGTTGCTCTGCATCTAGTCATCATACACATTGGTTTATTCCCATTTCTGACGCAGCCATAATTGCCTTACCAGATCATGCAAAGCAAACCTGTTACCTGTCCGGGTCTGAACCAAAGACACGTCCCATCGTTACCAGATTAGCAAAAGATGGTTTCAGAAATGCCATGTGGCCCTGCCGGAATTACACCCCTTGTTGGTTTCTCTTTTTATGCAGGACCATTTGCAACAGAATCTCGTAGACGCCGTTCGGTCGGGGTGTGATGCGTGCCCTCCTCAAATCTCAATCAATCACATACAACAGAAGAAAACTGAAGATCATAGGTGTTCCTTATAAACCGGGAAAGTGTAGGGGCTAGGCCAACCCTGAGAAAGTGAAAGCAAAATGACATGTTCAGTTGCAAAAAGAAAAGGCTCAAGCTAACATTTCCACGGTGTTCAGCGTCCAGAATACCTAGTAGCTAAGCATTCGCTTATGCCACCCGGGCTGTTCGAGATCAGAAACGGATGACATGTTCCCTATCTGATTGCCTAGAGAATTCGCTTAATTTTGTCTAGCACCTTAATGTGTACTACTACTCTCCTTTAGAATACTATACTCAAAAGGCGAAGGTGCTAGATTGCAAAATTCCATTTTTCATTTTGTCTGGACAGGTTAAGCTAGCTATGTGTCATTCAGTAACCCTACACCTACATAGTGCATTTGCCTGTTATGGTAATCGGTATTTGTTGGATTCAGATTCATGCCATCTTGGTGCGTTAACGAAGTGACTAGAGGAAGAGTTGTTCTGATTCCGTAATCCATATAGCCATTATTGAACAAATATTATAGGTCATTTTTGTTCGCGAGTTTTTTTTTTCTTAAAGGGAGTAGAGTGGCATCATATGTTTAATCCAATAAAAACTGGAAACATATGGATTTGTATTACCCTGAAGCCTGAACGACTGTCAGCTTCTGGAATTACCCTCTGTTGTGAGTCCTTTATATATACACTTACACTCATATAAATTTTTTATTTTTTTTGAAAATGAGGATAAACCCGGCCTCTGCATCTGGACGATGCATGCAACAATTTTTTTAATTATTCACAGAGATCATACAAAATAATACATCAATCAGCCTAAAGCTACCATCTAGGCAACACCTGTTGTAACTCTTATTTCCTTGATGAAGGTGCGCCGACTATCCATGCCAAATACCAAACGGACATCACACTAAACCGTAACATCTATAACCGGATGCCCCAACCAAGCCACACACCGGGACTGGGTCCCATACCGGTTCAACGCACTCTCAGAGGCTGCCGCCGCCATCTTCCTCCGATCCATCTCTAGAACACGAGCTGACGCATCGACCATGCTGTGACGCCCCCGATTCAATCGTACACTAATCATACACGCAAACGTGTACGATCAAGATCAGGGACTCACGGGAAGATATCACAACACAACTCTACAAATAAAAATAAGTCATACAAGTATCATATTACAAGCCAGGGGCCTCGAAGACTCGAATACAAGAGCTCGATCATATACGAGTCAGCGGAAGCAACAAATATCTGAGTACAAACATAGGTTAAACAAGTTTGCCTTAAGAACGCTAGCACAAACTGGGATACAGATCGAAAGAGGCGCAGGCCTCCTGCCTGGGATCCTCCTAAACTACTCCTGGTCGTCGTCAGCGGGCTGCACATAGTAGTAGGCACCTCCCGAGTAGTCGTCATCGACGGTGGCGTCTGGCTCCTGGGCTCTATCGTCTGGTCGCAGCAATCGGGTATAGGAACGGGGAAAAGAGAGAACAAAGCAACCGTGAGTACTCATCCAAAGTACTCGCAAGAAAGGAGCTACACTGCATATGTATGCATTGGTATCAAATGGAAAAGGGGGTAACATATGTGGACTGAACTGCAAAATGCCGGAATAAGAGGGGGATATCTAGTCCTTTCAAAGACTACGCTTCTGGTAACCTCCATCTTGCAGCAGAGGAAGAGAGTAGATGGTGAGTTCACCAAGTAACATCGCATAGCATAATCCTAACCGATGATCCTCCCCTCGTCGCCCTGTGAGAGAGCGATCACCGGTTGTATCTGGCACTTGGAAGGGTGTGTTTTATTAAGTATCCGGTTCTAGTTGTCATAAGGTCAAGGTACAACTTCAAGTCGTCCTGTTACCAAAGATCACGGCTATTCGAATAGTTTAACTTCCCTGAAGGGGTGCACCACATTTCCCAACACGCTCGATCCCCTTTGTCCGGACACACTTTTCTGGGTCATGCCCGGCCTCGGAAGATCAACACATCGCAGCCCTACCTAGGCACAACAGAGAGGTCAACACGTCGGTCTAAATCCTATGGCGCAGGGGTCTGGGCCCATCGCCCATTGCACACCTGTACGTTGCGAGGGAGGCCGGAAGCAGAACTAGCCCCCTTAATACAAGAGCAGGCTTACGGTCCAATCCGGCGCGTGCCGCTCAGTTGCTGACGTCACGAAGGCTTCGACTGATACCACGACGTCGAGTGTCCATAACTGTTCCCGTGTAGTTGGTTAGTGCGTATAGGCCAGTAGCCAGACTCAGATCAAATACCCAGATCTCGTTAAGCGTGTTATTTTGAAGTAACTGCAAACGCCGACCAGGGCCAGGCCCACCTCTCTCCTAGGTGGTCTCAACCTGCCCTGTCACTCCGCCTCAAAGTAACAGTCGGGGGCCGTCGGGAACTCAGGCCCACCACTACCTGGATGGAGCCACCTGCCCCTTCAGCCCCCACATCAGAATCACCTGCGGGTACTCAACGAGCTGACCCGACTTTAGTCACCACCTGTATAGTATGTATATATGTATAAGTATATACCCGTGATCACCTCCCGAGTGATCGCGGCCCGATAGTATAGCATGGCAGACGGACAAGAATGTAGGGCCACTGATAATAAACTAGCATCCTATACTAAGCATGTAGGATTGCAGGTAAGATATCTACAGTTGTAGCAACAATGACAGGCTATGCATCAGGATAGGATTAACGGAAAGCAGTAACATGCTACACTACTCTAATGCAAGCAGTATAGAGAAGAGTAGGCGATATCTGGTGATCAAGGGGGGGCTTGCCTGGTTGCTCTGGCAAGAAAGAGGGGTCGTCAACAGCGTAGTCGATCGGGACACCAACAGCGGCGTCAGTCTCGTAGTCTACCGGAGAGAAGAGGGGGAAGAAACAATGAATATAATGCAAATAGATGCATAACGATGCATGACATGACAAGTAGCGGTGCTAGGTGTGCCCTAACGCGGTATGGGGTGATACCAGTGAAGGGGGGAAACATCCGGGAAAGTGTTCCCGGTGTTTCGCGTTTTCGGACAGACGGACCGGAGGAGAAAAGTTGCATGTTTGCTATGCTAGGGAAGTGTGGCGGACAAACGGGCTGCGTATCCGGATTCGTCTCGTCGTTCTAAACAACTTTCGTGTATAAAGTTTTTCAATCCGAGCTACGGTTTATTTTATATTGATTTTAAAAGATTTAAATCATTTTTAGAATTTACTTAATTTATTTAATTCAACATTATCCAGAATAGTGTTTGACTGGTCAACCTGACGTGTGGGTCCCACCTGTCAGTGACACATTTTAATTAACCAGTTTTAATTAATCTAACCAGGATTAACTAGGGGTGGGCCTATCATTGAGTGATTAAGTAACTAAAAGTGGTTAGTTTAATTAGTTATTAGATTAATCTAATTATGATTAATTAGTTTAATTAATTATTTAGTTTAGTTAATCAAAATTAATTAAGTTAACTAATTCTTAAATTATTTATTATTTATTTTTCTTTTTTTTAAACCGTTCTGGGGCGTGGGCCCCTCATGTCATGGGCCCAGAGGCCAAGCGGGTTCGGGGGCTGGTTGCGGGCATAGCCCGAACGGGCGCACGCCTAGGGGCGGGCGAAACCGGCCGGCGGTGAGCGGGCGCAAGGGCAGCGGTGGCCGGAGCGATGGCAAGTGAAGGCGGCACCGGCGCGGAGCGCGTGTGGGGGGGGGGTGCTGCGGGAGCGGGAGCGTAGGGGGTGGCTGGTGCGGCAGCAGCAAGTATGACCGAGCGGCGGCAGGGGCGGGAGTGGGCGCGCGGGTCGCGGATGGCGAGGGGAGCGCGTGAGCGAGCGCGGGCCGGCCACGACAAGTGGCCGTGGGGCGAGGCGCGGGGAGCTGCGGGGCCGGGCGGAGCCGCGCGTGCAGGCTGGCCAGAGCGACGACGGTTAGTGGCGCGGTGGTGGCAGCGGGGCGCGCACGGGGCGGCGATGGGCAGCGACAGCGAGCGCGGATGAGCGCGGTAGGGCGGTGCGCGTGCAGCAGCAGCAGCAGGTGCGGCAGGAGCAGGGGAGGTGCGGGCAGCGACGGCGCGGTGCAGATGAGCACGGAGCGGGCGCGGTCCTCGCGGGAACAAGGGGGAAGGAGAGGGCGGGGCCTCACTGCGGGGCCGTAGGGACAATGGCAGCGGTGCTCAAGGAGAAGGATGGGGACAGCCGTGTTTGACGAAGACGACGGCGACGATGGAGTCCGGTGAGGAGGAGACGAGGAGGAGGGCAGCGCAGCTCCGCGAGGTGGCTCCGACAACGGAGGGGTCCAGCGGCGTCGGAGGCGGTGGGCGACACGGTCGGCTTAGGTGAAGGGCGACGGGGTCGAAGACAGGGGGGTGCCGGCGAGAGGCTTCGACACCGAGCGATGGACGCCCCGATCTCGATTCAGATTAGGGGAAGAGGGGGGAGAGAGCGAGGTGGAGTGGGGGGTTGTGAGCGTCGATCGGGCTGGGGATAAGGGGAGTGAGTGGTGGTCGGCTGGGCCGGCCTGGTCTGACGGAGCTGACTGGGCCAAGAGGCCCAATGGGAAAAGGAGGGTGACCTTTGCCTTTTTATTTTTATTTTTTCTTCTTTTCTGTTTTTTTAGTTTCTGATATTTTAGATTTGGTATTTTAGTTTCTTTAAAATACCAAGTTAACACCTAAATTAGTATCATCAAAATAGGCCACTGCCAAACCTAGTTTGGACCTAAAATACATTAGTTTAATATTTGTATACTTTCAAAAGCAATTAAATTATTATTTTAGCCACTGTTTTTAATTAGTTTAGGGCATTTAAACACTTTGTAAAAGGTTGGTTCCACCACCAAAACTAGTTAGGGATTATTTACCACACGATGAACATTTTAGTTTTAATATTTGAAATTTTTTATTGTTTGCTTGATTTTAAATTTGAATTTGAATCGGTTTTGAACTATCGAGACTTTATCAACAGTAACCGAGGTGATGTGGCATCATTAACAGGGGATCACTGTAGCTTAACTATCCGGGCGTCACACATGCCTGGCCTGTCGTCGACGCCACCATGGCGCCAGACAACTCCACCATCCTGCACGTATCCGTCCACACGCGCCCATCGCTGAACCTCGGCAGCGCCACACCATCGGGACCCGTCGTCGGCCTTGCAGTGAATGCGACACCGCTCCTCCGCTTGTCCCGTCCAACCGGCATTTGCTCCAAACGATGCCCCCGGGAGGGACAACAACATTGAAGGTGCCATCATCGTCCGATCCAGTAGTCCAGATCTAAGGTTTTCCCCGGAGCATCACGAGTGGGGTGCCACGACCTGCAACAACGATGCCTCGAGAAGGAATCGACGTCATGGATGCCGCCATCGTCCGCCATGACCGAAGTCGGCACGATTTTCATCGAAAGTCGCGTCTCCCCGAACTCGCAGCTGGGTGTAACCGAACGAAGCCTCGCAGTGGAGAAAAGGACCGCCGTCGGCATGCCGGCAGGGAGCCTCCAGCCGCCCCTCACCGGTCCTCCTCGCGCCACCAGCCGACCACTGCCAAACCGGGACGGATCTGGACAAGACACCAAATCCGCGGCCATCGAAGCCATCCATGAGCACGCAACCGTCACACTGCCGGCCATGGAGGCTCCAATCGCCGCCGCGCAGCAGGGTCGCCGCCCTGACTGCCGACCACGTCGTCTGCAACCTCCTGGATCCATATCGGGCCAGACCCGATCCAAATCGGCAGTGGTGTAGACACACCCCTCCACCGCCGCGAGGTAGTCAAGGCCGCCGCCCTGATTGCCGGTCGCGTCGTTTGCAACCTCCTGGATCCAGATCGGGCCAGACCCCGATCCAGATCGGCATCGGTGCAGACACACCCCTCCACCGCCGCGAGGTAGTCAAGGCCGCCGTCCTGACTGCCGGTCGCGTCATCTGCAACCTCCTGGATCCAGATCGGGCCAGACCCCGATCCGAGATCGACAGCGGTGCAGACACGCCCCTTCACCGCCGCGAGGTAGTCTAGGCCGCCGCCCACCAGTGCCCCGCCGCCGCAGGGGCACTGAGCGCCGCCGTCCTCGACGCGCCCCATGCCCGTGCACCGCCCTGGCGCAAGGATGCCGCCCCGCTGCAACACCCCCAAGCGAGGAGGAAAAAGGCCCCGCCGCCGCCGACGCGAGCCAGGCGTTGCCCAGCCACGCCTTCTGGCAGCGGCGAGGGAGGGGTGCGGGGGAGACGAGAGACATGCGGGGGCGAAGGGGAGCCCTCTCCGTCGTGGCGTCGCCTACGGGTGCAACGAGGGAGGGGTACAAGGGCGAGGGTATGCCCCACTCATATAAAATTCTACTGCTCTTTTTTCATATTCCCTCATTCTTGCGATCAAAAGATATCCAAAACGTGCATGGGACGAAAACCACATGCACGCCAAGCAGAAGAAACACAACAAGTGCTTTCCATGCTCCGCTAGTCGATGCGCATCTTTTTTACCTCTGCATTGCATCGGTCTAAGGGCGCGGGGTCCTAGCTGGAATCTCGTCGATCTCACTTTTGTGTTTGTGTTTGTGATGTGGTCAGTCACTACCCCTACAGTATACTCCAATGCAGCC
This sequence comes from Triticum urartu, assembly GCF_056163025.1. Classification (NCBI taxonomy): domain Eukaryota; kingdom Viridiplantae; phylum Streptophyta; class Magnoliopsida; order Poales; family Poaceae; genus Triticum; species Triticum urartu. The sequence continues at coordinate 556,785,714 of NC_141873.1, forward strand.
CCTTCTTGGTAAGATCTGCCGGCCATTCGCTGGCCGTCGCAGCAGGCTAGGCTAGCTAGCTACGTGTGCAGCGCACCCCCGACTTCTTGGCCATCGCTTTCCAGTTCGCACAGGCCCGGTCTTCATCGCTGCTCTGCTTGCGAGACTAGCCAAGCCTAGCTTAGCATGGTCCAGGCCGGGCAGCAGTTGTTGCTGCATGATTGCACATTGGCATGCATCCGCCCTGCCCTGCCTAACGCAGCACCCACACCGGCCGGCTTCATGCCATGTACGTAAAATGCAGAGGCAGCATGCATGTATCAGGAGGATTGGCTATTTGCTGTTGCAGTGTCTCGGTGCAAAAATGCTAAACATACAAAGATTTACAAGCTTTTACAAACTCTTTCCATCTAACAACCAATCACAAACCTCTCCCCCCCTGATTTTCAGGGGATGGGCCGTCCCGCTCATTTGTTGACCAATAAAAACTAATCCACTTGTAAAAGCCTATAAACTGTTTATACATGTAGCATTGCCGATCTCGGTGAGAGCTTTAAGTCGGAGGCTTATGCACGTCCTGACGTGTAAGTAGACCCGTAGATCACTCGACGTGCTAGTAAGAGCATCTCCAGCCGCTCAGCCCCCCAGGACGCATAAAAAGCGCCCCTGGGGGCGAGCCGGCGATGCAATCGGCGCTGGGGGCGGTTTCGCGCCCAGTCGTCGCCCCCAGGTGCCGAAATTGGCCCACTTTTCAGCCCCATTTCGATGAACAAAGGGCCCATATGGACGACAATAGGCCCATATTCGGCGTGGTTCGCCATTGTTCGGCGTTCAATTATGCACATAATTTTTTTATCACATATTTCTTCACAAAAATATCAAATACTTCAACAAAATAGTACAACAAGAAATAGTTCAATACAAATTATATAGTTCAACAAATAAAAACTCATATTTCATCACACGTCGCGCCCGGCGTCGCCCTTCAACCTCCATAGATGCTCTATCAGATCTTGCTGCAGTTGATGATGCACCTGTGGGTCTCGGATCTCCTGACGCATACTGAGATAGGCAGTCCAGGTTGCCGGTAGCCGGTGATCAACTTCGGCTAGAGGATCCTGCGTGTAGTATGCTCAGTGCCAAACACTGGGTCTTCTTGCTCGCTCTCGATGATCATGTTGTGCAAGATGACACAACAAGTCATAATCTCCCACATTTGATCTCTCGACCAGGTCTGAGCGGGGTACCGGACAACAGCAAATTGAGATTGGAGCACACCAAATGCCCGCTCGACATCCTTCCTGCAAGCCTCCTGAACCTTCGCAAACCAGGCGTTCTTGCCTCCTGGCACAAGGTTTGAGATCGTCTTCACAAATGTCGACCATCTCGGATAGATGCCATCAGCTAGATAATACCCCTTGTTGTAGTGCCGCCCATTGATCTCGAAGTTCACCGAAGGAGAATGACCTTCAACAAGCTTGGCAAAGACAGGAGAGCACTGCAGCACGTTGATGTCATTGTGAGTTCCTGGCATACCAAAGAAGGAGTGCCAAATCCAGAGGTCCTGTGTGGCCACCGCCTCAAGCACCACACTACAACCGCCTTTGGCGCCTTTGTACATCCCAGGAAATCCTCTTGCTGCATTCTGTGCTAGGATCCGAGCAGTGTCTTCCGCATTGGGTGTTCTCAAGTATTGTGGTCCAAACACTGCCACCACTGCCCGACAGAACTTGTAGAAACACTCTATGCTGGTGGACTCGGCCATGCGCCCATAGTCGTCGAGTGAATCACCGGGAGCTCCGTATGCAAGCATCCTCATCGCTGTCGTGCACTTCTGGATGGAGGTGAATCCAAGAGCGTCGGTGCAATCCATCTTGCACTTGAAGTAGTTGTCGAACTCCCGGATGGAATTCACAATCCTGAGGAAGAGCTTTCGGCTCATCCGATAACGGCACCGAAATGTTTTCTCGCCGTGAAGTGGAGTATCGGCGAACTAGTCGGACTAGAGCATGCGGTAGCCTTCGAGACGATGCCGGTTCTTTGCTTTCACCCGCCCAGGCGCCGAGCCACCTTGCCGCGGCTTTTCATTGCTCGCCAGCAGCTGGGTGAGGCCGGCGAGCACCATGAGATGCTCTTCTTCCTGGACGTCGGCCTCGGCTTCCTCCTCCAGCAGCGCGGTGAGCGCTTCCTCGTCATCCGAGTCCATCGCAGAGGCAGGCAAATCGCCGAACACCTTGCGCTCGGTGGGCGTGTACCCGCCGCTAAACCGCGCCTCCGCGGCCGGAAACGCCCAGCTGCTGTTGGAGGGGCTGCCGCGGCGAAGCGCTGCTATTTTTTCGCGGAGAATGGCTATCTAGCGGTGTAGGGCGGCGGGCGGCGCCGGGATATAGCTACTGGTGGCCGAGGGCGCGGGGGTGGGAGGCGAGTCAGGGAAGAAAACCTTGACTTTTCCTCTGACGGTGTGGGCCAGCCACGCTTTTCCCTTGCGCCGGAGCCCCCAACTGCTCCCAGTGCGCCGGGTTCGGTCTGTGACCGCCGGGCGGAAAAAAGGGCCGAACCGGCGATTTTCGGCGTCCTGGGGGCACGACTGGACCGTTTTTTCGGCACCGGCACCGAAAAAGTGGCCTGGGAAGGCCTGTTGAGGGCGCGGCTGAAGATGCTCTAAGTGAGTGTAGTTTGTAGAGTGGTTTGGGGAGCCCCGGTTTTCCCGAGAAATGCTAGCTTTGGAGTCTGCACATTTGGGTGTTGGTTTGGGTTAGTAGACGACCGTGTCTTATTAGCCTGGCAAGGAGGTCCACCATAGTTTATACTACCAAACATGAAACATAATCTATTGCTCGGCACCATACAATAAGCCAATGAACCGTTACTGCTCGAGGTGAATCACACCAGATATTTGAATTGTATGGACTCCGTTGAAGTTCACAATCATACTACTAATCACTACACCGATAGTGCCCCGAATCAGAAGGCGCGGCATATGATCCGGTCGTGCCACTAGCTAACCCTAAACAGTACTCCTACTCTACAAAAAGAGGCGGCTAGCTAGTGCCTCCCTTTCTCTCCCCCTCCTTTATCACAGTCCAAAACAGCACACAACGGTGCAGATACTCTGCTTGAGCTGTTTGGGTTGGTTTCGTGGCTTTCGTCCATTCCATATAGGAGTGTATATGCATGTCTTGGTTTTCTTTGTTTCGATGCACGATTGGATCAATCTCAGAGCAGGAAAAAGACCATGACACATATGATATGTTTTGCTAATTGCACGCTAGGTACATCTACTCAGTAGCTTTAAAAAAAAAACTTGTGGCACATTTTATTCAAATCAAATAATGGTTACATCTCTAACAAGGGCATCTAGAATACTGTGTGGAGGATCATTATCCCACGCAATTACAGAATTTGAATCAAAAGATCTGATCTAACACATGTCGTGGTTTAGTTTGCAACATGCAAAGGCAGGCAGCGATTCGCGGCGTGATAATTTCCGGTCGTATCGTACGCGCGAAATCAATGCGCACCCATTCGATCAGGGAGCCCTGCTCCAGTGCTCCCCCCTAACCTAATTTCGGAGGGGTATTTTTGTCCCCGCGAATTTGTTTTTTTCCTGGCCCGCCGCAGCCCAGATTCAAGCCCTGTCTAGCCCTGTATAACCCAGAACGTATATGTACAGTACCCTGGTCCGAAAAAAAAACATCACACGACCCCATGTCCACGTAAGACCTGCCGAATCCAATCATTCACGCGAGCAGCTCCATCAATCTCGCGAGCATTGACGCAGCTCCATAAGTCACGCAGTAGATCTCCAGCGGCGGCTATCTCGTCGCCGGCGATCTCGTCGGACAGCGGGCGCGACAACGTCGTGAATCTCCAACGAGCGCGCACAGGTACCGCATCCCGCGTCCCCCCTCTAGTCTCGCTCGTGGCAACATTGAATGAACTGCCGCCGCCAGTGGTAGTGGTTAACCTAGCGGGGCGGGTAACCTAGCTACCCGGCGGCGCATGCGATCGTGGATCTTGTTCCGGTAGTGTTGCTCCTCGTGATCTGGGTTCACGTAGCGTCGGTTGCCATCGGCTGTGCGCACCACTGGTATCGTTATTTGATGTGGCGGCTAACCTAGGTATCCGACGGCAGAGGTAATCACAGATCAAGCTAGGTTTTGAGATCGTGCAGTTCCTCGCGATTGAAAGTGATCACGACGGGTGCCGTGGCCGTCTTCCTTACTAAGTTGGGAAGATCTGAACGGCCTCGGTTGCGGTTGTTTACGTGACATCCGTGATCGTGTGCTATGTGTTTTATATTTCATCATTGATAATGTTTGCACATGTGATGATACATAATATTGGTTGTAGGAAATGGCAGACGAGGAGTTAACTGATATCATGGTAGACATGGAGTTTGGAGAACTGATGAAAGACTGGATAGAAGATTGGTCAGATGATGAAAATTCAGATCATGAAGATCGGTCAGAGAATGGGAACGAATGGGACGATCTTAATGTGAGTGGCATTGTCATGTTGTAATTTTTTGGTGGCATCCCACAACATTAAATCTTTGTGTTGAAAATTTATAGATCGATGAGCTTGATGATGATCAGGAAAACAACTCGGAGCTCTTGAATGAAGATTACATTAGTCAGGTATGTAAGTGAAAAATTTTGTTGGCATGCAAATTGAATTTCTTCAGGAATATTATATGATAAGTAATTATGTATTTGTGTTGTATTTTTCAGTTCATTTCTGAATGTCATAATGCGTACGACTATTACGGTGAATCCGATGCGGAGACAGGCCTTAACGACGAATCATTAGATGCACCTCGTTCTGGGGAGTCCGAGTCGTCGGTCATCATGAGTGAGGTATGTGTGTAATCAATGTTCTATGGAAGTAAGTAATGTTAAACCTTAGAAATCTGTTTTCATGGCTGTGGTTTGATTGTGTAGGTGACACAAGATGATGGGGGCAAAGAATGTCCAAGATACTGCTAGTGCAGATGATAAGATGGATATGTTCATGCAGATAATGGAAATGACCTTTACGTCTCACGATGCTGCGTATGATTTCTACAACAGCTATGCTAGAGATAATGGTTTCAGCATTAGAAAGAATAAGGTTAGGTATAGCAAAACAGAGTCACGTCATATGCGTTATAGGCGGTTTGTTTGTTCAAGACAAGGGAAACGTGACAACAAGTTGCTAACCGAGGAAGGACACAGCCGTAGGCTCAGAGCCGAGACACGCTGGTTTTGCGAAGCGCACCTGACCGTCAAGCTTGACCAAAAGCGTGGGGTTTGGTATGTTGAAAGTTTTGAGGACAAGCATAGCCATATGTTGGTAGGACCGGACGAGGTACCTTTTCTTTGGTCCCACAGAAAAATCAAAGAGTACCAGAAGCATGAGATAATGTCCATGGGAGCTGCAGGGATTAGAATTCACGACATGATGGATTACTTCATCAGCAAACATGTATGGTACGGCGGTGTTGGTTTTACCAGGCATGAAATATACAACCTTTGCGCCAAGGAGAAGAGGAAGCTGCTTTCAAAAGGTGATGCTGCCACAGCCATAGGCATCATGGCCAGTAGGAAACAGAGGGATCCTAGCTTCTTTTTCGAGTACAGGCTAGATAAGGAAGGACATTTGAATAGGATGTTCTGGTGCGACTCCCAGTCTCGTCATGACTATGAGGACTTCGGCGACGTGCTTGTATTTGACAGCACGTACAAGATGAACCGCTATGGTATGCCATTCATACCTTTTGTTGGTCTTAACAATCACCGGAAGACCACTGTTTTTGGTTGTGCCATAGTTTCGGACGAGACCGAGGAGACATACGTGTGGCTTCTGCAGACTTTTTTGAGGTCCATGTGTCAAAAGATGCCTAAGAGTGTTATCACAGACGCCGATGCTGCGATGATCAAGGCAATTCGCGAAGTCTTGCCAGACGTGTGGCACCGTATATGTACGTGGCACATAGAGAAAAATATGAAGATTCACCTGAGTCACAAGTCCTTGAAGGAGTTCCGAACTCTTCTGTACTACAGCACGTCCACGGCAATGTTTGAGGAGAGATGGCACGCATTTTCCAAAAGATGGCAGTCGAAAAAAACTGTAACATGGTTGAGGCGTATGTATAAGAAGAGGAGACTGTGGGCCGCAGCATATCTAACTGAGGGGTTTTGGCTTGGCATGAAAAGCAACCAGCGGAGTGAAAGCCTGAACTCATGCCTTCACCTCCACCTAGACGGTGAAATGACCCTGGTGGATATGATTTTGCACTATGAGAACGCCGTTGTGAGTATCCATGAAAACGAGGCGCGAGATGACTACACGGCCTCACAGAGTTTACCGGTGCCAGTTACTAGCTCGAGGGAACTTGAGATAGCTGCTTCTCACGTCTTCACTCCAGCAAACTTCTATATGTTGCAAGATGATCTTAGAAAAATTGACGGCATGGAGATTGTAGAAATTAAGCTAGGAGACGGATCACAGCAGTACATCGTGGCCTGGAAGAATAACCGGAAGCGCCATTTTTGGGTGGAGTATACACCAGTAAATTCCGCAGAAACTATAAGGTGCAGCTGCAGAAGAATGATTCGAAAGGGTCTACCTTGCAAGCACATATTCCATGTACTGAAGCACCTGAACATATCTGAAATACCAAAGTGTTTAGTTCTTATTCGGTTCACGAAAGAAGCAAGGTTGGGACTGCCCGCGAGGCGCACAAGCGATATGTTGGGATTTGGTTGGACTGGGGCCGGGGAAAGAATGAAATATAGCCAGGTCAGTGTGTTAGCGTCTGAAGCTATGCATGCGGCATGCAAACACCCTACTTTGTGGGATCAGTTACAGGAGAGTTTGAAGGCTGTGATAGCTAAGAGTCATGGGTATGATCTGGTACAGGAAAATGTGTTGAAGCAAACAAATGACATCCGTAAGTGTGTAGTTGAATATGTGGACGATGGTGAAGGCAACATGATTAAGGTTAAAGATCCTATGAAAGTGTCAAGCAAAGGTGCAACAAAGGCAGATGAGAGCCGCCCTGTCTCGAAAAATGGTAGACCACTCTCTTTCGATGAGTTGAAAACCCGGTGCGGCGCTTGCAAATTGGTAGGACACACTAGACGTAGCAAGAAATGCAAACAAAATCAGAAGTAAGTGTTTGTGTGCATTGTGGATTATTAAAGTTTGTATCATTTATTAACTTAGCTTGTCTTCTATCAGGTGCAGAAAAGTGGAGAAGGAACAAGAGTAGAACACTTGCTTCAATTATTTACTGTGTTAATCGGCCGGCTCATACTTCGGCTAAGGTAGCTGTAGGCGCTTGTGTTTCTTTAGTTTGGAGGCTTTGGCCCCGTGATTGTATCCTTAGGTTATTAGCAGACGAGATCCCAGTCTTTGTTTAAATAAAGTAAGATGTTTCCCTGTAAACCAAAATCAAAAAAATTCTTTACTGTGTAATGACCAGGGCTGTGTAATGACCGGGGCGGGAGGTAGAAAGAATATTATTGTACATTTCCCCTGCCCACGTCCTAAATGCCATTAAATAAGTAACTGTACCACTCTCCTCCCCACCACACACTCACCCATCTCCCACGGGCGCCGGTTCGAACTCCCCTCTTATCGCCACCTACAGTAGATCGAGAATACCCTCGCCGGCGACCGCTGTAGCCGCCTCCATGGAGAGAAGCCTCGGCTGGCAGAGAGTGATGATGGACCTCGCCGGCGATGACGAGGGGTGGCGCGCGCAGTTGACGGAGGTGTGCGGCTGGTTCCCCAGCATGGAGATGTTGGTCAACCACGCGTGTGGCCTCGTCAAAGTCCTCATCGACGCCGAGAGGAAGCGCGCCTTCCCCTACGGCCGCGGCGTCCCGCCGGCTGTCCTACTCGTGTGGGCAATGCGAGAGGCCACGCTGAGCGACTCCCCTGTTCAGTGCGCAAGGTGGTGGATGTACCGCTCCACCACCATGACGCTGCGGCCAGATTCAGCACGCGTTGCGTCGAGGGCGGACCGCGTCGACGTCGAGCTCGTTGTCCCTGCGCCTGTCAGCCCGGACTACCAGGTCCGCCATGTGTCGAAGCCAGTGCTGCCGTTGGACCATGAGGAGGGCGAGGAGGACGCTGTGCAGATGGTAGCGCCGGTCGCCGTCGAGGGTGGCAAGACAATGCCCATCGACGTCGAGCTCCTTCCCCTCCTCCCTGGCATAGTGAAGGTGGAAGAAGAGGAGGTGGCTCAGGATCAGGTGGCGCAGCTGTCCAACAGAACGGTGGTCAAGAAGAAGGCTTCTCCGTGTGTGGTGCGCCGCTCACGCCGCCTCAAATTTCTGAAGAAGTGAAGATGGGCACAGTTGCTGAAGGAGGAGGAAGCTACTGATTATCTTAAGTTAGTATGCTGTTATATGTTTCAGCATATAAGTTAACATTATTTTGGGTTTGATGTTGGTTAGGTATGCTTTTATATGTAAGCATATAAGTTATGCAATCGGTACGGTTTGATCGGGTTCTTTGTGGCTGAAGAACTGAATATCTACTGCTCACCCTAAGTGCCAAGTTCAGTTAAATTTCTGAATATTGAATATGTATTGTTGCTTTGCTTCAGTGTTGCATGGAAGCTGCTAGATGTTGCTCCTATGTTGCAACAAGACAATGAACTAGTCTGCTACATAAATCAGTAGTGTTGCTAGGTGATGTGCCCATGTGCATCACATACCAAATATAGAACATGCCAAAAGTGCATTGTCTGTCAAATACAGGACATGCCAAAAGTGCATTGTCTGCCAAATATAGAACATGCCAAAAGTGCACTGTCTACCAATCATGATGGCCCCATGTTATTTATGCTGCAATCTCTGTTACACTTTGCCCATAAACTGAATAGCAAATAATTTAGCATCATTTCATCATGTCAATTACAATGATGTCAATAACTTTATGAACAATCTACTTGCTAACTATGACAGCAATCATAATGGCAAGCAGGACAAGATACAGAAGACCTCCAAATCCTAAAATCCTATCCCTATAGAGCAATATCTCCTTGTGCATCTTAACCATTGCCCTCTTTTCTTTCTCATTCCTTTTAATTTCAACTTCATATTCTGTAATCTTAGTCTCCAGTTTCTTGTTCTTCATGGCAAGATACTTAATGACTAACTTTGCTTTGCTATCCCACTCCCCATCAACCCATTCAACATACTCAGAAGTGATATCATCCTAAATAAATCATGAGCAATTCAAGTCATTTTATAACTGAACTTGTCGCTGCAAGCGTTAAACACTGAACTTTTTTGCAGCTTGACCGCAATAGCAGTACTAGTTTGAAGATCATGCTCAGTAGACTAACCTCAAACACACATCCCCCGAGTGCGCTGCCAAAATTGTCTGCATCTATGCAGACACGACCACTAGGAGTTTCCTGATGACCACATAGATGGAGCTTTTCATGGCCACAGGTGATGAATTATGGGCGATAATGCTGGGATGTAAAGAACAACGGTAAAGAACTTACCTTTTTGCCACCAAAGTGTAGGACTGAAGAAACCCTAGCCGTGGGTTCTCCCGGCCCGCCGCCGCCCACGAAACCCCCGTCCCCTAATCCACTAGATCCGCCGCCGCTGCCTCCTGTGCCACTGAATCCGGCCCACCTGCTTGCAGGACCCAGGGTTCGACCTAACTTGCGGTTGCCACCGCTCTTCTCGCCGCAGCCGCCGCCGCCCGACGCCCAGCTCGCTGTCATGCTTTCGCCGTCGAGATTTGGAGGCGCAAATAGAGAGGGAGGGCTAGGGATTTGGAAAGGGAAACAAGAAAAGGGGAAAGATCGATGTGAACCTGGCAAAATGGGTTGGTGTAGCGCTGTCGGGAAGATAGCCCACCTGTGGGGCCCCTCACGTGGTTAGATGGGCCGTGCCTGGCATTATGGTGAGTACATAAAAAGTTAATTATACATATAATAAAAAAACGACGGGTTTGTAAAACAAACTAGAAAAACATGATGCCTGATAACACGCGATAGAGCCAACGAGCTGACATGACTAATTTTGATGAGTATAATATTACATTTTGGCTCGATATATTTACTTATCTACCATGACTACTTTTCATAATAATGTGATGAGGGGGAATTACTAGGAGATTATGCAAGATGATGACATGCAGATAGCTAAGGCAGAATGCTAAGCTTGGTAGAGTTTAAAAAAAGTTAAGATTGTGAAAATTTTAATATGAAACTTACTAGAGCAGTTGAAGAGAAAAATAGACTATTATAAAAAAGGGGTTTTATCATTTATGCCACTAGTTGTGTCCCACTACTCAGTTTTGCCATTAGAAGTTACAACTGCTCAAAAATGCCATCAATCCGTGAGATGCTTGCTCAAAAATGCCATTAGATATCTAAAAAATGCCATCATTCTGTTAGATGTTTGCTCAAAAATGCCATTAGACATTGTTATTTTTACGTCAAACCCGTTGACCATGTTCTATGAAAAAAATAAGCCTAGACACACATGTCAGTTCTCTCTATCTCACAATGATATGTGTGGCCCCACTTGTCAGGAGTAACCAAGCAAATAATTTTACAGGAAAATAAGAACGTTGTTGGGATCAAATGGGCCCCATACTTTATTGTAGTGAGATAGAGGGAGAGCTGGCATGTTGGCTCATAGGTATTTATGTCATTATAACATGACAAAAGAGATTTGAGATCACAATAATGATGTTTAGTGGCATTTTTGAGCATGTGTCTAATGAAGCGATGACATTTTTGAGCAGTTGAAATTTCTAGTGGCAAAACTGAGTAGTGGGACACAACCGGTGGCATAACATATAAAAACCCTATAAAAAATTGGAGAAGGAGAAAAATATTAAGCAAGAACACTTGATAAGTGAAGCCGTGAAAAATACAATTATAAAAAATTGGAGAACAAGAAAAATATTAAGCAAGAACAATTGATAAGTGAAGCCAAAACTTTATTGGTACGACCAAATTGTCTTCTCCGAGCGAATTTTATGACCGAATTGTCTTGTACGAGCGAATTGTCTGACAGACACATACACATGCATGTGCCCTGTTTATTACATAAAAATTATATAACCCCTAAGATAATCATGCCGTCGAAACCTTTGACCGGACTAAATCCAAACCACTAAAACTTCAATCTTGCATGCCGCATGAATTCTTCAGGCGCCTTTTCCTTGCGATTTTGCGAATTTTGTTCTTCACACACTCCATCGAGTTTGAAGGTGACATAATCAACTCTGTGACGAAACGTCTTCTCCTTGCGTCAACGGTGGCCTGCAAAAAATGACATAAATGTTACATGAACCGAAGTTGCTACACCACCATAGTAGCTAGTCTACAAACGAAAATAACAGCATACCTGTGTAAATTGGCGGGTGATTCGGTCCCCATCCCAATGTTCTAGACATTCTGTGACAAAAAGGCCACAAGAGTTCCTAGTACATATGCAAACATTAGCGGTGGGCAATACAAACATGTGTGTTGTTGTTTGATTGTGCATGATGTCCTATTAACTCACCCATCCACTTGCTGGGGTATGTCATACTCGTTGATAGGCCACTTACTTACGTCCGGATATTTCCCTGGTGTAAGATTTTCCTGACGCATATCGTTTGCTATAGCCATTCGCTATAAAGAGGATAGTGTTAAAGAACAATCATAAACAATATGTAAGAGCAATGGTACGAATGTTGGTTACATTACCAGTGCTTTAACAGTCCTTTCAGTCAGGTCCAGAGGATAGAGCCGAATCGAGAACTTGGAATTCTTTCTTGATCATGTGCATGACCACGGTCATCCAGTGGCTATTGTCGATATTCAACGCGATATACGTCTACAGTGCAAAAAACCATTACGGATCAAAAGAAATACCTGATGAACTATCATGTAGTGATGAATCACAAACATTACGTACCTTATCACGCACAGTATACTCTTTCGTGACTCTATTAACTGCTCCAGCTTTGGTCAGAGCACTATCCATGTTGCAGCTCGATGGCAATGGATCGTCATGTGCGATAGCATGATCTACAAGGAATTTGGACCTCCACGCTGGACAGAGGTAACGATCATGACCAACACGCAGCTCCAAATGTCCCATATAAGCATCAATAACCTGCATAGAATACAGCGCATTACATGTTGAAAGTTGAGACATAGATTATTGAGCATTTTAAAAACAGGACATGCAAGTAGTACTTACATCGTCCGACAGCCATCTATGAGCTAGTACCGGTAGAATCCTTTCGGAAGTCAGAGTTATGCCACACCCTTCATTGTAGTAAATTTTTTTGTTCTTGTTCTTCTCAGTGCTAGCAGCTAACTCGACAAATGAAATAGTTGCATCAATTATTTCCGGCATCAACTCATCTGCCACAACCTCCGGCACATTATTGTTCGAAAATAGAGCTGCATGAAATAATATGAACGTCAACAATGGTGATCATATGCATTGGTAGTAAATAAAAAAAAATTAAGAATGTTAGTTACGATACCTCTAGTAGCAGTACTAGTACCAGAGGTTCTCTGACCACGGCTGGTACGCCTGCCGGGCTTGTCAAGTGCGTAGGGGGATTCAAATTTCTTAGGAACGGTCCGCTTCCGCTTACCGGACATAACCTCCTCATCCTTATCGATTGTTACACTCTTTTTTCCATTCGCCGTAGCCATGAACTTGCTGACAGAAGATGGACAAATGTCTATGTCCGATGAAGGTGCTAGAGTAGAAGTACCAACCACCCAAGGGTTTTCTGGTGTACCCCCACATACATCATTATGCTTAACAGGTGAAGCTTCCTTGTGTCCATTCATCTTCGGTGGGGTTTTCTGTTTGGCAAACTAAATCATGTGAACATTTCTGGACGTAAAAAAATTAAACGAGAAAATTATAGACAGAAAGATAAATACATAGTACCTCAGGAACGGTTTTATGGTCGGGAAGCACTATATCAGGCTGCGTCATGTCAATGATCGGCTGTCCATCACTGTCCATGTCTTCCTTGTACATGAATTCCTTCTTTTCATATGGACCATTCTCGAACGAATCCACTTCGTCCGGATCATTCTCCACGGATGGCACGGCAGCAGCCGGCTTGTACATGACACCTGCTTTGTTCAACTTCTCCAACAACCTCTGCAATAGAAATATAAACTTAGTAATGGTAGCATGGTTTAAAACAGCAAACATACTGTAAACTATAAAGTTTGGGTGTGATACCTCAGCAACTTGATCAGGGATTTACTTCATCCGGGTGTGTATGAAGTCCATGCACCGCTTCATTAGAAGCTCCATCAAATCTGCTGACAATGCAGTTGTCGTCGACTTCTTTGCGTTTCCAGTTGCAGGCTTGGTTTTTGGCTTCATGGTAGGCGCATTATTTGGGATGTTGGGCTCCTGAGCCCTATACTCCTGGGTGATATTATTTTCGATCTGCATGCGATATTGAAGTACATGTGATGAATAAAAAATAAATAGTATTAAGTTACAAAACATTTAAGAAAGACGAAACACAATGACTTACCCTTACGTTACCACGACCGCGCCCATTATCATAGTCGAACCTATCTCTCCTAGTGGCCGCACCTTCTGTCCAGTTCCTCATAAGAGGTTGTATGGACAAGTTGGGATTATAGGCGCATTCGCCTTCGACCGGTTGCACCTTCTCCCAGTACAAGTACTACAAAAAATATAAGGATTTAGAGTTAGTAATACATCACATAAAATTGCAATGATATGATAATTGACATTATGCAACAGGTCTCATATGTGTACCTGCAAGAGAGCCAAATTGCCTTTCGGTCATTGGCGGAGGTGTTTGCCTTTTTTCACTATGCGAAGGCAATCAATGAGAACACGCATGGTGAAGGCATTCCAGTTAATCTTTGAAATACGTCTCACATCTTCGACCAAAGCGTAGTACTGCTTTGGCACAATCTTGCTCGACATGGGAGCAATAATTGTTCCTAACAGGACAAGCACTACTTTGCGAAGGAAATCGTCGTCGGTGGCTTTACTTTTAATTATGTCCTCAATGAGATTATCTATCACTATGTTTTCTGATGTCTTACTGAGAAATTGTGGCGGCACCCGCTCCTTCATGTCCTCGCCTTCTTCAGTCAGAATGTCCGAAGCGGACAGTCCTTGGTTCTCGAGGTTAAAGATGCACTCGACGTCGACCGCACCGAGAGTCACCTCCCCAACCTGCTCTTGTATAATGAACCTACCCGTGCTGGCCTAAAAATTCTCAATCATATACCTAATCAGCAGGGTACGCATCTTAATAGATGGTATCTACAGCATGCTGCGCAATGATGTATCAGCCACTCTAGCGCGTTGACCGCTCGATAGATCTGCAACAAGCTTGCACCATTTCTCAACTGCGCATACTATTTCTCCATTCAGCTCGTCCATCCTCTTGAAAGAAAATATATAACTTCGTGACATTAGCTAACACTAAAGAAAAAATAACAATAGGCATGCAAAAATATAAAACTTTCTGGCAGTAGCTAACACTAATGCAAAAATAACACTAATGGAAATACAAAACTATCACCATGTATACTGCAACATCCAACCAAGTGTGTGCTGACATGAGGTAATAAAAAAATAACTACAATTGGTAATTGAATTTACTTGCATCTGATCAAGTTCTTTGAGTATCATATAAATTATATAATCAATAAATTTAATATGGTAAACTGTTACTAATTCGTCTGGTTGTCTTACTAACAGGGTGACAAATTGTTCAGCTGTAAATAAACTAGAGTCTATAGCAATGGTACCTATTTGAGGTTCATCAACATCTAATGTTAATAAATCTTTAATGTTCTATGTGCACAACAATATAATTGGATCGTGTGACAAAAATATAATTGGATCTTGTGACAAAAAATGTATTGCATCATGCTTCTCGAGAAACAACATCTTATTCTACCATGCTATGAAAGAACCAAAGAATGTTTTCATCTACGCCATCTGGTCAGAATGCATCTAGTCGAGTTCATACTAGTTGAAAATATGTGGTAAACCTATGTCCATCAAAGCAACGAGACGGAGGAAGTAGCTTGCTATGAAGGTGCGAGGGAAGGAGGACAATTTACTTGATCGGTCGACGAAGATGAAAGAAGTCGGCGATGCGTTCTCGACGTAGTTCATCGAGGTCGGCCTGCACGTGCAGACGACCTTGATCTTCTCGGGGGTTTTGTGGCGTGTGGGATGCGGCGGACGGAGCTGTCGACGCCTCTCCGGCAGGAGTCGATCTAGTCGACGACATGTGCGAGGAGGAGGAGATTATATACGAGGTCAACGCCTAGGTCATCATAACTTCCCTGTGGCCAATCTCGCGATCTATATTTTCCTCCGTTGAAGCGAGGCTGAACATGCTCCTCAATCATAGGATTAGGAACATATGGATTAGCACGATCCCAGAATTGTGTAACAGAACGGCAACTACTCCCGTGATCGACGTGCATGGAAAGCGCAGCGTTGTGGGCTCCACAATATGGATCCGACACTTATTTGCGGTCTAGGCCGGCCCACCTACCTTTATTGTTTCTTCCCTCAAAATAAATATCATTGGTTCATCCCTAAAAAAACTCTTTGTGACACGTATTAGTTATTGTATACTTGTATATGTTCAACAATATTTATAGTATCTCTATCATTTCTACAATATTATACATGCATCGAGTGTCGGAAATGAACGATACTTGTCATGCATGCATGCCATGGTCATCGTAGGTTACGGATTAAGTTTGGGATCATTTCGTGAGATCGTAGGTTACACATAAAGCACTTTCAGACCTGCCCTCCGGCAGACCCGAATGGTCCTGCTTGTACATGGTGCATGTGGAAGCATGCATGAGATGACCCCAACTTTTGGGAGCTTGTGGGCTTGGCCAATGTGGTCCCCCAGGCAAGGTGTGCATGAATTCGAACACAAAACGCACGTTGCGTCACGTGGGGGCAGTGTTGTAGGGTTTTGTCGCCAGAAAACCCTAGAAATTGCATCGAGTGTCGCAAATGAACGATACTTGTCATGATGCAAGCCATGGTCATTGTAGGGTATGCATGAAGTTTGGGATCATTTGGTGGGACCGTCAAGGAAAACAAATTTCAGACCTGACCTCCGGCAGACCCGAATGGTCCTGCTTGTACATGGTGCATGTGGAAGCATGCATGAGATGACTCCAACTTTTGGGAGCTTGTGGGCTTGGCCAATGTGGTCCCCCAGGCAAGGTGTGCACGAATTCGGACACAAAACGCACGTTGCGTCACGTGGGGGTAGTGTTGTAGGGTTTTGTCACCGGAAAACCCTAGAAAATGCATCGAGTGTCGCAAATGAACGATAATTGTCACGCATGCATGCCATGGTCATCGTAGGGTATGCATGAAGTTTGGGACCATATGGTGCGACCGTCAAGGAAAACAAATTTCAGACCTGACCTCCGGCAGACCCGAATGGTCCTGCTTGTACATGGTGCATGTGGAAGCATGCATGAGATGACTCCAACTTTTGGGAGCTTGTGGGCTTGGCCAATGTGGTCCCCCAGGCAAGGTGTGCACGAATTCGGACACAAAACGCACGTTGCGTCACGTGGGGGTAGTGTTGTAGGGTTTTGTCGCCGGAAAACCCTAGAAAATGCATCGAGTGTCGCAAATGAACGATACTTGTCACGCATTCATGCCATGGTCATCGTAGGGTATGCATGAAGTTTGGGACCATATGGTGGGACCGTTAAGGAAAACCAACTTCAGACCTGATCTCCAGCAGACCCGAATGGTCCTGCTTGTACATAGTGCATGTGGGGGCATGCATGAGATGACCCCAACTTTTGGGAGCATGTGAGCATGGCCAATGTGCCCCCCAGGCAAGGTGTGCACGAGTTCGGACACAAAACACACGTTGCGTCACGTGGGGGCAGTGTTGTAGGGTTTTGTCGCCGGAAAAACCCTAGAAAATGCATCGAGTTTTGGAAATGAACGATACTCGTCATGCATGCTTGCCATGGTCATCCTAGGGTGTGCATACAGTTTGGTCTGAATTGGTGAGACCGAGAAGATAAACCTGCTCCTAGTACATGGTGCATGTGGAGGTATGCATGCGACTGTCCCAACTACATTTGATTTAATATTATTTCAAGTATCAAACAGAAAATAAATTTATAATTTGGAATGAAGAATTGAAATAATGAAGAAGTGCAACAGAACATAGCATATTATCTTACATTTTGGAAATATTTCGAATATAAAGAAGAGAACAAATATTAGAATGAAGAAGTGAAATAAAACAGAACATTTTATCTTACAAACTAAAAATATTTCAAAAATAATAAAGATAAGAAATATTAGAATTAACAATTAAAATAAAACACACCATTTTAGTTTATATTTCGTAAATATTATCAATATACAAAAGAGAACGAACAAATGAAATAAAACACAACAGAATTTGGCATATTTTTTAAATTTTAGTAAACACTTTTAGAAATAATATAGAAAAAAAAGATTTCATTTTAAATATTAGAAATATAAACAAGAAAATATAAAACATATCAGCGCCCGGGTAAGGCTGCCCTGGGCCAGCCTGCCTAAATTGGGCCCAAGGCGGAGCCGTGCAGGGCACATCACAGAGCACAGCCATTGGGTGGTGGGAGTTTAGTCCCACCTCGCCAAGAGAGGGAGCGCCGCACCGGTTTATATACCCGGATGCGACTCCCCTCACAAGCTCCTATCAATTGCAGGCAGTACATTGCCTAACTCTCGTCCCCTCTGCCCCGTGGGGCCTACTAGCAGCAGATATATTCTGCACCACGGGCCTGCATCCTGGCCCATGCATCGCAGGGTTCCTAGTCGTATGCAGGCCGTGGAGTATGAATTCTACTGCTCTGGTAGGTGGGCACTTTTTTTGGCATATTGCCATGTGTATTGATCTTCAAAGCACACACTAAATTATACACATGCTCACTTGCATTCAATACACAATTTTTTGTGCATACATGACAAGTTAATGTTTTGACCTTCCAGTCATCTAATAAATTTTACACATGCTCACTTACATGTAATACACATGGATATTAATTGGATTTCAACAAAAATGAGGCCGTGGTGTATGAATTCTACTACCACATGCATGCCATGGTCATGGTACGGTGTGCAAAAATTTTGGGATCTTTTCGTGGGACCGTCAAGGAAAACCTCTTCCAAACTTGCTCTCCGGCAGACCCGAATGGTCCGGCTTGTACATGGTGCATGTGGGGGCATGCATGAGATGACCCCAACTTTTGGGAGCATGTGAGCATGGCCAATGTGCCCCTGTTGGAAATATGCCCTAGAGGCAATAATAAAATGGTTATTATTATATTTCTTTGTTCATGATAATTGTCTATTGTTCATGCTATAATTGTGTTATCCGGAAATCGTAATACATGTGTGAATACATAGACCACAACACGTCCCTAGTGAGCCTCTAGTTGACTAGCTCGTTGATCAAAAGATAGTCATGGTTTCCTGACTATGGACATTGGATGTCATTGATAACAGGATCACATCATTAGGAGAATGATGTGATGGACAAGACCCAATCCTAAGCTTAGCTCAAAGATCGTGTAGTTCGTTTGCTGTAGCTTTTCTAAATGTCAAGTATCATTTCCTTAGACCACGAGATTGTGCAACTCCCGAATACCATAGGAATGCCTTGGGTGTGCCAAACGTCACAACGTAACTGGGTGACTATAAAGGTACATTACAGGTATCTCTGAAAGTGTCTGTTGGGTTGGCACGAATCGAGACTGGGATTTGTCACTCCGTATGACGGAGAGGTATCTCTGGGCCCACTTGGTAATGCATCATCATAATGAGCTCAATGTGATCAAGTGGTTGATCACGAGATCATGCATTACGGTACGAGTAAAGTGACTTGCCGGTAACGAGACTGAACAAAGTATTGGGATACCGACGATCGAGTCTCGGACAAGTAACGTACCGATTGACAAAGGGAATTGTATACGGATTGATTGAATCCTCGACATCGTGGTTCATTCGATGAGATCATCGTGGAGCATGTGGGAGACAACATGGGTATCCATATCCCGCTGTTGGATATAGACCGGAGAGGCTTCTCGGTCATGTCTGCATGTCTCCCGAACCCGTAGGGTCTACATGTTGGGGAACGTAGCAGAAATTCAAAATTTTCTATGCATCACCAAGATCAATCTATGGAGTAATCTAACAATGAGGGGAAGGAGAGTGCATCTACATACCCTTGTAGATCGCTAAGCGGAAGCGTTCAAGTGAATGGGTTGATGGAGTCGTACTCGTCGTGATCCAAATCACCGATGATCCAAGTGCCGAACGGACGGCACCTCCTTGTTCAACACACGTACAGCCCGGTGACATCTCCTACGCCTTGATCCAGCAAGGGGAGAAGGAGAGGTTGGGGAAGACTCCATCCAGCAGCAGCACGACGGCGTGGTGGTGGTGAAGGAGCGCGGGACTCCAGCAGGGCTTCGCCAAGCACTACGAGAGACGAGGAGGGAGAGGGGTAGGGCTGCGCCAACAGGGAGAGCAAATCACATGTGTTGGGCAGCCCCAAACCTCAAGTATATATAGGGGGACGGGAGGGGCTGCGCCCCCACCTAGGGTTCCCTCCCTAGGGGTGGCGGCCAGCCCTAGATCCCATCTAGGGGGCGGCCAAGGAGGGAGAGAGGGGGGCGCACCACTAGGTGGGCCTTAGGCCCATCTGAGCCTAGGGTTTGCCCCCTTCCCCTCTTGGAGGCGCCTTGGGCCTTGGTGGGAGGCGCCCCAGCCCACCTAGGGGCTGGTCCCTTCCCACTATTGGCCCATGTAGGCCTCCGGGGCTGGTGGCCCCACCTGGTGGACCCCCGGACCCCTCCGGTGGTCCCGGTACACTACCAGTGATGCCCGGAACACTTCCGGTGGCCAAAACCATACTTCCTATATATCAATCTTTACCTCCGGACCATTCCGGAACTCCTCGTGACGTCCGGGATCTCATCCGGGACTCCGAACAACATTCGTTAACCGTGTACATACTTTCCCTGTAACCCTAGCGTCATCGAACCTTAAGTGTGTAGACCCTACGGGTTCGGAAGTCATGCAGACATGGCCGAGACAACTCTCCGGTCAATAACCAACAGCGGGATCTGGATACCCATGTTGGCTCCCACATGCTCCACGATGATCTCATCGGATGAACCATGATGTCAAGGACTTAATCAATCTCGTATACAATTCCCTTTGTCTAGCTGTACGATACTTGCCCGAGATTCGATCATCGGTATCCCGATACCTTGTTCAATCTCGTTACCGGCAAGTCTCTTTACTCGTTCCGTAACACATCATCCCGTGATCAACTCCTTGATCACATTGTGCACATTATGATGATGTCCTACCGAGTGGGCCCAGAGATACCTCTCCATTTACACGGAGTGACAAATCCCAGTCTCGATTCGTGCCAACCCAATAGACACTTTCGGAGATACCTGTAGTGTACCTTTATAGCCACCCAGTTACGTTGTGACGTTTGGCACACCCAAAGCACTCCTACGGTATCCGGGAGTTGCACAATCTCATGGTCTAAGGAAATGATACTTGACATTAGAAAAGCTTTAGCATACGAACTACATGATGTTGTGCTAGGCTTAGGATTGGGTCTTGTCCATCACATCATTCTCCTAATGATGTGATCCCGTTATCAACGACATCCAATGTCCATGGTCAGGAAACCGTAACCATCTATTGATCAACGAGCTAGTCAACTAGAGGCTTACTAGGGACATGGTGTTGTCTATATATCCACACATGTATCTGAGTTTCCTATCAATACAATTCTAGCATGGATAATACACGATTATCATGAACAAGGAAATATAATAGTAACCAATTTATCATTGCCTCTAGGGCATATTTCCAACAGTCTCCCACTTGCACTAGAGTCAATAATCCAGTTCACATCTATATGTGATTAACACTCAAGGTCACATCCCCATGTGACTAACACCCAAAGAGTTCTGGGTTTGATCATGTTATGCTTGTGAGAGAGGTTTCAGTCAACGGGTCTGCAACATTCAGATCCGTATGTACTTGGCAAATTTCTATGTCATCTTGTAGATGCAACTACTACGCTACATTTGGAGCCATTTCAAATAACTGTTCTACTTGGAGCTATTCTAAATTGTTGCTCCATTATATGTATCCGGTATCTCTACTCAGAGCTATCCGGATAGGTGTTAAGCTTGCATCGATGTAACACTTTACGTCGAACTCTTTATCACCTCCATAACCGAGAAACATATCCTTATTCCTCTAAGGATAATTTAGACCGCTATCTGGTGATCTACTCCTAGATTACCTTTGTACCCTCTTGCCAGATATGTGGCAAGGCACACATCAGGTGCGGTACTCAGCATGGCATACCGTATAGAGCCTATGACAAAAGCATAGGGGACGACCTTCGTCCTTCCTCTTTCTTCTGCCATGGTCGAGCTTTAAGTCTTAACTTCATACCTTACAACTCAGGCAAGAACTCCTTCTTTGACTGATCCATCTTGAACACCTTCAAGATCATGTCAAGGTATGTGCTCATTTGAAAGTAACATTAAGCATTTTGATCTATCCTTATAGATCTTGATGCTCAATGTTCAAGTAGCTTAATCCAGGCTTTCCATTGAAAAACACTTTCCAAATAACCCTATATGCTTTCCAGAAATTCTACGTCATTTCTGATCAACAATATGTCAACAACATATATTCATCAGAAATTCTATAGTGCTCCCACTCACTTCTTTGGAAATACAAGTTTCTCATAAACTTTGCATACACCCAAAATCTTTGATCATCTCATCAAAGCATACATTCCAACTCCGGGATGCTTACTCCAGTCCTTAGAAGGATTGTTGGAGCTTTGCATACTTATTAGCATCTTTCAGGATTGACAAAACCTTCCGGTTGTATCACATACAACCTTTCCTCAAGAAAATCGTCGAGGAAACAATGTTTTGACATCCTATCTGCAAGATTTCATAAATAATGCAGTAATCGCTAATATAATTCCAACAGACTCTTAGCATCGCTATGAGTGAGAAAGTCTCATCGTAGTCAACTCCTTGAACTTGTCGGAAAACATCTTAACGACAAGTCGAGCTTTCTTAATGGTGATACTTACCATCATTGTCTGTCTTCCTTTTAAAATCCATATGTACCTAACAGCCTTACGACCATCAAGTAGTTCTTCCAAAGTCTACACTTTGTTTTCATATATGGATCCTCTCTCGGATTATATGGCCTCGAGCCATTTTGGAATCCAGGCCAACCATCGCTTCTCCATAGCTCGTAGGTTCATTGTTGTCTAGCAACATGACTTCCAAGACAGGATTACGTACCACTCTGAAGTAGTACGCATCCTTGTCATCCCACGAGGTTTGGCAGTGACTTGATCTGAAGTTTCATGATCACTATCATAAGCTTCCACTTCAATTGGTGTAGGTGCCACAGGAACAACTCCCTGTGCCCTGCCACACACTAGTTGAAGAGACGGTTCAATAACCTCATCAAGTCTCCACCATCGTCCCAATCAATTCTTTCGAGAGAAACTTTTCCTCGAGAAAGGACCCGATTCTAGAAACAATCCCTTATTGCTTTCGGATATGAGACAGGAGGTATACCCAACTGTTTTGGGTGTCCTATGAATATGCATTTATCCGCTTTGGGTTCGACCTTATCAGCCTGAAACTTTTTCACATAAGCGTCGCAGCCCCAAACTTTTAAGAAATGACAGCTTAGGTTTCTCTAAACCATAGTTCATACGGTGTCATCTTATCGAATTTACGTGGTGCCCTATTTAAAGTGAATGTGGTTGTACCTAATGCCTAACCCATAAACTATCGTGGTAATTCGATAAGAGACATCATGGTATGCATCATATCCAATAGGGTGCAGTTATGATGTTCGGACGCACCATCACACTATGGTGTTCCAAGCTGTATTAGTTGTGAAACAATTTCCACAATGTCTTAATTCTGTGCCAAACTCGTAATTCAGATATTCATCTCTATGATCATATCATAGATATTTTATCCTCTTGTCACGACGATCTTTCAACTTCACCATGAAATTACATGAACCTTTCAATAATTCAGACTCATGATTCATCAAGTAAATGTACTCAACATCTACTCAAATCATATGTGAAGTAAGAACATAACGATATCCACTACACGCCTCAGCACTCATTGGACTGCACACATCAAAATGTATTACTTCCAACAAGTTGCTTTCTAGTTCCATTTTACTGAAAATGAGGCTTTCAGTCATCTTGCCCATGTGGTATGATTTGCATGTCTCAAGTGATTCAAAATCAAGTGAGTCCAAACGGTCCATTCGCATGGAGTTTCTTCATGCATATACGCCAATAGACATGGCTCGCATGTCTCAAATTTTTCAAAAACAAGTGAGCCCAAAGATCCATCAACATGGAGCTTCTTCATGCGTTTTATACCGATATGACTTACGTGGCAGTGCCACAAGTAGGTGGTACTATCATTACTATCTTATATCTTTTGGCATGAACATGTGTATCACTACGATCGAGATTCAAAAAAACCATTCATTTTAGGTGCAAGACCATTGAAGGTATTATTCAAATAAACAGAGTAACCATTATTCTCCTTAAATGAATAACCGTATTGCGATAGACATAATCCAATCATGTCTATGCTCAACGCAAACACCAATCTCGATGATAGAGGGAGCGTGCGATGCTTGATAACATCAAGCTTGGGAAAAACTTCCAACACATATTGCCAGCTCACCTTTAGCTAGTCTCCGTTTACTCTGCAGCCTTTTATTTCGAGTTTACTAACATTTAGCAATCGAACCGGTATCTAATACCATGGTGCTACTAGGAGTACTAGTAAAGTACACATTAACACAATGTATATCCAATATACTTCTATCGACCTTGCCAGCCTTCTCATCTACCAAGTATCTAGGGTAATTCTGCTCCAGTGGCTGTTCCCCTTATTACAGAAGCACTTAGTCTCGGGTTTGGGTTCAACCTTGGGTTTCTTCACTAGAGCAGCAGCTAATTTGCCGTGTCATGAAGTATCCCTTTTTTCCCTTGCCCTTCTTGAAACTAGTGGTTTCACCAACCATCAACAATTGATGCTCCTTCTTGATTTCTACTTTTGTGGTGTCAAACATCGCGAATATCTCAAGGATCATCATATATGTCCCTGATATATTATAGTTCATCACGAAGCTCTAGCAGCTTGGTGGTAATGACTTCGGAGAAACATCACTATCTCATCTGGAAGATCAACTCCCACTCGATTCAAATGATTGTTGTACTCAGACAATCTGAGCACAAGCTCAACAATTGAGCTTTTCTCCCTTAGTTTGCAGGCTAAGAAAATCGTCGAAGGTCTTATACCTCTTGACGTGGGCACGAGCCTGAAATCCCAATTTCAGCCCTCGAAACATCTCATATGTTTCGCGACGTTTCAAAACGTCTTCGGTACCTCAACTCTAAACCGTTTAACTGAACTATCACGTAGTTATCAAAATGTGTATGTCAGATGTTCGTAACATCCATAGACGACATTCGAGGCTCAGCACACTGAGCAGTGCATTAAGGACATAAGCCTTCTATGAAGCAATGAGGACAATCCTCAGTTTACGGACCTAGTCCGCATAATTGCTACTATCAACTTTCAACTAAATTTTCTCTAGGAACATATATAAACAGTAGAACTAAAGCGCGAGCCACAACATAATTTGCGAAGACCTTTTGACTATGTTCAGGATAATTAAGTTCATCTTATGAACTCCCACTCAGATAGACATCCCTCTAGTCATCTAAGTGATTACAAGATCCGAGTCAACTAGGCCGTGTCCGATCATCACGTGAGACGGACTAGTCATCATCGGTGAACATCTTCATGTTGATCATATCTTCTATACGACTCATGTTCGACCTTTCGGTCTTCCGTGTTCCGAGGCCATGTATGTACATGCTAGGCTCGTCAAGTCAACCTAAGTGTTTCGCATGTGTCCCGAGGCCATGTCTGTACATGCTAGGCTCGTCAACACCCGTTGTATTCGAACGTTAGAATCTATCACACCCGATCATCACGTGGTGCTTCGAAACAACGAACCTTCGCAATGGTGCACAGTTAGGGGGAACACCTTTCTTGAAATTTTAGTGAGGGATCATCTTATTTAATCTACCGTCGTTCTAAGCAAATAAGATGTAAAACATGATAAACATCACATGCAATCAAATAGTGACATGATATGGCCAATATCATTTTGCTCCTCTTGATCTCCATCTTCGGGGCTCCATGATCATCGTTGTCACCGGCATGACACCATGATCTCCATCATCATGATCTCCATCATCGTGTCTTCTTGAAGTTGTCTCGTCATCTATTACTTCTACTACTACAACTAACGGTTAGCAATAAAGTAAAGTAATTACATGACGTTTATATTGACACGCAGGTCATAAATAAATTAAGACAACTCCTATGGCTCATGCCGGTTGTCATACTCATCGACATGCAAGTCATGATTCCTATTACAAGAACATGATCATCTCATACATCACATGTATCATTCATCACATCCTTTGGCCATATCACATCACAAAACACTTGCTGCAAAAACAAGTTAGACGTCCTCTAATTGTTGTTGCAAGTTTTTACGTGGCTGCTATAGGTTTCTAGCAAGAACGTTTCTTACCTACGCCAAAACCACAACGTGAATTGCCAATTTCTATTTACCCTTCATAAGGACCATGTTCATCGAATCCGATTCGACTAAAGTGGGAGAGACAGACACCCGCCAGCCACCTTATGCAACTAGTGCATGTCAGTCGGTGGAACCGGTCTCACGTAAGCGTACGTGTAAGGTTGGTCCGGGCCGCTTCATCCCACGATGCCGCCGAATCAAGATAAGACTAGTAACGGCAAGATAATTGACAATATCGACGCCCACAACTACTTTGTGTTCTACTCGTGCATAGTAACTACGCATAGACCTAGCTCATGATGCCACTGTTGGGGAACGTAGCAGAAATTCAAAATTTTCTACGCATCACCAAGATCAATCTATGGAGTAATCTAGCAACGAGGGGAAGGAGTGCATCTACATACCCTTGTAGATCGCTAAGCGGAAGCGTTCAAGTGAACGGGTTGATGGAGTCGTACTCGTCGTGATCCAAATCACCGATGATCCTAGTGCCGAACGGACGGCACCTCCGTGTTCAACACACGTACAGCCCGGTGACATCTCCTACGCCTTGATCCAGCAAGGGGAGAAGGAGAGGTTGGGGAAGACTCCATCCAGCAGCAGCACGACGGCGTGGTGGTGGTGAAGGAGCGCGGGACTCTAGCAGGGCTTCGCCAAGCACTACGAGAGACGAGGAGGGAGAGGGGTAGGGCTGCGCCAACAGGGAGAGAAAATCACATGTGTTGGGCAGCCCCAAACCTCAAGTATATATAGGGGGAGGGGAGGGGCTGCGCCCCCACCTAGGGTTCCCTCCCTAGGGGTGGCGGCCAGCCCTAGATCCCATCTAGGGGGTGGCCAAGGAGGGAGAGAGGGGGGCGCACCACTAGGTGGGCCTTAGGCCCATCTGAGCCTAGGGTTTGCCCCCTTCCCCTCTTGGAGGCGCCTTGGGCCTTGGTGGGAGGCGCCCCAGCCCACCTAGGGGCTGGTCCCTTCCCACTATTGGCCCATGTAGGCCTCCGGGGCTGGTGGCCCCACCTGGTGGACCCCCGGACCCCTCCGGTGGTCCCGGTACACTACCGGTGATGCCCGGAACACTTCCGGTGGCCAAAACCATACTTCCTATATATCAATCTTTACCTCCGGACCATTCCGGAACTCCTCGTGACGTCCGGGATCTCATCCGGGACTCCGAACAACATTCGGTAACCGCATACATACTTTCCCTATAACCCTAGCGTCATCGAACCTTAAGTGTGTAGACCCTACGGGTTCGGAAGTCATGCAGACATGGCCGAGACAACTCTCCGGTCAATAACCAACAGCGGGATCTGAATACCCATGTTGGCTCCCACATGCTCCACGATGATCTCATCGGATGAACCACGATGTCAAGGACTTAATCAATCTCGTATACAATTCCCTTTGTCTAGCGGTACGATACTTGCCCGAGATTCGATCATCGGTATCCCGATACCTTGTTCAATCTCGTTACCGGCAAGTCTCTTTACTCGTTCCGTAACACATCATCCTATGATCAACTCCTTGATCACATTGTGCACATTATGATGATGTCCTACCGAGTGGGCCCAGAGATACCTCTCCGTTTACACGGAGTGACAAATCCCAGTCTCGATTCGTGCCAACCCAACAGACACTTTCGGAGATACCTGTAGTGTACCTTTATAGCCACCCAGTTACGTTGTGACGTTTGGCACACCCAAAGCACTCCTACGGTATCCGGGAGTTGCACAATCTCATGGTCTAAGGAAATGATACTTGACATTAGAAAAGCTTTAGCATACGAACTACATGATCTTGTGCTAGGCTTAGGATTGGGTCTTGTCCATCACATCATTCTCCTAATGATGTGATCCCGTTATCAATGACATCCAATGTCCATGGTCAGGAAACCCTATCCATCTATTGATCAACGAGCTAGTCAACTAGAGGCTTACTAGGGACATGGTGTTGTCTATGTATCCACACATGTATCTGAGTTTCCTATCAATACAATTCTAGCATGGATAATAAATGATTATCATGGACAAGGAAATATAATAATAACCAATTTATCATTGCCTCTAGGGCATATTTCCAACACTACACACTTAAGGTTCGGTGACACTAGGGTTGTAGAGATATTAGCACACGGTAGCCCGAAAGATGTTAGGAGTCCCGGATGAGATCCTGGACGTCACGAGGAGTTCCGGAATGGTCCGGAGGTAAAGATTCATATATATGAAGTCCAGTTTCGGCCATCGGGAAGGTTTCGGGGGTCACCGGTATTGTACCGGGACCACCGGAAGGGTCCCGGGGGTCCACCGGGTGGGGCCACCTATCCCGGAGGGCCCCATGGGCTGAAGTGGGAGGGGAACCAGCCCCTAGTGGGCTGGTGTGCCCCCCTTGGGCCTCCCCCTGCGCCTAGGGTTGGAAACCCTAGGGTGGGGGCGCCACCCTTGCCTTGGGGGGCAAGGCACCCCCTTTGGCCGCCGCCCCCCTAGGAGATTGGATCTCCTAGGGCCGCCCCCCTAGGCACCCTATATATAGTGGAGGGGAGGGAGGGCTGCGCACCCAAGCCCCTGGCCTCTCCCTCTCCCTCCCGTGACACTCCTCCGTCTCCCAGCGCTTGGCAAAGCCCTGCCGAGATCACCGTTGCTTCCACCACCACGCCGTCGTGCTGCTAGATCTTCATCAACTCTCCTTCCCCCTTGCTGGATCAAGAAGGAGGAGACGTCTCCCAACCGTACGTGTGTTGAACGCGGAGGTGCTGTCTGTTCGGCACTTGGTCATCGGTGATTTGAATCACATCGAGTACGACTCCATCAACCCCGTTCTCTTGAACGCTTCTGCTCGTGATCTACAAGGGTATGTAGATGCACTACTCTTTCCCTCGCTGCTAGATGACTCCATAGATTGATCTTGCTGATGCGTAGAAAATTTCAAAATTATGCTACGTTCCCCAACAGTGGTATCAGAGCTAGGTCTATGCATAGTTACTATGCACGAGTAGAACACAAAGTAGTTGTGGGCATTGATATTGTCAATTATCTTGCTGTTACTAGTCTTATCTTGATTCGGCGGCATCGTGGGATGAAGCAGCCCGGACCAACCTTACACGTACGCTTACGTGAGACCGGTTCCACCGACTGACATGCATTAGTTGCATAAGGTGGCTGGCGGGTGTCTGTCTTTCCCACTTTAGTCGGATCGGATTTGATGAACAGGGTCCTTATGAAGGGTAAATAGAAATTGGCAATTCACGTTATGGTTTTGGCGTAGGTAAGAAACGTTCTTGCTAGAAACCTATAGCAGCCACGTAAAAACTTGCAACAACAATTAGAGGACGTCTAACTTGTTTTCGTAGCAAGTATTTTGTGATGTGATATGGCCAAAGGTTGTGATGAATGATGAATGATATATGTGATGTATGAGATTGATCATGTTCTTGTAATAGGAATCACGACTTGCATGTCGATGAGTATGACAACCGGCAGGAGCCATAGGAGTTGTCTTTATTTATTCATGACCTGCGTGTCAACATAAACGTCATGTAATTACTTTACTTTATTGCTAAAGCGTTAACCATAGTAGTAGAAGTAATAGTTGACGTGACAACTTCAAGAAGACACGATGATGGAGATCATGATGATGGAGATCATGGTGTCATGCCGGTGACAACGATGATCATGGAGCCCCGAAGATGGAGATCAAAGGAGCAAATGATATTGGCCATATCATGTCACTATTTGATTGCATGTGATGTTTATCATGTTTTACATCTTATTTGCTTAGAACGACGGTAGCTTAAATAAGATGATCCCTCGTAATAATTTCAAGAAAGTGTTCCCCCTAACTGTGCACCGTTGCGAAGGTTCGTTGTTTCGAAGCACCATGTGATGATCGGGTGTGATAGATTCTAACGTTCAAATACAACGGGTGTAAGACAGATTTACACACGCAATACACTTAGGTTGACTTGACGAGCCTAGCATGTACAGACATGGCCTCGAAACACAGAAGACCGAAAGGTCGAGCATGAGTCGTACAGAAGATACGATCAACATGAAGATGTTCCCCGATGTTGACTAGTCCGTCTCACGTGATGATCAGACACGGCCTAGTTAACTCGGATCATGTTATACTTAGATGACTGGAGGGATTTCTATCTGAGTGGGAGTTCATTTAATAATTTGATTAGATGAACTTAATTATCATGAACTTAGTCTAAAATCTTTACAATATGTCTTGTAGATCAAATGGCCCACGTTGTCCTCAACTTCAACGCGTTCCTAGAGAAAACCAAGCTGAAAGACGATGGCAGCAACTATACGGACTGGGTCCAGAACCTGAGGATCATCCTCATAGCTGCCAAGAAATATTATGTCCTAGAAGCACCGCTAGGTGACGCACCCATCCCATAGAACCAAGACGTTATGAACGCTTGGCAGACACGTGCTGATGATTACTCCCTCGTTCAGTGCGGCATGCTTTATAGCTTAGAACCGGGGCTCCAAAAGCATTTTGAGAGACACGGAGCATATGAGATGTTCGAAGAGCTGAAAATGGTTTTTCAAGCTCATGCCCGGGTCGAGAGATATGAAGTCTCCGACATATTCTTCAGCTGTAAGATGGAGGAAAATAGTTCTGTCAGTGAGCACATACTCAAAATGTCTGGGTTGCATAACCGCTTGACTCAGCTGGGATTTAATCTCCCGGATGACGCGGTCATTGACAGAATCCTTCAGTCGCTTCCACCGAGCTACAAGAGCTTTGTGATGAACTTCAATATGCAGGGGATGGAAAAGACCATTCCTGAAGTATTTGCAATGCTGAAATCAGCAGAGGTAGAAGTCAAAAACGAACATCAAGTGTTGATGGTGGATAAAAGCACTAAGTTCAAGAAAGGCAAGGGTAAGAAGAACTTCAAGAAGGACGGCAAGGGAGTTGCCGCGCCCGGTAAGTAAGCTACCGGGAAGAAGCCAAAGAATGGACCCAAGCCCGAGACTGAGTGTTTTTATGGCAAGGGAAGTGGTCACTGGAAGCGGAACTGCCCCAAATACTTAGCGGACAAGAAGGCCGGCATCACGAAAGGTATATGTGATATACATGTAATTGATGTGTACCTTACTAGTACTCGTAGTAGCTCCTGGGTATTTGATACCGGTGTGGTTGCTCACATTTGTAACTCAAAGCAGGAGCTGCGGAATAGACGAAGACTGGCGAAGGACGAGGTGACGATGCGCGTCGGGAATGGTTCCAAGGTCGATGTGATCGCCGTCGGCACGCTACCTCTACATTTACCTACGGGATTAGTTTTAAACCTCAATAATTGTTATTTAGTGCTAGCTTTAAGCATGAACATTGTATCAGGATCTCGTTTAATACGAGATGGCTACTCATTTAAATCCGAGAATAATGGTTGTTCTATTTATATGAGAGATATGTTTTATGGTCATGCTCCGATGGTGAATGGTTTATTCCTAATGAATCTCGAGCATAATGCTACACATATTCATAGTGTGAATACCAAAAGATGTAAGGTTGATAATGATAGTCCCACATACTTGTGGCACTGCCGCCTTGGTCACATAGGTGTCAAACGCATGAAGAAGCTCCATGCAGATGGACTTTTAGAGTCTCTTGATTACAAATCATTTGACACGTGTGAACCATGCCTCTGTAGGGGAACATAGTAATTTCAAAATTTTCCTACGCACATGCAAGATCATGGTGATGCATAGCAACGAGGGGAGAGTGTGATCTACGTACCTTGTAGATCGACAACGGAAGCGTTTGGTTGATGTAGTCGTACGTCTTCACGGCCCGACCGATCAAGCACCGAAACTACGGCACCTCCGAGTTTTAGCACACGTTCAGCTCGATAACGATCCCTGGACTCCGATCCAGCAAAGTGTCGGGGAAGAGTTCCGTCAGCACGACGGCGTGGTGACGATCTTGATGTACGACTGTCGCAGGGCTTCGCCTAGTAGATCGCTACAGTATTATCGAGGACTATGGTGGCTGGGGCGCCGCACACGGCTAAGGAAAAGATCACGTGGATCAACTTGTGTGTCTCTAGGGTGCCTCTGCCTCAGTATATAAAGGACCAAAGGGTGCCTCTGCCTCAGTACGAAGATCTTTATCAGTCAGACCGCATAACAACATACGTCATTCCCTTTGTCATCGGTATGTTACTTGCCCGAGATTCGATCGTCGGTATTCCAATACCTAGTTCAATCTCGTTGCCGGCAAGTCTCTTTACTCGTTCTGTAATACATCATCCCGCAACTAACTCATTTAGTTGCAATGCTTGCAAGGCTTAAGTGATGTGCATTACCGAGAGGGCCCAGAGATACCTCTCCGACAATCGGAGTGACAAAACCTAATCTCGAAATACGCCAACCCAACATGTACCTTTGGAGACACCTGTAGTACTCCTTTATAATCACCCAGTTACGTTGTGACGTTTGGTAGTACCCAAAGTGTTCCTCCGGTAAACGGGAGTTGCATAATCTCATAGTTATAGGAACATGTATAAGTCATGAAGAAAGCAATAGCAACATACTAAACGATCGGGTGCTAAGCTAATGCAATGGGTCATGTCAATCAGATCATTCTCTTAATGATGTGATCCCGTTAATCAAATAACAACTCATTGTTCATGGTTAGGAAACATAACCATCTTTGATTAACGAGCTAGTCAAGTAGAGGCATACTAGTGACACTTTGTTTGTCTATGTATTCACACATGTATTATGTTTCCGGTTAATACAATTCTAGCATGAATAATAAACATTTATCATGATTATAAGGAAATAAATAATAACTTTATTATTGCCTCTAGGGCATATTTCCTTCAGCCTCATGGGTAAAATGACCAAGACTCCGTTCTCAGGAACAATGGAGCGAGCAACCAACTTATTGGAAATCATACATACTGATGTGTGTGGTCCAATGAGTGTTGAGGCTCGCGGTGGCTATCGTTATGTTCTCACCCTCACTGATGACTTGAGTAGATATGGGTATGTCTACTTAATGAAACACAAGTCTGAGACCTTTGAAAAGTTCAAGGAATTTCAGAGTGAAGTTGAGAATCAACGTGACAGGAAAATCAAGTTCTTGCGATCAGATCGTGGGGGAGAATACTTGAGTCACGAATTTGGCACACACTTAAGAAAATGTGGAATAGTTTCACAACTAACGCCGCCTGGAACACCTCAGCGTAATGGTGTGTCCGAACGTCGTAATCGAACTCTATTAGATATGGTGCGATCTATGATGTCTCTTACCGATTTACCGCTATCATTTTGTGGCTATGCTTTAGAGACTGCCGCATTCACTTTAAATAGGGCTCTGTCGAAATCCATTGAGACGACACAATATGAATTATGGTTTGGGAAGAAACCTAAGTTGTCGTTTCTAAAAGTTTGGGGATGCGATGCTTATGTCAAGAAACTTCAACCTGAAAAGCTCGAACCCAATTCGGAAAAATGCGTCTTCATAGGATACCCTAAAGAAACTGTTGGGTATACCTTCTACCTCAGATCCGAAGGCAAGATCTTTGTTGCCAAGAATGGGTCCTTTCTAGAGAAAGAGTTTCTCTCGAAAGAAATAAGTGGGAGGAAGGTAGAACTTGATGAAGTATTACCTCTTGAACCGGTAAGTGTCAAGGAAATGTTCCTGAGGTGCCTGCACCGACTACAGAGGAAGTTGATGATGGTCATGAAACTTCAGATCAAGTTGCTACTGAACTTCGTAGGTCCACAAGGACACGTTCCGCACCAGAGTGGTACGGCAACCCTGTCTTGGAAATCATGTTGTTAGACAACGGTGAACCTCCGGACTATGAAGAAGCGATGGCGGGCCCAGATTCCGACAAATGGCTGGAAGCCATGAAATCCGAGATAGGATCCATGTATGAAAACGAAGTATGGACTTTGACTGACTTGCCCGTTGATCGGCGAGCCATATAAAATAAATGGATCTTTAAAAAGAAGACATACGCGGATGGTAATGTGACCATCTATAAAGCTCGGCTTGTCGCTAAGGGTTATCGACAAGTTCAAGGGGTTGACTACGATGAGACTTTCTCACCCGTAGCGAAGCTGAAGTCCGTCCGAATCATGTTAGCAATTGCCGCATTCTATGATTATGAGATATGGTAAATGGACATCAAAACGACATTCCTTAATGGTTTCCTTAAGGAAGAATTGTATATGATGCAGCCGGAAGGTTTTGTCGATCCTAAGAATGCTGACAAGGTGTGCAAGCTCCAACGCTCGATTTATGGGCTGGTGCAAGCATCTCGGAGTTGGAACATTCGTTTTGATGAGATGATCAGAGCGTTTGGGTTTATGCAGACTTATGGAGAAGCCTGCATTTACAAGAAAGTGAGTGGGAGCTCTGTAGCATTTCTCATATTGTATGTGGATGACATACTGTTGATGGGAAATGATATAGAATTCTTGGAAAGCATAAAGGCCTACTTGAACAAGTGTTTTTCAATGAAGGACCTTGGAGAAGCTGCTTATATATTAGGCATCAACATCTATAGAGATAGATCGAGACGCCTCATTGGTCTTTCACAGAGTACGTACCTTGACAAGATATTGAAGAAGTTCAAAATGGATCAGTCAAAGAAGGGGTTCTTGCCTGTATTGCAAGGTACGAGATTGAGCACGGCTCAATGCCCGACCACGGCAGAAGATAGAGAAAAGATGAGTGTCGTCCCCTATGCCTCGGCCATAGGGTCTATCATGTATGCTATGCTGTGTACCAGACCTGATGTAAACCTTGCCGTAAGTTTGGTAGGAAGGTACCAAAGTAATCCCGGCATGGAACACTGGACAGCGGTCAAGAATATCCTGAAGTACCTGAAAAAGACCAAGGAAATGTTTCTCGTTTATGGAGGTGACGAAGAGCTCGTTGTAAAGGGTTACGTCGATGCTAGCTTCGACACATATCTGGATGACTCTAAGCCACAAACCGGATACGTGTATATTTTGAATGGTGGGGCAGTAAGCTAGTGCAGTTGCAAGCAAAGAGTTGTGGCGGGATCTACATGTGAAGCGGAGTACATGGCAGCCTCGGAGGCAGCACAAGAAGCAGTCTGGGTGAAGGAGTTCATTACCGATCTAGGAGTCGTACCCAATGCGTCGGGCCCGATGACTCTCTTCTGTGACAACACTGGAGCTATTGCCCTTGCCAAGGAGCCCAGGTTTCACAGGAAGACCAGGCATATCAAGCGTCGCTTCAACTCCATTTGTGAAAGTGTTCAAAATGGAGACATAGAGATTTGTAAAGTACATACGGACCTGAATGTAGCAGATCCGTTGACTAAACCTCTCCCTAGAGCAAAACATGATCAACACCAGAACTGCATGGGTGTTCGATTCATCACCATGTAGCTAGAATATTGACTCTAGTGCAAGTGGGAGACTGTTGGAAATATGCCCTAGAGGCAATAATAAAATGGTTATTATTATATTTCTTTGTTCATGATAATTGTCTATTGTTCATGCTATAATTGTGTTATCCGGAAATCGTAATACATGTGTGAATACATAGACCACAACACGTCCCTAGTGAGCCTCTAGTTGACTAGCTCGTTGATCAAAAGATAGTCATGGTTTCCTGACTATGGACATTGGATGTCATTGATAACGGGATCACATCATTAGGAGAATGATGTGATGGACAAGACCCAATCCTAATCTTAGCTCAAAGATCGTGTAGTTCGTTTGTTGTAGCTTTTCTGAATGTCAAGTATCATTTCCTTAGACCATGAGATTGTGCAAATCCCGGATACCGTAGGAATGCCTTGGGTGTGCCAAACGTCACAACGTAACTGTGTGACTATAAAGGTACATTACAGGTATCTCTAAAAGTGTCTGTTGGGTTGGCACGAATCGAGACTGGGATTTGTCACTCCGTATGACGGAGAGGTATCTCTGGGCCCACTCGGTAATGCATCATCATAATGAGCTCAATGTGATCAATTGGTTGATCACGGGATCATGCATTACAGTACGAGTAAAGTGACTTGCCGGTAACGAGACTGAACAAAGTATTGGGATATTGACGATCGAGTCTCAGACAAGTAACGTACCGATTGACAAAGGGAATTGTATACGGATTGATTGAATCCTCGACATCGTGGTTCATCTGATGAGATCATCGTGGAGCATGTGGGAGCCAACATGGGTATCCAGATCCCGCTGTTGGTTATTGATCGGAGAGGCTTCTCGGTCATGTCTGCATGTCTCCTGAACCCGTAGGGTCTACACACTTAAGGTTCAGTGACGCTAGGGTTGTAGAGATATTAGCACATGGTAACCCAAAAGTTGTTCGGAGTCCCGGATGAGATCCCGGACGTCACGAGGAGTTCCGGAATGGTCTGGAGGTAAAGATTCATATATAGGAAATCCAGTTTCGGCCATCGGGAAGGTTTCGGGGGTCACCGGTGTTGTACCGGGACCACCGGAAGGGTCCCGGGGGTCCACCGGGTGGGGCCACCTATCCCGGAGGGCCCCATGGTCTGAAGTGGGAGGGGAACCAGCC
Organism: Triticum urartu; assembly: GCF_056163025.1. Lineage (NCBI taxonomy): Eukaryota > Viridiplantae > Streptophyta > Magnoliopsida > Poales > Poaceae > Triticum > Triticum urartu. Next base: position 556,822,016 of record NC_141873.1, read on the forward strand.
CCTAGTGGGCTGGTGCCCCCCCCCCTTGGGCCTCTCCCTGCGCCTAGGGTTGGAAACCCTAGGGGTGGGGGCGCCACCCTTGCCTTGGGGGGCAAGGCACCCCCTTTGGCCGCCGCCCCCCTAGGAGATTGGATCTCCTAGGTCCGGCGCCCCCCCTAGGCACCCTATATATAGTGGGGGGAGGGATGCGCACCCAAGCCCCTGGCCTCTCCCTCTCCCTCCCGTGACACTCCTCCGTCTCCCAGCGCTTGGCGAAGCCCTGCCGAGATCACCGTTGCTTCCACCACCACGCCGTCGTGCTGTTGGATCTTCATCAACCTCTCCTTCCCCCTTGCTGGATCAAGAAGGAGGAGACGTCTCCCAACCGTACGTGTGTTGAACGCGGAGGTGCTTTCCGTTCGGCACTTGGTCATCGGTGATTTGAATCACGTCGAGTACGACTCCATCAACCCCGTTCTCTTGAACGCTTCCGCTTGTGATCTACAAGGGTATGTAGATGCACTCCTCTTTCCCTCGCTTCTAGATGACTCCATAGATTGATCTTGGTAATGTGTAGAAAATTTTAAAATTCTGCTACGTTCCCCAACAGCCCCCCCCCCCAGGCAAGGTGTGCATGAGTTCGGACACAAAACACACGTTGCGTCACGCCGCGGCAGTGTTTTAGGGTTTATCACCGCAAAACGCCTACAAGATGCATAGAGTGTCGGAAATGAACGGTAGTTGCCAGGCATGCTTGCAATGGTCATCGTAGGGTGTGCATAAAAGTTTGGTATCAATTGGTGAGACCGAGAAGAAGAACCTGCTTGTAGTACATGGTGCAAGTGGAGGCATACATGCGATTGTCCCAACTATATTTGATTTAATAATATTTCAAGTATGAAACAGAAAATAAAATTTATAATTAGGAAAGACAACCATGAAAAGTGAAATATGAGAGAACATTATATCATACATTATTTAAATTTATAACTGTCAGAACAAAGAAAAGAGGAGAATATAGAAAACAGAAGAAAAAATTTGAATGAATAAGTGCAATAAAAGACAACATATTATCTTACATTTTGGAAATATTTCAAATATAAAGAAGAGAACAAATATTAGAATGAAGAAGTGAAATAAAACAGAACATTTTATCTTACAAACTAAAAATATTTAAAAAATAATAAAGATAAGAAATATTCGAATGAAGAATTGAATTAAAACACAACATTTTAGTTCATATTTCGTAAATATTATCAATATACAAAAGAGTACGAACAAATGAAATAAAACACAACAGAATTTGGCATATTTTTTAAAATTTTAGTAAACACTGTTAGAAATAATATAGAAAAAAAGAGACTTGATTTTAAATATTAGAAATATAAACAAGAAAAGAAACAAAGAAAATATAAAACGTATCAGCGAGCGGAGTAAGGCTGCCCTGGGCCAGCCCGCCCGAATTAGGCCCAAGGCGGAGCCGCGCAGGGCACATCGCAGCGCATAGCCGTTGGGTGGTGGGAGTTTAGTCCCACCTCGCCAAGCGAGGGAGCGCCGTACCGGTTTATATACCCTGCTGCGACTCCCCTCCCAAGCTCCTATCTATTGCAGGCAGTACATTGCCTAAGTCTTGTCCCCTTTGCCCCGTGGGGCCTACTAGCAGCAGAGATATTCTGCACCACGGGCCTGTATCCTGGCCCATGCACCGCAGGGTTCCTAGTCGTATGCAGGCCGTGGAGTATGAATTCTCCTTCTCTCGTAGGTGGGCACTTTTTTTTGGCATATTGCCATTGTGTATTGATTTGATCTTGAAATCACACACTAAATTATACACATGCTCACTTGCGTTCAATACACATATTTTTTGCATATATGACAAGTTAATGTTTTGACCTTCAAGTCATCTAATAAAAAAAAATTTGAATTTGTTTGAAATTTTTATTAATTTATAATGTCCTCTAGACTGACTGGTCAAAACATCGGTCTATACCTCAGGGGGGCATTGTAAAATATTCTTTTTCAAAATTTTCTTTCATGGCCATGATTGGCACATGTGGGTCACCATGTTCAAGAAAGTTTGTGTGATTTGGAGGTGGTGGGAAAAATCACATTTTTTTCAAAAACTGGCTTAAGTGGACCAAATGGCCCCTCCGGAATGCGGTCATTTTTTGACCACCTCCAAATGACCTCAACTTTGGCACACATGATCTATTGCACAAACAAAGGTGGGTTTCCAAGGTTTTATATTTGTTTGAATTTTTTATTAACTTATAATGCCCTCTAGACTGACTGGTCAAAACAACGGTCTATACCTCAGGGGGCATTGTAAAATATTCTTTTTCCAAATTTTCTTTCATAGCCATGGTTGGCACATGTGGGTCACCATGTTCAAGAAAGTTTGTGTGATTTGGAGGTGGTGGGGAAAATCACATTTTTTCAAAAACTGGCTTAAGTTAGACCAAATGGCCCTCCGGAATGCGGTCATTTTTTCGACCACCTCCAAATGACCTCAACTTTGGCACACATGATCTATTGCACAAACAAAGGTGGGTTTCCAAGGTTTTATATTTTTCTGAATCTTTTATTAATTTATAATGCCCTCTAGACTGACTGGCCAAAACATCGGTCTATACCTCAGCGGGGCATTGTAAAATAATTATTTTTCCAAATTTTCTTTCATAGCCATGATTGGCACATGTGGGTCACCATGTTCAAGAAAGTTTGTGTGATTTGGAGGTGGTGGGGAAAATCACATTTTTTCAAAAACTAGCTTAAGTTAGACCAAATGGCCCCTCCGTAATGCGGTCATATTTTTGACCACCTCCAAATGACCTCAACTTTGGCACACATGATCTATTGCACAAACAAAGGTGGGTTTCCAAGGTTTTATATTTTTTGAATTTTTTATTAATTTATAATGCCCTCTAGACTGACTGGTCAAAACATCGGTCTATACCTCAGGGGGCATTGTAAAATATTCTTTTTCCAAATTTTCTTTCATAGCCATAATTTGCACATGTGGCTCACCATGTTCAAGAAAGTTTGTGTGATTTGTAGGTGGTGGGGAAAATCACATTTTTTCAAAAACTGGCTTAAGTTAGACCAAATGGCACCTCCGGAATGCGGTCATTTTTTTTACCACCTCCAAATGACCTCAACTTTGGCACACATGATCTATTGCACAAACAAAGGTGGGTTTCCAAGGTTTTATATTTTTCTGAATTTTTTATTAATTTATAATGCCCTCTAGACTGACTGGTCAAAACATCGGTCTATACCTCAGGGGGGGCATTGTAAAATATTCTTTTTTCCAAATTTTCTTTCATAGACATGATTGGCACATGTGGGTCACCATGTTCAAGAAAGTTTGTGTGATTTGGAGGTAGTGGGGAAAATCACATTTTTTAAAAAACTGGCTTAAGTTAACCAAATGGCCACTCCGGAATGCGGTCATTTTTTCAACCACCTCCAAATGACCTCAACTTTGGCACACATGATCTATTGCACAAACAAAGGTGGGTTTACAAGGTTTTATAATTTTTTGAATTTTTTATTAATTTATAATGCCCTCTAGACTGACTGGTCAAAACATCGGTCTATACCTCAGGGGGGCACTGTAAAATATTCTTTTTCCAAATTTTCTTTCATAGCCATGATTGGAACATGTGGGTCACCATGTTCAAGAAAGTTTGTGTGATTTGGAGGTGGTGGGGAAAATCACATTTTTTCAAAAACTGGCTTAAGTTAGACCAAATGGCCCCTCCGAAATGCGGTCATTTTTTCGACCACCTCCAAATGACCTCAACTTTGGCACATGATCTATTGCACAAACAAAGGTGGGTTTCCAAGGTTTTATAATTTTTTGATTTTTTTATTAATTTATAATGCCCTCTAGATTGTAGTCAAAACATCGGTCTATACCTCAGGGGGGCATTGTAAAATATTCTTTTTCCAAATTTTATTTCATAGCCATGATTGGCACATGTGGGTCACCATGTTCAAGAAAGTTTGTGTGATTTGGAGGTGGTGGGAAAAATCACATTTTTTCAAAAACTGGCTTAAGTTAGACCAAATGGCCCCTCCGGAATGCGGTCATTTTTTCGACCACCTCCAAATGACCTCAACTTTGGAACAAATGATCTATTGCACAAACAAAGGTGGGTTTCCAAGGTTTTATAATTTTTTGAATTTTTTATTAACTTATAATGCCCTCTAGACTGACTGGTCAAAACATCAGTCTATACCTCAGGGGGGCATTGTAAAATATTCTTTTTCCAAATTTTCTTTCATAGCCATGATTGGAACATGTGGGTCACCATGTTCAAGAAAGTTTGTGTGATTTGGAGGTGGTGGGGAAAATCACATTTTTTCAAAAACTGGCTTAAGTTAGACCAAATGGCCCCTCCGGAATGCGGTCATTTTTTTGACCACCTCCAAATGACCTCAACTTTGGCACACATGATCTATTGCACAAAAAAAGGTGGGTTTCCAAGGTTTTATATTTTTTTGAATTGTTTATTAATTTATAACGCCCTCTAGACTGACTGGTCAAAACATTGGTCTATACCTCAGGGGGGCATTGTAAAATATTCTTTTTCCAAATTTTTCTTTCATAGCCGTGATTGTTACATGTGGGTCACCATGTTCAAGAATGTTTGTGTGATTTGGAGGTGGTGGGGAAAATCACATTTTTTTCAAAAACTGGCTTAAGTTAGACCAAATGGTCCCTCCGGAATGCGGTCATTTTTTCGACCACCTCCAAATGACCTCAACTTTGGCACACATGATCTATTGCACAAACAAAGGTTGGTTTGCAAGGTTTTGTAATTTTTTGAATTTTTTATTAATTTATAATGCCCTCTAGACTGACTGGTCAAAACATCGGTCTATACCTCAGGGGGGCATTGTAAAATATTCTTTTTCCAAATTTTCTTTCATAGCCATGATTGGCCCATGTGGGTCACCATGTTCAAGAAAGTTTGTGTGATTTGGAGGTGGTGGGGAAAATCACATTTTTTTCAAAAACTGGCTTAAGCCAAATGGCCCCTCCAAAATGCGGTCATTTTTTCGACCACCTCCAAATGACCTCAACTTTGGCACACATGATCTATTGCACAAACAAAGGTGGGTTTACAAGGTTTTTTTTTTTTGAATTTTTATTAATTTATAACGCCCTCTAGACTGACTGGTCAAAACATCGGTCTATACCTCAGGGGGGCATTGCAAAATATTCTTTCTATATTTTTGAATTTTTTTGAATTTATAATGCCCTCTTATATTTGTTTACTTTTTTAATGCCCTCTTATTTTTTTGAATTTTTTATTTATAAAGCTAGGTTTCCAAGATGGCTAGGATGGCCCATGCTTTTCCTTTTGTTTATTTTTTTCCTTTTCCTTCACTTTACATAAAAATTACCTGAGCACTCCAAAAATAACATAAAAATTACATGACCCCTCAAATAATAACATACCAAAAATTCAAAAGGTATTTTTATCAAACATCTTTTTGAATATTTATATTTTCTTTTCTTATAAATAAGTGACATTTTCAAAATTCTAATAAGTAGGGTAATATAACTTTATTACAAAATAAAGTAGATCTTATTTCAAATTCCTTTTTTGCACACATTATTTTTAACTAGTATTACATTACTCTTCTAAATTTACATTTAATTCCTTCACACTTTGATGATGGAATATTTACTCTCTAATTGCAACATAGGTTCAAATGATGGAACATTTGATCTTTTTGCTTATTCAAATTATGCGTTGATGGAATGTGTGAGGATGAACAATTATCAGTAACTTTACTATACCCTATGTACTATAATTCATGACAGCCATTTTGGAACATTGCCACATTCAATATTTTGTATAATTGGCACATGGGCACAGCATGTTGCACTTGCCCACAGCATAGACAAGTGTTGCAGCATGTCTCAAGCAACACTGAAGCGCCATTTGTGATCATTGCACCATCGAAACAACAACTAAACATGAAGGAAGCATTCACCACCAATAAAGTTAAGGCCACACATATATAGATAGCATTGTAGGTTACCACCATAGGTAGCAAGCAGTTCACAACAGATCTAATTCAAACACACAATACATTACATTACATTACATTAATATAGCAAGTTTTCAAGTAGTTCAGACCCAGATGTAGCTTTCCAAAAGTAAAACATCATCAAATATACTGATGATGAGTACGGCTTCCAGCTTCCGATGATCAGCATGATGTACGACTAGAGGTCAGGGTTTCTCAGGACCTTCAGGAGGGCAGAATGCTGACCAATGATCTTGTAGTCATGACTGGAGATCGATGTAGCCCGGCAATGTTCCATCAGATGCTCCAATAACCCAGACCTGGGCTTGGGCTTGCTGCAGTAGGGGCACCGGTACTTTTCATTCCTCCAGTTGTAGTACTTAGCAGGTCCTTGGACCCTGATCTTCAACACCTCCTTCTCTTTAAAGGACTCGATGTTCCCCTCGACCACATCATCTCCAGATTCATACTGCACACATTAATGACTGACATTAATACATTTTACATTCAAAAACTATAAACACATAATACTAACTCAATGCAGAAATAACATTTCAACTAGGCCTTACCTCATACGGCTCATCTTCATCAGACTCATATGGGTAGAACCCAGTCTTGTCCCACTTCCTCTTGTTGCCCAGAAGATCCTCCTGCTGCTGCTATATTGTCAAACATGCACATCAATTACAATGAATTGAATTGCAGTTCACAGAATGTCATTACAAACAAAATTGTGAATGTGAACCACATTGGTATGTTGCAAGTGACCAAATGATTTCCTTATAAATACAAAATCTAAGAAATCAATCAACAGATAAATGATGTCCTTCATAAATGCTAATGAAAATGCAAGCTGGATTCTTGACATTCCCTGGATTAACCCAACACTTTTCTTTTGAGGGAATTCCCCCACACACTACTTAATGGAAACACATAGTATATTTTGTTGCTAGGATCCTGCCTTGGAATGTTTACTTCACACTTTACATATAGTATATACTAATTACAGAAGCCAACTACAAATTTTAATATGCACAAATTACTGTTTTTGGGATAATGCAGCAAAGCTCCTACACATATTAACATAATGCAGTAGTTAATTAGGTACAACTTCAACTATAAATGCATACATCTCCAACAAACATCTAAAGTTTCATTACTTACCTAAACAACAACAAATTATACTATAGATGAATCTTGTATCATCTAAATCAATTCATTGGCACATCTTAATTAATGCATTCCAAATCAAATATGTTTCCATCCAGTATCATTGAACCCACATATCAAAACAAATAATCATAAGTGTAAGCAGCATTGAACTACAGATCTAATAATCATATGACATCTATCTGACCTTAAATTCCCCCTTAAATAAGGTATTCATCCTCATATTAATTAAATTCTAACAAGCAAAAATTCAACTACTAATCTAATAAGCATCTGAAAAAAGCCCAACATGCTTTTATCTCTGAAGCAACGGCATTGCAGAGGATGTTCAATGCTGTGAATATCTCTGAAGCAATGACAAAATTCCACTACTAACCCAAAGTAAATAAGCATAGACTGCCCCTTCCCCTCGACCACGCTTCCCCTCTCCTTCAGAAGCCCCAATCCAGCACAAAAAAATCCAGCCCTTGAGAAGCTCTTTTTGATTAACATGACAACACCCAGTACATGAGCACATCCTTCAATATATTTACAGCCAAACTAATGCACCATCTAATCACCTCACGTAGACAATTTCCAAAAACACAAGGCCATGCACAACTCATCTCATAGCCTCTGCCTGACAGGCATCAATCAAGCATCAAATAACTGCAACTATGACAACATGCATCAATCAAGCATCTAAGAATTGCAACTATGACAACCATAATCCCTAGAACTAAGCATCCATTTAATTAATCATCAAGCCAAAGAACTAAAGCAGGCACCAACCCAAACCAATACAGAAGTATATATTTGACTCCAAACACCTAAAGAATTGCAAAAATTCCACTACTAATCTAATAAGCATCTGAAAAAACCCTATCCCTCAATCTGGCTACTTCTAACCTAATCTAATAATCATATGTGGTCCACCATTCTTGCACGAATCAAATACAGAAAAACCCTAATGCAGAGAAAACCCTACCTCCAACAAATCTAACCAAACAAAGTTCTGGCCACAAACCACACAATTTAAAAACTACCAACTAAAAGTTAGCCGCAGATACCTTCTGCTCCGCTTCCTCCTCGCCGGAGCCGGCCTCCACCTTCTCCACCTCGTGCGCCTCGCCGGAGCCCGCCCCCACCTTCTGCGCCTCGCCAAAGCCCGCCTCCACCTTCTGCGCCTCGCCGGAGTTCACCAGAGCGGGCGCATCTGGCTGGACCGCGCCGCTGCGGCCCGCCCCCGTCTTCTCCAGATCTCCAGCGGAGGGAGCACCGCGCTGGACGCCGGCACGCCCCCTCACAAAGGTGCCCGCGTCGACCTGCCGCGCCTGCTCCACCAGATCTGCGCCTCAATCGGGGCGCTCGCCTCCTGCGTCCGCCATGGCGATGGAGAGGATGCGGTGAGGGAAACGAGGAGGTTGAAGAGGAGAGGGAGTGGGGAGTGGAGAGTGGAGAGAGGAAGACGATGCGGCGGGGGGAAATGATGGGCGATGCGGCCGGAGGTGGTTGCCGTCCACATTTATATGATGCGACAGTTTTGGCAACTATCCGTGACACGTGCTGCCCCACGCGCGGGCGGCTTCACGCGTGCACGAAAGGCCGTCGTATACAAACAAATACGTATACGGACAGGCATACGTATACGGCCAGGCATACGATCTAACCGGGCCTGTACGGGCCTCTCAGGGCTCCTCGACGGCTATACGCGGGGGCAACAAAGACGATCGTACCCCTCATTATGAACCGTTTTTGGTTCATCCTGGCCGTCGATATGTTTTTCCACCCCGCGTTCAGCCCTAGTAGGGAGCACCGGAGCAGAAACGTCGATCAGGTTGGTCGACGACGATGGACCGCTCGTTCAAGCTGATAAGCAGGCCCGGACGATGGCGGCGGCGAGATAATCCCCACCACGTGAAGCCAGGCGGCTACTTCCGCCTTTGGCCCCGGCGCGGCGCGGCGCGGGCAGATATCTTTGCATTGGGCCGCACACCGTCGGCTCATTTGTTGCGTGCCTTGTCTAGCACGGCGACCCGGCGCCGCCGTGGATGTCTGGCTTGTCTGAGCTTGCTTTGTTTGCTCTGCTTGCGGGGTCGAAATAATGCGGACGATCGTTGATGGGTCACGACTTGGTTCCAGGCAGCAACTGTTCCCGGATCTTGCCATTTTGTAACCCGGCACAGCGACGCCTGTCTGGCTAATTAAGCTTGCCCAGCTTAAGCTCGCTTTTGTCACTCTTTGCCAGCAGTGTCTACTACCCGAGGGAGTCCACATGGAGAAGATTCTCTGTCCACAATTCACGAGTAAGTTTCTTTTCCTTTCATTCCATTTATCCAACAGGCTTTTGGCTTTGGCACCTGCATCACATGTCACATCGTTTATTTTTTTATTTTTGGTCAAGATTCTGTGTTGCATAGGCGTAGCCTCACTCATCAGTAGCGCAACATTTTCCGAGGTTCAGCTGGCATGGGAAGCAATAGACTGAAGGACCTGGCCAAAATCACTATTAGGACCTTATCAGTAATATTGGTCACAAATTAAACTTCATGAAAGCATTTCATGATCTGATCTTTTTAGCAACATCACAGCTCGCGGCGCTTCTATCCAACTTCGAAACACCAAGCTAGCTCGCGGTGCTGCTCGCTGACGTGGCAGGCTGGAAACACCGAGGCTCGTGGCAAAAAATTACTGCATGTTGGGGAGTCGTGGCCCTTGCTGCTTGCTGCTTGCCTTGTCTCGTAGAATTGACCTGTACATAGGCTTGTACCTATTGCGAACTCTGATTCAATCTAGCACCACCGCATATGGTATGTCCATTCAACCAAAATCACTGTTTAGGGCAGAAACGCCATAGCCCTTGGTGTTTCGTAGCGTGTCAGAAACGCCAAAGCCCTTGGCATTTCCAGAAACGCAATCTGGGTCGACGTTTTCAGCATGCCACGTCAGCGAGCAGTAACGCGGGCTAGCTCGGTGTTTTTAAATTGTGCAGAAACACCACGGGCTGTGGCATTGCTAAAAGGGTCAGATGATGAAATACTTTAATGTCGAGTTTAATTTGTGACAAAAATTGTTGATAAGGTCAGAACAGTGATTTCGCCCGAAGGACCTGCCTCTTCTCCCCGTTTGGAAAGAAAAAAGAAAGTTACTCGGCCTGTCCCCATGTGACGGACACAACAAGTGGTACTCCTTTTTCGACGCACACGGGACACATCGTTGTAGTTACCACTTTTTCATTTTTGCTGGGGCATCTTGTAACCTTTTTCGACGCACCCGGGACACAGTGAAGGCGAGCTACTGTAACCTCAGTCAGTTTGGATGATATCCTGAAGCTTTTGTGGTATGCTCCGGCTCTCACACGCGTCCTACATAAATAATCATTTCACGAGAGTATGAACTTCAGGATAAATTCTCAACTCCAACTTATGATTAATCTGTTCCACGCTGCTTGTTGCCGTTTCTTACACCCAGTTGAGTGTCTAAAGAATTTAATTTGTCCGCTTTCATGTTTGTGAGTTATGAAGTGTTGTTTTCCAGCGCTTGTTTTCTCAGTTTTGGGGGTTTGCTCCGGTTTTAAACTTCGATTTGTTGTGTTTCGGTGGTACACACGTATGTTCCTAAATCTAAAAATGTTTTTGGTTACGTGAATTTTTATCAAGTGTGTTAACATTTGTTCAATTATATACATATTATCTTAATATGTGTGATTTTTTAAAATTGCATGACCACTTGTTGAAAAGCACGAGCATTTGAAATTGCATGGATATTTTTGAAGATGAGAAACAAATAATTGCGTTAAAGTTTTTTTAAATAATATCATGTATTATAATATGTCTACTATGTATTTTAAACAATGTCCATCGTGCATTGAAACAGTTTCCTTGCAAATTTGGAAAATGTTTACCAAGTATTTAAAATGTGCTCATCGAGTGCTGAAATTTTTTCACCGCGTGCTATATAATCCTCACCTTGTATTTGGAAACATGTTTTATTGTAAGAAAATTAGTACATATTTTAAAAACATTTTATGTATAAAAACAAATGTTTATAAATTAAAATACAAAAGGAAATGAATAAATAAATATAGATATAGAGAAACAAGAAAAATGAAAGAAAAATACAAAAGTACTTGTATTTATTTTCATGAAATAGTAATAGGAAGAAGAAAAAGAATATAATAAAGTGAAAACGAAAAAAAATAAAAAAATAAAAGGGAGAAAAGAACAAAAAAACACAGGAGGAAAATGGGCGCAATATCGATACATAAAAACAGACAAAATAAACTAGAATAAAGCGGCGAACCCGTATTAAATACGGCTTGTGTGATTGTATAGTTAGTCTGGCCCACGATGGCTTGCCCAGTATGCCATCTCGACTATCTCATGCAATGAGCTTACATAGGATTTTCCTGCTATTCCCTCATCTGGCTTTACCCTTTCTTGTTTCTTCTGATATTTTGAGACTGGCAACCATATTCATTTTTGACTCGTAATCAAGTAACCAAACTTGCATCCTAGTTTAGCTCCAAGTAGGTAAAACGGAAAGGGTGCATTGCATGCTTCTGGGATTAACTAATGTGGATGTAGACATTGTTGCTCTGCATCTAGTCATCATACGCATTGATTTATTCTCATGTTCACGCTGCCATTATTGGTCATTACCAGATCATGCAAAGCAAACCAGTTACCTGTCTGGGTCTGAACCAAATACACGTCCCATCGTTACCAGATTAGCAAAAGCTAGTCTCAGAAATGCGATGTGGCCCTGCCGAAATTGCACCCCTGGTTGGGTTTCTCTTTTTATGCAGGACCATTTGCAACACAATCTCGTAGACACCGTTCGGTCGAGTGCGATACGTGCCCCCTCAAATCTCAATCAATCACGCTTTAACAACAGAAGAAAACTGAAGATCATGTGTATGCTGGTGCTTCTTCTGCTGCTGAAGGCATAGCTGGTTGCATCATGAACAACAAACATTATATTGGCTACAGCTACAGATTTCCATCACACTATTGATCTGCAGCACGCGATAATTAAAATGGGAGGTTGTGCAAGAAGTGCTTCACTTAGGAAATTGCGACAGCACTGAGCAAGGCTTACTACAAGGGAACGCTGCTAATACATGATTAGTACTAGTACATAGGTGTTCCTTATAAACCGGGAAAGTGTAGGGGCTAGGCCAACCCTGAGAAAGTGAAAGCAAGATACTAGTTCAGTTGCAAAAAGAAAAGGCTCAAGCTAACATTTCCACGGTGTTCAGCGTCCAGAATGGCTAAGCTAGATTAGGTTCCCTATCTGATTGCCTAGAGCACTCGCTTAATCTTGTTTAGCGCCTCCCTTAATATATACTACCACTCTCTTTTAGAATACTGTATACTCAAAAGGAGAAGGTGCTAGATTGCAAAGTTCCATTTTCCGTTTTGTCTGGACTCTGGACATACTATATATGTGTCATTCTGTAACCCGGCACCTACATAGTGCATAATGCATTTGCCTGTTATGGTAATCGGTACTTGTTGGATTCAGATTCATGCCATCTTGGTGCGTTAACGAAGTGACTAGAGAAAGAGTTGTTCTGATTCCGTAATCCATAGCCATTATTGAACAAGTATTATAGGTCATTTTTTGTTTGCGAGTGTTTTTTAAGGGAGTAGACTGGCATGATATGTTTAATGCAATAAAAACTGGAAACATATGGATTTGTATCACCCTGAAGCCTGAATGACTGTCAGCTTCTGGAATTATCCTCTGTTTTGAGTCGTTTATATATACACTTACACTCATATAAAATCCGGCTCCTATTCCCATATTCTTGCGATCAAAAGATATCCTAAATGTGCATGGGACCAAAACCACATGCACGCCAAGCAGAAGAAACACAGCAAGTGCTTGCCATGCTCCACTAGTCGACGGGCATCCGCTTAATTACCTCTGCACTTGATCAGTCTCAGGGCGCGGGGTCCTAGCATCTCGTCGGTCTCGCTTTTGTTTTGTGTTTATGATGTGGTCAGTCACTACGCCTACAGTAAAATGCAGCCTCGGCGTGGCAAGATCTGCCGGCCAGTCGCTGGTCGTCGCAGCAGGCCAGCAAGCTAGCAGCTGCTGCTGCGTGATTGCACACTTGCACGCAACCGCCATGCCATGCATCTGGCCGGCTTCGTGCCATGTACTCCCTCTATTCGGAATTACTTATCATGAAAATGGATGTATCTAAACGTATTTTAATTTTAGATACATCCATTTTCGAGACAAGTAATTTCGAACGGAGGGAGTAAAACGCAGAGGCAGGATGCATGCGTCACGAGGAGGATTGGCTATTTGTTTACTGGTGCAGTGATGACTCGGTGAGAGCTGGAAGTCGGAGGCTTATCTACATCCTGACTTGCAAGCACACCCGTAGATCACTCGACGTGCTGGCAAGTGAGTGTAGTTTGTGGAGTGGTTTGGGGTGTCCCGAATTTCGCGGGAAATGCCTTGGAGTCTGCACATTTGGGTGTTGGTTTGGGTTAGTAGTTGACTACTGTCTCGTATTAGCCTGGCAAAGGAGGTCCACCATAGTTTATACTACTCCTACCAGGATTTTTGAACACTTTGCATCATCTAACGGTCTAACCAAACATGAAACATTATCTATTGCTCGGGACCGTACATGGGTATGATAACGCTAGCAATAAGCCAATGAACTTGCTTCATGCCTTGGGATGCTCTCTTAGAGTATCGCTTTACTTTGGCAAAGAGAGTATACAAAGGAATGGTAGCTTTTATACTGGGTATAGTTTAGGTGCGCAGCATTCGATTGCTAAAGGTGTAAAATGGACTGGGCATTTACGCAGCCTTTCCAAGCCGGGGATCAAAATCATTAGGTCGGGCATTCACCTCTTGGTAATGTCACGACAGATATTTGCATTGTATGGACTCCGTTGAAGTTCACGATCATCCTACTGATCTTGACGCCTTAAGATTCCCCTGGATCTCATGACAACATCATTGAACAGCGAAAACACATGACCCACATGACTACAAAGCGTACATTTGTGTTCTCTTTCCAGAAAGAAATATAAGACTGTTTATAAATCACTAAAGAAAGTAGTTCTTCTCTTTACAGAGGGAGTAGTAGTTATTTTCCATCACTACATCCTGAAACCACCCCTTGTTTCTTTGCCCTGAAAGAGAAACCTTCAACTCAAGGCGCAACATGCACCACAAAAAGAGGAATCCCGATCGTGCCACGAATCAAAAGGCACGGCATATGATCCAATCGTGCCACTAGCAAACGGTACTCCTGCTCTTAAATTGACATGTCCTTCTCTTAAAGAAAAGGCAGCTAGCTAGTGTATCTTAAGTTGACATGACTGGTCGCTAGCTCGCATATATATCTTGTTCTTTGTTTCGGTGCATGATTTGATCAATCTCAGGGCGGGAAAAGACCATGACACGTATGATATGTTTTGCTAATTGCACGCTAGGTAGATAAAATTACTCAAGCAACACGCACCCGTTCGATCAGGTTGGTCGACGACGATGGATCGCTCGTTCAAGCTGATAAGCAGGTCCCCGACCATGACGACGGCGAGCTAATCCCCAACACGACACGTGACGCGGGCATTTTTTTCTATTTTGTTTGCGTTGGCCTACACACTGTCGGCTCATTTGTTGCGTGTGTTGTCTAGCACGGCGACCCGGGGCCGCCAAGATGTTAAAATGATGCGCCCGCGCTGCCTGGCTTGTCTGAGCTTGCTTTGTTTGCTCTGCTTGCCCGGTCGAAATAATGCGGCCGATCGTTGATGGGTCACGGCAGCGACTGTTCCCGGATCTTGCCTTTTTTAAGGCCAACTCCATCGCGCGACCCTATTCTGTCCGGTCTCGTTCGTTTGGGGTAAAAGGGACAAAAAAAGGCGGCCCAACGCACAGGAGCAAATAGACTTTTGTTCGCTTTGTGTCCGCTTTCGACCCATCCGCGGCCCAAGTTTGCGCCGTTTTTGGGGTGAAACAGACACCACGCGGACACGCGTGTCGTCTGCGCGTGTCCTCCTCTGGCCCGCCCGTCAGTGGCACAAGACGGGCCTTTTTCTATCCGCCCCCTCCACTCTTCTCCACTCTTCCCGTCGCTGCCGCCGCCGCCGCCGCTGCCATTGCAGCTGTGCAGTTCGGACGCGAGCTCGCCCAACCCCTTCCTCTCGGCGCCGCCGAGCTACCCAACCACGGCCACCTGGTTTGCGCACCCGCCGGCCAGTTTTGGGGCGGATCCGGTCGGTCTTGAGCTTGGCCGGCTGTGGGAGGCTGGGCCGCGCCATGGACTGGCCGGGCACCTCGCCGGAAGGCCCTGGCAGGGCCGCAAGGCCACATGCAGGCAGTGGCTCCTCCTCTAGCCCCTTGGATCTGCACCGTCGGCGGTCCGCCGGCAGATACACGAATGGCGGTCGGCCGGGCTCGGTGCTTGCCCAAAAGCTCGCCGGCGCACCGTTGCCACTCATTAAGTGCGACCACTGCCCAAGGATGGTCGTGCGCTGCGTGTCTACAACGCCGGAACATCCTGGATGGGTGTTCATCAAGTGCTTAAACGATGGGGTATGCGCTTTTTTTAGCTTCGGTTTGTGCTCTAGATTTAACTAGTTGTGCTAATTTCAAATTTTGTTGTGTAGAACGGATGCAAGTTTTGGTATTGGGAAGAAGAGTACATCGATATATTGATAAAGCGAAATTTAGTACATGTTCGTGCACTTTTAGCTAGCATAGAGGCTGTAAATGAGACAAGTGCACTTGATGCTAGATTAGAGGCTAGACACGATACTAGGTGTGAGGAGGAAGCAACATCGACTTCCGGCTTGAAGTAGAAAGGAGGATGCCAGATCGAGCCTTCTGGCTTGAAGAAGAAAGGAGGATGCCAGATCGACCCTCCTCCACAGATCAACAACGAGTGCATCGAGAAGGCCTTAAACCAACTCAAGGGAGCAGTTATGGAAATTGGATATCTTCTAAAATGTATTCTTGTGGTTCTTGTTTTCTTTGGCCTTGTTTTACTAATCAAAATGTGATGATGCGTTTTTCATGTACCAAAAATGAATGATGAAATAAAGTTAAGGACTTGCAAAGAAATAATACGCGGACAAGATGCGGCCGGGATGCGTTCGCGCGGTGGGCGCACGGTCACCGCATCCTAGGACAGGCCCAGACACGACCCCAAATCCCTATCTAAAGGGACAAAAACAGAACAAAACGGACGTACTTTTGGGGTCGCGCGGTGGAGTTGGCCTAACCCGCACAGCGACGCCTGTCTTCTGGCTAATTAAGCTTGTCCTGGTTAAGCTCGCTTCTGCCACTCTTTCCTAGCAGTGTCTATCATACTTAATCCTAAGGTCCGCTGAATCAGCTGATTCTTCCTAGTAGTAGTAGTCAGAATTCCGAAGTCTACTACCTGAGTGAGTACAAATGGAGATGATTCTCTGTGCACAATTCACGACTCATGAGTAAGTTTCTTTTCCTTTAATCCTGCGACTGACTTAACCCATTTATCCAACAGGCTATTGGCTTTGGCACCTGCATCACATGTCACATCCTTTGTTTTTACAGTACTTTTTTGGTCAAGATTCTGTGTTGCGTAGGCGTAGCCTCACCCAGCGACATTTTCCGAGATTCAGCTGGCACGGTGGTGAGGCGGGAAGCAAAGGACCTGTCTCTTCTGGCCCGTTTGGAAAGAAAACAAAGTTGATCGGCCTGTCCTCGTGTGACGGACACAGCAAGTGGTACTCCTTTTTCGACGCACACGGGACGCATCGTTGTAGTTACCTTTTTTTTATTTTTGCGTGGGCATCCTTGTAACCTTTTTCGACGCACACGGAGCACAGAGAAGACGAGCTACTGTAACCTCGGTCAGTTTAGACGATATCCTGTGGCATGCTCCGGTGAAAATTGTAAATGTCAGTGGTCACTTCAAGAACAATCACCAGTGATTGAGATACTTCCTTCCACAGGAGGAAGGAAAATCAAAATAGGGTGAGCCTACGCTGCGTCCAGGAGGACTTGGCGGCTCTCACACCATTCCAACAGAAATAATCACTCCACGAGAGTATGAACTTCAGGATAAATTCTCAACCCCAACTTGTGATTAATCCGTTCCACGCTGCTTTACTCTATGCTTGTGCTCTCTGGGCAGCTTGTTGCCGTTGCTTACCTTGTCATATATGTTCTCACACCAAGTTGAGTGTCTAGAGAATTTAATTTATCTGCTTTTGTGTTTTTTAGTTATCAACTGTTGTTTTCCAGCGCTTGTTTTCTCGGTTCAGGGGGTTTGCTCCTGTTTTAATCTCTGATTTGTTGTGTTTCCATGGGGCACACATATGTTCTCAAATCTAAAATATAATTTCCCCTTGAAGAGAATCTAAATATGTTTTCAGTTACATGAACATTTTTCAAATTGTTAACTTTACATACATATTTTCTTAATATATGTGATTTTTTAAAATTGCATGACCGCTTGTTGAAAAGCGCGAGCATTTGAAATGCCAGGGATATTTTTGAAAATGAGAAAAAAAAATTAACTATGTTAAACTTTATTTTAAAAAAAATACTGTGTATTGTAAAATGACACTATGTATTTTAAACAATGCCCATTGTGTGTCGAAACTGTTTCCTTGAAATTTTGGAAAATGTTTACCAAGTATTTAAAATGTGCTCATCGAGTGTTGAAAAATTATCACCTTGTGTTTGAAAAAATATTCATGTTTTATAGTAAAAAAATAGCACATAGTTAAAAATATTGCATGTATAAAAAACAAAAGTTTATAAGTTGAAAACAAAAGGAAGACAGTCATAAATAAATATAAATATAGAGAAACAAGGAAAATGACATAAAGGAGGAATATAAAGAGTATTTATTTTTATTTTCATGAAAAAATAAGAAGAAAAAGAATGTAATAAACTGAAAATGAAAAGGGCCAAAATGGACAAAAAAAGAGGAAAACAAGCGCAATACCGACAAATAAAAAATAGACAAAATAAACTGTAATATACCAGTGAAGCCATATTAAATACGGCCAGTGTGATTTTATAGTTAGGCCGGCCCATGATGGCTCACCCCGTGTCCCATCTCGACTATCACATGTAATGAGCTTAGAGCAACTCAAGCGGATCTTGTAGAAGCTCGCCGACCTTTATAAGTCCAGGTGTTTTACAGATCTGATCTTTTTTCAGCCCGAACAGATTCTGTAAAAAAGGTCTGGTCCGTAAAAACTATACCGGTGGCCCTTATATTCTCCTGTCTGCCGCTATATTTACCGGATAGAGGTCAATTTAGGGTTCATATCCGGCATTTCCCTTACCCGCCTCCGCCGCAATCCCTCCTACGCCAGCGCCCAATCTCACCTACTCTGGCGCCCGATTCTCGCACGCAAGCACCCTTTTAGAGCAGATCGATGACCGGTGGGGGTCAGGGGGTGGGGGCTGCGGCACGGTTCTCTACCGGTCGGCACCGAGTACTACCTCAAAGTGAAGCCTTGAACTAGTTTTAGAATAGGTTTATCGATTATGTTTTTATGTTTGTATGTTCAAATTTATGAACTCTGGTGACGAACTATCATGGCGGACACTAACTTTCAAGTATGCAGTATGGTTTTTAGTGGATCTTTTCTGTCGTGCCATGCGCGGTACCGTAAATTCGTTTTTCACATGGTTTATTCTCATGTTCACGCAGCAATAATTGGCTTTACCAGATCATGCAAAGCAAACCGGTTACCTCTCCGCGTCTAAACCAAAGACACGTTCCATCGTGTCCAGATTAGCAAAAGATGGTTTCAGAAACGCATGTGGCCCTGCCGCAATTGCACCCATGGTTGGGTTTCTCTTTTACGCAGCAGGACCATTTGCAAGAGAATCTCACAGATGCCATTTGGTCGGGTGCGATGCATGCCCTTCGAATCTCAATCCATCACACTTTTACACAAGGAAGAAACTGAAGACTACACTATGTGCTAGCACTATTGATACGCACTACTTGTTGCGTCATGAACAGCAAAAAGATAGTGCTCACAGCTACAGATTTCCACCACACTGTATAGATCTGCAGCACTGGTCTGTACAGTCAATAAGCCGGAGAATATGATTAGTGTTCTTTTTTTTCGTGGATAATATGATTAGTGTTCATGACAACACTAATCTGTCTATATCCACATTATTGACAACACTAATCCGTCTACGTCCACACTATTGATTGCTGACAAAATAAGACCACACTGTGTCTGTACTTTATACAGATTCACACGAGTCTGAAACGGTGAGAGAGTTAAAATGGGAGGTTGTGCTTTAGGAAATGGTAACACGGCTGAGCTGGGTTACGAGAGAACTCTGCTACATGATTAGTGTTCCGTATAAGCCGGGAAAGTGAGGGTAGGCCAATCTAGAGAAAGGTTCAACTGAAAAAATGAAAAGCCCCAAGCTGGCATTTTCATAGCTAGTGTTCCGCATCCAGAATAACCAGCTAGGTTCCCTATCTGATTGGCTATAGCACTCGCTTAATCTTGCCCCCACGTCTCCGTTAAGATAGTAGTAGTACTACTAAAAAGAAGAAGGTGCTAGGTTGGAAGTTTTATCTTCGTTTTGTCTGTATAACTAGCCAATGTGTCATCCGGTGATTCTTCAGGTAACCGATCCGTTTCATTTTTGTCAGATGTTAGCATAAGAAAAGAAGTCACTGAAGGCTCTTTTTTTTTTACTTGTTCGGGAAGAACCCACGTCTGCTTATAGTCCATGTAAACTCTCGGTCGTTGTAGCATTACTCAACATGCACATGCACCATCAGATCAAAAAGATGTGCATGCCAAACACAAGAGCTGCTTGACCACCTACAGTACGGAACCATGCGCGGCTAGCCGACGCGCATCTTTTTACGTGCATCGCCCTTGTTTGACGCGAGGTCCTAGAATCTCATACGCCCATGTCACTTTTGCGTTTGTGATATGGCCACTCGTCCACTCACGCTACCCCTACAGCCCAGCCTTGCAAGATCTGCCGGCCAGTCGCTGGCCGGCGCGCGCAGCAGGCTAGCTCCCGCTTCTTCGGGAAAATTCAGGCGATCGCTTTCGAGTTGGAACAGGCCCGGTCAGGTGGATGCACGCATGGCCGGGTCCAAGCGCCTAGCTCATCTTAGCGTGGTGCAGCTGTGCAGGGCCAGACGCGAGAAAATGAACAAAACTGGCTCTTATCTGAAACTTCAACACAAATCTGAAAATATTTCATGAAATGGTTCTTTTTTGCATGACGCCCCGGGCTAAGGCGCCATGATAGTGACATATAGCATGACGCCCCGGCCTAGGGCACCATGCCAAATAGCATGACGCCCTAACCCGGGCCGTCATGCTATCTAGCATGACGCCCTAGCCCCGGGCGTCATGCAAAAGAGGCCATTTCATGAAATATTTTTAGATTGGGCCATTTTATGTTGAAGTTTCAGATAAGGGTCATTTTTGTCCATTTTCACGCCAGACGCTGCATGCACATATTTGCATCCTCCGTACCCTGCCAATCGCAGCACACACCCACCGGCCAGCCGGCTTTGTGCCACGTAAAACGCGGCTGTAGTCGGACTGTTAACTCGGTGGTAGCCGGAAGGTGGAAGCTAATCTCAGCCCTGACATCTGGAAATTCTGGCCAATATGTTTCGTGAATGTGAGTTTTAAGATTTTTACGAAAGTAGTCACTAATTGATTGACACGGATTGCCCATTAAGTGGTGCAACCTAGTTAGACTGCTTTCATGCGTGGAAGACATGTCCTAGAGAGGGTTGTTGTCTTACATGGAATTCATTCGAAAAAACTAGACGGGGTAATGTTCAAAGTGAATTTTGAGAAGGCATATGATAAGATCAAATGGCCATTCCTGCAGCAGGCCATGCGCATGAAGGGTTTCAATGGGGCATGGATGGATCGGGTGGATTTTTTTGTCCAAAAAGATAGTGTCGGGATTAAAGTGAATGATGACATTGGTTATTATTTTTAGACGCATAAAGGCCCACGACAAGGAGACCCAATCTCCCCTATTCTATTCAACATTTTGGCAGACATGTTGACAGTGCTCATAGGTCAGGCCAAGGAAAAAGGCCTGGTAGGTGGTCTTTTACCTCATTTGGTGGATGGGGGCGTTTCTATCCTACAATATACTGAGGACACTATCCTATTCATGGAGCATGACCTTGCAAAAGCGAGGAATATAAAATTAGTGTTGTGTCTTTTTGAACAATTGTTCGGTCTAAAAATTAACTTTTATAAAAGTGAATTGTTCTGCTTTGGTCGAGCCAAAGAGGAACAAGACAATTACACACAATTGTTTGGTTGTTCACTGGGATCATTGCCCTTCGAATCTCAATCCATCACTGAAGAGTACACTATGTGCTAGCACTATTGATAGGCATTGCTGGTTGTATCATGAACAGCAAAAAGATAGTGCTCACAGCTATAGACTTCCATCACACTGTATAGATCTGCAGTACTGGTCTGTACAGTCAATTAGCCGGAGAATATGATTAGTGTTTTTTTCGCGGATAATATGATTAGTGTTCATGACAATACTAATCTGTCTACACCCACATTATTGACAACACTAATTAGTCTATGTTCGCAGTATTGATTACTCACAAAATAAGATCACACTGTATTTTATACAGATTTACATTAGTCTGAAACGGCGAGAGTCAAAATGGGAGGTTGTGGTTTAGGAAATGGCAACACGACTGAGCTGGGGTTACGAGAGAACTCTGCTACATGATTAGTGTTCCGTATAAGCCGGGAAAGTGAGGGTAGGCCAATCCATAGAAAGTGAAAGCAAGATGCTACGGGACCAAAGGTTCAACTGAAAAAAAAAATGAAAAGCCCCAAGCTAACAATTTCATAGTGTTCAACATCCAGAATAACCGGATAGGTTCCCTATCAGATTGGCTAGACCACTCGCTTAATCTTGCCCCCACGTCTCCGTTAATATAGTACTACTACTACTAAAAAGAGGAAGGTGCTAGATTGGGAGTTTCATCTTCGTTGTGTCTGTATCACTAGTAGAAAAAGGGTCAAATGTAAAGCACATTAGTGCCGGTTTGAATTTGAGCCCGCACTAATGTGACCATTAGAGCCGGTTTCAACGGCTAGGCGGGCGGACATCATTAGTACCGGTTCGTGGGTAACCTTTAGTACCGGTTCATGCCACGAACCGGTACTAAATGAGGCTGTGTCAGGCTATGGTCAGTCTGGAGCCCCCACGAAGACCTTTAGTACCGGTTCATGCCATGAACCGGTACTAGAGTTTCTTTGTAAGCTGATTTTTAGTCCCACCTCGCTAAGAGAGAGGCAGTATGAGCGGTTTATAAGCCGTGAGTGCACAGACAATGACGAAGAGTTGCAATGCTTACCTACATGTTGATTAGCTTCAAGCCTTGCGGAATAGCATATATTGCACTGAGTTATGTGCAGTACAGTCTACACTATTCCGAATGGCTTGAAGCAAATTAACCAGCATTGCACCTCTTTTTTATTTTTAATAATTTATTTGAACTCCAGACTTCTTTTGTGTTCAGTATGCAGCATTCAAAGTGACGTCATCAATTTCCAACATGTTCTGACATCATTTGTTGTTTTTCGGTCATTTACCTAATTGTTTTCTTTTTTACTTATTTTCTGTTTTTTAGAAAAGTTAATTAGATGATCGAATGTTTGATTAATGTCGAATGTTAGATGAATTAGCTAGATAGAAAATTGTCGAACTATAGAGATTTGAACTAGTTGAATAATTAATATAACTAATTTATTTTTAGTAAGAAAATTATTGAACTAGTTTATTTAGGTATATGAGATTTGTACTAGTTCAATAATTAATATAACTAGTTTATTTTTCGTAAGAAAATTGTTGAACTAGTTTATTTAGGTATATGAGATTTGAACTAGTTCAATAATTAATATAACTAGTTTATTTAGGTATATGAGATTTGAACTAGTTCAATAATTAATATAACTAGTTTATTTTTAGTAAGAAAAATTAGGTATCTGAGATTTGATGATCTAATTAAAATATTTTTAATGAGTTTTTCTGTTTATTTAATTTTTTATATATTTTGATTTTATATAAATATTAGATTAATGTCGAATGTTAGATGAATTAGATAGAAAAGTTAAATATATAGTAATGTCAATTGTTAGAGATGAATATAGTTAGATATATTAATGTCAAATGTTAGATGAATATATATTTGGCTAGATATTAATTAATGTTAGATAGTAATAGGTGTTTAATGTTTCACCTATATGAACATAGGAAATGTCATCTGACGACGAAAAAGATTTCATTATATGCGAACACTGTGAAGACCAGCGTGGCCTGTGCGACAGAAATTTTCTTGTTGATGGTAGGCGCTTCAGCATCAAGCTGGATGAGACATTCGAAGTTGATACAGTAAGTCACTTTGTCAATTATTATTTGAATGCAAAACTTATTCTTCATTTGCTTCAATTTATAATTTTAAATTTTCACTATTCTACTAGCGCATCCCCTGCCATGCAAGAATTTTTGTCTTGGATAAGATAGGTTTTAGTGCTATAGATGATATGGAGGTAAAGAGAGTTTACTTGAAGACGGAGCATGGGTATACTTTCAACGTCAAATTATATAATGGAGACACATACACCCATTTTGAATGCAAAACTTGGCAAGCACTATGCAAGGCTTATGCATTTGAGCCTGGTATGGTTGTCACCTTTGATATTCGTCCGGAAGATGATATTAAAGGTAATATAGACATCTGGGTCGATGTGCAAACGCCTCCAGTTCTACCATTATGTGAGTTTTTCTCAACCATGCATGCATATGTTTATGTCTTTGATACAGTTTATTCAAAAATAGTTGACAACTAATTTGTATTGTCAGCTTATTTCGCTTCAAGCAAACATGTCCGGCGCTTGGTAGACAGGACCTACTACTGCCCCGGGGCTCAACTAAACTGCGAGGAGATAAGTCATTATGTTTCATGGCTTGAGGATCTTAATACTGTTAAGACAATTTTTTTTCTGAATTTAGAAACATTAGTACTCAAAACGTGCGACCAATGGTGATCGTATTGAACTACGGTCACATCTATAATCAAAAGATGGTAAGATTTTAACTATTTGTCCTTAATTAGTGCATCTTTTGCATACATTATTTTTGAAGCTAAACTTTCATTGCTTAGTATATTAATTACTATACGATGTTCTTCAACAGGGACTTCCGATAACAGTTGTGCCTCAGTGGATCGAGACTAAAGGTGACATGTCAATGGTTAGCTTACGGCCAAGATATCCTACATTGCACATGAGTGCATTCAGGATTTCTGAAAACGAAGAATGCTTATAGTGAAAGATTGTAGCAAAATTGTTAACGATCGCAGAGAAGTACTAGAGGGCAGCAAGGAGAAGCGCAACCCAAGATTAGGAGACAGATTCATCTGCATGCTCCAGTATGATGAATCAGGAGAGCTATACATGTTCTATGCTATTCTACCTGAGAGGGAGCAACACTAGTTCATGCTCTTAATTAGTGTCTCATGTCCGTGTCCTGAACTTCGATGTTGGTGATGATTATGTTGAACTCGATGATATCTTTGCTTCTGTTACAAAGTAAATGTTTCCTCTTTAAGCTAGCTAGTGTTGGTGATGATTAGATAGCTAGCGGTAATGATTATGATGATTAAATAGTGGTAATTAGACGACTACGATGATTTTTAGCTAGCTAGAGTTTATTTATTTATTAATATGCGATGATGATGATGATGATGATGACGACTACAACTCATTATAACGTAAAACAATCCTAAATTAAATTGATAACACAAATTTAATTGAAAAATACAAAATATAACAAAAACCCACAAACATTTAGTACCGGTTGGTGTTACCAACCGGTACTAAAGGGCTCCCGGCCCCCGGAGCTGGCTCGTGTCACGTGGTTTCCCTTTAGCACCGGTTCGTGCTGAACCGGTACTAAAGGGGGGGGGGGCTTTAGTGCCGGTTATGAAACCGGCACTAAAGGGCCTTACGAACCGGTGCTATTGCCTGGTTCTGCACTAGTGTATAACTAGCCAATGTGGTCATCCGGTGATTCTTCAGCTAAATAGTGCGTTTGCCTGTTGTAGTAATCGGTACTACTTGTTGGATTCAGATTCATGTCCTCTTAATGTGTTAAGAGCATCTCCAATAGACGGTTCATATGTAAAAATATCTATTTTTTAGATCTTCGAGAGTAAAAAACGCTGCTCCAACAGATGGTTCATATGTAAAAACATTACATCACTGTGTCTCGGAGATGTAAAATTGAAAACTTCATGATGCAAATTTACATCACGAGATGCTTCTGATGTAAAACCGTGGCCGGCCGCGAAACGACCAACCGCCAGTTCATTTGCCTTCTCGCTCACGACCGCCCGAGCACCAGCCGCCGGCACCGCCCATATCGCCGTCGTCGTCGCCACCGCCGCCCCAAATTACCCCCGCCGCCCTAGCCCGCGTCGCCTCCCCCGCCGAAGGGCGTCTCGTAGCCGCCCGGTGCCGCCGTTTCGGGATCCAGCCGCGACTGGATCAGACGTTTCATGAAGATGTACAGCGAGATTAGAGACACCGATGTGGATGATCAACTCCAGAAAGATTTTATGAAAGAGCATTGGAAATGGCATGGCGAAAGAGCCGCATAGATTTATTATATGTCTGTGAAAAACTATGTTGTATTGTGCAAAACTATGTTGTTTTTGTGTTGCATTTGGTCTCGTGGATTTGAAGAACAATGTAATAATTTGATATTGTGGACATGTATAATTTTTTATGTTGTTTTTAGATGTTTTTTGCAATATGTGCGGTTGTATAGTGGCTGAATAGCAGCCGCGCGGCCGGTTTTACATCTTCATTTTAGATCATCTGTTGAAGTTGTTCTTTTATTTGCATCTCCATTTTGGACCATCTGTTAGAGTTGAGTCTTTTTCAGATATGTAAAAAATACTTTTTGATTTTTTAAATTTTTACATCATCGATTTGAAGCACCAAAATATACATCATCTATTGTAGATGTTCTAAAGAAATGATTGAGACTTGGTTATACAGAAGCGGATATCGACGAGGTGAAATAGCCGGGAATAGGATGTCTTGCTATACAGAATCCTACACAAAGTAAAAACATATGGATATGAGATTTCTTTGAACCAAAGAGACCTCTAGTGTATCCGGTTCATTTTTGTCAGACGTTAGCATATGAAAAGAAGTTACTTGGGGCTCTCTTTTCCTCAGTTATTCAGGAAGAGTTGGGACACTTTTCACGTTTTTCATCCACATACAAATATCGGTGGCTATGAATCGTTTTAACCCTTTTGTTTTACCCTAACAGTCTTGCCATGTCTCAGTCGTTAAGTCTCAGTCGATGCTCTATCCGTGAGATCTTACATGGAGATTTGTTCAAAAAAAATAATTCTTCAGATTTTTCTTTTTCTCTTTTGTACGTAATATCACTTGACTAAGACTTGATTAAATCTCAGTCGACTAAGACGTAGTCACACCCTTACCGTTATGTTCCCGGAGCATTCGAGCAACGCGCCATAATAGAGTGTAAATTCCTCTAATTATGTAGATCAACATTAGGGCTGTAATCTGATTATACGATCTAGCTCCTTCCAATCATCAGTGTACCCGGATAGTCTTTCCAATATAAATATTGTATTCCACCGATAATCGACCAGCTTTCTTAAGCACATATTACTTAAGTACATTTCAGCAAGTAATAATTCCATGATAATCATGTAAAGTAATTCCATGCATAAATACATGTATATAAATTCCATAATAAGATATTCCGAATATTAGTAATTTCTAGTAATTTGAATATAGTTGTAGAACACATAATTCCAACATAAACCATGCGCTGCTAGCCGACGCGCATCTTTTTACGTGCATCGCCAAGGTTTGACGCGGGGTCCTAAAATCTCATACGTCCATCTCACTTTTGTGGTTGTGATATGACGCTACCCCTACGGCCATGCCTGCCAATATCTGCCGGCCGTTCGCTGGCCGTCGCAGCAGAAGTTACTACATTTAGATACATCCATTTTTGTGAGAAATAATTCCGAACAGAGGGAGTAGCTACGTGTGCGGCGCGCCCCCCGGCTTCTTCGGGAAAATGCAGGCGATCGCTTTCGAGTTCTCACAGGCCGGGCCAGGTAGGTGCGTGCATGGCCGGGTCCGCACGCCTACCGCTTAGCATGGTGCAGGGTGGTGCCGCCATGACCTGCCAATATCAGCACAAGCACCGCCCAGCTGGCTTTTGTGCCATGTAAAACGCGGCTGGAGTCGAATTGTTAACTTGGTCATAGCAGACCCGTAGATCCTTCGGCAAGTTGTTTGTGTGGAGTGGTTTGGAGTTGGCTTAGGAGTTTGCACATTTGGTTGTTGGTCTGAGCTAGTCAAGGACTGCTCTCGTGTTAGCCAGGCAAGGAGGTCAGTCATAGTATTTTGCAAATTTTTGAATTCTCGTCTGACCAAATGCTACGTACTTCTATCGTTCAACACCATACATAGAGATGCAGAGGTGGGTCGCACCAGATAGCTCTGCGAGTACGTGCTTGGTAAGTTGGTATACCTTGATGGTGCCTCCGATTGGTTTGCTTTGCTTTGGCAAAGCGGGGTGGTTTAGGTGCACAGCATTTGGTTGCACGCAGCCCTTTGCCAAACCGGGCAGGTCGGGTATTCACCACACCCCGCAATATCACATTAGATGCTCCTATTTGCATGGACTAAGATTTCACAATCATCGTACTGATCTTCACCTTAATTAAGATTCCCCTGACTCTCATGATAACACCGTTCAACAGTGAAACCCCATGGCTCACAAAACTACAAAGCCTACATTTGCTTTCCAGCGCTACTAGTATTTGCCATCAACAGGTTACAGGTCCCACCCTTTATTTCATTGCCCCGAAGGAGAAACAATTCAACTCCAAGCACGACATGCACCAGCGAAAGAAGAATCTAGTGAAACGATGCGAGCTCTACACTGCATGCGTCCTTCGATGAAGCAGTGTTCCTAGCTCCGATCAATAGACCCGCACCACATATAGTTTTTGTAGGCGATAGCTAATCAATAGGTATGATCACGGTTGCCGCAAATCAAAAGACGTGACATATGATCCGATCGTGCCACTAGCAATCGCTACACAGTACTGCCCTTTCCTAAATAAAGGGCAGCTAGCTAGTGTATCTTGAATTGACATGACTGGTCGCTGTAGGTTTCATCCCTTTTCTCCTTCTCTTCTGTCACGGTCCAAAACAGCACTACTATAGGTGAAGCATAATCTACTAACTTTTTTCTCACATATGTTCGTGTTGGTTTCGTCGATATTTGCTTCCTCGTACTCCATTTGTCCGGGTTTATTAGTTCTGCGCATATTTTAAAACAAATTTTGACCATCTATTTAATCAATAAAATATAAAGTATTTCTACTCGCTACAAAATAAATATGGTTGAATTTGTATTTAAAAGAGCCTTACATTTTATCAATTAAACATATGGTCAAACTTTTATCCAAAATAAAAGGGTTTTAAGCGCATCTTCAATGTGGCTCCAGAAACATCCCGCATCCTTTGAACCGAGTGGTCCGGACACCGCCATCCAACGGCCTCCTGGATTTGTTCGTGGACTAGTCTGGACTTCTGTTTTCCCGCTAATCGAAATTAAACCCGGGGTTTTGCGGGAGTCTCGACACTATCCACATAGGACTCTACACCCTTGGCCCACCCAAAACTTAGGCGGAGCCCATACATTGGGTGCTGACTGCAATGTTTCTACGGCAAAATTCCTCTTTCTCAACCCTCTCCTCTCTCATCCCGCTGCTCTCCACCCCAATCCTTGCCCTTTTTCGTCGCCGCCACACCGCATGAAAAGCTGCCGAAGACAAGGTGGTAGAGGATCCAGCGATCGCGGCCGTCCCACTAGTACAGAAAAGCCATGGACGAGGTATAAAGCTAAACAAGTTCAAACAGATACATCTCGTGACTCAAAGATGAGCGCTAATAGATAAGAAGGATAATACTACGTCGTCAAGTGCTCTCGTGAAGTGCGTAAAGTTGTTCGATCCTCCAGAGCACTTCCGCCAATGCGTCACTGTCCTGTCTCTTCCCTAGCGGTTGCAACTGCTGGAAAAGCATAGCCCATTTAAAAAAGTAGTTAACCGTGTGGGTAGGAATTACACCTTCAATCGCCATTTTCTTAAGGGAAGTCCAAAGCACCCAAGCTAAGGGCCTCTTTGATTCGTAGGATTTTGAAAACATAGGAATAGGAAAAGTGTAGGGTTGGAGTGGCATGCCCATTTGAATCCTATAGAATTAGCAATGATTGTTTGATGCCACGGGAAAAAACAAAGGAATTGTAAAAAAAGGTTGGAGTGGATGTTAAATTTCCTATAAAATGTAGTACAGAAGATTTCATAGGAAAAATTCCTATGGGATCCAATCCTATGAATCAAATGGCCAACATAGGAAAAAATCCTAAGAATTTCAATCCTCCAGAAATCCTATAAAATTCCTTTGAATCAAAGAAGCCCTAAGGCCCCAAAGGTTCTTGATGCCAGTTTCCTTTGCTGGTTGCTAGATTGCTAGAGTAACATTAAAAGCTACGACATAGAGTTAGGTTTCCAGGTAGGACCGAAGCATTCATAGAGGCACCTCCAAAGAAATAAGACCGGAGTGCACCGAAGAAAAAAAATTGTGGTTAGCATCCTCCGCCTGGTTCGTGGCGTTTGTGCAGGTTGATAGCCAAGGGAAACCTATCAAGAGCTGCCTGCCAAAAGAAGATCCTAACTTTCAGAGGAATACGGGCACCCCAAAGGGCCTTAGCTTAATTAATTTTAGGTCGCAAGATCAGTTTAGCGTACATGGATTTAACCAAGAACTTCTCCGACGCTTCAAGCGAGCAAGACACCTTGTCCTTCACGACTCAGATGATGACGTTCCGCATAACAATCAGGAGAGCCTCGAAAAGCCATCCGCTCTTGCTGGTTCAGGTCTCGAAGGAAACCGAGCTGGGGCTTCCTAGAGGCGAACACCTCACCGGCGAAGAAGTGGAGATTTGCCGCAATGACATAAAGCGAAGAGAAGAGCTCGTAGAGACACTTATCCGCACACCACCCACATATCCAAAACTTAGTATCTTTTCATCTCCTATGTCGAATTTCGCACCAAGAAAGAAAACATCTTTCCATTTCTAGATCTCATTCCAGGTTTGAGAGCCTTTGGCACCGGCGGCGAAGGAGGAACAATTTGGAGAATATTTGGATGACAATGCAATGATGATCGTGCAAGCCGTCTGTCTAAAGTTGTTGAACCGCACGAAGCATCCGCTGGAGAGAGCGGAGGAGGCGGCAAAGTGAGCGTGGAGGCTCGGATTGCCGATCCAGCTGGGCAGAAAATCTTTTTTTTTGCACAGACTACTAGATTGATATTGTTTTGTGAGCGGACATGTAAAAACTATGCATATTTGTCTGTTTTTTTTTTGTGGCCGGTGCTATGTGATTGGACGTGTGCCATGTGATCAGACGCATTTGAATTTCAAATTGATCGGACTTGGGCGAACATTTAGGGGACAGTCTTGGATGGTCAGCTCCTGCATCTCAATTCGAGGATTGATCCGCACTGATCCGCGGACAGATACGATGCTTGATTTGAAGTTGGCGTTCGAGCTGCCCTAATAAACCCGGATGGAGAAAATAGCACGGATGAATGATCAGTCTTACTTTCCGAGAGCGAAAAACAAGACCATGACACGCACGATATTCTTGTAAGAACGGGTCTAGAAAGGAAGTTGCCAATTCCTCGCTACTCCCACGTAACATGCAAGTAACGTACTAGCAGATGTACTCCCACGTAGTGCGGCGCTTTAATTTGCAAAATGCATGCGTGCACGGGCCGTGACCCCGGGCACGAGCGGCACAACGCGTCTGCTTGCTGGATCGACCGCTCCATCCCCGGCAGCCATTCATGGAGTACACTAAATTCCGGTCGTGTGGTACGCGCACCCGTTCTCTCGATTGGTCGCGTCGGCAGGCCGTCCCCGGACGATAACGGCGGCGAGATAATCGCCACCACGTGTGGCCGGTCGGGTTCTTCCGCCTCGCCTCGGCGCGGCGAGCGAGGCCTGTGCTGTGGTTCGTTTGCGTGCGTTGTCTACCAAGCGCAGCAACTGCATGTCTGCCTAATTAAGCTCGCTTCTGTCCTCTTAATCCTACTCTCACCTGAATCAGCTGGGAAAAAACCCAGCACAAACCAATCAGTGAATTAGCTGATTCCTAGTCCAAAGTCTATCTATACCAGTACCAGAGTGAGTCCAGATGGAGAAGATTCTCTGTAGAACACAATTCACGAGTGGTTATCCGAGATGACTGGCCTGTTTATCCAGCAGGCTTTGGCTTTGGCACGGATGCGCACCTGCAGCACATGTCACGTCGCTTGTTTTTACTACTACATTTTCGTGAAGATTCTCTTGCATGCGTAGGCTCTCACAGGCGCACCATTTTCCAAGATTCACACCAGACCAGGGTGACGAGGGAAGCGGTACATGCTTGCGACAAGGAGAACCTGTCTCTTTTCGCGCGTAGATAAAAAACGACTTTGTTCCCATGTGACGGACAGCAACAAAACTGGTACCGGGCGCATCCCTAATACGGTACAGTACTCCAAAATAACTTTGGTAAAATATGGTTTTCTATCGCCTCTACCACTTTCTCTTGTGCACGAGAGAGACCCTGCTTTATTCACGTTGTATATTTGGACGTATTCTTCTTGCTACTTCACTCCCGTGCTGGTTCTACGTACAACTCAGAAAGTCTCTTCTACTGCTCACAATCGCATGCCGGAACTACGATAGACGTACCCCACAACGGTGAGGTACTACGTACGTACGTAGTATGATCGTACAACCAACCAAGTAGTCCCAACTAGGCAGAAGAGACGAACAACTGTAACTAGGCGAGGAGAAATGCAACGGCGTTGAACGTGTCGGTGCATGCATGCATCAACAGGCCCCGCGTCTCCCTGCTGCCGTTCACAGACCTGTGACCGATCGAGGGGTCGGTCGCAACGTTGGTGTGATGCAAAACGGACGGATCTAGCACACAGGGACAGGGTTTCCACCCAATCATGCAGGCATTATCAAGGATATCTCCGTGCCGGGCGGGCGCGCTGTCGCTCGGGGCGTCGCCATCGCTCCCTCACATGCGCTGCTGATGCGCGGACTGGATTGGACTCACCGGACTGGATGCGGCGTGGAGCCAAAGCAGCCTCCGATCAGAGAAGAGGCTGAATGCAACGCAACGGCACAGCGGACGACGGCGGTCGTCTACCTCAGCTCGGTCGTGAACTTGCGGCGTGGGCGGCTCTAATGTGTTGCTGTGCATCTAGTCATCATACACATGCTTTATTCTCATTTTTCACGTAGCCATTATTGGCTTACCAGATCATGCAAAGCAAACCAGTTACCAGTCTGGGTCACGTCCCATCGTTTCCGTTGGCCCTGCCGGAATTGCACCCATGGTTGGGTTTCTCTCTTTACGCAGGAAATTTTGTAACAGAATCTCACAGACGCCATTTGGTCGGGGTGCGATGCGTGCCCCTCCTAAAATCTCAATCGATCACGCTTTTAATAATAGAGGAAAAGGCAAAACTGGATTTCCTACACAAAAAAAGACTGGATACCAATGGTTGTGGCTACTTGCATTATGAACAGTAGACAGATATTGGTTAGAGCTACATGTTTCCATCACACAGTATTCATCTGAGGCTGTGCAAATAGTGCTTTAAGGAATGGCGACAGCACTGAGTTGGGGGTGACAAGAGAACGATGGTAGATGATCAGTGCATATGTGTTCCTTTTAAGCCGGGAAAGTGTAGGGGGTAGGCCAATCTAAAGAAAGTGAAAGCAAGATGCTACTGGACAAAAGGTTCATCTGGGAAAAAAATAAAAGCCCCTAGCTGCCATTTCCATAGTGTGTTCAGCATCCAGAAATAGCTAGTTAGATTAGGTTCCCTATCTGATTGCCTAGAGCACTCGCTTAATCTTGCCCCACGGCTCCGTTAATATATACTAGTACTACTAAAATGGAGAAGGTGCTAGGTTGAAAGTTTCATTTTCGTTTTGTCTGGATAGCATAGCTAGCTAGCTAAACTGTGGTTCTGTGATTCTGCCGCTAGACAGTGCATTTGCCTGTTATAGTAATGTTCCGAAAAATTGGCAGGAATCTATGCTGAAGTTTTGACTAATCCATTTTGATAGACAAATTTAAGGAGGATTGAAACCTAAAATATCGATTCGAAGAAAAAGCGTCACCATCTGTCTGAGCGGGGCCTCTACGAGGACTAGATCGTATCTATCTACTTGTCTGTGGTGAGGGGTGAGCATTCCCCTCACGCCGCCCGACTGCCGAAGTGGGTGGCAGAGGTGAATCCATGGGCTCACCGCCGAGAAGGAGGGGAGAAAAGCTTTTGCCCTAGTCGCCTTGTTAGGAGGGAAATAGCACGTCCGACGATTATTGTTGCTTATTCAACATCTAGTTGAACCATTTTTTACTTATTCGCGTAGGGTTCAGACACTTTTCATGTCCAGATGCCGACATAAGCGGCTATGACTCGTTTTAAAATCCTTTGCTTTCGACTTATATTCGTGTCAGATTCTCCCTCTTTTTTCCTGTTTGTCTCTCATTCTTAATAATCTGGAAACATGTCCTAGAGGTGTACTATCAGATCAAAAAGATGTGCATGCTCCGGGTCTTGGGGTCTTGGTCATGTCGGTCATGACCTCCTTGGTGGTCTACACTGCCACGGCCCTCGTCATCCCTCCCGGCATTTTAAGCAACATCACCAGGCTGGAGCGTGCCTTCTTCTGGTCGGGGTCTAGCAAAACGACCGGGACCAAATGTAAAGTCAACTGGGAAAGCGTCTGTAGGCCTAAGGAGTGTGGCGGCCTTGGTGTGCTCAATCTTGCGAATTTTTGCCAAGCACTCAGACTCCGCTGGTTGTGGCTCGAGTGGACGGACCCTTCTCGCTTGTGGGTTGGGTTTGGAAATCCATGCGACAAGGACGACAAAGCTTTTTTCTACGCCTCCACTACTATCACGATTGGGGATGGGGCGCGCGCCCCTTTTTGGGAGTCCCCATGGCTCAATGGGAGGAAACCAAAAGATATTGCCCTGCTTATTTTTGACGCCTCCAAGAGGAAAACCTGGAAGGTCAGGGAGGCATTATCACAGAATGTCTGGATCACCAAGATCAATATGACGACAATATTCACAATCGAGCACATTCGGCAATTCCTGGATCTTTGGATCCTCCTTCGCGGAGTGCAGCTACAAGTGGGCGTGGAGGATACCATTTTGTGGAAACACATGGCCTGTAGGAGCTACTCGGCGTCTTCGGCTTATAACGTGCACTACTTGACAATCACCCGTTCTGCCATGTACAAGATGGTCTGGACAGCCTGGGCCCCCCCGAATGTAAAATTTCTTGCATGGCTTGCCATCCAAGACAGGTTATGGACATCCGTTCGCTTGGCCAAGCGAGGGTGGCCAAACAGTGGCCCGTGCACCTTCTGTAGGCGTGAGCAAGAGACCGTTGAGCACATTTTCTTTCAATGTAGATACACCTTGAGAGTTTGGGAGATGGTCAGAGCTTGGCTTCAACTCATTGATTTGGATACTTTAGGTTGGGCGGCTTACAGGAGCATCCATGAGTGGTGGTGTGAATCGGCTTCCACCCACAGTGCTCACAAAAAAGTGATGCCGTCTATCTTCATACTCGTTTCGAAAACAATTTGGGATGAGAGGAACGCATGGGTTTTTCGAGGCCGCTCCGCTCCAACGTTTACCACCCTCCAAGCAATCAAGCACGAGGCGACGCTATGGGTCCTGGCAGGGGCAAAACATTTGGGTCCTCTGATGCCGGGAGAGTAACGGCTTGTATTTTCTTTTTCGGCCTTTGGCCGGTGCCTGAAAACCTTGTTAAACCTCCTTCTTATTTAATGAATGGGGCAAATCTTTTACCTCCGTTTCAAAAAAAAATGTGCATGCCAAGCACAACAAACACAAGAGCTGCTGTTTGCCACATCTTTTTACGTGCATCAGCAAGGGTTTGACGCGGGGTCCGATAATCTCGTGGATCTCACTCACTTTTGTGTTCGTGATGTGGTCACTCACTACCCCTATCTATGCAGCAGGCAGCACCCCCTGCTGGCAACTTGGCAAGATCTGCCGGCCATTCGCTGGGCGTCGCAGCAGAGGCTAGCTAGCTAGTACGTGTGCAGCGCGGCCCCCGGCTTCTTCGGGAAAATTCAGGCGATCGCTTTCGAGTTGGCACAGGCCCGGTCAGGTAGGTGCGTGCATGGACGTCCAAGCGCCTAGCTCATCTTAGCATGGTCCAGGGTGGTGCAGCCGTGCAGGACCAGACGTTGCATGCACATATTCTGCATCCTCCATGCCCTGCCAATCGCGCAACACACGCACCGGCACCGCCCAGTCCGCTTTGCGCGCGGTGTAGCATCTTCAACAGTTTGTATGTTAGTTTGTTGGTAAAATTTATCATGTCATCAATCAACACCTTAATATACAACAACTTCAATGGGTTGTATCTATTTGCCCAGTAGGGTGTGAGATAATAAATAAGGTGCTCTCTTTACATTGGAGCTTATGCAATGGCTGTTGGTTCATGCACATACAATTTTCCTTTCTTTCTTCATTTATTGTATGACACATCATCAAAAATTCTATATGGAAAAGTCTATCAACAACTATCTTATAACCGTTGAAGATGCTAGCTAGCTAGCTTTGGAGTTTGCACATTTGGGTGTTAGTTTGGGTTTTGTTAATAAGGACTGTCTGGTACTAGCCCGGCAACTGCAAGGAGGTCGGTCAACCGTAGTTTTCTGCACATTTTGCATTTTCTAATCGAACAACGCCCGCCGTATATGGGTATGATAACAACACTACACTGGCAGTAAGCCAAGAAACCGTTGCTGAAGTGGGTCACATTGTCTAGCTCGGTATGTACTAGTACTACATGCTTGATAGTGCCTCTCGTACTGATTATGCTATTTGCTTTGGCAAGCGCGGATACAAATGAATGGTGGCTTTCATATATCCGGGGTTGCTGCATAGCATTTGATGGCTAGCTAGGCTTTAAAAGAACGGGACGCACAGCCTTTTGCCGAACCGGGGATCAAAATCATTTGGTCGGGCATTCACCTCTTGCATTGGTGTGTCCTTCATGCCACTGCCAGGACTGATATTTGTATGGACTAGAAGATTTTGCACAATCGTCGTAGTACTAGTACCGATCTTGATGCTTTAAGATTGCCCTAGCTCTCATGACAACATCATTGAACAGGCCAAACACGGACGCAACCTCTGTTTCTTTACTCACAAGGAAAGAACCGCAACTCGAAGCGGGACATGCACCACACAAAGAAGAATCCCGTGAAACGGACAATCCATGAAGCAGTGTTGCTAGGTCCATGAAAGTTACGGTTCATGCTTGTCACTACTCCGACATATGATCTGATCGTGCCACTAGCAAACGCTAGACAGTACTGTGGTTATTTTCCTGAAAATGGGCCGCTAGCTGGTGTTTCTTAGATTGACATGACTGGTCGCTAGCTCCCACATACAAGTTCTGTCCTTTTCTCCCTCTGTTCTGTCACAATCCAAAACAGCACCATTATCGGTGAAGCATACTCCTCTACTAACAGAGCTGTTTGAGTACATCCATCCACCGATTTCCATATGCATGCACGTGCATCGCTAGGTTCGCTTGCTTCCTAGTACTAGCATAGATGCATGATTGAGTAAAGAAAGAAGACCATGATACGTACCCCGCTGATAATTTCTTGCTAATTCCTCGCTAGTTAACCTGCAAGTAACGTACTACGTACTAGCTGATTTAACCCGTACGTGCCACACGTTAGTTTGCAAAACATGCATGCATACATGCACGGGCCGTTTGCTTGCTCGGCGGATCTCTCCATCTCCGGCAGCTAGCCGGCACCGTGGTTTATGGCAATATTCATTCATGGCGTATTAACTCGTCGCTACTGGTGGTTCATGTGGATGTGTTGTCGCTACGGCAAGCCGGGCTCTGGCTCGCTTGTCCGTGCCTGCTTGGTTTGCTCTCCTTGGCTCGTCGAAATAACGCGATCGACCGTTGATGTGTCACGGTATGGGGGCAGCAGCAGCGCCGGAACTGTTCCCGGATCTTGCCTTTTTGTAACCCAACACAGTGACGATTGTCTGGCTAATTAATAAACTTGCTCAAATTAAGGTCGCTTCTGTCACGGTTTCCCACCACCAATGTCTACGTATATGTTAGTAATTCTACGGTCTCCTGAATTGGCCGGTTCTTTCTACTATGGGAGCGACTCCTATAGGAGCAGTCACGAGTCTACCTGAGTGAGTGAGTCAATATGGAGAAGATTCTCTGTAGAGCACAATTCACGAGTGCTCTCTTTTTCTTTTATTCAGTGACTGGCCTGTTTATCCAGCAGGCTTTGCCTTTGGCTCGGATGCGCACCTGCAGCACAAGTCACGTCGTTTGTTTTTACATTTTTGGTGATGATTCTCGTGCATGCGTAGGCTACCCTACCTCACGCTGGCTGGCGCAACATTTTCCAAGATTCACACGAGATCAGGGTGACGAGGGAAGCAGTACTCCAATACATATGCTGGCTGACATAGAGAACCTGTCTCTTCTCGCGTTAGAAAAAAGGGACTGTTAATCCAAAAAGAAGGACTCTATCCCCATGTGACACACAGCAAGTAGTACGAGGCGCATCCTTGTACTCCTTTCTCTTGTACTCCTGCTTCACCGAGTACACGAGAGAGGCCCTGCTTTATTCATGTGCGTATTTGTGGTGAACTCATCTGTTTGTTGCTAGTTCTACGTAGTACTGTTCTCACTGGAATGTACACGGATCGAAAATTTGAGCTCAGATAGTCGCGTCTCCTGCTCAGGGCCGTGCGATTCAGGACGTGTGCTTGATCGTAGTACCATTGTATTCGCGGCGGCGCATCGCACGCAAGGTGGACGCGTCTTCCGGCCATCCACGGGCCCGTGAGTTCGCGTGGGGGCGGTGCAGAACGGACGGAGCACACAGGGTTTTGGCCAATCATACGGTGATCATCGAGGCTTCCCCGCGCCGTGCGGGCGGGCTGTCGGTCGCGGCGTCGCCATCACGCCGTCACATGCGCTCGCTGATGCGTGGATGGGATTGGACCGGACTGGATGCGACGTGGAGCCAAAGCATTCTTCCTATCAGAAATGAGACCGTGTGTCTGTCTCTCTCAAAAAAAAAAAAACGAGAGCGTGTGCAACGCAACGGCACAGCGGGCGACCGGGAACGTTGTGCATGAGGTGAACAAAATAGTCTGCGATACAAGCCTTGGCGCTATCAACTCGCTTCTTTAGCTTTGACCTCCGCTGAAAACTATGTGCGGGCTAGCCGCATGGCTATGTTCAATGTTTGCATTCACCTTTCTTCACGTTATCATGTACTCCGTCCGGTCCTTTTTATTCCGCGTATTAGATTTTGTATCAAGTCAAATTTTGCAAACCTTGACCAAATTTGTATAAAAAATATAAACATCTACAATACTATGAAACTATATTTCTTAAAGAACCTAACAATATTGATTTGGCATTATGAATGTTGATAGTTTTTTCTATAAGTTTTGTCAAAGTATAGATACTTTGACTCCAGACAAAACTTATATGCAGATTAAAAAGAACCAGAGGGAGTACTCTCACTAGGTCTTCGTCGGGAGGGGACTTAGTGCAGCACTATATGGGCCGCCGACCTGCACCAAGATTGGGAGATATGATTGTGTATATTGTCTTTTTGTGTTGTATAAGACTTGGTTTATGTCCGTAATGTTATGTATATCCAGCCATATATATGTTTTTTCGT
Source organism: Triticum urartu (assembly GCF_056163025.1). Taxonomy (NCBI): domain Eukaryota; kingdom Viridiplantae; phylum Streptophyta; class Magnoliopsida; order Poales; family Poaceae; genus Triticum; species Triticum urartu. Next base: position 556,861,169 of record NC_141873.1, read on the forward strand.
GGGGCCAGATAACTGTTTGTGTGGGGTATATACGGTAAGTGAATCTGCACATATGCAAGTCCCAAGGAAATCGATCCATTCACAGTACATATAACTAGCTCTTTTTCCCCTGTTGTTCTTCGTTGCTATCTCTCTCCTTCTAGTTCGCTCTCGTATTACAAGAAATAGATTCTTGAGGTAAAATTAGTTATTACTTATATCTACTCAAATAGATAAAGATTATCAGCAAGACAAGTGGATTTCTATCGGTAGGTTACTCAAAAAGGTTAATTATATTTGCATATTTCTTCTTGATAACTTTCTGTTCTTGCAACACAGTTGAAATATATAATATTTTGTCTCATTTCCTCGTTGTTTTTGTCTTTTTACATTGATGATTGAATTTGTTTATTTTGTTTGGTCAATCAACTTATTGGATATAATAAATTTGTTTTCTCTCCGATACTACGGTTTCCATGCTTCAAAGGATAATAATGTTGTTACGAGTGTTACAATGTATATATGAATAAATTTTGTTCAGTTACCAAAGTTGAAACTTAATCTATTGAGCTTTTAGTATTAGATTCTTTTACTTCATGGGTACCAAAATACATCGAGTATATTAACTGAAAGTCCTACATTGATTGTGTTTGATTTGACTTGCTACTATTTGGAATCTTATAAGGGTCATATTATGGTTACACATCGATTGTGGCTGATGTAGCATAACTCCTGCCCACTATGCCGACTCAGAATACCGAAGCAAATATTGCCATTGTCCTCATTGTCATCCCTTCAGCGGGCACTCACCCCGTTGGACACCTATACCACAACCGCGCCGTCATAACTGTTGTTATGTCTCTGCGGAGTCCCGGGCGGGATCATTTCAGAACAGTTTTTAATAGGTGCTTCAGCCCTTAAACAAATAGCAAGGATGTGAATTTCTTAAGCTTATGCGTCAGAGTCGCATAGTCACGGGAGTTCATTCGATCATTGACCCTTAAAAGGCGTGTCACCTAAGCACAGTTTAGTAGTACATTGTCAGAAATTGTACAATCAGAATGCTCTAGAATGGGTTATGCATTGTCTTGTGCGCTACATCGAAACTAAACCCTCGTATCTTTATCCTATCTTGTGTTGGATCAACCTTTTTGCGGAACAAGTCGAGTCAAAATGTCATTATCAATTTATGCTAAACTTTTTTGCCTAAACAAAAACCTTTTTACTAATGATATACTAATATTAAAGATACCATTTTGTATATGCTATGTTGAATACATTTTTGGGCATAGCTAGCTTGATTAATTATGTAAGCAGTGTCATGTACACTAGTGTGATGTGTTTCAAGTCGACCTAATATATATCATTACAAATGTGTTATACATTGTTGATGTGATCTTATTTTGTAAAAATAAGTTTAACAAATTATATTCATGTATATCACCAGCAAACTAGTGTATATATATATATATATATATATATATATATATATATATATATATATCACCAACAAATGAGAAAGCATATTATTACGTTGCACACTTGTATATTTTATTTATATAAAATCACTAAATATCTAACAAACTATGTAGAGATTTTGAAATAGTCTATAGAAGTATTTATCAAAGAACTAGGGGGAGTTTCTAGAGTACAACTATTGAGAATATGGTTAAGAGCGAGCGCATCTTTGATTCAATGATTTTCATAAGGAGTATGAAGGATTGCAATCTTTAGGATTTTTTTCCATAGATGGTCATTCAATTCGTAGAATTGAATCTTAGCAATTTCTCCTAAGGATTATTTTGTAAAACATTCAATTGAGAATTTAGCAACCATTCAAACCTCTTGAAAGGAATCCTTTTGTTTTCTTGTGGTGCAGTGCACCAAGCCAAAATCCTTTAGGACTCAAATGGGCATGACATTGCAATCATATCTTTTCCTATTCCTATGTTTTTTAAATCATATTAATGAAAGGGTCCCTGGTAATTGTAGAGGCTGCTAGCACTGTTTGAAAAAGGTGAAAAATGACATTAATGATCTCATAGTGGCATTAGAAATATCACGAAACAAACCGAATTACTGTAAGTCCTTCCATGAAGCAATGTTTCTTGCTCTTTCGTCATGTTGCCAAGACTTATGGGTATTATATAACATACACAGTATAACTGAGCCATCAAGCACACTAAATAAATGAAGTCATAGAGTAGTTGCTTGTGACATATGTTGAGAAAGAAAAGGTCTTGATTTCAATTACTCTTGTTCATTGGTTTTCCCCCTTTTACTTTGTTGTGTTTGTTCTTCCTTCATTTGTATTTTCATCTTCATTGATTTTCCACCACTTGAATAATAACGATTTTGTGTGTGTAGCGTTTCTCGTTGCATCCTACCCTATTGATCTCCATTTTTTTTCACTTGCATAATTACATTTTTTATTTTTAAATTTGGTAGTGTCTAGCTTTTTCTCTTTGTATTCTACCCTGTTGGTCTTTGTTTTTCCACTTGCATAATTCTATCACAATTGAAAACTGTCATATGGATGATACATCTAGATATTTTCCTATTTTAATATCTTCTTCATCTAGCCGAGAAGAAAAAACTCGATGCAGAACAAGTCACACTCTTCTAATCAATTACTTGACAAAGAAGTACTTTATGAGCGTGATCGATCCACTTCCTACCATTGTGCCTAAGAAGCATGCTTTCTTTCTTGCTCATCAACTATAGAAAATCGTAACCCATTAAATGAACTTGACTTGTACATATACCAACTTTCTCATTCAAATTGTTTTGGAGCTATTTAAATTTGTATGTTACCATCCGTTTGTTCAGTAGAGCAAATTCCTTTGAAGAATTATTGACTTTCTTGTCTTTCATCCAGTGAATAGAGTGGAAGATCAAGTATCATCGTATTTGGCTCTACCATGATTTCTTAGTGACTGGTAAAGAAGAAGGAAATTGGAAACATAGAAATCTACACAAGCTTCCATGTGGGCCCTTGGTTTAATCACTAAAGGATTCAATGTTGGCATAGGTTCCTCGTCTTTCCTCCAGTGAACAGAGTGTCGGCAAGTTTTTTTAAGAATCCATTGTTTTCATGCAACCTTTTAATCCTAATTTGCTTCCATTGCATACTCCCAGGTAGGTAGTTTTTTCTACTATGGAACTAAGCTCCAGGTAACTGATTGCGCATGAGACAAGACAAACAAAAAGAATTAGAGCTAAGTAGGTATATTGTGGTGAATGGCTGCAGTACATTGCACATGGTTGATCCGGTGAGAAGCATGATTTAGTCAACATTGGGTCTGGTGATTTATAAGTGGCCTTATTTTCTATTTAGAAAATCGAATTATGTGTGAACTCACGTTTATTTTTCTATGCGAGTTATGCTTTTTGCGAATGCACATCTATAGTTGCTATTGAAGTTTTAGGTTTAAGTAAAGGGTTGAGATGTCTCTACTGCCTCTATTCATCGATTTTTTCGTCTCATATCGCCTCGCTGATATATTGTCAAGGTAAAAAATCAGCAGAACAAAAATCACACACATTTTCAGCTTTTTCTTCGAAAAAAATTACATGCTTACTCTAAACAATATTTCTTTCAAACAAATTCTTTATAATCAACTTATACTATGCCTCATAAACTTTCTGATGTTTTTAAACATTGAATTTTCTTTGCGATGGTAATATATAGAGTTTTATTCCACAATCATAGGGTTACAATCAAGAGGCAAGAGTTCCTCCACACATGGTGGACCTCGACCAAGCCATACAGCAGTATTGCGTTCCGTACGACTGTACGTAGCGAGACGATCTGCTACCCTATTTTGCACACGATTAATTTTCATAGGAATAAAAGCTCTATCTACCATAAGATGACGAATCTCAGCAACAAGGTGCCCATAGGAAGATCTTGTTAAACTAGTACCAGATAAGGCGGAGAGGGCCGTCGAGGAGTCAAACTGGACGATGATAGGTTGCTCACAATGCTGGATAGCGAGCGCCATGCCCTGCATCAGCGCGTGTAGCTCCGCCTCGAGTGCCTCGTTGCAATTGAAAATGTAACGGTATGCAGCAAAGATAACACTCCCATCCTGCCTGCACAAGATCATACCCACTGCAGCTGACCCATCTGCCTGAGAAAAGGAGCCGTCGACAGATAAGGAAACTCGGCCCGGCAGAGGTGGCGGCCATGGAAGGGGCTGAGGCGACAATTGTGCGGCCACCCGTTCCTCCTGCATCATGGGCATCTTGCCCTTAATAATCTCGTCTATCGAAAACCTCCTAGAGAGATCCAGCGATTGCATGTAACTCTGCAAATACAAAACTGTAGCAGGAACCACTACTAGAAACTGGATTTTTTCCCACGGCCTGAAACCCACAGAAAATAACTATTATCGTCAGGAAACTATTTCCTGTCGGTAGGCAAAATCCGTCAGGAATAAAATGACAAGGAAATGTGTGAATGCCTGGCGGGTGCCCGTCAGGAAAACTATTCCTGTCGGCAGTTCCTGTCAGCAGCCCACAGGAAAATCTCTTGTCTCGTCAGGTTTATTGAGTACCTTTTGTGACAGGTGGCCGTCAGGGAAAGTCCGCTAGGGTATAAATTTTCAGAATTGCACACTTCCATATATTCAGGAATAATTGCCAAACTATTTGATAAATAGGCATACGTCCAACTGCCCATATATAAAAAAATGCATCCAAAATCGATGTTTACATAACACATATCAGTCCATTAAACCATGATTCAACATCCAACAATTGACATATGAAAAGTTGTACATGCACTTGCTCGAAAGCAACAACAATTCTACACAAACATGACACCAATCTGATTCTCATCCATCACATTGCAAAGAGCAATGCCAACAAAATACACACATTTCTAAGTCACCTATGTTCATGATCAGGAGCATCACCTACATACGTATGACTTCACTATTCCCAGCCATCAAATTGCAGTCAAATACTAAGCACCTAATAAGTGTTGCTCATGAGCATGTACTACCACCAGAGAGATCCAAAATACCATAAGATGGTCATTTATTTGTTCCAAGGGCAGGTGCACTAGTGAGATCCTCCTCTGGATGCACAAATGTTATCATCAATGTTTCACCATCATTGCTACCTCCAGTGTTGCCATTACCGATGGTCATCCGTAGTGTCGCCTTCCAAGTTAACATGGGATGAATTAGTGTCCCCTACAAAGCCATGTACAATATTAATGAGAACGAAAAATGAAATATATGACACCTTGCAGAGTGATAACATATACAGGCATGGCACTACTTGTATTTACACTCCTCAACAATTCACTCATTTTTGTTGCAGTCCTGACAAAAAAAGAAGGCAAATTGTTAGTGATCCAAAGAATGCAAAGTACTCCCTCCGTCCCGAATTACTCGTCGTGGAAATGGATAAAAATGGATGTATCTAGAACTACAATACGTCTAGATACATCCATTTTGGTGACAAGTAATTCTAGACGGAGGGAGTATAATGTTCCAGACGACAGAATAATCAATAAAAGATGTATACTTGGCTGAATGAGAACATGCTTTTGTGGTACATTATTTCTGCTTTTCTTATCAGAGAAACAAACTCATAGCTAGTACTCAACTTTCAGTAAAGATATTGATTAGTCTCATTAAATTGGATCTTTCAGAGAGGTGTTCGAACCATATGGAAGCAAAAAAATACATTCTTGAATGCATTACAAAGTAGACAGACCCAGAAACTTAGTTAAGAACTCATTGTTACATTCACAGAATGTACAATGCCCCCGATTTTTATGCCTATGAACTGAACATCGATACATTGTCAATAAAGTTAACTGAAGGGTTATAGTTGACTAATATCTAAGTTAGTGCAGTTAAAAAAATGGGTTGTTTAGTGGAGAGCACAACTCCCAGACAAGAAATAAATTTTAACATGGCATACTGAATTACCTATGATGTTTAGTTACTCGCTCCAGAGCTATATCTCTAGCCTTTGCTTCCATGCATTATTTTCCAAGTCTTTGTCGAGTAAGAAACACAATCTAAGAGGACACTGGTATCGATTCTAAGATTATTCGGGCATGAACATATTCTGAGTATAACAGTGCATTATGGGGCGGAAATTAGTAACCATCTGTTTGCCAGGAGATCATGTAATGGTTCCTGCAAAAAAATGTAGTACTAGTTAGACTTTACGCTCAAACTTCTAGATACATTGGAGATTCTGAATACGAAACCCCTGCACATATTGACAACAAGTGATATTATTTAAAAAGATAAAATATGAAAATCTTGAACTATGGATACATAATGTGTGAGCCTCCTGTATGGTCAGAAAATATAACATTTTATTTGCTATACATGTATAGAATATAAGCAATCACAAATACATCCAGATCCCACGAAAGGTGAAAAATATAAACAAGATATAAACAAGAAGTGCAGCTTTGTTTTAGTGAGGCTTCTGCCATCTCCTTAGTTGGTAAGTCTTCCTCAACCACTGAACAACTACAAGATTACAATGAGTAGTCCTTCCAATGATAAATATATATATTAAAGTCAACTTCATCTAAATCAATATGATAGAGTGAAGATTGTAATTCAGGGAAGTAAATCATGCCCTCAAAGAAGATTGTAATAGGACCATGTAGATGTTGGGGAAACTGTTGGCTCAAGATTTGACCCACGTGCCAAAGACTTGACAAGAGGATCTGAACTAAATAATTCCCTCAAAGTAGATCTAGCAGCTACACACACCCTTGAGTGACCAAAGAATATGACCACCAAACCAGATACATACATGATGGCAGAAACACAAGAATGAGATAGATAGGCGCGTGCGTTCATCACCTCATGCTACTGACGTGCAAGAACTTGATAAGGAAGACGTATATACTCCTCGCAGTCCTCGAAATCTGATAGACAACACGTTCTAGACAACAAGGAACCTGCGACCGAATCAGGGTTCGAAAGAAGACAAGAGGAATGGATTAGTGGCGCTAATTCATATGAGAAGAGGTTGGGTTAGCGTCAGGGATGGGATGATGGATACTTTCAGAACACTTTACACTTCCCATCGTAAAAAAGAAATTCGTCAAATAAATAATTCAGCAATAAATAATAAGGTAACAACGAACACATCATAGTATTTATGAGACAATTACCACATCAAGACAAGAATGTATATTGTCAAAGTGTGAGAGGTACCTGAGATAGGTTTTGCCTTGCTCTTCACTGCATCTATGATATATGGCTTCCTTCCACCACGAAGATTTATAAAGATGGGAAGCAATACCTACAATAGAGTAGCACAATTTTGCAAACCATTGTTTACATAAAGATATGAATAACTTGCTTATAAAACTGAACACTTACTGCCAAAATTATTTGTAAAAGGATGCGATATCTACAGACTATATAGGTGGGCTGCATCTTCAACAATGATTCGATGATACAGCAGATTCATGCTGCTAAATATCAAGCATGCAAAAGAATAAACATCTGATGTATCTTTTTCCAAGACATTAGATATGTACATACAACCAGTCAACCACAAAGAAAAGAGACATGCATCATCTTCACATGCAGTACATTTCCAACAAGCACATAACTAGCAACTATACAAACTACACAAACAATCACCCTTTCTGCTTATCATTGACATCAACAAATAGGACTGCTAATAACACACCTAATAGTAGCTCCTAAAATTTTGAAATACTACAACGGAGAAAAGCTCTTTTGCCTAATAACAATAGCCTAAATAATTCACCAAGATTCTGCAGTCACGAGATCTACATCACTGTACATAATAAATTGTAAGAAAAACTAAAGATCCTGACTTCTTTTTTGCTTCACCATGATTTAGACTTACCATAGCAGAATGGAGCAGTTTGCTTGGACAAGGAGAGGACACTACAAAAAAAATACACTTCCGTGATGATACATGTTTGTCACAGTAGGTCACTTTTTTTTTTCATGCATGTACATCCATGACAAATTTATGATAGAATCAAGATAGTCATACTTGTGCTGTCGTAGAAGTGTTCCATGACATTACCAAAATTATCATCACGGAAGTGTCCACTTCCATGACGATAAATCGCGCGTCACAGAAGTGCTTTCGTCAAGGGTGACCGACACGTGGCATCCACCGTAACGGAACGCCGTTAAGCTATCGGGTCGGGTTTTGGATCCAATAACCCGTTAACAGCCCCGACCAATGGGGATTTTCCACGTGTAAAATCATCATTGGCTAGAGGAAACACGTGTCGGCTCATCGTCGGGACAGATGTCATCCACTCACTGGACAGAAGGCGCCTATGATACGTTGACACATGGCACGACCCAACAAGTTTAAATGGGCCGGCCCAACTAAAGGCCCACAAGATTTTGCAGACCATAATGGGCTGGCCCAGCTAAAGGCCCACAAGATTTTGCGGACCATAATGGGCTAGCCCAGCTAAAGGCCCACAAGATTTTGCGGGCCATAATGGGCCGGCCCAGGTAAAGGCCCACAAGATTTTTGTGTGCCATAATGGGCCGGCCCAGGTAAAGGCCCACAAGATTCTTGTGTGTCATAATGGGCCGGCCCAGCTAAAGGCCCACGAGATTTCGCCGACATTAATGGGCCGGCCTAGCTGTAGGCCCACAAGATTTTGAGGACCCTAGTAGGCCGGCCCATTAACTGGCTGCCATGTTTTGGGCCAAATGCCGGCCCATATTTGATTTGGTCCATTAATGGCGTGCCACGCTCCGGGCCTAATAGTGGCCCATATGAGATCCGGCCCGTTAAGAGCCTACCACGTTCTGGGCCAAATTACGGCCCAGCTCAGGTCCGGCCCTTTAAGAGGCTTTGGGCTCAATTATGGCCCATATCAGATTCGGCCCGTCAACTGGACATTATGCTTTTGGGCCCACTTGCTAAAGGCCCACTTAGTAATTCGGTCTGATATTAGTTTTGGCCTGTTAAGGGCCCGTTTAACATTTCGGCCCTATATTAATTTCGGCCTGTTAAAAGCCCATCATATAGTTGGGCCTAACTACGGCCCGATTTGCATCCGTCCTGCTCGCAGCCGATATCTGATTGGGCCAAACAAGGACCCAGACAATTTTGGCCTGTTAAAAGCCCATGATTTGATTCGCACAATCATGGACGTGGTTCATTTCGGGCTGCTACATAACTAGTAGGAATTAAGAACAAACCTACTCTATATAATAAAAAATTACGGCATAGTAACTAAGAATAAACATACACTACACAATAAAGGATTTAAGGTATATTACATCCACTAGCATCAAAGTTCGCCACCCGTGATCATAAAGCGCAACAAAGAAGCAAATTACAAAAACTGGGCACCATTGCAGCGTAACAAAATAATACTGTATCGAGACCACTTCCAAGATAGTTCAAGAAAAGTTAGCCTTGCGGGGGAACTGCTGCGCAAGCTGCTGAGCAAGGCTGTGAGACCGGCCTAGCATGTCGGTCATAGCTTCCAGGTGTAGCTGTTTAGTGATGAGGTTCTCATTGGTTTTCTCCGCAATCTTTCTTAGAGATATGACTTCAAGTCGAAGTTGAGTTGCAGAATGCCTTTCTGCTAGAACTTGAGACTGAAGAAGTCGAACTGATTCAGACAACGAATTGTGTGAGCTTGTCTGACTGTTAGTCTCAAGTAACTTGAACACTGCATCAAGACAAGACTTTGGGGTTGTCTCGCTATCTTCAAGATGTTTTGCCTTCTTTGTTGCAATATATGTTGGGTTTGTCTCACAGCCTTCAGCAGACTTGTGCATGCCATCAGGCATATCACCCTGAAACAAAGCAGAGAGATGACAGGTTTTGCACGTGTATAAACAAAGATGATAACTGTTCTGTCAATTCTATCCAATTTCAAATTAGAAAATAAAGAGTATGTTCAAAATATCAATAGCATAATTTGGCATTGTTCATAATGCGGGGAGCTTCACCACACTACTGGATTACCATGTCAACATAACAAGCATAGATGAAGGGCAAAGAAAACCATTGTATCTATTTTGGATAATGTGCATGGCATGTTGTTCATATCATCAGCCACATCAGTAAGATAAAACAGGAGATGACAAGGTGCAAACGTGGGCTGCTTCACCACACACTGGATTATAGATCCACAAAAACAAGCATACATATAGGTAGTATTAAGTAATGTGCATGGTATGAATAAGGAATTTGGTTTTACAAGTAAAACTTAGAACTTACGGTTGTTACGAACATGCATTTTGGTAGAAACAGCAAACTAAAAAGCAGTAAATGATAGGGAGTATGAGCAAATTAAACAGTAGTTGAGGATAAAGGCTTTAGAAGGACTGACTTACATTAACAGTTAACACCGGCTTTATAATGCCCTTCTCCATGGCAAGGGAAGGATAACTCAAGAATTTCAGCACATAATCTTCTTCATAAGCATTTCCTGTACTCTACATTTTGTAGAGAGTAATTATAGATATGATAATACTGGAAGGGATAGAGGATAATGAAGATAAGATGCAGATTGATGCTACATAATCAACTACCAATCCCTGGAAGTAAAAGTGTTACAAGACAAAATGTACTGACAAGAGCAATGGGCTACACTTTTGCACTGGCATTGTCTGTGTATTCTACTTGTTGGTAAGATTAAATATAGATCTGATCTTTTTTAGTAAATGGTGGGCGAGGGAGATAAGATGCAGAATGCTACAAAATGAACCAATCCCTCTTCCCATAATACAAGAGTGTTTTGAACACTGGTGTACTGTACAAAACATTCTTATATTATGGGATGGAGGGAGTAGCTGTTAATGTAAGTACAGTGATAGACCACGTTCAGTCCTTACAAGAGGACTGCAGAGCTAAACCTCGTCAAAAGCATTGGGTTGATTCTAAATTTATGTAAGAGTCCATACGGATCTTATAATGTCCACCAAATAGACGATTATGAGGCTAACATGTGCAGTCATTCTACATAATCAAACAGCTATGAAAGTAAGCATGGTCATACAGGGCAAGAGGTATTCACAAGAACAATGCAGTGTGCTGTATAGTTGTGAGATTCTGTGGTCCCTTGAGAATGAATGTTCTTCTGCTAACAGTTTTCGTACAAGTGAGACATTAAGGCAAATGCAGAAATGTAGTTCAAATTGTGATGTGATATCATAGATAGTACCTTACGCTACAGCCGAGACCAATGTGTAACAAGATTATTCCAGTCACCGTCGGATAAATGTAGCACCGGAGACTTTACAGAAATTTTGTTCAGAGGCTTGCCATCGAAGTGCGCTTGCCTCAGGTAGGAACGATACTTCATCAACGAGTGCTTGAAAAGCGCAACCAACCCTTGCTCGTCATCACAATCCAGTTTGCGCATCGCCTATTTAAAAGAATGAAATCTTGTGTCTTCTGTCAGCAGAAACATATGCAGTAATGACCATGAATAACATTAGTACATTACTTACGCGTAAGTTGCGGAGGAAGACTGGAAATTGTTCTGTGTCTGCGGTGTATAAGCTTTCCATGAAGAAAAGATGCGCACAAAGTTCCTGACAACAACATAAGCTTCATCTTCTAAACTTGGAAGAAATGGAACAGGGGTCCTATTTGCTGCAATTGGGGCTCTCTCTGGTTCGAAAAGGGATTTGGCAACTGGATTTGGTGTACTCTTTGCTGGAATGGGGGTTTTGCATCGTACAACTGGTGCTATGTCAACTGGCATAATCATACTTTTTGCTGCAGTTGGGGTCTGCTGAGTTGGGGCATCAGAAATGACCAGTGTAGTAGGGCTAGAGTCTGCTAGAGTTGGGGTATTTTGTGGGTCAGGTGATATTGCAACTACACCTAATGGGCTATTTGATTTATCAGGTGCCACTACCTTTTCCAAATACTTTGCTTGTGCTCCTCCACGATCAACAATCGCTCTCTTCCTTTTGAACGTCTGATACACAAGAACAACATTTGAATGGATAAATATGGTATGATGACAGATGGAATATGTACTAAAAATGGATAGGCAGGGCGTATTCACATACACGATGTGTAAACTAAGCTAATGGCAGTTCAAAAAAGTAGAAGCAATGCAAAGCATCAGTTGCAAGATATGTGCGAGCAATGTAACCTTGGAAAGTTAGAGCAAGTACCTTGATGGGTGAATAAGATAGGGCATCTTCCTCTGACTCCTCCACTAGGGAGATACATTGACTTAGGTCTCCCTCTAGCTCAGAATCACTGTTAGGATCATATTCCGAGCATGAATCTGTAGGTGGAGAGTGTTTGCATTGCATTGCATCCAGACTTGATTTCAGTCCCTTAATGCCAAGTTTGGCAGCCATGGCATTGTTCTGCTTTATTCTTTTCATGCACGCAAGCTCATAATCATTATGATGCTGTTCAGAATCTGAGATTCATGAAAACATAAAAAGTAGTCAGATTATCTATGGAATGCATTGCGGTTTCAACTCGGAGAGTGTCCCTATAAACCCCTGCATATGCAAAGTTCACCTCCCCAACCGTGCTGACCAGACCACACACAGAGATACACACCTGAGCGGCGAACATGCATTTTCGAAACTAATTTAGGAACATTTAGCTGACCAATTAAACAACTCTGTTTTAATAATATCAGATTCGTATATGAACAACTAAGCTTGTTTAGCTTGATGGGTGGAGCAGTGTTATTATGACACGAAGCATGTATTCTGATCGTATAGTGATCATAAAAGGGGGAAACTCTAAGCATATTTTTTTTTAGCAAAAGAGCGTTTCCCCTCTGATTTCTATTAAAGAAACCACCACGGAACCAACATGATCAATTAAACCCTAAGCATGATCAATTAAACCATATTATGGCTGTGCCATGGCAGATTTGAAGCTGCAAACTGGAGAAATGATATTTAGCATCCATTGTTTGCTTCGAACTAAGAACTAAATTCTAAGAGCTGAAAAGAAAGTAGAGTAACCAAGTTAAGATCTATTTTCTGGTTGAGATCAAAAGTTGAGGAGATATGAAGTACCACCTCTCTTGCGGTGCCATGTAGGCATCGGGGGTGCGATGGCTGTCGGTGGCGTTGAAGCAGATCTGTGACGGTAGACGGGTGCATCAGGGGATAAGCCCCGTTGCGGTGGAAGAGAAGGTCGTGTGAGCGGCCTCAGCAAAGAGGACGACGACGCCGATGAAGCGAGAGGGCGCGATGCAAGGCTATTGGTCCGTCGCCGTGGATGAGAAACGTCCATCTCTAGTAGTGGACGACGCGGTCTTGGTAGGCGCTCCGACATGGTGGAGGACGGTGGTGATGGATGTGGCGGAGGACGGCGACGATGGATGGGGTGGCGGACGGAGGCTGGTGTGGGAATGGGGTGTTCTAGCGCAGACGGTGTATAAATGGGAAAATGGAGGGAGAGGTACGGGGAACCATGTTTTTGGGACGCGCCTGTCTGAAATATGGGAAAGTTACGAACTTATCCCCCGTTTCAAATTTGGACGTCTCGTCGGTTGGGGATAGGACAGTAATCTCGCATCTCCCAAATATTTGCCGCTAACTATTTCGGGCGAGGAGAGGGTGTTTTGCCGCCCATGGTTGGCGCCCATGGTGTATGAACGAGGCTGATAGGTAGGGCAGTTGTGTCACGTCTGATGAAAGTTACACATCTGCCCCTATTTAAAATATTAGCCTACATCGATTTCGGGCGAGGAGAGGGTGTTTTGCCGCCCACGGTTGGCGCCCACGGTGTATGAACGGGGTTGACAGGTAGGGCGGTTGTGTCACGTCTGATGGAAGTTACACATCTGCCCCTATTTAAAATATTAGCCTACATCTATTTCGGACGAGGAGAGGGTGTTTTGCCGCCCACCGTGTATGAATGGGGAATGGAGGGAGAAACAGAGGTCTTTCGGACGAGCTTGAATCAAATGAGTTTTGCCGCCCATGTTTGACGCCCACCGTGTCAGAATGGGCTCAGAGGCGGTCGTGTCACGTATAATTGAAGTTACTAACCTACCCCTATTTAGAGAAGTGGAAATCGGGCCGATGGATTGTCCGTGTAATGGGTAGACAGTAATTTCCATCTCCCAAACACTTGGCTTCGGGCAGCCGATGTGGGAGTGGACATTTTGCTGTTTCTTTCGAATTTTGGGACAATAAGCATCCACGTTTACCCTGGCAACTAAATTCAAATCCATTTTGTATTCCTATATGAATCTTTATAAATCATTCTATGTGTTTTTATATATCTTCAAAAAGATGACAAAGATGTATTCCACTGTCATATATGAATATGGTTTACAAATGCCGATACTCAAATTCAGAAACTAGAATCCAGTTTAAGGTGAATTCGAATATTTGGAACACTTCATGTCCACTCAAATGTCACACGCAACATAATGTGTACTCCCATTTAGATATGTACACAAGCGATGTATCAAGATTCAAATACCGAGTCAATCAACCAAGAATGTACGGAACTAATAGACATATAAACACTTATAGAGTATATGGATCAATAATATCAACTAACATACATAAGCCAGGTCGCTGTACTTTCTTTTGGCTACAACAGCATCCTTTTTTTAGCCAGCATCTTGGCCCTTTCCGATGCGTGCCACTTATGGTCCATCTATACTACTATTGCTGAATGCACATTCAGCCCGATTGTCATATTTGTAGGTCTGGCACAACAATCCAAATGAAATGTCTCCGAGTCTTATCAATTAATACAGACTTGTGCTCAAATAAAATTACAAAAAAAACAAAAAAACAATTATTACATGATCTCTAAAACAAATGGTTTGATTGATTACATGAACAGACAACACAAAGGTTATTCATGAAAAGAACATTTCACCTATGATTTACCAAGTAGGAATTTAATTTCCTTTTTTCCTTCAGGACCTTAACAATCTGGTCAGTCTCAGCTTGCTTCGTTTTGAAATCCACCAAATATTTAATGGTTGTCTTGAGTACTGCTTGTGATTGTGCTGTTTGCTTTCTTAACATGTCAACTTCATCTCTAAGTGCAGAAGCAGAATCTCTTTCTACCACTAGTTTAGGCTCTAGAGCATCAGCAGTTGGCAATTCATAATGCACGATTGGGCCGGTGCCACTGCTGTGGGATGATGCAACGTCCATGGGGACCTCGCTCTTTGATCTTGGGCTAACCTGTTTTGCCATTAAAGTTCCGATTGGATTCAGAAAAGTTGAAGTTAGCAAAACATCTCAACTGGGAGTTATAACAGCAAACCGGTTAAACAAACAAGGAATTAAATAGTTTCAATTGGATGCTGAAAAGTAGTTATTAACATCATTGTAACCCGCTATTGCAGCAGCAAAGCAGTTAAACAAACAAGTAGATATTTAAGTTAAGGGAAACAGGTAATTCTTAACAGTAAGTATCAAACACATAGATAGGCGCAGTCTACAATATGATTAACAGGCTATGCCATTATGTAATCAGTAGCAAACTAAATTAAGCCAATCAACGTAATTGAACAATTTTGCAATAAGTGGCTAACTAAAATTCCGAGAAGCAGGTAACTGAACTTACGCTAGTTCTTTGTACAGGCACACTGCAACTTCTTTTTCGCTTACAAGGTTGTATGAAGGAGTCCATCGCATCAATTGCTTGGATACGCAGTCCCAATACTTCTTTCTTCCCACACTGCATGGGTAAGTCGAATGGTTAATCTGGTAAGATGGTGCGTCCTTGATATATTATATGAGGACGTGTAGTCAGACTAGTTGTAGCCAAACAAATCAGACTGACTTTTACTGTATATTTCATACGATTACTTTTGGCATATCGAGATCTAAGCAATCTACAATAAGATGAAAAGACTGGCACCCTTCACATTATTGGCGAACTCAGTTCATAGAAACAAGCAATTCAACCATTCTGTGGGTAAATCAAAAGCGCCACTGGAATATTTTTCACTATCCATTCATACACGCAAAAAGGGGCGACGCCACCATAGGGGCTGGTATGGGCGGCCGCCTCAGGTGGCTGGAAAGTGTGCACCTAGTTTGAGTCGTCCAGGTTGGCCCACGCTAGTTTTGTTCTCCCCAACGCGCGAGCAGGCAATGTAAAAAATGAAGAAAAATGTTTCAATTTGGATGGGCCAATAACATAAGTGCAAGGCAGGCCCTATAGCAGGCTCGCGGCCGAAACGAGCGGCTCCCATATCGATCGACACCAGGAAAAATCCCAATTCATTCGCTCCAGCCTCCAGTCTGGTTCGCTCCTAACCTAGCCGCCGCTGGACAGACCGACATAGCACTTCCTCGCGCCCTCATTGGAGGGCGGTCGCCGGGATTCAAGCGAACGGAAGGACAAGAAGATGAAGATCCAACCCTTGGTGTAGCCTGCGTGGGAGGCAGCGGCGGCAACACGGGCATGGCATCGAGCTTGCGCAAATGGACAGTCATAGCTTGCAAGAGTAGCATGCGCAACGAGCAAGTACATCACATCCCTGATTATATCTAATTCAACTCTTCAATTTCTGGCCAATAGTAAAACCTGACGGTGTTGTAAAACTGCTTGTATGTAGGTAATCTATGAGAAAATGAAACCAATTTCTACTTATTTTATAACTCCCCAAATCAATACTGAACTGACTGAATCTGATGTATCTAATCAAGTTTCCGGTGCAAACATACAATCTCATGTTGTTCTTGAGCCTGAAGTGTCTAATAAACAGGCTGCTAATGAAGGATTTGATGCAAACATTTTACATGCTCCTGGTGATGAACATATAGTGTCTAATGAGGGATCTAACGCAAGCATTTTGCAAGCTCATTGAAGGATTTAGTGTCTAGTGATGATCTATTATGTTGAGAGAGACAGAGATTTGCAGGCATTGATGACAAGAAAATTATAGTGCATTTTCATAGCTTGAGGAAACGTCGAGGCCATCTACCAGAAAGTCCCCATATCATGACAACATAGCATAAATACTTTTCTAATCTGTTGTTTGAAACTATTGGTATACTTGTGCAGGATAGATATATTGATATGCAGTTTACGCACTGGTTATACGTGCAATTATATTTCGATATTTTCAGCCAGAGAGCGAATAATTCAAGCAGGTACAGACCATGTTTGTAGTCCTTGTACATCATGTTGCATTTTGTATTTTTTGGTGCTTGCATGATTTAGTGTTTATAATCTGAACTACTTTAGATCATTAGCTGGTTTTCAAAGTGCATGTAGCTTCACATTTCTCAAGTTATGTTGATTTCCGGAGTGCAAGTGCCTTCGTATTTTTTAAGTTAAATGTTCGCCCCTGGTAACTTGAATTCGTGGATCAGCCACTGCACACAAATCATACACGAATGCCAGTACGAATTAAATGAAATGCAGGGACTTACGCTAGCTTGTTGTACAGGCTCACTGCAGCTCTGCTTGCGCTTGGGATGTTCCCTGTACAAGTC
The DNA here is from genome assembly GCF_056163025.1 of Triticum urartu. Taxonomy (NCBI): domain Eukaryota; kingdom Viridiplantae; phylum Streptophyta; class Magnoliopsida; order Poales; family Poaceae; genus Triticum; species Triticum urartu. Next base: position 556,878,580 of record NC_141873.1, read on the forward strand.
CATGTTACCACTTGCTTGGATGTGCAGGCCTTGTGCTCCTTGCATCCCCCTCTGCATTTTTGACACGGCGAATGGTTGATCAAATAAGAGGAATCGACCTTGATGTTGTACCGGAGGACAGATACTTACAAGGTTATACGGGTGTGCAGGATGTGTACCAGATCCCGTAGCGCCGTCATGCTTCACTAAAATATGGATTTGCTTGTTTCAGATGATATCTCCAGAAGAAATAAGAGTTAAGGTCAGAGTTGCATAGGCGTGTAAGCTAAGAGAGCAGTGAAAGGATATCCAAACATCGTCGGAACAGTGCATAAGGGAGTGATGTGTGGATACCTAGTTCTGACCGGCGTTTGGGCATGCTCGCCTAGCTAGAGTGCGGGTCACTTCAGAACCATTGAGGGTGATGCGCTGGCGTTGGCTGGCCGCGCACGGATGCAGATCTTGAGTGACAGCGGAGCGCTACGATGCGGTGGACGAGACCATTGGTGAAGCCCCAATGGCCTCGGGGGGCGGAGGTGCGACGATGTGGTCGGTGAAGTAGCCCCGGTGAGCTGGGAGACAGCGTCGGTGAAGCGCACCTGATGCGGTGGAATTTGGTGTCTGTGAGGCACGTCGGTTGCGGCGGCCGACGTTGTCGGTGGACCACCCGATGCGGTGGACGAGGGTGTAGATTAGGTAGCTCCGGTGCGGTGGTGAAGCGTGACCGTCGTCGTCGTCGTCCGGCACAGAGGTGGGGAACGGTGGGGAAAGAGACGAGACAGGGGGCGATTCGAGGGTTGGCGGTGAATTAGGGATTTGAGCAATCTGGGCGCGGAAGGGGGCGGTGGAGAAGAGAGATTTTGCAGGGCTGGAATTGGGGCCGCCAGATATTTCAATCCGAAACGTGGAAGCGCGAACTTATATTGCCGTCGTCATTTTTTTGTGGGGGATGGGTGGCTGGGTGCTACGCGTCCGTCCGACACACGCGACCACCCCGACAGGACTATGCTTCGGTGCCTTAAGGCACCTGCCTTTGTGTCCATGACATATGGGCCCAATAGGTGGCTGGCCCACATGTCAGTGACCCAAAGGCAGTTGCCTTTAAGGCACCGAAGTAGCGTCCACCCCGACACGACCCTGGTTTGCCTACATTTGAGAATGCAAACGAATCTTCTTTCATTTGCAAACGAATCTGTATGTATCACCATGCCCGTGTTTTCCTTGCAATAATTAGTCATTCGAAACGAGATACTCCATCCGTTCACTTTTGTAAGTCGTTTCAGACAACTTAAAATGAACTGTTTTGAACATTGTCTGAAATGTCTTCAAGATCTTATAAAAGTGAACAGAGGGAGTACTATAAATTAAATAATGAGGAGTTATTTGAAAAAAATATTGAAACGATACCCATGCTAACGTGGATTAGAGTGTGTGCGTCACATAATTAGTTATTTGAATTAGAGTGTGTGTCATGTAGTTAGTTATTTGAATTAGAGTGTGTGTCACGTAGCGATCTCCAATTCTAACGTGGATTTCGCATTTCACTGTATCCATGCTACTTTTTTTAATACAAATTCATATGTATATGATGCACACCATGGTAGTGAGAAAACTTTTGAATGGATTCAAACATATGACCTACAAAATAGCACAACAAACTGAGTCAATGTCAACTTTTCGAAACATAGTATGGCACGAATTCGAAATAATTACCCGTATGCCTGGTCCTTGGTTCAAATCTTACAATGTACACCGGATTGAAACATCGATATTAAGTCTCGTACTATGTACATTCAAATGTTGTTTTTAGCCCCCCCCGCACAAACGCTACATACTTCCTGTATCGGTCAATCTTCCTCTCCTAACCACCTTAGGAAGCTATCGGTTTCCAACACATGTTCATTCTTTCTCTCCATGTTTCGATCTCTAAGTCTCTCAACTACACAACCCCTTTTTCCACTCTGTTACCAAATGTATTTACATCACACACCCGCCATTGCACCCCATGCTGAGCTCTCTCTCTCCCCCCTCTCCCTCTCACCCTCTCGCGCTAAATACATGCATTGCCTATCTAGCCCCCCAACCTCACGCACGTTGTATATCTAGGTCACTCCCTCGATACTATCTCACTCTTTCTTCCGCACGGCGGGCCACACTCGCTCAATCTCGCTCTCTTTATCCGAGTCTCGTTTAACCTCGTTTTCTTTCACACAAAAATGATATATCTCCCTGTCCGGGCCTCGATCGACACACTCTATACTCTCTCACGTAGATTGTCTATCTAGGTCAGTCCATCCAAGCCGCCACCACTCTTTCGACCTCATGGTGGGACACGCTCACTCAATCTCTCTCTCTCTCTCTCTCCGTATGTCTCGATTGACCTCGCTCTTTCTCAGACAAAAATGATATATCACCATGTTTGAGCCCAATTCGACCTATTCACATTGTATACTCTCTCACGCACATCGTCTATCTAGGTCACTCTCTCTAACCCGTCTCACTCTTTTGATCACACGGCGACCCTATGTGATCGGTTGACCTTGCTTCCTCCCACGCACAAAATATATCTACACGTCTGTGACTGGATCATCTCTCAAGCTCTATCTTACAGCCCTCACCCTTGCCAAAAAGCTCAATCGGACAATATCTCTCCAGAGCATATATATTTGTTCAATGAATGTCGGACCACACTCACTTTGTCTCTCTATCTATATGTCTCTCGATTGACCTCGCTTTCTCACACCGTATCTTCCACGCATTGAAGCTACTACCTCTCCATCCCTCGCAAAGCCGGAGCTATTTACATTGCGAGGGGCACTCCAACCTTGGATTAATTTGTGTAGGCATTTATTCCGGTCGGTTTAGATTATATTTTCATAGCATTCGGCCCACAACTACTCCAATCACCGTAGCGGGTAATTAAGCTATGGGGAGCACCTAATATGAGCACTGGGGAGCCGTTGGATCGAAGATGCAGCGGCACACACGAGGCCTGAATGTTTTATTTGCAAAAAACCTTTGGAGAGTTTGGAAATTGCGCATAATTACAAAGACTATTCCCAAGCCATTGGATCTCACTTCCAACGGTGTAAAAACTCGTATCACCATAGTATCTAAACTGCGGGGTGGATGTGATATTCTATGCCGCTGTCATTTCTGTTCGTAAACTTGCAAAAAACGTGTAACTCGTGCCGTTACTTGTCTAACTGCGCAAAGTGTTTGTTTAAAAAACCATCCTACACTGAAATATCGGAACAACACATGGGGGTCCCACTTGTCATTAATCAAATTTGGACCTAAAACTAACAAATCTGAAAGACGAGATTCGAACTGGCAACCTGGACTACAAAGCGTAAGTCGATAACCTGAAAAAATGAATGGTTGTTGGCTTTGTCCCATAACTTGATTTTATACAGTACTTGCGTTGAGTAGAGTAGAGGGAGTGCCTCGTCAACACGTGCATGACCGTTATCTCACTTACTGGTGGGTCCCAGGTCTGTGATCTCAATCTCTCTTCTCTCCATCGTCTAACCTTTGCACGGGCACACACGAAGAGCGGCGCTAGCTTACCGTGGTGCTATTACAACTAAAAAAACTTGGAAAATAGAAGAATCGGCTAGAACAAGAGACGTTGTGGCTGGTCGAGACGGAGCTAACCACATCTATCATCCGTGCCACGTTTGCATGATGAAGCTGTGTGGCTAGTGGGGTGTTTTCAACCGACTGGCTGGGTCCCGAGGTCGAACCATAGGTACTACGTCTGATACAGTATATTTTTACACGCACATTTTTCCTCCGTGCCGAGACGTGGCACACCCTACCGCGCGATTTTGGGGTCCTCCCGGGTGGTGCACGCATATATTCTTCCTGACGTGGGACGCCCTACCGCGCGTTTTCCGGGTCCTCCTCGGTCATAGCGCCAAAGCAAGTAATGAGTCGTCAAATCATGAAAGACCACCTTTCCCGCCGAGTACATCAGTGAAGCACGGTGGCTAGCTAGTTGGGCTAGTTCGACCGATTAGCTAGGCCGCCGCCACATTTGTTTTTTCACCCCTTTTTTATCTACTTGCCGACGGGTAAATTTAAATATCCTCTGCGGCGTTGCTCTGGTGTTTGGGTACGGCAGGATTTTTAATTTTTTACTTGACGGGAGCAAGCGCGGCAGGATTTTTAATTTTTTGATTGACGGGAGCAGGCGCGGCAGCAATTAGTCATGATGACTCTGCCTGTACCCACTGCTCCCTGATGTGAGAAGTCGCCGACTGGTGTTTTACCGTGGTGAAAACCAAAAGATTCCCCGCTCCCTCCGCCTTCCCGTAGATTGCATTGCCTTTCAGCCGTTTCGCCCCCTTTGCTTCCTCTCCCCATTGCTTCTACCTGGTGCCATGGCGGCACAACAAATCACGGAGTCCGAGGTGAGGCTCCTGACACAGGAGCTCCATGCCAAGGATGTGGAGCTCAGGGCCAAGGACGTGGAGCTCCGTGAGCTCAAGGAGGAGAGGAGTGCCATGCTCCTCCGTTATGTGCGGGAGTTCACAGAGCTTCAAAAGCGGCAGGCGTCCACCACAAAGATGCTCGAGGCGTCGGCGGCGTTGCTGCAGAAAGCAGGAGATACGATAGGCCGTCAGGGGAGCCGGCTGGAGCGCGAGCGGGCCGATCGTGACGAGGTCTAGGATCGCCTCAGCCACTTGGTGAACCAAGTTGCCACGCACGTGTCGCAGCTGCGCGATGCCTACCGTCGTGCCAGCGCGACGATGCCGGCCGTCGGGCTAAACCTGTTCGACCACCCGGTCAACTTCAACGAGCTGCGGCTTCCTGACCTGGTCTCCTTCTTCACCTATATCTCCAAGGAGCTGAGCCGTCTTCGCGCAATGGTGGGGGCTGAGCTGGACAAGAAGGGGTTGCGGGCTGCCGTCGCCGTTGCCGGGCGTATCCTTTCAGGGCTCCGTCACCGGAATCCATTCGTGCCATTGGATGCCGTCTTTGACGAGCTGGCTCCCGTCGACCGGGAGCGGGCTTTGCGGGCGGTTGCACCCTGCATCACCAACATCATGCGCCTCGAGAAGCAGAGGGACTTCAGTGGTGTTTAGGCGCCCTCTGCATGGGCATGTCCATGTCTCGGCGCAACATGACCATTGGATCAAACTCAGACGGTGCAGATCAGTCACTGTAGCACAAAGCGTGTGGGTGTGTTTGGTTGCATTCTCATCTCAATATAGTTGTTTCCTCTTCGTGTATTTTTGTCAACCTACTAGTGTGGACTCATGCACCCTTCATGCACTCTGCCAAACACCCAAAAGTGGGTCGAGAAGGGAACTTTTGCTCCCATCCCATGCACCCTTCATACACCCTGCCTAACACTATTCGTGCTTCATATGGTTCATGTTTCGTGGATGACTGTAGCACTGCACTCTCCGTGTGCTGTGGACCTAGTTCTGTTAACATTGATCTCACCGTTCATTCTCGACCGGACAGTTAAAAAGCGGTACTATGTTACATATAGGAGTAGTTGACATGCGCACAACATCATTTGTTATCGTCATATCTTAATACACTAGCAACAAGATTGTGTAGTACTAACGTATGAACCACTTCACATGCCTAGTAGTAGGAGCACTGTGTATGTTCAAGTGGTTGCCATGTTTCGCACTCCTCCGCCGTAAGAGTGGAAACGCTTGCTGTAATCAATTTTTTCTTCTGAAAAACAGTGGACACGCTCTACCGTGCAGATCCTCCTCCAGCCATGCACTAAATTACTCACTTTCACCGACGTGTGGGATAGCCAGCATCGGGGTCCACAAGCCATGCACTAAATTACTCCGTAGTAGAGTGACGGTAGACTACCCCGATCGAAGCGCCGCAGTAATGCCCAATGAGCCGTCAAATCACAAAACCCCCTCCTTTCCAGCAGTAAGTTGGACGGACGAAGCAACCATCATTTCACTCTTCTCTCTCAGCTTCCTCTCTACCCAACCCTCACTTCTGCCTCATCTTGTTCCTCATTTCTTCAAGAAAACCCCGACCTGCTTCTGCCATTGTTCTTCTCTCCCAAAGAAGGAAAGGTGAGCGCATCAATGGTGTTGATTCCGGCCAAGGCCCGATCTTGCAACCTCGAGACCGATCCTATAACTCCCTCTCTTTTCTTCTTTAGGGTTTGTGATTATGGTTTCTTTTCTTTTATTTCTATTTGATAGTTTCTTGATGGACGCTGGAGCACCGGCCGAAGTGATGTCTATGGCTCCGGCCAAAACCGTCGAGGCTCATGGTACGAAGAAGCGCAAGCACCCCGTCGAGACTACCGCAGACAACCTCAAAGCCATCGCCCTGTCCAAGCCCCCCTCCCCGGGATCCCTCATTAAGCAAGTCCAGGTAATATCTCTTCTTGACAATCTTTTTCTCGATCTTGATCGTGTTTTTTCATCTAACACGCAGTACTAGTGCTAGTAGTACAACTTTCTGGGTGATCTTGCATGTGATTTTTGTGTGCCAAATGACGGTTCTAAATTCCTCTTTTGACCAAAACATGCGAGAGGTTGACACTGATTTCTTATAGATTGCTTTCAACTACTCCCTCTGTCCCAAATTTCTTGTCTTAGATTTGTCTGGATACAGATGTATTTAATACTAAAATGTGACTTGATGCATCCGTATCTAGACAAATCTAACAAAAGAATTTTGGGACGGAGGGAGTACTTTATGAACATCAATGCTACCTTTTAAGAGGGTATATTTGCCTCAGTAACTTGTGTTATGGATATTGCATGTAATCCCTCTGCTCTCATGCCTTTGAAGACATGTTCTAGTGTCTTTGTTCACTCATTTCTGTGCGTATATGTAGTCATATATGGAGTATAATATCGAAAATCATCGTATATTTCTGAATGGATGTAGTAATAAAATATGGTTTCTGTTTGAATTAGAACCAGGTCCGCGGTGGAGATGAAGCTCTCAAAGTCATTCCGTGTGAACTGGAAGACCTGATGATGAGTTCTACTTCTGAACTATCCAGTTGTTGTGTCCTTGTCGCCACGTGTCCTGAACTAGTGTTTTCCTGTAGCATTGTTGTCAGGCGTGTTCTTGAGGCTATACTTGACCACAACAATGTCCTGGTTGTGCCTTTGATTATGAAGGGTGTGGTTCTTGTAAAGCTTCCCAACAAATCTGATGCGGCCTGTCTTCATCATCATGTTTATGAGTGGAAAGACCACTCTGTTAGGTCTCCAAGGTTTACAAGATGGTGATGGTGCATGTAGACATCTCACACGAAGTCCATGGCCTAGTCAGTTATGCGGGGTTCATCCCGTAGGTCGGTGGCAAAAAATAGTCTGCAGAGTTTAGTTAGTGCAACTTTGCTTGTCTGTAGTAAGTACTATTGTTCAGTACTTGATTTGTGTTTGTGAACCCTGTATTGTTTATTAGTACTGCCACTTTTGGTGTGTGGTCAGTCCTGAGAACGGTCTATGTTAATGTCTGTCCACTCAATTCAGTCTTTATATTTTGAAGTATCCATATCATATTTTTTGTGAGGACGGTCTATCAATTATGGTTACACTCCAATATCTGTATGCATTGCAGGGTTTATCGCACCCACCAGGATTTCCAGCCCCATGGATGTTCGGTCCATATGATTTGTGACGACCTTTGGACTGTCCTGCTTGTGGGAGTAGGCGGGGCCCCTACATGCCACGCATAGTTGGACGATCAATCTTCTGTTTAGTACTTCAACATAGTGATTTCCTGGTAAGGATTCACTCATGTCACATCAAGTAAATCTTATTGATTTACTGTCTAAATCTTATTGATTTAATGTCATGTTTTCTTTCTTTTCCTGCAATTTTACTATGCAGGTTTTGCCATGTGACATTCATCACAGAATAAACCGTTTGGTTTGCTCTAAGATGGCTATTTTTGCAGGTTTCACTTCTTATGTCATGTCAGTAACGAAGGCACCATCCATCACTTATATTACTGGAAAAATTGGATCAGTCTGTTGTCTGAGTACAAGTTGAATCCCTATGATGAACAGCAGTTTGGTTTAACAAAAACGCCACAATTTGTCCTTCTCGCGTTTAAAAGAAATGAAGAAAAAGACCGGATCACGGTCACGGATCCTAGTCAAGTTAGAAAGCTGATCATAGCAGACCAAACACGATCTCCGCTGTCTCGCACAGATCGAGCACCGGCAGTTGCTCTAGCACTGACAGCGGCAGCAGCTCAGTCTGATCCAGCTGAGGATTAGGCACCGACTGTGTCAGCGGATTAGTCTGATATACCGGAGGATCGGGCATCGACACCGGCACCTGCTCCGACACCGGCACCAGTTCTACAAGGAGCACCATCTCCGGCAGCAGCAGCGGCTTCGGCACCTGCACCAACACTTGCACTTGCATCTGCTCCGGCCCGTGCAGTTGCACCGGCAACAGACTAGGCTGCAGTTCGCACTTCATATACCAAAGTCCTTACAAAAACCGACATGTCCACCTTCTTGGTAAGCATTGGCCGCCCAAGTGCTTCGTTCTTTTTTCTTTCCATGTTGTTTCACATGATTCACTGTGTTGATCTAACTGTTTGGGTATGTCTTCTTGTTTGCAAACAGAGAATTTCTAGAGCAACGAGGGAGTCGTTCAACAATCCGGGTGACCGCGGCCAAGTTTCTCTTACCATGGGTAGCCTTGGTGTGAATGAACCTGCTCAATATACCGTAAGTACAAAGGATGGTCGCATGATGATTGATGCTAAAGGATGGTCAAGGTTCAAATCTAAATCATATCTTCCGGTAGAGGATGATGTCAAACTCGAACTTTCTCGGCAAGGAGAGCTGGTCCAAATCAACTTTGAAATTCTTCAGTAGCAGCACGCAACTGCCGAACTGATCTATCCTCCGAGAGATTTTGATGTAATAATCTGGCATGGTGAAACAAGTGTCCTGTGTGTATAAGTAGTACGACAGTATTATTTATCACATGGTATATCGTTGATAGAATTGCAACTCTGATTGCTGGTTAGGAACTGTCGTTCGATTTCATTCCAACAACTGCCGTGCTTTATTCAATTTTGTGTATTCGCCTTGCGACAGCATCTAAAACCAGCGCCGTACCAATCGCTTGCAATATGAAAAGCGCTGAGGTAGAACACATGGGCCCCCAAACATGTAGGGTCGGCCTGCGGCCCAAAGTCCAGAACCGTGAGCTTATCTGAGTATTATATTCTCAGCTGAACTCCCATAAAAAAAGCTGAACCCCCATAATGCCCGTGCATTGCAGAGGGAGTATATTTCTCGGCAAGGTGAGCCTGTGATATAAAAGATCTGTATATTTCTTTACAGAGGGAGTATCTCTCTATCAAAATATATATTTATGTGTAACTAGTTACTCCTGTCTTTCTACTTCCTTTCGCTGATATGTGGGGCAACCGGTAACGGGGTCCACGTACCATATGCACAAATTAGAGTGCACAACTTCACGGTAGACACACCTCGGTCGTAGCGCCGCAGTAATGCTCAATGAGCCATCAAATCACAACCCCCCCTTTCCAGCTTTAGCAGTAAGCTGGGCGGACGAAGCGGCAATATTTCACTGGGCCTGAATCCCTTTCTCCCTCGTCTGCTTGTTCTAAGAAAACCCCCTCTTGGCGATTGCATAGGGTTTTCTCATGGAGAACCAGGTATGAATTCTTCATCCATCCCCGATAAACCCAAGTCCTTGGTCACAGGTAATCCTAGGATGGCAGCCACCGCCGTTGATGCATTTTTCTTCCTACTGAATCTAGTGTGTTTCATTTGCAGTGCCCAAAGTGCGAGTACCCTATAGGTTTCTGCGCTCTCGGCGAGACGCCACACTTGTTCCTTCTCATCCTAACACAACATTTTGAAACGCGCATAGTATGTTCCTAGAATCCTCTTTTCTATCCGGGAGGGTGAGGTTTTTTTGAACATGCTGTGTTCTCATATTATTTTTCCTACAATGTATTATTTGCTCTGCCAGAACACATGTACTCAAGATGCTCGGCTTTGCCATAACTAAATACACTAGTTTAATGGTCATAGTGAAGACAAGCCATGGATATAAGTTCTGAGTTGGGTTCATGAACCAAGAAGATCGCTGCGTTTTTTATGGCCGAACTTGGATAAACTTTCTCAAGTGTTACGGACTGAAAGTTGGCGCACGAATGTTGATGGAAATAGCAGAACCTGGTCTCATCTTCACTGCGATCTTCCACCCCGACGTCGTTCCAATTGTTCATCCATGTTAGTTTTGTATCTGGTTCTTGCTTGTTGCCTCGATTACTTCTTAATCCACCTATTCTATCTAACTAATCACAATTTAACTTAAGAAGTAGCAACGAATCTCTCACGAAGATGCTACTTCTAACTAATATTTTCTTATAATTAGTGGCACGTGTAGGTTTTTTCAGAGTTAAGCAGTCTGCTTGTTTGTTACTCTGTAATAACTCGGCTGTTACTAATGGCACTGAAGTTGACTAGATCGACATCCACAAGTTCGTACACTTTATTGATCGTCTTGAGGTCCTTGTGGGGCGTTTCAATGGTGAAAGGCCATGTGGGATATGTGTGCCGCTACTGCACTCATTGAACAGGTCCAACTGTGTCGGGAAACTTATGGTACGAGCTGTTTTCTGTTATATATGTTGTTCATAAACTATTGCTTATACACAGTTTTACAGCTGTGATCTTCTTGAAACAGGAACTATCGAGTTCTATTGTTCCATACAGATGCCTGACCATGGTCGGGTCAGACTTGCACTTGGTCACAACATGATGTTTATGTCGACCTACTCAATTCCCCTTGGAGGTGAAAAGATACTTATTCATGGGTGGTCTCAAATAATGAAGGCATGTCCATCTTGGAGAATAGGACAGAAGATTATGTTCATGCTTTTCCATGGCTCTAAAGCGAATATCCTGTTTATTGACCACGTTGTGAGATGAAGCCGCTTTCAGAAGGTTGTGGATGCGCGAGGTGGCGTCTAGGCCTTGTCCTGGGGCTTGGCGGCCTCACCCTTGGTTAACTGTAGGCAAAGTAGCACTGTTCGAGGCGTGCTTTGTACGGTTGAACCTGTATAAGTACTCATACTGCTTTCAACTTTGGTTGTTAAGTGCCCCTGCTGGTTTCAGTTAAGGTTGTTAAGTACTCCTGCTGCTTTTACAGTCTGTCGTGTTTCTTCAGTCCTGTCTTCCTCCAGCCGCCAAAACCAAACCAGCACCCGCGGGGCCTCCTGCTTCCGCCTCCCACGGCTGGCTGCGCCTCAGCGCACGCATCGCCGCCCCACCGTCTCCTAAATCGTTAACGCCGACGTCCTCCACGCGCTTTGGTGCGCTCGCCGCGGCGCCGCCCTCTCGCGTTGTCAACATGGTCAACAAACAACAGGAATCGACAGAAGTACGTGGAGAGGATGACAGTAGGGGCCCACCAGGTCAGCGTATGGAAAAATAAAATGCTTCCTCCTAGTGTTTTCCTGACATCTGGGACCCACGACATTGTGAGCGTATATAGTCAATAGACAAGAGAACAGCCCAAGATCGGCTGACACCTGGGACGTAGCTACTCGAGCAGTATTTCTTTTGTTTGGTATTGTTGAGACGGAGCAGGGTTTGAACTGGGCTGTGGCCCGTCTAGCCCAGGCTTATATTTTATGTTCACCATGTGACTAGCCCAGCTATTTTTTCTTTGTGAAAATGAGCCCAGTTTATTTTTTCTGAAGAATACCCAATCTAGGCCTACTTATTTTTCTACGCCCTGATGGGCTGCAAATCTTTCAAGACGCCTGCAAATCTTGAAAGTAATATGAAATGGGTTGTAAAAATAAAAACAGATGACAAATTGGCAATTACTTTATAATTTCTGAATTTTATTACATTTTCAGATTCCTATTTCACTGGGCATTAACCTAATTTAAATATATCTTCAAAGTACTTTAAATCTGGCTAGACATTTCGGTATTAAAAATAGTTTGGAACCCACAGAATTATGCGAAATTGGCCCTGGCCAACCAAAAAAAACGACTGCAATAAATTGCATAAGAAGTTGCCATGAGCTATATATAAATTATTAAAAAAGAGGGAGTGCTCTGACTTGCGGGCCTGTTTAGTTGACGCGTATGCAAGATTTTTTAGTTATTATATACGTCAACAAACAATTCTAGCAGACGCAGCCATTGGATGTCAATCCGATGGCCGTCATGTTTCTTCAATCTCTGATCTTCTTGCTCCAGCCGCCAAAGCAGCGCCGGCGGGACCGCCTACTCCCGCCTCCCGTGGCCGGCTGTGCTGCCGCGCAGGCGTCAGCGCCCCCTACTACTCCCACCGCTAGCCAGGGCATCCCTCTACTCACCCACACCCCCTGTTATTTTGCGGCGACGACAGCCTCACACCGCAGCCGAACCGGTGAACGCTCGTACTCCTCTCCGCGTGGGCATCCACTGCCGCGTCTTCCCCAGCTCCGCATCGTCCCCTTCCTATGCCTCGCCGTCGTCCACCGCCATGGTGCTCTCAGCGCGGCGTGGTCAATGTGGTCAACGACCGACTTCCATTGGAAGAGTACTGTACGTGGAGAGGCTGACAGCTGGGTCCACGGCAGCCGCAAGGAAGTGGCTCCTTATTACGTGGAAAATAATTATTCCTCCACCTAACAACGGGGACCCACCGGACGGGCCACCAGTATTTTGCGAAAAAATCATTTCCCCCTGACTGCTGGGACCCACCGGACGGGCCACCGTATTTCGCGAAAAAAACATTCCCCCCGCTGTCAGCTCGGACCCAGCGGAAGTGCCTCCTTATTACGCACAGAAAAATGAATACTCCCCCAGCTTGCTGGGACCCACCTTGGTGTGAGGCTGACTTGTGGGCCTACTAAGTTGACAGGGACGAAGGGCTTTGTCAACTTAGTCAATACAAACGATTCTAGCTCCAGTGACCATACGATGTCCATCCAACGGCCATAGTGCTTCTTCAACCTCTGGTCTTCTTGCTCCAGCCGCCCAAAGCAGCGCCTGTCGTGCCGCATGCTCCTGCCTCCCGTGGCCGGCTGTGCTGCCGCGGAGGCCTCACCGCCCCCTACTATTCCCACCGCTAGCCAGGCCCTACGGCGACGGCAGCCTCACACTGCAGCCGAACCAGTGAACCCTCGTACTCCTCTCCGTGCGGGCTTCCACTGCCGCGTCTTCCCCGGCTCCGCGTCGTCCCCTTCCTAGGCCTCGCCGTCGTCCACCGCTGTGGTGCTCTCGGCGCGGCGTGGTCAATGTGGTCAACGACCGACTTCCATCGGAAGAGTACTGTGCGTGGAGACGTCGACAGCTGGGTCCATGGCCGCAGCAAGGAAGTGCCTCCTAATTACGCGCAAAATAATTATTCCTCCACCTGACAGCGGGGATCCACCGGACGGGCCACCGTATTTTGCGAAAAAAATGTTTGCCCCTCACTGCTGGGACCCACCAGCTACATCTTCGCACGCAAGGAAGTGCCTGACAGTCGGGACCCACCTGGTCGAAGCGTACGTAGCGTTGTCATTCTGGACGCGAACGTGTACGCACATATATACTGGTCGATGTAGAGGCGCGCACGTGTCGTAGTAGAGGCGTGCATGTAGCATGTACACGTACGTACAGCGGCCAGGGTGCAAGAAAGAAAATACGGCCACGTATGTGTACATACGGGCGGGGTCTCGAACGCCTACTCGCTCATACGTACGGCCAGGGCTCATGTACATGGCTGGGTCGGAACGGAGAAACAACATTGTCGTCGTGTTCATGGGGAGGCAACGGAATGTGTCGTGTTCATGGAGTGGCAACGGAATGCGTCGTGTTCATCGGGAGGGCTTGGATGGAACAAGCGATGGAAACGAGGCCTGGCTTACCACAGAACGGAGGAAACGGCCTTGTGTTTGACCGGCCACGTTCGAAACGGGATCCTGTTCATCGGGAGGGGTATGGCGTACCGCAAAACGGAGGAAACGGACCTCCAACGGTCGAAACGGGGGTCCTGTTCATCGGGAGGGGTGTGGCGTACTACAAAACGGACAAAACGGACCTCCTACGGTCGAAACGGGGGTCCTGTTCATCGGGAGGGGTGTGGCGTACCACAAAACGAAGGAAACGGACTTGTGTTGGAGCGCTACTGTCGAAACGGGGGTCCTGTTCATCGGAAGGGGTGCGGCGTACCGCAAAACGGGACTCCACGGGATACTGTGCATCTCCACTGTCGACCCCCTCCAGCCTCCATGAGCTACTGTTCATCCACCGTTGACCTCCTCCAGCCTCCACCTGCGACTGTTCATCCACGGGCTCCTGTTCATCCAGCCTCCACCGCGCGCTACTCCACCGGCTACTGTTCAACCAGCCCTCTCCACGGACTCCTGTTCAACCACCCTTCCACGGGCTATTGTTCATCCTGCCCTCCATCATCTACTGTTCATCCTGCCCTCCACGGGGTGGTCCTGTTCATCCAGCCCTCCACCGGGTCCTGTTCATCCAGCCCTAACCGGCTCGATCGATCGGGGTCCTGTTCATCCAAAGGCAACACCACGGGGTCCTGTTCATCCACCCCCACCGGGAACTGTTCATCCAACCCCCCCGCAACACTCACTGTTTATCCAGAGGCAGCATCGATCGGCTTCAGTTAGCAGCAGTAGCGAAGGAATCGCTCGATCGGGTTCAGTTAAGAGCCATCGATCGATTGCTCGGGTTCAGTAACGTGTAGCCTACAGTGCAATCGCTCAGGTTCAGTTAGAGCCCAACGCCTCGCTCGGGTTCAGTTAGAGCCAACGCCTCGCACACACGCGCGTACGTGTACGAGAGAAACGCGCATCGCTCGGCCCCGACCTCCCACCGTAGCCGGGAACTCCCCGAAATTTTCCTCTCCCTCGCTTCTACCACGTTTTTTCCGTCATGGACGGCCCAAAGAATGTCATGCAGCTGCGTCTCCGGCCCCCCCAGGACGAAAAGCCCATTTTCTGTCATGATTTTTTGTCATAGAAGTAGGAGCCCACCACATCTATGGTGATACCGGGTTTTATCACAATTATCGTCATACAAGTGTCATATGTATGACAGAAAAAAATTATGTTCGGCCCAAAATGTCACTGATGTGTCTTTTTTTGTAGTGGGAGGAGGCGACTGCTGTCATGTCACGGGAGGAGGCGGCGGTTTGCTCGATGTGCGACGGGCACTAACCTGGATCTGGAGTAGGGAGCATGGGGTGCGGGCTACGAGTACATGGAGGTCCTGTTGGGGCAAGATGGTAGGCGGTGAGCCGAGGGAGGTGGGACGCGGCGGCGGACGGAGGTGAAGGCAGAACGGCGGCTGACGGTGGGGGATATGGAAGGCAGGCGGCGGTGGCTGTCGCAGATTAACCCGGGGCAAGGTAGAGGAGGTGACATACGAGTGGCGGTGGAGGTCGGGGGAACGGAAGGCAAGCGGCGATGGAAGTATGTGGAGCAGGGCGGCGGCGGCAGTGGCGTGAGGAAATTGGAGGAGGGCGGCGGTCATGGAGCGAACGAGACAGAGAGACGAGATGAAGAAGTGGGCAATTGTTCTAGGGCTTTCGTTTATCTCTCTGGGATTTTTTTCCTGGAGGCCCATATCACACAGGAAAAGATATGTTGGCGGGGATCTCCGTGAAAAAATCGCGCGAGTTCTGAATTTTTGGCGCCCGAGCCTGTTTCGCGGCTCCGTGATGGCGGGCTGGACCTCATATATTTTTCTTGTGGGCTGCACACTCACAGGGAAAACTATTTTCCCGTGGGGCGTAATTAATCCTACAGTAATGAAGGAAATATGCCCTAGAGGCAATAATAAAGTTATTATTTATTTCCTTATATCATGATAAATGTTTATTATTCATGCTAGAATTGTATTAACCAGAAACATGATACATGTGTGAATACATAGACAAACAGAGTGTCACTAGTATGCCTCTACTTGACTAGCTCGTTGATCAAAGATGGTTATGTTTCCTAACCATAGACATGAGTTATCATTTGATTAACGGGATCACATCATTAGGAGAATGATGTGATTGACTTGACCCATTCCGTTAGCTTAGCACTTGATCGTTTAGTATGTTGCTATTGCTTTCTTCATGACTTATACACGTTCCTATGACTATGAGATTATGCAACTCCCGTTTACCGGAGGAACACTTTGTGTGCTACCAAACGTCACAACGTAACTGGGTGATTATAAAGGTGCTCTACAGGTGTCTCCGAAGGTACTTGTTGAGTTGGCGTATTTCGAGATTAGGATTCGTCACTCCGATTGTCGCAGAGGTATCTCTGGGCCCACTTGGTAATGCACATCACTATAAGCCTTGCAAGCATTGCAACTAATGAGTTAGTTGCGGGATGATGTATTACAGAACGAGTAAAGAGACTTGCCGGTAACGAGATTGAACTAGGTATTGAGATACCGACGATCGGATCTCGGGCAAGTAACATACCGATGACAAAGGGAGCAACGTATATTTGTTATGCGGTTTGACTGATAAAGATCTTCGTAGAATATGTGGGAGCCAATATGAACATCCAGGTTCCTCTATTGGTCATTGAACGGAGACGTGTCTCAGTCATGTCTACATAGTTCTCGAACCCGTAGGGTCCGCACGCTTAAAGTTCGGTAATGATCGATATTATGAGTTTTTGTGTTTTGATGTACCGTAGGTAGTTCAGAGTCCCGGATATGATCACGGACATGACGAGAAGTCTTGAAATGGTCGATACATAAAGATCGTTATATTGGACGACTATGTTCGGACACCGGAAAGGTTCCGGAAGGTTTCAGACATATACCGGAGTACCGGGGGGTTACCGGAACCCCCCGGGGGGCTTAATGGGCCTACATGGGCCTAAGTGGAAATAGAGGGCAGCAAGGGAAGTGTGGGGCGTCCTCCCAAGGCCGAAACCGAATTGGTTTAGGGCAAAGGGGGCCGACCCCCTCTTTCCTTCTCCTCTCCCTTTCCTTCCTCCTCTCCTACTCCTACTAGGAAAGGGAGGAGTCCTACTCCTAGTGGGAGTAGGACTCCCCCTCTTGGCGCGCCTCTCCATGGCCGGCCGCCTCCTCCCCTTGCTCCTTTATATACGGGGGCAGGGGGCACCCCATAGACACAACAATTGATCATTGATCTCTTAGCCATGTGCGGTACCCCCCTCCACCACAATCCACCTCGATCATATCGTAGCGGTGCTTAGGCGAAGCCCTGCGTCGGTAGCATCATCATCACCGTCACCACTCTGTCATGCTGACGAAACTCTCTGATACGTCTCCAACATATCTATAATTTTTGATTGCTCCATGCTAATTATCTACTGTTTTGGACATTATTGGGCTTTATTATACATTTTTATATTATTTTTGGGACTAACCTATTAACCGGAGGCCCAGCCCAGAATTGTTGTTTTTTTGCCTATTTTAAGGTTTCGAAGAAAAGGAATATCAAACGGAGTCCAAACGGAATGAAACTTCGAGAACATGATTTTCTTGTCGAACATGATCCAGGAGACTTGGACCCTACGTCAAGAAACAAGGGAGGAGGCCACGAGGTAGGGGGGCGCGCCTACCCCCCCAGGCGCGCCCTCCAACCTCGTGGGCCCCCTGTTGCTCCACCGACGTACTCCTTCCTCCTATATATACCTACGTACCCCCAAACGATCAGACACGGAGCCAAAACCCTAATTCCACCGCCGCAACTTTCTGTATCCACGAGATCCCATCTTGGGGCATGTTCCGGAGCTCCGCCGGAGGGGGTATCCATCACGGAGGGCTTCTACATCATCACCATAGCCCCTCCGATGAAGTGTGAGTAGTTTACCTCAGACCTACGTGTCCATAGTTATTAGCTAGATGGCTTCTTCTCTCTTTTTGGATCTCAATACAATGTTCTCCCCCTCTCTTGTGGAGATCTATTCGATGTAATCTTCTTTTTGCGTTGTGTTTGTTGAGACCGATGAATTGTGGGTTTATGATCAAGTCTATCTATGAATAATATTTGAATATTCTCTGAATTCTTTTATGTATGATTGGTTATCTTTGCAAGTCTCTTGAATTATCAGTTTGGTTTGGCCTACTAGATTGATCTTTCTTGCAATGGGAGAAGTGCTTACCTTTGGGTTCAATCTTGCGGTGTCCTTTCCCAGTGATAGTAGGGGCAGCAAGGCACATATTGTATTGTTGCCATCGAGGATAAAAAGATGGGGTTTTCATCATATTGCATGAGTTTATCCCTCTACATCATGTGATCTTGCTTAAAGCGTTACTCTGTTTTCATGAATTTAATACTCTAGATGCATGCTGGATAGCGGTCAATGAGTGGAGTAATAGTAGTAGATGCAGGCAGGAGTCGGTCTACTTGTCTCGGACGTGATGCCTATATACATGATCATACCTAGATATTCTCATAACTATGCTCAATTCTATCAATTGCTCAACAGTAATTTGTTTACCCACCGTAGAATACCTATGCTCTTGAGAGAAGCCACTAGTGAAACCTATGGCCCCCGGGTCTATCTTCATCATATTAATCTTCCAATACTTAGTTAATTTCATTGCCTTTTATTTTACTTTGCATCTTTATCATAAAAATACCAAAAATAGTATCTTATCATATCTATCAGATCTCACTCTCGTAAGTGGCCGTGTAGAGATTGACAACCTCTTATCACGTTGGTTGTGAGGATTTATTTGTTGTGTGCAGGTATGAGGGACTCGCGCGTAGCCTCCTACTGGATTGATACCTTGGTTCTCAAAAACTGAGGGAAATACTTATGCTACTTTGCTGCATCATCCCTTTTTCTTCGGGGAAAACCAACGCAGTGCTCAAGAGGTAGCAAGAAGGATTTCTGGCACCGTTGCCGGGGAGTCTACGCAAAAGTCAATATACCAAGTACCCATCACAATCCTTATCTCCTGCATTACTTTATTTGCCATTTGCCTCTCGTTTTCCTCCCCCCCACTTCACCCTTGTCGTTTTATTCGCCCTCTCTCTATCCTCCCTCTCTTGCTCTATTCGCCTCTTTTCCGTTTGCTTGTCGTTATGGCTAGTCCCTTATCTTCTCCGTTGTCTCCCGAGAATGAAATTCTAAATTTTAAGCAAAGAGAGGGAGAAAATCTAAAAGATGCTTGGTATAGAATTTGCAATGCTCAAAATAGATCTACCAGAAAGCAATCTACTTCCGTTCTTCTTCGCAATTTTTGTGTAGGCACTACTCCTTGGCACAGATATGTCCTTGATACTATTACCGGAGGGAAGTTCTTGGGTAGCCATACTGTTGATTCTTATAATGCTATGATAGATTTGTTTGGCTCAACCCCTCTTTTGGTTAATGGAACTGTATTAACTTTGGAGCATATAATGCAAAGGCTCGAAAATATTGAAAATAAGGTTGCTACCGTAGATTCAATTGAAAATTTGGATAAAAAGATCCACAACCGAATATCTCAATATGTATCTAAAGTAGGAGTCACTTTGAAAAATATTAAAGAGAAGGAACCCATAGTTAATGAGAAAATAAATCATGATTCCACTAGGATCGATAAACTTGAGAATATTATTACCAACTTGGGAACCGCTTTTTCTTCCATAAAAAATACCCCAAGTTCTCCCACTAAAATTTCCAAGCCTATGTATGTTCCTCAAAATAAGGGTGAATCTTCTAGTAAGGAAACTGCGGATCTCAAATCCATAAGTATTCATCCCAATCTTTTTGCTATCATTAAGGATCCATTCATTACAAATGAATTTTTCGATCTTGTGCCTAAAAGTTTGATAATCAATAAAAAGAAAGGAATTCCTAAATATGGTAGATGCCTCATTAAGAATTGCCTACCAAAGATGGCAATACCTAGATCTATCCTTGCTTTTTATGCCTAGCTAGGGGCGTTAAACGATAGCGCTTGTTGGGAGGCAACCCAATTTTATTTTTATTACTTGATTTTTGCTCCTGTTTAGTAATAAATAACTTATCTATCCTGTGTTTAGGTTGTGTTTTTTGTGTTTAATTAGTGTTTGCGCCAAGTAGAACCATTGGGAAGACTTGGGGAAGTCTTGATATCTTGCTGTAAAAAACAGAAACTTTAGCGCTCACGAGAACCGCTGCCATTTTTATTTGTAAAGTGCTATTTAGTTAATTATTTTTTGAAGATGATTAATAGATAAATTCCTCACGTCCAGAAGTTTATTTTAGAATTTTTGGGGTTCCAGATCTTGTGCTAGCTACAGATTACTACAGACTGTTCTGTTTTTGACAGATTCTTTTTTTCATGTGTTGTTTGCTTATTTTGATGAATCTATGGCTAGTAAAATAGTTTATAAACCATAGAGAAGTTGGAATACAGTAGGTTTAACATCAATATAAATAAAGAATGAGTTAATTACGGTACCTTGAAGTGGTCTTTTGTTTTCTTTCGCTAACGGAGCTCATGAGATTTTCTACTTTAAGTTTTGTGTTGTGAAGTTTTCAAGTTTTGGGTAAAGATTTGATGGATTATGGAACAAGGAGTGGCAAGAGCCTAAGCTTGGGGATGCCCATGGCACCCCCAAGATAATCTAAGGACACCTTAAAGCCAAAGCTTGGGGATGCCCCGGAAGGCATCTCCTCTTTTCGTCTACTTCTATCGGTAACTTTACTTGGAGCTATATTTTTATTCACCACATGATATGTGTTTTGCTTGGAGCGTCTTGTATGATCTGAGTCTTTGCTTTTTAGTTTACCACAATCATCCTTGTATGATCTATGTGTTCGCTTATATCTTTTGAGTTATATAGTTTTGCTCTAGTACTTCACTTATATCTTTTAGAGCACGGTGGTGGATTTGTTTTATAGAAACTATTGATCTCTCATGCTTCACTTAGATTATTTTGAGAGTCTTAAATAGCATGGTAATTTGCTTAAATAATCCTAATATGCTAGGTATTCAAGATTAGTAAAAAAATTCCTATGAGTGTTTTGAATACTAAGAGAAGTTTGATGCTTGATGATTGTTTTGAGATATGGAGGTAATAATATCAAAGTCGTGCTAGTTGAGTAGTTGTGAATTTGAGACATGCTTGCGTTAAAGTTTGCAAGTCCTGTAGCATGCACGTATGGTAAACACTATGTAACAAATTTGAAACATGAGGTGTTCTTTGATTGTCTTCCTTATGAGTGGCGGTCGGGGACGAGCGATGGTCTTTTCCTACCAATCTATCCCCCTAGGAGCATGCGCGTAGTGCTTTGGTTTTTGATGACTTGTAGATTTTTGCAATAAGTATGTGAGTTCTTTATGACTAATGTTGAGTCCATGGATTATTGTAAGTGCATCTAGTGCCACCCCTAGTTGGTTTTGGAGTATTGACGACAAACCTGGTTGAGGGACTAATGTGTTTGTGAGAATTGCAGGATAACACAGGTAGAAGTCCCTCATTGATTCGGTTTTCCTACTAGAGATGACCCCTAAAAATGTATGAAGACATTGAAGTCAAAGGTGGTATGTGAAGACATTCACATTGAAGACTATGACAAGAGAAGACATCGCGTGAAGACTATGGAGCGCGAAGACTTAGTTGTTTCGTCATTCTTTTTCTTCTTTGTTGAGTCATAGGAACCACCGTACTGTTAAGTGGGGTCCAAGAGAACCAGTCAGAATGACTGAAGTGATGTTTAACCGAAATCCTATGTCTTCGAGCGAAGACAATAAGAGCAAATCTTATCCAGAGCTGGATAAGTCAGCTTTGCTTGTAGCCCAAGTAAAGTTGCCGTGTGTGTTTGAAATCTGACCGTTGGAACACGTGTCAGTTCCTCAATGACCCAGGGTCATTTTGGACAAATCAGGTTGGGTTGCCTAGTGGCTATAAATAGCCCACCTGTCGGTGTTAAAACCGGCGGATCTCGGGTAGGGGGTCCCGAACTGTGCGTCTAGGCCGGATGGTAACAGGAGGTAGGGGACACGATGTTTTACCCAGGTTCGGGCCCTCTTGATGGAGGTAAAGCCCTACGTCCTGCTTGATTAATATTGATGATATGGGTAGTACAAGAGTAGATCTACCACGATATCACAGAGGCTAAACCCTAGAAGCTAGCCTATGGTATGATTGTATGTTATGGTTGTTGTTGTCATACGGACTAAAACCCTCTGGTTTATATAGACACCGGAGAGGGTTAGGGTTACACAAGGTCGGTTACAAAGGAGGAGATATCCATATCCGTATTGCCTAGCTGGCCTTCCACGCCAAGTAGAGTCCCATCCGGACACGAGACGAAGTCTTCAATCTTGTATCTTCATAGTCCAATAGTCCGGCCAACGGATATAGTCTGGCTGTCCGGAGACCCCCTAATCCAGGACTCCCTCACCACCCCCTACAACCATAAACGGTTGGCTGCTCAGAGTTAGTGTACGGCTTTTGTCGTTTGAGAGCAACCCACCTCGAAGCCTTTGAGAGAGAATTCCTTGCGAGGACAAAGCCCTAAACACCTAGAGCCAAAGAGTGTTAGGCATCACTGAAGTCTTCTTGTCTGTGTGATCTGAAGACTTATTAAACTTGAGGACTGTGAATCCTCCAGCCGGTTAGGCGTCATGTTCTAAGCATCCAAAAGTCATTGTGGATCGCCGGTGAACGAAGTCTGTGAAGGTTTGGAAGTCTACCTTGAAGACTTACCAGAGTGATTGGGCGAAGACTGGGTGTCCTTTGCTCAAGGGGAATAAGGTGAAGACACGGTCTTCTGAGTTGAATCTCAGCCTCCCTAACCAGACGTACAGTTGTCACAGCAACTAGAACGGGTCCAACAAATCATTGTCTTCAACGAGCCACTGGTTCTACCCTTCCCATCTCTTTATTTACAGTTGGTCCTTGTGAAGTCATTGCCTGTTTGTATTATATTTTGTCTTCAGTGAGTGACTGCTTGTTCTGATTGGCTTCATACTATCTTCCAACCTGATCCATACTGCCTAGTTGCTATTAGTTATTGTGCCTTCACTTCATTGAATATTTGACTATGGCTTGTCTAGTGTAGTCTACCTTCCGCTGCATGGTAATAGGTTTATTTCTATCGTTTGTCTTCGAAACTTCCATGTTTTGAAGACTTTCGTAAAAATCGCCTATTCACCGCCCCTCTAGTCGATCACTAGCACTTTCAATTGGTATCAGAGCAAGGTACTCCCTTGTTCTGTGTGATTCGGTTTAACCACCTGGAGTTTTAGCTATGTCGACTGCAGGAATAATCAAAGTCTCCGCTGCGTGCCCAGTCTTTGATGGAACTGAATATCCCTACTGGAAGAATAAGATGCGCATGCATCTTGAAGCCATTGATGTCGACCTCTGGTATGTCGTCAGGAATGGCATCCCCAAGGCTGGTGAAGGTGTCACCGCTGCTGATGTCAAGAAGTTCGTTCAACTGGACTCCACGGCCAAGAACATCATCTATGGTCATCTGACCAAAGGACAGTATGGCCGTGTGAGTGCTCTGGAAACATCTAAGCTAGTCTGGGACTGGCTCTCCAAGGTCAACGAAGGCGTCTCAACCCAGAGAGATCAAAGAATCAGTGTCCTTCACAACCTCTTCAACCGCTTCAAGAGAAACGACAATGAGAATGTTCAGCTCACGTTTGATCGACTCACTTACATCACAAATGAGCTTCAAGCCCTCGGCGCTATTGAGATCACCAAGCATGAAGTCGTCAAGACACTCCTGAGATCACTTGACAACTCGTTTGACACCCTAGCCCCGATGATTCAAGAACGTCCTGACTTCAAGACACTCGATCCGTCTGACATACTTGAAAGGCTCAACACACATGAGTTTTAGCTTTCTGAGAAAAGAGACATCTACGGTCCCAACTATGGGTGAACTCGTGCCTTGAAGGCAAAAGCTGTCTCCTCATCTGAAGAAGAATCTGACAGCAGTTCTGATGATCCTAAAGACATTGGAAAGGAGCTTGCTATGCTTGTGAAGAAGTTCCAAAAATTCACCAAGAAGAAAGGCTTCAGAAAGTCTTCACGGTCAAGCTCAAGGAATGATGGAGTTTCTGCTCATGACTACAAGAAGAGAACATCCCACAAGTGCAAGAAACCTGGCCACTACATCTTTGAGTGTCCGCAGTGGGACAATGAGAACAAGAAGAAGAAGAAGAAGAAGAGCAAGGAGTATGATTCTGACGACAAGAAGAAGAAGAAATACTCAAAGTCTTCTTCCAAGTCTTCCTCAAAGTCTTCATCCACAAGAAGAGCTCATCTGGCAAGGCTCGTGTGTTTGTTGGCAATGAAATGGATTCAGAGGAGAAGTCCGCTTCTGAGGAGGCGGAGGTGGAGTCTGAGGAGGAGTCTGATTCTGGCATTGCAAGTCTGGCTACAACATACGTTGCCAAGTCCATCTTCAACACTGAAGACAATGACTTCATCACTGACGCCGATGCAAATGACAAGGACTACTCTGCTCCCACCTACTGCTTTATGGCACGCGGTGCCAAGGTAAACACACGCACTACTCACTATCAAATATCCAGTGAAGATGACTCTGATTATGGTTCCAAACCCAGCTACAAAACACTTGCTAAAATTGCAACTGAACAACAGAAAGCTATGGAACATATTCAAAAACTGCTAGACAAAAGCGATGACTTGTTAGACGCTGAAATGACTCGATCTCATTCCTTAATTAAAGACATAAAAAATCTTCATGTTAAGTATGAGGAACTTGAAAGTCGTCATGAAACGCTCTCAACAACTCATGAAAAGCTTTTCTATGCTTATCTTCAAAGGAAGCAAGATCTTGAGAAATTGAGAGCGGCTCATGAAGATCTTCAAAAGGAAAACAAGTCACTTCGCACCAAATAGATCAATTCCGCTCAGGAAGGATTTGAACCACCATGTCTTAAATGCATTGAGCGTGACAACGCTACTTCTGTTGCTGGATGTTCTACTGCTGCTAGTATTGCAATATCTTCAACTATTGATGTGGTAACTAACCTCTCTGCTAAGGATACCACTGCTATTGCTGATGAAAATGCTAGGTTGAAGACATTGCTTGAAACAGGGATGTACAAAAGTCTCAAAGGGCATCAGACACTATGTGATGTCCTCAAAAGGCAGATCCTGAACCGAAACCCTAGGAAAGAGGATGTTGGGTTTGAAAGGAAAATGAATGCTGATGGCTCTTACTGGAAACCTGATTAGTACCCAAAAACCACATGGGTTGCTGCAAAGGAACCTTCAGTGGATCCATCCACCCTATCTGGCTTCACCTGTGCTAATCCCATTGTTATTGATGAATCCTTTGCTGCAAACTATAAACTGTTTAAGAATCAGAATGGTGAAGTGTTTGCCAGGTATATTGGTACTAACTGCAGGAATGGGCCACCTATGAAGAAATTCTGGGTACCGAAAAAGTGTTTGGAGAATCTTCCTGTGAATGTCGTCATGACACCACAAGTGAAGAAGACAAACCCCAGACCACAGGATTCATATGGTCCAAAGGCTTCATACAGACAAAGGACTCACCTAAGTCTCACTAACGCAAATGTTTTGCAGGGAAACCATACTCAAGCCTATTAATATGAGTGCGTTTCATCAAACCGCCATGTTCAGAAGACCAAGAACTACTCTGCTTATTCTTATGAGTACTATTGTCCACCTGCAAGACTATTTGCTAGGGCTCCAAAGCCAAAGTTCTCATATGCTGCACTTAGACTCATTGCTTCGAAGCCACCCTTGAAGATGTGGGTGGCTAAGAAAGCTTAACTCTCTTTTGTAGAGAAAGGTCTCCAACCGAAAATCAAATACGTCTGAAGCTATTGCTGGGGACCTTAAACATCTTGTAGGGCACAAGATCAAATGCCCAAATAGTCTTATTATGTATTTTGTTCCTGAGTCGCTTGCTACTTGCCCTGTCAGTTCTAACCTCGATCTAAGCTTTCATAATCCACTTGCTCGTCAAATGTTTATGCTTCACAATTCTCTTCGTGAAGCCTATCCCCCTAACTGCACTGTAGGGTATGACACCAGCTGCTTCAGAATGGATTATTGATAGTGGGTGTACTAATCACATGACTGGCAAACGAAGTCTTCTCATGGACTCAAACTTACGTCCATCTGACAAGAGTCACATCACATTTGCTGATACTGGTAAAAGCAAGGTATTGGGTCTAGGTAGAGTTGCAATCTCAAGGGATCAACACATGGATAAAGTGATGCTTGTTGAATCCCTTGGTTTCAACTTAATGTTTGTCTCAATGCTTTGCGATTTAAACATGATTGTGATATTTGGAAAATATTGTTGCCTTGTTCTAATGGAATCTGACAAGTCTCTAGTCTTTGAAGGGTATCAGAAAGATGATTTGTACGTGCTAGATTTCTCAGCAGGACCATAGCTTGCAGTATGTCTTCTTGCAAAAGCTTCAGAATGCTGGCTCTGGCATCGGAGGCTAGGGCATGCTGGCATGAGGAACTTGCACACTCTTGCAAAGAAGAAGCATGTCATAGGCATCGAGGGCGTCAAGTACAAGAAGGATCACCTATGCGGTGCCTGCGAAGCTGGAAAGATGATGAGGTCCAAGCATCCCTCAAAGACAATCATGACAACGACTCAACCCTTCGAACTGCTCCACATGGACCTCTTCGGTCCCACTCACTACTTGACTCTTACTACTACTGCTTGTCTCTATGGCTTCGTCATTGTTGATGATTATTCAGGATATACTTGGGTGCATATAATCCTCTACAAGACGGAAGTGCAGGATGTCTTCAGACGCTTCGCCAATCGAGCCATGAACAACTATGGCGTCAAGATCAAGCACATCAGAAGTGACAATGTGTAACGCCCTCGATGCGGCTATAGCTCCCACGTGTCGAGGCACGACTTAGAGACATAACCGCATTGAAAGCAATGTCGCAAGTTAGGCAATCATCACAACATCCCATGTAACATATAGAATGAAAGGGGAAAACATAGTTGGCTTACACTGGCCACGTCACATCAGAGTACATAAATAACATACATCATCCAAACACTCATGGCCCGACTACGGCGCCAAAATAGAAAATAACCCAACATGCGACACGGTCCCAAATCAAACCCCAACTAGGCACCACTACTGATCATCAGGAAAAGACACGTAGTATCGTTGAGAGTCTTCGTCGAACTCCCACTTGAGCGCGTACTCGTCACCTGGAGCGGAATCTCCTGGACCTGCATCTGGAGTTATGGTAATCTGTGAGCCACAGGGACTCGACAATCTCGCACCCTCGCGATCAAGACTATTTAAGATTATAGGAATGGCAAGGCAATATATATGTGAAGCTGCAGCAAGCGACTAGCATATGTGGTGGCTAACTTATATGCAAAAGAGAGAGCGAGAAGAGGAGGCAAAGCGCGAGCGAGAATCTAGAGGAACAACCTGTGCAAGCATTACTCCAACACCGTGTCCACTTCTCGGACTCCACCAAGAAGAGGCCATCACGGTAACACACTCAGTTGATTCATTTTAATTAATTAAGGTTCAAGTTATCTACAACCGGACATTAACAAATTCCCATCTGCCCATAACCGTGGGCATGGCTTTCAAAAGTTCAATCCCTGCAGGGGAGTCCCAACTTAGCCCATGACAAGCTCTCACGGTCAACGAAGGAATAGACCTCCTCCCAAGACGTTCCGATCAGACTCGGTATCTCGGTAACTCAAGACACTTCAACAGGTTAAAACAAGACCAGCAACACCGCCCGAATGTGCCGACAAATCCCGATAGGAGATGCACATATCTCTTTCTCAGGGCACACTCAGATGAGACATCCTACGAGTAAAACCAACCCTCAAGTTGCCCCGAGGTGGCCCCGCAGTCTACTCGGTCGGACCAACACTCAGAGGAGCACTGTCCGGGGGGGGGGGGGGGGGTTGAAATAAGATGAGCCTTGGGCTCCGGTAACCCAAGGGAAAAAGAGGCTACGTGGCGAATGGTAAGACCAATGTTGGGCATTGCTGGAAAAGCTTTAATCAAGGCGAACTATCAAGGGGTTCCCATTATAACCCAACCGCGTAAGGAACGCAAAATCCGGGAACATAACACCGATATGACGGAAACTAGGGCGGCAAGAGTGGAACAAAACACTAGGCGAGAGGCCGAGCCTTCGACCCTTTACCAAGTATATAGATGCATTAAGATAACAAGATAATATAATGATATCCCAACAAGTAAATAAATGATGTTCCAACAAGGAACGGCCTCCAATCTTCACCTGCAACTAGCAACGCTATAAGAGGGGCTGAGCAAAGCGGTAACATAGCCAATCAACGGTTTGCTAGGACAATGGTGGGTTAGAGGTTTGACATGGCAATTTGGGAGGCTTGCAAGCAAGTTGTAGGCATCATAGCATTGGCATAGCAAAAGAGCGAGCAAACTAGCATAGCAAAGATAGTAGTGATTTCGAGGGTATGATCATCTTGCCTGCACAGTTGTCAGAGTTGACGGGATCCTCAAAAGCAAACTCAACGGGCTCCTCGTTAGCGAACTCATCTCCCGGCTCTACCCAAACAAGCAACAAGGATACAATCAACCACGTGCAAACTCAAACAACACGATGCGAAGATGATATGCTATGCGGGATGCGATGCGGGATGCAAAATGCAAGATATGACATGAAATGCATGAACCTTGCCTCAACTTGGAATTCCAAGGGTGCCACTGGAAATATGAGATGAAATCGCTTGAAAACGATATAAAGAACGCCGGAATCGGAGTTACGGTTTGGAAATGGCAAGCGTTTCAAAAATGACACCGGTCTGCGATTTACAGCAAGTAGGCATCTAAATGCAATGAGATGAGCATGCTACCGCCACCAAACATGACAAAAAAATACATGGAAGGTATGCACACAAGATGCTTAACAAAAGACTAGCACTGAGCCACGGCCAATTCATCCATTAACAGGTTCAAACAAGCATGGCAAAAACGCAAATGCAAAACAGATTCCAGACTTAGTGAAATTAACACTTGTCTGAAATTTCAGATCGTGAAGCCCTCTTCGGAGCAGCAAAACAACATGATACATGACCTTATTATGACAAGGAAGAACATGGTATGGAGCTACACAACAAGCTTAACAAAATACCCAAAGTGACCTGGGGCCAAAAGGGTTCACAAAATATACTAACGGGCACTCGAACATAGCTAAAACAGAATCAGTTTTCAGACTTGGTGAAAACTGAGACATGCTGAAATATAACTCACGAAGGCATGTAAACAAGCTCGATGCACTCACTACGGTGCAAGTCATGGCAAGGCAACCATACATCCATTAAGAAGACACAAAATGCTAGCTAGACATGGCAAGAACAATGGCATAGCATGCACGGATCAACTACAATAACATCGGCAAAATCACAAACGAGTTGACGATCTGCCCAGATTCACAATGAAGCAAAAGTAGAGCTCGATTGTCTCAAGCTAGGTTGCTCCATAATTTCAAACAAAGATATGGATGGATAGATCATAACATGATTAAAAAAACTCCTTTACTGATCATCCTCAAAAGATGCACGGATCGCTAGGAAACAAGCTGAACATATGGCATCATGAACTAAATAATCCCAGACTTAGTCCCTGAAAACAGATTTACCGGGTGCCTCACTTTGCAAGCTTGCACAAGTCACCACACACATCCTAAAAATGCATGGGTTGCACCTCTGGATAGATAACAAGATGCTTAACAAAACATATGAAGGACTCACAGGCATATCATGCACACATTAATCATGGCAAAAATGACAAAAGTCTAAGATGAACTAGCAGATCTGACAATTAACTCACGAAGCCTCCTTCTAACAGCATTTCGGGCATCAAGATGAACTCAAATGAAAATGATGCAATGGAATGAAATGATGTACTCGTCGAGGCGAACATTTTGATATACTATATGTACAAAACGGAGCTACGGATGCAAAGTTACAGCAGGTCAAAGATCGCATAAAAATTAGGGTTCGGAGGGAAAAAGTCAACCGAGATATTTTCAGATCCAGATCCAGCGCGGTTCCCGATGCACTCGCCGGAGTCTCGTCGGAGTTCCTGTTCACCGGGAAGGAGGACGACGCCGGAGGGGGAGAAGATGAACGGGGCAGCGAGGAGGTCGGTGGAAAGGGCGGCGGAGCCGGCCGGCCGGTGGTGGCGGGCGGCGGCCGCGGCGCCGGCGAGGCGGCGGGCTACCTGCGCGGCGGAGCAGGACGTCGGCGGCGGCGAGCGGCGCCGGTGCGGGCGACGGAGGCCGGGGCGGCGTCGGGCGCTGCTGGGACCCCTGGCGCGGGGCGGCGGCGATGGAACTGGGCCCGCGCGGGCCTGCCTCGGGCGCCGCGGGCCGGCGCGGTGGGAAGGAGAGAGAGGAGGCGCCTGGGATGAGGTGGCGGTGCCCGGTTGGTTGGCGGCGGCGGCGGGGTGACGTGGCGCGACGCCACTGGCCGGAGCGAGGTGGAGGGCGGACGTGTCCGTCGGTGGAAGAAACGTCCGGGCGTGAGGTGGAAGAGGGCTAGGGTTTGTACCGCGAATGTTTCGGAGGTGGTCACATATATATAGGTAGACGGAGCTAGGAGAGTCCAAATGAGGTGCGGTTTTCAGCCACACGATCATGATCGAATGCTCTAGGACATGGAGCAGAGTTTGGTGGGTTTTGGGCCAAATTGGAGGGGTGTTGGGCTGCAACACACACGAGGCCTTTTCGGTCCCTCGGTTAACCGTTGGAGTATCAAACGAAGTCCAAATGATACGAAACTTGACAGGCGGTCTACCGGTAGTAAACCAAGGCCGCTTGGCAAGTCTCGGTCCAATCCGGAAATGTTTAAACCCCACACACGAAAGAAAGCTAGAAATGACCACCGGAGGAGAACGAAGCGCCGGAATGCAAAACGGACAACGGGGAAAATGCTCGAATGCATGAGATGAACACGTATGGAAATGCAATGCACATGATGACATGATATGAGATGCATGACAACGAAAACAACACACGGAGACAAAGACCCGAACCCGAGAAAATAAATATAACTTAACGCCGGAAACGGCAAGAGTTGGAGTACAAAAAGGGAAAGTTACATCCGGGGTGTTACAACACTCCACCACTACGAAAGGATCTCGTCCCGAGATCTAGGACTGTAAGAACTCCGGGTACTCAGAACGGAGGTGATCCTCGCGTTCCCAGGTAGCTTCACGGTCGGAATGGTGTGACCACTTGACTTTGAGAAATTTGATTGACTTGTTGCGAGTCTTGCGTTCAGTCTCTTCAAAAATAGCAACTGGGTGCTCACGATAAGAGAGGTCTTCTTGGAGCTAAATGTCCTCGAAGTTGACGGTGCGGTCAGGAGTCTTGAAGCACTTTCGAAGCTGAAAGACATGGAACACGTCATGAACATTTGCAAAGTTTGAAGGAAGCTCGAGTTGATAGGCGAGGTCGCCTCTCTTGCTGACAATCTTGAAAGGTCCCACGTATCTGGGGGCAAGCTTCCCTTTGATACCGAAGCGACGAGTACCTTTCATAGGAGAGACTCGGAGGTAAACATGATCTCCGATCTCGAAAGCCAAATCACGGTGCTTACTATCATAGTAGCTCTTCTGGCGGGATTGGGCTGCTTTGAGGTTATCACGAATGACTTTGCACATTTCTTCTGCCTCTGTAATTAAGTCATTACCCAGCAGCTGACGTTCACCGGTTTCAGACCAGTTGAGAGGGGTACGGCACTTCCTGCCATACAGAATTTCAAATGGGGCCTTGCCCGAACTTGCTTGAAAACTATTGTTGTAGGAGAATTCAGCATAAGGAAGACAATCCTCCCACTTCATGCCGAAGGAGATCACACAAGCCCTGAGCATATCTTCAAGAATCTGGTTGACACGCTCGACTTGACCGCTTGTTTGAGGATGGAAAGCAGTGCTGAAGCGGATGTTAGTGCCCATGGCCTTCTGGAAAGATTCCCAAAACTTCGAGGTAAAGATGCTGCCACAGTGTGAAAAGATCACTTGAGGAATACCGTGCAGAGAGACAATACGAGAGGTATAGAGTTCCGCCAATTGAGCTGCAGTGATCGACTCTTTGATAGGCAGAAAGTGAGCCACTTTGGTGAGTTTGTCGATCACAACGAATATAGCATCATTGCCACGCTTGGACTTAGGAAATCCAGTCACGAAGTCCATTTCAATGTGGTGAAACTTCCATTCTGGAATGGCAAGAGGTTGGAGGAGACCTGCTGGCCTTTGGTGTTCTGCCTTCACTCTTCTGCAGACATCACATTCATTCACGAATTGAGCGATCTCGCGCTTCATTCGAGTCCACCAATAAGCTTGCTTGAGGTCCTGATACATCTTCGTGCTCCCAGGGTGGATGGAGAGGAGAGAATTGTGAGCCTCGTTCATGATCACTTTACGGAGGTCACCTTTGGGCACAACAATACGATCCTCGAAGAAGAGAGTGTCCATGTCATCAAGGCGGTAGCACTTGTACTTGGACTGACTCTTGGCAATCCCAATCTTCACCTTTTTCACCATAGCATCAAGAAGCTGGGCTTGGCGAATCTGGTCTTCTAAGGTAGGAGAGACTTGAAGGTTGGTGAGGAAACCTTGAGGAACAACTTGCAGATTAAGTTTGCGGAAAGCTTCACAAAGCTCGGGTTGATAAGGCTTAAGAATCAAACTGTTGTAGT
Organism: Triticum urartu; assembly: GCF_056163025.1. Taxonomy (NCBI): domain Eukaryota; kingdom Viridiplantae; phylum Streptophyta; class Magnoliopsida; order Poales; family Poaceae; genus Triticum; species Triticum urartu. Next base: position 556,911,210 of record NC_141873.1, read on the forward strand.
AAGCCTTCCTGCTCAAAGCGCCAGCAATCACATTGGCCTTGCCTGGAGTGTACTCAATACTCGGATTATACTCTTGAATCATTTCGACCCAACGAGTTTGCCTGAGGTTGAGATTAGGCTGAGTGAAGATGTACTTGAGACTCTTGTGATCAGTGAAAATGTCCACTTTTCTTCCCAATAGAAGATGTCTCCAAGTCAAAAGAGCATGCACAACTGCCGCCAACTCGAGATCATGAGTGGGGTAGTTCTTCTCATTAGGCTTCAACTGGCGAGATGTATAAGCAACAACTTTCTTCTCTTGCATCAAAACTGCGCCAAGACCTTGGAGAGAGGCATCACAAAAGACCTCGTACGGTTTGGATTCATCAGGCGGAGTCAGAACTGGAGCAGTGATCAATTTCTCTTTCAAAGTGTTGAAAGCAATATCACATTCCGGAGACCAAACGTACTTGACGTGCTTCTGAAGAAGATTAGAGAGAGGCTTCGCGATCTTAGAAAAGTTTTCAACGAATCTTCGGCAATAGCTTATGAGACCGAGGAAACTGCGGAGTTGCTTCACGTTCTGAGGAGGTTCCCAATTCACAATTGCAGACACCTTCTCAGGATTCACGGCAATGCCCTTGGCAGAGATGATATGACCAAGATAAAGAACCTCATCGAGCCAAAATTCACACTTGGAGAACTTGGCGTAGAACTGATGTTCTCTGAGCTTATCGAGAACCAAACGCAAATGCTTGGCATGATCTTCCTTGTTCTTGGAGAAAACTAGAATGTCGTCGAGATAGACCAAAACGAAGTCATTGGTGTAGGCGTTGAAGATGAAATTCATCATGCGAGAGAACGTCGGAGGAGCGTTGGCGAGGCCAAAAGACATGACAGTGTATTCATATGAACCAAAGCTTGTTCTGAATGCTGTCTTGGGAATATCTTCTTCACGAATGCGAATCTGATGATAACCCATACGGAGATCAAGCTTGGAGAATACTTGAGCACCTTTGAGTTGTTCGAACAACTCATTGATGTTGGGAAGTGGGTATTTGTTCTTGATGGTCTTCTTGTTCACTGACGGTAATCAACACAAAGTCGGTCCGTTCCATCCTTCTTTTTCACAAAAAGAACACCACAACCCCACGGAGAAGAACTAGGCCGGATGAGACCCATTCTTTCTTGCTCATCGAGTTGCTTCTTCAGCTCCTTCAAATCTTCAGGTCCGAGCTTGTAAGGACGTTTGCACACAGGTTCCGTACCAGGCTCAAGATCAATAACGAATTCAACTGGCCGGTGCGGAGGCATTCCTGGAAGCTCTTCTGGAAAGACGTCTTGATATTCGCAAACGACAGGAATTTGAGAGATGGCATCCAATTCACCCTTCTCATTGAGAGAAAACAGAAGGATAGAATCATCCCGAGTGGCATAGACAATTACATCCTCAGACGAATGAGTCAATTGAATCTGCCTGGCTGCACAATCAAGCTGAGCCTTGTGCTTAGAAAGCCAATCCATTCCGAGAATAAGATCAATATCCGAGTTACCAAGCACCATAGGAGAAGAAAGGAACTTGTAGTCGCCCAATGTGATAGAGACATCGGGAGCAACCAAACTAGAAGTCAAAAGCTTGCCGGGAGAAACAACTTGCATGACTTTGGGCATAATCTCGGTATCAACATTGTGCTTCGATGCAAAAGGGCATGACAAAAAGGAATGCGATGCACCAGTGTCAAAAAGAACTTTTGCAGGAACATCGTTAACAGGAAGGTTACCCATGATGACATTTGAAGAATCCTTTGCCTGAGCTGCATTCATCAAATTGATCTTGGCATGCTTGGGGTTATGCTTGACCATAGCTGTACTTGCCGATCTGACAGGAGGAGGAGGAAGACGCCTCTGGTTGAGACACTTGTTGGCATAGTGACCCTTCTGTTGGCACTTGTTGCACGTGACCTCTGAAAGAGGACGGTGATACGGAGCACTCGATCTTGGAGCTTGAGACGAAGCCTTGTTCTGAAAGCCAGGGTTGGGTGGGTGGGAAGAACCACTGCCACCTTTGCTCTTTTGCTGATACGGCTGACGGAACAGAGGAGGAGGAAGCCAAAACTTCTGCTGCTTGGCCACTTGAGTAGAGGAAGAAGGAGTAGCCTCTCTGACTCGCTTCCTGGAAGCATCACACCTCAACTGAGCAGCCTCTTGCTTCAGTGCCATGTTGTAGAACTCATCGTATCTCAATGGCTTGAAGAGAACAAGAGAGAGCTGAATTTCTTCTCTGAGACCACCCCTGAACTGATATATCATGCTCTTCTCATCAGGCACGTCCTGCTTGGCAAAGCGGGCAAGCTTCTGGAACAACTTGTTGTAGTCATAGACAGACAAAGAGCCTTGCTTCAGATTGCGGAATTCCTCACGCTTGCTTTCAACCATGCTCTGCGGAATATGATGAGCTCGGAAATCTCGACGGAAATCATCCCAAGTGATAACACATCCACCTCTGGAGTCCTTGTACTGCTGGAACCATTCTGCAGCTTGATCTTTGAGTTGGAAGGAAGCGAACTTGACAAAGTCCTCAGGCCTGACATTACTGCACTCGAAATGCTTACACAGATCCACAAACCAATCGTCAGTATCGGTTGCCTCAACACAATTGCTGAAAGTCTTTGGCCCATTAGCAAGGAACTGGTTGAGTGTAGCAAAGTGACTCTGATTGCTGCCTTGATTCCCTTGACTGCCTTGATTGCGCTCTTGGAGAATTTGCATGATCAGCTGTGTGTTTGCATTGGTTGCGGCCATCACAGCTTGCCATGCCTCTGGAGGAGGTGGAGGCGGTGGCGGATCAGGATTCGGAGTCGTGCGCGTTGGAGGAGCCGTCCTGAAGAGGTTGACCACCATTAGCACATTGACAGATAAATATTGAAGCTGAATCCAAGGAATGAAAATTGCAACATATAGTCTTCACATCCGAACAAAATGAACGAATGCATTCCTCTTCAAATGGTTACATATCCATAAATTGAGAAGCCACATAGAATTAAGGTAGAGAAATAAATCAAAAAGGTACGGATCAAGAACGAATAATCGGTAAGAAATCCCAATCTCAAACCAATATTCGTGGAACAAGAACTAGAGCTACTAGAATTCCCACCTATGAAACTCCCGAACCTTTCCGGTTATGCAATCAGGTGTTGGGGATACAGGGGAAGCATAATATCTCACCCAAACTAGCAAATCCTACATCCAGCTGTATCCATCCTTCAACACATAACCAAGAAAACTTCGGAAACCATCTACCTCAACCTTCGAAAATCCTCCGTTATACAAGTTATGGCGATACTCCCGAACTCCCGCCCCAGTACTGGGTGGCGTCGAGGTTATCTCACCAACGAACTGCATAAAAGAGATTTTCGATGTCGACGAACATATCTCAAGTATTCCAGAATTGCAACGATAAAATTATGATGACAACACCTCAGAGCTCAACTCCCCAGGACACTTCCACTAAACCCCTGACAGGAGGCACCAAGTCAATGTTCTCATCATAAGCCATTGGAACGATTCCAAGATACTCGCGTGATCCTAAAATTTTTTTTAGTGAAATTTGAGAAGAGAAGAGTCAAAACTCTACGTCAGGATGCCTTACCAGAGCGATGAGGAGACTGGGAAGTAAAAAGAATTCCTAAGCTCTCCGATATATAATTCCTAAGTGACTCAAAACATTTTTCTAGACACAACTCGGCCGCTAAAAACGATCAAGCAATGGGGCTCCTAAGGTCGGGGAAGGCTCTGATTACCAACTTGTAACGCCCTCGATGCGGCTATAGCTCCCACGTGTCGAGGAGAGGCCATCACGGTAACACACTCAGTTGATTCATTTTAATTAATTAAGGTTCAAGTTATCTACAACCGGACATTAACAAATTCCCATCTGCCCATAACCGCGGGCACGGCTTTCGAAAGTTCAATCCCTGCAGGGGAGTCCCAACTTAGCCCATGACAAGCTCTCACGGTCAACGAAGGAATAGACCTCCTCCCAAGACGTTCCGATCAGACTCGGTATCTCGGTAACTCAAGACACTTCGACAGGTTAAAACAAGACCAGCAACACCGCCCGAATGTGCCGACAAATCCCGATAGGAGCTGCACATATCTCTTTCTCAGGGCACACTCAGATGAGACATCCTACGAGTAAAACCAACCCTCAAGTTGCCTCGAGGTGGCCCCGCAGTCTACTCGGTCGGACCAACACTCAGAGGAGCAATGTCCCGGGGGGGGGGGGGGGTGGGGTTTAAAATAAGATGACCCTTGGGCTCCGGTAACCCAAGGGAAAAAGAGGCTAGGTGGCGAATGGTAAGACCAATGTTGGGCATTGCTGGAAAAGCTTTAATCAAGGCGAACTATCAAGGGGTTCCCATTATAACCCAACCGCGTAAGGAATGCAAAATCCGGGAACATAACACCGATATGACGGAAACTAGGGCGGCAAGAGTGGAACAAAACACTAGGCGAGAGGCCGAGCCTTCCACCCTTTACCAAGTATATAGATGCATTAAGATAACAAGATAATATAATGATATCCCAACAAGTAAATAAATGATGTTCCCACAACGAATGGCCTCCAATCTTCACCTGCAACTAGCAACGCTATAAGAGGGGCTGAGCAAAGCGGTAACATAGCCAATCAACGGTTTGCTAGGACAATGGTGGGTTAGAGGTTTGACATGGCAATTTGGGAGGCTTGCAAGCAAGTGGTAGGCATCGTAGCATTGGCATAGCAAAAGAGCGAGCAAACTAGCATAACAAAGATAGTAGTTATTTCGAGGGTATGATCATCTTGCCTGCACAGTTGTCAAAGTTGACGGGATCCTCAAAAGCAAACTCAACAGGCTCCTCGTTAGCGAACTCGTCTCCCGGCTCTACCCAAACAAGCAACAAGGATACAATCAACCACGTGCAAACTCAAACAACACGATGCGAAGATGATATGCTATGCGGGATGCGATGCGGGATGCAAAATGCAAGATATGACATGAAATGCATGAACCTTGCCTCAACATGGAATTCCAAGGGTTCCACTATAAATATGAGATGAAATTGCTTGAAAACGATATAAAGAACGCCGGAATCGGAGTTACGGTTTGGAAATGGCAAGCGTTTCAAAAATGACACCGGTCTGCGATTTACAGCAAGTAGGCATCTAAATGCAATGAGATGAGCATGCTACCGCCACCAAACATGACAACAAAATACATGGCAGGTATGCACACAAGATGCTTAACAAAAGAATAGCACTGAGCCACGGCCAATTCATCCATTAACAGGTTCAAACAAGCATGGCAAAAACGCAAATGCAAAACAGATTCCAGACTTAGTGAAATTAACACTTGTCTGAAATTTCAGATCGTGAAGCCCTCTTCGGAGCAGCAAAACAACATGATACATGACCTTATTATGACAAGGAAGAACATGGTATGGAGCTACACAACAAGCTTAACAAAATACCCAAAGTGACCTGGGGCCAAAAGGGTTCACAAAATATACTATCGGGCACTCGAACATAGCTAAAACACAATCAGTTTTCAGACTTAGTGAAAACTGAGACATGCTGAAATATAACTCACGAAGGCATGTAAACAAGCTCGATGCACTCACTACGGTGCAAGTCATGGCAAGGCAACCATACATCCATTAAGAAGACACAAAATTCTAGCTAGACATGGCAAGAACAATGGCATAGCATGCACGGATCAACTACAATAACATCGGCAAAATCACAAACGAGTTGACGATGTGCCCAGATTCACAATGAAGCAAAAGTAGAGCTCGATTGTCTCAAGCTAGGTTGCTCCATAATTTCAAACAAAGATATGGATGGATAGATCATAACATGATTAACAAAACTCCTTTACTGATCATCCTCAAAAGATGCACGGATCGCTAGGAAACAAGCTGAACATATGGCATCATGAACTAAATAATCCCAGACTTAGTGAAAACTACTAAGTCCCTGAAAACAGATTTACCGGGTGCCTCACTTTGCAAGCTTGCACAAGTCACCACACACATCCTAAAAATGCATGGGTTGCACCTTTGGATAGATAACAAGATGCTTAACAAAACATATGAAGGACTCACAGGCATATCATGCACACATTAATCATGGCAAAAATGACAAAAGTCTAAGATGAACTAGCAGATCTGACAATTAACTCACGAAGCCTCCTTCTAACAGCATTTCGGGCATCAAGATGAACTCAAATGAAAATGATGCAATGGAATGTAATGATGTACTCGTCGAGGCGAACATTTTGATATACTATATGTACAAAACGGAGCTACGGATGCAAAGTTACAGCAGGTCAAAGATCGCATAAAAATTAGGGTTCGGAGGGAAAAAGTCAACCGAGATATTTTCAGATCCAGATCCAGCGCGGTTCCCGATGCACTCGCCGGAGTCTCGTCGGAGTTCCTGTTCACCGGGAAGGAGGACGACGCCGGAGGGGGAGAAGATGAACTGGGCGGCGAGGAGGTCGGTGGAAAGGGCGGCGGAGCCTGCCGGCCGGTGGTGGCGAGCGGCGGCCGCGGCGCCGGCGAGGCGGCGGGCTACCTGCGCGGCGGAGCAGGACGTCGGCGGCGGCGAGCGGCGCCGGTGCGGGCGACGGAGGCCGGGGCGGCGTCGGGCGCTGCGGGGACCCCTGGCGCGGGGCGGCGGCGATGGAACTGGGCCCGCGCGGGCCTGCCACGGGCCCCGCGGGCCGGCGCGATGGGAAGGAGAGAGAGGAGGCGCCTGGGATGAGGTGGCGGTGCCCGGTTGGTTGGCGGCGGCGGCGGGGTGACGTGGCGCGACGCCACTGGCCGGAGCGAGGTGGAGGGCGGACGTGTCCGTCGGTGGAAGAAACGTCCGGGCGTGAGGTGGAAGAGGGCTAGGGTTTGTACCGCGAATGTTTCGGAGGTGGTCACATATATATAGGTAGAGGGAGCTAGGAGAGTCCAAATGAGGTGTAGTTTTCGGCCACGCGATCGTGATCGAACGCTCTAGGACATGGAGCAGAGTTTGGTGGGTTTTGGGCCAAATTGGAGGGGTGTTGGGCTGCAACACACACGAGGCCTTTTCGGTCCCTCGGTTAACCGTTGGAGTATCAAACGAAGTCCAAATGATACGAAACTTGACAGGCGGTCTACCGGTAGTAAACCAAGGCCGCTTGGCAAGTCTCGGTCCAATCCGGAAATGTTTAAACCCCACACACGAAAGAAAGCTAGAAATGACCACCGGAGGAGAACGAAGCGCCGGAATGCAAAACGGACAACGGGGAAAATGCTCGAATGCATGAGATGAACATGTATGCAAATGCAATGCAGATGATGACATGATATGAGATGCATGACAACGAAAACAACACACGGAGACAAAGACCCGAACCCGAGAAAATAAATATAACTTAACGCCGGAAACGGCAAGAGTTGGAGTACAAAAAGGGAAAGTTACATCCGGGGTGTTACACAATGGCACTGAATTCAAGAACACTGGCCTCGACACATATCTTGATACTTTGGGCATCACTCATGAATTCTCAGCTCCGTACACGCCGCAGCAGAATGGCGTCGTGGAACGCAAGAACAGAACACTTATTGAGATGGCCCGGATGATGCTCGATGAATACAAGACTCCAAGAAAGTTCTAGCCTAAAGCCATTGATACTGCATGCCATATCATCAACCATGTTTGTCATCACAAGCTTCTGAACAAAACATCCTATGAGCTCCTCACTGGTAAGAAGCCAAATGTCAGTTACTTCAGAGTATTTGGAGCCAGGTGCTGGACCAAGGATCCACATCACACGTCAAAATTTGCACCGAAAGCACATGAAGGTTTTATGCTTGGATACGGAAAGGACTTGCACTCCTACATAGTCTTCAACCTCTTTCACTATAAAGTGGCTGAAACTGTGGATGTGCGGTTCGATGAGACTAACGGCTCGCAAGGAGAGCACCTGCCAAATGTGCTAGATGAAGTTCCATCAAGTGAAACCATCAAGCTTATGGGAACTGGAGAAATCATACCGTCTGAAGCTCAGCCTGAAGAGGAACTCATCATCTCTATGCTTGATCAACCTGAAGACAATGCTCAGCCTGAAGACAATCCTTCTAACGATGACAATGATCAGCAAGAGCAAAATCTTCGTCCTGTTCATCCTCGTGTTGCAAATGAAGTACAGATTGAGAGAATAATTGACAGCATCAATGCACCTGGTCCACTCACTCGTTCAAGGGCAACACAACTAGCAAATTTTTCTGGACACTTCGCATTTGTCTCAATATCTGAACCCAAGAGAGTTGATGAAGCCTTTATGGAACCTGAATGGATTAAAGCTATGCAAGAAGAGCTTCAACAATTTGAGTTGAATAATGTATGGGAACTTGTCAAGCGTCCTGATCCTCGTAAGCACAATATCATAGGCACTAAATGGATATATCGCAACAAGCAAGATGAGCATGGTCAAGTTGTCAGAAACAAAGCTCGTCTCGTTGCTCAAGGATACACTCAAGTTGAAGGAATTGACTTCGATGAAACATTTGCTCCTGTGGCTAGGCTTGAAGCTATATGCATACTTCTGGCCTATGCAAATCATCATAACATTCTTCTGTATCAAATGGATGTGAAGAGCGCCTTTCTCAATGGCAAGATTGAAGAAGAAGTGTATGTTGCACAACCGCCTGGCTTTGAAGATCCAAAACATCCTGACATGGTTTACAAGCTCAACAAGGCACTGTATGGCCTTAAACAAGCCCCTTGAGCTTGGTATGACACACTCAAAGACTTCCCGAAGAGCAAAGGCTTCAAACCTGGTTCATTGGATCCCACTCTCTTCACGAAGACATATGATGGTGAACTGTTTGTGTGCCAAATATATGTGGATGACATTATCTTTGGCTGCACTAACCAGAAATACAGTGATGAGTTTGGATACATGATGCAAGAGCAATATCAGATGTCCATGATGGGTGAGCTGAAGTTCTTCCTTGGTCTTCAAATATGACAGCAACGCAACGACATCTTCATATCTCAAGAGAAATACCTCAAAGATTGCCTGAAGAAGTTTGGAATGCAAGACTGCAAAGGCTACACGACGCTAATGCTAGCTAAACACCATCTGGGTCCCGACGACAATGGTAAAGAGTTTGATCAAAAGGTATACCGCTCCATGATTGGTTCTTTGCTTTATTTATGTGCATCTAGGCCAGATATCATGCTTAGTGTTTGCATGTGTGCCCGATTCCAAGCGGCACCAAAGGAATCGCATCACTTAGCTGTGAAGCGAATTCTTCGATATTTGGCTCACACCCCAACACTAGGATTATGGTATCCAAAGGGCTCAGAGTTTGATCTAGTTGGATTCTCGGATGCTGATTATGCTAGTGACAAAGTGGATCGCAAGTCTACATCAGGCACATGTCACTTTCTAGGACGATCACTTGTATGTTGGTCTTCAAAGAAGAAGAACTGTGTATCTCTCTCCACTGCTGAATCTGAATACATTGCTGCTGGATCTTGCTGTGCTCAGCTTTTATGGATGAAGCAAACACTCAAAGACTATGGCATTCATCTGAAGCAAGTACCACTCTACTACGACAATGAGAGCGCCATCAAGATTGCTAACAACCCAGTTCAGCACTCGAAGACAAAGCACATTGAAATTCGTCATCACTTTCTCAGAGATCATGTCATGAAGGAAGATATTGATATCATACACGTCAACACTGAAGAGCAACTGGCAGATATCTTCACAAAGCCCTTGGATGAGAACAGGTTTTGCAAGTTACGGTGTGAGCGAAATATCTTGGAATCCTCAAATGTCCTGTGATCAGGCACACATCCTAACACTTATGCATGTTGATGACTTAGATGTGCAACACACAAAGTAACGTATGTCTTCAATCAATGAAGACTTGCATTCTGAGTGTGAATACATTAACGTGGAATTTGACTTCGGAGCGCCACGATAATTGTGCGCCGTGTCTGGGTCTAATACTTCCTATACGGTGGGTAACGCCACCACCAAATTCTTCCCTTAGAAGTGTTTTTCACATGGCGTTACATTTGCAAAGTCTACACTTTCTGTTTGTCTTCAATGTTAACATGGCTTCATGTTTATCTTCAATGTACTGATTTGGTTTTTGTCCTGTACATCATTCACTTATAGCTATGGCTTCTTGTTGAATCTTTTGAACTAAGTGAATGTGATCGGACCCTAACCCCTCTATGCTTCTTTCTTAAGTCTATCTATCCAAATCATATGCATTCTATTGACACTGTCAAAATGTCTTCTCTCCGTCCTTGTCAGCAGAAGACACAGAGATAAACATTAATCCGTTTTCAATCCTAATTCCTTCCACCTGAAACCCGGAGAAGTGGGAACGACCACCCGACAATCCAGGCGTGCATGGGAACGTGGAACAACCTCCAATGTGTTGCATGATAGCCACGTGTCCTTCAGATGTGAACCGCCAGGGGCACCTGTGTAATAACACTGTGCCGTCCTGTCCCTATAAATACACGCCTCACCCCAGTCATTATCTCTTCTTCCACCCTCGCACAAACCCTAGCGCCATCGCTAGCCCTCGACGACACCGGTGATGAAGCGCTTAGCTGCCACGACCTCACCGACGCCGTCCCCACGCCGGCCGCGGACATCGTCTTCTCCGCCGTCGCCGTAGGTGTCCTCCGTCGCCAAGTTAGGGCACGGAAGATCGAACTACTCGGCCTCCTCTCCCACTCCGTATAGCAGTTCCTCGTGTGGTAAATAAAACCTCCTTTTTACAGTCCTTTTGATCTGATAGATTCATCCTTTTCAACCACAAGCAGTTTCTGTTCACACAAGTTGGATCTATCTCATACTGCATCTCATAACATGCCTAGTATATTCACTTATGCTTCACAAAGTAGTTAGATTCCTCACTTGTACTTATTCGTGGATTCGTACAAATCTGGAACCAACTCTCTACCTATGAGTGAATGTCTTCGCACTATGAGGTCAATGTCATCTAAATTGATTTATCTTCAAAAATCTTCTGAGAATGCATATGACCTCTGATGTCTACTACACAACCTTCTTCTTATAGACGTTGTTGGGCCTCCAAGTGCAGAGGTCTGTAGGACAGTAGCAAATTTCCTTCAAGTGGATGACGTAAGGTTTATCAATCCGTAGGAGGCCTAGGATGAAGATGGTCTCTCTCAAGCAACCCTGCAACCAAATAACAAAGAGTCTCTTGCGTCCCCAACACACCCAATACAATGGTAAATTGTATAGGTGCACTAGTTCGGCGAAGAGATGGTGATACAAGTGGTATATGGGTAGTAGATAAAGGTATTTGTAATCTGAAAATATAAAAACAGCAAGTTAACTAATGATAAAAGTGAGCGTAAACGGTATTGCAATGCGTGGAAATAAGGCCTAGGGTTCATACTTCCACTAGTGTAAGTCCTCTCAACAATACTAACATAATTGGATCACATAACTATCCCTCAACATGCAACAAAGAGTCACTCCAAAGTCACTAATAGCGGAGAACAAACAAAGAGATTATGGTAGGGTACGAAACCACCTCAAAGTTATTCTTTCCAATCAATCCGTTGGGCTATTCCTATAAGTGTCACAAACAGCCCTAGAGTTCGTACTAGAATAACACCTTAAGACACAAATCAACCAAAACCCTAATGTCACCTAGATACTCCAATGTCACCTCAAGTATCCGTGGGTATGATTATAGGATATGCGTCACACAATCTCAGATTCATCTATTCAACCAACACATAGAACCTCAAAGAGTGCCCCAAAGTTCCTACCGGAGAATCACGATGAAAACGTGTGCCAACCCCTATGCATAGGTTCATGGGCAGAACCCGCAAGTTGATCACCAAAACATACATCAAGTGAATCACGTGGTATCCCATTGTCACCACAGATATCCACGGCAAGACATACATCAAGTGTTCTCAAATCTTTAAAGACTCAATCCGATAAGATAACTCCAAAGGGGAAACTCAATTCATTACAAGAGAGAAGAGGGGGAGGAGAAACATAAGATCCAACTATAATAGCAAAGCTCGCGATACATCATGATCGTGCCAAATCAAGAACACGAGAGAGAGAGAGAGAGATCAAACACATAGCTACTGGTACATACCCTCAGCCCCGAGGGAGAACTACTCCCTCCTCGTCATGGAGAGCACCGGGATGATGAAGATGGCCACCGGAGAGGGATTCCCCCTCCGGCAGGGTGCCAGAACGGGTCTAGATTGGCTTTCGGTGGCTACGGAGGCTTTTGGCGGTGGAACTTCCGATCTATTGTGCTCTCTGGAAGTTTTATGATACGTAGGTATATATGGGTACAAGGGGTACGTCGGTGGACCGAAGGGGGGGGCACGAGGCAGGGGGCGTGCCCCAGGGGGGTGGGCGCGCCCCTACCCTCGTGAGCACCTCCTTCATCTTCTGACGTATGGTCCAAGTCTATCCGGTAGGTTTCCTTCCAAAAATAACTTCTCCAGTTGATTTCGTTCCGTTTCGACTCCGTTTGATATTCCTTTTCTTCGAAACACTGAAATAGGCATAAAATAGCAAATCTGGGCTGGGCCTCCGGTTAATAGGTTAGTCCCAAAAGTAATATAAAAGTGGATAATAAAGCCCAATATTGCCCAAAACAGTAGATACTATAGCATGGAGTAATAAAAAAATTATAGATACGGTAGAGACGTATCAACCTCTTCCCCTTCCCTCGCACCTTTAATGCTGTCACAGGTACATGTCCGTGGGAGAATCCCTTGGTTCTCATAGTCCGCATTCATTTGCAGAGTTCTTACAGCATCATATAAATTCTCCTAAAGCCAGTTCTTGTCTGACCAGTAGACGGAAGACTTTGACAGCTTTGAAGCCTTTCAGTCTAAACTTCATGGCAACAGAGAAATCTGCAAGGAAGGGTTGCAGATAGCGTCGTGGAAACACCTCAAGAGATTTGCCTCCTGACCTCTATGAGCTGTACAAGACAGATCCAGAGGAGGACTACAATTAGCGAAAAACCCAAATCCAATGGATTCGAAGATATTGTGCAGAACAATGGTTCAAGTACAGGTTTGTGACCCAGGAGTATGCTGAGAAAAATGCCATCAAGCGACTGTGGGGAGACATCTTGTACAGAAATCTTCAACCTAGATCCAGAGCTGAAGCCATTGAACAAGGCTTCTATCCTTGCATGGTCCATGGACCACAGCCTACCGATGCAGACCCATCTTCATTACTATGGTGCCGTGACGACAATTTGTTCAAGCGCAACTTCCAGTTTGCCAAGAACTCGGCCAAAGAAAACAAGAAGTCATGGGGACTAGACTTCAATCCAGGCCCCTCTGCTCCTCGTGCTGACGGCACACGCGAAGCTGAACCCAATCTGGTTGGGCCCTTATATAACTTAGAAGGTCTCATTACTCACATACAGGTTCAAGGGGCAGTCGTGGATCAACCTGCATACGACGTTGATTCTGACGAAGCGCCTGCACCACCGAAGCCAAAGAAACTGAAGAAACCTAAAGCTTCGAAGCCTGCCCCTGCACCAAAGGTTTCACGGGCGAAGCCTCTGGCCACTGCACCTCCTGAACACAATGTGCAATCTGAAGATCTGTCATGCATCTCCAAGCCCTCCAAAGTGAATATGCCCATGCAACCCACTGGCCAAGCACTGACCCCTGTTGCTGTTCTGCACAACGAGAATGACGCCATTGATCTATCCAGCGATGACGACCTTGGCGATGACGCTCTTGAGTAGATGATCAAGAGCAAGCAATAGGCAGAAATCTTCAATGACCTTCCTCTCTTTGATGTTGAAATCATAAATAAGTTCATTGATGAGTGGTTTGACAGCCCAAAAGTTAGCTTTGATGATCTTCAGCTGCCCATTGGCCTCAGCGTCGCCTTCCATGGAACCATTGCTGCTGAGCTGGCTCTAGCTCAGAAAATTGTTGAGCTGAAGCATAAGATAGATTATGAAAAGGCTCAGTTCAAGAAGCATATGGCCAAGCTCAATGTTCAAGACATTCAGAACTTCCAGGTCACGATGCATGAGCTCAAGGAAGCATTCCGAACGAAACGCGAATAAGCCAAAGGTTCTCGTGAACGCATGAAGGATCTTGCTGCTAAATGTGTTCAGGGATACAATGAAGCTAAAAAGCGCAAGGCTTTGGGGCGACCAGACATCGACCCCCGAATGGTGGCCAAGAAGAAGAAGCCAGCTGTGGCAGAACCCGAAGCACCAAGGCAGGAAGTACATCCAATTGTCCTCCCAGCCAGTATGACAGGCTTGAAGCCTAAGGTCCCCACAGTGGCTTCAGAACTGAAGAAAACAAGGGCAGCTGAAGCCGAAGCCAGGAAGCGCAAAACCAAGGCCACCACTGATGATTCTCCTCCAACCAAGAAATGCAAAACCAAGAAGAGAGACCGGGCTGCTCCCACAGAGCCCCTTGATGTTGAGCCAATCTCACTGGCTCGTCCTGCGTCTGAACATCAAGAACGCCAAGTGATAGTTCACGAGCCTGCTTCCACAGAGGCTCATGAAGCTGAAGACAATCCAGCTGTTGACCCCACCGCAGCTGAAGACATTGGTCCTCACGACAATTTTGAAGATGATGAAGTCCTTCCTCAGATCGAGCACCAGTTGGTATCATCGCCTGTGCTCACGCACAGCGAACTCATCAGCATTAGTCGTCCTCTGATGCCAACTGCTCAGGATGCATCGTGGGCTGATCACCCACAACGACAAGACACTCCAAGTTCTCCCCAACCACAAGTCACCTCACCCGTGCAAGATGACGATGACTTTGAGGCCCAGCCAACTCCATCTCCACAAGCGTCGCCAGCATTACGCAGGCTTCGCAAAGGACCGAGGCCCCAAGTCACTCCCACTGTGCAGGTGTCAGAGTCTGAAGCCAAAACCGCTGAAGATATTCCGGCTGCATCAGCCGATGAAGAAGAAGAACCAAGAGTTGAAGTTGAAAGAGTTGCTACACCCCCGTCCCACCAAGATGTTGTTCTCGAGGAGAACGTGTCCGACCCTCCAGCTTCCGAAGTGGAGCTTAACAATCCTGAGGCGGCCACCAACATCAACACTGAAGCCAATGACGTTGTCATGGCTGAAGCTAATGTGGCGCCTGAAGCTCCTGCGGTTCTAGAAGTGCAAGCACCTGAAGCCACTGCAGCGCCCAAAGCCACTGGAAGCACCATTGCACAAAGGCCTCGAAGGCGATCTCGTGTTCTCAATGACCGAGAGCCTGTTGGTGGATGTCAACCGCATTCGCAATCTTGCCACCAAGAATGCCTTTATCTCTCATGAAACCTGTCGGAGGTCGTGGAAGAGTTTGACATTGCTTAGTGCTGAAGCTCATCTGCAAGACGATGGCTTCACCGAAAGATTCGAGTTTGACTCAACTCCTCCCAGGAATGCTCACTTGCGTCGGACTCCCTCACTTGAAGACTCTGACTAGTCGTCCTCATCTGCGACAGTGAATGCCAGAGTCATCGATGACCAAGATGATGCAACTTCACCTCCTCCAACTTCAGCGCGTGTCGACACTGCACCAAGTTCTTCTGCACCACCGGACCTCAACGACGACCCTGCTGCCTCGCCTGCACCTCATGGGAACGAGTAGGCGCTCTATGTCTTCAAACCTTTTTGGTCCTTACTAACAAAGGGGGAGAAGCATATGAGTTGATAGTCTTCAAGCGGGTCCATATGGGTGGTTGCTTTACCTTTTGCTACTTTTGCCAAGTGCTTACAACTCTTGCTTTTCGATACATTTGGTTCTTTGAGTTGTAACACTTAAACTCAATGGTCGTCTGCTACTTATTTGCTATTCTGTGATGCGATGATAAATTCCGCATGTGCGATGATAACTTCCGCACTTAGGTCATTTTGCAGACGTCCATTTTTGATTATGCATGTCATTATCTTTGTTATATCAAATCATGCATGATGAATTGTCATCATAAGTTGAAGAGGATCTCCACAAGTACAACCTGCCATGTGCATTTGCATTCCAAAAGCAAATTACTTATATGCACATCTTTAGGGGGAGCCTTTGCCACTTATGAAGACAATACACTATCCATTACAATTTCACATATTTTATTCCCCGTTGAAAACTTCAACTAGTTTGTCATCAATCACCAAAAAGGGGAGATTGTAAGTGCATCTAGTGCCTCCCCTAGTTGGTTTTGGAGTATTGACGACAAACCTGGTTGAGGGACTAATGTGTTTGTGAGAATTGCACGATAACATAGGTAGAAGTCCCTCATTGATTCGGTTTTCCTACTAGAGATGACTCCTAAAACATTATGAAGACATTGAAGTCAAAGGTGGTATGTGAAGACATTCACATTGAAGCCTATGACAAGAGAAGACATCACGTGAAGACTATGGAGCGCGAAGACTTAGTTGTTTCGTCGTTCTTTTTCTTCTTTGTTGATTCATAGGAACCACCGTACTGTTAAGTGGGGTCCAAGAGAACCAGTCAGAATGACTGAAGTGATGCTTAACCAAAATCCTATGTCTTCGAGCAAAGACAATGAGAGCAAATCTTATCCAGAGTTGGATAAGTCAGCTTTGCTTGTAGCCCAAGTAAAGTTGTCGTGTGTGTTTGAAATCTGACCGTTGGAACACGTGTCAGTTCCTAAGTAACCCAGCGTCATTTCAAACAAATCAGGTTGGGTTGCCTAGTGGCTATAAATAGCCCACCCCCTACAACCATAAACGGTTGGCTGCTCAGAGTTAGTGTACGGCTTTTGTCGTTTGAGAGCAACCCACCTCGAAGCCTTTGAGAGAGAATTCCTTGCGAGGACAAAGCCCTTAACCCCCCGAGCCAAAGAGTGTTAGGCATCACTAAAGTCTTCTTGTCTGTGTGATCTGAAGACTTATTACACTTGAGGACTGTGAATCCTCCAGCCGGTTAGGCGTCGCGTTCTGAGCATCCAAGAGTCATTGTGGATCGCCGGTGAACGAAGTCTGTGAAGGTTTGGAAGTCTACCTTGAAGACTTACCAGAGTGATTGGGCGAGGACTAGGTGTCCTTAGCTCAAGGGGAATAAGGTGAAGACACGATCTTCTGAGTTGAATCTCAGCCTCCCTAACCAGACATACAGTTGTCACAGCAACTGGAACTGGTCCAACAAAACATTGTATTCAACGAGCCACTGGTTCTATCCTTCCCATCTCTTTATTTACAGTTGGTCCTTGTGAAGTCATTGCCTGTTTGTATTATCTTTTGTCTTCACTGAGTGACTGCTTGTTCTGATTGGCTTCATACTATCTCCCAACCTGATCCATACTGCCTAGTTGCTATTAGTCATTGTGCCTTCACTTCATTGAATACTTGACTATGGCTTGTCTAGTGTAGTCTACCTTCTGCTACATGGTAATAGGTTTATTTCTGTCGTTTGTCTTCGAAACTTCCATGTTTTGAAGACTTTCGTAAAAATCGCCTATTCACCCCCCCTCTAGTCGATCACTAGCACTTTCAATTATACGCACTCTCACCCTTCCATAATTGCTAGCCTCTTCGGTATCGTGCATTGCCCTTTCTCACATTGAGAGTTGGTGCAAACTTCGCCGGTGCATCCAAACCCCGTCATATGATACGCTCTTTCACACATAAACCTCCTTATATCTTCCTCAAAACAGCCACCATACCTACCTATTATGGCATTTCCATAGCCATTCCGAGATATATTGCCATGCAACTTTCCACCATTCTGTTTATCATGACACATTCATCACTGTCATATTTCTTAGCATGATCATGTAGTTGACATAGTATTTGTGGCAAAGCCACCGTTCATAATTATTTCATACATGTCACTCTTGATTCATTGCATATCCCGGTACACCGCCGGAGGCATTCATATAGAGTCATATTTTGTTCTAGCATCGAGTTGTAATCATTGAGTTATAAATAAATATAAGTGTGATGATCATCATTTTCTAGAGCATTGTCGCAAGTGAGGAAAAAAAGAGAAAGGCCATGAAAAAAAAGAGAGAGAAAGGCCATAAAAAGAGAGAAAGACCATAAAAAAGAGAGAAAGGCCATAAAAAAGAGAAAGGCCATAAAAATAAGAGAAAAAGAGAGAAGGGGCAATGTTACTATCCTTTGCCACACTTGTGCTTCAAAGTAGCACCATAATCTTCATGATAGAGAGTCTGCTATGTTGTCACTTTCATATACTAGTGGGAATTTTCATTATAGAACTTGGCTTGTATATTCCAACAATGGGCTTCCTCAAGTGCCCTAGGTCTTCGTCAGCAAGCAAGTTGGATGCACACCCACTTAGTTTCTTTTGTTGAGCTTTCATACATTTATAGCTCTAGTGCATCTGTTGCATGGCAATCCCTACTCCTTGCATTAACATCAATAGATGGGCATCTCCATAGCCCATTGATTAGCCTCGTTGATGTGAAACTTTCTCCTTTTTTGTCATCTCCACATAACACCCTCATTATATTCTATTCCACCCATAGTGCTATGTCCATGGCTCGCACTCATATATTGCGTGAAAGTTTATAGGTTTGAGATTGCTAAGTATGAAACAATTGCTTGGCTTGTCATCGGGGTTGTGCATGATGAGAGCATTCTTGTGTGACGAAAATGGAGCATGACTAAACTATATGATTTTGTAGGGATGAACTTTCTTTGGCCATGTTATTTTGAGAAGACATAATTGCTTTGCTAGTATGCTTGAAGTATTATTATTTTTATGTCAATATGAACTTTTATCTTGAATCTTTCGGATCTGAATATTCATACCACAATTAAGAAGAATTACATTAAAATTATGCCAAGCGGCACTCCGCATCAAAAATTCTGTTTTTATCATTTACCTAATCGAGGACGAGCAGGAATTAAGCTTGGGGATGCTTGATACGTCTCCAACGTATCTGTAATTTTTGATTGCTCCATGCTATATTATCTACTGTTTTGGACATTATTGGGCTTTATTATCCACTTTTATATTACTTTTGGGACTAACCTATTAACCGGAGGCCCAGCCCAGAATTGATGTTTTTTGTGCCTATTTTAGGGTTTCGAAGAAAAGGAATATCAAACGGAGTCCAAACGGAATGAAACCTTCGGGAACGTGATTTTCTCGCCGAACATGATCCAGGAGACTTGGACCCTATGTCAAGAAACAAGGGAGGAGGCCACGAGGTAGGGGGCACGTCTACCCCCCAGGCGCGCCCTCCACCCTCGTGGGCCCCCTGTTGCTTCACCGACTTACTCCTTCCTCCTATATATACCTACGTACCCCCAACCAATCAGACACGGAACCAAACCCCTAATTCCACCGCCGCAACTCTTTGTATCCACGAGATCCCATCTTGGGGCCTGTTCCGAAGCTCCGCCGGAGGGGGTATCCATCACGGAGGGCTTCTACATCATCACCATAGCCCCTCCGATGAAGTGTGAGTAGTTTACCTCAGACCTACAGGTCCATAGTTATTAGCTAGATGGCTTCTTCTCTCTTTTTGGATCTCAATACAATGTTCTCCCCCTCTCTTGTGCAGATCTATTCGATGTAATCTTCTTTTTGCGGTGTGTTGAGATCGATGAATTGTGGGTTTATGATCAAGTCTATCTATGAATAATATTTGAATCTTCTCTGAATTCTTTTATGTATGATTGGTTATCTTTGCAAGTCTCTTCGAATTATCAGTTTGGTTTGGCCAATAGATTGATCTTGCTTGCAATGGGAGAAGTGCTTAGCTTTGGGTTCAATCTTGCGGTGTCCTTTCCCAGTGACAGTAGGGGCAGCAAGGCACGTATTGTATTGTTTCCATCGAGGATAACAAGATGGGGTTTTCACCATATTGCATGAGTTTATCCCTCTAGATCATGTCATCTTGCTTAAAGCATTACTCTGTTTTCATGAACTTCATACTCTAGATGCATGATGGATAGCGGTCGATGAGTGGAGTAATAGTAGTAGATGCGGGCAGGAGTCGGTCTACTGCTTGTCTCAGACGTGATGCCTATATACATGATCATACCTAGATATTCTCATAACTATGCTCAATTATGTCAATTGCTCAACAGTAATTTGTTCACCCACCGTAGAATACCTATGCTCTTGAGAGAAGCCACTAGTGAAACCTATGGCCCCCGGGTCTATCTTCATCATATTAATCTTCCAATACTTAGTTAATTTCATTGCCTTTTATTTTACTTTGCATCTTTATCATAAAAATACCAAAAATATTATCTTATCATATCTATCAGATCTCACTCTCGTAAGTGGCCGTGTAGGGATTGACAACCCCTTATCGCGTTGGTTGCGAGGATTTATTTGTTTTGTGCAGGTACGAGGGACTCGCGCGTAGCCTCCTACTGGATTGATACCTTGGTTCTCAAAAACTGAGGGAAATACTTACGCTACTTTGCTGCATCATCCCTTCCTCTTCGGGGAAAACCAACGCAGTGATCAAGAAGTAGCACTCTCCTGTGAAGCTTTGCTGGATCGGAGCTCGCGGGATGTCATCGAGCTGAACATGTGCAGAACTCGGAGGTGCCGTGCGTTCGGTACTTGGATCGGTCGGATCGTGAAGACGTACGACTACATCAACCGCGTTGTGCTAACGCTTCCGCATTCGGTCTACGAGGGTACGTGGACAACCTCTCCCCTCTCATTGCTATGCATCACCATGATCCTGTGTGTGCGTAGGAAAATTTTAAAATTACTATGTTCCCCAACAAGTAAAACAAGTATTTTCCTATGGGCTTAAGTTTGCCTGCCAGGAAATTTCATTTTCCTGTGAGGGGCGGCGGGCCTCACAGCAAAATAGGGCACCGACAGGAAAAGTGCACTTTCTGGTAGTGAACCGTTGGCACTTCCGTCCTGTGCGTTAAATCGTTCTAAAGAGACCAAATACGTCAAAGCAACATGATCACACAGTCCCTCATGAATTCATCATAGTTTGCAAGGACATTTAGCAGCCAATCTTTCCCAGTGTCTAGCAGCAATTCCTGCGGAGGTAGTTTTCATACCGCCCTCATCTGTGCCCAAACCTCACGTGCATAATCACATGCAACGAGTGCATGGAAGCTGGTATCCTTTTCCTTCACGCATAGTGAGCAAGAGTCTCTCGTGGATACATGATGATTTTTCTTGCATGCATAGTAGCCAGATCCCCGGAGACCACCTTCCATGCCAAGATTCTCATTTTAAGTGGCACTCTCGTATTCCATATGCATCTCCAAACAGGTCGCTCTCCTGAGGGGTGAACACTCAACGCACCTACCATCTCAGGGTCCACGCCTAAGGTCGCCAAGCAATATGCACTCCAGACCGTGAACTGTCCACTCCTCTCTGGGAACCAAGCTAGGAAATCTTGCTTGTTTCTCGATGAGGTGCGGATCTTCAGAATCTGACAGACATCCAGATCCCAGAAGTGATCTTGTAAAAGCTGCTCCTTCCACGCAGCATGCTCATCTAGAAAATCTGCCACCCAATGGAGGCGGCAATTACCTTTCGGCATGACTGGGCGAAGGTTGTGGACAATGATACCCTTCTTTACCAGCTCAAGACCATGGACAATCCCCTTCCAAACCGCTAAAGAACTAGCAGGAAACACCGTGTCTAGGATATTTCCGTGGGGGAAGTATTTAGCTTTGAGAAGTCTAGCACATAAGCTTTGTGGGCAGTCCAGCAGACGCCAAGCCTGCTTTGGGAGAAGGGCCTGGTTGAAAGATCTCATATCGCGAAATCCCATACCACCCATTGCCTTGGGTAGCATCATTTTCTCCCACCTTAGCCATGCCATCTTCCTTCTACCATTCTCCACCCCCCACCAATACTGCCTCATCATCCGTGTTAACTCGTCACATACAGCAGCCAGCAATTTGAAGACGCTCATGACATAGGTGGGAATGGCCTGCGCCACTGCTTTGATCAGAATCTCCTTGTTGCCCACAGACATATATTGTTCGCTCCAATCTATCAATCTCTTCCTCACACGCTCCTGGAGTGTTTCAAAACTCCCTTTATGCATTCTACCCTCAGGTACCGATAATCCCAAGTATTTTGGTTCAAACACTTGCTGTGATATTTCCAATAGGCCCTTCACCTCATCCGCCACCGCCGCGTCGCAATTGTCCGAAAACAGAATGGAACACTTCTCTGGGCTAATAAGTTGACCCGTCGCTGCAGTATAAATGTTCAACAAACCTTTGACAATGCTAGCTTGCTGGCCCGACGCCTCGAAGAGCAACATTGTGTCATCCACAAAAAGCAAGTGGGATATAACTGGTGCACCTCGACAGATACTCACACCCCGCAAGTCACTATCCGTGATAGACTTGGAAATAAGATCAGATAGAGCATCAATGACAAATAGGAAAAGGAAAGGAGACAATGGATCACCTTGTCGCCAGCCCCTTGAAGGGGAGAACACCTCAAGTAATTTCCCATTGAACTTCACCGAATATGTTACCGATGTAACGCATGCCATGATCCAGTTGATCCAAACACCAGAGAAACCCCACTTAACTAGGGCCTTCTCGAGAAAATCCCAGTCCACTCGGTCATAAGCCTTCGAAAGGTCAAGCTTGTAAGCACATGCCACAAGACTATTTTGCTTCATGGATTGGATATGATGGATACATTCAAACGCTATGATATAATTATCAGAAATCAGCCTCCGGGGGATGAAGGCACTTTGGTTTTCAGAAATAAGGTACGCCGATAAAGGACGGAGGCGATTAACCAAGCACTTGGACACAATTTTGTAAACCACATTGCACAAACTTATTGGACAAAACTCCTTAAGTTCTTTAGGGAAAGACACTTTTGAAATCAGTACAATAGCCGTATCATTCACGCCCTCTGGCATGATTTCTGTTTTAAAGAACTCCAACACCGCCGCCATTATTTCACTCTTCAAGACCGCCCAGTTGCGTTGATAGAACCTAGCCAGAAAACCATCCATGCCTGGTGCCTTCAACGGTCCTATTTGGAAGAGCGCATTGGCCACCTCCTCCTCAGAAAACGATGCACATAACATGTCGTTCATCTCTTGGGAAACTTTGGGCAATATATTCTCAAGGACTGACTCCGGTGTCAGGGTAGGGTCCTTCGTGAACACCTCCTTGAATTACGATGTAGCCATCAGCTCCATATCGGAGGGGACCGAGCACCACGTCCCGTCGGCGCGCCGCAGGCGCTGGATGTAGTTTTGGCGTGCTCGCCAAACAGCCTACCGGCGGAGGTAAGAGGTGTTTCTTTCCCCTTCCTTAAGCCAAGTGATGCGTGAGCGCTGCAACCAAAGCATCTCCTCCCGATATAATAACTCATCCAGCTTGTACATTTTCTGACGTATGGCCACTCTATTTGCGCCATGAAGTTGCATGTCCGCCAATTCAGCCCATAGTTTTTCAATCTCCGTAATCACATGGCCAAAATTCTCCTTGCTCCAAGCCCGAAGCTTATGCATCATCTCTTTCATAGCATCCCGAACCGCTGTGAGGTGCCCGTGCGGTTTACTCTTATGTCATGTTTCAACAATCACATCTCCCAGCCCGGGGTGCCGCTCCCACATTATCTCATATCTTGGACTGACTTTGGTGCGCATTGGCTCCTCATGTGCAAGCTGAATCATAGCGGGGCATGATCTGAGCAAGAGGTGGCTAGGTCTGTTACTTGCGTGAATGAGAACAAGTCCCTCAACGCCTCGTATGCACATGCCCTATCCAGCCTAACCCGCACATTCCTCTCACCCAGCTGCTCGTTATCATATGTAAACGGGGTTCCAGAAAAGCCCAAATCCAAGAGTTCGCAGGATTCCAAACAATCCCGGAAAAGGAGCATCTGATGTTCAGATCGTTGCGACCGAGAGAAATGTTCATGTTGCCACATAGCCTCGTTGAAATTCCCACAGACCAACCATAGATCTGGTGACACTACTCGAAGATTTGATAGGGCGCTCCCCATGCATTGACGGTGTTCCACCCGTGGTTCTCCACACACAAAGGTAGATCTCCATGTCTTATCATTAGCACCATCAACTATTCCCACATCTATATAATATGCACAAGAGTCTAGCACCGTTACTTCCAGATTCTCATCCCAATATAACGCTAGCCACCCACTGAGGCCATCAATTGAAACACCAGCAAATCCTGTCATTTGTAATTTCCACTTCAATTTCTCCATCTTACTTGAGGCTTGACAAGTTTCTGACAAAAAAATCAGCCCCGGGGAATTGGCTTTTGAGAGGGCCAAAATCTCACGAACTGTCCGGTGATACGCCTCCGTCGTATCTACTTTTTCAAACACTTTTGCCCTTGTTTTGGACTCTAACTTGCATGATTTGAATGGAACTAACCCGAACTGACGCTGTTTTCAGCAGAATTGCCATGGTGTTATTTATGTGCAGAAACAAAAGTTCTTGGAATGACCTGAAACTTCACGGAACGTCTTTTCGGAAATAATAAAAAATACTTGCAAAAGATGAAGCCAAGGGGCCCCACACCCTAGCCACGAGGGTGTGGGCGCGCCTGCCCCCTAGGCGCACCCCCTACCTCGTGGCCCCCCTGGAGCTCCTCCGACCTCAACTCCAACTCTATATATTTGCTCTCGGGGAG
Organism: Triticum urartu; assembly: GCF_056163025.1. Taxonomy (NCBI): domain Eukaryota; kingdom Viridiplantae; phylum Streptophyta; class Magnoliopsida; order Poales; family Poaceae; genus Triticum; species Triticum urartu. The sequence goes on from NC_141873.1 coordinate 556,935,861, forward strand.
AAAAAATAAAGAAGAAGGATTCATCACGTTTTACGATACGGAGCCGCCGCCAAGCCCTAAAACCTCTTGGGAGCTGATCTGGAGTCTGTTCGGGGCTCCGGAGAGGGGAATCCGTCGCCATCGTCATCATCAACCATCCTCAATCACCAATTTCATGATGCTCACCGCCGTGCGTGAGTAATTCCATCGTAGGCTTGCTGGACGGTGATGGGTTGGATGAGATTTATCATGTAATCGAGTTAGTTTTGTTAGGGTTTGTTCCCTAGTATCCACTATGTTCTTAGATTGCTGTTGCTATGACTTTGCTATGCTTAATGCTTGTCACTAGGGCCCAAGTGCCATGATTTCAGATCTGAACCTATTATGTTTTCATCAATATATGAGAGTTCTTGATCCTATCTTGCAAGTCTATAGTCACCTATTGTGTGTTATGATCCGGCAACCCCGAAGTGATGACCAGAGTTTGAGGAGTTCATGTATTCACCATGTGTTAATGCTTTGGTCCAGTACTCTATTAAAAGGAGTCCTTAATATCCCTTAGTTTCCGCTAGGACCCCGCTGCCATGGGAGGGTAGGACAAAAGATGTCATGCTAGTTCTTTTCCATAAGCATGTATGACTATATTCAGAATACATGCCTACATTACATTGATGAATTGGAGCTAGTTCTTTGTCACCCTAGGTTATGACTGTTACATGATGAGCCGCATCCGGCATAATTCTCTATCACCGATCCATTGCCTACGAGCTTTCCATATATTGTTCTTCGCTTATTTACTTTTCCGTTGCTACTGTTACAATCACTACAAACTACCAAAAACATTACTTTTGTTATCATTACCTGTTGCTACTATTACCACTATTATCATCTTGCTTTGCAACTAAATACTTTGCTGCAGATATTAAGTGTCCAGGTGTGGTTGAATTGACAACTCAGCTGCTAATACTTGAGAATATTCTTTGGCCCCCTTGTGTCGAATCAATAAATTTGGGTTGAATACTCTACCCTCGAAAACTGTTGCGATCCCCTATACTTGTGGGTTATCAAGACTATTTTCTGGCACCGTTGCCAGGGAGCATTGTTCTATTCTTTGAGTCACTTGGGATTTATATCTGCTTATCATTATGAAGAACTTGAGAGATCCAAAGACTAAGATTTATCCCTCAACTACGAGGGGAGGTAAGGAAGTGCCATCTAGCTCTGCACTTGATTCACCTTCTGTTTTGAGTAAGCTTGCGACACCTAAACCTGCTTTTGCTATTCATTCTGATATGTCGCATGTTATTGATGATGCCACTTCTGCTATGCATGATACTTATGATGAAACTACTTCTACGCTTGATACTACTATGCCACTTGGTGAATTTCTTGATGAACAACTTGCTAGGGTTAGAGAGAATGAAATTATTGAAACTGATAATATTGACGAAAGTGATGATGAAGACTCTCCCTTAATAAATATGAATTGCCTGATGTTCCTGAGGGTTATGTTCTGGATGAAGAATCTGCTAGGGCTATTTTAGCTTGCAATGACAGATATGATCTAAAGAGGTTATTAGCTAAATGGAAGCAGCAATCCCTTAATGCTAGAATAAACCTGACCCTGCTTTTGCTACTTCACATATTTGTGTTACTGATAAGGACTATGAATTCTCTGTTGATTCTGGTATGATTACTTTAGTTGAATCGGATCATTTTTATGGCTATGAATCTGAAACTGTTGTGGCACATCTTACTAAATTAAATGATATAGCCACCCTGTTCACTAATGATGAGAGAACTTGCTGCTTTTATATCCTTAAAATATTTCCGTTCTCATTAAAGGGTGATGCTAAGATATGGTTTAATTCCCTTGATCCTGGTTGTGTGCGTAGTCCCCAGGATATGATTTATTACTTCTCTCCTAAATATTTCCCTGCTCATAAGAAACAAGCTGCTTTAAGGGATATATATAATTTTGTGCAAATCGAAGAAGTGAGTCTCCCACAAGCTTGGGGGAGGCTTCTCCGATTACTTAATGATTTGCCTGATCATCCTCTTAAGAAAAATGAAATACTTGATATCTATTATAATGGACTAACCGATGCTTCCAGAGATTACCTGGATAGTTGTGTTGGTTCTGTTTTCAGGGAAAGAACACCGGATGAAGCTAAAATTCTATTAAATAATATGTTGACTAATGAAAATAATTGGACACTTCCTGAGCCTATTCCTAAACCAACTCCGAAGAAGAGAGGTGTTCTATTTCTCAGTCCTGAAGATATGCAAGAGGCAAAGAAATCCATGAAAGAAAAGGGTATTAAAGCTGAAGATGTTAAGAATTTACCTCCTATTGAAGAAATACATGGTCTTAATTTACCACATGTTGAAGAAATGCATAATTTTAATCCATCTCATATTGAGGAAACACATGGTCTTGATAACCCGACATGGGTAGTAAAGGTAAATTCTCTCTATAGATATGATAAAGCTGAAATCCCATTTACTAAGGTTGCTAGCCCATGCTTAGATGAGTTTGATAAATTTATGGTTAAGCAAGAAGACTTCAATGCATATTTTGGTAGAGAATTAAAACGCAGTGTTGGTATGCTTGAACACTTGGGTGATTATATGGCTAATGTCAAAGGTGAACTTAAACTTATTAGCAAACATGCTTCTATGGTTACCACTCAAGTAGAACAAGTACTTAAAGCTCTAAATGATTTGCTCAATGAATTGAATAGTCAGAATAATGATTATGCTGTTAGAGTTATGACTAGATGTGGTAAAATGACTCAGGAAACCTTTGTATCCTGAAGGCCATCCTAAGAGAATTGAGCAAGATTCTCAGAGAAATAATATAGATGCACCTGGTCCTTCTAAAAGGAAGAAAAAAATGATAGGACTTTGCATACTTCTAGTGAACCCGTTATTGATACACCTGAGAATCCAAATGATATTTCTATTTCTGATGCTGAAACACAATCTGGTAATGAACCTGAAAGTAGTGATAATGTTCATGTTGATGCTCAACCTAGCAATGATAATGATATAGAAATTGAACCTGCTGTTGATCTTGATAACCCACAGTCAAAGAATCAACGTTATGATAAGAGAGACTTTGTTGCTAGGAAACATGGTATAGAAAGACAACCATGGGTTCAGAAACACATGCCTTTCCCTCCTAAACCATCCAAGAAAAAGGATGATGAGCATTTTGAGCGCTTTGCTGAAATGATTAGACCTATCTTTTTGCGTATGTGATTAACTGATATGCTTAAAATGAATCCTTATGCTAAGTACATGAAAGAAATTGTTACTAATAAAAGAAAGATACCGGAAGCTGAAATTTCCACCATACTTGCTAATTATACTTTTAAGGGTGGAATACTAAAGAAACTTGGAGATCCAGGAGTACCTACTATACCATGCTCCATTAAAAGAAACTATGTTAAAACTGCTTTATGTGATCTTGGAGCCGGTGTTAGTGTTATGCCTCTCTCTTTATATCATAGACTTGATTAGAATAAGTTGACACCTACTGAAATATCTTTGCGAATGGCTGATAAATCAACTGCTATACCTGTCGCTATTTGTGAGGATGTGCCTGTTGTGGTTGCAAACGTTACTATTTTAACAGACCTTGTTATTCTTGATATTCCTGAGGACGATAGTATGTCTATTATTCTTGGAAGACCCTTTTTGAATACTGCAGGGGCTGTTATTGATTGCAACAAAGGCAATGTCACTTTTCATGTTAATGGTAGTGAGCATACGGTACACTTTCCGAGGAAACAACCTCAAGTCCACAGTATCAATTCTATTGGAAAATTTCCATCGATTATTCTTGGAGGTTTTGAATTTCCTCTTCCTACTGTCAAGAAGAAATATGATATTCTTATTGTTGGGGATGTGCATATCCCCATTGAGATAATCTAGTGTTATTCGAAAATTCTTCGGTTCCATGTTATTCGGAATGAGTTTGTTAACAAGACTTGATCAACCTTGTTAATGGGTTCCTTTTGATGATCATGAGATGGATGAATTTGGAAAACACAACTCTCTATACCCTCCTTTTACTTTATGTTATTTATATTAAATAAAATAAAAATAAGTATTTTTCGTTTGTTATCTGATTTATCCGTGCAAAATAAAAAATACCCTAAAATTAAAAGATCTCCAAATGCCCTGAAATTTAAATATGATTTTTTCTGAAATATTTGAGAATATTTGGCATTGAGAACACAGCAGTGGGATATCCACCTGGCCACAAGGGTGGAGGGCGCCCCCCCTGCCTCGTGGGCCCACGGTGGCCCTCCTCCACTTATTACTGCACCCACACACTCCTTCTTCCTCTCACAAACACGATTATCCAGTTCAAACCCGAGTCCAAGCTCATTTTGCTACCATTTTCGATCTCCTTGCTCAGAGCACCTCTCAGAAATATGCTTGGGGGGATTGTTCCTTGGTATGTGACTCCTCCATTGGTCCAATTAGTTTTTGTTCTAGTGCTTTATTCATTGCATATTTTTGCTGCTTAGCTGACCCTGTTCTTGAGCTTGCATGTCAAATTTATGTGGTTCCAAGTAGTTTTGATGCATGATATAGGCTCTAGGCACTTGCAGGAGTAGTTGCTATCAATTTTGTTGATTTTGGTGTACTTTTATTTGAAGTTGCTAAAAATTTCAGAAATTTTTCAGAGGAAGAAATATGTTTAGGAAAATGTACCAAGGTGGCTCTTCAAGGAAACAAGAGCCCAGGCTTGCAATGCGTGATGCTGATGATGAGCCACCAAGGGACGCTCCAGTGCGGCCCTATGAATGGCCTTCAGAGGACTTTATGGATCGAGCGGAAATCAAGGAAGAATTTAATGCATATTTGCGTAACGCTGATCTTGTGAGCTTCGAGGAGGAAAAGTGCTGCCAGTACCACTATCTCACTAGTTCCTTTGTGAGGAGGTTTGAATTTTCATCTTCACGCAATTCTCCAACTGTCCTGTTTGATCTTTATGAAAAATCTTATACGATGGACTTAGAGGATTTTACCACTGCTTGCAAACTTCCACAATGGGGTAGTGTTAGGGAACCTCGCAAATCTCAATTTAGAGATTTTCTTGCTAGTATAATTGTAGGGGAATCTAGAGATATAACACAAGCTACCATAGGGAGCATTCACTTTCCTGATATACATTATTTTGCTCTCTTCATAGGTAGATGCATTAATGGTAAAGATGAGGCATGTCACATGTGTGTCCCTGACCTCGGTATTCTTAGGAGTGCTGTGTTAGTAGATAAATCTTATAATTTGGGAGCCATTGTTGCACGCAGGTTGCATCTTAATAGATTTAATGGAGATTTCTTTGGTGGAATTCATGCAGCCCGCATAGCTAATTTTCTTGGTATAACCATACGTGAGGATGATATTGAGTTGCCTCCTGCTTATTTGGATTATGAGGGTTCGTCATCAGTTTGTTGAGAGGAACGATCAGTTCCTCCAGTACCGACTAATCTTTGACAAACGACGCACCTATCACGTCGCTCTCCCTGCTTCTACTTTCTTTGACTTTCAGGCAAAAAGGAGATATTTTACAACCAGAGAGGAGGCGGAAGAGTATAAGAGGAGAGTTGAGATAGCTCGCCTCCAAGCTGCAGCGCACGATGCAATGACTGCTGCATCGCAGTACGACCCCAACTATTACTATGGATATCCGACAGGCCAACCGTGGCCATAGACCAACTTAGGCCAAAAGCCTAAGCTTGGGGAGTACGTATTTCTCATCGACATTATATTCATGTTCACACACTCATTGCTAGATGTCGTTGCTCATACTTTTTCATTGTATCATCCATGCTAGTTTATTTCCTTTTATGCTTTCTTCTTGTGTGTTTAATAAACCTTAAGAAAAACAAAAAAATTAGTTGTAGCTTTTAGCTAGTTTTAATTTCTATGCTTGGAGTAGTAATTAAAAAGAAAACCCAAAAAGATTTCCTGTTCTTCTTTTTGCTTGTTGGGAGCTTTCCCGTGTAAATAGTTTCATTGCTTTTCTTTTCTTCGGGAGTCGATAGGAGAAGACCATAATTAAATTGTTGAAGTGGCTCTTATCTGACAAAAGAGCCCATACTGCCTTGTCTTCTCCTGTTTATTGAATGCTTGCAGATTCCAGCTTAGTCCAATGCACGTGCACTATTATTATTATCCACATCGTTCGGTCCTGCAAGTGAAAGGCAATTATGACGATATATGATGGACTGACTGAGATAAGAAAAGCTGGTGTGAACTCGACCTCTCTTGTTTTTGTAAATATGATTAGTTCATCGTTCCTGATTCAGCCTATTATGAATAAACATGTTCGCAATGACAACTAGAGATCATAGTTTCTTGTGTCATGCTCGATTAGCTAGGAGCTTATAATGGTTTACCTTGCGTGCCAACATGCTATTAAAATGGTTGTGATGTGCTATGATAGGGTGGTATCCTCCTCTGAATGATTTAAGTGACTTGACTTGGCACATGTTCACGCATGTAGTTCAAACAAAATCAACATAGCCTTCACGATATTTATGTTCATGGTGAATTATATCCTACTCATGCTTGCATTCGGTGTTGATTAATTTTAATGCATGTTCATGACTGTTGTCGCTCTCTAGTTGGTCGCTTCCCAGTCTTTTTCTAGCCTTCACCTGTACTAAGAGGGAATACTGCTTGTGCATCCAATCCCATAAACCCCAAAGTTATTCCATATGAGTCCACCATACCTACCTATTTACGGTATCTACCTGCTCGAATAGCTCATGTATGTGCCAAACTCTAAACCTTCAAATAAATATCATGTTTTGTATGCTCGAATAGCTCATGTATCAACTAGGGTTGTCCGTATCTTCCATGTTAGGCGGGTTATTCTCAAGAGGAGTGGACTCCGCTCCTCACTCACGAGAAAATGGCTGGTCACCGGGATGCCCAGTCCCATGCTTTGTGCAAATCAAATCAAAATAATTGCAAACAAAACTCCCCCTGGGACTCTTGTTAGTTGGAGGCACTCGTTGTTTCGAGCAATCCATGGGTTGATGCTTGTTGGTGGAGGGGGAGTATAAGCTTTACCATTCTGTTTGGGAACCGCCTATAATGTGTGTAGCATGGAAGATATCGCCATCTCTTGGTTGTTATGTTGACAATGAAAGTATACCGCTTAAAATATTATTCACCTCTATTTCAAAACCGAGCTCTGGCACCTCTACAAATCCCTGCTTCCCTCTGCGAAGGGCCTATCTATTTACTTTTATGTTGAGTCATCATCCTCTTATTAAAAGGCACCAGTTGGATAGCATCGCTGTCATTTGCATTCATTACTGTTAGTTTACATTGAGTATGACTTGACTGGATCTCTTTTACCAAGAATTACAATGTCTAGTCAGTCCTTGATCTATAAAGGTGCTCTGCATTTATGTTTTGTGGTCTCAGAAAGGGCTAACGAGATACCATCTTGTTATATCATATTATGATTGTTTTAAGAAAGTGTTGTCATCCGAGATTTATTATTATTGCTCGCTAGTTGATTATGCCATTGATATGAGTAAACATGAGACCTAAGCGTTATTGTGAATATGGTTAGTTTATAACCTTTGCTGAAAACTTGAATGTTGGCTTTACATATTTACAACAACAAGAGCAAACAGAGTTTGTAAAAGTTTTTCTTTATCACTTTCAGTTTGTCAACTGAATTGCTTGAGGACAAGCAAAGGTTTAAGCTTGGCGGAGTTGATATGTCTCCGTCGTATCTACTTTTTCAAACACTTTTGCCCTTGTTTTGGACTCTAACTTGCATGATTTGAATAGAACTAACCCGGACTGACGCTGTTTTCAGCAGAATTGCCATGGTGTTATTTATGTGCAGAAACAAAAGTTCTCGGAATGACCTGAAACTTCACGGAACGTCTTTTTGGAAATAATAAAAAATTCTTGCAAAAGATGAAGACCAGGGGGCCCACACCCTAGCCACAAGGGTGGGGGACGCGCCTGCCCCCCTAGGCGCGCCCCCTACCTTGTGGGCCCCCTGGAGCTCCTCCGACCTCAACTCCAGCTCTATATATTTGCTTTCGCGGAGAAAAAAATAAATAAGAAGGATTCATCGCGTTTTACAATACAGAGCCGCCGCTAAGCCCTAAAACCTATCGGGAGGGCTGATCTGGAGTCCGTTCGGAGCTCCGGAGAGGGGAATTCATCGCCATCGTCATCATCAACCATCCTCCATCACCAATTTCATGATGCTCACCGCCGTGCGTGAGTAATTCCATCATAGGCTTGCTGGACGGTGATGGGTTGGATGAGATTTATCATGTAATCGAGTTAGTTTTGTTAGGGTTTGTTCCCTAGTATCCACTATGTTCTCAGATTGATGTTGCTATGACTTTGCTATGCTTAATGCTTGTCACTAGGGCCCGAGTGCCATGATTTCAGATCTGAACCTATTATGTTTTCATCAATATATGAGAGTTCTTGATCCTATCTTGCAAGTCTATAGTCACCTACTATGTGTTATGATCCGGCAACCCCGAAGTGATAATAATCGGGATCACTCCCGGTGATGACCATAGTTTGCGGAGTTCATGTATTCACCATGTGTTAATGCTTTTGTCCGGTACTCTATTAAAAGGAGGCCTTAATATCCCTTAGTTTCCGCTAGGACCCCGCTGCCACGGGAGGGTAGGACAAAAGATGTAATGCAAGTTCTTTTCCATAAGCATGTATGACTATATTCGGAATACATGCCTACATTACATTGATGAATTGGAGCTAGTTCTTTGTCACCCTAGGTTATGACTATTACATGATGAACCGCATCCGGCATAATTCTCTATCACCGATCCATTGCCTACGAGCTTTCCATATATTGTTCTTCGCTTATTTACTTTTCTGTTGCTATTGTTACAATAACTACAAAATACCAAAAACATTACTTTTGTTATCATTACCTTTTGCTACCGTTACCACTATTATCATATTACTTTGCTACTAAATACTTTGCTGCAGATATTAAGTTGCCAGGTGTGGTTGAATTGACAACTCAGCTGCTAATACTTGAGAATATTCTTTGGCTCCCCTTGTGTCGAATCAAAAAAATTGGGTTGAATACTCTACCCTCGAAAACTGTTGGGATCCCCTATACTTGTGGGTTAGCATCCGGCGGTTCCCTCCCCCCCCCCGGCAGTTCCAGATTAAGGTACTCATTGGGCCCGGCGGTCCTCCTAGATGGAGGCCACCGATCTCTCTTCATACACATCCCGTGAGTTAACCCTTCCTCTCTTGTTGTTCGAAATGTTAGTTGGTGAAGTGTGCTCACCACCATCTTCCCCCAAACCCTGAGTCAGCACCAATGTAACCGGCACGGTCCCCTTCTGTTTTTCCACCGCTTCCAGCTCCATGGCCAGTCTTTTCCGAGCCACTGGATCCACCTGCATGCTCCTGGCTCCATGCTTCGAAGGACTGGATGCCGTGTCAGCTAGCTCTGGGTCCATGGTCTTCGGCACTTCCTTCTCGTTCATTGGTGTACGCTAATAATGCTTCTGATCAAAGCTATGACCAAACTCCTCCTGCCTAACTTTGTTTGGCCCATCCGCATAAAGCCAAGGTTTGAATTTCTTCTCCTTCTCCTGATGAACCCCGGAGCCGCACTCCTTATAGTCATGCCCAATTAGGCCACACACGCTGCAGAAGCGAGATAGTTTTTCATAGCGAACTAAGAACACTTGCCTTTCCTTTCCACTGATAATGCTTACAAACTTTGTGAGGGGTTTTCGGATGTCATATCGAACCCTAACCCTCACATAATCTCCACATGTATTCCCGTTCAGCCTCATCTCCAGGATATCCCTAGAGTTCCTCAACAAAGATTCCACTATATTCTTCTTCCAAAACCATCGTGTAGCTTGTGAATTTGAAGCCAAATCGGCATAAACATCATAGGCACCTCCTCCGCCTTCATGAAACCATCATACAGTGCCATAAGCACCACCATATTCCTGAAGAGCCATGGCCCTTTGAGGGAGTCCTGGATTAAGGGGTCTCCGGACAGCCGGACTATCTCCATTGGCCGGACTGATAGACTATGAAGATACAAGATTGAAGACTTCGTCTCGTGTCCAGATGGAACTCTACTTGGCATGGAAGGCAAGCTGGGCAATACGTATATGGATATCTCCTCCTTTGTAACCGACCTTGGGTAACCCTAACCCTCTCCGGTGTCTATATAAACCGGAGGGCTTTAGTCCATATGACAACAATCACAACATACAATCATACCATAGGCTAGCTTCTAGGGTTTACCTCTCCGATCTCGTGGTAGATCTACTCTTGTAACACCCATATCTTCAATATTAATCAAGCAGGACATGGGGTTTTACCTCCATCAAGAGGGCCCGAACCTGGGTAAAACTTCGTGTCCCTTGCCTCCTGTTACCATCCGGCCTAGACGCACAGTTCGGGACCCCCTACCCGAGATCCGCCGGTTTTGACACCGACATTGGTGCTTTCATTGAGAGTTCCGCTATGCCGTCGCCACGAGGAAGGATGTCTCGTCCCGTCTTTAAAGACGGCACTATCGCTGAGGGAGCTCTGGCTATCGACCAAACTCTCCGGCTAGGTGATTTTCTTATGACCGCATGTTCGGCCGCTGCACCGACGATGACTTCTCGGGTCATCGAAAGCAATCTTCACATCAACTCGGAACTCGCCGAGCAGTTAGATCCAATGGAGCTCTCTTCCCTGAACGAGCTCTTGGATCGTATCGCCGCCCTGGTAGTCTCTACAGACTACGATCAGATTGGGCCTAAACCTGATCTAAGAGAATTTAACTCCCCCAGGTCACCCATCATGTTGCGGTGGTGGAAGAACAATGTGGCAAAACTTCATCTATCTTAAGACTAGCTACGTCCAGATTCCCGATCCCTCCAAGCCGGATACCCGCGGAGGGGAGGATGTCACTGAAAACATCCAGGAATCCAAACTTTCGAGTTCGGAAACTCCTTGGCCACTGAGCCTTGGATTGGGTGAGGATTCGGATTTAATTCCACCCACCCACCCAAACGTACGCGTCTATCCCAAATTAGGCAAGGGCCAGCAGAGACAGTACACCATTACTGGGCCAGATTCCTCCTGGTCAAGAATAGGATAAAGGACTGCCGCGAGGAAGACGCAATTTCACTCTTCTGCAATAATTGCACGGACAAGGGAATCCTCAACGCCATAAGTCGTCGCGAAATTACACGCTTTGCCGACTTGGTGTCCATAGTACGAAAGTACTGTGCTATGGAAAGCGCCTGGAAAACCGAAATAAAATTTTGGGATAATCCGGCCCTGAATACAAACCCAGTCTGAAATAAAAGGTTGCATTATCACAATACACCTGGGTTAACTACCAAAAAGCAAAAGCCCTCTACGGGGCAAGGAACCGTACTGGAGGGATGGCTCAACGGACCCTGCAAAATTCATAGTATAGCGGATGCGATACCAACGCACAGCCTTAGAGCATGCTGGATACTCCGATAGGTGGCCAAAAGTGGTGAGGATCTACTCCTCCCAAAAACCACAGAGTACCACCCCAAGGACAACAGTACGGTCTTGACGGTCTTCGAGACCTTCGCGTCAAATAAAAGACGGAAGTGAACACTCCACAGCACGTCCGAAATCTGCCACATAGCAGAAACAAATCCTTGGAGCGACACGGCTATTACCTTCAATGCCAGTGACGAACCTAAATCCCGAACAGCCCGAGTACCAGCCGCACTGGTCCTCAGTCCAATCGTTGACGGCTTTCGACTCACCAAGGTACTCATGGATGGCGGCAGCGGATTAAACCTCATCTACGAGGAAACTCTTCAAAAGATGGAAATAGACTGCAGCCGCATTAAGCAAAGCAGCACAACCTTTAGAGGAATCATCCCCAGTCGGGAAGCACGCTGCGCCAGAAAAATCACACTAGACGTGGTATTCGGCACGCCGGATAATTACAGGTCCGAAGAAATTACATTCCAAGTGGCCCCGTTCAGCAGCGGATACCACGCTCTATTAGGGCGGGAGGCGTTTACAATCTTCCAAGCCATACCCCATTACGGGTACATGAAGCTCAAAATGTCCGGGCCCAATGGAATTACCGCTCTTGTTAGTGATCCGGACATAGCACTCCGCGCCGAAAACAAGACAGCTGCACTGGCCCTTGAGGCACTATCCGAAGCCCTAGCGGCCGAAGAACTAACCGCGCTGCGCTCCACGGTGAACAGGGACGACATGATTCTCGATAAAAGATCCAAGTCCACCTCCTTCAAACCGGCGGACGAAATAGTCAAATTCCAAGTCCATCCAACGGACCCTACAAAAACAGCTTCCATCGGGGCACAATTAAACCCTGATGTTGACGCCGCACTGCGAGAGTTCCTACGCGAGAACTGGGACATTTTTTCCTGGCACCCTTCACACATGCCAGGAATCCCACGCAGGCTGGCTGAACACAGCCTAAATATCCTAAAAGGATTCAAGCCAGTCAAGCAGGCTCTTCGACGTTTCTCTGAGCCTAAAGGACAAGCCATGGGAGAGGAACTAGCCAAGCTATTGGAGGCCGGATTCATCAGAGACATAAAACATCCGGATTGGCTAGCAAACCTGGTGGTGGTGCCAAAGAAGGACAAATCCTGGTGCTTGTGCGTCGACTTTAAGGACCTTAATAAGGCCTGCCCAAAGGATCCCTTCCCCCTCCCCTGCATCGATCAAATCATCGATGCTACCGCAGGACACGATTCATTGTGTTTCCTCGACGCATACTCCAGCTACCATCAAATCAAAATGGCAGAGCCATACCAAGCCGAACGGCATTCATCACACCATACGGCCCATTCTGCTTCAACACAATGCCCTTCGGGCTAAAAAACGCCGGTGCAACATATCAGCGCATGATTCAGACATGCCTGGCAAACCAGATCGGCAAAACAGTGGAGGCATATGTGGAAGACGTGGTCGTTAAAACCAAGCATGTCAAGACCCTAGTAGACGACTTGAGGGTCATATTCGATAACCTCCAAACATATGACATCAAGCTCAATCCGGAAAAATGCGTTTTCGGCATACCAGCAGGAAAGCTCCTGGGATTCATCGTCTCCAGTAGAGGTATTGAAGCTAATCTGGCCAAAATCCGAGTGTTGTCACAGTTGGCTACCCCAACTGACCTCAAACAAATACAAAAATTAACTGGATGCGTGGCGGCTCTAAGCCGCTTTATCTCCCGCTTGGGAGAAAAGGCATTACCCCTTTATCGCCTCCTACGGCGCACCGAACACTTCAAGTGGACGGACGCCACCACGGCCAGACTGAACGAAATAAAAGCCATATTGGCAACAAACCCAGTCCTGGCCGCGCCAAACACTGGCGAACCAATGCTATTATACATTGCGGCAACTCATCAAGTAGTAAGCGCAGTGCTTGTCGCTGAGCGAGAAGTGGACGGACACAAATTTCCCATTCAAAAGCCGGTTTACTACGTGTCCACTATCCTTACTCCATGCAAATAGCGGTACCCGCACTATCAAAAGATAGCGTACGCGGTATTTATGGCATCCCGGAAGCTGCGACACTACTTTCAAGAGTGTTCGATAACAGTAGCCTCGGAAGTACCACTTAACGATATTGTCAATAACCGCGACGCGACGGGTCGGATCGCCAAATGGGACATTGAGCTCCTCCCGTTCGACATAACTTACAAGCCACGGCGAGCTATTAAATTGCAAGTTTTGGCTGACTTCATCGCTGAATGGACGGAAGCCGAACTCCCTAAAGAGTACGGCACATATTCAAACTGGATCATGCACTTCGACGGCTCCAAAATGTTGGCTGGTCTGGGGGCTGGCGTCGTTTTGACGTCCCCAACAGGAGACACCATTCAATATGTATTGCAGATAATGTATACGGACTCCAACAATGCAGCCGAATACGAGGCCCTCCTACATGGTCTCCGGATGGCAGTATCCATGGGCATTCAACGCCTCGAGGTGCGCGGGGATACAAACCTTGCAATAACCCAAATAAATGGAGACTTTGATGCCAAGGATCCAAAAATGGCCGCTTATCGCAATGCTGTCCTAAAAATGCCAGCCCGGTTCGAGGGGCTCGAATTTCACCATGTGGCTCAGGAAAACAATCAGGCGGCGGATATCCTCGCCCGCATTGGCGCAAAACGGGACGCGGTCACTCCCAACATTTTTCTGGAAAGGCTTTTCAAGCCATCCGTAGCATGGGAAGGGGACACCGGTAACAACAGTCCGGACCCGGCCAAAATACCCGATACCGAACTCCGTGACACAATCGAAGGCTCCGCCACCGAAATAACACAATCAGCCCACGAAATAATGGCCATTATTGCCCCGTGGAAAGAACCATTCCTGGCCTACTTAACTAGACAGGAACTCCCGGAGGACCAAAATGAGGCACGCTGCATAGTGCGGCGATCAAAGTCCTACAGGGTCCACGAGGGAGAATTGTACAAAAAAGCGCTACCGGAGTCCTTCAACGGTGCATCTCCGAAGAGGAGGGACGGAACCTTTTGGCAGAAATTCATGCCGGACTCGGCGGTCATCACGCCGCAGCCCGGGCTCTTGTGAGCAAGGCCTTCCGTACAGGATTCTATTGGCCAACGGCCCGGGCAGACGCACAGGACTTAGTCCAGCGTTGCGCCGGTTGCCAGCTCTTTGCAAATCAAAGCCACATGCCACCCACCACCCTCCGATCAATCCCCATTACATGGCCCTTTGTGGTCTGGGGGCTTGACATGGTTGGACCCCTTAAAGGTGGAACCCACAAGAAAAAATACTTATTGGTCATGGTGGATAAATTCACCAAATGGATAGAGGCGAAACCGGTTAAAACAGCTAAATCCGGACCGGTGATAGACTTCATATCCGGGGTTGTACATCGCTACGGCATCCTCCACAGCATCATCACTGATAACGGCACGAACTTCACGGCCGACGAGGTAAAACTCTCGTGCAGCAAAATGGGCATCAAGCTCGATTATGCTTCAGTCAACCACCCACAAACCAACGGTCAAGTCGAACGAGCAAATGGTCTTATAATGAGCGGCATTAAACCCAGACTAGTGCGCTCCTTAACAGAGTCTGACACCCACTGGGTAGAGAAGCTCGGCTCCGTACTCTGGGGGCTGCAGACCACGCCGAATCGTAGTACCGGATACACACCATTTTTTATGGTGTACAGTGCAGAGGCAGTCCTGCCCTGTGACATAATTCGTGACTCACCTCGAGTGCGCATGTACAAAGAAAGAGAAGCCGAGCTCGATCGGCAGGACAGTCTGGACACCTTGGAGGAAGAGCGCGACATAGCCAAAGCCTGTTCCGCATTTTACCAGCAATAGGCTCGCAGATACCAAAGCAGAGAAGTACGAGCGAAAACTTATAACGTTGGCGAACTAGTTCTCCGGCTGCCGGATAAGAAAAAGAACAAGCTAGAGCCCAAATGGGAAGGTCCCTTCATCATTGACCAAGTTCTGACCGGCGGAGCATACCGACTGCGGGATGCATCGACTAGTCGACTCGAGCCGAACCCATGGAACGCAGCCAGGCTCCGAAGATTCTACGCCTAGCACTGGACTTTATGTTAGTCCCCTACCTTTGTCCATTTTTTGCATATGCATTGTCCGTCTTGTTTCCCTTTCTTTCTTTTATTCCCCTAGACCTTCATGGGTCACCTTGTGCCTCACTTGTACATTACAAAGGCGCTAGCCACACTATCTACACCTGGGGGCTTCTTTCACAGAAGCTTAAATTATTTACCTGGGCATCACGCCCAACACATGCGTTATAATTCCGCATGTACCTTTTTTCACCATTATATGCATCAATATGACTTAAGTTTTGGCCAAGCTGGGTTGCCTGGCTCATGTATTTATGCCCTACGTTCCCGTTAATTCAGCTAGGGCATAAGGGGAGCACCTCTGCGATTGTTACTGCCGGGTCAGCCGGACGTGTACCTCAGACTGGGTGAAGCCGAAAGCTAGCGTTCTTAAGAGAATATTCGGTCGGTGAACAAAAGATGACTTTTATTTATTAACCATATCCGCCCCTAGACGTTTTTACTGCGCTTCTTGTCGCAGTCTGGACATGCACTTTAGGGCATGCCTACCCAGGGAAAGGAACCCTTAACGGAACTATTCTCTCTGGAAGATGTTTCTTACTACCCATGTAATATAACATAACTAGTTGGGCACTTGTCTGATAAAGCACTAATGACCCCTACGCCTGGTCTCCACGCATGCCCTGGTTCTTATATAACCGAGAGGGTATTCGGATAAACTCCGGACTGTCGAGTCCCGAGGTTGAAGCGAAAAGGTCCGCCACGACAAACGATCTACAATCCGGCTAGAAGGCATCATATATGTCATTTTACAATTACATAGTCAATTTGACTGGTTGAATTCCTCTTCAATGCCATCCAATAGGCTGTCTAGTCTACAGTCCTGTTGGGAATACTTTGCGGCCAATTCTACTTGGCCGTAAACTAAATTCACAGGGATCTCCTTGCCATCAGGCCCCACAGGTCGGACTTCGGCCATGTGGTTCGGGTCAGCCTTCGTGTACCGTGTCTTCACCATCGCCCAAGCTTCCCTGGCGCCCTGACGGCAGGCCGATATCTTCCATAATCGGAAGCGCCGCCGTGCTCCCTTCAGCTTTTCTGCAAGCTCTCCAAGGCCTTCGGGTATGGATACGGACGGCCACAAGGCCTGGGCAACGCCTTGCATCACCTGCCGAACTCGTTCGTGCAACTGTGCGAGCTCGGGAAGAAGATCACCCGTTGAACTAGGCATCTCCTCAGCAGGACGACCTGTTAACATACCTACAGACATAACTCCGTCAGCCAGCTTCCTCGCCGAACTCTTTTTAAGTTCGTTCACGCACTTACTAAATATGCCGCGTCGAAGCCGTCGATTCTCCTTAACAGAGTCCGACAGTTGGGCACGAACATCTTTCAGTTCCACGCCCAGCTTGGTGTTGGCATCTTGGAGATCATTCTTCTCCTGCCTCACCCTTGTAAGCACGCTCTCGCCAGCCTTCAGCTGTCGTTTGAGCTGTTGCTTATCCGGATTCACTCCAACGTCATCTGCAATTTTATCGTCAGATCGGCATGTAAAGCTGCATTCTAATATGATACTTATCATTTGACGGATATGTTACCAGAGGGGGTCTCTTTGGGCTCCCCTGCTGCGGCCAGTGCGGCCTGAAGTTGGGCTTTGCACTCCTCCAGCTCCTGGGACAGTTGAGTATTCTTTTCTGTAAGAACCTACATAACAAATGATCCTTAAATCAGTTATCCTAACTGTTTCAAGTCTCAGGGGATACTGATATATATAAGAGAGAATTCCTTATTTAACACTATGTCTAAATTTTATGCCCTATTTGACATCGACAAATAATTTCTTCCCTATATAGTAACGAGTCTAAATTTTATGCCTTTTATAACACTTCTGTCCATTTTTAGTCTAAATGACACTTGAAAAGACCCTTTTGCCCCTCAAGTGGTATGTTTGGGCACACGTGTTGTTCGATGATTTCTTTATTATTTTTATTAATAATTATTATACTATTAATTGTTGGATTTTCTTATGGAGCTCACATAATCTATTTTAAATATCTGAGTTTTCTTTTAGTGCAGGATCTCCAAGGGAGAATATATGCATGTCTAGATACATTATATAGTGGATGCATACATTAGATGGTCTATCATTGCCTTTGTACGTAGTGCATGGCAAAATTGCCCACGCGTACAATTGCATGCTTGCATCGAAGGCCATACACAGCAGTAGCATGTACTCCGTACGTGGCTTATGGCTCTAGCAGATGTATGTTGTATGCCTACACTTCTGAATACCCACACGTCTATCCTACACGTACAGAATACACATAGCCATGTATGTGTGTGCGTGTTTGTGCTGCTGCATGTGTGCTGCGTGCGTGTGCGCTCAGGGACGGAGCCAGGATGGGAGCGAGATTTTCCTCCAGTGCACAGTGAAAAAATCATGCAAAAACAGTCTAGGTTAATAAACTAAATTTTCACCAGGAGAAGAAAAGAGATGTTTGGTTCTGGACAATTCATTTTTCATCAGAAGTTACCAAGAATCATAATGAACTAATTATTTCTACTACATGAGGAAATAAACTATGCAAAACCTTGTTTCACGGATTAGCAATACTTGTTGGAAATATGCCCTAGAGGCAATAATAAATTGGTTATTATTATATTTCCTTGTTCATGATAATCGTTTATTATCTATGCTATAATTGTATTGATAGGAAACTCAGATACATGTGTGGATACATAGACAACACCATGTCCCTAGTGAGCCTCTAGTTGACTAGCTCGTTGATCAATAGATGGTTATGGTTTCCTGACCATGGACATTGGATGTCGTTGATAACGGGATCACATCATTAGGAGAATGATGTGATGGACAAGACCCAATCCTAAGCATAGCACTAGATCGTGTAGTTCGTATGCTAAAGCTTTTCTAATGTCAAGTATCATTTCCTTAGACCATGAGATTGTGCAACTCCCGGATACCGTAGGAGTGCTTTGGGTGTATCAAACGTCACAACGTAACTGGGTGACTATAAAGGTGCACTACAGGTATCTCCGAAAGTGTCTGTTGGGTTGGCACGAATCGAGACTGGGATTTGTCACTCCGTGTAAACGGAGAGGTATCTCTGGGCCCACTCGGTAGGACATCATCATAATGTGCACAATGTGATCAAGGAGTTGATCACGGGATGATGTGTTATGGAACGAGTAAAGAGACTTGCCGGTAACGAGATTGAACAAGGTATCAGGATACCGACGATCGAATCTCGGGCAAGTATCGTACCGCTAGACAAAGGGAATTGTATACGGGATTGATTAAGTCCTTGACATCGTGGTTCATCCGATGAGATCATCATGGAACATGTGGGAGCCAACATGGGTATCCAGATCCCGCTGTTGGTTATTGACCGGAGAACGTCTCGGTCATGTCTGCATGTCTCCCGAACCCGTAGGGTCTACACACTTAAGGTTCGATGACGCTAGGGTTACAAAGGAAGCTTGTATGTGGTTACCGAATGTTGTTCGGAGTCCCGGATGAGATCCCGGACGTCACGAGGAGTTCCGGAATGGTCCGGAGGTAAAGATTTATATATAGGAAGTCCTATTTCGGCCATCGGGACAAGTTTCGGGGTCATCGGTATTGTACCGGGACCACCGGAAGGGTCCCGGGGGCCCACCGGGTGGGGCCACCTATCCCGGAGGGTCCCATGGGCTGAAGTAAGAAGGGATCCAGCCCAAAGTGGGCTGGGGCGCCACTTCCCCTAGGGCCCATGCGCCTAGGGTGAAAGGGGAACCCTAAGGAAGAGTCCCAAGGAGGGAAGGCACCTCCTAGGTGCCTTGGGGGGGAGGGAAACCTCCCCTGGCCGCCGCCCCCTAGGAGATTGGATCTCCTAGGGCTGGTGCACCCCCCCTGGGCTCCCTATATATAGTGGGGGTAGGAGGGCCTCTTGAGACACACCTTTGCCTTTGGTGCAGCCCTCCCTCTCTCCCAAGTCCTTCTCCTCTCCCGTGGTGCTTGGCGAAGCCCTGCAGGATTGCCATGCTCCTCCACCACCACCATGCCATTGTGCTGCTGTTGGATGGAGTCTTCCTCAACATCTCCCTCTCTCCTTGCTGGATCAAGGCGTGGGAGACGTCATCGGGCTGTACGTGTGTTGAACGCGGAGGTGCCGTGCATTCGGCACTTGGTCATCGGTGATTTGAATCACGACGAGTACGACTCCATCAACCCCGTTCACTTGAACGCTTCCGCTTAGCGATCTACAAGGGTATGTAGATGCACTCTCCTTCCCCTCGTTGCTGGTCTCTCCATAGATAGATCTTGGTGACACGTAGGAAAATTTTGAATTTCTGCTACGTTCCCCAACAGTGGCATCATGAGCTAGGTCTATGCGTAGTTTCTATGCACGAGTAGAACACAAAATAGTTGTGGGCGTTGATTTTGTTCAATATGCTTGCTGTTACTAGTCTTATCTTGATTCGGCGGCATCGTGGGATGAAGCGGCCCGGACCAACCTTACACGTACTCTTACGTGAGACCGGTTCCACCGACAAACATGCACTAGTTGCATAAGGTGGCTGGCGGGTGTCTGTCTCTCCCACTTTAGTCAGATCGGATTCGATGAACAGGGTCCTTATGAAGGGTAAATAGCAATTGGCATATCACGATGTGGCTTTTGCGTAGGTAAGATGCGTTCTTGCTAGAAACCCATAGCAGCCACGTAAAACATGCAAACAACAATTAGAGGACGTCTAACTTGTTTTTGCAGGGTATGCTATGTGATGTGATATGGCCAAAGGATGTGATGAATGATATATGTGATGTATGAGATGATCATGTTCTTGTAATAGGAATCACGACTTGCATGTCGATGAATATGACAACCGGCAGGAGCCATAGGAGTTGTCTTAATTTATTTATGACCTGCGTGTCAACATAAACGTCATGTAATTACTTTACTTTATTGCTAACCGTTAGCTATAGTAGTAGAAGTAATAGATGATGTGGCAACTTCAAGAAGACATGATGATGGAGATCATGATGATGGAGATCATGGTGTCATGCCGGTGACGATGATGATCATGGAGCCCCGAAGATGGAGATCAAAAGGAGCAAAGTGATGATGGCCATATCATGTCACTATTTGATTGCATGTGATGTTTATCATGTTTATACATCTTATTTGCTTAGAACGACGGTAGTAAATAAGATGATCCCTCATTAAAATTTCAAGAAGTGTTCTCCCCTAACTGTGCACCGTTGCTACAGTTCGTCGTTTCGAAGCACGCCGTGATGATCGGGTGTGATAGATCCTTACGTTCACATACAACGGGTGTAAGACAGTTTTACACATGCAAAACACTTAGGGTTAACTTAATGAGCCTAGCATGTACAGACATGGCCTCGGAACACAGAAGACCGAAAGGTCGAGCATGAGTCGTATAGAAGATACGATCAACATAAAGATGTTCACCGACGTTGACTAGTCCGTCTCACGTGATGATCGGACACGGCCTAGTTGACTCGGATCATGTAATCACTTAGATGACTAGAGGGATGTCTATCTAAGTGGGAGTTCATAAGATGAACTTAATTATCTTGAACATAGTCAAAAGGTCTTCGCAAATTATGTCGTAGCTCGCGCTTCAGTTCTACTGTTTAATTATGTTCCTAGAGAAAATTTAGTTGAAAGTTGATAGTAGCAATTATGCGGACTAGGTCCGTAAACTGAGGATTGTCCTCATTGCTTCATAGAAGGCTTATGTCCTTAATGCACCGCTCAGTGTGCTGAACCTCGAACGTCGTCTGTGGATGTTGCGAACATCTGACATACACATTTTGATAACTACGTGATAGTTCAGTTAAACGGTTTAGAATTGAGGCACCGAAGACGGTTTTGAAACATCGCAAAACATGTGAGATGTTTTGAGGGCTGAAATTGGGATTTCAGGCTCGTGCCCATGTCAAAAGGTAAGACCTCCGACTATTTTCTTAGCCTGCAAACTAAGGAGAAAAGCTCAATTGTTGAGGTTGTGATCAGATTGTCTGAGTACAACAATCATTTGAATCGAGTGGGAGTTGATCTTCCAGATGAGATAGTGATGTTTCTCCGAAGTCATTACCACCAAGCTGCTAGAGCTTCGTGATGAACTATAATATATCGGGGACATGTATGATGATCCTTGAGATGTTCGTGATGTTTGACACCACAAAAGTAGAAATCACGAAGGAGCATCAATTGTTGATGGTTGGTGAAACCACTAGTTGCAAGAAGGGCAAGGGCACGAAGGGATACTTCATAAAACGGCAATTCAGCTGCTGCTCTAGTGAAGAAACCCAAGGTTGAACCCAAACCCGAGACTAAGTGCTTCTGTAATAAGGGGAACAACCACTGGAGCAGAATTACCCTAGATACTTGGTAGATTAGAAGGCTGGCAAGGTCGATAGAAGTATATTGGATATACATTGTGTTGATGTGTACTTTACTAATGCTCCTAGTAGCACCAGGGTATTAGATACCGGTTCGGTTGCTAAGTGTTAGTAACTCGAAATAAAAGCTACGAAATAAACGGAGACTAGCTAAAGGTGAGCTGATGATATGTGTTGGAAGTGTTTCCAATGTTGATATGATCAAGCAACGGACGCTCCCTCTACCATCGAGATTGGTGTTAAACCTAAATAATTGTTATTTGGTGTTTGCGTTGAGCATAGACATGATTGGATTATGCCTATCGCAATACGGTTATTCATTTAAAGAGAATAATAGTTACTCTGTTTATTTGAATAATACCTTCAATGGTCTTGCACCTGAAATGAATGGTTTATTGAATCTCGATCGTAGTGATACACATGTTCATGCCAAAAGATAGTAACGATAGTACCACACAAATGTGGCACTGCAATTTGAGTCATATCGGTATAAAACGTTGATGGATCTTTGGGCTCACTCGTTTTTGAAAAGTTTGAGGCATGCAAACCATGTCTATTGGTGTATATGCATGAAGAAACGCCATGCAAATGGATCGTTTGGACTCACTTGGTTTTGAATCGCTTGAGACATGCAAATCATACCACATGGGCAAGATGACTGAAAGCCTCGGTTTCAGTAAAATGGAACTAGAAAGCAAATTGTTGGAAGTAATACATTTTGATGTGTGCAGTCCAATGAGTGTTGAGGCATGTAGTGGATATCGTTATGTTCTTTCTTCACAGATGATTTGAGTAGATGTTGAGTACATTTACTTGATGAATCACGAGTCTGAATTATTGAAAGGTTCAAGTAATTTCAGTGTGAAGTTGAAAGATCGTCGTGACAAGAGGATAAAAGATCTATGATATGATCATAGAGATGAATATCTGAATTACGAGTTTGGCACAAAATTAAGACATTGTGGAAATCGTTTCACAACTAATACAGCCTGGAACACCATAGTGTGATGGTGTGTCCGAACATCATAACTGCACCCTATTGGATGTGATGCATGCCATCATGTCTCTTATCGAATTACCACAATAGTTTATGGGTTAGGCATTAGAGACAACCACATTCACTTTAAATAGGGCACCACATAATTCCGATGAGATGACACCGTATGAACTATGGTTTAGAGAAACCTAAGCTGTCATTTCTTAAAAGTTTGGGACTGCGACGCTTATGTGAAAAAGTTTCAGGCTGATAAGCTCGAACCTAAAGCGGATAAATGCATCTTCATAGGACACCCGAAACAGTTGGGTATACCTCCTGTCTCAGATTCGAAAGCAATAAGGGATTGTTTCTAGAATCAGGTCCTTTCTCGAGGAAAAGTTTCTCTCGAAAGAATTGAGTGGGAGGATGGTGGAGACTTGATGAGGTTATTGAACCGTTACTTCAACTAGTGTATAGCAGGGCACAAAGAGTTGTTCCTGTGGCACCTACACCAATTGAAGTGGAAGCTTATGATATTGATCATGAGACTTCAGATCAAGTCACTACAAACATCATAGGATGACAAGGATGCGTACTACTTCAGAGTGGTACGTAACCCTGTCTTGGAAGTCATGTTGCTAGACAACAATGAACCTACGAGCTATGGAGAAGCGATGGTGGGCCCGGATTCCTATAAATGGCTCGAGGCCATATAATCCGAGAGAGGATCCATATATGAAAACAAAGTGTAGACTTTGGAAGAACTACTTGATGGTCGTAAGGCTGTTAGGTACATATGGATTTTAAAAGGAAGACGGACAATGATGGTAAATGTCACCATTAAGAAAGCTCGACTTGTCGTTAAGATGTTTTCCGACAAGTTCAAGGAGTTGACTATGATGAGACTTTCTCACTCGTAGCGATGCTAAGAGTCTGTTGGAATTATGTTAGCAATCACTGCATTATTTATGAAATCTTGCAGATAGGATGTCAAAACATTGTTTCCTCGACGATTTTCTTGAGGAAAGGTTGTATGTGATACAACCGGAAGGTTTTGTCAATCCTGAAAGATGCTAATAAGTATGCAAAGCTCCAGCAATCCTTCTGAGGACTGGAGTAAGCATCTCGGAGTTGGAATGTATGCTTTGATGAGATGATCAAAGATTTTGGGTGTATACAAAGTTTATGAGAAACTGGTATTTCCAAAGAAGTGAGTGGGAGCACTATAGAATTTCTGATGAATATATGTTGTTGATCGGAAATGACGTAGAATTTCTGGAAAGCATATAGGGTTATTTGGAAAGTGTTTTTCAATGGAAAGCCTGGATTGAGCTACTTGAGCATTGAGCATCAAGATCTATAAGGATAGATCAAAACGCTTAATAGTACTTTCAAAATGAGCACATGCCTTGACGTGATCTTGAAGGTGTTCAAGATGGATCAGTCAAAGAAGGAGTTCTTGCCTGAGTTGTAAGGTATGAAGTTAAGACTTAAAGCTCGACCGCGGCAGAATAGAGAGAAAGGACGAAGGTCGTCCCCTATGCTTAAGACATAGGCTCTACAGTATGCTATGCTGTGTACCGCACCTGAAGTGTGCCTTTCCATGAGTCAGTCAAGGGGTACCAGAGTGATCCAAGAATGGATCACAGGACAGCGGTCAAAGTTATCCTTAGTAACTAGTGGACTAAGGAATTTTCTCGATTATGGAGGTGGTAAAAGAGTTTGTCGTAAAGGGTTACGTCGATGCAAGCTTAACACCTATCCGGATAGCTCTGAGTAGAGATGCCGGATACGTATAATGGAGCAACAATTTAGAATAGCTCCAAGTATAACAGTTATTTGGATTAGCTCCAAATAGAACGTGGTAGCTACATCTAGTAGATGACGTAGAGATTTGTAAAGCACACACGGATCTGAAAGGTTCAGACCCGTTGACTAAAACCTCTCTTACAAGCAACATGATCAAACCTAGAACTCATTGAGTGTTAATCACATAGTGATATGAACTAGACTACTGACTCTAGTAAACTCTTGGGTGTTAGTCACATGGCGATGTGACCTGTGAATGTTAATCACATGGCGATGTGAACTAGATTATTGACTCTAGTGCAAGTGGGAGACTGTTGGAAATATGCCCTAGAGGCAATAATAAATTGCTTATTATTATATTTCCTTGTTCATGATAATCGTTTATTATCTATGCTATAATTGTATTGATAGGAAACTCAGATACATGTGTGGATACATAGACAACACCATGTCCCTAGTGAGCCTCTAGTTGACTAGCTCGTTGATCAATAGATGGTTATGGTTTCCTGACCATGGACATTGGATGTCGTTGATAACGGGATCACATCATTAGGAGAATGATGTGATGGACAAGACCCAATCCTAAGCATAGCACTAGATCGTGTAGTTCGTATGCTAAAGCTTTTCTAATGTCAAGTATCATTTCCTTAGACCATGAGATTGTGCAACTCCCGGATACCGTAGGAGTGCTTTGGGTGTATCAAATGTCACAACGTAACTGGGTGACTATAAAGGTGCACTACAGGTATCTCCGAAAGTGTCTGTTGGGTTGGCACGAATCGAGACTGGGATTTGTCACTCCGTGTAAACGGAGAGGTATCTCTGGGCCCACTCGGTAGGACATCATCATAATGTGCACAATGTGATCAAGGAGTTGATCACGGGATGATGTGTTATGGAACGAGTAAAGAGACTTGCCGGTAACGAGATTGAACAAGGTATCAGGATACCGATGATCGAATCTCGGGCAAGTATCGTACCGCTAGACAAAGGGAATTGTATACGGGATTGATTAAGTCCTTGACATCGTGGTTCATCCGATGAGATCATCGTGGAACATGTGGGAGCCAACATGGGTATCCAGATCCCGCTGTTGGTTATTGACCGGCGAATGTCTCGGTCATGTCTGCATGTCTCCCGAACCCGTAGGGTCTACACACTTAAGGTTCGATGACGCTAGGGTTATAAAGGAAGCTTGTATGTGGTTACCGAATGTTGTTCTAAGTCCCGGATGAGATCCCGGACGTCACGAGGAGTTCCGGAATGGTCCGGAGGTAAAGATTTATATATAGGAAGTCCTATTTCGGCCATCGGGACAAGTTTCGGGGTCATCGGTATTGTACCGGGACCACCGGAAGGGTCCCGGGGGCCCACCGGGTGGGGCCACCTATCCCGGAGGGTCCCATGGGCTGAAGTAAGAAGGGATCCAGCCCAAAGTGGGATGGGGCGCCACTTCCCCTAGGGCCCATGCGCCTAGGGTGAAAGGGGAACCCTAAGGAAGAGTCCCAAGGAGGGAAGGCACCTCCTAGGTGCCTTGGGGGGGAGGGAAACCTCCCCTGGCCGCCGCCCCCTAGGAGATTGGATCTCCTAGGGCTGGCGCACCCCCCCCCTTGGGCTCCCTATATATAGTGGGGGTAGGAGGGCCTCTTGAGACACACCTTTGCCTTTGGTGCAGCCCTCCCTCTCTCCCAAGTCCTTCTCCTCTCCCGTGGTGCTTGGCGAAGCCCTGCAGGATTGCCACGCTCCTCCACCACCACCATGTCATTGTGCTGCTGTTGGATGGAGTCTTCCTCAACATCTCCCTCTCTCCTTGCTGGATCAAGGCGTGGGAGACGTCACCGGGTTGTACGTGTGTTGAATGCGGAGGTGTCGTGCATTCGGCACTTGGTCATCGATGATTTGAATCACGACGAGTACGACTCCATCAACCCCGTTCACTTGAACGCTTCCGCTTAGCGATCTACAAGGGTATGTAGATGCACTCTCCTTCCCCTCGTTGCTGGTCTCTCCATAGATAGATCTTGGTGACACGTAGGAAAATTTTGAATTTCTGCTATGTTCCCCAACAATACTCCCTGATTAAAAATTTAGGTTTGAATTTTCTGCAGTTCTAGTTCTATTGTTCTAATTTTTGAAGATCTATAAGCCCAGAATGAAAGACGAGAATACAAGACGAGGATAAATCTAACCATTTTCCCTTGCTGGTTGGCCCTCATGCTGGGTGTGCGCCCGGCCGGCCGTGCGCCCACGCAAGGATCGCCTCGCTCCCTCCAGAATTTTTGGTTTGAAAGCTAGATGCACAGGGATGGATCGAAACTGCCCTAGACGTCTGCGGCGGCTCGGCGACAAGCATCGAAGGCAATGTGTGGGCGCGTGCGTATGTGCAGTGTGCTGCTGTGTGCGTGCTCCTGCCGATGCGTGCGTGTGCGCTACTGCCCCATTGATGTTGTGTGTGTACTACTACACCTCACACACACACATATCACATGAGGGGCAAAAGGGTCTTTTTAGATGTCATTTAGACTTAAAATGGATGAAAGTGTCATAAAAGGCATAAAATTTTAACTCGTTAGATAAGGAAGAAAAAGATTTTGAGTGTTAAATAAGGAAACAAAATTTAAGATAGTGTTAAATAAGGAATTCTTTCTATATATAATCATCAAATTTTCTCACCCGTATGTCTTTTACATACTGCTCCGTGGCTCTGGCTAAACCATCTTGAGCGGCACGGAGGTGCGCGTCTCCTGAGTTGAAGGCATCCAATGCCTCTAGGGAGAAACACGCGTCATGAAGAACAGTCCGGTGACGCATGTGGTTCATGGCACTTTCCACCTCGGAATGGGTGGCGGACAGTCTATCCGTATCCTCTATCGAAGGAGCACCCGGCGCACGCCTTGTACTCATTCCCACCTCTGAGTCCGGCCTTGGAGCCTGGCTTGTGGAGGCGCGATTGGTAGCCTCTCCGGGTATAGTCCCGCGAGCGCTCTTTTTCCTGAAAAGAAGGCATTGGCGTTAGTATGCCTCGGTAAATAATGTCATATAATAAAGACGGCACACCATACCGCTGCGCCGGTGCTTCAATCCGGACTGCGGATCTTTTCAGCCTGCCTGGCCTAGCGGCCCCTTGTTGGCTAGTTGCCACGGGATCGGCCTTCTACCCCGAGGACCTCCCATGCAAAACATGGCTGTTATACGGCAATAAAAAGAGCACGAGGACGGATCCCTTTTAGGTGCTGGGATTTCGGTCTCAGTCACCTGTGAGGCTGGAACTAGCCCAGGGTAATCAGCCGTAATGGCCACCAAGGTATTGTCATTGCTCCCTTGGTAAAATACCCCGTCGATCGGCTCCACGGATATGTCCGGATCCTCCTGGGAGGCCGGGTCAAGGGACCGTCCAGGGTCCTCGGGCTGTGGGGGAGGGCTGTTTATCTCCTTTACTGCCTGGCGCAGCTCCTACGATGAAATTGCTAGAATGAATACTTAAACTACGGGAATACGAAACGGATGGGCGAGAAAAATCTCCGCTTACCCAGCTCGGAGGATTGTACATGGAGAATCCGCCCTGCGGGTTGACACGGAGGAATTCCTCCTCTTCTCCCTTGTATAGAGTGGACAAGATCTTTATTAGATCAGCAGCCGATCCCGGCCCTTTGCGGCCGTGGCGGGTGGCGTCATCCTCCCCATTGAAGTCCCACATGGGGTGGCCTCTGTACTGGAGCGGCTGCACCCCCCTCATAATTCATATAGCCATGACCTCGATCATGGTCAATCCGGATAGAGCTAAAGAGCTTATCCGGCTCATCAGATAAAGAATGTCCCGGTCGTCTTCCTCCAGGGGGCTCCGTGGACGCTAGCTCTGGCGCTTCTTCAAAGGGGCATTGCCAAACTCAGGAAGGCCGATCCGAATAGGGTCCGGAAGGGGGACATCTTCTATATAAAACCATTCTGAAGGCCAGTCTTCGGACGTCTTCTTCGGGGTCCCGGATAGGTATCTGGTCCCAGTGATACGCCACACTTCGGCTCCGCCCACTTGATATATTGATCCCTTCTTAGAACGGGGCACAAGGCAGAACAGCTTCTTCCACAGAGCGAAATGAGCCTCGCAGCCCAAAAAAACTCGCAAAGGGCTACGAATCCCGCGATGTGCAGCAGGGAGGCAGGCGTAAGGTTGTGCAGCTGGAGGCCATAGAACTCCAGAAGCCCTTAGAGAAACGAACGGATTGGGAATCCGAGCCCTCTTACCAGATAAGGGACAAGGCACACCCGCTCTCCCTTGGAGGGATTGGGACGGCTCTCTGCTTGCTCTCCGCCATTATAGGTGGCAAGCCCGGCT
Organism: Triticum urartu; assembly: GCF_056163025.1. NCBI lineage: Eukaryota > Viridiplantae > Streptophyta > Magnoliopsida > Poales > Poaceae > Triticum > Triticum urartu. The sequence continues at coordinate 556,965,015 of NC_141873.1, forward strand.
TGAACTGGGACCAGGTACGCTGGGGGAAGAAATCCCTTGGACTGAAGCATCACCAATTTGCTATGCGGGATGGAGCATCTCTCCCAATCTCTAGGCTTGGAGCTAGGGGTGCGAGAGGAGGAGCTGCGTCGACCGGCCATGGTGGAATGGATCTCTGTCGGGTACGCTCTGATGAAGACTCGGCAAGGGAGGATGATGTGATTTGGATCTGAATTCTCGTCTTTTTAAATAGGTGGCTCATTTACATAGCTAGGGGGGTAAATGTGAAAACACCCTGGCTCTTCACATTCGCTCGACACGTGGAAAGTGGCCATTATTGGGCGTGGAAGCCAAGAAATACAAACCAACACAAGGAACCGGACATTATTTTGACAGGTACACAGAATTTGGAGAAGGAACCCGCCTTGCAATGCCAAAGACAACTGCGCGCCGGACTCATCGTCATTGAAGCCTGGTTCGGGGGCTACTGAGGGAGTCCTGTATTAGGGGGTCTCCGGACAGCCGGACTATCTCCATTGGCCGGACTGATAGACTATGAAGATACAAGATTGAAGACTTCGTCTTGTGTCCGGATGGAACTCTACTTGGCGTGGAAGGCAAGCTGGGCAATACGTATATGGATTCTCCTCCTTTGTAACCGACCTTGTGTAACCCTAACCCTCTCCGGTGTCTATATAAACCGGAGGGCTTTAGTCCGTAGGACAACAATCACAACATACAATCATACCATAGGCTAGCTTCTAGGGTTTAGCCTCTCCGATCTCGTGGTAGATCTACTCTTGTAACACCCATATCTTCAATATTAATCAAGCAGGACGTAGGGTTTTACCTCCATCAAGAGGGCCCGAACCTGGGTAAAACTTCGTGTCCCTTGCCTCCTGTTACCATCCGGTCTAGACGCACAGTTCGGGACCCCCTACCCGAGATCCGCCGGTTTTGACACCGACACCCTTGCTCCACCATGCGCTCCCAGTCGCCAAGGCAATCTGCCTGCACCATGATACGTCCATTTTGCATCATGCTTTTATATCGATATTTATTGCATTATGGGCTGTTATTACACATTATGTCACAATACTTATGCATATTCTCTCTTATTTTACAAGGTTTACATAAAGAGGGAGAATCCCGGCAGCTGGGATTCTGGGCTAGAAAAGGAGCAAATATTAGAGACCTATTCTGCACAGCTCCAAAAGTCCTAAAACTTCACGAAAGATGTTTTCAGAATATATAAAAAATACTGAGCGCAAGAAGTTCACCAGGGGGCACACCCTGCCCACGAGGGTGGGGGCGCGCCCTACCCCCCTGGGCGCGCCCCCCTACCTCGTGGGCCCCCTGGTGGCCCTCCGATGTCCATCTTCTGCTATATGGAGTCTTTCGATGAGGAAAAAATCATAAGCCATCTCCTCGGACGAAACTCTGCCGCCACGAGGGGGAACCTTGGCGGATCCAATCTAGGGCTCCAGCAGAGCTGTTCTGCCGGGGAAACTTCCCTCCGGGAGGGGTAAATCATCGCCATCGTCATCACCAATGCTCCGCTCATCGGGAGAGGGCAATCTCCATCAACGTCTTCACCAGCACCATCTCCTCTCAAAACCCTAGTTTATCTTTTGTATCCAATTCTTGTCTCCAAGTCCAGGATTGGTACTAGTAGGTTGCTAGTAGTGTTAATTACTCCTTGTAGTTTATGCTAGTTGGTTTATTTGGTGGAAGATCATATGTTCAGATCCTATATGCATATTAATACCCCTCTGATTATGAACATGATTATGCTTTGTGAGTAGTTATGTTTGTTCCTGAGGACATGGAGAAGTCTTGCTATTAGTAGTCATGTGAATTTGGTATTCATTCGATATTTTGATTGTATGTTGTCTCTCCTCTAGTGGTGTTATGTGAACGTCAACTACATAACACTTCACCATTATTTGGGCCTAGAGGAAGGCATTGGGAAGTGATAAGTAGATGATGGGTTGCTAGAGTGACAGAAGCTTAAACCCTAGTTTATGCGCTGCTTCGTAAGGGGCTGATTTGGATCCATATGTTTCATGCTATGGTTAGGTTTACCTTAATACTTTTGTTGTAGTTGCAGATGCTTGCAATAGAGGTTAATCATAAGTGGGATGCTTGTCCAAGTAAGGACAGTACCCAAGCACCGGTCCACCCACATACCAAATTATCAAAGTACCGAACACGAATCATATGAACATGATGAAAACTGGCTTGATGATACTCCCATGTGTCCTCGGGAGCGCTTTACATCATATAAGAGTTTGTCCAGGCTTGTCATTTGCTACAAAAAGGATTGGGACACCTTGCTGCACTTTATTTACTTTTGTTACTTGTTGCTCGTTACAAATTATCCTATCACAAAACTATCTGTTACCACTTATTTCAGTACTTGCAGAGAATACCTTGCTGGAAATCGCTTATCATTTCCTTCTGCTCCTCGTTGGGTTCAACACTCTTACTTATCGAAAGGACTACAGATCCCCTATACTTGTGGGTCATCAAGACTCTTTTCTAGCGCCGTTGCCGGGGAGTGAAGCACCTTTGGTAGGTGGAATTTGGTAAGGAAAAATTTATATAGTGTGCTGAAATTTACTGTCACTTGTTACTATGGAAAGTAATCCTCTGAGGGGCTTGTTCGGGGTATCTTCACCCCGACCAGTAGAGAAAATAGTTGCTCCTCAACCTACTAAACCTACTGAAAATGAAAATGTCTGCTTTGAAATTCCTTCGGGTATGATAGAAAAACTGCTAGCTAACCCTTTTGTAGAAGATGGAACACTACATCCTGATGAGCACCTAATATATGTGGATGAAGTTTGTGGATTATTTAAGCTTGCAGGTGTACCCGGAGATGTTGTTAAGAAGAAGGTCTTCCCTTTATCTTTGAAGGTAGATGCATTGACATGGTATAGGCTATGTGATGATACGGGGTCATGGAACTACAAACGATTGAAATTAGAATTTCATCATAAGTTTTATCCTATGCATCTTGTTCATCGTGATCGCAATTATATATATAATTTTTGGCCTCGCGGAGGAGAAAGCATCGCTCAAGCTTGGGGGAGGCTTAAATCAATATTATATTCATGCCCCAATCATGAGCTCTCAAGAGAGATGATTATTCAAAATTTATATGCTCGGCCTTCTGATAACAATCGCACCATGCTCGATACTTCTTGTGCTGGCTCTTTTATGATGAAGACTATTGAATTCAAATGGGATTTATTGGAAAGAATTAAATGCAACTCTGAAGATTAGGACCTCGACAAAGGTAAGTAGTCCGGTATGACACCTAAGTTTGATTGTGTTAAATCTTTTATGGATACCGATGTTTTCCGTAAATTTAGCACTAAATATGGACTTGACTCTGAGATAGTAGCTTCTTTCTGTGAATCTTTTGCTACTTATGTTGATCTCCCCAAGGAGAAGTGGTTTAAATATCATCCTCCCATAGAAGTTAAAGTAGCTGCACCTATTAAAGTTGAAGAAAAGACTATCACTTATAATGATCCTATTGTTCCTACTTCTTATGTTGAGAAACCACCTTTCCCGGTTAGGATAAAGGATCATGATAAAGCTTCATCTGTGGTTCGTAAAAGCAATATTAGAACATATACACCTCCTGAGCAAGTTAAAGTTGAACCTAATATTGATGTTGTTAAAGATCTTTTGGCTGATAATATTGATGGGCATGTTATTCATTTCTATGGTGAAACTGCTAGAATCGCTAAACCTTGTGCTAAAGATAAACCTAGACCTGTGGTAGGCATGCTTGTTATTTCTATTAAAATAGGAGATCATTGTTATCATGGCTTATGTGATATGGGTGCCAGTGCTAGTGCAATACCTATTGACCTATATAGAGAAATTATGCATGATATTGCACCGGTTGAGTTAGAAGATATTGATGTCACGATTAAACTTGCCAATAGAGATACTATTTCACCAATGGGAATTGTTAGAGATGTTGAAGTCTTGTGTGGGAAAACTAAATATCCTGCTGATTTTATTGTTCTTGGTTCCCCACAAGATAGCTTTTGTCCCATTATATTTGGTAGACCATTCTTAAACATTGTTAATGCTAGGATAGATTGCAAAAAGGATGTTGTTACTATCGGTTTAGATGATATGTCTCATGAATTTAATTTCTCTAAATTTACTAGACAACACCGTGAAGAAGAATTACCTAGTAAGGATGAAATTATTGGTCTTGCTTCTATTGTTGTACCTCCTAGTGATCCTTTAGAACAATATTTGCTAGACCATGGAAATGATATGTTTATGAATGAAAGAAGGGAAATAGATGAAGTATTCTTTAAACAGGAACCTATTCTGAAACACAATTTTCCTGTTGAAATCCTAGGGGATCCTCCTCCACCCAAGGGTCATCCCGTGTTTGAGCTTAAACTGTTGCATGATACTCTTAAATATGCTTATCTTGATGAGAAAAAGATATATCCTGTTATTATTAGTGCTAACCTTTCACAGCATGAGGAAGAGAGATTATTGAAAACTCTGAAGAAGCACTGTGCTGCTATTGGGTATACTCTTGATGATCTTAAGGGCATTAGTCCCACTCTATGTAAACATAAAATAAATTTGGAAGAAGATGCTAAACCAGTTCATGATCATCAACGATGGCTGAATCCTAAAATGAAAGAAGTGGTAAGAAAGGAAATACTAAAGCTCCATGATGTAGGTATAATCTATCCCGTTGCTGATAGTCAGTGGGTAAGTCTTGTCCATTGTGTCCCTAAGAAGGGAGGTATTACTGTCGTTCCTAATGATAAAGATGAATTGATTCCTCAAAGAATTATTACAGGTTATAGGATGGTAATTGATTTCCGCAAATTAAATAAGGCCACTAAAAAGGATCATTACCCCTTACCTTTTATCGATCAAATGCTAGAAAGATTATCCAAACAAACCCATTTTTGCCTTCTAGATGGTTATTCTGGTTTCTCTCAAATACCTGTGTCAGCCAAGGATCAATCAAAGACTACTTTTACTTGCCCTTTTGGTACTTTTGCTTATAGACGTATGCCTTTTGGTTTATGTAATGCAACTGCTACCTTTCAAAGATGCATGATGGCTATATTCTCTGACTTTTGTGAAAAGATTTGTGAGGTTTTCTTGGACGATTTCTCCGTCTATGGGTCTTCTTTTGATGATTGCTTGAGCAACCTTGATCGAGTTTTGCAGAGATGTGAAGAAACTAATCTTGTCTTGAATTGGGAAAAGTGCCACTTTATGGTTAATGAAGGTATTGTCTTGGGGCATAAAGTTTCTGAAAGAGGTATTGAAGTTGATAAAGCCAAGGTTGATGCTATTGAAAAGATGCCATGCCCCAAGGACATCAAAGGTATAAGAAGTTTCCTTGGTCATGTCGGATTTTATAGGAGGTTCATTAAGGACTTCTCAAAAATTTCTCGGCCTCTGACTAATTTATACAAAAAGATATACCATTTGTCTTTGATGATGATTGTGTAGAAGCATTTGAAATACTTAAGAAAGCATTGATCTCTGCACCTATTGTTCAGCCACCTGATTGGAATTTACCCTTTGAAATTATGTGTGATGCTAGTGATTATGATGTAGGTGTTGTTCTAGCGCAAAGAGTTGATAAGAAATTAAACGTTATTCAATATGCTAGTAAAACCCTAAACAATGCTCAAAGAAATTATGCTACTACTGAAAACGAATTCTTAGCAGTTGTATTTGCTTGTGATAAGTTCAGACCTTATATTGTTGATTCTAAAGTAAGTATTCACACTGATCATGCTGCTATTAAATATATTATGGAAAAGAAAGATGCTAAAACTAGACTTATTAGATGGGTTCTCTTGCTACAAGAATTTGACTTACATATTGTTGATAGAAAGGGAGCTGAGAAACCCGTTGCAGACAACTTGTCTAGGTTAGAAAATGTTCTTGATGACCCACTACCTATTGATGATAGCTTTCCTGATGAGCAATTAAATGTCATAAATGCTTCTCATACTGCTCCATGGTATGCTGATTATGCTAATTACATTGTTGCCAAATTCATACCACCTAGTTTCACATACCATCAAAAGAAAAAGTTCTTCTATGATTTGAGGCATTACTTTTGGGATGACCCACATCATTATAAAGAAGGAGTAGATGGTGTTATTAGACGTTGTGTACCTGAGCATGAACAGGAACAGATCCTACGCAAGTGTCACTCCGAAGCTTATGGAGGACACCATGTTGGAGATAGAACTGCACATAAGGTATTGCAATCTGGTTTTTATTGGCCTACTCTCTTCAAGGATGCCCGTAAGTTTTTCTTATCTTGTGATGAATGTCAAAGAATTGGTAATATTTGTAGACGTCAAGAAATTCATATGAACTATTCACTCATTATTGAACCATTTGATGTTTGGGGCTTTGATTATATGGGACCTTTTCCTGCCTCTAATGGATATACACATAGTTTAGTTGCTGTTGATTACGTTACTAAGTGGGTAGAAGATATTCCAACTAGTAGTGCTGATCATAACACTTCTATTAAAATGATTAAAGAAGTTATTTTTCCAAGATTTGGAGTCCCTAGATATTTAATGACTAACGGTGGTTCACATTTTATTCATGGTGCTTTCCGTAAAATGCTTGCTAAGTATGATGTTAATCATAGAATTGCATCCCCTTATCACCCTCAGTCTAGTGGTCAAGTAGAATTGTGTAATAGAGAGCTCAAATTAATTTTGCAAAAGACTGTTAATAGGTCTAGAAAGAATTGGTCCAAGAAACTTGATGATGCATTATGGGCCTATAGAACTGCATATAAAAATCCTATGGGTATGTCTCTGTATAAAATGGTTTATGGAAAAGCATGTCACTTACCTCTCGAACTAGAACACAAGGAATATTGGGCTATTAAAGAGCTCAATTATGATTTTGAACTTGCCGGTGAGAAGAGGTTATTTGATATTAGCTCACTCGATGAATGGAGAACCCAAGCCTACTGATACGTCTCCAACGTATCTATAAATTTTGATTGCTCCATGCTATATTATCTACTGTTTTGGACATTATTGGGCTTTATTATCCACTTTTATATTATTTTTGGGACTAACCAATTAACCGGAGGCCCAACCCAGAATTGCTGTTTTTTGCCTATTTAGGGTTTCGAAGAAAAGGAATATCAGACGGAGTCCAAACAGAATGAAACCTTCGGGAACGTGATTTTCTCAACGAACAAGACCCGGGAGACTTGGACCCTACGTCAAGAAAGAAAAGAGGAGGCCACCAGGTAGGGGGCGCGCCCACCCCCACCAGACGCGCCCTCCACCCTCGTGGGCCCCTTGTTGCTCCACCGACGTACTCCTTCCTCCTATATATATCCACGTACCCCCAAACGATCAGATACGGAGCTAAAAACATAATTCCACCGCCGCAACTTTCTGTATCCACGAGATCCCATCTTGGGGCCTGTTCCGGAGCTCCGCCGAAGGGGGCATCGATCACGGAGGGCTTCTACATCAACACCATAGCCCCTCCGATGAAGTGTGAGTAGTTCACCTCAGACCTACGGGTCCATAGCTAGTAGCTAGATGGCTTCTTCTCTCCTTTTGGATCTCAATACAATGTTCTCCCCCTCTCTTGTGGAGAACTATTCGATGTAATCTTCTTTTTGCGGTGTGTTTGTTGAGACCGATGAATTGTGGGTTTATGATCAAGTCTATCTATGAATAATATTTGAATCTTCTCTGAATTCTTTTATGTATGATTGGTTATCTTTGCAAGTCTCTTCGAATTATTAGTTTGGTTTGGCCTACTAGATTGATCTTTCTTGCAATGGGAGAAGTGCTTAGCTTTGGGTTCAATCTTGCGGTGTCCTTTCCAAGTGACAGTAGGGGCAGCAAGGCACGTATTGTATTGTTGCCATCAAGGATAACAAGATGGGGTTTTCTTCATATTGCATGAGTCTATCCCTCTACATCATGTCATCTTGCTTAAGGCGTTAATCTATTTTTAACTTAATACTCTAGATGCATGCTGGATAGCGGTCGATGAGTGGAATAATAGTAGTAGATGCAGGCAGGAGTCGGTCTACTTGTCTCGGACGTGATGCCTATATACATGATCATGCCTAGATATTCTCATAACTATGCTCAATTCTGTCAATTGCTCAATAGTAATTTGTTCACCCACCGTAGAATACTTATGCTCTTAAGAGAAGCCACTAGTGAAACCTATGGCCCCCAGGTCTATCTTTATCATATTCATCTCCTACTACTTAGTTATTTTCTTTGCTATTTACTTTGCCTTTATTTTACTTTGCATCTTTTATCATAAAATACCAAAAATATTATCTTATCATATCTATCAGATCTCACTCTCGTAAGTGGCCTTATAGGGATTGACAACCCCTATTTGCGTTGGTTGCGAGGATTTATTTGTTTTGTACAGGTGCGAGGGAATTGCGTGTAGCCTCCTACTTGATTGATACCTTGGTTCTCAAAAACTAAGGTAAATACTTACGCTACTTTGCTGCATCATCCCTTCCTCTTGGGGAAAACCAACGCAGTGCTCAAGAGGTAGCAAGAGCCCAAGCTTGGGGATGCCCATGGCACCCCCAAGATAATCTAAGGACACCTAAAAGCCAAAGCTTGGGGATGCCCCGGAAGGCATCCCCACTTTCGTCTACTGCTATCGGTAACTTTACTTGGAGCTATATTTTTATTCGCCACATGATATGAGTTTTGCTTGGAGCGTCTTGTATGATTTGAGTCTTTACTTTTTAGTTTACCACAATCATCCTTTCTGTACACACCTTTTGAGAGAGTCATACATGATTTAGAATTTGTTAGAATACTCTTTGTGCTTCGCTTATATCTTTTGAGTTATATAATTTTGTTCTAGTACTTCACTTATATCTTTTAGAGCATGGTGGTGGATTTGTTTTATAGAAACTATTGATCTCTCATGCTTCACTTAGATTATTTTGAGAGTCTTAATAGCATGGTAATTTTCTTTAAATCCTAATATGCTAGGTATTCAAGAATAAATAAAAAAAATCTCTTATGAGTGTGTTGAATACTATGATAAGTTTGATACTTGATAATTGTTTTGAGATATGGAGATGGTGATATTAAAGTCATGCTAGTTGAGTAGTTGTGAATTTGAGAAATACTTGTGTTGAAGCTTGTGATTCCCGTAGCATGCACGTATGGTGAACCGTTATGTGATGAAGTCGGAGCATGATTTATTTTTTGATTGCCTTCCTTATGAGTGGAGGTCGAGGACGAGCGATGGTCTTTTCCTACCAATCTATCCCCCTAGGAGCATGCGTGTAATACTTTGCTTTGATAACTTGTAGATTTTTGCAATAAGTATATGAGTTCTTTATGACTAATGTTGAGTCCATGGATTATACGCACTTTTCTCACCCTTCCACCTTTGCTAGCCTCTCTAATACCGCGCACCTTTCACCGGTATCATACACCCACCATATACCTTCCTCAAAACAGCCACCATACCTACCTATTATGGCATTTTCATAGTCATTCCGAGATATATTGCCATGCAACTTTCCACCGTTCCGTTTATTATGACACACTCCATTATTGTCATATTGCTTAGCATGATCATGTAGTCGACATCGTATTTGTGGCAAAGCCGCCATTCATAATTCTTTCATACATGTCACTCTTGATTCATTGCATATCCCGGTACATCGTCGGAGGCATTCATATAGAGTCATATTTTGTTCTAAGTATCGAGTTGTAATTGTTGAGTTGTAAGAAAAATAAAAGTGTGATGATCATCATTATTAGAGCATTGTCCCAGTGAGGAAAGGATGATGGAGACTATGATTCCCCACAAGTCGGGATGAGACTCCGGACGAAAAAAAGGGGAGAAAGAAAAGAGGCCATAAAAAGAGACAAGGCCCAAATAAAAAAATGAGAGAAAAAGAGAGAAGGGGCAATGTTACTATCCTTTTACCACACTTGTGCTTCAAAGTAGCACCATGATCTTCATGATAGAGAGTCTGCTATGTTGTCACTTTCATATACTAGTGGGAATTTTTCATTATAGAACTTGGCTTGTATATTCCAATGATGGGCTTCCTCAAAATGCCCTAGGTCTTCATGAGCAAGTAAGTTGGATGCACACCCACTTAGTTTCTTTTTGAGCTTTCATATACTTATAGCTCTAGTGCATCCGTTGCCTGGCAATCCCTACTCACTCACATTGATATCTATTGATGGGCATCTCCATAGCCCGTTGATACGCCTAGTTGATGTGAGACTATCTTCTCCCTTTTTGTCTTCTCCACAACCACCACTCTATTCCACCTATAGTGCTATATCCATGGCTCACGCTCATGTATTGCGTGAAGATTGAAAAAGTTTTGAGAATGTCAAAAGTATGAAACAATTGCTTGGCTTGTCATTGGGGTTGTGCATGATTTAAATATTTTGTGTGGTGAAGATAGATCATAGCGAGACTATATGATTTTGTAGGGATAACTTTCTTTAGCCATGTTATTTTGAGAAGACATAATTGCTTTGTTAGTATGCTTGAAGTATTATTATTTTTATGTCAATATTAAACTTTTGTCTTGAATCTTTCGGATCTGAATATTCATACCACAATTAAGAAGAATTACATTAAAATTATGCCAAGTAGCACTCCGCATCAAAAATTCTGTTTTTATCATTTACCTACTCGAGGATGAGCAGGAATTAAGCTTGGGGATGCTTGATACGTCTCCAACGTATCTATAATTTTTGATTGCTCCATGCTATATTATCTACTATTTTGGACATTATTGGGCTTTATTATCCACTTTTATGTTATTTTTGGGACTAACCTATTAACCGGAGGCCCAACCCAGAATTACTATTTTTTGCTTGTTTTAGGGTTTTGAAGAAAAGGAATATCAAACGGAGTCCAAACGGAATGAAACCTTCGGGAACGTGATTTTCTCAACGAACAAGACCCAGGAGACTTGGACCCTACGTCAAGAAAGAAAAGAGGAGGCCACGAGATAGGGCGCGCCCTCCACCCTCGTGGGCCCCCTGTTGCTCCACCGACGTACTCCTTCCTCCTATATATATCCACGTTCCCCCAAACGATCAGATACGGAGCTAAAACATAATTCCACCACCGCAACTTCCTGTATCCATGACATCCCATCTTGGGGCCTGTTCCGGAGCTCCGCCGGAGGGGGCGTCGATCACGGAGGGCTTCTACATCAACACCATAGCCCCTCCGATGAAGTGTGAGTAGTTCACCTCATACCTACAGGTCCATAGCTAGTAGCTAGATGGCTTCTTCTCTCCTTTTGGATCTCAATACAATGTTCTCCCCCTCTCTTGTGGAGAACTATTCGATGTGATCTTCTTTTTGCGGTGTTTTTGTTGAGACCGATGAATTGTGGGTTTATGATCAAGTCTATCTATGAATAATATTTGAATCTTCTCTGAATTCTTTTATGTATGATTGGTTATCTTTGCAAGTCTCTTCGAATTATTAGTTTGGTTTGGCCTACTAGATTGATCTTTCTTGCAATGGGAGAAGTGCTTAGCTTTGGGTTCAATATTGCGGTGTCCTTTCCAAGTGACAGTAGGGGCAGCAAGGCACGTATTGTATTGTTGCCATCAAGGATAACAAGATGGGGTTTTCTTCATATTGCATGAGTCTATCCCTCTACATCATGTCATCTTGCTTAAGGCGTTACTCTGTTTTTAACTTAATACTCTAGATGCATGCTGGATAGCGGTCGATGAGTGGAGTAATAGTAGTAGATGCAGGCAGGAGTCGGTCTACTTGTCTCGGACGTGATGCCTATATACATGAGCATGCCTAGATATTCTCATAACTATGCTCAATTATGTCAATTGCTCAACAGTAATTTGTTCACCCACTGTAGAATACTTATGCTCTTGAGAGAAGCCACTAGTGAAACCTATGGCTCCCAGGTCTGTCTTTATCATATTGATCTCCTACTACTTAGTTATTTTCTTTGCTATTTACTTTGCCTTTATTTTACTTTGCATCTTTTATCATAAAAATACCAAAAATATTATCTTATCATATCTATCAGATCTCACTCTCGTAAGTGGCCTTATAAGGATTGACAACCCCTATTTGTGTTCGTTGCGAGGATTTATTTGTTTTGTACAGGTGCGAGGGAATTGCGTGTTGCCTCCTACTGGATTGGTACCTTGGTTCTCAAAAACTGAGGTAAATACTTACGCTACTTTGCTGCACCATCCCTTCCTCTTGGGGAAAACCAACGCAGCGCTCAAGAGGTAGCAAGAAGGATTTCTGGCGCCGTTGTCGGGGTGGTCTACGCAAAAGTCAACATACCAAGTACCCATCACATACCCTTATCTCCCGCATTACATTATTTGCCATTTGCCTCTTGTTTTCCTCTCCCCCCACTTCACCCTTGCCGTTTTATTTGCCCTCTCTCTCTATCCTCCCTCTCCCTCTCTATTTGCCTCTTTTTATCTGCTTGCCCAATGCTGAATCTTGTGAAATTAATACTGCTTTGCTGAATCTTGTCATGAAAGATCCGTTTTCCGGCCTTCCTAGTGAAGATGCCGCTACCCATCTAAATAGCTTCGTTGATTTGTGTGATATGCAAAATAAGAAAGATGTGGATAATGATATTGTTAAATTGAAGCCATTTCCTTTTTCGCTTAGAGATCGTGGTAAAGCTTGGTTTTCGTCTTTGCCTAAAAATAGTATTGATTCATGGAACAAGTGCAAAGATGCTTTTATCTCTAAGTATTTTCCTCCCGCTAAGACCATCTCTCTTAGAAACGATATTATGAATTTTAAGCAACTTGATCTTGAACATGTTGCACAAGCTTAGAAGAGAATGAAATTAATGATACTTAATTGCCCTACTCATGGTTTAAATTTGTGGATGATTATACAAATTTTTTATGCCGGATTGAATTTTGCTTCTAGAAATCTTTTAGATTCGGACGTGGGAAGCACTTTTATAGAAATCACTTTAGGAGAAGCTGCTAAACTCCTAGATAATATTATGGTTAATTATTCTCAATGGCATACTGAAAGATCTACTAATAAAAAGGTGCATGCGATAGAAGAAATTAATGTTTTGAGTGGAAAGATGGATGAAGTTATGAAATTATTTGCTAATAAGAGTGTTTCTTATGATCCTAAGGATATGCCCTTGTCTACTTTGATTGAGAATAATAATGAATCTATGGATGTGAATTTTGTTGGTAGGAACAATTTTGGTAACAACGCGTATAGAGGAAATTTTAATCCTAGGCCTTATCCTAGTAATCCTTCTAATAATTATGGTAATTCCTACAACAATTACGATGGAAATTATAATAAGATGCCCTCTGATTTTGAATCTAATATTAAAGAATTTATTGCTTCGCAAAAAAAATTAATGCTATGATTGAAGAAAATTTCTTAAGATTGATGATTTGGCTAGGAACGTTGATATAATTTCTCTTGATGTTGATTATTTGAAACTTATATCTATTCCACCTAAGCATGATATCAATGAGTCTCTCAAAGCCATGAGAATTTTCATTGATGAGTGCAAAGAAAGAACCGCTAGGATGCGTGCTAAGAAAGATGCCTTTATAAGAGCGTGTTCTTCTAGTTCCTATGAAAATAAAGATGAAGATCTAAAAGTTATTGATGTGTCCCCTATTAAATCTTTGTTTTGCAATATGAATCTTGATAATTATGGGACTGAATATGATCCACCTTTACCTAGAAGGTGTTCCAAGAATTCGGAATTTGTTGATCTTGATGCTAAATTTGATAGAAGTGGGATTGAAGAAACTAAAACCCTAGATGTTGCTAAACCCACTATTATGGATTTCAAGGAATTTAACTATGAAAATTGCTCTTTGATTGATTGTATTTCCTTGTTGCAATCCGTGCTAAATTCTCCTCATGCTTATAGTCAAAATAAAGCGTTTATGAAGTGGAAACCCATCCTTTTGTTGTGGTTATCAATTTTACTTCCAGGCACAATAATGAATAGTGGACTCTAGTATCTGTTTATGGGCCTTGTCAAGGTGAACCTAGGGACATTTTTGTTAATTGGCTCTATCATTTGAATATTCCTGTTGAGGATAACTGGCTGTTCCTAGGAGATTTTAATTTTATCAGATCAATTGAAAATAGGAATCTGCCAGGAGGGGATCTTAACGACATTTTCATTTTTAATGAGATTATTGGGCACCTAGGTCTTCTTGAGCTACCTTTGAATGGTAGATCCTAAACCTAGTCCAATATGCAGGATGCTCCACTTTTAGAGCAGCTTGACTGGTTTTTTACCTCAACCAACTGGATTTCTTGCTATCCTTTTACTGAAGTGCTGCCTTTGGCCAGGACTGCCTCTGACCATGTCCCTTGTGTGGTTGTCATCAGCACAAACATTCCTAAAGCTAATATCTTCAGGTTTGAGAATTTCTGGGTATGGAGGGATTTTATGACTGTGTGAAGCAGTCTTGGGAGAAACCCTCAAGGAAAACACATATATCTGCTATTATTACTGATAAACTGAAAACTCTCAGGCGGGATCTGAAGAAATGGAAGCTTGGGATTTCTAATCTTAAAATTTTGATTGATAAATGTAATAAGGTGGTGATCATCCTGGATAATCTTGAGGAGTTGAGGCCCTTGTTTAGGCAAGAATTTAATTTCAGGAAGATTGTTAAACTGCATGTGGAGCATCTGCTGCATCTTCAGTTCTTGTAATGGAAAAAAAGGTGCACAATCAGATATATCAAAGTGGGGGAGGAGAATACTAAATTCTTCCATTCAATGGCTACTAAAAGACACAGAAGACACTCTATTGCTAGTCTTCAACTGCAGGATGGTACAGTAATCTCTGAACATAGTCAGATGGAAGGCATTATTTGGTCTGCTTTCAAGGGGAGAATGGGCACTTCTGGAGGAATTAATATGGGTTTTGATTTATGCACCCTACTTAAACCTGTTCCTGGCTTATATGCTTTAACCAAGCCCTTCACAGTAGAGGAGATTGAGAATGTGGTGAAGCTCATGCCAGTGGACAAGGCCCCTAGACCTGATGGTTTTAATGGTCTCTTTTTTAATAAATGCTAGCCTCTTATTAGCAAGGAGCTTATTGCTCTTGCTCAGGAGTTTTATGATGGTTCTGCACATCTTGCTAATTTGAAATCCTCCTATATTACCTTGATCCCTAAAAAGCTTGCTCCTGAGGGAGTGGGGGATTATAGGCCTTTGTCTTTAACTGGATTGGGGGTTAAATTCCTTTCTAAGATTGTTGCCAACAGGTTCCAAGAGCTCATTATGGAATGCATTCATAAAAATCAGTATGGCTTCATTAAATCAAGAACAATTCAGGATTGTATTGGATGGACTTTGGAGTATTTGCATCAATGTCATCAATCAAAGAGGCCTATTCTCACCCTAAAGCTTGATTTTGAAAAAGCCTTTGACTCCATTGAGCACTCTGTTATTTTTTAGATCATGAATTATAAGGGCTTTAATGAGAAATGCATTGGTTGGATCAGGGAGCTTTTGACTACTGGTTCTTCAGTGTTGCTTAATGGTGTGCCTGGCAAGCAATTCTTGTGCAAGAAGGGGGTCAGGCAAGGTGATCCTGTCTCACCTCTTCTCTTTGTTTTGGCTGCTGATCTGCTGCAGTCAGTTGTTAATGAGATGCATGCCAAGGGTGATCTGCAGCTGCCAATTCCATGCCATGATAAAGATTATCCAATCATTCAATATGCTGATGACACATTGATAATTGTGCCTACTGTGGATAGTCAATTGCTGGCTCTAAAGAGAATGTTGTTGGTCTTCTCTCAATCCACTGGACTGGATGTTAACTATCATAAATCTTGCATGATCCCAATTAATGTTTCTCAAGAGGACACAAAGAGATTGGCTAATATTTTTGGTTGTCAAGTAGGAACTATGCCTTTTACTTACCTGGGTCTTCCTGTTGGCACTACTAAGCCTAAAATGATTGATCTTATGCCCTTGGTGAATTGCATGGAAAGAAGAATGACCGCTAGCTCCTCCTTTTGGCCCAAGGAGGGAGGCTCTAGTACTTAAACTCTGCTCTGTCATCTCTTCCTATTTTTTCCTGTGCAGTTTGCTGATTAATCCTGGAATTTTAAAGCAGTTGCAAAGGATTCAAAGGCAGTGTTTGTGGAGAAAGAACAGACAAGAGCCTACCCCCTCTTTGGCTGCTTGGGAGCTGATCTGCAGGCCTAAAAATAGAGGTGGGTTGGGTATTTTGAATCTTGGAATTCAGAATGTTGGCTTGCTTCTCAAACACTTGAATAAGTTCTTCAATAGGGTTGTTGTTCCTTGGGTTAATCTTGTCTGGAATTCTTACTATCATGGAGTTGTACCACAGGGTACATCTTCATGTGGATCTTTTTGGTGGAAGGATATCCTCAAGTTGGTGGACCATTTCAGAGAGGTGACATGGATTAAGGTCAATCAGGGGGATACTGCTTTATTCTGGTCTGAAAAATGGCAGCTAGGAAATCCTGTTACCCCCTTACAGCAAAGATTCCCTAGGCTCTTTTCTTACTGCAAAGATGCTCTCTCAACTATCAAAGAGGCCTTAGCTTGTTCAGACTTGATTTCCTGGTTTAATTTGCCTTTATCTGAGTAGGCTTACATGGAGTTTCTTTCTCTTAAAGATTTGCTGCTGCATCATGTAGTTGAACCATCTGCAATGGATGTGTGGTACTGGCATGGATCTGATAAATTCTATACCCCCAAGAGGTTTTACATCCAAATGCATTTGAATCTTCCATTTAATCCCCTTTTGAACTGGATTTGGTCAAGCTCTTGCACAATGAAAATAAAGGTTTTTGCCTGGATGATGATCATGGACAGGTTGAATACTAAGGACATGGTTGAGAGAAGGCATTGGCATATTGAAGATGGGATCTCTTGTGTGCTCTGTCATTTGCAGGTCAGGGAAGATAGGGATCACCTCTTTTTCAATTGTCTCTTTATCCAGCGTGTGTGGAATTACCTTCAGATTGATTGGTCTCAAGGTATCAACAAGACAGAAATTGCAATCAATGCCAGAAGCGACTTCAATAAGCCTTTCTTTGCGAAGTGGTGTTCACTGCTTGCTGGAATATTTGGCTGATTAGGAATGCAAAAGTCTTTAGGCATATTAGACCTAGCTTCAATCATTGGATGAGATCTTTTGTACATGACATATCTTTACTCTCCTTTAGGATTAAGCCTAGATTCAAGGATAGCCTTGTTCGTTGGGTAACTTCTCTTCCCCCTTGATGTTCTTTCACCTTTTTTATTCCTTAGTTTAGGCTTTTTCTTTGGGGTTATTCTTCATAACCTTGTACATATTGTAACTTTATGGGTTGGAATAAAATGATAGGTTGTGGGGTTTTTCCCTACAGTGCACAGTCAAAAAAAATCTTATGAAGAAAAACTTGAATTGGAAGTTTCTATCCCTAGAAAACTTTATGATGAGTGGGAACCAACTATTAAAATTAAAATTAAAGATCATGAATGCTATGCTTTATGTGATTTGGGTGCTAGTGTTTCCACGATTCCAAAGACTTTGTGTGATTTGTTAGGTTTCCGTGATTTTGATGATTGCTCTCTAAACTTGCACCTTGCGGATTCCACTATTAAGAAACCTATGGGAAGAATTAATGATGTTCTTATTGTTGCAAATAGTAATTATGTGCCCGTAGATTTTATTGTTCTTGACATAGATTGCAATCCTTCATGTCCTATTATTCTTGGTAGACCTTTCCTTAGAACGATTGGTGCAATTATTGATATGAAGGAAGGAAATATTAGATTCCAATTTCTATTAAGGAAAGGCATGGAACACTTTCCTAGAAAGAAAATTAAATTACCTTATGAATCTATTATGATAGCCACTTATGGATTGCCTACCAAAGATGGCAATACCTAGATCTATTCTTGCTTGTTATGCCTAGCTAGGGGCGTTAAACGATAGCGCTTGTTGGGAGGCAACCCAATTTCATTTTTATTCCTTGATTTTTGCTCCTGTTTAGTAATAAATAATTTATATAGCCTCTGTTTTGGTTGTGTTTTTTGTGTTTAATTAGTGTTTGTGCCAAGTAGAACCATTGGGAAGACTTGGGGAAAGTCTTGTTGAACTTGCTGTAAAAAACAGAAACTTTAGCGCTCACGAGAACTGCTGTCATTTTTATTTGGAAAGTGATATTTAGTTAATTCTTTTTTACGATGATTAATAGATAAATTCCTCACGTCCAGAAATTTATTTTAGAATTTTTGGTGATCCAGATCTTGCGCTAGATACAAATTACTACAGACTGTTCTGTTTTTGACAGATTCTGTTTTTCGTGTGTTGTTTGCTTATTTTGATGAATCTATGGCTAGTAAAATAGTTTATAAACCATAGAGAAGTTGTAATACAGTAGGTATAACACCAACATAAATAAATAATGATTTCATTACAGTACCTCGAAGTGGTCTTTTATTTTCTTTCGCTAACGGAGCTCACGAGATTTTCTACTTTAAGTTTTGTGTTGCGAAGTTTTCAAGTTTTGGGTAAAGATTTGATGGATTATGGAACAAGGAGTAGAAAGAGCCTAAGCTTGGGGATGCCCATGGCACCCCCAAGATAATCTAAGGACACCTAAAAGCCAAAGCTTGGGGATTCCCCGGAAGGCATCCCCACTTTCGTCTACTGCTATCGGTAACTTTACTTGGAGCTATATTTTTATTCGCCACATGATATGCGTTTTGCTTGGAGCGTCTTGTATGATTTGAGTCTTTACTTTTTAGTTTACCACAATCATCCTTTCTGTACACACCTTTTGAGAGAGTCATACATGATTTAGAATTTGTTAGAATAGTCTTTGTGCTACGCTTATATCTTTTGAGTTATATAATTTTGCTCTAGTACTTCACTTATATCTTTTAGAGCACGCTGGTGGATTTGTTTTATAGAAACTATTGATCTCTCATGCTTCACTTAGATTATTTTGAGAGTCTTAATATCATGGTAATTTGCTTTAAATCCTAATATGCTAGGTATTCAAGAATAAATAAAAAAATCTCTTATGAGTGTGTTGAATACTATGATAAGTTTGATACTTGATAATTGTTTTGAGATATGGAGATGGTGATATTAAAGTCATGCTAGTTGAGTAGTTGTGAATTTGAGAAATACTTGTGTTGAAGCTTGTGATTCCCGTAGCATGCACGTATGGTGAACCGTTATGTGATGAAGTCGGAGCATGATTTATTTTTTGATTGCCTTCCTTATGAGTGGCGGTCGAGGACGAGCGATGGTCTTTTCCTACCAATCTATCCCCCTAGGAGCATGCGCGTAATACTTTTCTTTGATAACTTGTAGATTTTTGCAATAAGTATATGAGTTTTTTATGACTAATGTTGAGTCCATGGATTATACGCACTTTTCTCACCCTTCCACCTTTGCTAGACTCTCTAATACCGTGCACCTTTCGCCAGTATCATACACCCACCATATAACTTCCTCAAAACAGCCACCATACCTACCTATTATGGCATTTTCATAGTCATTCCGAGATATATTGCCATGCAACTTTCCACCGTTCTGTTTATTATGACACACTCCATTATTTTCATATTGCTTAGCATGATCGTGTAGTCGACATCGTATTTCCATTCATAATTCTTTCATACATGTCACTCTTGATTCATTGCATATCCCGGTACATCGTCGGAGGCATTCATATAGAGTCATATTTTGTTCTAAGTATCGAGTTGTAATTGTTGAGTTGTAAGAAAAATAAAAGTGTGATGATCATCATTATTAGAGCATTGTCCCAGTGAGGAAAGGATGATGGAGACTATGATTCCCCAAAAGTCGGGATGAGACTCCGGACGAAAAAAAGGGGAGAAAGAAAAGAGGCCATAAAAAGAGACAAGGCCTAAATAAAAAAATGAGAGAAAAAGAGAGAAGGGGCAATGTTACTATCCTTTTACCACACTTGTGCTTCAAAGTAGCACCATGATCTTCATGATAGAGAGTCTGCTATGTTGTCACTTTCATATACTAGTGGGCATTTTTCATTATAGAACTTGGCTTGTATATTCCAATGATGGGCTTCCTCAAAATGCCCTAGGTCTTCATGAGCAAGTAAGTTGGATGCACACCCACTTAGTTTCTTTTTGAGCTTTCATATACTTATAGCTCTAGTGCATCCGTTGCATGGCAATCCCTACTCACTCACATTGATATCTATTGATGGGCATCTCCATAGCCCGTTGATACGCCTAGTTGATGTGAGACTATCTTCTCCCTTTTTGTCTTCTCCACAACCACCACTCTATTCCACCTATAGTGCTATATCCATGGCTCATGCTCATGTATTGCGTGAAGATTGAAAAAGTTTTGAGAATGTCAAAAGTATGAAACAATTGCTTGGCTTGTCATTGGGGTTGTGCATGATTTAAATATTTTGTGTGGTGAAGATAGAGCATAGCCAGACTATATGATTTTGTAGAGATAACTTTCTTTAGCCATGTTATTTTGAAAAGACATAATTGCTTTGTTAGTATGCTTGAAGTATTATTATTTTTATGTCAATATTAAACTTTTGTCTTGAATCTTTCGGATCTGAATATTCATACCACAATTAAGAAGAATTACATTAAAATTATTCCAGGTAGCACTCCGCATCAAAAATTCTGTTTTTATCATTTACCTACTCGAGGACGAGCAGGAATTAAGCTTGGGGATGCTTGATACGTCTCCAACGTATCTATAATTTTTGATTGCTCCATGCTATATTATCTACTATTTTGGACATTATTGGGCTTTATTATCCACTTTTATGTTATTTTTGGGACTAACCTATTAACCGGAGGCCCAGCCCAGAATTACTGTTTTTTGCTTGTTTTAGGGTTTTGAAGAAAAGGAATATCAAACGGAGTCCAAACGGAATGAAACCTTCGGGAACGTGATTTTCTCAACGAACAAGACCCAGGAGACTTGGACCCTACGTCAAGAAAGAAAAGAGGAGGCCACGAGGTAGGGGCGCGCCCTCCACCCTCGTGGGCCCCCTGTTGCTCCACCGACGTACTCCTTCCTCCTATATATATCCACGTACCCCCAAACGATCAGATACAGAGCTAAAAACATAATTCCACCACCGCAACTTTCTGTATCCATGAGATCCCATCTTGGGGCCTGTTCCGGAGCTCCGCCGGAGGGGGCATCGATCACGGAGGGCTTCTACATCAACACCATAGCCCCTCCGATGAAGTGTGAGTAGTTCACCTCAGACCTACGGGTCCATAGCTAGTAGCTAGATGGCTTCTTCTCTCCTTTTGGATCTCAATACAATGTTCTCCCCCTCTCTTGTGGAGAACTATTCGATGTAATCTTCTTTTGCGGTGTGTTTTTTGAGACCGATGAATTGTGGGTTTATGATCAAGTCTATCTATGAATAATATTTGAATCTTCTCTGAATTCTTTTATGTATGATTGGTTATCTTTGCAAGTCTCTTCGAATTATTAGTTTGGTTTGGCCTACTAGATTGATCTTTCTTGCAATGGGAGAAGTGCTTAGCTTTGGGTTCAATCTTGCGGTGTCCTTTCCCAGTGACAGTAGGGGCAGTAAGGCACGTATTGTATTGTTGCCATCGAGGATAACAAGATGGGGTTTTCTTCATATTGCATGAGTCTATCCCTCTACATCATGTCATCTTGCTTAAGGTGTTACTCTATTTTTAACTTAATACTCTAGATGCATGCTGGATAGCGGTCGATGAGTGGAGTAATAGTAGTAGATGCAGGCAGGAGTCGGTCTACTTGTCTCGGACGTGATGCCTATATACATGATCATGCCTAGATATTCTTATAACTATGCTCAATTCTGTCAATTGCTCAATAGTAATTTGTTCACCCACCGTAGAATACTTATGCTCTTGAGAGAAGCCACTAGTGAAACCTATGGCCCCCAGGTCTATCTTTATCATATTCATCTCCTACTACTTAGTTATTTCCTTTGCTATTTACTTTGCCTTTATTTTACTTTGCATCTTTTATCATAAAATACCAAAAATATTATCTTATCATATCTATCAGATCTCACTCTCGTAAGTGGCCTTATAGGGATTGACAACCCCTATTTGCGTTGGTTGCGAGGATTTATTTGTTTTGTACAGCTGTGAGGGACTCGCGCGTAGCCTCCTACTGGATTGATACCTTGGTTCTCAAAAACTAAGGGAAATACTTATGCTACTTTGCTGCATCATCCCTTCCTCTTCGGGGAAAACCAACGCAGTGCTCAAGAGGTAGCACCTACGAAAATGCCAAGTTGTTTAAAGAAAAAGTTAAAAGATGGCATGATAAAAGGATACAAAAGCGTGAGTTTAATGTAGGTGATTATGTATTGCTATACAACTCTCATTTAAGATTTTTTGCAGGAAAACTTCTCTCTAAATGGGAAGGTCCTTACGTTATCGAGGAGGTCTATCGTTCTGGTGCCATAAAAATCAACAACTTCGAAGGCACAAATCTGAAGGTGGTGAACGGTCAAAGAATCAAACATTATATCTCAGGTAATCCCATAAATGTTGAAACCAATGTTATTGAAACCATAACCCCAGAGGAATACATAAGGGACACTTTCCGGAACGTTTCAGACTCCAAAAAGGAATAGGTATGTGGTACGGTAAGTAAACCGACTCCAAAACAGTTTTTAAGGCAATATTTCTCCATTTTGGAATATTTAGAAAAATAGAAAAATAAGAAGCGGTCCGGGAAGGACACGAGGGCTCCACGAGGGTGGAGGGCGCGCCCCCTACCTCGTGGGCACCTCGTGCGCTTTCCGGACTCCGTTGTCGTACACGACACGTATTCTAGTCGGTAAAAATTCATTATATAATCTCCTAGAGGTTTTGACTCCCGTATCGCGCAAATATCTCTTGTCTTTGTTTGAGCTGTCCTGCTGCAGATAGAGCAACATGTCGTCCCATGATTCGGAAGGAGAAAGCTATGTGGCTAATTACCTTGTAGATCCTAAGGTCTATGGGGATGTGGAGCATTGTGGTTGGACTACGGAAGAAGAAGAAGAAGAGGGCTATGAACCCAAGGGAAAGGAGGAGGCGAGCTCAGATGAAGATGAAGTCCCACTACCTCAACCTGGGGACATGCATGTGGAGTTCAAAAAGTCAAGCCTCCCGGATAGAGTAAAGAAACCTAAGATCGAGTTTATCCCTTTTCACCTCTTGTAGGAAAACAAGCAGGAACTATGCAAAAATATACTGAGCCTGGAGCAGGAGATCGAGGACCTAAGGGACCAAAATTCTGTCCTCAAGCGCAAATTAAGGAAGAAGCCTACGCCATCAACAAAACCATCACCTTCTTCACCAACAAAGAAGAATTGAGTATCTGGTATGGGCACTCCCCTTGGCAACTTCCAAGCTTGGGGGAGTGCCCCGGTATCATATCACCATCACTTTTATCTTTACCGTTTTTCTTAGTTCGATCCTTTTGGTAATATCTTGATCTAGTAGAATAAAGTTTATGGCATGATCTAGTTTTGATTTTTGCTTTATGATCCCTCTATGTAATCGAGTCCGTGAGCTATATAATAAAGATTAGTGTTGAGTTAAGGGCTTGATTATTTTGCCATGATCCTAAGTGAATAAAAGAAAAGAAAAAGAAATAAAAAGAAACAAAGAGATCATATGGATCTTATGGAGAGTAATGAGCTCATATAGAAAAAGTATGATGAATAAAAGTTGTTGAGAGTTGACAAACATAGTTTTAGTCATCGTTGCAATTAATAGGAAGTAATAAAGAAAGAGAGGTCTTCACATATAAATATACTATCTTGGACATCTTTTATGATTGTGAGCACTCATTAAAATATGACATGCTAAAGAGTTGACGTTGGACAAGGAAGACAACGTAATGGGTTATGTTTTCTTTCATCTGAGATAAATTATATTGTCATGGATCAGCCAACATGGTTGAGCTTGCCTTTCCCCCTCATGCTAGCCAAATTCATTGCACCAAGTAGAGATACTACTTGTGCTTGCAAATACCTTTAAACCAGTTTTACCATGAGAGTCCACCATACCTACCTATGGATTGAGTAAGATCCTCCAAGTAAGTTGGCATCGGTGCAAGCAATAAAAATTGCTCTCTAAATATGTATGACTTATTAGTGTGGGAGAAAATAAACTTTATATGATCGTGTGATATGGAAGAAATAAAAGCGAAAGACTGCATAATAAAGGTCCATATCACAAGTGGCAATATAAAGTGACGTTCTTTCGCATTAAGGTTTTGTGCATCCAACCATAAAAGTGCATGACAACCTCTTCTTCCCTCTGCGAAGGGCCTATCTTTTACTTTTATCTCCTACCTTGCATAAGAGTCATGGTGATCTTCACCCTTCCTTTTTACATTTTATCCTTTGGCAAGCACAGTGTGTTGGAAAGATCCTGGTATATATGGCTAATTGGATGTGAGTCTTCATGAACTATTATTGTTGACATTACCCTTGAGGTAAAATGTTGGGAGGCAAAACTATAAGCCCCTATGTTTCTCTATGTCGGATTAAAACTCCATACCCATAAGTATTGCGTGAGTGTCAGCAATTGTGAAAGACTATATGATAGTTGAGTATGTGGACTTGCCGGAAAGCTCTTATATATTGACTCTTTCCCATGTTATGATAAATTGCAATTGCTCCAATGACTGAGATTATAGTTGTTGGTTTTCAATGAAGTTTATGATCCATACTTGAAATTGTGATTGAATTATTACTCTAGCATAAGAAATCATATGACAAGAATTATGTAAGTTGTTGTTCTAAGAATGATCATGATGCCCTCATGTCCATATTTTACTTTTATCGACACCTCTATCTCCAAACATGTGGACATATTTTTCGATTTCGGCTTTCGCTTGAGGACAAGCGAGGTCTAAGCTTGGGGGAGTTGATACGTCCATTTTGCATCATGCTTTTATATCAACATTTATTGCATTATGGGCTGTTATTACACATTATGTCACAATACTTATGCCTATTCTCTCTTATTTTACAAGGTTTACATGAAGAGGGAGAATGCTGGCAGCTGGGATTCTGGGCTGGAAAAGGAGCAAATATTAGAGGCCCATTCTGCACATCTCCAAAAGTCCTGAAACTTCACTGAGCGCAAGAAGTTCACCAAGGGGGCCACACCCTGCCCATGCGGGTGGGGGGCGCGCCCTACCCCCCTGGGCGCGCCCCCTACCTCGTGGGCCCCCTGGTGGCCCTCCGATGTCCATCTTCTACTATATGAAGTCTTTCGATGAGGAAAAAAAATCATAAGCCATCTCCTCGGATGAAACTCCGCCGCCACGAGGTGGAACCTTGGTGGATCCAATCTAGGGCTCCGGCAGAGCTGTTCTGCCGGGGAAACTTCCCTCCGGGAGGGGGAAATCATCGACATCATCATCACCAACGCTCCTCTCATCGGGAGAGGGCAATCTCCATCAACATCTTCACCAGCACCATCTCCTCTCAAAACCCTAGTTTATCTCTTGTATCCAATTATTGTCTCCAAGTCCGGGATTGGTACTAGTAGGTTGCTAGTAGTGTTAATTACTCCTTGTAGTTGATGCTAGTTGGTTTATTTGGTGGAAGATCATATGTTCAGATCCTATATGCATATTAATACCCCTCTGATTATGAACATGATTATGCTTTGTGAGTAGTTACGTTTGTTCCTGAGGACATGGGAGAAGTCTTGCTATTAGTAGTCATGTGAATTTGGTATTCGTTTGATATTTTGATGAGATGTATGTTGTCTCTCCTCTAGTGGTGTTATGTGAACGTCGACTACATAACACTTCACCATTATTTGGGCCTAGAGGAAGGCATTGGGAAGTAATAAGTAGATGATGTGTTGCTAGAGTGACGGAAGCTTAAACCCTAGTTTATGCGTTGCTTCGTAAGGGGCTGATTTCGATCCATATGTTTCATGATATGGTTAGGTTTACCTTAATACTTTTGTTGTAGTTGCGGATGCTTGCAATAGAGGTTAATCAGAAGTGGGATGCTTGTCCAAGTAAGTACAATACCCAAGCACCGGTCCACCCACATACCAAATTATCAAAGTACCGAACGTGAATCATATGAACGTGATGAAAACTAGCTTGATGATATTCCCATGTGTCCTCGGGAGCGCTTTACATCATATAAGAGTTTGTCCAGGCTTGTCCTTTGCTACAAAAAGGATTGGGCCACCTTGCTGCACTTTATTTACTTTTTTTACTTGTTGCTCGTTACAAATTATCCTATCACAAAACTATCTGTTACCACTTATTTCAGTACTTGCAGAGAATACCTTGCTGGAAACCGCTTATCATTTCCTTCTGCTCCTTGTTGGGTTCGACACTCTTACTTATCGAAAGGACTACGATAGATCCCCTATACTTGTGGGTCATCACACCACGAAAACGTTTAGCCCAACGTGTCTGAGCCTCACGGGTTTCGTCGTGTTCCAAGTAGCACGCATGTCTTTGTAGAACACCGTCGGGCTGAAGGTTTTTTCGTATGAACCCTAGCAAGGGCTAGCCAGCGCACTCCTTCGTTAACCGTCGTATCATCCTCCTCTATCACCATATCATTAAAATCTTCGTCTTCCAGATGGAGTTGTTCCATGAAATCACCCAGATCCGAAGCTCTGGCGGCGCCACCGCCATCGCTGGTCCCGGACAATGCATCGGCCACCGGATCCATCGCCGCTTGGAGAGAAGGCACGCATCACCCACCAGGGTGAGACGCGCTGGTCGAGATCATGCGAACCCTTTGCAGGGAGATCGGCGATCGATTGGGGGACTCTCAAGCGATGGGATCGCCGGAGAGGATAAAAGCCCTAGCCTAGGCGTAGGGGAAAAACAGTAGTATAGTGTGAATTATTTGTTAATAGTTGTAGTAGAAGGCGACAAATCACCTTTACGACCGTCCCGCTCGGCCCCCGCGTCACCTACCCTAGGGGACACGGGTGGCAGCCCCCAACCGCGTCGCCGCCCTCTCCCTCCCTTTCTCCAGCCGTGCCTCCTCTCTGGCTGGCCGGGGTGGAGCTGATTCCCCCTGGCCTTCGGCTACCCGGCGTCTTCCCGACGGCGGAGCCTCATCCTAGGCTCCCAGCCATGCATCTCCCTTGTGCTGGTTGTGGTGTGTCATGAGTGGTGGATCGAGCCCCGTGGTGGCTGTGTGTGGTGGTGTGTTCAGCAGTGCCCAGTGTCATCTTCTCGGTGATTGGCGCGGCTCTCCTTCCAGTGGTTGTGGTCTTGGCCTCCTTTGGTTTCCTTGTCTCTAAATCTTGATCCACTAACCTTTGGGTTTGTGCGGAATTTGGCCGGACGAAAGCCTTGCTCAGCTTGCCGATGCTGGTGGCAGCGACACCTGCGAGTGCCGTTTCCATCTTGGAGGTGCCACCATGGCCTCTTCTCTGCGCCCCTACGCGAGTATCGGGGGAAACCCTATATCTAGTCGGCTAGATCAGACAACGACGGCGGCTCGGCATTGTATCCTTCATGAAGGCACTGTCTTGTTGCTCGTGGTGTGTTCGGTGTTGGATTTGAAGACTTCGGACGCTTTGCTGGTCCGGGCTGCTCCTCTTTGCGTGGGCATCCGGGGCGCTATGTACGGCCTCGAAGACGCTCTCTCCGTGGCTTCTCCTCCTAGTTCAGCCAGATCCTGCACCCCACTTGCCGATCCTCTAGGCATTTAGGTGGGAGGTACGTTGATTTGGTTCGTCCTGGAGGTGTGGCCGTGTGGTAATGGTGCCCGGCGTTGGTCGCGACGCGGCCTAGATACCTTTGTATCTCGTCTCTTTGCCGCGGGCTGGAGTTCGAGGTAGGAGAGTCTATGTTGTGTTGTATCCCTTCTTGTGTCTTTCCCACACCTTGTGTGGTGTTTCTCTCTTTTCCTCTTGTATGTCTATGTAATTTCTCTTCTTTTTTTTGGAAAAGGGGTGATTCCCCGGCCTCTGCATCAGAAAGATGCATACGGCCCTCTTATTAACCAAAAAAAGTAGTGTCAACATGGTTCCAAAGGTCTCCAAATAATAATAAAGCACAGAAAACTCACACAGAGCCAAAAAGGGGCTAGAAACACTAACTAGCCGAGAAAAGACGCCACAACCGGCTGGCTAAAAAATAGATAGGAAATCTAAGTGCCTATCCTATTACATGACCTCCATCCAAACCGGTTGAAAATATCCCAAGCTACCATCTCCCATCGGAAAGACCCAGTAACCAAATGCTCCCTGGCCTCCGTCTGGGTGAGTGGCGACCACGAATGGATCAGTGCCGTAGTTCGGAACATGACCTGCAAAAAATGTATACATGATAGTCTGTTAAAAACCAAATCATTTCTGCAAGTCCAGATAGTCCACAGCAAAGCACAAACTCCAACCCGAATATGTCTCGCTAAGTTAGGCTCAATCCCATTAAGCCATGCCCCAAATAACGCATAAACAGAATTCGGTGGATTGATACTAAAAGCAATGTGGATCGTCTGCCAAAGTACCTTGGCTAACGGGCAATCAAAAAAGAGATGTTTGATAGTCTCATCCCGATCACAGAAACTACACCTAGTAGGTCCTGTCCAATTACGCTTCATGAGGTTGTCCTTAGTTAAAATAACTTGTTTATGGACAAACCACATAAACACTTTTATTTTCAAAGGAACTTTGACATCCCAAACATGCTTGGACGTAGGGATGGAGTTTGAGTTAATAACATCAACATACATTGATTTAACCGTAAATACTCCAGATTTAGTCAGTTTCCAGCGTAATTCATCGGGTTGTTGTGAAAGCTGGACTTCCATCAGTCTCCTAACTAGATGGAGCCATTGTTCCCAACGATTGCCCGCTAGCGTTCGTCGGAACTGAATATTAAGGGGGATCAATTGAAAGACCGGTGCAACGAACACCTCACGTTGTTGCGCAATACGGTATAACGACGGATATTGGATGGCCAAGGGTGTCTCGCCGAGCCAAGTATCCTCCCAGAAACGTGTACTCGTGCCGTTTCCAATAACAAACTTCGTCCTATTAAACAACGACTGTTTGACTTTCATCAAGCCTTTCCAGAAAGGCGAATCGGTCGGCCTGACAGTGACCTGGGACAAAGTTTTTGTCTGGAGGTACTTGCTGCGAAGGATTTGAGCCCACATAGCGTCATTCTCCAATGAGAGCTTCCACAGCCACTTGCTAAGAAGGCATTTATTCTTAACTTCTAGATTCTCAATACCTAGGCCCCCTTGGTCTTTCGGTCTACAGATGATGTCCCATTTAGCAAGCCGATATTTTCTTTTAAGCTCATCACCCTGCCAAAAGAAGCGCGATCGATAGAAGTCCAGTCTCTTTCTAGCCCCAACTGGGACCTCAAAGAACGATAGGAGAAACATTGGCATACTTGTGAGCACCAAGTTAATCAGGATTAATCGGCCTCCGTATGACATGAGCTTACCCTTCCAACAACTCATTTTTTTCTCAAACCGATCCTCGATGCACTTCCACTCTATGTTAGTCAGCCTACGATGGTGGATTGGAATCCCTAGGTAAGAGAAGGGTAACTTGCCCAACTCACACCCAAACAATTGCCTATAAGCCTCCTGTTCATCTTTGGCCCTACCAAAGCGGAACAGCTCGCTCTTATGAAAGTTAATCTTTAACCCGGTCAATTGTTCAAATAGGCATAGCACCAGCTTCATATTTCTCGCCTTGGCCAAGTCATGCTCCATAAATATGATTGTATCATCAGCGTACTGAAGGATGGATACACCTCCATCAATTAGATGAGGTACCAATCCACCTACTTGACCATTTTCCTTAGCCCTTCCTATCAAAATTGCTAACATGTCCACCACAATGTTGAACAAGATAGGGGACATCGGATCTCCTTGTCTTAGGCCTTTATGTGTCTGGAAGTAATGACCTATGTCATCATTAACTTTAATTCCCACACTACCTTTTTGCGTAAATGATTCAACCTGTTGGCGCCAGGCTTCATCAAAACCTTTCATACGCAATGACTGTTGGAGGAATGGCCATTTGACCTTATCGTACGCTTTCTCGAAATCCACCTTAAAAATTACTCCATCTAATTTTTTGGAATGGATTTCATGGGGTGTTTCATGCAGGACGACCACCCCTTCAAGGATATTTCTGTCCAGCATGAAGGCAGTTTGAGACTGCTGCAACACAGAATGTGCAATCTGTGTGAGTCTGTTTGTCCCGACCTTGGTGAAAATTTTGAAACTAACATTGAGGAGACAGATCGGCCTGAATTGCTCAATCCTCACCGCGTCCGTCTTCTTGGGAAGCAGTGTGATAGTCCCAAAATTCAAGTGAAATAATTGAAGCTAGCCACAAAACAGATCATTGAACATAGGTAGTAAATCCCCCTTAATAATGTGCCAGCACTTTTTATAGAACTCTGCCGGGAATCCATCAGGTCCGGGAGCCTTATTGTTTTTCATCTGTGCAATAGCATCAAACACCTCCTTCTCCGAGAACGGGGCAACCAGAATATCATTATTGGCAGCCGATAGCTGAGGCACATCCTCAGTCCTGGACTCATCGAGGGACACACAATTATCCTTCGGAGATCCAAACAACTGCTTATAATAGTCGGTAATATATGTTTTTAGGTTGTCCTGGCCTAAAATGGTACCCTCGTCTTGCTCAAGCTGAAAGATACGTTTCTTTCTGTGCTTGCCATTGGCTATCAAGTGGAAGAACTGAGTATTCGCGTCCCCTTGGACTACTTTGCAGACTTTAGCATGCAAAGCCCACTTCAATTCTTCTTCGCGGAGCAGTTCTTTCAACCTCGTCTCCGCTTCATTTTTAGCCTGAAGCTCAATTGGCGTTAGGATATTGGATTCGGCCTGTATGTCCAGGGCCTGTATAAGAGCAAGGAGTCTATCCTTTTCCATCTTATACACACCACTGAGGTTCTTAGCCCAGCCCCGTAAGAAACTCCTTAAATGCCTAATTTTATTCTGCCAACGCTCTAACGCAGTCTTGCCTCCAAGACCTCTATCCCACTCCCGGGCAATCAAATCCAAGAACCCCTCACGTTCAAACCATGACATCTCGAAGGAGAAGGTGTTCTTGTTACCCACATGGTTCGGCTCACCTGAGTCCACGAACAATGGGGTATGATCAGATATGCCCCTTGAAAGAGCTTGCACCGTCACCAGAGGGAACTTTTGTTCCCACTCCACGCTCGCAAGCACTCGATCAAGTTTTTCATAGGTTGGGTGTGGCAGAGCATTAGCCCATGTGAACTTTCTACCCGAAAGCTCTATCTCTCTCAGATCCAAGCTTTCAATAATGGTATTGAACATGAACGACCATCTGCCGTCAAAATTATTATTGTTCTTCTCCTCTCTCCTCCTGATGATATTGAAATCACCCCCAACTAAAATTGGAAGCTGTTCTGACCCACAGATACGAACTAGGTCCGCCAGAAACTCCGCTTTAAGCTCGGACTGTGCGGCACCATACACCGCCACCAAAGCCCAGTTAAAACCATCTATCCTAGACCTGACTCGAAACTTCACCGCGAAGTCGCCCATCACTACACTTCGGACTTCAAGCGAATCGCATCTCACACCCAGTAAGATACCACCCGACCTTCCTCGCAGAGGGAGGCAATGCCAATCAAAATCAATACCACCCACCAAAGAAGAGAGAAACTGGGGTGCAAAGTTATCTCTACCCGTCTCCGATAGAGCAACAAAATCTAACCTCTGCTCTAAAGCTGCCTCAGCAAGGAATCTTCTTTTAGCCAAGTCCTTCAGACCTCTATTATTCCAAAATATTCCTCTCATAATTCATCATGGAATTTTTTTAGTGGTACGAATCCTAGCACTCCTACGAACTGCGGAATCGGGATAGATCTTCCGATTCCACTTACGCTTAGGTTTACTAGGTGTTGTCGCCCGGTCCTCATAACCGGGTTCATAAATATTACCATCATCAATCTCTAGGGGTACATCATCTTCGTCAGAGTCATGATTGGGTGGTGCTAAATCCGCACATAGATTATCTAGCACTCTGACCCCTAACGCATCAATCTCATCATCCTTCATTGGATTAACAGCTGCAAGGTTACGAATAGTCTCTAAGGCACGTTCCGCCTCCAAATCTAATAAATCATTCACCGAATTGGAAATCTCACTATCCGTAGCCCCTAGTGAAACTCCTAATTGGTTTGCATTATTTATAATCTCCTCATTAGAAAAATGCAATAAGGAATTAGATAGGTTGACGGACATACCGGAAGACAAAGCAGCCTCCTGAAGCTTGGCCGCCCTCATAGCGCACCGCTGCTGCATATCATCTACCTCGGGTATGTCGAGGATGCGAGCACTCATCCGTCTCCCCTCGGCGATAGGGTCCGGGATCCCGCCAAACGCGACAACCTCCTCCCTAGTAACACCTGGCACAGAGTCCCTCAAAGGCTCTACCGGGGTTACCAGAGAAGGCATCTGTGGGCTCCCGATCCCCTTAGATGGGAGTCCCACACTAGGGACCCTGGTCATGGGTAGGAGCGAAGAGGAGATGACGGGGGCCGCCTGCCCGCGCCCTCCTCCGACCTCAGCCGCCAGCTCAGACGTATGAGCCATCGGCGAGGGAGAGACGGTCCTCCTGATCGTCGAGGGCGAAGGGGGAGCCAAGGCCTCCTGCCCCAGCACCCCCCCCCCAGCGCCGCTCCTGCCGCGGTGGTTACCGCCACCGTCGGGGAAGCAGGAGCCGAGGCCGCCTGCCTCGAGCTCCCGCTCCTCGTACCGGCCGACCCACACGGGGCCGGCGTGACCGACGCCGCCAAGAGCATGGTGGGGTGGGGAGAAGGCGAGGCCACCTGCCCCGAAGCTCCTCCCCCACGACCCACCTTGCCCGTATACGCCGACACCGGAGTCGCGTCCACATTGACCTGGCCAAGAGAAGCTCCCTCCGGACTCCTCTCCGTAGCTCCGACCATTGACCTCGCCGGTCGTCCAGCAAACAAACCAGCATCCCCCTCAAACTCCAACGGGGGGAGCGTGTGCTCAAGACAATCATCAGAATCTACCCGGTCACTCCATAGTCTGGGAGGTGCCGAGGCTGGCTCAAAGGACCCAAAACGCAGAGTAGTCATGGGCACCGCTGGGGAAGCTGCAGGCTCAACCCCGGTCCCATCCCCAGGCAACTAAGAAGAACCATTAGACCCCTCGCGCGTGGGCTCATCAGACGGTGCCCCCTTGGCCCCGGCATTGCCATCACTGTCTTGCATGTCAACATCGTTACCATTAACCGAATCATCAAATAAATCCGTGTCCTCAAACTCGATGTCTAGCGGGAACACCACTCCCCTGTAAGTTCAGTTGACCTTATCGGGCACGAACTCAATATCCAGAACACTCACTAATATCCGGGCCACCCCATGGGCACGTGTGAAAGCCATATCCACTTTTTCTGTCTTCCCCACCATGATGCCCATACTAGCCACCACTCGAGCGTCCTGCAGAGGCTTAGAAGGAGCCCCTGTAAACCGCAACCAGACCTGCGTAAGCGGCTTCCCCTTAGGCTCAACCTGCTTCCACTCATGGAACTCCAGGATACACGTAGTACCGGGAACTCGACACAAGCCAAAGCTCAACAATCGCTGCAAATCATCCACAGTTGGGAACTCAACCTTAAAAGACCTGTCCTCGATAAGCACCAATTCCCATCAAAAATCCCCGGGAGCCAACTCCTGAAGCCTCCTCACAATCTGTGCCTCAGTCACCTCGCCCTGGGTTGCTTTCACAATCCCGGAAGTCAAGCTCAGGGTATCCTCCGGGACCTCTCTCGCCGCCGGGGACTCAAAAAACATGAGCTCAGCACAATAGACTCCATAAATATTCAGCGTCGGAGGCAGGTCACGCAACAACGGGCACTCCCCCGAGTCATGTACAGGCTTGCCACACGTCTCGCACAGCTGGGCCACACATTCAGCAATGAAGTGACCCTTCTCACCGCAGCGGTAACAAAGCATCCGTTCCTTCTTTCGTGCATATTTGGACGCCCTTTCAGTAGCCTCGTCTACCGTCCCAGCCTCAGGAACCTCGACCCTAACCACGGCGTTCGTCACCTCCATCGCCTGGGACTCGGTGGGAGTATGGTCATCCTCCGCTGTGGACGCCGCGGGATCAACTGCCTTGGGCGGGGGCGGTCGGCGGAATCTCCCACGGCCCCCACCCCGACCACCACGATGGCCACGAAAGCCTCCTCTCTGACGGTGATCCGGGCCGGAGGCCCCCTCGACGAAACCACCTGTCGGGCCAAGAAACGGTCTCTCAGCAGACCCGTCACTCTGCCAGGCATAGCCACGGCCGCCACCCGTGGATGAAGACCCACGATGCTGTCCATCTCCATATGCGTCAGAACCATCATCCCCCCACTGACCTCGGGGCGTATCATAGGACTCTGTAGTGTTGGAACTCTGTCTCGTTTGCACCGATCCCGAACGATCCTGAGCGGGCCGCACGACGTAGTGCGGCGGAGGCTTGGCACGAGGCTGGTTGCCGATAGTTGGCGTAGCTCCTGTGACCGCACCACCCCGACCCGGTGCCGCCGCGCCCGGCGCCGAGGGCCGAGTCCCGCCCCGACCCGCGGCCGGCTGCACAACGGGCGCCACGCCCGGTGCCGGGGGCCGAGTCCCGCCCCGACCCGCAGCCGTCTGCACGGCAACCACGCCTGGTGCCGGAGGACGCTGCCCGCCCCGACCGGCCGAAGGCAGCTGCTGCAAATGCCCTGGCCGCTGGGTACCCAGGTTGCCAGCGCCGCGACCAGGGAAGCCCGGCGCCGCGCCATCACCCTGCGCCGGCTGCCTCTGGCCTGTTGGCACCGGTGCCCCACGTCCGGCAGCCGCAGCCGTCGGCGGCGCCGCCCCATCCCGACCTGAGGGAGCCGCCGCGGTGGTTTTTTTGGCCGGCGGCGCTGCCGCCCCGCGGCCAGCCATAACCTTGAGAGGTGAGATCCTCTTCGCCCGACCTGAACCGCACGCTGGGAAGCCCGGAGTCCCGCGCCTAGGAACCCTAGCGATAGCAGCCGACGGCGCGGTAGTGGAAGAAAGAGAGATCGTTGCGTACGTGCATGGGGGATCGCTACGTGAGGGACTCAGGTCCGGTCCAGCCTGGGCCACATACCCAGCCATCCCAGGCCCATCTCCTCGCATCCCCGACCGACACAAAGTCGGCCCATCGCAGCCCACCAAGTAATTCAAACGAGCCGATCGCATCTCAGCGATCTGGGAGGGCACTGCGGACGCCATGGCCGCCGCCGGCGCCGGACGCACGCCCCTCAGCTTCCCGTTCTTTCGTTTCTTAACAGTAATCCACGAATCCGGCCTAATCTTGTCGAAAAGAGTAAGATTTGGAAGGCGAACCTTAGGTAAAGGGCCCTTCCATGGCCTGACCGCCAATGTCGCATTTCTCCGATGAACGACACGTCGCACCAATTCCTTCCTCTCCTCCGGATGAAGCCCCACCCGCGCCGGATCCTCCACCGGCACTACCGTGTCTACGGCCTTGGCCACATCATCTTCATCATAGCCTGCATGAAATAGATCGCATATCAAATCCGAAGGCGTAGGCGAGTGCGGCGAACCTTCTGAGTCCTCGTTGTCTCTGGCGTCATCCTCGTCGTCCGCATCCAACAGAGCCCAAAAACGGCCGCCGATGCCTGCCCGAGCAGCCGCCGCGGGAAGGCACGGCGCGGCGGCGGCCTCCGTGGTCCCCCGGGGAATCGCCCTGGGAGTCGCCTCAGTCGCCTCAGACATCCCCCCCCCCCCCGAGAGGATGGATAGTAGCCAGCTGAGCTGAGCTGAGCTGATGTAATATCTCTTCTACCTATCAATGAATGATACGCAAGCTTTACGTATTCGTGAAAAAAATAGTTGTAGTAGCAACTCATGAGGTATCATGTAGTTTTATTTATTTTTACGGTAATGTTATCTTGGGACCGTGGGGATGAAATCCCAGCGAACGCCCCACAAACTACAGGATCAAGATCAGATGGTGACAATGTTTGATGAAAAATGCTATAAAATAAATAAAGTGTCATGCTTTTTGTGAAAAAAATCATCTCAAAACACAGAAACGGGCAACCACGCCGTTCACAAATGCCATCATGGCCTGCGAACGGTCGCTGGTTATTATGGTCCTATTTTTTATGTCCATCCCTGAGACTACCTGCAGTGGGAATAATATAGGTGGTAACATCACACTTATCTAGGCAAAATAGATGATGTGACATGTAATTAATAAAGAAAGAGAGGCATGTAGTAACATAGGTAGTTACTGTAACATCACACATATTAAGAAAAGATGAGTCCATAACCTGATAAATAAAGTGATGCATGACACAACACATATGTTACTACCCACTGTGGAGGTAGTAACATAGAATAGTAACATATGCATGTTACTACTCTAAATTACTCCCCACTGTGATTAGTCTGAAATATCAACCCCACCACCGAGTGTACATGCACAACTTTACTTACTCGCAGCCATCCACATCAATTTGTTTTCATTTTCCAAATATATAATATCATTCAGTCGAGTTATCCTAGAGAGGCGCCCCACCTTTCCCTCGCGGTGCCCTCCCCAGGGCGGCTCGAGGGCGCCTAGGGTTTCCCCGGCGCCGCCCCTCTCCATCCTCCCTCCCTCCCTTGCCGTCACCCGAGGCGGTCGCCGAGCAGCGCCTGTGCGGCTGCCGATGACGGTGGCGGCGAGGTCTCCGTCGCTTCTCTCTCGAGAAGGACTCCGGATCCAGGGACGGCGGCCCTTGGCGGCAAGGCGGCGCCGTCTCCGGCTGGCAGCGTGCGCGGGAGGTGCGGGCCGGCTTCCTCGGCTGCTCGGGCGGCAAGGAGCAGGCGGATTGCGGCCGTGGGGCGGTGAGGTCATCCTTCCTCCGCTCCAGATTTGAAGGTCAGGCTCCCCTCTCTGCTCTCTGCCTCCGCTGGCTCGTTCGACTTGGGGCCTCTGGCCGCTGGATCTGGTGCCGGCGGGGTGCGCCCCAAACTGGTGGTGTGGGTTGAGCCCGGGGGAAACCCCTGTTTGGTCTTTTCCAGCACGGCGGCGGCGGCGCCTTTTGGCGTCGTTCTACTCCCTGGAGTCGCCGTTGTGGGCTCCCCTCCACACCCCGGCCAATGTTCCCGGACGAAAGCCTGAATCCTTGCTGGATGGGCGGCGGCGGCGCCAGGTGCGTCGTGTCCTCCTTGGAGGCGCCGCTTGGGGAAGATTGGTGCTTTGGGGTTGCGTGCTGCAGCGTGTAGGTGGGCGGCTAGTGTCTATCGAGTCCTTGTGGCTCGGTAGCTCCTTCACTTCGGCAACTCTTCCGGCGGCTTACCCTCTACGATTGGCCGCCTTTGGTGTCTGCGGTGTTGTTGTTGTGTGTGTGCTTCGACTTGTGGTCGTGCTCCGTGACGGGCCCAGTCTCGAGACCAACCATTGCTCAAGCTCTCGGGTGAGCGTCTCTTCATTTGACGGTGCGGCGCCTTCGAGCCTAGGCGAGGGGAAGAGATACCCTTCGATGTTAGAGAGGGCAAGTGTTGGGTCATCTCCTCTGCTGGTTTCCAGTCCTGTGTTCGATTCCTCTGCCGGTGCTGATCCTCGCGGCTGCACTCATAGTCATATTGGTGCCTTGCTGTAGTGGGCTTATCCTCAACTAGCAGTTCTTCATAGTTTATTTTCTGATTGCTGGTTGTAGGTGTAGTGTTGTAAGCTGTTCTTGCGGCCCCCTTTATCGTTTAGCCGATGTTGTGTGGTGTTTTTGTTTTTGTACTCCTAGCCGGTTGATGGCTTTGTTAATTCAAAGTCAGGTTTTTCTTAAGCCTTCGTTCTAAAAAAAAGTTATCCTAGAGATATAGCCAGGGTCGCTAGAGGAGTACTCCGACTCCGTAGACCTCGTTGTAGGCAATAGCCGATAGGAAACCCGTACTCACGCAGTTTCTCCGAAGGCGGCTGCTAATCACTGCTAGCTCTCGAGTCTCGATCATCATAGCAGCCACAAATCGAAATCCCACTTGTTAACCGTATCCACAGTAGCAAACAGTGTGTCATACTACATGAAAAAGACAGGTGTGCATCGTATAGACACGAGTCACACGACCGAACGTCTACTAGCTCGGTAGCTCCGATATCTGTACTCCTTTTTCTCTTTCTCTCTCGTGAGTCGTGACAACCCAAAATAGAAGTATGCACCGCACTACTAATGGCGCATGTCGCGCGCTGGATCGATCGGCTCCAGCCGCCTTCAATTCCGGTAGCTAGCCTAGCCAGCCATAGCCCATTGGTGGCGACCGCTCGCCGATCCTCGCCTCTCCCGGCGGCCGGCCGCGCGATCCACAGCACCCATTTATGGGGCACCATTAATCCCGGTCGCACCGTACGTACGAGAGCAACGTGCACCCGTTCCCCCGGCTGGCCGACGACGACGGTGCATGGATGGGCCGAGCCCCACCCGCGCCCAGGCCCCGGGCACCACCCGTGCATGGATCGGAGGAGGAGACGGATCCGCCGACGACGGCGACGAGACCACCCCCACGGCCCACCACGTGATGCCGTGCGCGTACCTCCGGCTTGCCCCCCGCGCGGCACGGGCGAGATTTCTTTTCACTCGCTGCTTTATCTGCTCGACATCTCTGGCCTTGGTCAAGCGTGCTCGCTACGGGGGCGGTGATCACGCTCTGGTCGGGGGGACACGGGAGCAGAGCGGCG
The DNA here is from genome assembly GCF_056163025.1 of Triticum urartu. NCBI lineage: Eukaryota > Viridiplantae > Streptophyta > Magnoliopsida > Poales > Poaceae > Triticum > Triticum urartu. The sequence continues at coordinate 557,003,810 of NC_141873.1, forward strand.
CACGCAACAGCGATCACGAAATGACATGGCTGCCACGATCACATGTCACTCACTCTCCCTGTAGTACTACGTGGAAATGACGTGGCTGCCCCTGTCTCTCTGCTCTGCTCGCGCCCGGAAAAGCAGAGGGGCGTCTCCCCGGCTCGTCATGTCATCCTCAGCCCCATCCCTGGTGTCTCTCTAGTCACTGCCTACAGGCTACAGCTTGCTCGTAGATATCGCCCAGACATCCATTAATGACAACTCGGAGCGTAGCCAAGCTCGCAGCTAGCCTCTCGTCGCAAGCCAACAAGACTATTTGACTGTTCAAGTACTGCACCCCAACAGCTGGCTGGTCGGCGGGCCCGTGCACGCCGGCCCTACGACGCAGCCCGGCCCTCTCATACGCAGCCAGCCGAAGAGAGCCAGACCGGCCAGGCTTAAAGCGAGCAAAGCATGCGACGACACGGGAGCGGCTCCGTAGGCCCGCCCGGCCCATGGCCCGGACACCGCCGCCCCCACCCCCACAGTGGAGCGCAGGATCAATCAATCTTCTTCCCGTAGCAGCTAGCACCATGCAATGCGACTGACTGCGTCGCCCGGAATCATCGAGGAAACGCGACGATCTTCTACTCTACTCTACCCCGACGTCCTGGGTTTTCTGAGCCGGCCGGCCGGTTTTAATTACCATGGCCACCGGCGGTGACGTTGCTCGCCGCGCGGTGTCAACGGAGCGCGTACAGCACGGGCACATTTACCGCGACGCAGCGGCAGTGGCAGTGCCGTGCAATGGCAGCAGGCAACAGCGTCGTCAGCAGCAGCGGAGCGCTCGTGATCCATGGAGCGGAACCGGAGCAGAGCAGGCGAGGGCGCGCCCGGGTCCCCAGGAGCGCGCGGCGCAGAGGCTGCCGCTGGACGCCGACGACGACGACTGCTTCCTTGCTGCCAACGGCAGCGCTGCCCCACGCCCGATAAAAGCGAGGAGAAAGGTAGCCTAGCCTAGCCCGTTTCAGTTTCGCACGCAGCTAGCTACAGTCGCCGCTGGTACTCCTACGTAGTGTAGCTCTGCGCTCCCTATAGACTATAGGCATCCTTTTTTTACTCGGCAATTTATTCGCTTGCCCTCCTATGTCTCCTAACCGGAGTAGCTGTAGCTACACTGAGGAGAGGGGCCTGGCGTGCACGTTTGTTTAATGCACGTTTGTGTCCTGGGGCTCTGCCATGAGTAGACGATGATGATGCTCATCATCATCACATCTATTCTAGCACCACGCACGTCGCTGTGGGCTGTCTTCTCTCTCTGCATAGATACAGATATACTACAGGGGTATGCATGCATGCGTGGGGTGGATGCATGTATGTGTCCTGGTGCCTGTGTGTGAATCAGACGGGTGTGTGTATCTGGCCGGCCGGCGTGGTGACTGCGAACCGCTTTTGGTCGTTTTCCGCCTTCCCTTTCGACGGAGCGTTGGCATGGCATGGCATGGCCATGGCAGCACCCAGCAGCGACAGCGCCATCAAATTCGGCAGCCGCGCTCAGTAGACAGAAGTGAGCCCTGAGCCAGGCATGGTGAGCCATGGATGTTTTGTGCCTATTCGGGAGCTCCTCAACTTGCTTCGCAGTTCGCACCTCTCCCCCGGCCCCCCGCATTTCGTGATCCGCTGCCCGGACGGTCACGCCAAGCATAAAAACAGCCCAAGTACAATGTACACACACGCACGCACACACATGAGCGAAGTGGTGGGTGCTTGCATGGCATAGCGCGGTACGTGGACGCGCACAGTTTGTACGAAGATTCTAGCGCATACACAAATAAGTAAATATCTGCATCGACCGACGGTACGCAAGTACACAGCCATCGCGCTCGAATAGGGAGAAAATGCATGCATCATCGGCACCTAGGCCGACAGGGTCGACGCGTCCTGGAAGGTGGAGGGCAAGCAATAAATGGCCTCACGGTAGCGGCAGCCCAACGCTGTCGCCGCACCGTGGATGCACGGGAAGCCGTGGACGGGACGGGACGGGGAGTTTAACAAGGAGGAACGGGACAGACAAATCGAATCGTGACCTTAAACCCCGGCCGGCCGGCGAGCGAGGACCACGTCGTAGTAGCAGTACCACATGTGATCCCGACCGGTGATACGGGCTCCTCCATCGGCGATCGATACATGAAGATGGATGGACATGGACCACGGGCTGGGGCTGCCGACCGGGCCAATAATGGCGAGGTGGCGTGCCACCGCACGGACATTAACGTCCCGCTCGAACCGGAACGCCCCAACGAACCAGGCGAGCGAGACAAGACTCGCCGTGTTAATGTCGCCGCTGCCGCTACTCCGGCCCGGGCTAGCTGCAGCTGCAGCTGGGGATTTCTCTCGTGGAGAGGAGGAGGTGGGGGGACACGGGCAGATGGCTACAGCGCCCGACCCGAGTAATGGACGCCCGGGCTGCAGGAGGGGGGCTACGGTTCCTCCGCCTTCGATGCGCTTTGACCCCATCCATCTCCGTCTAGCAGCAGCCCGCCATTAACGACTCACCTCGTAGAGCATGCATGCCACTGCTGTGGTGGTGTGCGTAGCTTGTGATACTCTACTACTATACTAGCTGGAGTACTGTACGCCCGTACTGTACACGGGACAAGAAGCTGCGGATACAGGACCGGCGACGCCGAAGTGGAGCGCGGGTAGGCGTAGCAGACAGACTGGCGCGCGTGGGTGGTGGCAATGCACGTACCACGCACCGTACGTACTAGACGCGTAAATAAATAGTATAAATACGGTCAGTGCCGTGCGCCGCAGGGCGACCTGCCACAAGTACGCTCGATTACTACAGTACCGGTGCTGGTATGGTGTAGTACTACGAGTAGAATAATATTACGTACTGGTAATGTTAATGTGGATGACAGGAAGAGTGCGTGTATCGCGGAGAGAAGACAGGGATTCGGTGTTGTGACGGACTGCACTCCACTGCACTGCTGGCCTGGTCTTGCGCGGTGTCGTCAGCCGTTCCAAGTTCAGAAAATCTACTACTCCTACTGGCTAAAAATGCTAGGGAGCTGTCGAGAATTCATAGTTTGCAGCTCCAGGAAGCATTTCTGAGTCAATCTACAGCGGTTTGCTGTTTCTGAATTCAAAGCACGGATAAGGTGGCTCGCTATTTCTAGCCTGTATGGTTCTACTCCGGCTATGTTTTCAAAATGCCATGCAAGTGCTCCACCCATTTATAAAGTGTATCTACTGAAAAAGATGTCCGCCGCAAATGAACATCAATAGTACATCACGGCAGCTTTGACTATCTCTACGTAGGGCCTCTTTCATTCAGAGACTTCCTAACCAAAATTTTGGAGGATTCTACTCCTTCAAAATTATTTCCATGTGGGTGGCTGACTCTACATTGCCGTGACACGAAGCAATGGCTGACCTAGAAATTTATTACCCAACTAGGATTTAATGGAAAACTACGACAGCGCTGGCCTCTCATCTCCGTCGCTTATGTGAATGGATAGCTGAAGATGAAGATCACGCATATGCCGAAGGAGATGACAACGGTCCACCCCTCGACTAGTTCTCAAAACCGAAGAAGGGAGTGGGCTTGTCGATGGCAAGATCGTACCACGACCATCATGAACGAGCAATTCATCATCTAACTATCGACGAACATAGAAGGGTCAACGTCCGCTCACCTTGAGTTTTATACCAGAAATATGTGAAGATGACCATAAACCCGCGGGAAGAAACACCAATTTTATGGGATCATGTAAAGTTATGGTCACCTCACGGGAACTATTGGAGAGGTTTTTTTTGCCTCAACTTCCCATAAACGTCAATTATTTTAGAGATATGAGAGCTATTGTAGAAGCAATTTTTTACCTCAACTTTCCGTAAACATCAATTATTTTAGAGATATGAAAGTTGTTGGAGGTGCTCTGACACAAGGCTCAAGAGACGTTGGTCACCACACCCGCCTATTCACGTAAGGAGGTGTGTCTAGCAAGATTGAGAGGTCCTGCTCGGCTATCCTGTATAGATATCTGCCAATGCGTCCTTTCGTTGAAGCTCGGTACCCCAACCCCATAGCCTGAAAGTAATCACATTAGTCTCCTTTTTCTATAGTCGACACAACATGGAGACAAATGCATGTTGGCCTCAAGCTCAAAACTCCCTTCTGCAATACAACAATTTTTTCATAACAATATTAAAAGAACCCCAGAAAAGCACAATCATATACCCTATGTCGCTGACGCTTGGGGACCACACGTGCTATGCCCACTCATTCAGCAAAACTGCGATATTCCAAAAACAATACTCCCATGCGCGACGCGAAAAAGGAAAGAAGTTCTGCTGATTTCCTCATGCCCTCCCCCCCAAAATTTGTTTTCCCGTCTCCTCCTCTGCCGCGCCCGCCAGTGGAATTGTGGAACCGCCGCTGCCACGTTCGCACATGGGAAAACACCAACCCCCCCCCCCTCGCCCGTGGTAGGCGGTTGCCAATATTTGGGCCAAATACTTGAATTTCCCCTTCACGTGTTTATTAAGCAAAACATCTTACCACAACCCAGTTTCTGTTTCTAGTTTCAATAACTATTTGGCAAGCAAAGCTTTATTCATAAGCTTCCAAGTCAAATTCCCAAGCCCCCTTGATTTTTGGATTGGCAACATGTTTTCCAGTTTGCAAAATGGTACTTTTTCTTATCCGCGTCAGCTTGCAAAACCAACCTATCTCTAAAAAAATCAGCCTTCCTCACTCCAACAAGAATGGGATAGAAGGACATCATGAACAAAGGAATGTTAGCTAAATATGCTTTCACTAGGGTAACCCTACCTCCAATGTTCAAGAAAAAACTTCCCATACATGCAAGCACACCTCTTCTCAATTTTTCAGTAATTACTTTGCGATGTTTGTTTTTAATCCATGTGTTACAAATAGGGACATTTATAGAACCTCCCCGACTCACAAGTAAAAAGTTCTTGGTATAATCTAGTTTTTGAATAGCCTCTCCAAAAAGGAAGAGCTCAGTCCTCTACAAGTTAATGGTCAACCCTAACATTTGCACAAACGGACACATGATTAATTCAAGATTTCTTGCACTAATTTCATCATCTTTGCAATAAAAAATGGTATCATCCACATAGTGTAACATATTCACCCCCTTTTCTAGATTTGTCCTTAAAACTCCTTTGACAAAACCATTTTGCCTATTTTTTTCCCATAGTACTGGCCAAAGCATCGATAGCCAAATCAAAGAATAATGGTGATAGGGCATCCTTCCGCGTCAAGCCTTTATGTGTTTTAAAGGAAGGACCAATGACATTATTGACTTTGACTCCCACATGTCCCCCTCTCATAGTATGCATAATCCAATCACAACATTGATTGGGGAATTTTTTTGAGTTTAAGCATCTCACAAACAAGGAGCCATTTGATCTTGTCACAAGCTTTTTGAAAATGAGGGTATGTTTCTTTTTGTGATGTATAGAAATCAAGCTATATGAAGAATAGCCACTCCTTCCACAATATATCTACCTTTAACAAAACTAGTTTGAGTTTGTGAGATAACATAATTCACCGCTTTAGAAAGTCTGTTCATCAGAACTTTAGAAATAATTTTGACGTACATTCAATGAAAAGTTAGGCCTAAACTTTTAATTCTTTTGGTAATAATACCACAATTCAATATATCAATATCTAACACAACTATGTGGAAGTAATCTAGCAATTCATTTAATAAATCCCATTCCAACACCCCCACAAATGTTACTATAAACCAACCGGTAAACCATCAGGACCAAGGCCTTTTTCATTTGAAACATCACAGTTTGTAACTCTTCCATATGGAAAGGTTCCATTAATTTTTGAGCATATCTATCAGAGGTTTTGGAAGTCTCTGAAACATTCGAGGAAATAGTAGATTACTTAACATGTCCAAACATTTTTTTAATAAAAAATAGTAATATAGCTCAATAGATAGGTTCTCTCCCTCAATCACCCCTACATCTTGCTCCAGGGAAGCAATTCAATTTCTCATCCATTTGCCAGTGGCTTTAGCATGATAGCATCTAGTGTTACTATCACCCTCCAAAATTATTTCTCTATCTTTATATCTCTCCAGGCACTTCATCTCTTCTTGTTTCAGAATTCGCCCCAATTGGTCTTTTAGATCTTTGAGCTCATTTCTCTCATGAGTAGACAGACCACTAATCCCAACATTTTTTATCAATGGTGTCTAGATTAGCTAGGAGATCACTTTTGATCATCATACACCAAGCATCATCATTCTTATTCCACTCCATAACTTTTGTCCTAAGGATTCTCAATCATTTCTACCATCTATTTATACTAGAAACACCATAATGTACATTACAGGTAGAAATGACAAATTCTTTAAAGCCATCTCTCAACATCTAAGAGTGCTCAAACCTAAAAATGGGCTGAGAAATATTATGAGAAACAATATCAAGAATGAGAGGGGTGTGGTCATAAACATCTCCCTCTATTGCCTGAAGGAGGGAGAGTGGGTAATGTTCTTCCAAATCAGGACAAATAAAAACTCTATCCAAATTTTCATTAGTGGGATCTACCATATTATTATCCCAGGTATAATTTTCTTCTCGCAGGAGGTAATTCTCTCAACCTAGCATGTCCAATAATAGCATTAAATACAATAGGTTTATTTTTTTCAGAACCGTTCCTAATGATATTAATATCTCCACCCACCAAACATGGCAGGGGATTGTCATGAGAAACCATGAATAATCTGTTAAGAAAGCATCTTTACCATCAGTCCGAGCATCGCCATAAAACAATGATCAAATTCCAATGAAGTTTAGCATTTTATCAAACACCATGATTCTAAAAAACAAACTCCAAGTACAACTTGGACCACATCCAACATGTCATTACTAACGCCAACCACGACATCTCCAGATCTGCCTCTAGGATGTGACCAAATTGCAAATGAATTTTCTCCAACCACACAAGTCATGAAGTTCATTTTTTTGTAATTATATTTAATACTCTCCTATAGACCAACAAAATCAAGTTTTTTCCTCCAAAATCAATCCTCTCACAAATCTCTTCGCAATATCCTGGCCAATCCCTCCGACATTCAAGAAAACACCTACCATTATTAGTAAAGATCGAGTTTTCTTTCTATGCTTTTCTTTCCTCCAATGAAGCAGTGTGCTTCACACAACCACTCACTGATGAGCCACTTCCTCTTTTTTCGACTAGAAAAAATATTCTTCAATTGGTGAAAAAAATCTTCTTCAACACCAGCATCCGAATGATCATTATTAGAGCACATGTAGAATATGAGCACCTAAAATGTCAATTGTACTTACACCATTCTCGTTAACAATATTTTGGATGTAAAAATCATTTCTCACCTGTTAAAATCATGCGTACTAATAATATCTAGATTATGATCAACCATTTTAATAGAATACCCAATATCAATTCCCACCGAATCAGACCTAGGTAAAAGGAAAGAATTGGAGAGGGAAGTCATGTTTATTACCATAATTGTTTTTCTCAGCAACTCTTTCTTTAGCCAAATATTTCACTCTCATGTCTTATCTATCTTTCAGTCTAGGGTAGCTTCTAGGAGGACCATTACCATCATTGTCTTGTGCAACTCCCACATGATGCTCCTAAGATTTAGCTGTTTTTGACTCAATGAAGTCAACGGTCTCCTGACTTCTATTGCAGTCATCTGGTTCCAAATAAGCACCACCGTCTTTAGCTTTTTCATGACTATTGCCAACATCCAAATCTTCCCCAAGGAAAGCAACAATTTCTTTATCCAAAGCCGCCCCTCTTTGATCAATTTTATGTATTAACTGTTTTAGCATGTGTTTTTGAATACTAACATGTAGCTCTCCCTCCCCCTCTCTCCCTCCATAAGTATGATCTTCATCATAACTAACTCTAAGTCATTCTCAAACTTCCTTGTGGCTTTCAATCTAGCCTCATGACCAAAATGAGTACTCATACTTTCCTCATTTCTTCTATTGTTTCCTCAAATCGAGCCAAATTCAAGCCGTCCAAAGAGATCACCTATCTGCCAGCTTGCTTGTCATTTATATTGCCTTTATCCCCCCGCCCCTAAGATCACCATCTTCACTCATATCCTCTTGTGTATCACCACGAGAATTATGTCACTTGAATCCATTGTACCATCCTTGTTCTACAATTGCCTCTAATAGTAATCTCAGTATAATGAGGTATTTTGTTCATGTCTCTAACGCCAACTTTAGCGCCATCCGCTCCATACAAATAGTGTCCATGTCAATATTCAACATTGGTCCAAAAGAATGAGCGGTTTCACTCGTTCCAAAAAAAAGGTGTAAAACATTCATGATCTCGCAGAACCTCACTCAGGCAGTGTGTAGTTTTTCAATAGTTTAACTACCAAAAGACAACTCACATCGAACAACCGCTCGAATCGGAAGAAAATTGCAAAACTCAACTAGTGTGAAAGAACCTTTCTCAGCTCGAGTTGAAATGCTTTTGTTGCGAGCAATACAATCAAGGAAAATAGCTTTTTTTTCCTTCAAAAGAAATCTGTTTTTGGTGTGGTAAACTTCAAGGAATGTTTAGAATGCTTGCAATGTTTCGTGACTAGTAACTTTTTAGAATTTGTTAGTAAAATCAATTACACCTCACTTATTTACTAGTGCACCATGGATGAGCATTCAGCGTTGGATCAGACACGGTGGCATCGCCGGCCGGTGGGTGAAGCAGATGAGCACTCCCTCCCAGCAGGGCAGTCATTATTACTGCTCCTGTTTACCGACGCACAGTGCTCCGGCTGCACTGCACCGCACGGTCTACCATACAGAATACGGTCGTCTACAATAAGGCGGAGGAGGAGTCGGGGCACATGCCTCCCTGCCGTCCACCCATTCCGTCCGTCCGTCCCCCTCCACCTCTGCCGCCGCTGCTCTGCGGTCTGCTGCTGCGCCACCATCACTGTGCCCGCCTCCCGCCTCTTCCGCTCTCCTTTTCGCCTTTCCCCCTTTCTTTAATCCCCCCACGCCCCCACCCTTCCCCTCCCCCATCCCACGACGGATTGAAAATATCCACGCGCAAATAGTTGGAGGAAGTGTGTTGATTTCTACTGCGCTCGCTTGCCCCTTTTCACGCGGACGGCCGCACGCAGCCGTTGCAGTCGTCTCCGCCCCGCTTGGCCGCTTCCCTCCCTCCTCCCACCTTTCGTTTTGGCCACTACTAGTAGCAGCCGCAGCACCCCTCACCCCGGCATCGACACACCCCCGTAGCAAGCATAGCCGGAGCCCCCCGTCCATGGCCATTGCCGCCATGCGCCGCCCCGCCTCGCCGTCTCCCCCGCTCCGCCCATAGCCACACAGCCTCTCCCCGAACCCACTCCCGCTCCGGTCGCTTCATTAGTCACTTGGCCCGCCTGCATCCGCGTCGACCCGCCGCCTCGTGCTTCGCGTCGCGCGCTCGTTTTTGGTTGCCGCGGATGGCGGGGATCGACCTCAACACGGTGGAGGAGGACGAGGAGGAGTCCTCGGCGGAGGTGCTGCTCGCTCGGAGCGGTGGCGGCGGGGACTGCTCCTCCCAGTCGCACTCCCACTCCCACTCCCACTCGCACTCGCAGACCCACTCAGGCCACGGCCAGGGGAGCTCCTCCGTGGCGGCCGCGACCCCGCCGCGGCCCAGCGCGGTGTGCCTCGAGCTGTGGCACGCCTGCGCGGGGCCCGTGGCCCCCATGCCGCGCAAGGGGGGTGTCGTCGTCTACCTCCCGCAGGGCCACCTCGACCACCTCGGCGACGCGCCCGCACCTTCACCCGCCGCCGTGCCGCCCCACGTCTTCTGCCGCGTCGTCGACGTCACGCTCCATGTAAGTGTCCAGCCGGTTCGGTGACTCCGGGCTTCAATGTGTTTGTCGCTCGGGTGTTTGATGGTATGCCGTGTCACCTGCAACCATGTCGCTGAGCTTAATCTGTGGCTGGTTGGTTTTGCGCTTCGCAGGCGGACGCGTCCACGGACGAGGTGTACGCGCAGCTCTCGCTGCTCCCCGAGAACGAGGTGCGTGCGTGCCAGCAACATGCCCGTGCTCTCGCGCCTACAATGGCGGCTCTGCTCGATTCGGTTCAGTTTCTGTGGCGGCGTTTTGCTGAGCCTCGGCCTGACCTGCTGCAGGAGGTGGTCCGGCGGATGCGCGAGGCCACGGAGGACGGGAGCGGCGGCGAGGACGGCGAGACCGTCAAGCAGCGCTTCGCGAGGATGCCGCACATGTTCTGCAAGACGCTCACCGCCTCCGACACCAGCACCCACGGTGGCTTCTCCGTGCCGCGCCGCGCCGCCGAGGACTGCTTCCCCCCTCTGGTGCGCGCATTGGCCTGGCCACACCCCTCTCTCCATTGATTTCTGCCATTGGACGCCTGCTTCGTTCTCACTTCTCAGTCGAGTTGTTTGCTGAAACCTCTTCTGTTCTGGGAACGCAGGACTACAGCCAGCAGCGGCCGTCTCAGGAGCTGGTCGCCAAGGATTTGCACGGCACCGAGTGGAAGTTCCGCCACATCTATCGAGGTACTACAGCTGAACAAACACATTCATGATTTTACCTTGCTTTGGTAGCTCAGATATGATATGAGCTGTGCACTTGGTACATTCCAAGTTATGTACAGTGCATTCATTTTCTTTCCGGTTCTGAGTTGATGCTATGGCTGGACCAGCTAGTAGCTTGAATCCTTTCATTTGAGATTTTTGAGTAACCATACATCGATTTTTGCTGGTGCTCACTTGTTCACTGAGGACCAGCACCCCTGTTTCTCATTGAATGGTAAACACTAGTAAATATAACCGCCTTTCACCCGCAATTTTTTTTACTGCCTTTGCTCATCTTGGACCTGGATTTGTACTTGTGTTTGACCACTTGGCCTTTTTGAAAGTCCATCTGAGCTTTTGCGTGGTCATTGCTTATGATTGTACACTTCTGAAGTGTGTCTTGAGTATTCTTAGCACTCCCTCGTTTTGCTTTCTTGTGTTTCACCATATGCTCTCGGTGCCGTTGGGGGTAGCTCTACAAGGGGGTACTCCTACTGTACTATCACTTGGTAGAAATGTTAGCTGCACTATTCATTTGCTAGACAACTTTTTTGCCGGGAAGTTCGGTCACTTTCGAGACATGCAAAGGACAACCATAAGAAGTTAAGGGTGTCTTGATTGCTGATACATCCACATCTAACTGAATGTGATACAGGCCAGCCGCGGAGGCACCTTCTAACCACCGGATGGAGTGCATTTGTCAACAAGAAGAAGCTTGTCTCCGGGGACGCCGTACTGTTTCTGCGGTAGGTTAACATGATCATGCATACAAGTACCTCAAGATGTTGCCGGTCCATTTTAATCATTTTCCATCAATTTCCAGGGGCGACGATGGGGAGCTTAGGCTGGGAGTACGCCGTGCGGTTCAGCTCAAAAATGGATCTGCTTTTCCGGCGCTTTATAGCCAATGCTCGAATCTTGGTACACTAGCTAATGTTGCTCATGCTGTGGCTACAAAGAGCATGTTCCAGATCTTCTATAACCCCAGGTAATGATGGGCGTGCTTGTTGTTTTATTAATGCCTTCAGAAGTTGATACTTGGTAAATTTTCATTATACTACGGCAATACTCTTGGAAAAATAGGACGCCCTGTGCTTGCTTAAGGTCTGATATATATATAGAAGTTGTGGCTGTGCTAGAACTATTTAGTGATGGACTGATGCTTCGACACACAGTATTTATTAGTTGACGTTTTTATTTTTAATGACGCATTAGCATGTTTCATTACATGTTTTTCTTGGCTGCTCAAGTGCCTGCTGAAATTTCATGGTTTGCCTTTGATAATTGATTCTAAGTAGTTTTGCGAAGCTGTTTTGAGTACTACTTCACCTTCTCGTAGTTTTTGTTCTTTGCCTTTTAAAATCACATAGTTGTGATGCTAAATCGATTCTAAGGTAGAATTGTAAATACTGATGTTTGTTATTGTTTATTAAATTATTGATAGGTTAAGTCAATCTGAATTCATCGTACCCTACTGGAAGTTCACCAAAAGCTTTAGTCAACCATTTTCTGTTGGATCGAGGTTCAAAATGAGATATGAAAGTGAGGATGCTGCTGAAAGAAGGTTTGTTTGCTGCAACTGTCCTACTAATAACTCATATTATCTGAACTGAATTCAGCTGGGTTGCTAATGCATGAGATTATCCTACAGGTACACAGGGATAATTACTGGAACTGGTGATGCAGACCCTATGTGGCGTGGTTCAAAGTGGAAATGCCTGCTGGTATGCTGTAATTTAATGTTTCTCATAGTGGTTGTTCACCGTAAATGCTGCGTTTGCACTTTTGCAGTACGGCTTTCTGTTTTGTACTGTCAAAGTAATATTGCAACTTAACCACACACTAGGCGCAAAAACGTACTACCAGAATTCCTCCCTATTATTCTGATACTGTAACAGCTAGTAATAAATGTATTTAATGCCGAGGGTGCGCAACTGGACATATTGATTACCCTCTAAACGAACAGGAACTCGTTGAATAGAAAACAGTGACTGATCAACGGTTGTAACAGATGTGAATATGAATCGAATACCTATTGATTTGGTTGAATCTAGATACCTATTGTAACTTATGCTGTAATGACTGCAATACGAACAGGAACTCAGAAGTCATAATAACTTAATACTACCTCTGTATCAAATTATAAGACGTTTTTGCAGTTCAACAATGGTTCTGCAAGACTCTTAAGTGTTTTATTCGTAATTCATTTACCGTAAACTCTTACTGTTTTGTTTCACATGGAGAATTCTACTCTGTTTGATGGTCTTTCCTTATATTGCATTATACTGTTTTTACACTACGATGGTCTGGCCTTCATCTGTAAGAGTGTTTTCCATTGCATTAAACAAAACTGGCTTCTAACTATATTTAATTAACCTACCTCCATCTTGACAGGTAAGGTGGGATGATGATGGTGAGTTTCGTCGACCAAACAGGGTATCTCCTTGGGAGATTGAGCTGACCAGTTCAGCTTCAGGATCCCATCTGGCCGCACCAACTTCAAAGCGGATGAAGCCATACCTTCCCCATGCTAATCCGGAATTCACAGTTCCACGTATGTCTCTTATTGTAGTTTAAAATAACTGTCAACAAAATAATATAATTTTTTGCTGTATCTAACCTGAAACTATCATTTTCTTCCTTTTAATAGATGGAGGTGGTCGCCCTGATTTTGCTGAGTCTGCACAACTCCGCAAGGTCTTGCAAGGTCAAGAATTATTGGGTTATAGAACTCATGATGGTACTGCTGTTGCTACTTCACAGCCATGTGAAGCAAGAAACTTGCAGTACATCGATGAACGAGGTTGCTCTAACAATGGGAGTAACAATGTCCTAGGGGGGGTCCCAAGCCATGGTGTGAGAACACCACTTGGAATTCCCTACCATTGCTCTGGCTTTGGGGAGTCTCAGAGATTCCAAAAGGTCTTGCAAGGTCAAGAAGTTTTCCGTCCGTACCGAGGAAGTCTGGTTGATGCGCGCATGAGAAGTGGCGGCTTTCATCAGCAAGATGGTCCTTATGCATCTGCTCTATTGGATAAATGGCGCACACAACAACAGCATGCATTTGGTTTCGGGTCATCAGCACCAGTTCTGCCGTCTCAACCATCGTTATCACCACCTTCTGTGCTGATGTTTCAGCAGGCTGATCCAAAGGTCTCTCGATTCGAGTTTGGGCAAGGGCACTTGGATAAGAACATGGATGATCCGTATGCTAGGTTTGTCTCCGCTGAAGCCATTGGAAGGGGAGAGCAAACGTTGTCGCTCCGGCCTCATCTTGGTTCAGATGTGATCGATACTCGTGTTGCAGTTGAGAACAAGGGTGTTGCACCTACCAATAGTTGCAAGATATTTGGCATTTCTCTGGCTGAAAAGGTTCGGGCAAGGGATGAGATGGGTTGTGATGATGGTGGTGCCAACTATCCATCTTCAACTCAGCCCCTGAAGCAGCAAGTACCGAAATCCCTCGGCAACAGTTGTGCCACTGTAAGTGCTTCTACTGTTGTCCTCAAGCCTTGATAGGTAAAGTAAAACTGGCTGCTAACTGAATGCTGTGTGCAGGTTCATGAGCAGAGGCCTGTTGTCGGCAGGGCGATCGACGTCCAACAATGGATATGAAGAAGGATCTAGAGGGCGGGCTGGATTCGCGAGTCGATCATCGTCATCTGTTGGTGATTCTTGATTTGAAAGCAGAGAAGCGTCTGCTCTGACCATTCCAGTCGAACCTTGTGTATCTCTTTAGTAGTTGTATGATAACCGGTGGAGTTGTTGTTATTCTGTGACCTAGAACTTAGTTGGCCATATCATCAGCGTGACTTTTGGCTGCTGGAACTACCCTATATGATTAATATGTATGCTGTGGGAGGCCATTTAGCTGGTTCTGCTATAGCGCAATTCCCATGGCGTGCTTTGCTCCTGTCTTTCTCTCCCAGCTTTACCAGTTCTTGTGTTTTGCCAGATGAGGATGTGGTTTGCCGGCATGGGCTAGTGCCCTGATCTCGGACCAGACTGGTCAAGTATTTGTCTAGCATGCCGTGTGTATGTTCCAAACAAAGACAAGTTTTTGGTGATAGCCGAACTATTCATAGGCAAGCTTTTAGCCACCATCCAAATATACCCTAATTCACCACGATCACTCGGCCCGTTCTACACATGTCAACAATCTTTGTGACTTGTATCCGTTTGAATCATGTCAAACATGTCCTCAAATTAGTTATTGCATTGCAGCTCTTGGCCAGATTATCCTGGTCAAATTGGTAGTCGGGGACTTAGTTTTCAATGTTATCAACGCGTATGCCTCGCAAGTAGGTTACAATGAGAATACCAAAAGGGAGTTCTGAGAAAGCCTGAAGGACATGGTTAGGAGTGTACAATTGACGAGAAACTCTTCATAGAAGGAGACCTCAATAACCATGTGGGTACATCTAATACAGGTTTTGGAGGGGTGCATGGCGGCCTTGGCTATAGCATCAGTAATCAAGAAGGAGAAGAAATCTAAAACTTTGCTCTAGCCTACAACATGATCATAGTAAACACCCTCTTTTAAAAAATGAGGATCACATCTAGTTACATTTAGTAGTTGTCAACACTACCCAATTCGATTTCATCCTCTTGAGAAGCAGACAAGCGTACTTGCTTAGATTGTAAGATAATACCTAGAGAGAGTGTTCTTCTCAACATAAGCTTGTGGTGGTTGACTTTGGCTTTTGGTTTCGTGTCCAGAGGGATAAACGTGCCAATGTCACTAGAACGAAGTGGTGGAAACTTAAAGGGGAAGCAACTTAGACGTTCAAGAAGAGGGTCATTAAGGAGGGCCCTTGGGAGGAAGGAGGTGATGTAGACAATATGTGGATGAAGATGACGACTTGCATTTGTAAGGTGGTCTCAGATGAGTTGGGAGTGTCCAGAGAAAGTAGAAACGAAGCTAAAGATATCTGGTGGTGGAACGATGATGTCCAAAAGACTATTAAGAAGAAGAAAGATTTTTCTCAAAAAAAAAGAAAAAAATTTGTTTGAGATGCCTTTACCTGGATAGGAGTGCAGACAATATAGAGAAGTACAAGGTGGCAAAAAAGGCCGCAAAGCGAGCGGTGAGTGAAGCAAGGGGGCGGCGTATGAGGACCTCTACCAGCGGTTAGATAGTAAGGAGGGCAAAAGGGACACCTATAAGATGTCCAAGATTTGAGAGAGGAAGACAAGAGATGTTGACCAAGTCAAAGGCATCAATGACAGAGCAGACAAGCTCCGGATGAAGGGTGAGGAGATTAAGAATAGATTGCGGGAGTACCTCGACAATCTGTTCAATGGGAAGAACGAGAGCTCTACCATTGAACTGTACGACTCTTTTAATGATTCCAGCAGACGTTCTCTGTGGTGAATTCGGAGTCTAAGGTCTAGGAGGCTTTAAAAAGTATTAAAAGACGCAACACGATTGGTTCCTGATTGTATCCCTGTTGAGGTGTGGAGAGGTCTCGGAGACATAGCGATAGTATGACTAACTAAACTTTTCAACCTCATTTTTTGGGCAAACAAGATGTGAGAAGAATGAAGACGGAGTATATTAGTACCAATCTTCAAGAACAAGAGGAATGTACAGAGTTATATTAATTACTGTGGAATTAAGGCGATGAGCCAAACGATGAAGCTATAGGAGAAAGTCATTGAGCACCGCTTAAGAAAAATGACAAGCGTAACCAAAATTCTGTTTGGCTTCATGTCTGAGAGGTCAACCATGGAAGCCATTTTTTGATACGACAATTTATGGAGAGATATAAAGAGCAAAAGAAGGACCTAGATATGTGAAGGAAATATGCCCTAGAGGCAATAATAAAGTTGTTATTTAT
The DNA here is from genome assembly GCF_056163025.1 of Triticum urartu. Lineage (NCBI taxonomy): Eukaryota > Viridiplantae > Streptophyta > Magnoliopsida > Poales > Poaceae > Triticum > Triticum urartu. Next base: position 557,020,205 of record NC_141873.1, read on the forward strand.
ATTTCTTTATATCATGATAAATGTTTATTATTCATGCTAGAGTTGTATTAACCGGAAACTTAGTACATGTGTGAATACATAGACAAACAGAGTGTCACTAGTTTGCCTCTACTTGACTAGCTCATTGAATCAATGATGGTTATGTTACCTAACCATAGACATGAGTTGTCATTTGATTAACGGGATCACATCATTAGAGAATGATGTGATTGACTTGACCCATCCATTAGCTTAGCACGATGATCGTTTAGTTTGTTGCTATTGCTTTCTTCATGACTTATACATGTTCCTATGACTATGAGATTATGCAACTCCCGAGTACCGGAGGAACACTTTGTGTGCTACCAAACATCACAACGCAACTGGGTGATTATAAAGGTGCTCTACAGGTGTCTCTGATGGTGCTTGTTGAGTTGGCATAGATCGAGATTAGGATTTGTCACTCTGATTGCCGGAGAGGTATCTCTGGGCCCTCTCGGTAATGCACATCACTATAAGCCTTGCAAGAATTGTGACTAATTAGTTAGTTGCGGGATGATGCATTATTGAACGAGTAAAGAGACTTGCCGGTAACGAGATTGAACTAGGTATGAGGATACCGACGCTCGAATCTCGGGCAAGTAACATACCGATGACAAAGGGAACAACATATGTTGTTATACGGTTTGACCGATAAAGATCTTCGTAGAATATGTAGGAGCCGATATGAGCATCTGGTTTCCGCTATTGGTTATTGACCGGAGACGAGTCTCGGTCATGTCTGCATAGTTCTCGAACCTGTAGGGTCCGCACGCTTAAAGTTCGGTGATGATCGGCAATATGAGTTTATGTGTTTTGATGTACCAAAGGTAGTTCGGAGTCCCAGATATGATCACGGACATGACGAGGAGTCTCGAAATGGTCGAGACATAAAGATCGATATATTGTATGACTATGTTTGGACTTCGGAAGGGTTTCGGGCAAGTTCGGACAAATACCGGAGTACCGGGGGGTTACCGGAACCCCCCGGGGAGTGTAATGGGCCTATTGGGCCTTAGTGGAGAAGAGGAGGGGCAGCCAGGGCAGTCTGCGCGTCCCCTCTCCCTCTAGTCCGAATTGGACAAGGAGGGGGGCGGCGCCCCCTTTCCTTCCCCCTCTCTTCTCCTTCCCTCTCTCCTACTCCTACTCTTGGAAGGATTGGTGTCCTACTCTCGGTGGGAGTAGGACTCCCCTTGGGGCGCGCCTTGGAGGGTCGGCCTCTTCCCCTCCTACATATACGGGGGCAGGGGCACCCTAAGACACACAAGTTGATCAGTTGATCTTTTAGCCGTGTGCGGTGCCCCCTCCACCATAATCCACCTCGGTCATATCATAGCGGTGTTTAGGCGAAGCCCTGCGTCGGTAGCATCATCATCACCGTCATCATGCCATCGTGCTGACGGGACTCTCCCTCGAAACTCTGCTGGATCGGAGTTCGTGGGACGTCATCGAGCTGAACGTGTGCTGAACTCGGAGGTGCCGTACATTCGGTACTTGGATCAGTCGGATCGTGAAGACGTACGACTACATCAACCGCGTTCTCACAACGCTTCCTCTTACGGTCTACCAGGGTACGTGGACAACACTCTCCCATCTCGTTGCTATGCATCACCATGGTCTTGCGTGTGCGTAGGATTTTTTTTTGAAATTACTACGTTCCCCAATAGGGGCATCCGAGCCAGGTTTATGCGTAGATGTTATATGCACGAGTAGAACACAAAGGAGTTGTGGGCATGGATATATACATATTGCTTACCGTCACTAGTTGATTCTTGATTCAGCGGCATTGTTGGATGAAGCGGCCTAGACCGACATTACGCGTACGCTTACGCGAGACTGGTTCTACCGACGTGCTTCGCACACAGGTGGCTAGTGGGTATCTATTCCTCTAGCTTTAGTTGAATCGAATTCAATGAATAGGGTTCTTTCTGAAGATCAAAAAGCAATCACTATACCACGTTGTGTTTTTCCATGCGTGGGTAAGAACGGTTCTTGCTCAGCCCATAGCAGCCACGTAAAACTTGCAACAACAAAGTAGAGGAAGTCTAACTTGTTTTTGCAGGGCATGTTATGATGCGATATGGTCAAGACATGATACTAAATTTTATTGTATGAGATGATCATGTTTTGTAACACAGTTATCGGCAACTGGCAGGAGCCATATGGTTGTCGCTTTATTGTATGAAATGCAAACGCCATGTAATTGCTTTACTTTATCACTAAGTGGTAGCGATAGTCGTGGAGGCAATAGTTGGCGTGACGACAACGATGCTTCAATGGAGATCAAGGTGTCAAGCCGGTGACGATGGTGATCATGACGGTGCTTTGGAGATGGAGATCACAGGCACAAGATGATGATGGCCATATCATATCACTTATATTGATTGCATGTGATGTTTATCTTTTATGTATCTTATTTTGCTTAGATCGACGGTAGCATTATAAGATGATCTCTCACTAAATTTCAAGGTATGGGTGTTCTCCCTGAGTATGCACCGTTGCGAAAGTTCGTCGTGCCGAGACACCACGTGATGATCGGGTTTGATAAGCTCTACGTTCACATACAACGGGTGCAAGCCAGTTTTGCACACGCAGAATACTCGGGTTAAACTTGACGAGCCTAGCATATGCAGATATGGCCTCGGAAGACTGAGACCGAAAGGTCGAGTGTGAATCATATAGTAGATATGATCAATATAGTGATGTTCACCATTGAAAACTACTCCATCTCGCGTGATGATCCTACATGGTTTAGTTGACACTACAAAAAAAGATACATCCGTGACATTTTGGGCCGAACGAATTTTTTTCTGTCATACATATGACACTTCTATGACGATAATTGTGACAAAACCCGGTATCATCATAGATGTGGTGGGCTCCTACTTCTATGACAAAAAATCATGACAGAAACTGGGCTTTTCGTCCTGGGCGGGCCGGAGACGCAGCTGCATGACATTCTTTGGGCCGTCCATGATGGAAAAAACCGTGGTAGAAGCGAGGTGGAGGAAAATTTCGGGGAGTTCCCGGTTATGGTGGGAGGTCGGGGGCTGAGCGATGCACGCTTGTCTCGTACACGTACGTGCATGTGTGCGAGGCGTTGGCTCTAACTGAACCCGAGCGAGGCGTTGGGCTGTAACTGAACCCGAGCGATTGCACTGCAGACTACGCGTTACTGAACCCGAGCGATCGATCGATGGCTGTTAACTGAACCCGATCGAGCGATTCCTTCGCTACTGCTGCTAACTAAAGCCGATCGATGCCGCCTCTGGATGAACAGTGAGCATTGCGGGGGGGGGGGGGGGGGGGGTTGTATGAACAGTTCCCGGTGGGGGTGGATGAACAGGACCCCGTGGTGTTGCCTCTGGATGAACAGGACCCCGATCAATCGAGCCGGTTGGGGCTACATGAACAGGACCCCGTGGAGGGCTGGATGAACAGGACCACCCCGTGGAGGGCAGGATGAACAGTAGACAGTGGAGGGCAGGATGAACAATAGGCCGTGGAGGGGTGGTTGAGCAGGAGCCCGTGGAGAGGGCTGGTTCAACAGTAGCCGGTGGAGTAGCGCGCGGTGGAGGCTGGATGAACAGGAGCCCGTGGATGAACAGTCGCAGGTGGAGGCTGGAGGAGGTCGACGGTGGATGAACAGTAGCTTGTGGAGACTGGAGGGGGTCGACGGTGGAGATGAACAGTATCCCATGGAGTCCCGTTTTGCGGTACGCCACACCCCTCCCGATGAACAGGACCCCCGTTTCGACCGTAGCGCTCCAACACAAGTCTGTTTCCTCCGTTTTGCGGTACGCCACACCCCTCCTGATGAACAGGACCCCCGTTTTGACCGCAGGAGGTCCGTTTCCTCCGTTTTGCGGTACGCCAGACCCCTCCCGATCAACAGGATCCCGTTTCGAACGTGGCCGGTCGAATACAAGGCCGTTTCCTCCGTTCTGCGGTACGTCAGGCCTCGTTTCCATCGCCTGTTCTGTCCAAGCCCTCCCGATGAACATGACGCATTCCGTTGCCTCCCCATGAACACGACACATTCCGTTGCCTCCCCATGAACACGACGACGACGCTGTTTCTCCGTTCCGACCCAGCCATGTACACGAGCCCTGGCCGTACGTATGCGCAAGTAGGCGTTCGAGACCCCGCCCGTATGTACACATACATGGCCGTATTTTCTTTGTTGCACCCTGGCCACTGTACGTACGTGTACATGCTACGTGCGCGCCTCTACTACAACACGTGCGCGCCTCTACATCCACCAGTATATATGTACGTACATGTTCACGACCAGAATGACAACGCTACGTACGCTTCGACCAGGTGGGTCCCGACTGTCAGGCACTTCCTTGCGTGCGAAGATGTAGCTGGTGGGTCCCAGGAGTCAGGGGCAAACATTTTTTCGTGAAATACGGTGGCCCGTCCGGTGGGTCCCCGCTGTCAGGTGGAGGAATAATTATTTTGCACGTAATAAGGAGGCACTTCCTTGCTGCGGCCATGGACCCAGCTGTCAGCCTCTCCACGTACAGTCCATGTCCGATGGAAGCCGTTCCTTGACCACGTTGACCACGCCGCGCCGAGAGCACCAGGGCGGTGGACGATGGCGAGGCCTAGGAAGGGGACGACGCGGAGCCGGGGAAGACGCGGCAGTGGATGCCCACGCGTAGAGGAGTACGAGGGTTCACCGGTTCGCTGCGGTGTGAGGCTGCCGTCGCCGTAGATTAACAGGGGGTGTGGGTGAGTAGAGGGATGGCCTGGCCAGCGGTGGGAGTAGTAGGGGCGGTGAGGCCTCCGCCGCATCGCAGCCGGCCACGGGAGGCAGGAGCACGAGGCACGACCGGCGCTGGTTTGGGCGGCTGGAGCAAGAAGACCGGAGGTTGAAGAAGCACTACGGCCGTTGGATGGACATCGTACGGTCACTGGAGCTAGAATCGTGCATATTGACTAAGTTGACAAAGCCCTCCGTCCCCGTCAACTTAGTAGGCCCACAAGTCAGCCTCCCACCAAGGTGGGTCCCAGCTAGCAGGGGGTATTCATTTTTTTGTGCGTAATAAGGAGACATTTCGGTGGGTCCGAGCTGACAACAGGGGAACGCTTTTTTTCGTGAAATACGGTGGCCCGTCGGGTGGGTTCCAACAGTCAGGGGCAAATGTTTTTTTCACGATATACTGGTGGGCGTCCAGTGGGTCCCTGTTGTCAGGTGGAGGAATAATTATTTTCCGCGTAATAAGGAGGCACTTCCTTGCGGCTGTCGTGGACCCAGCTGTCAGCCTCTCCACGTACAGTATTCTTCCGATGGAATTCGGTCGTTGACCACATTGACCACGCCGCGCTGACAGCACCACGGTGGTGGACGACGGCGAGGCCTAGGAAGGGGACGATGCGGAGTCGGGGAAGACGCGACAGTGGATGCCCACGCAGAGAGGAGTACGAGGGTTCACTGGTTCGGTTGCGGTGCCGTCGCCGCAGAATAACAGGGGGTGTGGGTGAGTGGAGTGGAGGGATGACCTGGCCAGCGGTGGGACTAGTATGGGGGCGGTGAGGCCTCCGCGGCAGCACAGCCGACCACAGGAGGCAGGAGCAGGCGGGACGACCGACACTGCTTTGGGCGGCTGGAGCAAGAAGATCAGAGGTTGAAGAAGCACTACGGCCGTTGGATGGACATCGTACGGTCAGTCAAGCTAGAATCGTGCATATTGACTAAGTTGACAAAGCCCTTCATCCCCGTCAACTTATTAGGCCCACTATACTGGGTCCTAGCTAGTAGGGGGAGTATTCATTTTTTTGTGCGTAATAAGGAGGCACTTCCTTGCATGCGAAGATATAGCTGGTGGGTTCGAGCTGTCAGCGGCGGTAACGTTTTTTTCGCGAAATACAGATGCCGTTTCGGTGGGTCCCAGATGTCAGGTGGAGGAAATCATTATTTTGCGCGTAATAAGGAAGCATTTCCTTGTGTGCGGCCGTGGACCCAGCTGTCAGCCTCTCCACGTACAGTCCACTTCAGATGCATGTCGGTCATTGACCATGCTGACCACGCCATGCCGAGAGCACCAGGGCGGTGGACGACAGTGAGGCCTAGGAAGGGAACGACACGGAGGCAGGGAAGACTCGGCCGTTGTTTTTGTTTCCCCAGTGGAGGGGAGTACGACTGTACGAGGGTTTACTGGTTCGTCTGCTGTCGCCGGAGAATAACAGTAGGTGTGGGTGAGTAGAGGGATGGCTAGACCAGCGATGGGAGTACGGTGGGGCGGTGAGGCCTGCGCGGCAGCACAACCGGCCGCGGGGAGGAGGGAGCAGACAGGCCCGCCGGCGTTTGTTTGAGCGGCTGGAGCAGGAAGAGCAGAGATTGAAGAAGCACGACGGCCGTTGGATAGACATCCAACAGTATACAAGCCATCTGTGGAAAGCCTCAAATATGTGGAAAATAGCATACAACCCATCTGCCATTATTTCAAATAATTTACAGTCCATTTGCTAATTTTTACAGGTTTTTTTGGAGCCCATATTCTTTATGTTAGCATTACAGCCCATATTGTGGCCACGGTTAAAAATTATACGAAATTTTACATATGTCGGTGCGGTCTGAACTGTTTTTAATCCCGAAATTTCGAGTCACATTCAGACTGATTTTAAAAATAAATGTATATCAATATAAAATCCAATAAATTGTCCACGCATAAAAATCAATGCAATTTAAAATCTTGAAATGAAAAAAAGATATTTGAAAATAATTGCCGGTTTGATGTGTTTTAAAAATGTACAACCCATTTCTCATTACTGATAGGCCATTTTCTCGGCTAGCCCAATGAAGCTCTCCTCGTCTTGAAAGATTTGCAGCCCAACAGGCCTGATAAAGCGACTTACTTGACAAATTACAAAAGAACTGGGCTAGCCATTTTCAGAAAAAAAACTACTTGGCTGGTCTGTGGTAAACATAAGAGAAAAGGCTGTCTAGACAGGCCAGAGTGTCCCGCACAGCCCAGTTGACACCCTGCTTCCGTCTCAAAAACAAATTAGATAAATGCCACTCCAATTATGGCGATTCATAAAAATGCCACTGCAATTTCCAAACTTTGAAAAATGCCACTGCATTTTTTGCAAATTTTGAAAAACGCCACTGCAGTTTGCAAACTTTGAAAAACGCCACTCCAGACTTCGAAAAATGCCACTAGAAATGACATGAAATGGCATTTTTCAAAGTTTGGAAATTGCAGTGGCCTTTCTCGGATACACCAGATTTGGAGTGACATTTATCAAATTAACCCAAAACAAAAATAACTGGGCGAGCTGCTGGGTCCCTGGTGTCAGCCACTCGTTGTGCAATTCTCTCATTTATTGACTACGTTGACAATGGCATGGGACCCAGATGTCAGAAATCCACTAGGAGGAGCCATTTTTTTATTGGCTTGAAATAAAGAGGCACTTGCTTGCGTACTGCCATGACCTTGGCGGGTCCCTGCTTTCATCCTCTTCACATACAGTACCAGTTAGTCGTGCTTCAAAACTGATCGGCACGCCATTAAAAAAATAAAGGTCGATAACTAATGCGGCACCTCGGGCCAACGCGGCCAGATCACATTTTGCACGAGAAATTACACACCATGTTTTGTTGACATGCGGTCCCGTTCCAACATATCAGTGAGACGACGGCGAGTAGTAGGAGTATTTCCGAACAGACGTGTAGGCCGGGGCGCCTCTTCGTGAACCGTGGCAAACTCGCAACCGTCCACCGACTCTTCGCCTTTCCCTCTCGATTTGGAACTGCTGTCGCACGCTCTTCCTCTCCCTCCTCCATTTTCCTTCAGCGCTTCACCCTTTCTTCTGCCATTGTTCAATCGTCTTCTCCATGGAGGGAACAGGCCGGAAATGACCCCGTTATTCTTGCCCCGATCTGAAAGATGACGTGGTGGAGGAACTCATTGATCGGTGCGATGTCATCACCTCGGCTAGCATGGCAGGTTCGTTCAAGCCCATTCTCGACTCAACTAATAACATCATTACAAAGAACCCAAGAGTCAAGGAGCGGTTTGATCTCCCCTATCTTCTTCGCCGTGACCCTGATGACTGGTGCCGGCACGACGGAGGTCTCGCCCTGTGCCATTTGATGCCGCTTGATAATGATATGTATGATGTTAAGATGCCATCGCTTGAGGGCAAGGCTTGGGCGGGCGCAAATGGAGATTGGGTTGTTTACATTGGGTCCAACTGCGAGTGGGAACTTGTGAATGTGTACACTCGTCACCGGGTTCCACTTCCAAAAATCTCAGCACACTGCCCAGAGGTTGAGCACACCGGTAATGTACGCACGTTCAAATATGATCATGGTGACTGTCTTCTACGGAAGATAGCAATTTGTCGAGTTCCCAACCGCTCTTGGAATTACAACAACTATCAAGTTGTTGCTATCTTCGACAAGCTTGTTGCCGTCCTTCATGGTTCGACTCGATGGATATTGCTCAAAAATTAGTTTCTGTACACGGATGAGTACTGTGATGCAATTCAATACGAGGGCCTTGTGTTTGCTGCCACCACTCGTGGCACTGTTTTTGCATGGCATCCAAGTAGTTTCGGTACGTTTGTCTTCCACCGTAATTATAATTGTTTCATCCACATGCATGCGGGTTAGGAAGTTTCCCTTTACTAATTAACCTTCTTCTTCTGTTTCCAAGGTCCTGTGAACATCCCACCACCTATACTTGAAAATTTTTATAACCAAGGGGGAGATGCCGATGGTGATGATCACGAGCAGCGCCCATATACTCTGTGGCGCCTGGCAACTAATTCCGATGGATCACCTCTTCTTGTGTGTATACAGCCCACTGATGATGTTACTGCTAAGGAAGCAGATGTCTCCCATGGTCGCACTCTTCGGACCTATTCCAACACCCGTTGCATGGTATTCGGGATGGATACTAGTGTGCTAGCGCCAACTCCTTCTCCCTGGCACAGAATTGATAGTCTTGGAGAAAACTCACTCTTCCTTGGACAAAACTATCCGATGATGGTGAAAGGCGATCCAACTGCTGTTGACACATTTATGAGAAGCAACTGTGTCTATACCTCGGACATTTGGGTGGTTCCCAACCCTGGTACTGATATAGTAGGCCGCTTCAGCCTGGATGATCGGTCCTGCGTTGGTCTCCAGATCGACAATGGATGGCCCGTCCCAGAGAATCACTTGTGGTTCAAAGCAAGCGTTTCCAACGCCACGGAATGGTTGAGTTGAAGTTCATTTCATGGCTTGTTATTTGTTGTGTGGTGAAAACTTTAGTACTTATAATGTATCCTCGTTGTCGATGTGGGTTGATGACCTGTTGTATGTAATAAAATGATATGCCTGTGATAAACTTACTAAATTTATGAATGGCTTTCGAGTCGCCTCTCTAAATTTGTACTAGCTTCACATGCTTCGCGTCTCGGGCGGGTGTTTTTACTGTAGCCATATGTTAATGTGTTCGTTGTACGTAACCAGCACCTCGAATCCTCGATACTAGTATACTATATACTAGTAGGAATAAGTAGTAGGAGTAGTAGGGTGGCATGGGCCAGAACAAGCATTCACATCCAGGAGTACGACACACGCCACCACCATGACATCCATCTGACACCACATTATTTCTTGGAGTCCGTGCTAGAGCAATCTCTTCAACCTCGTCGTTTCTCTAACTTCAGCCATCGCGCGGCGCGCGAGGTGTGGGTTTGCCGATAGTCGGTTTCCTTAACTGTGGTCCCACTTGTAAGGCCAACTCCAACGCATGACCCCAAACGCACCTCCGTTTTGCACGAACTCCAACGATAATTTTGACTAGAAAAGCAATACCAAAGAAAACAAGAACCACAAGAATACATTTTACTACTCCTGTAAGTTGGATTAGTGCCTTCTCGATGCATTCATTGTTGATCTGCGGAGGCTCGATTTTGCGTCTGTGCTAGCTAAAAGTGATAGAACATCTACTAAATTGTGCTCTATCAATATATGGATGTACTCTTCTTCCCAATACAAAAACTTGCATCCATTCTATTCCCTCCGTTGCACAATACATGCCTTCTATTTGTCAAAATATATATGTATCTAGACATGTCTTAGTATATAGGTACATCCATTTTTGGACAAATGGAAGTCAAGTATTTTGGAACGGAGGGAGTACACAATAAATTTTTTAAGTTAGCACAACTAGTCTAATCCGAGAGCAGAACCGAAGATTTGGTCGGGTTCTTCCTCCTTTTGCCGACACGTGGGACATCCAGCATCCAGGTCATGTCATGAAAGAAAATAGAGTGGTAGTTGAAGCCACGAGATGTGCATCTTGGGTTAAACTGTAAATAGAATCTTACTACTCTTGAGTAACTCTAAAAGCAACCAGCGAAGATCTTTATTGGATTTGAATTTCATCACCAGCACGTCAAGGTGAAAGATGTGCGGGTTCAGTGGGTCCTCTTATGTTTTCACTGACATGTGGGGCCGCATGTGAGCAAACAGATGATGGGCTCCGCGCGTCCGCTGGCTGGCTGAGAAGAGAGATAGAGGAGGGCTGAGCACGAACTGCAGGAAATTTGTTCTACGTACCTCGATATAGGCTCGATATAGTGGGGTGGCATGGGCCATAACTAGCATTCACGTCTAGCAGTACGGCACACGCCACCCACACGAGTCCCATCCGACACCAATTTTCTTAGAGTCCGTGCTACAGCCATCTCTTCTCCCTCCTGTTTTCTCAGCCATCGCGCGGTGGGCGGGGTGGGGGTTTGCCGATGGTCCGTTTGCTCAACTGCAGTCCCACTTGTAAGTGAAAATACAACACCGCACGCATTCCCGCTTGAGCGGCGTACCGGGCCAACCGTGTGGTGGTGCGATGCGAACACGACATGCTTTTCCTTTTGAACTCGTAACTTGTAAAATTTGGTTCTGCTCCATGGCGCGACCGATAGATAGAAAATAACGATTTTGCCTAGAGTAATGGGAAGTTTGGTTCTGGCGCCGTTCATGCATGGAGTACATACGAAAATTATGAAGTTGATGCGAAAGGTAAGATAATTACTGTAGTATCATATACTACTACATGGATTTGACGGAAAGATAAAAATACATACGAATCCATCAACGTTCAATGACATCCTCACGCCCTAGTGCGCCGGGTCACCAACCGACGTGTGAGGAGTAGCGGCGTTGGCGGCGAGCTCAACATGCTTCTGAACAGTGCCGTCCAAGGTTGCCCTGCGCTCCAAGAAGGCCAACGTCCTATCGTCCTCCTCTTGCATGTAGTAGTCCTTGTGGACGATTTGCGTGTAGATGTGGGTGATTATGTCGATGGTGTCTTGCTGCGCTAGGCGCTGCGCGGCGAGCGCGACCTCGAGGTGGACATTCTCCGGCGCGACGGCGGGCAGTCGCAGGGCCACCAGTGCATCGAAGAGGTTGTTACCATAGTGGCCGTTGAGGGTGGCGCGCATCGCAGAGCCTGGGCGCGTCGGCTGGAGGCTTACGTCAAAGTCGTCCGCAAGCTTCTTGACGATGGTGAACTTGTCGAGGAAATCGACGAGGACCTCGTCGAACAAGGAGACGAAGCTGTCGTCCAAGCGGCCCCTCGCCTTGGCGGCCTCAAGCAATACTACCTGGAGACGTTCCTCGGTGCCGGGCTACAGGCCGGCGTCGTGGACCATCTGGCACAGCCGGCTGATGCTCGCGCTCATCACCTCCATGGGTCTAGCATAGCTTCTAGTCAACTCATCTTGCGATTCGAGTGATCACTCAGCCCTTGGTTAGCGTGCGTAGGTGCGTAGGATTTCGTACTACTCCTCGGCCCTCTACTGCACCTGCCTCTGGCTGTATGATAGGTGGGCCAGCCACCCCCTGCGGCCACGTGTCATTCACCCAAAGGCAGTTGTCGTAAGTCAATGAAGCTGCGTCCCCCTCCGTGCCGGTGCAGTATAGTCATCTCACCGGACCTCTAGTTGGGACCAAACGAGAGAAGTTTGATGTTTACTGGTTTATTCGTCCCCTTTGCATTTTGCGCCAAGTTTTGACCTTTGATTTAACTAATAAAATGTTAATGCATGTAAACAAAAATGTTGTGTAAGTCACCTTACGAAAACCAAATAATCCCAAAATACTTAGGCACGGTGGATTAACTCCCTCCTTGTTTCTTATTTCGTGACATATCAACCAATGAGAGATGTGGGCCGTGCATGCTTTCAATGACTTGAGACTACCAAACATGACATGCAGTGTTTAGTTCATTGCATGTAATCCTATTAGTACTCTAGTTAGGAGTAGCAAAAAACATTAAGTTCTCTCGCCGATAGGAATAAAACACCATGTATTTATTTACAGAGGGAGTAGTACATTTTTGGTGACATGCATTACTAGATATTGCTAGTCAAATAATAAAATCTAGATGGACGTGGTAGTACTCCTAAATCCAGACGGTGGTGCTACTAGTACTAGTAGTAGTACTACCAATGTAGTAGTAGGAGTACTAGCACTGTACTACCCGTTGGTCAAATTATTACGTGCTGCTCCTCACAGTGAAGTGACAAGATCCTGCACCGGAGATGACACCTGAGTATAGGTGTCGGTGTCAAAACCGGCGGATCTCGGGTAGGGGGTCCCGAACTGTGCGTCTAGGTGGATGGTAACAGGAGACAAGGGACATGATGTTTTTACCCAGGTTCAGGCCCTCTCGATGGAGGTAAAACCCTACTCCTGCTTGATTAATATTGATGATATGGGTAGTACAAGAGTAGATCTACCACGAGATCAAGGAGGCTAAACCCTAGAAGCTAGCCTATGGTATGATTGTTGTTCGTCCTATGGACTAAAACCCTCCGGTTTATATAGACACCGGAGAGGGCTAGGGTTACACAGAGTAGGTTACAATGGTAGGAGATCTACATATCCGTATCGCCAAGCTTGCCTTCCACGCCAAGGAAAGTCCCTTCCAGACACGGGACGAAGTCTTCAATCTTGTATCTTCATAGTCCAGGAGTCCGGCCGAAGGTATAGTCCGGCTATCTGGACACCCCCTAATCCAGGACTCCCTCAGTAGCCCCTGAACCAGGCTTCAATGACGATGAGTCCGACGCACAGATTGTCTTCGGCATTGCAAGGCGGGTTCCTCCTCTAAGTACTTCATAGAAGATTTTGAACACAAAGGTAGTGTCCGGCTCTGCAAAATAAGTTTCCACATATTGCCATAGAGAGAATAATATTTACACAAATCTAATTTGCTTACGTATTCCGTAGCGTGACATCACACCACGACCAAGTCTTTATTCGAATCGTTTTACTGTCCCACCTCAGCGCGTTTAGCGAGGCGGTTTCCTTGGCACGTCTTGTCAAAGCAGAGATCGTGTCCCCTTATTCCGGGATTCTCATCAATACGGGCATGGGTAACCCAACCGTACCTATTGGTATGTTTTCTCGATCAAAGGCGAGTCCCAAACGGTCACGGGGAGGGCCCTTGGTATTCAGCCTCTTATAAAGAGACCAAGGCCTTACTCCTTTCTTTCAATCTCAAACGAGTTCGCCCTTCGCCTCGAGTTCCAACACCCAAGGCTCCAGATTTCAGGCGCTTCGGACCTTCGACAATGTCCGGTTCCGACCTTCGAGGCCGATGGATGCCCTCCTCCATCACGGAGGAGGACGTGCTAAAGTTGAGAGAGGCCAGGTTCTTGACCGGCGAAATCTGGCATAGGCTGCCTGCTCAAGGGCAGGTCATTCCCACTCCCACGCCTGGTGAGAGTGTGGTGTTCATGTCTCACTTCCTTCGGGGGCTAGGCTTCCCGACGGATCCCTTCGTGAGGGGGTCATGTTTTATTATGGGCTGGAATTTCACGACTTAGCTCCGGAGTCCGTCCTCCATATTTCCTCATTCATCGTCGTGTGTGAAGCCTTCCTCCGTATTACTCCTCACTTCGGACTATGGCTCAAGACCTTCAAAGTAGAGCCGAAGATGATCGAGGAATGGCACGCGGAGTGCGGAGATGCTTTTATAAGCAAGAATGCTAGTGCTCCATGGCCCGAGGGCTCTTTTCAAGAGGAGTCCAGCTTATGGCAACGAGAATGGTTTTACATCACCGTTCCCAGGGGCACCAAGTGGGTGGCGCCACCTGCCTTTCGCTCGGGTCCCCCACCACAGCTAGTGTCATGGGTCAATAAAGGACTGGACTGGGGGCCATCCAAGGACGTGCCCTTGTTGCAGGGCCACATTCGAGATCTCTTAGAAAGAGACATTAGCCTGGTCGTGGTGACGCATGTCATATTGATCCGCCGAGCCTTGCCCGGCAAACGTCGCCCCCTTCGCCTGTGGGAGTTCAATTCGGAGGGACCACAAGCTCTCCAGCATTTCATGGGCGCAATGCCCGTGGAGATGTACAAATTTTTCTTCGGATCACAAGCAATGTGTCCGGACTTGACCGAGGACGCATGCCTGAGCTGCAGTCGCCCAGATACTCAAGTAAGTAGCCTTGTGCCCTCGCTATCCGTATATTTATCATAACATTGCCCCTAAAAGAGTTGTCCTTTAAACGGGAGTGGATAGCGAAAGCAAAGATAATCAGGTGTCCGGCCCCCTTCCTGAGACCACACCGGATCTCGTGCTAGTCAGGATGTTGGAGGTTGTGCCTTCGGAGGAAAGCGAGGGAGGGGACAAGGAAGCTACAGCCTCCTCAAAGAAGGTTGTATGGAAGGGAGGAATCGAAAATTCCTCTCCTCAGGGGAATAAGAGGACCGCCTCTGACGACCCGGAGACCATGGCCTCAAAGCGGGGGAAGAAATCTTCGTTAGAGGATCCCGCACCGGGGGACACTTCGGCCGAATTATGCCCTCAAGGGGATCAGCCCTCCACCGATCCATAAGTAGAGAGGAGTTTTTCTTTTTAAGAAATGAGAGAAATCCTTGCGTTATATCTGAGAAGAGTAATCGAAAATTTACCTTGTAGCTCGGACCTTAGCCCTTCTCAGCAGAGCTCGTCTTCGAGGGATCTTCTTCCGGAGATGATGGAGAGCGGAACGCCTCCCCCTGCCGTACCGCTTTGCGAGGCGGGCGACCCTGAGGTATCGTCGCGGAGGGTTTCTCCGAATCCGGCAGGGCCGGAAGGTAGTCATATGCCCCCCCAAAGCCCTCCGCGTCCGGCCTTCGAAAAGGGCCATCGGACGAGTCCGGCGTCATCTGGTGCGCGGTCGGAGGAGCTGAAGAATTTGCTAGGGTGAGCATCTATCTTAGAGGAGCACCGTGCATTGATGGGTACGGTGATTGAGAGGATTTCATCCGCGGAGAGCGGATTGCACGAGGCCGTCAGGAGTTTACTGACAGGTTTTGAGGTACGCGAAATAATGTACCCTTTTTGGACAGTTGCGCATAAATAAGATGCGCCCTGTGTAGATAGTAGCCCCTGAGACTCTATGCGTTGTCAAAAGTGACGGTGCGCAGAGGATCATAATCCCAGGTCTAATATGCCGCCTTCATACGTAGGTGGCGAAGTGTCGGGTGGCCAGCCGGACTGATGAATTTGTCGAGCTGAAGCGGCAACTTGACGTGGCAGATGCCGACATCGCGCTTGTCAAGAAGCGGCTTGACGAGGCGCAAGGTATGTAATTGAAGGAAATATGCCCTAGAGGCAATAATAAAGTTATTATTTATTTCCTTATATCATGATAAATGTTTATTATTCATGCTAGAATTGTATTAACCGGAAACATAATACATGTGTGAATACATAGACAAACAGAGTGTCACTAGTATGCCTCTACTTGACTAGCTCGTTGATCAAAGATGGTTATGTTTCCTAACCATAGACATGAGTTGTCATTTTATTAATGGGATCACATCATTAGGAGAATGATGTGATTGACTTGACCCATTCCGTTAGCTTAGCACTTGATCGTTTAGTTTGTTGCTATTGCTTTCTTCATGACTTATACATGTTCCTATGACTATGAGATTATGCAACTCCCATTTACCGGAGGAACACTTCGTGTGCCACCAAACGTCACAACGTAACTGGGTGATTATAAAGGTGCTCTACAGGTGTCTCCGAAGGTACTTGTTGAGTTGGCGTATTTCGAGATTAGGATTCGTCACTCCGATTGTCGCAGAGGTATCTCTGGGCCCACTCGGTAATGCACATCACTATAAGCCTTGCAAGCATTGCAACTAATGAGTTAGTTGCGGGATGATGTATTACAAAACGAGTAAAGAGACTTGCCGGTAACGAGATTGAACTAGGTATTGAGATACCGACGATCGAATCTCGGGCAAGTAACATACCGATGACAAAGGGAACAACGTATGTTGTTATGCAGTCTGACCGATAAAGATCTTCGTAGAATATGTAGGAGCCAATATGGGCATCCAGGTCCCGCTATTGGTTGTTGACCAGAGAGGTGTCTCGGTCATGTCTACATAGTTCTCGAACCCGTAGGGTCCGCACGCTTAACGTTCGTTGACGATATAGTACTATATGAGTTATGTATGTTGATGACCGAATGTTGTTCGGAGTCCGAGATGAGATCACGGACATGACGAGGAACTCCGAAATGGTCCGGAGATAAAGTTTGATATATGGGATAGTAGTGTTTGATCTCCGGAAGGGTTCCGGAATTCACCGAAAGGGGTTCCGGATGTTTCCCGAAATGTTTGGGCACGAGAACACTTTATCTGGGCCAAAGGGGAAAGCCCATGAGGCTTTTGGAAAGTGCAAAAGTAAGTTTTGCGGAGACCAGAGGCTAGATGCCAGGAACCCTGGTGTCTAGGGGGTAGACGCCGGGAACCCTGGCGTCTAGCCCTGGAGTCCGAGAAGGACTCTTGCCTTTCGGGTGAAACCGACTTTGAGGAGGCTTTTACACCAAGTTTCGACCCCAGGGCTCAACATATAAATAGAGGGGTAGGGCTAGCACCAAAGACACAACAAGAAACACCAAGCCGTGTGCCGGCAACCCCGTCCCCTCTAGTTTATCCTCCGTCATAGTATTCGTAGTGCTTAGGCGAAGCCCTGCGGAGATTGTTCTTCACCAACACCGTCACCACGCCGTCGTGCTGCCGGAACTCATCTACTACTTCGCCCCTCTTGCTGGATCGAGAAGGCGAGGACGTCACCGAGCTGAACGTGTGCAGAACTCGGAGGTGCCGTGCTTTCGGTACTTGGATCGGTCGGACGTGAAGACGTACGACTACATCAACCGCGTTGATATAACGCTTCCGCGAACGGCCTACGAGGGTACATAGACAACACTCTCCCCTCTCGTTGCTATGCATCACCATGATCTTGCGTGTGCGTAGGAATTTTTTGAAATTACTACGTTCCCCAACAGTAATTACTCCGACGGCACCTGGTAAGAGGAGCTTTATGCCAGTATCTTACAATTTGTGCGCTTGATGCAGATGGTGCTGCTGCCATGGAGAATCTTTGGGCGGAACTTGCCCGAGCCAAGGAGCAAGCCAGGAAAAATGATGCGGCTGCCGGAAAGGCAATTGAAGAGCTGAAAGCCGAACAGGCTGCTCACTGCCGAAGCAAGAAGGAAATGGCCGAGATGGCTGTGAAGCTGAAGAGCGCTGCTGACCATTGCAAGCTTCTTGAAAAAGAAGATCAGGCGGAACAGACAGACCTAGAGAAGGCCGTTGCCGATGCCAAGGATGCTCGCTCTGCGATGAGAGCTATGAAGGAGGAGCTGCGTCAGGCCGGAGAGATCGCAGCTGGAAAGCCCTTTATGCTGCGGAGGAAGTTCTGTGATCCTAAACATGCTCCGTTAGACCGGATGTGGAGTACGGCGGACACCTATCTGGATTTGGCAGCGAGTGCCGCAGATGCGGCCGAACACTTCCGAGATCAAGAAGATCGCGAAGTGGAAAAGCTCTTTTGGTCGCAGTTCCACAATCCGGAGCGTCCACTGTCATTAGCCGATCGTTTGGCCGAATGGGCCAAGCTAAATAGGTTGTCCGGACTCGCCATGAAGTATGTGAGGAGTCATCTGTGGCCAGAGAGGCCAGAGCCGAAAAGTTATTTCAACTTGGTGCAATAGTTCCTTGGTGCGGCGCCGCATATCAATGCGATGAAGAGGTCAGCGTGCATAGAGGGTGCGCGGATGGCTCTTGCCCGTGTCAAGACATACTGGGCAGAAATGGAGGCCACCGCTATTGCATCCCCAGACCCGGATGGAAGGCGAGTACCTGCCGAGCACTATTTTAAGGAAGTTCTGCAAGGCGCTCGTTTAATAGAGACGCAGTGATCGAAGGATACTATATTCGAATAGCATATATTATTGTAAAACAATATTTTGATAAATTGTAGAAGCTTTTTATACTTGTGCCTGCAAGTATTATAATACCTCATGTGCGGCCGTTTAACATATATGTATATATAATCTGAAAGATGGCAGTCGTCGGCTTCAGCCCCCACGCACATAATGCGGGGGTGTTCGCAGAAGGCGCATTTTCACACTTGATCCAACGTCTTGGTCCTACAAAGGAGGTGATAGCGCAGCGAACTAGGCAATCGGACTATGATGCTTTATCACTTTCACTTAGCCATAGGAGTTTGACAATGAGGCTACTTATATAGCCCCTGGTGGCGCCTGCGCTTGCCCGAACTCGGGGCGCGTACGTGCCTGGCCGGGAAGCGGCCCTTCGTTAATGCGGAGGAATCCTAAAGATTCCGGTAAGCCATCGAGTGGTTGACCAGTCTCACGCTATATCATGACAGTCAGTTTTCGGCTTTCTCTACTAAGGTGCTCGCCTGGCCGAACCGGGGCACAATCGCAGTAGTTCTCCTGGTGCCGCCTTAGCCAATAGAGCGAAACGTAAGGTAGCAAAACACAGGAGCCGGGCAAACCCAACATTTGACCAAAGACATGATACGGAGCTGATGCATATAAGGCCAAACTCGCGATGCCGAACACTCCCTAAGGTATTCGGTCTTTATGAGGGCGGGCGGGATAACGCCCTTAGTAATAAGCCCCTAGTGTCCAGGTACGCGCAAAACTCTGACATGGCCACATGCCAAAACGCCAGCCTCCTCCTTGGTTATACCAAGAAACCAGGGGATGTGTATCAACAAGAGACAGTAAAAAAGGTTTACGCAGGGTCTTAATCTGAAAAGAATCCTTGGAACGGGTCCCCGCTGCACGTCTACGCCTGTGTCTCCGTTGTGCCGTATCCTGGACGGGTTTAGCACGGTGTTCATCTGTAAAAGAGAGGAACTTAGTTGAAGAAAGATCGTGCCGAACATGAGTTATACGAAATAAACAAAGTATAAATTGAAATGGGTAAAATTGAGCTTTATTATCTCTTGTTTTATATGCACGGAGCCCCTAGTACAGGGGTATACGGCTATTAAGCCTTTATCAATTGTATGTTTATGCCGGACTCGTCTAGCCGTGTCCGTGGTCTTGACGACCTATTTAGGTGCTTTGGCTGGTGAAGCCGCTTTATTGTGGGGCTGTCAAGGCAGCCGCAGTCTTCCGCGCGGGAGGAACACTCAATGTTTTCCCTTTAGTGAGATGATGCCTCGTGGACCAGGCATCTTAAGCGTAAGAGATGCATAATGCGGTATTGCGTTAAAGCGGGTGAAAGCTTCGCGTCCCAGCAGTGCTTGATAGCTACTTGAGAATGGGGCGATGTGGAAAGTTAGCTGTTCGCGATGGAGCTGAACATAACTTCTAGCCAGAGAGAACCCATGCAACGGGCATCCGGGCCTGGCGTTACCCCTTGAAAGGAGGTTTGGCTATGGCGAATTTTTGTTGGGTCTATCCCCATGTTGCGGATTGTGTCCTGGCATAACAGGTTTAGACCACTGCCGCCGTCCATCAAGACATTTGTAAAGTGGAGTCTGCCGATTATTGGATCTAATACCAAGGCAGTCCAACCTGCGTTCCAGATACTTCTAGAGTAATCCTGATGGTCAAAGGTGATCGGTTTTAACAGCCATTGGCGAGACTCCTTTGGGATAGGCCGTATGGCGCGTATCTCTGTTGGCGCCATTCTGTTCGTCACGTGAAGTAAGTTTACTGTTTTGTCTTCTTGTGGGAAATCCTTTTGTTTCCTGGTGCTCTGTTTGTGGGGTTCGTCGTCGTCCTCACTTGGTATGTCGAGCCCCTTGTGTTCGGCGTTGAGTTTGCCGGATTGCTTGAAAACCCAACAATCTCTGTGGGTATGGTTCACAGGCTTCCCGGGAGTACTGTGTATTTGACATATCTTGTCCAAGATTTTGTTTAAGTTGGATAGCTCGTCCCTGTTATCCTTGAGGGGCGGCTTTCTCTGATTCTGCCACGAGCTTTTGAATCCGGCGTTGACCGTCGTTCTCTTTGGGCTGTTTCCCTTATTCCGGCGCTGGTCCTTGCTGCGTCGGGGTTTTCCGTTTCCATCCCTAACTTCGGATGTACTTGGGTCGCTGGTGCTACATCTTGCCAACCAGCTGTCCTCTCCTGCGCAAAAGCGGGTCATGAGGCTTGTTAACGTGGCCATTGTTCTTGGCTTTTCTTGGCCAAGGTGTCTGGCGAGCCATTCGTCTCGAACGTTATGCTTAAAAGCTGCTAGGGCTTCGGCGTCCGGACAGTCGACTATCTGATTCTTTTTAGTAAGAAATTTGTTCCAGAATTCCGGGCTGACTCTCCGGGCTGTTGAGTTATGTGACTGAGATCGTCTACATCCGGAGGGCGGACAGTCGACTATCTGATTCTTTTTAGTAAGAAATTTTGTTCCAGAATTCAGATATCGTGCTCCCAAAACTGGCGCCTTCACAACCCGCGCTTTGCTAACCCGAAGTTACAACGCACGAGAAAAGTCCCTCCAGCTGCCAAATCCTGACACATGAAATCCCCCTTCTAACCCTGAGCTGAAAGGGCCCCTAGTTCAAATCGGTGGGGGGTGAAAGTGTGTTATATCGACTAGAGGGGGGGTGAATAGGCGATTTTTATGAAAGTCTTCAATACATGGAAGTTTTGAAGACAAATGATAGAAATGAACCTATTACCATGCAGCGGAAGGTAGACTACACTAGGCAGACCATAGTCAAGTATTCAATGAAATGAAACCATAATGACTAATAGCAGCTAGGCAGTAAGGATCAGGTACACAATGAAGACAAATAGATAATGCAAATAGGCATTGACTTCACAAGAGCCAACTGTAAATAAAGAGATGGGAAGGATAGAACCAGTGTACATAATGAAGACAAAGGTTTGGTAGACCAGTTCCAACTGCGGTGACAGTTGTACGTCTGGTTAGGGCGGATAGGTATTTAAACCTGAGGACACTCAGTCACGGACACTTAGTCCTGAACACGCAGCTCAGGACACTTAGTCCTCACCGTATTCCCCTTGAGCTAAGGTCACACAGACCTCGCCCAATCACTTTGGTAAGTCTTCAAGGTAGACTTCCAAACCTTCACAGACTTCGTTCACCGGCGATCCACAATGACTCTTGGATGCTTAGAATGCGACGCCTAACCGGCTGGAGGATTCACAGTCCTCAAGTGTAATAAGTCTTCAGATCACACAGACAGGAAGACTTAAGTGATGCCTAACACTCTTTGGCTCTGGGTGTTTAGGGCTTTATCCTCGCAAGGAATTCTCTCTCAAAGGCTTCGAGGTGGGTTGCTCTCAAACAACAAAGGCCGTACTCTAACTCTGAGCAGCCAACCGTTTATGGTTGTAGGGGGTGGACTATTTATAGCCACTAGGAAACCCGACCTGATTTGTCCGAAATGACCCTGGGTCACTAAGGAACTGACATGTGTTCCAACGGTCAGATTTCAAACACACACGACAACTTTACTTGGGCTACAAGCAAAGCTGACTTGTCCAACTCTGGACAAGATTCGCTCTCATAGTCTTCACTAGAAGAGATAGGATTTTGGTTAAGCATCACTTCAGTCATTCTGACTGGTTCTCTTGGACCCCACTTAACAGTACGGTGGTTCCTATGACTCAACAAAGAAAAACACAGAACGACGAAACAACTAAGTCTTCGCGCTCCATAGTCTTCACACGATGTCTTCTCTTGTCATAGTCTTCAATGTGAATGTCTTCACATACCACCTTTGACTTCAATGTCTTCATACATTTTTAGGGGTCATCTCCGGTAGGAAAACCGAATCAATGAGGGATTTCTACCTGTGTTATCCTGCAATTCTCACAAACACATTAGTCCCTCAACTAGGTTTGTCGTCAATACTCCAAAACCAACTAGGGGTGGAACTAGATGCACTTACAATCTCCCCCTTTTTGGTGATTGATGACAAACTAGTTGAAGTTTTCAACGGGGAATATAATATGTGAAATTGTAAAGGATAGATAATTGTCTTCATAAGTTGCAAGGGCTCTCCCTGAAGATGTGCATATAAGTAATTTGCTTTTGGAATGCAAATGCACAGGGCAGGTTGTACTTGTGGAGATCCTCTTCAACTTAAGATGACAATTCATCATGCATGAAAAGTATGTGAAGATAATGACATGCATAATGAAAAATGGACGTCTGCAAAATGATCTAAGTGCGGAATTTATCGCCGCACATGCAGAATTTATCATCGCATCACAGAATAGCAAATAAGTAGCAGACGACCATCGAGTTTAAGTGTTACAACTCAAAGAACCAAATGTATCAAAACGAGAGTTGTAAACACTAGGCAAAACATAAAGCAACCGCCCATATGGACCCGCTTGAAGACTATCGAACTCATATGCTTCTCCCCCTTTTGTCAGTAAGGACCAAAAAGGTTTGAAGACATAGAGCATCTACTCGTTCCCATGAGGAGTAGGTGAAGTAGCAAGGTCGTCGGTGTTGTTCGGCGGTGCAGACGAACTCGGGGCAGTGTCAATGCGGGCAGAAGTAGGGGGTGGTGAAGTGGCATCGTCTTCGTCCTCGATCACTCTGGCATTCACAGTTGCTGTCGGTGTCAAAACCGGCGGATCTCGGGTAGGGGGTCCCAAACTGTGCGTCTAGGCCGGATGGTAACAGGAGGCAAGGAACATGATGTTTTACCCAGGTTCGGGCCCTCTTGATGGAGGTAAAACCCTATGTCCTGCTTGATTAATATTGATGATATGGGTAGTACAAGAGTAGATCTACCACGAGATCAAGGAAGCTAAACCCTAAAAGCTAGCCTATGGTATGGTTGTTGTATGATGAAGTTGTCCTACGGAGTAAAACCCTCCGGTTTATATAGACACCGGAGAGGGTTAGGGTTACACAAAGTCGGTTACAATGGTAGGAGATCTAAATATCCGCATCGCCAAGCTTGCCTTCCACGCCAAGGAAAGTCCCATCCAGACACGGGACGAAGTCTTCAATCTTGTATCTTCATAGTCCAGGAGTCCGGCTGAAGGTATAGTCCGGCTACCCGGACACCCCCTAATCCAGGACTCTCTCAGTAGCCCCCGAACCAGGCTTCAATGACGACGAGTCCGGCGCGCAGATTGTCTTCGGCATTGCAAGGCGGGTTCTTCTCCAAATTCCGTGTACCTGCTGAATAATGTCCGATTTTCGTAATGTAGTGCACCTTGGCTTCCACGCCCAATAATGGCTGTCTTCCACTTGTAAATGAATGCGAAAAGTCGGGGTGTTTTTACATTCACACCCCTAGCGGCATAAATGAGCCGCCTATTTAATGGGATGGGGATTCAGATCCAAACCACACCTTCTCCTCTCCGTGAGTAACCATCAGAGCGCCTCCAGCAAAGGTCCATTCCAACATGGCCAGCCGTCGCAGCTCCTCCTCTCACCCTTCCAGTCCTAAACCTGGAGACTGGGAGAGGTGCTCCATCCCGCACAGCGAGCTAGTGTCGCTTCAGGCCAAGGGATTTCTCCCTCAGGCCTATATGGTCCCGGTCCGAGCCGGACTCGCCACCTATAATGGCGGAGAGCAAGCGGAGAGCACCCCCAATCCCCCCAAAGGAGAGCAGGTGTGCCTCGTCCCTGATCTAATAAGAGGACTTGGATTTCCAATTCATCCATTTCTCCGTGGCTTCTGGAGTTCTACGGCCTCCAGCTGCACAATCTCACGCCCGCCTCTATATTGCATATCGCGGGCTTCATCGCCCTTTGCGAGCTATTCTTGGGTGTTGAGGCTCATTTCGCGCTATGGAAGAGGTTATTCTGCCTGGTGCCCCGCTCTCAAGAGGGGTCTATGTATCAAGTGGGCGGAGCCGAAGTGTGGCGTATCGCCGGGACCGGATATCTATCCGGAACCCCAAAGAAGGCGTCCGAGGACTGGCCTTCGGAATGGTTTTATATAGATGATGTCCCACTGCCGGATCCTATCCGGGCCGGTCTCCCCGAATTCAACAATGCTCCCTTAAAGAAACGCCTAAGCTGGCATCCGCGGAGCTCTCAGAGAGAAGGCGACAGGGACGTCCTTCACCTGATGGGTCGGATAAGACTATTGGCTCATTCCGGACTAACCATGATTGAAGTCATGGCCGCATGCATTATGCGGGGGGTGCAGCCGCTTCAATATAGAGGCCACCCCATGTGGGATTTTAATGGGGAGGATGACGCCACCCGTTACAGTCGTAAGGGGCCAGCCTCAGCTGCCGCTCTAGTAAAGATCTTATCCTCTTTGTACAAGGGAGAAGAGGAGGAATTCCTCCGCGTCAACCCACAGGGCGGATTTTCTATGTACAACCCTCCGAGTTGGGTAAGTGGACAATTGGGCTTGCCCATCTCTTTTATATTCCCATGATTAAATATGTAGTCTTCCGATTTCAACGCAGGAACTGCGTCAGGAAGTAAAGGATATAAACAGCCGTCCCCCATAGCCCGAGGATCCAGAACGGTCCCTCGATCTGGACTCCGAAGAGGATCCGGACATATTGGTGGAGCTGATTGACGGGGTGTTTCATCAGCTAAACAAGGACAATACCTTGGTGGCCATTACGGCTGATTACCCAGGGTTAATCCCGGCCTCCCAGGTAACAGAGAGCGGAGTCTCATCCCCTTGAGAAGGAATCCATTCTCACGTATTTCAATTTTCCTGACAACGACCATGTTTTGTAGGGGAGGTTTCCGAGGCGGGAGGCCGAACCTGCGGCGGCTAGCCAACGAGGGGCCGCAGGGCCCCGTGGGGTAAAGGACTGAGACGCCGGCGCAAAGGTATAGCGCACCCTCTTTTTCCCTGGTGCTATTCCTTCAGGGCATATTAATGTTCGTGCTGTCTTCAGGACGAAGAGACCTCGCCGGACTACATCCGGAGAGGTTGCCAATCGCGCCTCCACCAGCCAGGCTCCAACGCCTGGCCCGGAAGCGGAAGCGAACACAAGGCGCGCACCGGACGCTCCTTCGACAGAGGATGCGGACAGGCTGTCTGCCACCAATTCCGAGGTGGAGAGTGCCATGAACCATAGGCGTCGCCGGACAGTTCTTCACGACGCTTGTTTCTCCCAAGAGGCATTAGATGCCTTCAATTCGGGAGATTCGTATCTCCGTGCCGCTCAAAATGGTTTAGCCAGAGCCACGGAGCAATATGTAAAAGACATACGGGTAAGAAATTTTTGGTAAATATATATATATACCAGTAGCCCCCGAGACTTGAAACAGTTAGAGTAAATGATTTAAGGATCATTTGTTATGCAGGTTCTTACAGAGAAGAATACCGTACTGTCCCAGGAGCTGGAAGAGTGCAAAGCCCAACTGGAGGCCGCACTAGCCGTGGCAAGGGAGCCCAAAGGGACCCCCTCTGGTAAGATACACTTCGAAAGATTAGTATCTTGCGAAGTGCGGTGTGGGTGTAAATCTGACAAATCATATTGCAGATGGCGCCGGACTAGATCCGGAGAGGCAACAACTCTTGCGCCGGCTAAAGGCCGGTGAGAGTATGTTGACAAGGGTGAGGCGGGAGAAGAATGATCTTCAGGATGCCGACACCAAGCTGGACGTTGAACTTAAAGATGTTCGTGGCCAGCTGTCAGACTCTACTAAGGAGAATCAGCGGCTTCGACATGGCATATTTAGTAAGTGCTTAAGCGAATCTTTGAAAGAAAAGAGTTCGGCGAGGAAGTCGACTAACAGAGTAATGTCTGTAGGTATGCTAACGGGTCGTCCTGCAGAGGAGATGCCCGGTTCTACGGGTGACCTTCTTCCCAAGCTCTCGCAACTGCATGAGCGAGTTCGGCAGGTGATTTCAAGGTGTTGCCCAAGCCTTATGGCCTTCCCACTCCATGCCCGAGGGCCTTGGAGAGCTTTCGGAGAAGCTTAAGGGAGCTCGGCGGCGCTTCCGGTTGTGGAAGATATCGGCCTGCCGACAAGGCGCTAGGGAGGCCTGGGCCATGGTGAAGACGCGGTACACGAAGTCTGACCCCAACCACATGGCCGAGGTCGGACCTGTGGGGCCTGACGGGAAGGAGATCCCTGTAAGCTTAGTGTACGGCGAAGTAGAATTGGCCGCAAAGTATTCCCAGCAGGACTATAAGTTAGACAGCCTGTTAGATGGTATTGAAGAGGAATACAATCAGTCAGAGTGACTATGTAATTTTTAATTGACATGTGTAATGCCTTGTAGCCGGATTGTAGATCGTTTGTCGTTGCCGACCTTTTCGCTTCAACCTCAGGACCTGACGGTCCGGAGTGTGTCCGAATACCCTACCGGTTATGTAAGAACCAGGGTATGCATGGAGACCAGGCGTAGGGGTCATTAGTGCTTTATCAGACAAGTGCCCAACTAGTTATGTTATATTACATGGTTAGTAAGAAACATCTTCCAGAGAGAATAGTTCCGTTAGGGGTTCCTTTCTCTGGGAGGCATGCCCTAAAGTGCATGTCCGGACTGCAAACGTAGGAAAATCATCTGGGGGCATATATATAAATAAGTAAAAAAGGTCATCTTTTAGTTCACCGACCGAATATTCCCTTAAGAACGCTAGCTTTCGGCTTCACCCAGTCTGAGGTACACATCCGGCTGATCCGGAAGTAACAATCGCAGAGGTGATCCCTTTACCACCTAGCCGAACAATCGGGAACGTAGGGGTAAGCACAGGAGCCAGGCAACCCAGCTTGGCCAAAACTTAAGTCATATCGATGCATATAATGGTGAAGAAAAGGTACATGCAGAAGTTTGACACATGTGGTGGGCGTGAAGCCCATATAAATAAGCTTCTGTTAAAGAAGCCCCCAGGTTTAATGAGCGCGAGTAGCACGTCACTTGAGGAGCCTTTAAGGGCTATAAAAGAAAAGAGGGGAAGGAGAGAAATGTAAGACAGAAAATGTAAAAAATAGATAGAGGAAGGAGACAAACACAGAGTCCGGTGCTAGGCGTAGAATCTTCGGAGATGGGCTGCGTTCCATGCGTTCGGCTCGAGTCGGTTATCCGACGCATCTCGCAGGCGGTATGCTCCACCAGTCGGGACTTGGTCGATTATGAAGGGACCTTCCCACTTGGGCTTCAGCTTGTCCTTTTTCTTGTCCGGCACGCGTAGAACTAATTCGCCAACATTGTAGTTTTTGGCCCGCACTTCTCTGCTTTGATATCTTCGAGCCTGCTGTTGATAGAATGCGGAACGGGCTTTTGCCACGTCGCGCTCCTCCTCTAAGGCGTCCAAACCGTCCTGCCGATCGAGCTCGGCTTCCCTTTCTTCGTACATGCGCACTCGAGGTGAGTCATGAATTATGTCGCAGGGCAAGACTGCCTCTGCGCCGTACACCATAAAAATGGTGTGTATCCGGTGGTGCGATTCGGTGTGGTCCGCAGCCCCCAGAGTATGGAGTCGAGCTCCTCTACCCAATGCGTGTTAGATTCCTTGAGGGACCGCACTAATCTGGGTTTGATGCCACTCATGATGAGATCATTTGCACGTTCGACCTGACCGTTAGTTTGTAGGTGATAGACGGAAGCATAATCGAGCTTGATGCCCATGTTTTTGCACCAGAGTTTTACCTCACCGGCCAAAAAGTTCGTGCCGTTATCGGTGATGATGCTGTGGGGGACACCATAATGGTGTACGACCCCGGATATAAAGTCTATCACAGGTCCGGATTCGGCTGTCTTAACAGGCTTGGCTTCTATCCATTTGGTGAACTTATCCACCATGACCAGTAAGTATTTTTTCTTGTGGGTTCCGCCTTTAAGGGGTCCCACCATGTCAAGCCCCCAGACCGCGAAAGGCCAAGTGATGGGGATAGTTTGGAGGGCGGTGGGTGGCATATGGCTTTGGTTTGCGAAAAGCTGGCAACTGACGCATCGTTGGACCAAGTCCTGAGTGTCCGCCCGGGCCGTCGGCCAATAAAAGCCAGTACGGAAAGCCTTGCTTACAAGGGACCGAGCTGCGGCGTGATGGCCACCGAGTCTGGCATGAATTTCAGCCAGCAGGTTCCGCCCTTCCTCTTCGGAGATGCACCTTTGAAGGACTCCGGTAGTGCTTTTCTTATAAAGTTCTCCCTCATGGATTTATAGGCTTTAGATCGCCGCACTATACAGCGTGCCTCGTTTTGGTCCTCTGGGAGTTCCTGCCTAGTAAGGTAGGCTAGGAATGGATCATTCCACGGGGCGATAACGGCCATTAGTACGTGGGCTGAGGTTGTGATTTCATTGGCAGCGCCTCCGATTATGTCAGATTGTTCGGTGTCGGACAGTGCGGTTGGGTCCGGGCTAATATTGCCATGTTCCCCTTCCCATACTACGGATGGCTTGAACAGCCTTTCCAGGAAGATGTTGGGGGGGGGACCGCATCGCGTTTTGCGCCGATGTGTGCTAGGACGTCTGCCGCCTGATTGTTTTCTCGGGCTATATGGTGAAATTCGAGCCCCTCAAACCGAGCTGACATTTTGAGGACGGCGTTGCGGTAAGCTGCCATTTTTGGATCCTTGGCATCGAAGTCTCCATTTATTTGGGATATCGCGAGGTTCGAATCCCCGCGCACCTCTAGGCGTTGAATGCCCATGGATACGGCCATCCAGAGACCATGTAAAAGGGCCTCATATTCGGCTGCATTGTTGGAGTCCGTGTACAGAATCTGGAGTACATATTGAACTGTGTCTCCTATGGGGGACGTCAAAACGACGCTGGCCCCTAGTCCGGCCAACATTTTGGAACCGTTGAAGTGCATGATCCAGTTTGAATATGTGCCGTACTCTTTAGGAAGTTCGGCCTCCGTCCATTCTGCGACGAAGTCGGCCAAAACTTGCGACTTGATAGCTCGCCGTGGCCTATAAGTTATGTCGAACGGGAGGAGCTCGATGGCACATTTCGCAATCCGGCCCGTTGCATCACGGTTGTTTATAATATCGTTGAGTGGTACTTCCGGTGCTACTGTGATTAAACACTCTTGAAAGTAGTGTCGTAGCTTCCGGGATGCCATGAATACCGCATATGCAATCTTTTGATAATGTGGGTATCGTGATTTGCATGGGGTGAGGACAGTGGACACATAGTAAACCGGCTTTTGAAGGGGGAATTTGTGTCCGTCCGTTTCCCACTCGACGACGAGTACTACGCTGACAACTTGATGGGTTGCTGCAATGTACAATAGCATTGGTTCGCCGATGTTTGGCACGGCCAGGATGGGGTTTGTTGCCAATATGGCTTTTATTTCCTCGAGTCCGTCCGTGGCGGCATCCGTCCACTCAAAGTGTTCGGTGCGCCGAAGGAGGCGATAGAGGGGTAGCGCCTTTTCTCCCAACCGGGAGATAAAGCGGCTTAGAGCCGCCACGCATCCGGTTAATTTTTGTATTTGTTTGAGGTCCTTTGGGATATCCAATTATGACAAAGCTCGGATCTTGGCTGGATTTGCTTCGATTCCTCTACCGGATACACTGAGGCCCAAGAGCTTTCCGGCTGGAACGCCGAAAACGCATTTTTCCGGATTTAGCTTGATGTCATATGCTCGGAGGTTGTCAAATATAAGCCTCAAGTCGTCTACTAGAGATTCGACATGTCTTGTTTTTACGACCACATCATCCACGCATGCCTCTACTGTTTTGCCGATCTGGTTTGCCAGACATGTCTGAATCATGCGCTGATATGTTGCGCCGGCGTTTTTGAACCCGAAAGTCATTGTGTTGAAGCAGAATGGGCCGTATGGGGTGATGAATGCCGTTGCGGCTTGGTCTGACTCGGCCATCTTGATTTGATGGTAACCGGAGTATGCGTCGAGGAAGCACAACGAATCGTGTCCTGCAGTGGCGTCGATAATTTGATCGATGCGGGGGAGGGGGAAGGGATCCTTTGGGCAAGCCTTGTTAAGGTCTTTGAAGTCAACGCACAGGCGCCAGGATTTGTCCTTCTTTGGTACCATCACCAAGTTTGCTAGCCAGTCCGGATGTTCTATATCTCTGATGAATACGGCCTCCAATTATCCGGCGTGCCAGGCGCCAGGATTTGTCCTTCTTTGGTATCCGCTACTGAACGGGGCCACTTGGAATGTGACCTCTTCGGACCTATAATTATCCGGCGTGCCGAACACCACATCTAGTGTGATTTTTCCTGCATAGCGCGCTTCCCGACTGTGGATTATTCCTCTAAAGGTTGTGCTGCTTCGCTCAATGCGGTTCCAGTCTATTTCCATTTTTGAAGGGTTTCCTCATAAATGAGGTTCAATCCGCTGCCTCCGTCCAAGAGTACCTTGGTGAGGCGAAAGCTGTCCACTATAGGACTGAGTACCAATGCGGCTGGTGCTCGAGCTGTTCGGATTTTAGGTTCATCACTGGCATTAAAAGTAATAGCCGTGTCACTCCATGGGTTTATTGTTGCGACTTGATAGACTTCGGCGAGGCTGCGGAGTGTTCTTTTTCGCATATTATTTGATGCGAAAGTCTCGAAGACTGTTAAGACTGTACTGGAGTCCCTGAGGTGGTTTTCTGCAGCCTCCGAAATTAGGAGATCTTCGCCCCTTTTGGCCACCTGCCAGAGTATCCAACATGCTCTAAGGCTATGAGTTGGTGTGGCGTCCTCTGTACTATGAATTTTACAAGGTCCATTAAGCCATCCCTCCAGTACGGTTCCATGCCCTGTAGAGGGTTTTGGTTTTTTGGTTTTTAACCCGGGTGTCTGATGATGATGCACCCTTTTATTTCGGACGAGGTTTCTATTCAGGGCCGGATTGTCCCAAAATTTAGTTTTGGTTTTCCGGGCGCTTTCCATCGCACAGTACTTTTGTACTATGGATGCCAAGTTAGAGAAGCGTGTAATATCACGACGACCTGTGGCGTTGAGGATTCCCTTGTCCGTGCAATTATTGCAAAAAGATTGAGATTGCGTCTTCCTCGCGGCAGTCCTTTATCCTGTTCATAACCAGGAGGAACCTTGCCCAGTAATGATGTACTGTTTCTTCGGGCTTTTGCCTGATTTGGGATAGATCGCTTATGTTCGGGTGGGTGGGTGGAATTAAATCCGGAACTTCACCCAATCTAAGACTCACAGGCCAAGGAGTTTCCGAACTCTGAAGTTTGGATTCTTGGATGGTGTCCAGTGAATCTAGCCCGTTGCCTGATTCTAAGTTCAGGTCTTGAGTTACATCCTCCCCTCCGCGGGTATCAGGAGGGATCGGGAATCCGGACGTAGGTAGTCCTTAAGATAGATGAAGAGTCGCCGCACTGTGCCTCTACCACGGCAACGTGATGGGTGACTTGGGGAGAATTAATTTCTCTTAGATCGGGTTTAAGCCCAACCTGGTCATAATCCGTAGTGACCCCCAAGGCGGCGATGCGATCCAAGAGCTCGTTTACGGAAGAGAGCTCCATTGGATCTAACTGCTCGACGAGTTCCGAGCTGACGTGAAGATTGCTTTTGATGACCCGAGAGGTCACCGTCGGCGCAATGGCCGAACAGGCGGTCATGAGAAAACCGCCTAGCCGGAGAGTTTGGCCGACAGCCAAGGCTCCCATAGTAACGGTGCCGTCTTTAAAGACGGGAAGAGGTATCCTTCCTGATTGCGACGGCACAGAGGGACTTTCAATGAAAGCACCAATGTCGGTGTCAAAACCGGCGGATCTCGGATAGGGGGTCCCGAACTGTGCGTCTAGGCCGGATGGTAACAAGAGGCAAGGAACATGATGTTTTACCCAGGTTCGGGCCCTCTTGATGGAGGTAAAACCCTACGTCCTGCTTGATTAATATTGATGATATGAGTAGTACAAGAGTAGATCTACCACGAGATCAAGGAGGCTAAACCCTAAAAGCTAGCCTATGGTATGGTTGTTGTATGATGAAGTTGTCCTACGAACTAAAACCCTCCGGTTTATATAGACACCGGAGAGGGTTAGGGTTACACAAAGTCGGTTACAATGGTAGGAGATCTAAATATCCGCATCGCCAAGCTTGCCTTCCACGCCAAGGAAAGTCCCATCCGGACACGGGACGAAGTCTTCAATCTTGTATCTTCATAGTCCTGGAGTCCGGCTGAAGGTATAGTCTGGCTACCCGGACACCCCCTAATCCAGGACTCTCTCAGTTGCCGCGGAGGAAGAGAACTCAGAGTCTTCAAGAGACGGAGTTTGTCGCAGCACAGTCCTTCTTGGAGGTGTGGAGTCAAACTTGAAACGTTCAGAGAAGCCATCCTCTTGAAGATCATCCTCAGAACACATAAGCGTTAGCCATTTCCATGTACGCCGACAGGTTTCATGGGTAATAAAGGCATTCTTGGTGGCAAGATTGCGAATGCGGTTGACATCCACCAAGAGGCTTTGCATTTGGCGTTTCAGCCAGTCATGATGCCTATCCTGTTTCTGATGAAGGGCAACAAGAAGCTCTTGGTCATTAAGAACACGAGACCGCTTCTTGGGCCGTTGGGCAATGGTGCTTTCAGTGGCTTCAGTGAGGGCATGATGAGGTGCATGTGTGGTACCAGCCAGAGGATAAACACGAGTGACTGCTTCAACTCCTTCAATGTTTTGAGAGAATCTTTGATGCTCAGCATTCTGAAGACTAAGAGGCTCCTTGGTAGGCTCTGGATAAATGGCTTCAACGGACATATTAACGTCAGGCAGAAAGATCCGATGATTGCGAGCAGAGGGCTGATATGAGACAGCTGAGTGTAGTTTGATCAGCCGCATTATCCATGGAGCGTAAAACTTCAAGCCAAAAAGATCAGATCCTGATGCAGCAAGTTGGTGGATGAAGAAGTCTTGTGCATTGAAGCATTTGCCGTGAAGAATATAAAAGACCAAAGTCTTCATTGCACCTTTCAGCTTTGCATGTGGAGAATGTCCTTTGATGGGCCAGAGAGTTCGCCTGATAATGTGATAGATAGTGCGTGGCAGATACTCAAGGTCTTCCACAAAGAACTCCTTAGGATATGAAGCATATGGAGGCAAAGGCTTCATCATGCTAAGCATCTGACTCATGTTCGGTTCAGGCTTCTGAAAGATGCTCTCCATAGCTGCACTGTGAAGCTGGCAACCAGGTTCAAAAAGATCTCCCGGAGTGGGCAGACTAGTGAGCTCAATGATATCAAAGGCTTTGGCTTCGTGATGAACATTGCCGGTCATCCACTCAAGGACCCAAGTCTTCGGATCTCTGTTGTAGCCATGAATGTGAAGAGTGGCATAGAATTGGAGCAGCAAGTCTTCGTTCCAGTGCTCTTGGTCGGTGACGAAAGGCAACAGTCCAGACTCTTTGAAGCAATCCAGATCTTCTTCCAAGCATGGCAGACCAATTATGGCTTCAGTATCAAGACGCATATGAGGGAAAATGCGACCTTGATTGTACAGAATGCATGAGTAATAACTTCGCTGCGGATATCTCCAGAACCGATCAGAAGATATTCTTTCCCTTGAGTTGGGGTTCTTGGCGCTATTGAAGAAGGTGTTGTCTGCTTTGAAGCCCTTGACATTAAAGGATCCGGATGCTGATGTAGGACCTGGAAACCTGGGCAACCTTGGCATTGGCTTCTGTACCTGAGGCCTGTGCTCAACATGATAATCAAACTGAGGACCAGCAGCACGTGCAGGAACAGGAGCAGTGGCAGAGGCATTGGGCTGCACAGCAGAGGCTTCAAGAGCAGTTGTATCATTGGCTTCAATGACTTCTGGCATTGGTGCAGGCTCCACATTTGCTTCAGCCATGACTACGTCATTGGCTTCATTTGTGTTGGGGGTGGCAGCCTCAAGATTCTCATCCTCCACTTGATGAGCTGGAGGGTCGGGCACTGACACGTTCTCCTCGAGAACAGCTTCTTCAGTAGTGGGGGGGAGTAGGGACATGTTCTTCTTCTTGTGTGTCATCGGTTGATGCAGCCGGAATGTCTTCAGCTGCTTTAGCCTCAGACTCGGAGACATTCACAGTAGGAGTGGCATCTGGAGACACTTGACGTGCAACGGATTGGTGGGGCACTTCTCCTTCTGAAACGCTCGAAAGAGGGACTTGAGACCTTGGTCCTTTGCGAAGCCTGCGTAACACTGGCGACGCCTCTGGAGACGGAGTTGGCTGGGCCTCAAAGTCATCTTTTTCTTCTTGCCGGGGTGGTGTGACTTGTTGTTGTGGGTGATCAGCCCATGATGCATCCTGAGCAATTGGCGTCAGAGGACGACCAATGCTGATGAGTTCGCTGTGCGTAAGCACAGGCGATGATACCAAGTTGTGCTCGATCTGAGGAAGAACTACATCATCTTCAACATTGTCATGATGACCAATGTCTTCAGCAGCAGTGGGATCAACTGCTGGAATGTCTTCAGCTTCATGAGCCTCTAGGAAAGCAGGCTCATGGACAGTCAGTTGGCACTCTTGATGTTCAACGGCAGGGCGAACCATGGAGATAGGTTCAACAACTAAGGGCTCTGTGGGAGCAGCCCGATCCTTCTTGGTCTTGCGCTTCTTCTTGGAGGGAGCAGCAGCAGAGGCTTCAGGATGTTTCCTCTTTCTCGCTTCAGCTTCAGCAGTCCTCGTCTTCTTCAGTTCTGAAGCGGTTGACCTGACCTTTGGCTCCGAGCCAGTCATGCTGGCTGGGAAGACAATGGGATGTGCTTCCTGCCGTGGTGCTTCGGGTTCGGCCACAGTTGGCTTCTTCTTCTTCTTTGCAGCCATCCAGGGGTCGATGCCAGGACGACCAAGGGCCTTGCCCTTCTCAACCTCATTGTAGGCTTGCACACACTTGTCAGCCAGGCTTTTCATGCGCTCACGAGAACCTTGAGCTTCTTCACGCTTCTTGAGTTCTTTGAGCTCGTGTAGCATGATCTTGAAATTTTTGACCTCTTGCACGCTGAGCTTGGCCATGTGCTTCTTGAACTGAGCTTTCTCAAAGTCGATCTTTTGCTTCAGTTCAACGATGCGTTGAGCTATAGCTAGCTCTGAAGCAATGGCGCCATGGAAGGCGACACTGAGGCCAATTGGAAGTTGCAGATCTTCAAAGCTGAGGTTGGGTGTGTCAAACCACTCATCAATGAAGTTGTGGATGATTGCCACGTCAAAGAGAGGCAAATCATTGAAGATTTCTGCTTCTTCTTTGCTCTTGATCAGTTGCTCAAGAGCGTCATCTGCAAGATCTTCATCGCTGGATAGATCAATGGCGTCGTTGCGCAGAATAGCAGCAGCAGTCAGTTCTTGGCTGGTGTGTTGCAGAGGCATCTTGACTTTCGAGGGCTTGGAGATGCGTGACAAATCTTCAGACTGCACACTATCTTCAGGAGGTGCAGTAGCCAGTGGCTTCACCCGTGAGATTTCTGGTGCTGAGGCAGGCTTTGAAGCTTTAGGCTGCTTCAGTTTCTTTGGCTTCGGAGGTGCAGGCGCTTCATCAGATTCAACGTCATCTGCAGGCTCATCCACGGCTGTCCCTTGAACCATGATATGAGTGATGAGACCTTCCAGGTTGTAGAAGGGCCCAACAAGATTGGGTTCAACTTCGCGTGTGCCATCGGCACGGGGAGCAGAGGGACCAGGGTTGAAGTCTAGTCCCAATGACTTCTTGTTCTGCTTCGCCGAATTCTGGGCAAACTAGAAGTTGCGCTTGAACAGATTGTCGTCACGACACCATAGCAATGACGATGGGTCAGCATCCGCAGGCTGTGGTCCACGGACCATGCAGGGATAGAAGCCTTGTTCAATGGCTTCATCTCTGGACCTGGGTTGAAGATTTCTGTATATGATGTCTCCCCATGGTCGCTTGATGGCATTCTTCTCAGCATATTCCTTGGTCACAAACCTGTACTTGAACCACTGTTCTGCCCAATATCGTCGAATCCATTGGATTCGTGTCTTGCGCCGATTGTAATCCTCTTCTGGATCTGTCTTGTACAGCTCTGAGAGGTCATCGGGCAGATCTCTTGATGTTTCACCTCGATGCTTTCTGCCACCCTTCCTTACTAATTTCTCTGTAGCCATTAACTTTAAACTGAATGGCTTCAATACGTTCAAAGGCTTCAAAGGTTTTCGCTTGCTGGACAAACAAGAATTGGTTTCGGGAGAATTTATATGATGCTGTAAGAATTCTGCAAATGAATGCAGACTATGAGAACCAAGGGATTCTCCCACGGACATGTACCTGTGACAGCATTAAGGTGCGAGGGAAGGGGAAGATGTCATATGCATTCTCAGAATATTTTGAAGATAAATCAGTTTAGAAGACATTGACCTCATCGTGCGAAGACATTCACTCATAGATAAGGAGTTGGTTCCAGATTTGTACGAATCCACGGATCAGTACAAGTGAGGAATCTAACTACTTTGTGAAGCATAAGTGAACATACTAGGCATTATGAGATGCAGTATGAAATAGATCCGACTTGTGTGAACAGAAACTGCTTGTGATAGAAAGTGACGAATCTATAGGATCAAAGGGGCCGTAAAAAGGAAGTTTTATTTACCACATGAAGAACTGCTAGACGGAGTGGAAGAGGAGGCCGAGCAGTTTGATCGTCCGTGCCCTAACTTGGCGACGGAGGACACCTACGACGACGGCGGAGATGACGATGTCCACGGCCGGCGTGAAGACGGTGTCGGAGAGGTCGCGGCAGCTAAGCGCTTCGTCGCCGGCGTCATCGAGGGCTAGCAGTGGCGCTAGGGTTTGTGCGAGAGTGGAAGAAAGGATAATGACTGTGGTGAGGCGTGTATTTATAGGGACAGGGATGGCACAACGTTATTACACAGGTGCCCCTGGCGATTCACATCTGAAGGACACGTGGGTATCATGCAACATATCGTAGGTTGTTCCACGTTCCCATGCACGCCTGGATTGTCGGGTGGTCGTTCCCACTTCTCTGGGTTTCAGGTGAAGGAATTAGCATTGAAAGCGGACTTAATGTTTGTCTCTGTATCTTCTGCTGACAAGGACGCAGAGTAGACATTCGACAGTTTCAAAGAGAATACATATGATTTGGAGAGATAGAGTTTGAGATAGAAAGCATAGAGAGGTTAGGGTCCGATCACATTCACTTAGTTCAAAAGATTCAACAAGAAGACATAGTTATAAGTGAATGCTGTAGAGGACAGAACACTAGTGATGGGGTGTAAGCCAAATATCGAAGAATTCGCTTCACAGCTAAGTGATGCGATTCCTTTGGTGCCGCTTGGAACTGAGCACACATGCAAACACTAAGCATAATATCTGGCCTAGATGCACATAGATAAAGTAAAGAACCAATCATGGAGCGGTATACCTTTTGATCGAACTATTTACCATTGTCGTCGGGACCCAGATGATGTTTGGCTGGCATTGGCATCGTGAAGCCTTTGCAGTCTTGCATACCAAATTTCTTCAGGCAATCTTTGATGTACTTCTCTTGAGATATGAAGATGCCGTTGCGTTGCTGACGTATTTGAAGACCAAGGAAGAACTTCAGCTCACCCATCATGGACATCTGATATTGCTCTCGCATCATATATCCAAACTCTTCACTGTATTTCTGATTGGTGCAGCCGAAGATAATGTCATCCACGTATATTTGGCACACAAACAGTTCACCATCATATGTCTTCGTGAAGAGAGTGGGGTCGAGGGAACCAGGTTTGAAGCCTTTGCTCTTCAGGAAGTATTTGAGTGTGTCATACCAAGCCCGAGGGGCTTGTTTGAGGCCATACAGTGCCTTGTTGAGCTTGTACACCATGTGAGGATGTTTTGGATCTTCAAAGCCAGGCGGTTGTGCAACATACACTTCTTCTTCAATCTTGCCATTGAGAAAAGCGCTCTTCACATCCATTTGATATAAAAGTATGTTATGATGATTTGCATAGGCCAGCAGTATGCGTATGGCTTCAAGTATAGCCACAGGAGCAAATGTTTCATCGAAGTCAATCCCTTCAACTTGAGTGTATCCTTGAGCAACGAGACAAGCTTTGTTTCTGACAACTTGACCATGCTCATCTTGCTTGTTGTGATATATCCATTTGGTGCCTATTATATTGTGCTTGCGAGGATCAGGATGCTTAACCTGTTCCCATACATTATTCAGCTCAAACTGTTGAAGCTCTTATTGCATAGCTTGAATCCATTCAGGTTCCATGAAGGCTTCTTCAACTTTCTTGGGTTCAGATATTGAGACGAATGCGAATTGCCCACAGAAATTAGCTAGCTGTGTTGCCCTTGAACGAGTGAGTGGACCTGGTGCATTGATGCTATCAATTATTCTCTCAATTTGTACTTCATTTGCAACACGAGGATGTACAGGACGAAGATTTTGCTCTTGCTGATCATTGTCATTGTTAGAGGGATTGTCTTCAGGCTGATCAGGTGGGGAGATGATAAGTTCCTCTTCAGGCTGAGCTTCAGACGGTATGATTTCTCCAGTTCCCATAAGTTTGATTGATTCACTGGATGGAACTTCATCTAGCACATTTGGCAGGTGCTCTCTTTGTGAGCCGTTCGTCTCATCAAACCGCACATCCACTGTTTCAACCACTTTATAGTGAAAAAGGTTGAAGACTCTGTAGGAGTGTGAATCCTTTCCATATCCAAGCATAAAACCCTCATGTGCTTTTGGTGCAAATTTTGAAGTGTGATGTGGATCCTTGATCCAGCACCTAGCACCAAATACTCTGAAGTAACTGACATATGGCTTCTTGCCAGTAAGGAGCTCATAGGATGTCTTGTTCAGAAGCTTGTGAAGATAAACACGGTTGATGATATGGCATGCAGTATCAATGGCTTCGGGCCAGAACTTTCTTGGAGTCTTGTATTCATCAAGCATCGTCCGGGCCATCTCAATAAGTGTTCTGTTCTTGCGTTCGACGACGCCATTCTGCTATGGCGTGTATGGAGCTGAGAATTCATGTGTGATGCCTAAGGTCTCAAGATATGTATCTAGGCCAGTGTTCTTGAATTCAGTGCCATTGTCACTTCTGATGTGCTTTATCTTGGCGCCATAGTTGTTCATTGCTCGACTGGCGAAGCGTCTAAAGACATCCTGCACTTCAGTCTTGTAGAGGATTATATGCACCCAAGTATATCTTGAATAATCATCAACAATGAGAAAGCCATGGAGACAAGCAGTAGTAGTAAGAGTTGAGTAATGAGTGGGACCGAAAAGATCCATGTGGAGTAGTTCGAAGGGTTGAGTCGTTGTCATGATTGTCTTCGAGGGATGCTTGGCCCTCATCATCTTTCCTGCTTCACAGGCAACCCATAAGTGATCCTTCTTGAACTTCACGTCCTCGATGCCTATGACATGCTTCTTCCTTGCCAGCATGCCCTAGCCTTCGATGCAAGAGCCAGCATTTAGAAGCTTTTGCTAGAAGACATACTGCAAGTTGTGGTCCTGCTGAGAAATCTACCACGTACAAATCATCTTTCCGATACCCTTCAAACACTAGAGACTTGTCAGATTCCATTAGTACAAGGCAACGATATTTTCCAAACATCAAAATCATGTTTAAATCGCAAAGCATTGAGACAGACATTAAGTTGAAACCAAGGGATTCAACAAGCATGACTTTATCCATGTGTTGATCCTTTGAGATTGCAACTCTACCTAGACCCAATACCTTGCTTTTACCAGTGTCAGCAAATGTGATGTGACTTTTGTCAGATGGACGTAAAGTTGAGTCCATGAGAAGGCTTCGCTTGCCAGTCATGTGATTTGTACACCCACTATCAATAATCCATTCTGAAGCAGCTGGTGTCGTACCCTACATTGTAGTTAGGGGGATAGGCTTCACGAAGAGAATTGTGAAGCAAAACATTTGACGAACCAGTGGATTATTAAAGCTTAGATCGAGATTAGGACTAATAGGGCAAGTAGCAAGCGATTCGGGAACAAAGTACATAATAAGACCATTTGGGCATTTGATCTTGCGCCCTACAAGATGTTTAAGGTCCCCAGCAATAGTGTCAGGCGATTTTGGTTTTCTTCTGGAGACCTTTCCCTGCAAAAGAGAGTTAAGCTTTCTTAGCCACCCACATCTTCAAGGGTGGCTTTGAAGCAATGAGTCTAAGTGCAACATCTGAGAACTTTGGCTTTGGAGCCCTAGCAAAAAGTCTTGCAGGTGGACAATAGTACTCATAAGAATAGGCAGAATAGTTCTTGGTCTTATGAACATGGCGCTTTGATGAACCGCGCTCATATTCACAGGCCTGAGTATGGCTTCCCTGTGGTGTCATGATGACATTCACAGGAAGATTCTCCAAACACCTTTTCGGCACCCAGATCTTCTTCATAGGTGGTCCATTCCTGCAGTTAGTACCAATATACCTGGCAAACACTTCACCATTCTGATTCTTAAACAGTCTATAGTTTGTATCAAAGGATTCATCAATAACAATGGGATTAGCACAAGTGAAGTCAGATAGGGTGGATGGATCCGCTGAAGGTTCCTTTGCAGCAACCCATGTGGTTTTGGGGTACTGCTCAGGTTTCCAGTAAGAGCCATCATCATTCATTTTCCTTTCAAACCCAACACCCTCTTTCCTAGGGTTTCGGCTCAGGATCTGCCTTTTGAGGACATCACATAGTGTCTGATGCCCTTTGAGACTTTTGTACATCCCTATTTCAAGCAGTGTCTTCAACCTAGCATCCTCATCAGCAATAGCAGTGGTATCCTCGGCAGAGGAGTTAGTTACCACATCAATAGTTGAAGATATTGCAACAGTAGCAGCAGTAGAACATTTAGCAACAGAAGTAGAGTTATCACGCTCAAGGCATTTAAGACATGGTGGTTCAAATCCTTCCTGAGCGGGACTGATCTGTTCAACATGAGGTGACTCGTTTTCCGTTTGAAGATCTTCATGAGTCGTTCTCAATTTCTCGAGTTCTTGCTTCCTTTGAAGATAATCATAGGAAAGCTTTTCATGAGTTGTTGAGAGCGTTTCATGACGACTTTCAAGTTCCTCATACTTAACATGAAGATTTTTTATGTCTTCAACTAAGGACTGAGATCGAGTCATTTCAGCGTCCAACAGGTCATCGCTTTTGTCTAACAGTTTTTGAATATGTTCCATAGCTTTCTGTTGTTTAGTGATAAGGGAAGCAAGTTTTGCATAGCTGGGTCCAAATTTATCACCAGATTCATCATCACTGGATTCAGATAGATAGCATTCAATTACCTTAGCATCATTTGCCATAAGGCATGATGCAGAAGATGATGATTCTGGTTCGAATGTCATCTCTTTGAGAGACTCCTTAAAGTCCTCGAACCAAGGATCATGACGAGTTCGATGACCTTCATAGACTTCAGAGAGACGGTCCTAGATAAGCTTCGCATGATCGATATGCATGATATTCCTAAACTGATTTTGAGATAGACAGGAGCAGATGACGTCCTTCGCCGTGAGGTTGAGAAGAGTGTACTTGCGAATGTCATCAGCTTCCGCCATCTTGCACAGATCGGTCAGACCAATCTCAGTGATGGTCCACAGCTCGCTGTTTGTCCCCATGAGGCGCTTCTTCATCATGGCCTTCCACTTGGGATACTCGTGACCGTCAAAGATGGGGCATGACACAGTCTTCATACCTGTGGTCGACATAACTAAAACTCCAGGCGGTTAAACCAAAATCACATAGAACAAGGGAGTACCTCGCTCTGATACCAATTGAAAGTGTGTTATATCGACTAGAGGGGGGTGAATAGGCGATTTTTATGAAAGTCTTCAATACATGGAAGTTTTGAAGACAAATGATACAAATGAACCTATTACCATGCAGCAGAAGGTAGACTACACTAGGCAGACCATAGTCAAGTATTCAATGAAATGAAACCACAATGACTAATAGCAGCTAGGCAGTAAGGATCAGGTACACAGTGAAGACAAATAGATAATGCAAATAGGCATTGACTTCACAAGAGCCAACTGTAAATAAAGAGATGGGAAGGATAGAACCAGTGCACGTAATGAAGACAAAGGTTTGGTAGACCAGTTCCAACTGCGGTGACAGTTGTACGTCTGGTTAGGACGGATAGGTATTTAAACCTGAGGACACTCAGTCCCGGACACTTAGTCCTGAATACGCAGCTCAGGACACTTAGTCCTCACCGTATTCCCCTTGAGCTAAGGTCACACAGACCTCGCTCAATCACTCTGGTAAGTCTTCAAGGTAGACTTCCAAACCTTCACAGACTTCGTTCACCGGCGATCCACAATGACTCTTGGATGCTCAGAACGCGACACCTAACTGGCTGGAGGATTCACAGTCCTCAAGTGTAATAAGTCTTCATATCACAGAGACAGGAAGACTTAAGTGATGCCTAACACTCTTTGGCTCTGGGTGTTTAGGGCTTTATCCTCGCAAGGAATTCTCTCTCAAAGGCTTCGAGGTGGGTTGCTCTCAAACGACAAAATCCGTACTCTAACTTTGAGCAGCCAACCGTTTATGCTTG
This sequence comes from Triticum urartu, assembly GCF_056163025.1. Classification (NCBI taxonomy): domain Eukaryota; kingdom Viridiplantae; phylum Streptophyta; class Magnoliopsida; order Poales; family Poaceae; genus Triticum; species Triticum urartu. The sequence continues at coordinate 557,062,876 of NC_141873.1, forward strand.
TGGGGGGTGGACTATTTATAGCCACTAGGCAACCCGACCTGATTTGTCCGAAATGACCCTGGGTCACTAAGGAACTGACACGTGTTCCAACGGTCAGATTTCAAACACACACGGCAACTTTACTTAGGCTACAAGCAAAGCTGACTTGTCCAACTCTGGACAAGATTCGCTCTCATAGTCTTCACTCGAAGACATAGGATTTTGGTTAAGCATCACTTCAGTCATTCTGACTGGTTCTCTTGGACCCACTTAACAGTACGGTGGTTCCTATGACTCAACAAAGAAAAACACAGAACGACGAAACTGATAAGTCTTCGCGCTCCATAGTCTTCACGCGATGTCTTCTCTTGTCATAGTCTTTAATGTGAATGTCTTCACATACCACCTTTGACTTCAATGTCTTCATACATTTTTAGGGGTCATCTCTCGTAGGAAAACCGAATCAATGAGGGACTTCTACCTGTGTTATCCTGCAATTCTCACAAACACATTAGTCCCTCAACTAGGTTTGTCGTCAATACTCCAAAACCAACTAGGGGTGGCACTAGATGCACTTACAGGGGGTACTTATGTAACACACCCTACATTTTGGACAAGCGCGTTCCTAAGTCATGCTTCACCCCCTCCCATCGCCCCCTTTTCGCCATTCGAAATCCCAGGCCGCCATAACCTCTCCGCTCCAGCCGCGAAACCCCACCCTCCTTCGTCCGCCACGTCACTGCTGCCCAGCCGGAGCCTCTTCCCTGACGACGACGTCCATCGCAACAGCTCGACGTCCCTCGTCCACCTCCCCGGATGAGGATCTGTCGTCCATCTCGCCGTCCCTCCAGTCCAGCCGCCCCGTCCTCCACCTCCAAGGAGCTGCTTCGACGATCGCCTCGTCTATCGTGGTTGCTCCATCCCCACAGCGCCGCCTTAACCTGCTCCACCAGAACCACAACATCCTCACCGACTCCTCGGACGAAGCCGAGGCCTACTCGGCGCCACCAAAGAGGTTGTACACTCATCGCATCGCACCTTCTCCTTAACTCGACCTCCCGGCACTGACGGTGCTCCATCCCGCACCCCCATGGAGCGGCTACCTTGAAGCCGGCGGCGCGGGCGACATCTCCACGGCGGCTCTCCCCTAGTGCGAGGCCCCTTCGGCAACGGCGTCCATACCAGCCGGATCTGCTGCTGCTGCTCTGGCTCTCGCTCGATCGCTCGCTGGCCCAGCTGCTCCTGCTGCTGCTCTCCCCCTCGCTTGTGCTGCTGCTCTGCTCCGATTAAGCCACACTTTAGTCGACTAAATCGACTTTGGGACAGTCGATTTTCAGGGGTTGGGGGGGGGGTCGCCGGAGTTAAGGAAAAACCACCCGCAGCAGGGACGGGGGCTCGCCGGAGAGGTACCCCACTATCTATCTTAGGGTTCAGGGTGGGGCGGGGGGTCTAGAGGGCTGGCCGGGGCGGCGGTGGTGAGTTGTTTCGGGGCGGCGAGGCGGCGCTGGGGCCGGCGGTTCGGCCGGTGGCGGCTGGCGGCTCAGGGGGGTGCAGGTTGAAGATGACCTGCAGGCCCTCCCTAAACTACATGTCAAGTGCCTCTCTGCTACCATTGCGTTCGGTTTTGATAGTAGCATTCAAATTCCACAGTAAATTTCAGTTTCGACAGTTAAGTTCAGAGTCAACAGTTTTTACCTCATCTGTTGTAGTCAGGTGGTTTTTGGTGATGTTAATTTTACATCCATTTTACATCATTTATTGGAGATGCTATTAGAATCCCACTTGAGATTGACGATGTCTGTCTTGTGCTGCTTCAGCATTGACGTCTTACGGCCCACCGGAGCTGCTCCAATGACAGAACGATCCATCACAACAGAGCAGTGCCCTGGACACCGTCTACAGATTCCTCACATCTTCCTCCACACCTCCGACAGCCACCTCTGCCTCAACTGCTTCAGCGACCAACCCAATGATGCTGAGGTCGACACGGCTACGGCAAAGAGGTTGTACACTTGTTGCATCACTTATTACTATACATTCACGTCGATCCATTAGGGCTATTTTGGTTCAACGGAAAACATCGATCCACTGGTTGTTACCATCAATCTAAATTTCTGCATGCTCTCCTTACATAATCTCACCATATTTTTTTCGTATGCATGTCAGATATTGTACACAGTCATGCTGAACATGTAGAGAAAAAGAGAAGAGTTTTGCGCGGCAATACAATGTCATGCAGACATTGCTCCATGGTGGGTTCAATGGCAAACCCTCACCACCCCTCTCCGGATTGTAATCTAGAGGAAGATATCTGTTCTAAGGCGGATTCGGACGCCGCTGACCACTCCTATTTACCCCCAAGGTGTTTGCTCTACCTTGGCATGATGATGTTAGTCATATCATGCATATGTTTCCTTGCAGTGCCTACTTTTGACATCATATATGTCATCTGCTTAGTTTAGACATGTTCTGTAATGCCACCTGTTTAGTTTCTATATCATATATGGGAATTATGCAGTCTCATGTCTTTTAGCCAGCCATAATATATGTGAAATGTGCAATGCCATCCTGTTTAACCAGGCATCATATATTTGAATGATATCTTGCCCATCCTTTTCTTCATTACATTTCCATTTGTCGACAATGTTTGTACATTAAACTACTCTTCCTACGAATCAACTATTTGGGTGCGAGATGGAAAAATCTGGAGTGAAAATAAGGCCTTCAGAGCAGACAGTGCTACCTGTCGAAGCAGATCTCTTGTTGGGTCCCAATAGCTCCTCAGAGATGGACTCAGAGACAGATGACCAGTCCTATTCCCCCACTGAGGTGTATGCTCTAGCTTGGCACGGTTGTACTACTCATATCATGCATACGGTGTCTTGCATTGCATGCTTTAGACATCATATACACAATATTCAACACCATGTTCTTAGTTCAGACATCATATCGAATGCCCTCTGTTTAGCATATAAATCACATATGTGAATTAAATGATGCAATCCTGATTACTTAGATAACATGTAGGTGAATTATGTCATGCGATCCTATTTAGTTATTCATCATATCTTTGAATTATGTTATGCTATGCTATCCAGTTTAGATAGATATCATATATGTGAAATTATGTCATGCTATTCGTTTTAGTTAAACAATATACGTGTCAACTATTTCATGCCCTCTTTTTTCCACACTATCTATTGCATCTGTCTCTCATACAATGTCTGTACATTCAACTATGTTTCCTATTTATTAGCCATTTGAATTGGAGCGGGTGATGACAGTATCTAGCAGACTAAAAACACGGTCTTTAAATAAAACAGTGCTACCTCTTGGTGGAGATAGCACCCCGGTTGTACATGCACAAGAACCAGCCCTACCACACATAATCCAAACTCTCGCAGATTGTACCCCTACTACAATGGACAGAGAACCAGCTTCACCCAATCTAACCCCAACCCCAGCCGATAGTAACCCAGTTCCTGTTGACACAGCACCATCTCCACCATGGAGCTCCCAAACAAGAGCAGTTAGTAAGGCAGCTCCAGTGCCCAAAGGGCCAGTACTATCACGGTGAACCCCAACTCCACCAGTTAGTACGCCTATTCCTGTGGGGGAAGCACAACCAGCTAGTCATAGTTTAGCATCTATCGCATTTGATGTTGTTAAATCATATGTGCGTATCTTCCCATCTTGGAAATATTATACTGATGATGAAGGAAAATGCCAGTTGCAGGTGTTTGTTCAGGAGTTATGTGTAAGTAATGTTATTCATGGAAATTACTTTGCTTCGTCCCATACATCCTACCTCCATGATGGTTATAATACAGCAAATTTTCCCATTTTTCTCTATAGAGAAGGACCGATTTGGAAACTCAGGATGAGGTAACCTGTGCTAATACCTCTGCTATCTTCAAGAATGCTTGGTGGCAGTATCGGAATTACCTGAACAAAACATACTTCACCGGCAAAGAAACTCATCAAATTCCCTTATGTTCTCCTGAGACACATTTACTGGACGATGACTGGGAACGCCTTGTTCTGTACTGGTCCCGAACCAAGAATGTGGTAAGGTCTATGAGCTCAGTTTCTATTTTTAAGTAATATATTCTTGCGTCTTACTGTACTCTGTTCATGTAGAACAAGTGCCTAAACCTGAAGAGCAACTGTTCTAATTTAAGATTCCATTGCTACCATAGGACATAGGTATATGTTTGTTTGATGCTTTTATTATGTACTAGTACTTGGCAATAGAAGACTTGGTAGTTTAATCATGTCCACCTTACTAATGAACTGGTTCACCGAAATGAGTTTCATATACTAGTACATTGCGAACCTTGTTATGTGTCTGCTTGTTTCTTCTTTTAGAATGCTGACAGAATATTGGGGAAGAGTGCCTTATTAAGCAACGGTAAAGGAAGTAATGCAGATAAGGTTCAGGATAGTGACACATCCTATCTTGGTTTAGTGTTGGAGTTACTGGCCACTACCGCTTGCACAAGCTATTCAAACTCACTGTCTGAATCAGTTCGGTTTCTTGAGTCTCAACTACAAGCTGAAAGACATCGTTCATCTGTGCTGCGACAAGAAGCGGAAGGACTGCGGAAGTCCCTGGAGCATTCATATGCAAACTTTCTGGTGCAACAGCAAGCGTTGGAGGATTTTTGCGCCAAACAGGACAAAGCTAATCAGCTTGCTAAGCTTATTGCCGGCATGGTGGATACCCAGGATAACATTTCTTGAGCTCTTCTGAAGTTGTTTCAGCTATGCTCTTATTTTGCTGCCGCGTTTATTTGCACTGGTGGCCAATTTTGACGGCCAGTGTATATGATATGCTGCTTTGTTCCCTATATTTGCACTGGTGGCGAACTTTGATGCCTAGTGGATGTAATATGTGTAATAGCCGTGATAGCCTAGCGTTAGTTGCTTGCTTATTTATTTCCTTGTTGTCTTGTTTATTTGTTTGCTTGTAGTCATTGCAGTTCTTTTTCCGCGGTTAACTAGTGGCTGCAATAACCTATTTTTTAAAACTAGGCCACAATAACCATGGGCTAATATTTACTGTAGTGACACTGGGCCTCCTACGGGCTGTAGAAACAGTGGGCCTTCTACGGGCCGTAGAAACAGTAGGCCTTCTACGGGCCGTAGAAACAATGGGCTTTCTACGGGCCGTAGAAACAATGGGCCTTCTACGGGCCGTATCATCAATGGGCCTTAAACGGGACGTATGATCGATTGGCCAAACATGGGCCAATAACAGGCCGCATTATGGCCGTAAACGGGCCATCATTAATAGGCCGTATTTGATGACGCTATGAAAATGGCCCAATGTTTTAACGGACCACAAACGGGCCGACTGTAACCATGGGCTGAATTTGGCCCACAAGCAGAAAATGACAGTAACGGGCCGTAAGTAAGCGAATGCTGGAAATGAGCCCAAGAATAAATGGGTCTGAGAAGGCCGAAAGATAACATGGGCTGGAAACGGCCCAACGGAATAACGAGCCGTTAATGGGTATAAAGTGATACACTGTTCATTACGGGCCAGTTTCACCAAGGGCCGTTAATGGGTGTAAAGTGATACACTGTTCATTATGGGCCAGTTTCACCACGGGCCGTTAATAGGCCAAGAGTTACATAGGGCCTCATATGGGCCGAAAGACGTCATGGGCCATACATGGGCCAGAAGTGAAAACGGGCTGGAATCATATTGGATGGCCCAGATGACACTACTGGGCCTAATTCGGATAGGGCGTAATGGGCCTTGGGTTAGCGGGCTGTAAATGGGCTATATGCGAACATGCCGTTAACAGGCTTTCCATGGGCCGGCCCACCACCTTTTGACCAAGTCAAACGGGCCGGCCTTTTCACAGGATTGGGCCTCTGTTGGGCTATGCCACGTTTCGACATCTGTCCAATGAGTGGATGACATCTGTCCCAACGATGAGCCGACACGTGTTTCCTCCAGCCAATGATACTTTTACACGTGGAAAATCCCCATTGGTTAGGGCTGTTAACGGGTTATCGGATCCAAAACCCGACCCGATAGCTTAACGGTGTTCCATTACGATGGATGCCACTTGTCGGTCACCCTTGACGAAAGCACTTCTGTGACGCGCGATCTATCTTCATGGAAGTGGACACTTCCGTGATGATAATTTTGGTAATGTCATGGAACACTTCTACGACAGCACAGGTATGACTATCTTGATTCTGTCATAAATTTGTCATGGATGTACATGCATGACAAAAAACGTGACCTACTGTGACAAACACGTATCATCACAGAAGTGTATTTTTTTGTAGTGTGATATGGATCACGTGATCACTTAGATGATTAGAGGGATGTCTGTCTAAGTGGGAGTTCTTAAGTAATATGATTAATTGAACTTTAATTTATCATGAACTTAGTACCTGATAGTATTTTGCATGTCTATGTTGTTGTAGATATATGGCCCGTGCTATTGTTCCGTTGAATTTTAATGTGTTCCTTGAGAAAGCAAAGTTGAAAGATGATGGTAGCAATTACACGGACTGGGTCCGTAACTTGAGGATTATCCTCATTGCTGCATAGAAGAATTACGTCCTGGAAGCACCGCTAGGTGCCAAACCCGCTGCAGGAGCAATGCCAGATGTTATGAATGTCTGGCAGAGCAAAGCTGATGACTACTCGATAGTTCAGTGTGCCATGCTTTACGGCTTAGAACCGGGAATTCAACGATGTTTTGAACGTCATGGAGCATATGAGATGTTCTAGGAGTTGAAGTTAATATTTCAAGCTGCCCGGATTGAGAGATATGAAGTCTCCAATAAGTTCTACAGCTCCAAGATGGAAGAGAATAGTTTTGTCAGTGAGCATATACTCAAAATGTCTGGGTATAGCAATCACTTGATTCAACTGGGAGTTAATCTTCCAGATGATAGTGTCATTGACAGAATTCTTCAATCACTACCACCAAGCTACAAGAGCTTCGTGATGAACTATAATATGCAAGGGATGGATAAGACAATTCCCGAGCTCTTCGCGATGCTAAAGGCTGCGGAGGTAGAAATCAAGAAGGAGCATCAAGTGTTGATGGTCAACAAGACCACCAGTTTCAAGAAAAAGGGTAAAGGGAAGAAGGGGAACTTCAAGAAGAACAGCAAGCCGGTTGCTGCTCAACTGAAGAAGCCCAAGTCTAGACCTAAGCCCGAGACTGAGTGCTTCTACTGCAAAGGGACTGGTCACTGGAAGCTTAACTGCCCCAAGTATTTGGCGGATAAGAAGGATGGCAATGTGAACAAAGGTATATGTGATATACATGTTATTGATGTGTATCGCTCGCAGGAGCACCTGGGTATTTGATACTAGTTGTGTTGCTAATATTTGCAACTCGAAATAGGGGCTACGGATTAAGCGAAGATTGGCTAAGGACAAGGTTACGATGCGCGTGGGAAATGGTTCCAAAGTCGATGTGATCGCGGTCGGCACGCTACCTCTACATCTACCTTTGCGATTAATTTTAGACATGAATAATTGTTATTTGGTCCAGCGTTGAGCATGAACATTATATCTGGATCTTGTTTGATGCGAGACGGTTATTCATTTAAAATCTGAGAATAATGGTTGTTATATGAGTAATATCTTTTATGGTCATGCACCCTTGAAGAGTGGTCTATTTTTAATGAATCTCGATAGTAGTGATACACATATTCATAATATTGAAGCTAAAAGATGCAGAGTTGATAATGATAGTGCAACTTATTTGTGGCACTGCCGTTTAGGTCATATTGGTGTAAAGCGCATGAAGAAACTCCATTCTGATGGACTTCTGGAATCACTTGATTATGAATCATTTGGTACTTGCGAACCATGCCTCATGGGCAAGATGACTAAAACGTCGTTCTCCGAAACTATGGAGCGAGCAACAGATTTGTTGGAAATCATACATACCGATGTATCTGGTCCGATGAATGTTGAGGCTCGCGACGAGTATCGTTATTTTCTCACCTTCACAGATGATTTGAGCAGATATGGGTATATCTACTTGATGAAACATAAGTCTGAAACATTTGAAAAGTTCAAAGAATTTCAGAGTGAAGTGGAAAATCAACGTAATTAAATAAAGTTTCTACGATCTGATCATGGAGGAGAATATTTGAGTTACGAGTTTGATCTTCATTTGAAACAATGCAGAATAGTTTCGCAACTCACGCCACCCGGAACACCATAGCATAATGGTGTGTCCGAACGTCATAATCGTACTTTACTAGATATGGTACGACCTATGATGTCTCTTACTGATTTTTCGCTGTCGTTTTGGGATTATGCTTTAGAGACGGCTGCATTCATGTTAAATAGGGCACCATCTAAATCCGTTGAGACGACGCCTTATGAACTATGGTTTGGCAGGAAACCAAAGTTGTCATTTCTTACAGTTTGGGGCTGCGATGCTTATGTGAAAAAGCTTCAACCTGATAAGGTCGAACCCAAATCGGAGAATGTGTCTTCTTAGGATACCCAAAGGAGACTATTGGGTACACCTTCTATCATTGATCCGAAGGCAAGACATTTGTTGCTAAGAATGGATCCTTTCTAGAGAAGGAGTTTCTTTCGAAAGAAGCACTACTAGGAAAAGGGCTATAGATAGGATTGATACTAATGGCGCACCATGGAAGCAGTGCGCCACTACTATAAACTAATGGCACACCGGTTGGTGATGCGCCATTAGTGTGGAAGACACTAATGGCGCACCAGAAACAGGGTGCGCCACTAGTATTAAATTATTATTTTTCCATTTTTCCATACATACTAATGGCGCATCAGGTCGAAGTGCGCCATTACTAGTTCTAAGTAGTAATGGCGCACCAAGCAAAAAGTGCGCCATTACTGTAAATTTTTTTATTCTTTTTTTGCAAAACTACTAATGGCACATCGTTTCACAGTGCGCCATTACTAGTTTAAACTTCAATGGTACACTATTACCCGGTGCGCCATTAGTATATATATTTATTTTTTTACTTTTTTGCAAAACTACTAATGGCGCACCACCTGCAGGTGCGCCATTAGTAACTAGGGTTACTAATGGCGCATTTGCTGGTGGTGCGCCATTAGTAACCTGGGACCCCAACAAGATATTTTGGACAGCCCCACACCTACCCACTCACTTTCCCCACTTCATTCCCTCCACCTCCTTCTCCAAGATTTTGGCCATCTCCTCCTCCTCACCTCATTTCCACCATAGATTCATCAAAATTAAGTGGTGAAATTACCTTTTGTTGATAGGTAAGTAAGGGGAAAGCTATCTTCATGATGTAGATCTACTTTTTTTCTCCCTAGCTCGCTCCAACAACGTGCACATGCACTTTTTGTGGCCTAGCTAGATCTATGTATGTTTGTGGTGTTGCATGTGTTTGTGGTGTTGCATATATGTTTGTGTTTGAAGGTACCGGTATTTGAAATGAGATAGTTGCCAATATTTTGCCGGAATGTTTTGATTCATTTCTATTTCGGCGAGAATTTTGGCACTATGCATTCTTTTTGGTCCTATTTTTAGGGAAGGTCATGCCAATTTTTTTCTTGGTTCTAAAATATCGTTTTGCTCTACCCCGCAGGCGACCATGGTCCGCACGATGACTGAAGGCATCGTGAATAGGTTTTTGAGCTCCGCGAAGGCCGAGATGCTTCAAAAGAACGAGACGAAGATAAGATGTCCGTGTCGAAGATGCAAGCTGAAGAGCCTTATTGTGGACCCGGATTCCGGGCAGGTGCGGGACCACCTGCTCTTGCGTGGTTTCATGGATGGCTATCGGTGGCAAGGTGATGAAGATGACTATGAAGTCGTCCATGGGGGCCGGGCAAGAAATGAGGAAGGGCAACAAGACAAGTACCACCGCGGCGAGGGCGGGCGAGAAGACGAAGAATCTCTAGGACATGATCACGACGGTGATGCTGTACACAGTCATCATGGAGAAGATGTCGTACATGATGATGAGGAAGATCAAGACGAAGGGCATGATCATGAAGATGAAGATGCCAGAGCAGACGACGATGGAGGCTGGGTGCAGGACCCTCATATTCAAGAGCTGCTTCTCAAGCAGACGGATAACGCAAGAGCTGCCGCTCGAGAGAAAGCCAAGCTGGATCAACTGGAGATAGACGCGGTTACTCCATTGTATGAAGGATGCAGGCCCGAGGATACCCGCCTGAAAGTAACGCTCATGGCTCTGGATATGAAGGTAAAACACAAAATGACCGACGCATGCTTCGACGAGAACATGTCATTCTGGCACGAACGTCTTCCCAAGGGGAACAAGTGCCCGACCAGTTTCGAGGAGGCGAAGAAAATCGTGTGTCCTTTGCATTTACCGCACGTGAAATACCATGTGTGCATGAACAATTGTATGATTTATCGGGACGAGCACGCGGAGTCTACCATATGTCCGGTGTGCGGCGTCACTCGATACAAGAAGAGGAAGAAAGCTCCTCGAAAATCGGTGTGGTACTTTCCGATCACTTCTCGTCTGCAGCGGTATTTCGCGGACCCTAAGGTAGCAAAGCTCCTGCGTTGGCATGCGGATAGGGAGGAGAAGAAGTGGGAAGATGACGGAAATGATCCGGAGATAAATAAAAAAGACAAGATGCTGAGTCACCCTAAGGATGCGAGCCAGTGGCAAGCGTTGAACTTCGAATACCCAGAATTTGGGAAGGATCCAAGGAACATCGTGCTGGGCGCGAGCACCGACGGAGTCAATCCGTTTGGCAGCCAGAGAAGCACACATAGCACCTGGCTGTGTTTGTGTGGATGTACAACCTTCCCCCCTGGTTGTGCATGAAGAGGAAGTACATTCACATGAGTATGCTAATTGAAGGGCCGAAACAACCAGGGAACGACATCAATCTGTATCTAGGGCTGCTGAAGGAGGAGCTAGAGACGCTGTGGAAAACGCCAGCCAATACGTGGGACGCCATAGAGAAAGAATATTTCCCTATGAGAGCCGCACTGCTCACGACGGTGCACGACTATCTCGGTTACGGATATCTCGCGGGGCAGGTAGTCCACGGATTTTCTGGATGCGTAAGGTGCATGGATGACACAACGTATCGCCAGCTAGATAGAGATACCGGGTCTTCGACAACCGTGTTCATGGGACATCGAAGGTGGCTTCGCGACGATGACCCGTGGAGGAAACGCAAGGATCTGTTCGATGGTGAAACCGAACCCCAAAAACGCCCGTGTACGAGGAGTGGCGAGGAAATAGACGAGCTGTTGAAAAATTGGAAAGACTGCCCACTGCCGGGAAAGAAGCAAAAGGCGCCAGAGCCGGGAAAGAAGCGAAAGGCGCCAGAGCCGCTGCTGAAGGTATGGAAAACGAGGTCTGTTTTCTGGGACTTGCCGTACTGGAAGATCCACCGTGTGCCTCACAGCCTTGATGTCATGCATATCACGAAGAACGTGTGCGAGAGTCTGCTTGGTACCCTGCTCAACATGCCAGAGAGGACCAAAGATGGGCCGAAAGCAAGGGCAGACTTGAAATCAATGGGCGTCAGGCAGGAGCTTCACGCTAATGATGATGATGATGATGATGATGATGATGAGAAGCAGGACACAGAAAGTCGTCGCAAAGGCAAAAAGGCCAAGAAGACTGGAAATGACTACCCTCCCGCGTGCTTCACTCTAAGTCAGGAGGAGATCGAGCAGTTTTTCACCTGCCTCCTAGGAGTAAAACTTCCTTACGGTTACGCGGGGAAGATAAGCAGATACCTAGACCCAGCGAAGCAGAAGTTCAGCAGGATGAAGTCTCACGACTGTCACATGCTGATGACGCAGATACTTCCAGTTGCAATCCGTGGGATCATGGATGCGCACGTCCGTGAAATGATATTTGGCCTATGCAACTTTTTCGATATCATCTCTCGGAAGTCGATTGGCGTGAGGCAACTCAGAAGGCTACAGAAAGAGATCGTGGTGATACTATGCGAGCTTGAGATGTACTTCCCGCCCGCATTCTTCGACGTTATGATGCATCTGCTGGTCCATATCGTGGAGGATATCATCCAACTCGGGCCGACGTTCCTGCACAGCATGATGCCGTTCGAAAGGATGAACGGTGTCATCAAAGGATACGTTCGCAACATGTCACGTCCAGAGGGAAGTATAGCCAGGGGCTTTCTGACCGAAGAGTGCATCTCCTATTGCACGAATTATCTAGGCATCGAGAACCTCGTTGGTCTGCCCGTCAACAGGCACCTCGGCAGGCTCGCTGGATGGGGTCACCGTGAGGGTCACCGCGAAATGCATGTCGACTTCGAGGGTCGACTCGCCGACTTTGAAAGAGCAAACCTAGTCGCGCTACAACACATAGACGTGGTCGATCCTTGGGTGGTAGAGCACAAAACCTTTATTGAGAAGACGTACAATGACCGAGGCCAACAGAGGATGGACGGAGATATACTCAAAGAGCACAACTCATGTTTCACACGTTCGTTCAAGCAGAAGCTTCTGTCGTACCCTTTACATGAAGATTCTTCCGCGGAAGAACAACTCATATTCGCCTTGTCACAGGGCGCCGAGCACAACCTGATGACCTATGAGGCGTACGATATCAACGGCTACACATTCTACACCGAGGACAAGGACATGAAGAGCGATGGTTATCAGAACTCTGGGGTAATGATGGAATCCTACACCGGTAACGACAAGGACAGATACTACGGAAGGATCGAGGAGATATGGGAGCTGAGCTACGCTGGAGAGAAGGTCCCGATGTTCCGTGTCAGATGGGCCAAGAGCGTCCTAAAAGAAGACCGGTATTTCACCGCCATGGTTATACCCGAAGCCAAATCCAAGACCGCGGGCGCAAACGTCACCGCGAAAAATGAGCCATGGGTACTGGCTTCCCAAGTGGACCAATGCTTCTTCATTACCGACCCGTCAAAGCCTAGTCGTTAGAGAGGCAAAAGGAAGATCATCGGAATGGATGGAGTAGCCAATGAGCAAGACTTTGACAAGTACGGCGACCCGAAGATCGAACATGACGACGACGATGAAGTAGCAGCATACACCACAAGAAGAAGCAGGACCACCCTACCTAAAGGATGTCCGTTCCACAGAAGAACTCCATTTGCAAAAAAGAAGGGCAAGAAGATTGTGAACAGATAGCTAGCTAGCTAAGATCGATTGTATTTAAATCGTAGTGTTCATTTCTCGATTGTATTACATGGGCATTTTTTGAACTCATGAATATTTTTAAATTTCATGGGCACTTTTTGAATTCATGAATCTTTTTTCAAATTTGATGAATATTTTTAAATCTCGATCGTTATCCCCCTTCATCTCGATCTCGATCCCCCCCCCGCACCCTCCCCCGCTAGCTCCACCGCCGCCGACGACCCACCGCACCCTCCCCCGCTCCACCGCCGTCGCCAACCCACCGCACCCTCCCCAGCCCGCTCCACCGCCTCCGAACACCCCCCGCACCCGCCCCCGCTAGCTCCACCGCCGCCGACAACCCACCGCACCCTCCCTCGCTCCACCGTCGCCGCCGACCCACCGCACCCTCCCCGGCCCGCTCCACCGCCGCCGCACACCCCCATTTGATGATATTTTTTCATATTCATAAAAAAATTATTACTGTCTTTATAAAAAAATATTAAAAAATAGCAACAAATAATAATAATAATAATAAACATACTAATGGCGCACCGCTCGTGTAGTGCGCCATCGCTATCTAAAAAACATTCTAATGGCGCACCGCTCTGGTAGTGCGCCATTGCTATATAAAAAACATTCTAATGGTGCACCGCTCTGGGATGCGCCATTGCTATCTAGAAAAAACATTCTAATGGCGCACCGCTCGGGGGTGCGCCATTAGTAATTTTTCCCCCTAGCTCTACCTAGCCCGACCCCTTCGTCCCTCCCTCTCGCCAGATCTAGTCCCCCCCCGCACGCTGCCCCGCCCCATGTCGCCGCCGCCCCCGCGCCCCCCACCACCGCAGCTCCGCCATAGCCGACGCCTCCGCGACCTCGCCGTCGCTGACAGCCTCCCCGCGTCGGCCCCTGCCCTGCGCCGCCTCTACCTCAGTCCGGGCACGGGGTGCAGGACAACAACCGCGGCCGCTGGCCTCCCCACGACCAACCAAGGCGCCCAGGAGGCCTCCCCGACGACCAATCGAGCCATCCCTTCGACGCCGCCGCCGCCAACCCCAACCCTGACCCCAACCCCTCCGGCGACCGGCCGCGCCCGCCCAGGTACCTCTCCTCCTTCCTCCTTCCTCCCTCTCCACCCGTCCTCCCCATTCCATCCCTCCCTCCCCTCGACTGTGTCTGTTATCTTCTGATGATATTTGACAGCTTATGGATAGAAATGCATATTTCAGTGTTTATAGCTATTAACACTTGCAAGTTACTGCACTACTAGCTAAATTCTGGTTAGTAAGTCTGTATCCGCCCCCTTTTGAAATTTGGTGATGTGTGTGGCTGTCTAAGTACCTACACAAAATTCCCCATGGAGAAAATGATATAGCTCCTCCTACAACATGCATAGATCAATCAGTTCAGTTCTAGTGCTGCTGGACTTTTGCACCATACAAAAATGTACTACTAGTTGAAAATCTTTACTTGAGAGAGCCTCATAAGTAGAAGGTTCCAAAGAATAAAAACCAGTACTAGCACACTAGCACAGTAGTACTGCCACCTCCCAGTAAACAGCAGGGTCTCTGATCAGCAATGTAGTTAATTAGTCAGGGCCTGAAAGCCTGCAAATGCATGTACACACAGGTAGGGAATGTAAGATGAAGCATGTACTTTACCAACTAATCTAATGGGCTGGCACAAAGTGAAAACCAAAACAATAGTTAATCAAGCAGAGGTAGATTAGATTAGATGGCAAAAAGCACAAATGTCCCTGCCTATCCATTTTTTTCTCAAGTTGAGCTGGTAAGTTTCAGATGTTCAATGATGCTGTAGGAAAAAATTGGATGAAGAAAGATGTGTGTGGCTGCCTGAGAGAAGTATTTGCACAAACAAATTATAATTAATGTGTTGATGAAATTTTGGGTTTTCAAATTGGAACCAAAACCAACCCATACCTTTAGACTCTTTTGGAATTTCCCGAACATTTTTTTGTTTGTTCCCTTTAACTATTTTGGGACTTTTGACTTCAGAATGAACCTTACTAAGATTCAATTAAGACTAATTAACTGCATTTGATGTCACTATATTCTATGAATAACTTCAGTTATGATCTGTACTGGAAAACTTCAGTTAACACTCATTTTTCAGTTAACTCCTTACAGTTCATATCATATTTTGATTGTCAATAATAGTGGACCTTTAAGGCTTTCTTAGAGGCAATACTAGTGGATTTTAGGCTTTTTTACATGCAATAATAGTGGAATTTTAGGCTTTTTTGGAGGAGTGTGTTTCATGCCGGCCTACACTGATGAATTAGTCAGAGGATTGTGCCTTAGGATTGTGCCAAAGCTACACATTGTATCTATTTGCTTGTCCTTCAAATAGGGGCAAGATTGTTACAGAAAAATTACTTGCAAGCATATTGTGATTTACTTGCAAGCATATTGTGCCTTAGTTACAGAAAAATTACTTGCAAGCATATTGTAACTATTTTCACTCTGTCCTGAAGGTTTTTGACTACAGAATCTGTGGTGACCCACACTCTGTTGGTTCACACTCATTGAGTTCGCTCGTGAAGGGCCGCTGCTGCTTGAGGCCCTTGAGAGGCCCTTCGTGTCGTGATGATTTTGCAGGTACCCCGAGAGGCCCTTGAGTTTGTCGGAATGTCGATTAACTTCCGTTCCGGCAAATTTGGGTACTCCATATGTCCTATTTTCAGCAAAGGTCATGCTGAAATTTTCCGTGAATTTTAGCATGACTTTGCTAAAAATCGGACATATGAGGTACTTGTTACTAATTCATGGGCCGGGGTATCTTAGTACTTAATTAAGTAGGATCAACTGCCCCTTTATTCTTGCTATATTAAACCATAGGTGGCAATAGAGCCAAGTGATTAGTGCCAAGTGATTAGGCCCAACCTAGGGTGCCTCGGCATCGATAAACCCTAAATGATGAAAACTTAACTTGGCTGCCCCGGATGCCTCGGTGTCGATGAGAACCTAAATGATGTACGCTTAGGCTTTTAGGGTGCCTCGGCGTCGACAAACCCTAAATGATGAAATCTTAGGCTTTTAGGGTGCCTCGGTGTCGACAAACCCTAAATGATGAGACCATGATCTTGTTCCTTGATAATAACCAACTTTTTGACCAAACTTTTTCCTATTTAGAGGGAAACATGGCCCACAACGATGAGGCCGGTGGTTCGGGCGGCAAGCAATTCTGGGAGCTGTCCCGGGAGATGGAGGAACAACCTCACCGCTATGAGGACGCCGCGGAAGACACCGATCCAGATTACACAACCCCTAGTTGCGTCGGGGATGACACCACTGATGGTGCCGCCGAGGATGCCACCACTGATGATGGCGGCGCACACACAGATGGCAGCCAACCGAAGAAGCAAAGGAAGGACCGGCGCCCGAATGCGCTCCGCACCGTCAAGGAGGAATTCACTCAAGTGGACTCCGACGGGAATCCAACGGAGCCCAAACATATAGTCAAGGGGTACTCGGTTCAGCTCGGGTGCATTCTCCGAAGCACCGTATCGATCAACACCGAGAACCTTAGGCATAAGGACTGAGGGAATTTGCGCAACCTCCTCTTCACGAAGCTGCACGAACGATACAAGTTCCCCGCCAAATTTGAAAACACACGCCTCTCAGGGAATAAAGTGAACAGTGCCGCCCTCACGAAGATGAGCACGACCCTGTCTACTTGGAAAAGCGCGGTGAAGAGAATGATTGATAAAGGTGATAGTTATGAGAAGATCAAGGCGAAATATCCTTTGATGAGCGAAGATGTGTACAAGGAGTTCAAGATCAAGTGCGAGAGCAGTGCAACCTCCGAATCAAGTCAGTGGGGGAAAGAAATGCGGGAGTTGAACTTAGGGGAACACAAACTCGGTCCCGGCGGTTACAGAGTGGTGGAGCCTATATGGGACAAGGAGGACGCGGAGCGTGCCGAGCAAGGCCTACCGCCCCGCTTCGAGAAATACAGCGGTGACAAGCAGACCAGGAACTATGTCAGGGACCGGTACAAGGAGGACCCGATAACAAAGGAGCTTACCACGGATCCGAAGACCAGGGCGCTTGAGCTTCTTCTGGTAAGGAATACACCCCCGCGTAATTAGCTCCATATGGTTGCACTCTAATTAATCCCCAATATTTCTAAATGGTTCACGTTCCTTTCGCAGGACACTGAAAGCAGTAGCGCCGGGTCGTCTAAGAGCTCCCCTTTCGACACCCCTTTAAATAGGGCGTTGAACGTAATGAAAAACAAGGATAAGCTCACTAAGCCGACGTCAGCTGGTCGTGTGGCCGGCAAAGGCTTGTCCACAAAATGGGGGTCATACTATACCGCTGGTGTGCGGAAGGAGAAAAAGACCAGCTCAGAAAGCCAGAAGCGCGAGGTTGAAGAACTCAAGGCACAAGTGGCGCGGATTCCGGAGCTTTTCCAAGAGCAAGTGCAACAACAACTTGGAACGA
Source organism: Triticum urartu (assembly GCF_056163025.1). Lineage (NCBI taxonomy): Eukaryota > Viridiplantae > Streptophyta > Magnoliopsida > Poales > Poaceae > Triticum > Triticum urartu. Next base: position 557,080,451 of record NC_141873.1, read on the forward strand.
CGCTCAACGCCATGGTGCCTACGTTGATTCATGGGCTGACGACGTGGATTGCGGGCGGCCAACAGGGGCCTCCCCCGGTTCCCAGCTTCACAGCCAACAACTCGCACAGCGCGCAGGCGGCTCCATTGGTGTCTCCGGCGGCGGCGCCATTGGTGTCTCCGGCGGAGGCCGTATTCATGTCTCCGGCACCGGCACGGGCATTGGAGCTTAATGCACCCGGGTGTACGCCGGACGGCACCTCGCCAGCAAGCGCCCCCTCCGTCAGTTGCACGCCCGCCGTTGGCGGTGCCTCGACATTAGCCGAGCTCGACGGCATCACGGTAACTAAGCCTCACGGCCGATGACTTCATCTCCTTGCCTTTGACTGGGCATCCCTGACGCCCTGTACATATTTTCGCAGGGCACCGCCGACGTTCCTTGCACTCTTCTGCACTTCGTGGGCGCCGAGTTGGTCGATGTCGCCAAGGGCAGAATCGTTCAACCGGGCAACCCCATGTTCCACGGTAATCCGATGCCACCCACAATGTTTAGGGTTGAAGTGGTTTGGGTGCTGCTAGGCTGCGACGAGCTGTTACCTCCGATTCGACCCGCTGGGGCCGACGAAGAAGATGAGATGACCCTCAGCACCTGCGTAAACTGGCCCCTGCTTTGGCCGAAGAGCCAGATTCGTTTGGGGGCGGGGACACCACCCCACAGACAAGACCGCCAGTCGTGCCGGCGCCAAGCCATGGCAAGAATGTCGCAACGCTACCGGACCTGCCGGACATCCCTATGGCACAGGATCTGCACGGCAACGACAACGACGACGGTACATTTACCAAAGTTGATAAGTACTTTACCAAACATGGGTACGCTGACGAGTTCTACGGGCCTCTTTCTCAAGAACCCAACCAAGACGACCGTGATCTAGCTGGTTCGGCAGAGAAATCCAATTGCAACAGGCGTCGTCTGGCGTTCAGTTCTCAGGACACGCCTCCAGCTCCCGCCTTCACCGAGCCTCAGATTGCTGAGGTGCGAAATATTATCAGCCCCAACACGCTCAAGAAGGCGGTCTGTGAGCAGAACTCGGTCCCATTACAGGAGATCAAGAAGAAGGGACAGAAACGAAAGACTAACAAGGGCGCCGGTGCGAGCCAGCCGGCACCGAGTTCGATTCGTGCTCCGGACGGGCCACCTTCACCTAAGGATATCTCGAGGAGGGTGCATGTGGCGGGTAGGGCGATGCTACCGCCAAATATGCTGAATGCTGCAACCGGTGCTATGCGGAGTCTGCACGACAGTGTTCTTTCTTTGGAGAAGCGGCGTCTCAGAGAGAAGGATGTGGCATACCCGGTTTTCGTGGCCAAGGTGCCAGAGGGCAAGGGCTTTGTGGATGGTGACATCGGGGGTACGATCGTCCTGCGGTTTGATGACATCTTTGCTATGTTTAACCTTCATCCGCTGCACTACACCTTCGTTCGGCTGTTTTCGCTGAGTATGGAGATGCGGATCATTAGAGACAAGACCCCGGACATCGTGATAGTCGACCCCTTCTACATGCGTGCCAAGCACTTGAGCAGCGCTGGGGACCGCCAAGTTGCGAGTTCACACCTCGAAGGCGTCATTCTGACAAACCCAGATAAGGATAACTTCCTTGTGGCTTACTTTCCCGAGTAAGTCATCCCTTAACCACCCCGTAACATATGATTTCTTAGATTTCGATCATTCTTTTTTTTCTAACATTCCGTGTTTTGTGTAATGACACACATTGCACACTCATCCTCTTAAGCCCGAAATATTCCATGGCCACGTATTTAGACCTGAACCGTAACTCCAAGATAGACTACACAAATGTCAAGAAAGTTCTTGATGATGTTCTCCCTGCCTACGCCAAATCAGGAGGCACCTTCACCAGGGCAGTTCGTAAGTACGACAAGCACATGTTCTCACACAATACGAAGTTCTTCTGCGTCAAGCAGCCGCCTGGCGGTCAGAAGGATGCCTACTACGCCCTCCATCACATGCGGGCGATCGTAAGGGACCATCATCAACTTCTGCTACCAGATAATCTCAAAGATTGGGCCGCGAGCTTGTCGGCAGTCCAGGACGCGGACCTCAGACAAGAATTCTTTCGCATCCAGTTGGAGTTTGCGGACATCATCCATCAAGATGTCCTTCATACCTCGGGGCAGTTCTTCCTCAGATATCAACCGTCCAACAGTGAGATAGATGAGATGCTACAAATGCAAGGTGACAACGACCGTGATTTCATGACCATCACGACAGACGGCGGCTTCATCCACGTTCCTGTCCGATGAGTCAAGTCGAAAGTAGTGATGTGTAGTTCTGAAACATTGATTGGCTCATGTTGTAATTATACTTTAATGAATTCGTATGTCTCTTTGGTTTGGACAGTCGTTCAACTTAGATGTAATCGATGCTATTTATTAGTAGGACCATGAATCGTGCTATTAATGTCTTGCTTTTCTCTTCCGATCCTTTTGTTACATACTTACATATTGCTTATGTATTGTCTGTTGTTTGGCTTGTGCATAGAGATGTCGTCGTATGTCGTGTACAAGGGTAAGGTTCCCGCAGTCTACGACGACTGGGAGGAGTGTCGGAGACAGGTTCACCGTTTCAGTGGTAACAGTTACAAAGGGTACACCACTAGGGCGGAGGCCGAATGTAGATACGCCCGCCATCTAGAGGGAGAGAGGAGGGAGCGTTGGAGGAACAGGATGAAGACTAGTTTGATCGCGATGATGCTCATCGTGATGACCACAGCTCTCTTCTATGTGATGGTAGTTTAGATGATCGATATCGACTTGTAATGTGAAGGCAAACTCGATACTCGCGGTCTTGAGACTTGTAATGTTTTATATTTGTTCGGTCTTTTGAATTCGGAGACTAATATGATGAATTGTATTCGGAGACTAGTCTTCTATTGTATTCGATGAATCTGATGTTGCTGTGTGCTGCTGTCTATATTCTGTCCAATAATATATTTTGTAACCTGTGCAAAAATCAGAAAAGCAAAAAAAAACCTAATATTCATACTAATGGCGCACCACACAAGACACTAATGGCGCACTGTGATCATCACACTAATGGCGCATTAACTGCTGGTGCGCCATTAGAATGCCAAAGCACATGGGTACATATGGCCCCCTGGGAGGCATTCTAATGGCGCACTGCAGGCTATACTAATGGCGCACTATGTGGTGCGCCATTAGAACACCAGATACTAATGGCGCACAGGTGGTGCGCCATTAGAATTTAATTCTAATGGCGTGATGCCAGTGGCGCACCGGTAGTGCGCCATTAGAAGGCAAACAGTGCGCCACTAGCATGCCTTTTCCTAGTAGTGAAGTGAGTGAGAGGAAAGTAGAACTTGATGAGGTCACTATACCTGCTCCCCGAAAGTGTGTTATATCGACTAGAGGGGCGGTGAATAGGCGATTTTTATGAATTCTTCACTAAGGAATTTTAGGGTGAGGAAATTCCTTAGAGGAGAACTACTTGCAGCGGAATAAGTACTCAGAAGTAAACATAATAGAATACAAGCATGGTCATCATGATGAAATGAAGACAAGCACAGAGTACGGAAAGCGTAAACACAGGATGACACAGGATGAAGACAAACAGACTGAAGAAATTGAACTGAGGAAATTGAGAAAGTCTTCAGTCAAAGTCTTCAAACAGATATGAATAAGCACTCAACACATAAATGAGGAAATGGAAGGGTTGAGGAAATGAAACCAGGTAGCTTGGTGAAGACAATGATTTGGTAGACCAGTTCCAACTGTTGTGACAATTGTACGTATGGTTAGGGTGGCTAGGTATTTAAACCTGAGGACACAGGGTCTCGGACACCCAATCCTGAACACGCAGTTCAGAACACTCAGTCCTCACCGTATTCCCCTTGAGCTAAGGTCACACAGACCCAACCCAATCACTCATGGTAAGTCTTCAGGTGACTTTCGAACCTTCACAAACTCGGTCACTCGGCGATCCACAAATCCTCTTGGATGCTCTAGACCATGACGCCTAACCGTCTGAAAGATGCACAGTCTTCAAAGGTAATAAGCTTCGGATCCACGCAGGATCAATCTCTTCAGTGATGCTCAATCACTTGGGGTTTGTAGATGTTTGGGTCTGGGTTTTCCTCACATGATGATTTTCACTCAAAGTCCTCGGAGGATGGGATGCCCTCAAATGACAAGTGCCAGTTTCTCTCGGAGCAGCCAACCAGCTAGTGGTCATAGGGGGCGGCTATTTATAGCCTAGGGAGCAGCCCGACATGATAAGACATAAATACCCTTCAATGATATGACCATTAGGTGGGTAGATATTTTGGGACAACTAGCGAAAAGCACAGCAACGGTCAGAAATTTGAGTATCAAATTCCTCAGGGCTATCATGTTCCTCACTGAGTAGGCAATCCGCACTGATGATTTCCTAACTCCTCAGTCAGAAAAAATTCCTCAGAGACCAGAAGAACTTCGTCTCTGTCACTGAAGAATATGACTGAACTGTATGAGATTTCCAATGGCTTCACTCGAAGGGATTGGTAGGTGTAGGATTTTGGGTTGAGCATCACATGGAAATTTTTCCTTAGTATTTCTCGACCCCCTTTAATAGTACGGTGTTTCCTATGACTCAAGAAAGAGAAAAAGAAACTACGAAAACAAAAGTCTTTACACTTCATGTTCCTCAAATGAATACCAAGTCTTCAAGGTCACACCAATTTCTTCATTTTCAAAGTCTTCAGAAAGTCTTCAGAAATCCAAAGTCTTCAGTAGAAGAACTTCATTTTTAGGGGTTGACTTCCTCTGTAAATATCAAACTCCTCATAGACTTATAGACCTGTGTACACTCACAAACGCATTAGTCCCTTAACCTATAAGTCTCCAATACACCAAAATCACTAAGGGGCACTAGATGCACTTACAATCTCCCCTTTTTGGTGATTGATGACAATATAGGTTAAGTTTTCAACGGGGATAAACATATGAAGTGTAAATACTAATATTGAGGAATTTGATTGCAAGATATAGAAGAACTACCCCTGAAGATGTGCATGGTGAGGAATTTGCTTTTGAAGCATTGCACACTTTGAAGAATAGAATCATGGAGATCTCCCCCTATATCTTGTAATTCATACACGCATTTGACATAATATGAAGAATTTGAAATGCATGATGAAATATGGTGACTGAGTAATTCAGCGTGCGTGCATTAACATATATGAGGAATCAGCATGCAGAAAAACGCATCAAAAGTATGAGAGCACCATCATGTTTAAGTTTACACCTCGATCCAATAAAGTTTCAGAAGAATGAGCGTTGTAACTTAGCAAAAAAATGCCCATATAAGATAGACCCGCTTGAAGACTAACTTAAATTTCTCCCCCTTTGTCATGAAGTGACCAAAAGGATTGAAAATGAGGACTAACGCCCCTGAAGAATATCAAGTTGATGAAGGAGCGCCAGCATTGTTGGGGTCATTTCTTGATGTAGGGCCTGCCGCAGTGTCGTCCAAGTCTTCATGCTCATCGATGTCGCGCGATGAAGAATAAGAGCTGGCCACCAAGGAAGGGACCTTAACCTTCTTGAATTTCTTCGGTGGAGCTGCAGACCAGTCAAAATCTTCCTTGAGACCCATTTTCTTCAGATCTTCTTCACTATAGACATGGGATAGAATAGCCTAGGGGCGACCGAAAACCTCATGGAGGTAGTAGTGGTTTTTCTTCACTTCATTGTGTGTAGCGGTCATGTTGTGAAGAAATGAACCAAACTGACGCTTAACCCATTTATGGTTTCGATCCACCTTCTGGTGAAGACTAAGAAGAAGCTCACGGTCAGTCATCACACGAGGAGCAGTGCCTTGAGGATTTGTCTTGGAGGTATGGGCAGCAGAATCATGAGTGGCAGAGTCATCATTGGTGGAATAAGATGCAGCTGTGCGAAACTGACTATCCAATGGACGAATACCTTCATCAATGATAGAAGGAGCCTTTCCTTTTTCATCAGTTGAAGTAAAAGACTGCTTGAGGACTTCAATCGGGGGCAAGTAGCTGAGGTGATTCTGAAAATCAGCCTTGAAGTTGAGTGAAGACATTGTCCTGAGGAATCTCATAATCCAAGGTGCATAAGGCTTCAGCTCAAACGGAGAAAGTGCAGCATATGCCAGAGTGCTCATGAAGAAATCGTGATAGTTGATAGGAATGCTATGAATGATGTTGAATAGCAGATTCTTCATGATGCCAACTATTTCCTTGTCAGATGAGTTGTGGCCTTTGATGGGACTCATTGTCCTCGTCAGAATGCGATAGACGGTTCTGGGCACATAGAGTAAATCCTTTACGAGGAATTTGGTCCTTGGGGCTTGACCGGGCTTCAGAGGCTTCATTAACACTTGCATGTAATGAGCAGTGAGTTCAGGTTCGTGGTACAGGCAGTGAGCTCCTGCATTGGGTGGACTGATGGGCAGGGTGTGAAGCAATTCAGAGGCCGGTGTCTTATAGTGAGTATTATCGGTCATCCAGTCCAAAACCCAGGTGTTGATATCTTCGGGATCACTTGTGATATGCAGTGTAGCGTAGAACTGAAGAATGAGCTCTTCATTCCAATCAACAATGTCAGTGCAAAAGTTGAGGAGGCCTGCATCATGAAGCACACTGAGCATAGGAGTAACACAAGGTAGTGGTTCCATGTCCACATGAGGAATATGCTCATTGTAGAAGATTTTGTCCTTGTTGAAATGCAGTGAAGAATAGAAGTTGTCCTGGCTGGCAGTCCAGAAGCGCTTCCTTCTAAGACGAGCAAAATCATAAGGGTTGTAGTCAGTGAAGAACACGTGCTCGCCGAAGAAATCATTAGCCTTGAATTTCTGCTTCTTTGAGAATGGATCCTTTGGCTTAGGGTGAGGAGTGTCAGTCAATTGCATCACAACCTCCGGGATCTCGATCTCAGGTTCCACAGGCTGAGGAATTTTAGGTGCTTCTTCAGTGGCAGCCTGGGACTTCAATTCTTCATTTACATGATCTTTAGGACTAGTGGCTGGAATTTCTTCATGGACAGACGGTGTGACATGTGGTTCATCAGATCCTATTTGTACAGTAGTTACTGGGGACTGAGGAATTTGTTGCAATGGTGTGAAGAGTGGAGAGTTGGGGTGCTGACTTTCCCAAAAGTCATCACTTAGCACGGGTGTGGTACAACCAATGTCCACATCTTCACTTTCCATTTCTTCAACGCCGGCCTCTTCAGCAGTAAACCGAGGCATAGGCGAGGAGACAACTGGTGTTGAAGGGATTGTATCCGCTTCAATTTCTTCGTCCATCTGCTCTGACGAAGCAGCAGAGGGATTCTCTTCATCGGATTCACTTGGAATCACATATTCTTCATCAAAAGGAACAAGGTCCTTTGATAGCATGGTTGAGATAGGAACAACATCAATTGGGTTTGCAAACGAGCTTGTCAGTGGCTTCATTTTCTTCTGAGGTGAAGAATCTGATGCAGTTGATGCCTTCCTTTTCTTCACTATTGCACGCTCTGCAGCCTTAGTCTTCTTCACATCCGATGCAGATGGAAGGATCAGAGTTGAACTAGTTTATTTATTAGTTTTTTTCCTGCATATTTGTTTTGTATTTGTTTTGTATTTGAATAGGCTTTATACAATAATCTTTAGCATATCGTACACATACAAATGTAATCATAGCATATACATACAATTAGTCTCATCAAATCATGTCATCATCATAATCATCATCCAACACAAAGTGGTCTCTCGTCATCATCTCGAAAATAGCGATACAAGTCTCGAATGATATGCAAATACGTCGTCATCCATCTAAACAATGATATACGCGAGAAGAGCTATCACTTTGAGAACATGAGTTCGTATCCCTCGGTGGGTGTAATCCTTTTTGTGAATGTTCTTCGACGTGTCCAAGTAAAGAGCGTGGGAGAATCAGGGGTAGAGGATGATGAGGATGGCGCGCCCGCCACTGCGCAAAATAAGTCCTCAAATTAATTAGCCTCCACCGTGCAAATGAATGATTGAAATCGAAGGAAGGATAGCAGCGCGGATGACTTACACGGGATGATAAGGCACGAGAATCACCCCCTTGCCCTTATTGGTGAGCATGAAACTGACGATGTAATCCCTCGCGTATTCACGGTGATTTGCGCAGACTCCCAAGAAGCCCTCGTGCATGTAGTACGGGTCAGCGACACAGATATGAGATATCTGCTCAACCCCGATGATGCGGACAAACGTAAAATCCAGCTTCTTCACATGAAACATGTCGAATATGTAATCGAATCGGAGGAAGAACTTATCCGCGGGGAATTTGTCGATGTACGACATTTGCCGGGAACGTTAACCACGTAGAGTGGGTATCCTGGATCTTTCGAGGCGATGAGGTCTTTCTCTACCCGCAGCACATCGTCATGAAGTCTCTTTAGATCGCCGAATCTGGCCTGTAGCGCTGTTGCAGGTAGGATTGGTTGACCGGGGATATGCCATTTATCCGCACCGGGGATATCTATACAGTCCTGAAGCCGAGGCTGCTGAGGCGGCTGGATCATAGAAACAGCTTTTTGCCTTTCCTCGCTCTCTTCCTAAACTTCTTTACTACCGGAAGGTCGTCCATAATATGTTGAGACGGCAATTCAGGCACCGACTCATGACGCTCAAACCCTGAGGAGGCGCCAGTATAGACATACTGTTCAGCAGCGCCATCGTCGTCCTCATCCTCATCCATGGCGACATCATCAGCGACTAATGGAGCCTCCTCCTTACCCCGTCCACTATCACCCAACCCGACACCCGACGATAATTGGGTAGGTGGGGTGTTGATGTTCATACCTTGCTGAGGCCGCGTGCTCGTGGGTGTGCTCCCGGCCGCCTCCAGACGAAGCAGACTCTTTGGCCACAACAGGACCCACCCAGCATTGCAACAATCACCAAGCCACCGCGGTTTCTCGTGGTCATCCCCCAGTAGTACTGGAGGAGGCAAATTCTCGTGGCCCGGTTTGACACTGGCCACAGAAACCTTGAAGACGTTCGGGGGGATCGGCCGGCTGTGGAACAATGGTTCCTTCGGCTCCATTATCGTCGCCTTCCCCACGTCCACCTTCTGGTCGCCGATGGTGTACAATATGGTGCACGGGGTTTCGTCGGCCTACAAAGAAAAGTCTGCGACGTGAGACATCCGAAAGGCAACGAAAACGGGAGATTATAAATTTATATTGAAGGGGGCCGGTGTGACAGATACCGTGAGGGCGTCGAGCTCAGCCAAAGATGAAGCACCGCCTAGCACGTCCGGTGCGGGAGCAGGTGCAGCTGCAGGTGCTGGTACAACGCTAGTCGAGCTGCTCCTCGCGAAGAAGTCAGCAAGGGGAAAGCCCGCTGCATCTTTTTTTGGATTTTGCCGGGTCCAACTGAAAACGGCCGGAACCAAGGTAGTAGAAATATCTAAAGCCACCTGTTTTGCGGCAGCTACCGCTGTTGCGATTGTCTCAGTTGATTTCTTCTCAACCGCAATCTCAACCCTCTTGTCGACGTTTTCTTCATTTAACCTCCGTCTTTCCTTTCTCTCCTCTGTGGTCTCATGGTAGTACTTCATCCACGTGGCGCCGTCTCCGACACCGTGCACTCGTCCATATGACGGTCGAGTATCCACCGGTTGTTGTTTCAATATGTTCAACGCCAGTTTGAATGGAGTGTCCCACTTGGGCCTCGCCAATGCCTCAGACGGCGAGTCGCTTTCGGCCACAATCATGTGCTGCTCTCTCTGCAAAAGGCACAACGATCGTTTACAAATATGACTAACGTGTGCAGTCGAATTGATCAGAAACTAAAATTACCAGCAGTCTCATGAACTCCGTAATGATCGGTGTTGTCTCATAAACCTTTTTCACTGGGTCCCAACGGTGCCGGCCCCTGAGGACGTCACGCTCCTGCGGGACGGTGAACTCCGCCAAGGGGTCTGGGATGCCCAGACTCGCGGCTTCCGCGTCCTCCTTGGCCCATTTGGACCTCTTTCTGCCGTAACCACGGCTTCCGAGGTGCTGGCTCCCAATGTTCCTCTCTTGAAGCCCCTTCATGTACTTAGACTTTTTTTGGCATCTTCGGCCTCGCAAGCCTCCTTGAATATTTGAAACTGCTCTTCCGTGATTATCGGATTATCCTTTACAATCTCGGAGTAGGGTTCCTTCTTGTCGATGATCCTTGCTTTCACTCGATTTTTCCAGGCGGCCAACGCGTCGCTAAACTTGGTCATGGCGTGTTTGTTTATCTTCTTCATTGCCGGGTCCTCATCTGGATCTTTATAATCCTTCTCATTCCGGCCCGGGAACAAGAATATCTGGTGAAACTTCTTTAGGAGGGAGCTCCTCATATTTTCTATCTTATGTAGTTTCTCATCGTTGATGGTAGCTGTTGTCTGTACGATGCAGCCTATTTGATTGCCGTAGCATCGACGCGCTTCCTCGGGCGCCGTTGGCTCAAAATTGCCGTCGTCCACCTCCGTGACCACCACTCTAGTAGTCCTGAGTTTGTTAGGAACCCGTTGCCTCTTTGCTTTCGGTTCTACACCGGCTCCGCTCCCCGAGGCAGCGCCGGTCTCAGTCTCAGCGCCGGTCTCGATGCCGGTCTGAGTCTGAGCGCCAGTCTCAGTCTCAGCACCGGTCTACATGTCGGTCTCAGTCCCCGATGCCACCGGTGGGCCCAACAATAACATCGGTTGATCATCGGTAAGACTAAAAAATTCGTCTACCGCCCGGTAGGCGTCATCGCAATCACCAGAACCCTGTCCTTCATTGTTGCTAGCCATGTTTCCTATGATTAAATCTAGTCAATTAATTCTAGACCTAATAAAATGAATAATGACATAAAAAGGCCTATTGTTTTGCAGGAATGTTGACTCCTTCCTGGTGCGGCAAATCACGGGCACTCGATATGTCCTAGTTTGTAGCACAAGTCATGCCGAAATTCACAAAAAATTTCGGCATGAGCTTTGCTAAAAAGTGGACAAATCGAGAACCTGAAATTTGCCGGAAAAGAAATGAATCAACATTCCGGCAAAACATAGGCAACTAAGCATCATTCCCTGCAAACAGTGTCCAAATATACACGCGCAACCACATGTGCAAACAGTGTAGAAGAAAATTCCTTTAACTACTAATAGAACAAAATTCAGTTAACTTTAGTGCTCTATAATGATGAAAGGAAAAAAAATTCAGTTAACTACTAATTTCATTCATTTAGGTTATTCATTTAACATCACCTAATTAACCTATTGTACCAATACTACTAGCAGCACTACTAACCTAATTAACCTAGCAAAAATCTTGTGCCCTAACTGAAAAACATCTAATTAACATCTAATTTTTTTCTCTAAAATACAGAGAGAGATGAGTGAGGGGGAGGGGTGGGGGACTAACAGAGTGGGGAGAGACGGTGGCGGGGAGGTGCTCGGTGACGGAGGCAGGGGCGGAGAGGGCGGGCTCGGGCACGGGCAAGGGCGGTCCTGGGCGGGCTCGGGCGGCGGTGAGGTGGAGGGCGCCGACGGTGACGTGGAGGGCGGCCTTTGGCGGCGGCTGTGAGGCTGAGGGCGGCCTCGGGCGGCGACGGTGAGGCTGAGGGCGGCCTCCGGCGGCGGCGGTGAGGCTGAGGGCGGCCTCGGGCGGCGGCGGTGAGGAGACGGCGGCGAGGGCGAGGGACGATTTGGGGGAAGAATTGGTGGCCGGGGGCGGGGTGGGGGAAACCGCTGTTTAAGTGAAACGTAACGGTAGCGCGTTTCCGGAAACGCGCTATAGCTAAGTTAGCTATAGCGCGTTTACTGAAATCCGCTACTGCTATTCCTTTCTCCTTTTTTCCCTTTTTTCTTTTATTTTTCTTTACATTTTATTTTTTCCCTTTCTCCTTTTTCTATTTCTTTCATTTTCATTTACTTTTGTACTTGTTTTTCACTTTATTTTATTTCCGTTAGCAGCAGCGCTTTACACGTAAGCGCGCTGCAGCTAAGGAGATTAGCAGTAGCGCTGGGCCATTATACGCGCTACTGCTAGGTTGGGCTAGCCATGTGCGCCCAGTTCAAACGTAGCAGCAGCGCTTTTCGCTAGTACACGCTACTGCTAAAGTCATAGCAGTAGCACGGTTTATTTACGCGCGCTGCTACTAAGTAGCAGCAGCGCTTGATTTTGTACAACGCTACTGGTAAAATTCTGTGTATAGGCTTTTCCCTAGTAGTGATGGCCTGTTCGGCCGCCTTGTGCAGCTCGACCAGTTGATTCAGCTGGTCGCTCATAGGCATCGGGTGTTCGGTCCCAGTATACTGAGACAGAACAACTTCTCCGTCGAGCTTCCCTCCTCGGCCTGGTAATATTTCGCGGCATCCGACACGCTGTGGGGCAAATCTGCGAATGCTCCTGGAGAGCTCCGGACTCGGGTAAGTAAGAAGTAATTTACTTTCACATGCTTGCTTTGCATATTGAATGCCTTACCCGCCGCTATCTTCCTCATCGCCTCAATCTCCTGGAGGGCCTTTTGGGCTTCAGCCTTGGCATGCTTTGTGCTCTTGAGGGCCGCGGCAAGCTCGGACTCTCGCATCTTTGAGTCAAGCTCCAAAGCCTCGTGCTTCTTCACGAGAGCCTGGAGCCCTTGCTGCACCTCGCCCACCCGTGCCTCTTGTTTTTCCCACTCGGTGCGCTCCTTGGCTGCTTTGTTTTCGGCCTCGGATAGCGCTTGCTTCAGGGTCGCCACTTCAGTCGTGGCCCCTGGCATATCCATGATGATCCTATCATTTTGCAACCGCATCTTATATATATATATATATACATATATATATATAGACAAGGCATTACTTACCTTTGTTCTCCTCGAGCTGCCTCTTGGCAAGACCGAGCTCTTTCTCGGACCGCTCGAGGTTCTGCTTCAGTGCGGCGACCTCCGCAGTAAGTGCAGCAGAGGTCAGCAGCGAAGCCTGCATACGCATACAGACATACTTATATTAGACTCCTGCAGATATTATTTGATCCTCTATTCGTCTTTTTCTTTGTGAACACCAAACAGAGCATCAGGGGCTACTGTCTATGCGGTAATATCTTTCCCATATTTTAAATACTTACCTCAAAGCCTGTTAGAAGGCTCGCACAGGCTTCAATCAGTCCGCTCTTGGCGGACTGAACCTTCTTGATCACCGCACTCATAATAGTGCGGTGCTCTTCGTCGATGGAAGCACCGCGAAGCGCTCCCAGCAGGTCACCTGGTGCCTCTGTATAGACAGAGGTCACTGGCATGGATAGCTTGCCCCTTTTGGAAGGGGGCTGCCTACCCGAGTCCGGAACCACTGGCGGTTCCGGCGCGGTGTTCGGCTGAGGGCCGAACTTGGAGCCCCTGGGAGCCTTGCTCCCTTTGCTCCTGGAGTCCGGAAGGTTGCCTTGAGGCGCCTCCGGGACTATCTCCCCCCGGCTTGGTGCCCCTTGAGACAATACCTCGGCATTGTCCGTAGGGCAAGGGGAGGAGGCGGTTGGAAGTGTATCACTATTCATATCCAACGAGTCCAAGGAACCGTCCGACGAGGATACGTCGATACGGGCTCGGGGCGGAGTGCATAATCATATTCGACGTTAGGAGAAGCAGTGCAACAAAAGTATGCTATGAGTTACTCTGGTATCCGAATACTTACGACTTCGCCAGGGGCTTGGCCCTGAGCAGCCACTCGTCTTCGCCGTCGGCGGCGGTGGTGGAGCAGTCTGGAAGGAGAGCCCTTCCCTTCTTGGACCCTTCGGCCTCCCCGGTTGGGGCGGCCTTCCTTTTCTTGTCTCCCCCGGCTGGAGGGGGAGAATCTTCATCTTCCTTCTCCTCATTTTCACGGGAGGAGTGCGTCTCGGAGTTATCAGACGATGTGTCCGATACCACCTGGCGCCGGGAACTCTTTCGGGTTCCCGTGGCCTTCTTCTTGGTATTCTCCGGCACCTCATAAGGAGCCGAAGTCCGCATCTCCGTTAGGAGAGCATCTGCAGGGTCTTCGGGCAGAGGGGTCGGACAATTAATCTGCTCTGATGTCTCTACCCAGTCCTATCAAAGGCATGGGAGCTCAGACCCCGCACATGGTTAAGCTATGGGAAATAAATACCCTACCAGATGTACAAAACTTACCGGATTCGCAGGGCGCTTCGCGCTTAGCCCGCGGTCCTCGGTAAGAGAAGGGGGAACCTCGGCGCCCTTGAACAACACCTTCCATACGTCCTTATGCATCATGTCAAAGAGCTCGTGTAGAGTCAGGTGCTGGGCCGGGTCGAACTCCCATAAATTGAAAGCCCGTTGTTGACACGGGAGGATCCGGCGGAAGAGCATGACCTGGACTATGTTGACAAGCTTAAGTTTCTTGCTTATCATGTTCCAGATACACTTCTGGAGTCCGTCCAGCTCCACCAATGAGCCCCAGGATAGGCCCTTCTCCTTCCAGGAAGTGAGCCGCGTGGGGATTCCGGATCGAAACTCGGGGGCCGCCACCCAGTTGGTATCACGCGGCTCGGTGATGTAGAACCACCCCGATTGCCACCCCTTTATGGTCTCCACGAAGGACCCCTCGAGCCATGTAACATTGGGCATTTTGCCCACCATGGCTCCGCCGCATTCCGCTTGTTGGCCGCCTACCACCTTCGGCTTGATATTGAAGGTCTTTAGCCATAGGCCGAAGTGGGGCCGGATGCGGAGGAAAGCCTCGCACACGACGATGAACACCGAGATGTTGAGGATGAAATTCGGGGCCAGATCAAGAAAGTCCAGCCATAATAGAACATAAGGCCGCAGACGAATGGATGGAGGGGAAACCCCAGTCCGCGAACGAAGTGGGGGAGGAAAACCACCCTTTCGTGTGGTTCCGGGGTAGGGACGATCAGCCCCGCGGCTGGCAGCCGGTGCGCGATATCCGCGGCTAAGTATCCGGCACCACGTAGTTTTTTGATGTGTCCCTCCGTGACGGAGGAGGCCATCCACTTGCCTCCCGCTCCGGGCATGTTTGGAGAGAGTTGGGGAGAAGGATGTGGACTCGGGCACTAGAGCTCGAGTGCGCGAGAATGGATGAGCAAGGAGGAAGAAGGCGTGGGTAGAAAAAGTTGAGGCCTTATCCCTTTATAAGGGCGGACGAAACTATGTGCCAGCCTGGTAAAACTCGCTTATCCCCCAAGCGCCGTAATTGATGGCGCGGTTCGGTTACCCACGTATGTATTGATGGGAATCCTGTAATAAGGGGACACGATCTCTGCTTCGACAAGACGTGCCAAGGAAACCGCCTCACGAAACACGCTGAGATAGGTTATGAAAAACGATACGAATAAAGACCTGGCTGTGATGTGATGTCACACTACGGGGTACGTCAGTAGATTATATTTGTGTAAATATTATTCTCTCTACGGTGGTATGTGGAACTTGTTTTGCAGTGCCGGACACGATCCTCGTGTTCAAAATCTTCTATGAAGTATTCGGAGGAGGAACCCGCCTTGCAATGTCGAAGACAATCTGCGCGCCGGGCTCATCGTCATTGAAGCCTGCTTCAGGGGCTACTGAGGGTGTCCTGGATTAGGGGGTATCCGGACAGCCGAACTATATCCTTTGGCCGGACTGTTGGACTATGAAGATACAAGATTGAAGACTTTGTCCCGTGTCCGGATGGGACTCTCCTTGGCGTGGAAGGCAAGCTTGGCAATACGGATATGTACATCTCCTTCCTTTTAACCGACTCTGTGTAACCCTAGTCCCCTCCGGTGTCTATATAAACCAGAGGGTTTTAGTCCGTAGGATAACATACAATCATACCATAGGCTAGCTTCTAGGGTTTAGCCTCTCTGATCTCGTGGTAGATCAACTCTTGTACTACTCATATTATCAAGAATAATCAAGCAGGACGTAGGGTTTTACCTCCATTAAGAGGGCCCGAACCTGGGTAAAACATCGTGTCCCCTGCCTCCTGTTACCATCCACCTTAGATGCACAGTTCGGGACCCCCTACCCGAGATCCGCCGGTTTTGACACCGACAGTTGCGGTAGATCCACTTTGTGCCGATGATATTGTGCTTGCGAGGATCTGGACGTTTGACCAGTTCCCAGACGTTGTTGAGCTCGAACTGATGTAATTCTTCTTGCATGGCCTGAATCCACTCAGGCTCCAGAAATGCTTCATCTACCTTAGTGGGCTCTGTGATAGAGACGAAAGCAAAGTGCCCACAAAATTTAGATAAATGTGAAGCTCTTAAGCGTGTGAGAGGACCTAGAATGTTGATGTTGCTGATGATTTTCTTAATTTGCACTTCATTTGTGACACGAGGATGAGCGGGTTGACGTTGAGGAATTTGATCAGCATTTTCTTCAGCACCATTTTCCTCAGGTGCACCAGCATGACGTTCTTCCTGTTCTGGAATAACTTCTTCAGCAGATTCTTCAGTAGGAATGACATCCTCTATAGCCTTGAGCATAATAGATTCCCCAGGAGGTATTTCATCTGTCACAGGAGGTAGGTGATCTCTTTGCGATCCATTAGTCTCATCGAACTGCACATCTACAGTTTCAACAACCTTGTGATGAGAGTTGTTGAAGACTGTGTAGGTGTGCGAGTCCTTACCATCACCGAGCATAAAACCTTCATGTGCTTTTGGTGCAAATTTAGAATTGTGATGAGGATCTCTAATCCAACATTTAGCACCGAAGACTTTGAAATAACTCACATTGGGTTTCTTGTCAGTGAGGAGTTCATCAGCCTTCTTGAAGAATTTGTGACGATATACTCTGTTGATGATGTGGCACGCGGTATCAATTGCCTCAAGCCAAAAGCAAGGAGGCGTCTTGTACTCATCAAGCATAGTGCGGGCCATCTCAACAAGAGTCCTGTTCTTGTGCTCCACGCGCCATTTTGCTGAGGAGTATAAGGAGCAGATAACTCATGAGTAATACCAAGTTCATCAAGATAGTCATCAAGGTCAGTGTTCTTGAACTCAGTTCCATTATCACTCCTGATGTGCTTGATCTTCACACCAAAGTTGGTTGAAGCCCTCGGGGAAAATCGTTTGAAGACTTCCTGCACTTCAGTTTTGTAAGAGATAATATGGACCCATGTATATCGAGAGCAATCATCAACAATGACAAAGCCATATAAGGATGCAACATTGGTAAATGTGGCATAGTGAGTAGGGCCAAAGAGATCCATGTCATCCAGCGAAGACTATCATGACCAATGAGGGGGCATAGTGAGTAGTCATGATAGTCTTCGCTGGATGCTTGGCCTTGGTCATCTTTCTAGCTTCACAGGTTCTGCATAAGTTATCCTTGAGTAATTTGACATTTTCAATGCCAATGACATGCTTCTTCTTCGCGAGCGTGTGCAGATTCCTCGTGCCAGCATGACCAAGTCGTCGATGCCATAGCCAGCCTTCTGAAGCTTTTGCAAGTAGACATGTAGCAGGTCGTGGTCCTGTAGAGAAATCAACAATATACAAATCTCCTCTCCTAAAGCCTTCAAAGACTTTGGAATTGTCAGTTTTCATGATCACAACACAACGATACTTGCCAATGACAACCACCATATCAAGATCACAAAGCATTGAGACAAACATGAGGTTGAACCCTAAGGACTCAACAAGCATGACTTTGTCCATGTGTCGATCCTTTGAGATTACAACCTTACCTAGACCCAATACCTTTCTTTTGCCTTTGTCAGCGTAGGTGATGTTCTTCAAATGTGATGGAGATAAAGCAATGTCCATCAATAAGCTCCTGTCACCAGTCATGTGATTTGTACATCCACTATCGAGGACCCACTCAGTGGCTTTGGGTTGATCATCCTGCAGATGAATTAGTGCAACTTACAAACTCATATACTTCATCAATGAAGAATATGACATCAATTTCATCAAACAATAGAACAGATAAAAGAGTATGAGGACGTGAGAAATGAAAATTCATTTCTTCATGATTAGCTTGCATCCTTTCAAGCATATTCAGGTCTCCAGCAAATTCATCAGACGTTTAAGTTTGTTTGGAGACCTGGCCCTGCATAAGAGGTTAGTTCTTTTTCTTCACCACCCACATCTGAAGGGGTGGCAAAGAGTTCATCATTCTACGAGCTCCATAAGAGAAAGGTGGCATAGATGCCAATCCACTTCGTTTCACATAAGAGTGGTTAGGATAAGCAGAAGAGTAAGCAGAGAAATTCTTTGAGGACTTTATGAACATAATGATTTGAAGAATAATGCACATATCCATAATCCTTAGATCTTCCCTGCGAAACAGACGGGTTAGCACGATGATGTTCATATGAGGACTTTGATCCTTTTGAGGAATTTGATCCACGTGAGGAGTTTGGTCTGTATGAGGACTTGGATCCATTTGAAGAATTTGGTCTGGGGTTCCTATTCTTCACAGGTGGTGTCATGATGACATTCACCTGAAGATTTTCAAGGCACCTTTTGGGAACCCAGATTTTCTTCATAGGAGGACCGTTCCTGCAGTTAGTGCCAACATATCTAGCAAATACTTCACCATTCTGATTTTTGAACAGTTTATAGTTGGAGTCAATCGACTCATCAGAAGAATATGAAAATTCACATATAAAGCCAGATAAGGTAGATGGATCCGCTGAAGGTCCCTTTGCAGCAACCCATGAGGTTTTGGGATACTACTCAGGTTTCCAGTAGGTCCCATCAGCATTGATTTTCCTCTCAAAGGCAATACCCTCTTTCCTAGGATTTCTGTTGAGGATCTGCTTTTTAAGCACGTCACAGAGAGCTGATGCCCTTTGAGGCTTTTGTACATGTATGTCATATACAATTCCTTCTGCCCTGCATCATCAGTAATACTAGCAATGTCCTCAGATGAGGAATTAGTGATAGCAAAGGTAGTTGAAGAAATTGCAGCAATGGAAGTATTTGAGCATTCAGGTGAAGAATTAGCAGTTTCATGTTCAATGCACTTCAAACATGGAGGAACAAATTCATCCTGAGTAGCGCTGATCTGTTGAGCGAGTAATGAATCACGCACCTTCTGAAGATCTTCATAACTCACTCTTAACTGCTCAAGGTCTTGCTTTCTTTGAAGAAATTCATAAGAAAGCTTCTCATGATCAGATAGGAGAGTGTTATGATGACCTTGAAGATTGTCAAACTTGGACTGGAGTCTTTGAAGATTTTCAATCAAGATTTTAGTGCGATCCATTTCCTCACCCAACATATCATCACTTTTATCTAGCATATCTTGAACCTTTTCAAGAGCCTTTTGCAGTTTCACAACAATCTTAGCAAGTTTAGAGTAGCTGGGTTTGAGGTTTTCATCAGATTCATCCTCACTAGATTCAGAGGAGGGATATTTGAGTACCTTTGAGCCTTTTGCCATGAAGCAATATGTGGGAGCGTAGTCCTCGTCGTCGTCATCAGTTATGTTGGGGAGGTCCATTTCTTCAGAGTTTAAGATAGACTTGCTGACGAAAGCAGTTGCGAGGGCTAGGCTCGCCACACCAGAGTCTGACTCCTCAGATTCCTCCTCTTTCTCATTTTCTTCAGATTCAGCCTCAGAGTCCATTTCCTTGCCAATGAATGCTCGGGCCTTCTTGGAGCTGCTCTTCTTGTGAGATGAGGACTTTGAGG
The DNA here is from genome assembly GCF_056163025.1 of Triticum urartu. Taxonomy (NCBI): domain Eukaryota; kingdom Viridiplantae; phylum Streptophyta; class Magnoliopsida; order Poales; family Poaceae; genus Triticum; species Triticum urartu. The sequence continues at coordinate 557,100,082 of NC_141873.1, forward strand.
GTCTTGATGATGAGGACTTTGAAGATTTCTTCTTCTTCTTCTTTGAATCATCAGAACTGTAATCCTTGTACTTCTTCTTCTTCTTTGATTCCTTTTCCCACTGAGGACAATCTTGAATATAGTGTCCAGGTTTTTTGCATTTATGGCAGAGTCTCTTCTTGTAATCACGGGATGAGGAATCTGATCTCAAGTCACCACCTCTTGAGGATTTACCAAAACGACCAGGTTTTGAGAACTTTTCGAACTTCCTCACGAGCATTGCTAGCTCCTGGCTCAGTTCTTTAGGGTCACCAAGGCTGCTGTCAGAATCTTCACCATCAGATTCGGATACCGCCTTGGCCTTCAGAGCCCTTGATCTACCATAGCTTGGTCCATAGAGATCTCTCTTCTCAGCAAGCTGAAACTCATGAGTGTTTAGTCTCTCGAGGATATCAGCGGGATCAAGTGACTTATAGTCTCCACGTTCTTGTATCATCAATGCCAAGGTACCAAATGAGGAATCAAGTGATCTCAGCAATTTCTTCACCACCTCATGGTCGGTGATATCGGCGGCACCAAGTGCTTGAAGCTCATTTGAGATGTCAGTGAGGCGATCGAAGGTTTGCTGAACATTTTCATTGTTGAGTCTTTTGAAGCAGTTGAAGAGATTCCGAATAACGTCAACTCGAGAGTCACGCTGTGTTGAGACTCCCTCATTGACCTTGGACAGCCTCTCCCAGATAAGCTTGGCTGTCTCCAAAGCACTCACTCTGCCATACTGTCCTTTGCTCAGATGGCCACATATGATATTCTTCGCTTGAGAGTCGAGTTGCTTGAATCTCTTCACATTAGCAGCATTGATGGTGGGAGTGACAGAGGGAACACCATTCTCCACAACGTACCAGAGATCGTTATCAATTGACTCAAGATGCATGCACATCTTATTCTTCCAGTAGGGGTAGTCCGTCCCATCAAAGGTAGGACACTCAGCAGAAACCTTGATCATACCTGCGGTCGACATAACTAAAACTCCAGGCGGTTAAAACAAAATCACACAGAACAAGGGAGTACCTTTCTCTGATACCAATTGAAAGTGCGTTATATCGACTAGAGGGGGGTGAATAGGCGATTTTTATGAATTCTTCACTGAGGAATTTCAGGGTGAAGAAATTCCTCAGCGGAGAACTACTTGCAGCGGAATAAGTACTCAGAAGTAAACATAATAGAACACAAGCATGGTCATCATGATGAAATGAAGACAAGCACAGAGTACGGAAAGCGTAAACACAGGATGAAGACAAACAGACTGAAGAAATTGAACTGAGGAAATTGAGAAAGTCTTCAATCAAATTCTTCAAATAGATATGAACAAGCACTCAACACATAAATGAGGAATTGGAAGGGTTGAGGGAATGAAACCAGGTAGCTTGGTGAAGACAATGATTTGGTAGACCAGTTCCAACTGCTGTGTCAGTTGTACGTCTGGTTAGGGCGGCTAGGTATTTAAACCCGAGGACACACAATCCCGGACACCCAGTCCTGAACACGCAGTTCAGAACACTCAGTCCTCACCGTATTCCCCTTGAGCTAAGGTCACACAGATCTCACCCAATCACTCGTGGTAAGTCTTCAGGTGACTTCCGAACCTTCACAAACTCGGTCACTCGGCGATCCACAAATCCTCTTGGATGCTCTAGACCATGACGCCTAACCGTCTAGAAGATGCACAGTCTTCAAAGGTAATAAGCATCAGATCCACGCAGGATCAATCTCTTCAGTGGTGCTCAATCACTTGGGGTTTGTAGGTGTTTGGGTCTGGGTTTTCCTCACTTGATGATTTTCACTCAAAGTCCTCATAGGATGGGATGCTCGCAAATGACAAGTGTTAGTTTCTCTCGGAGCAGCCAACCAGCAAGTGGTTGTAGGGGGCAGCTATTTATAGCCTAGGGAGCAGCCCGACATGATAAGACATAAATGCCCTTCAATGAAATGACCGTTAGGTGGGTAGATATTTTGGGACAGCTGGCGAATAGCACAACAACGGTCGGAAATTTGAGTATCAAATCCTCAGGGCTATCATGTTCCTCACTGTGTAGGCAATCCGCAATGGCGAATTCCTAACTCCTCAGTCAGAACAAATTCCTCAGAGACCAGAAGAACTTCGTCTCTGTCACTGAAGAATATGACTGAACTGTATGAGATTTCCAATGGCTTCACTCGAAGGGATTGGTAGGTGTAGGATTTTGAGTTGAGCATCACATGGAAATTTTTCCTTAGTATTTCCTCGACCCCCTTTAACAGTACGGTGTTTCCTATGACTCAAGAAAGAGAAAAATAAACTACGAAAACAAAAGTCTTCACGCTTCATGTTCCTCAAATGAATACCAAGTCTTCAAGGTCACACCAATTTCTTCACTTTCAAAGTCTTCAGAAATCCAAAGTCTTCAGTCGAAGAACTTCATTTTTAGGGGTCGACTTTCTCTATAAATATCAAACTCCTCGTAGACTTACAGACCTGTGTACACTCACAAACGCATTAGTCCCTTAACCTATAAGTCTTCAATACACCAAAATCACTAAGGGGCACTAGATGCACTATCACTCCCTTATTGGAAAGCAGTTCATCACAGAAATCTGTTCCTGTGACTCCTACACCAAATAGTGAGGATGCTAATGATGAAGATCATGTAACTTCAGATCAAGTTACTACCGAACCTCGTAGGTCAACCAGAGTAAGATCCGCACCAGAGTGGTACGGTAACCCTGTTCTGGAAGTCATCTTACTTGACCATGACGAACCTACGAACTATGAGGAATCGATGATGAGCCCAGATTCCGCAAAATGGCTTGAGGCCATGAAATCTGAGATGGGATCCATGTATGAGAACAAAGTGTGGACTTTAGTTGACTTGCCCGATGCTCGGCAAGCCATCAAGAATAAATGGATCTTCAAGAAGAAGACTCACGCTGACGGTAATATTACTGTCTACAAAGCTCGACTTGTTGCAAAAGGTTTTCAACAAGTTCAAGGAGTTGACTACGATGAGACCTTCTCACCGGTAGCGATGCTTAAGTCCATCCGAATCATGTTAGCAGTTGTCGCATTATATGATTATGACATTTGGAAAATGGATGTAAAGACTGCATTCCTGAATGGATTTCTGGAAGAAGAGTTGTATATAATGCAAATGTTGGGGAACGTAGTAATTTCAAAAAAATTCCTACGCACACGCAAGATCATGGTGATGCATAGCAACGAGAGGGGAGAGTGTCGTCCACATACCCTAGTAGACCGTCAAGCGGAAGCGTTATGACAACGCGGTTGATGTAGTCGTATGTCTTCACGATCAACTGATCCTCAGTACCGAACATACGGCACCTCCGCGTTCAGCACACGTTCAGCTCGGTCACGTCCCATGAACTCACGATCCAGTAGAGCTCGGGGAAGAGTTTTGTCAGCATGATGGCGTGGTGACGATGTTGATGAAGCTACCATTGCAGGGCTTTTCCTAAGCACCGCTACAGTATGCCCGAGGTGGATTATGGTGGAGTGGGGCACCGCACACGGCTGGGAGAGATCAATGATCAACTTGTGTGTCTAGAGGTGCCCCCTGCCCCCGTATATAAAGGAGCAAGGGGGGAGGCCGGCCGGCCCTAGAGGGTGTGCCAGGAGGAGAAATCCTCCTCCTAGTAGGAGTAGGATTCCCCTCTTTCCTACTCCTAATAGGAGGGGGAAAGGAAGGGGGAGAAGGATAAGGAAAGGGGGGCGCCGCCCCCACTCTCCTAGTCCAATTCAGACCAGAGGGGAAGGGGGCACGTGGCCTGCCCTGGTCGACCCCTCTCTCTCTCCACTAGGGCCCAATAAGGCCCATTAACCCTCGGGGGGTTCCGGTAACCCCTCCGGCACTCTGAAAAAAATCCCGAATTCACCCGGAACTCTTCCGATGTCCAAATGTAGACTTCCAATATATCAATATTTATGTCTCAACCATTTTGAGACTCCTCGTCATGTCCGTGATCATATCCGAGACTCCGAACTACCTTCATTACATCAAAACATATAAACTCATAATACCGATCATCACAGAACTTTAAGCATGCGGACCCTACGGGTTTGAGAACTATGTAGACATGACCGAGACATGTCTCCGGTCAATAACCAATAGCGGAACCTGGATGCTCATATTGGTTCCTACATATCTACGAAGATCTTTATCGGTCAAACCGCATAACAATATACGTTGTTCCCTTTGTCATCGGTATGTTACTTGCCCGAGATTCGATCGTCGATATCCCAATACCTAGCTCAATCTCGTTACCGGCAAGTCTCATTACTCGTTTCATAATACAAAATCCCGCAACCAACTCATTAGTCACATTGCTTACAAGGCTTATAGTGATGTGCATTACCGAGAGGGCCTAGAGATACCTCTCCGACAATCGGAGTGACAAATCCTATTCTTGATCTATGCCAACTCCACGAACACCATCACAGACACCTGTAGAGAACCTTTATAATCACTCAATTACGTTGTGACGTTTGGTAGCACACAAAGTGTTCCTCCGGTATTCGGGAGTTGCATAATCTCATAGTCATAGGAACATATATAGGTCATGAAGAAAGCAATAGCTGTAAACTTAAACGATCAAGTGCTAAGCTAACGAAATGGGTCATGTCAATCACATCATTCTCCTAATGATGTGATCCCGTTGATCAAATAACAACTCATGTCTATGGCTAGGAAACTTAACCATCTTTGATCAATGAGCTAGTCAAGTAGATGCATACTAGTGACACTATGTTTGTCTATGTTTTCACAAATATATTGTGTTTCTGGTTAATACAATTCTAGCATGAATAATAAACATTTATCATGAAATAAGGAAATAAATTATAACTTTATTATTGCCTCTAGGGCATATTTCCTTCAGTCTCCCACTTGCACTAGAGTCAATAATCTAGATTACACAGTAATGATTCTAACACCCATGGAGTCTTGGTTCTGATCATGTTTTGCTCGTGAAAGAGGCTTTATCAGCGGGTCTGCAACATTCAGATCCGTGTGTATCTTGTATATCTCTATGTCTCCCACCTGGACTTGATCCCGGATGGAATTGAAGCGTCTCTTGATGTGCTTGGTTCTCTTGTGAAATCTAGATTCCTTTGCCAAGGCAATTGCACCAGTATTGTCACAAAAGATTTTCATTGGACCCGATGCACTAGGTATGACACCTAGATCGGATATGAAATCTTTCATCCAGACTCCTTCATTTGATGCTGCCGAAGCAGCTATGTACTCCGCTTCACAGGTAGATCCTGCCACGACGCTTTGTTTAGAATTGCTCCAACTGACAGCTCCACCGTTCAATATAAACACGTATCTGGTTTGCAATTTAGAATCGTCCGATCAGTGTCAAAGCTTTCATCGACGTAACCATTTATGACGAGCTCTTTGCCACCTCCATAAATGAGAAACATATCCTTAGTCCTTTTCAGATATTTCAGGATGTTATTAACCGCTGTCAAGTGATCCACTCCTGGATTACTTTGGTACCTCCCTGCTAAACTAATAGAAAGGCACACATCAGGTCTGGTTCACATCATTGCATACATGATAGAGCCTATGGCTGAAGCATAGGGAACACTTTTCATTTTCTCTCTATCTTCTGCAGTGGTCAGGCATTGAGTCTTACTCAATTTCACACCTTGTAACACAGGCAAGAACCCTTTCTTAGCTTGATCCATTTTGAACTTCTTCAAAACTTTATCAAGGTATGTGCTTTGTGAAAGTCCAATTAAGCGTCTTGATCTATCTCTATAGATCTTGATGCACAATATATAAGTGCTACCTCTTGAGCACTGCGTTGGTTTTCCCCGAAGAGGAAGGGATGATGCAGCAAAGTAGCGTAAGTATTTCCCTCAGTTTTTGAGAACCAAGGTATCAATCTAGTAGGAGGCTACGCGCGAGTCCCTCGTACCTGCACAAAACAAATAAATCCTCGCAACCAACGCGAATAGGGGTTGTCAATCCCTACACGGCCACTTACGGGAGTGAGATCTAATAGATATGATAAGATAATACTTTTGGTATTTTTGTGATAAAGATGCAAAGCAAAATAAAGGCAACGTAAAAACCAAAGGAAATAACTAACCAGTAGGAGATTAATATGATAAACATAGACCCGGGGGCCATAGGTTTCACTAGTGGCTTCTCTCGAGAGCATAAGTATTCTACGGTGGGTGAACAAATTACTGTTGAGCAATTGACAGAATTGAGCATAGTTATGAGAATATCTAGGTATGATCATGTATATAGGCATCACGTCCGAGACAAGTAGACTGACTCCTGCCTGCATCTACTACTATTACTCCACTCATCGACCGCTATCCAGCATGCATCTAGAGTATAAAGTTAAAAACAGAGTAACGCCTTAAGCAAGATGACATGATGTAGAGGGATAAACTCATGCAATATGATGAAAACCCCATCTTGTTATCCTCGTGGCAACAATACAATACGTGCCTTGCTGCCCCTACTATCACTGGGAAAGGACACCGCAAGATTGAACCCAAAGCTAAGCATTTCTCCCATTGCAAGAAAGATCAATCTAGTAGGCCAAACCAAGCTGATAATTCGAAGAGACTTGCAAAGATAACCAATCATACATAAAAGAATTCAGAGAAGATTCAAATAGTGTTCATAGATAAACTTGATCATAAACCCACAATTCATCGGTCTCAACAAACACACCGCAAAAAGAAGATTACATCTAATAGTTCTCCACAAGAGAGGGGGAGAACAATGTATTGAGATCCAAATATAGAGAAGAAGCCATCTAGCTAATAATTATGGACCCGTAGGTCTGAGGTAAACTACTCAAACTTCATCGGAAGGGCTATGGTGTTGATGTAGAAGCCCTCCATGATCGATGCCCCCTCCGGCGGAGCTCCGGAACAGGCCCCAAGATGGGATCTCGTGGATACAGAAAATTGCGGCAGTGGAATTATGATTTTGGCTCCGTCTCTGATCATTTGGGGGTACGTAGGTATATATAGGAGGAAGGAGTACGTCGGTGGAGCAACAGGGGGCCCATGAGAGTGGAGGGCGCGCCTGGGGTGGTAGGCGCGCACCCCTACCTCGTGGCATCCTCTTCTGTGTCTTGACGTAGGGTCCAAGTCTCCCGGGTCTTGTTCGTTGAGAAAATCACGTTCCCGAAGGTTTCATTCCATTTGGACTCCGTTTGATATTCCTTTTCTTCGAAAACATAAAACAGACAAAAAACTACAATTCTGGGCTGGGCCTCCTTTTAATAGGTTAGTACCAAAAATAATATAAAAGTGGATAATAAAGCCCAATAATGTCCAAAACAGTAGATAATATAGCAAGGAGCAATCAAAAATTATAGATATGTTGGAGACGTATCAAGCATCCCCAAGCTTAATTCCTGCTCGTCCTCGAGTAGGTAAATGATAAAAACAGAATTTTTGATGCGGAGTGCTACTTGGCATAATTTTAATGTAATTCTTCTTAATTGTGGCATGAATATTCAGATCCGAAAGATTCAAGACAAAAGTTCATATTAACATAGAAATAATAATACTTCGAGCATACTAACTAAGCAATTATGTCTTCTCAAAATAACATGGCCAAAGAAAGTTCATCCCTACAAAATCATATAGTTTAGTCATGCTCCATTTTCGTCACACAAGAATGCTCTCATCATGCACAACCCTGATGACAAGCCAAGGAATTGTTTCATACCTTAGCAATCTCAAACCTATAAACTTTCACGCAATATATGAGCGCAAGCCATGGACATAGCACAATGGGTGGAATAGGATATGATGATGGGGGTTATGTGGAGAAGACAAAAAAGGAGATAGTCTCACATCAACGAGGCTAATCAATGGGCTATGGAGATGCCCATCGATTGATGTTAATGCAAGGAGTAGGGATTGCCATGCAACGGATGCACTAGAGCTATAAATGTATGAAAGCTCAACAAAATAAACTAAGTGCGTGTGCATCCAACTTGCTTGCTCACGAAGACCTAGAGCACTTGAGGAGGCCCACTGTTGGAATATACAAGCCAAGTTCTATAATGAAAAATTCCCACTAGTGTATGAAAATGACAAAACAAGAGACTCTCTATCATGAAGATTACGGTGCTACTTTGAAGCACAAGTGTGGCAAAGGATACTAGTAGTAGCATTGTCCCTTCTCTCTTTTTCTCTCATTTTTTTGGGCCTTCTCTTTTTTATGGCCTTTCTCTTTTTCTTTATTCCTCACTTGGGACAATGCTCTAAAAATGATGATCATCACACTTCTATTTATTTACAACTCAATGATTACAACTCGATACTAGAACAAAAGATGACTCTATATGAATGCCTCCAGCGGTGTACCGGGATATGCAATGAACCAAGAGTGACGTGTATGAAAGAATTATGAACGGTGGCTTTGCCACAAATACTATGTCAACTACATGATCATGCTAAGCAATATGACAATGATGAATGTGTCATGATAAACGGAATGGTGGAAAGTTGCATGGCAATATATCTTGGAATGGCTATGGAAATGCAATAATAGCTAGGTATGGTGGCTGTTTTGAGGAAGATATACGGAGGTTTATGTGTGAAAGAGCGTATCATATCACGGGGTTTGGATGCACCGGCGAAGTTTGCGCCAACTCTCGATGTGAGAAAGGGCAATGCACGGTACCGAAGAGGCTAGCAAGGATGGAAGGGTGAGAGTGCGTATAATCCATGGGCTCAACATTAGTCCTAAAGAACTCACATACTTATTGCAAAAATCTACAAGTCATCAAAAACCTCGGCACTACGCGCATGCTCCTAGGGGGATAGATTGGTAGGAAAAGACCATCGCTCGTCCCTGACCGCCACTCATAAGGAGGACAATGAAATAACACCTTATGTTTCAAATTTGTTACATAACGTTTACCATACGTGCATGCTACGGGACTTGCAAACTTCAACACAAGCATTTCTCAATTTCACAACTACTCAACTAGCATGACTTTGATATTATTACCTCCATATCTCAAAACAATCATCAAGCATCAAACTTCTCTTAGTATTCAAAACACTCATAAGAAAATTTTACTAATTTTGAATACCTAGCATATTAGGATTTTAAGTAAATTAGCATGCTATTTAAGACTCTCAAAATAATCTAAGTGAAGCATGAGAGATCAATAGTTTCTATAAAACAAATCTAACACCGTGCTCTAAAAGATATAAGTGAAGTACTAGAGCAAAACTATATAACTCAAAAGATATAAGCGAAGCACATAGAGTATTCTAAAAAAATTTAAATCATGTATGGCTCTCTCAAAAGGTGTGTACAGAAAGGATGACTGTGGTAAACTAGAAAGTAAAGACTCAAATCATACAAGATGCTCCAAGCAAAACACATATCATGTGGCAAATAAAAATATAGCTCCAAGTAAAGTTATCGGTAGAAGTAGACGAAAGAGGGGATGCCTTCTGGGGCATCCCCAAGCTTTGGCTTTTAGGTGTCCTTAGATTATCTTGGAGGTGCCATGGGCATCCCCAAGCTTAGGCTCTTGCCACTCCTTGTTCCATAATCCATCAAATCTTTACCCAAAACTTGAAAACTTCACAACACAAAACTTAAAGTAGAAAATCTCGTGAGTTCCGTTAGCGAAAGAAAATAAAAGACCACTTCAAGGTACTGTAATGAACTCATTATTTATTTATATTGGTGTTATAACTACTGTATTCCAACTTCTCTATGGGTTTTAAACTATTTTACTAGCCATAGATTCATCAAAATAAGTAAACAACACACGAAAAACAGAATCTGTCAAAAACAGAACTGTCTGTAGTAATCTGTAGCTAGCGCAAGATATGGAACCCCAAAAATTCTAAAATAAATTTATGGACGTGAGGAATTTATCTATTAATCATCTGCAAAAATAATTAACTAAATATCACTTTCCAAATAAAAAAATACAGCATTTCTCGTGAGCGCTAAAGTTTCTGTTTTTTACAGCAAGTGTAACAAGACTTTCCCCAAGTCTTCCCAACGGTTCTACTTGGAACAAACACTAATTAAACACAAAAAACACAAACAAAACAGAGGTTAGATAAATTATTTATTGAATAACAGCAAGGAAAAATATTGGGTTGTCTCCCAACAAGCGCTTTTCTTTAAAGCCTTATAGCTAGGCATTGATAATTTTAATGATGCTCACATGAAAGACAAGAATTGAAGCACAAAAGGAGCATCATAAAGCATGTGACAAACACATCTAAGTCTACCATACTTCCTATGCATAGGCATCTTATAGGCAAACAAACTATCAAGGCAAGCAAAAACTAGCATATGCAAGGAAGAGGAAAGAAACAATAGCAATCTCAACATAACGAGAGGTAGTTTAGTAACATGAAAATTTCTACCACCATATTTTCCTCTCTCATAATAATTACATGTAGGATCATAAGCAAATTCAACAAAATAGCTATCACATAAAATATTTTCAACACGATCCACATGCATGCAAAGTTGACACTCTTCCAAAATAGTGGCATTAACATTAACTAAAATCATGACCTCTCCAAACCCACTTTTAATAATATTGCGAATACTATTATTGTGACGCCCTCGATTCAATCGTACACTAATCATACACGCAAATGTGTATGATCAAGATCAAGGACTCACGGGAAGATATCACAACACAACTCTAGGAACAAATTTAAAATAATACAAGCTTTATATTACAAGTCAGGGGCCTCGAGGGCTCGAATACATAACCTCGAATACACAAGAGTCAGCGGAAGCAACAATATCTGAGTACAGACATAAGTTAGACAAGTTTGCCTTAAGAAGGCTAGCACAAAAACAACAACGATCGAAAAGGCAAGGCCTCCTGCCTGGGAGCCTCCTAACTACTCCAAGTCGTCAGCGGCCGTCACGTAGTAGTAGGCACCCTCGGGGTAGCATCAGTCTTCAGTGGTGTCGTCTGGCTCCTGGGACCCGTCATCTGGTTGCAACAAACGGGTTGTCGGTGTACTAGAGTAGGGGTACCCTAGTATCCCGAACTTGTGCACGGGCAGTCGCAGCATCCCGCGGCAAGGCTTGCCGGGTGACCGCCAAGGTCCTCCGTGGTTCCTTTGGAGCCATTCAAGGACAAAGTATCCAAGCCAAGGAGACAAGACCCCGGCAAGAGGAGCTTGCCGGGAAAGCCAACCAAGGCACCTCAAGACCCCGGCAAGAGGAGCTTGCCGGGAAGGCCAACCAAGGCACCTTAAGACCCCGGCAAGAGGAGCTTGCCGGGAAGGCCAACCAAGGCCTCTCAAGGAGCTTGCCGCGACGCGCCACGCGTCCCGGCAAGGCCCGGTGAGCGACAAGCTCCCGGACGCGACAAGACAACAACCGCGGCAAGGCGCTTGCCGCGGCAAGCCACCACTCCGTGCCCGCGCTCCAGCACATCCACCAACGTGTCGCTCTGGGACCCTTCCAGGCGTACGTGGCGGGAGGCTGTGCAGCCAGCGGCGCGCAGTGGCAAGCGGCGCTGACAAGATTGCCATCGTGGCGAGCGGTGGCGTCCCTGACGGTCCCTTTTGCACTATTTAGGCGACGCAGACGGGCATTTAATGCCCTTGTCCCCTGCCGTCAGGGTTAGGTATGATACACTGTAGCAGGTAGCTGTACCTACCGCAACACCTTTCCATTTTTACCCTTGTCTACGTTGCCACCTGTCGGTGACCCCTTGAGCATATAAAAGGAGGCCCACGCGCAACGTAGAGGGGGGGAAGGAAAAGGGAACACTCACGCTCGGTCTCGTTACTTGCTGGGGTGTACTGTAGCACTCCGCGCTCCCGAGCAAGAACTCAATACAAACCACAAAGCAGGAGTAGGGTTTTACGCATCCGTGCGGCTCGAACCTGGGTAAACTGCTCGTGTGTTTCGCCTCGATCCGCTCTTCGTGCGACCCTCGCCCCCGCCGAACCGAAAGGGACTCGGTCCGCCGGTCCCATAGGTGCTCGTGGATCAGATCCCCGGCATCTTTGGCGCGCCAGGTAGGGGGCGTCGAGGTTATGTGAACCAGATCCGGCGTTCACGCGAGCTAGATCTTCATCATCTTCATCGACATGCCGCCGAAGAAGAAGGCTTCGGAGGCGGCTGCTCCGTCCGCGCCGAACCCACCACCGCCGGAGCAAACGGATGATGGGGCAGACGCCGGCGGAAGAACGGGCGTCGACGAGGGAGCTCACGGTGCTGCCAGGTCCAAGGACAAGGCTGTGCTGCCCATCGGCGGCGTAGCCGGCTCCCACAACGACCGGGCGCACTCCAAGACCTCGGCGTCCGTACATGCACCGCGCCCATCTCAAGAGGCGCGGGACCGGCAGCGTCATGGTACTCATGGTACCATGCGTTTGCTGGACCAAGATTGAGCTGGTGGATCTCGGAGTGCTCAAGACCAGCATGCACGCCAACATGCTGGCACGAGCGAGGCACGGTCGCCTGGACGGGATACTGCTCCTTCTAACGTAGTTAGAAGTCCGAGCATATCCCGCTCCTCGCACCGTTCGCCACCGCCACTGCAGCAGAAGCTTTGGCGCGAGCTCAACTGCTCCTGGACTACCCTCCAACGGCAGACAAGATCGACGACTGGAGGGCCACCATTCAGAGTCTCATTGGCTTCGCCAACGGCGACACTCAACGCCAGCCGAGCATGTCGCAGCCACGGCAAGTCAGCCAGGCACGAGCCGGTGGTGACAAGACCGGTGGGGGTGCAACCACTGTGCACTCTCCGCCCCGAAGGCCAAGATCGCCGACTCGCCGGATCCACCTCGACAGCGACTCCACCGCGTCATCAGATCCACGAGCTCGTCGCGATCAGCGCCAAGTTCTTCACGAACGACAGCAAGAAGACGCTCGTACTCGCATCGAGCGCCGAAGAGAAGCGCGACGTCAATCAGACCAGCGCGCTGGGCCCTCTGTCGACATGCATGCGCCAGGGGAACCAGGCGACTTGCCGTACACGGTAGGTTGCCCTGCGTTTACTCGTGAGCTACGGCAAGTCCAGTGGCCCAGCATGAAGAATTTCAAGCCAGACGTACCAGAGATGTACGACGGCAAGTCGCATCCGTCGGAGTTCCTCAGCGTCTACACCATCGCGGTGCAGGCTGCCGGGGGGCGGGACGACAAGATCCTTGCCAACTACTTCCCGCTGGTGCTCAAGCCCAACGTCAGGTCCTGGCTCATGCACTTGCCGGACAACTCCATATCCTCCTGGGCAGACCTATGCCATCAGTTTGTCGGCGCCTTTACAGGCGGCCACAAACCTCATGGCCAAGAGAGTGACCTTCATCTGCTCACCCAGAAGGAAGGAGAGCCCCTGCGCAAGTACATTCAGAGATTCAGCCGTGTACAGCACAACATCCCAGATGTCCACCCTGCCGCGGTCATCAGCGCGTTCCATCAGAACATGCGTAACCGCAGGATGCGGGAGGAGATGGCGATGTGCAAGATCAGAGACGTCAATGAGCTGTATGCCCTGGCCGACAAGTGTGCACGTGCTGAGGAAGGGAGGAAACTCCCTGGAGAGAATACAGGAGCAGGAGGATCTGACAGCGAGGATGCTGCCCCGGCAAAGAAAAACCGGCGGCGGAACAACAGGAAGAAGAAAGGCAAAGATGTGCTAGTCGTTGAGTAGTCCGGCAATGAAGGTGGCGCCAAGAAAGCCAAGGCTGGTAGCTCCGGCAAGGAGATTGCCGCATGCACCAACTGCCAGGCTGTGGCGGTCGCCGACAAGCAGGACGGCACCAACAAGCAGTACTGCAAGATCCACCGCACCAAGGGCCATGACCTCCAGAGCTGCAAGAAGGTCGAGCAGCTTGTCCAGCAGCAAAAGGCTGAATACGAGCAACGCGACAAGGAGAGGGCCCAAGGAGGCGCTGGAGAATCCGGCAAGAAGCGCGCTGGCCGGGGAGGACGCCGCGGCAAGGCCAAGCAGCGGCAAGGAGACAGACCTCCCCGCGGCCGCGACAAGGATGAAGATGACGACGACGACGAAGACATGGATGATGTCGAGACCAGTGAGCAGGAGTTCCAGAAAGCCACAGAGGTCTTGTGCGTTGACGGCGGTGCTTCTCTGCATACTTCGCACCGCCAACTCAAGCAGTGGGTGCGGGAAGTCAATGCGGCGGAACCACCTGTCGAGTCACGCAAGCCTCTGAAATGGTCCAGCACGCCTATCATCTTTGATATTGAGGACCACCTTGATCGCACAACTGCGGTCGGGTGCTTGCCGATGTTGGTTTCACCAACTATCCGCAACCTCAAGGTCACTAAGATGCTAGTTGACGGCAGGGCCGGCTTGAACCTGATCTCCTCCGCTGTACTCCAGAAACTCCAGATCCCTGACAGCGAGCTTGAAGAGACCGGCACATTCCAAGGAATCAGCCCGGGAAGGAGCAAGCCGAAGGGGAAGGTCACGTTGCCAGTAACATTTGGCAGCGAGGTGAACTTCAGGACTGAGAGGGTCACTTTTGACATTGCCGATTTTCCATTGCCTTACAATGGGATACTCGGCCGTCCAGCACTCGCCAAGTTCATGGCAGCCTCTCACTACGCATACAACATGCTGAAGATGCCAGGCCCGATAAGCGTCATCTCTGTCCCCGGTGACAAGAAGGATGCTCTTATTTGTGCCGACAAGATCTACCGGGAAGGGGCAGCCGCAACAGATCGCAAGTCACTTGCCGTTGAAGCTCCCGGGGGGAAGAAGAAGACCAAGTCCGGCAAGAGTTCTGATGCCCACTCCGGCAAGCGCACCTCTTCGGAGTGCTGCGTTGCCGTCGAGGACGCACCATCGAGCTCCACCGGCAAGTGTAAGAAGACAATGGCAGCTCCGCCAGAGACGAAGAAGGTGTCCGCCAAGGAGGACGGCACCGGTGGTACCTTCACCACCAGTGCCACTCTCGACCCTAAATAGGAAAGCGCGCTCATTGCTTTCCTGCGGGCGAATGTTGACGTGTTTGCATGGCAACCGTCTGACATCCCCGGTGTTCCCAGGAAAGTAATTGAGCACCATCTTGCCGTTTCTCCTCATGCGCGGCCCGTCAAGCAGAAGGTCAGGAAGCAAGCAGTGGAGCGCCAAGAATTCATTGCAGAAGAGATCAAGAAGTTGGAAGCAGCAGGCCTTGTCAGAGGAGTGCTCCATCCTACGTGGTTGGCCAATCCTGTAGTCGTGCGCAAGGCGAACGGGAAATGGAGACTTCGTATCGACTTTACCGATGTTAACAAAGCTTGTCCCAAAGACCCATTCCTTTGCCACGCATTGACCAGATTGTTGACTCCACGGCCGGATGTGACTTGCTTTCATTTCTTGACGCATACTCAGGATACCATCAGATCTTCATGGCAGAAGAGGATGAGGAGAAGACCGCATTCATCACTCCATGTGGCACGTACTGTTTCATACGGATGCCTTTCGGTCTGAAAAATGCTGGTTCAACATTTGCAAGGGTAGTCCATGTCGCTCTTGAGCCGCAAATACACAGAAATGTGGAAGCCTACATGGATGACATAGTGGTCAAGAGCAAGGACAAGGCAACTTTGATTCAAGATTTAGACGAGACCTTCACAAATCTGCGCAAGATCAGCCTCAAGCTCAACCCCGAGAAGTGTGTGTTTGGAGTCCCCTCCGGCAAGCTTCTCGGGTTCTTCGTGTCTCAACGGGGAATCAAAGCCAATCCCGACAAGATCAAGGCCATTGACCAGATTGAAGCACCAAAGCGCGTCAAGGATGTACGAAGACTTGCCGGTTGCGTGGCTGCTCTCAGCAGGTTTATCTCTAGGTCTGCTGAGCGCGCCCTGCCGTTTTTCAAAATATTGAAAAAGGCAGGTCCAATGAAATGGACTCCGGAAGCGGAGGCTGCGCTGCAAGACTTGAAGAGATACCTGTCCTCCACTCCAATACTTGTCGCACCTAAGCCACAAGAGAAGTTGCTGCTATATATAGCAGCAACCAATCAAGTGGTTAGTGCTGCGTTAGTAGCGGAGAGGGAGGCAGATGACGAGCCAGCAACCACGGCAGGCGCATCCAGCGACAAGCAGGGGGCTTCCCCGGCAAGCTCTGGTCCCGACAAAGATGGATCTGCGCAGACGCGCGAGGAGATACAGAAGAGAATGGTGCAGCGCCCAGTTTACTTTGTTAGTTCCCTTCTGCAGGGGGCTAGGTCAAGGTACTCTGGCGTGCAGAAATTGCTTTTCGGCCTTCTCATGGCCTCGAGAAAGCTGCGCCATTACTTCCAAGCACATGAGATCACAGTTGTCACTCGCTTTCCGCTGAAGAGGATACTACAGAATCCAGAAGCAACAGGCAGGATTGTTGAGTGGGAACTGGAACTGTCAAGCTTTGGCCTCAAGTTTGAGAGTACTTCAACTATCCAAAGAAGAGCATTGGCAGAATTCATAGCAGAATGGACGCCAACACCAGCTGAAGAAATCCCAGAAACGAGCATCCCCGTCGAGGAAGCAAGCAAAGAGTGGCTGATGTACTTTGATGGTGCCTTTTCGCTGCAAGGCGCCGGCGCTGGCGTGCTGCTTGTTGCACCCACCGGAGAGCACCTCAAGTACGTAGTCCAGATGCACTTTCCCAAGGAGCAAGCAACAAACAATACTGCAGAGTATGAAGGCTTGCTTGCCGGTCTCAGGATCGCAGCAGACCTTGGGATCAAGAAGCTCATTGTCAGGGGTGACTCGCAGCTTGTCGTCCACCAAGTGAACAAGAGCTATCAGAGTCCGTTGATGGAAGCCTACGTCGACGAAGTGAGAAAGCTAGAAGAGCACTTTGACGGCCTACAGATGGAGCATGTTCCAAGAGCTCAGAACGCCATTGCCGATGGCCTGTCAAAGTGCGCCGCACTTAAGTTACCTGTGGAACCAGGGATCTTTGTGCTCAAGCTGACTCAACCGTCTGTAACGCCATCAACTGGACAGAGCAAGAAGAGGAAGTTGATTTTTGGTGAATATTTGCCGGCAGAGCTTCCCGAAGCCGCCGCCAAGAAGGTCCCCAAGATCAACGCCAAGAGCGCTGAGGAGCAGTCTGCTCCGGCAAGCCCTAGGGTTTGTTCCGTTGAAGCAGAAGCTCCCGACAAGTTTTCCTCCGGCAAGCTTGCTGGGGAACGTCAAGCTCCGGCAGAGCCGCAGGTTCTCGCCGTAGAAGCGGATGTTCCCACAGCAGCAGATTTGCCTTTAGTCCTTGTTGTCGAGCCACAAGCTCCAGCATGGGCGCAGCAGATTGTCCGTTTCCTTCAGACAGGAGAACTTCCCGAAGAGCAAGAAGAAGCGGAAAAAGTAGCCCGGCAGTCAAGTATGTACCAGTTTGTCGACAAGACACTGTACAGAAGAAGACTCAACGGTGTGAAATTGAAGTGTATTCACCGGGAAGACGGACAAAAGCTGTTGGCAGAGATACATGGAGGCATATGTGGTCACCACATTGGCGCAAGAGCACTTGCCGGCAAAGCATTCCGGCAAGGTTTCTTTTGGCCGACAGCCCTCCAGGATGCAACTGCACAAGTAACCAAGTGTGAAGCATGCCAGTTCCATTCCAAGCAGATACACCAACCAGCTCAAGCTCTCCAGATGATCCCTTTATCCTGGCCATTTTCGGTCTGGGGGCTCGACATCCTCGGCCCCTTTCCCCGAGCAGTCGGGGGCTTTGAGTACTTGTACGTTGCAATCGACAAGTTCACAAAGTGGCCGGAAGTGGAACCAGTGAGGAAGGTGACAGCACAGTCAGCAGTCAAGTTCTTTAGGTCGATTGTTTACCGCTTCAGGATCCCTAACAGGATAATCACCGATAATGGTACGCAATTCACGAGCCGCACCTTCATGCAGTACGTCCAAGATCTTGGCGCCAAGGTCTGCTTCGCTTTTGTTGCTCACCCGAGAAGCAACGGTCAAGCGGAGAGGGCAAATGCTGAAGTGCTGCGTGGGCTCAAGACCAGGACTTTCGACAGGCTGAACAAGTGCGGAAGAAACTGGATCGAGGAGCTGCCGGTGGTTCTTTGGTCGATCAGGACGACGCCAAATCGAGCCACTGGCCAGACACCTTTCGCTCTAGTCTATGGAGCAGAGGCAGTTATCCCCACGGAACTCGTATACGGGTCACCTCGAGTGCTCGCTTATGATGAGCTTGAGCAAGAGCAGCTGCGACAAGATGACGTGCTACTCCTTGAGGAAGACCGTCTTCAGGCTGCTGTGCGAGCTGCTCGCTACCAGCAAGCTTTGCGCCGCTACCATAGCCGCAAAGTTAACGCCAGAAGTCTCGAGGAAGGCGACCTTGTTCTTCGGCGTGTTCAGTCCGCCAAGAATTCCAACAAGTTGACGCCGAAGTGGGAAGGCCCTTACCGGGTGAAACGAGTCACTAGGCCTGGCGCTGTCCGCCTTGAGACCGAAGATAGCATTCCGGTGAGCAATTCCTGGAACATTGAGCATCTTCGTAAGTTTTACCCGTAAGGCGCGGTTGCCGGAACCTGTTCCGGCAACCACCTTTTGTACAAGTCTTGCCGCTGTTGCATGTAATCCTTCGTACAAAGCCGGGCGCAGACCCCGTGCATAAGTAAAGCTCATGTGCTCCGCACATCTTGTCAATTTCATGCATTCTATTTTTTGCATATGTGATCTGACACTTTGTGCAGCACCAATTCCTCGGTAAGTAATAACGAGCCATGAGGCTCCATATCTTTATTTTCTCCTCTTTCTTTTTTCTCAAGGAAAGGAAGGTTCCCTCGCCCACAAGTTTGCCGGGGGAAAGGAGAAGATAATGGTATGGACCAGGCGTCGTTCAAGAAAGTTTCGCCTTGCCGGGAAGCAAACAACAGAAAAGCTAAGTTGCCAAAGTTTGAGCAATCAGATTTTTTAAATTTTTAAGTTATCTCCCTTGAACGACCGCACTTTGTATGGAAAACCTGTGCGCGGAGGAACCAACTCGTAGCTAGTTGCACCCTTACTTTATTTCGAGTCCGCTCAACAACTTAAGTGAGCTGCGACTAGTTGCGACAAGGTTTCTTGTCGGTAGCGGCACCGCCAGCAGGCTGTTGACGTCCCGCACTCAGCGCTCGCGGCTAACGTGCCTGCACCGGCAAGTTCCCTAAAAGCGTAGGGCAAAAACATACAAAGGGAGGAATCAAGTAAAGGGAATAACATTGCAATCATTACCCGGAATAGAGTTATACCACAAGGTAGCTTGTCGCGGCTCTAACAGATTGTTCTCATAACATGACCAGCAGCGACAAGAAAAGAAGAAAACAGGCGGCCTAGTCTACGCGATCGCCCTCAATCCTCTTGATCCCGCTCACCTTGTCCACAATGGGTGCGACAAGGGTCTTGAGCGCCTCCAGATCAGCATCCGGCGGCAGGGTCTTGAGGACGTTGGTGAGGTTGAGGCCCGGGTTGCGGAAGGCCACCTTCACCAACACCTTTTGCAGAGCTCCCGCGCAGATCTTGCGCGACTCATCGGCCAGCTGCTTTGGGATCCTCTCCCGGAGTCGCTGGAGGGCCGTCGCCACGCCTTTGAGGAACAAGATGAGCTTGGCGCTGGGTTGGAGGTTCTCGTCGGAAGGATACCCGAGATCCTCCATCCCCAGCCGCGCCAGCTCCTTGTCAATGTCTGCGGCAACATTCACAAGACCCTCCGTCCAATGCTCCACATTCTCCCTGAAAGCATTCTAGGCGGCGGCAGCGCTCTCCAGCAGCGCCTTGTCGGCCTTGATCTCCTCCTTCAAGGCCACCTCCTGCTCCTTGGCGCCGTCCAGCGTCTTGGTCAAAGTGGCCAGCTTCAACTCAAGATCCGCGTTGGAGTCCTTGGCGGCGCTAAGCTCTTTGCCCTTCTCGGCGAGATCGGCCTCCAGCTGCGCCACCTTCGTCTCCAGCTCCTTCTTGGTGGCCTCGGCAACTGCGGCAGCATCCTCTGCTTGCTTAAGGGCTCCGCCGAGTTTTTCCTCGCGCATGGCAAGCTCCTCCTCGTGGGCGTCCAGGTTGACTTTCCGCTGCGCTAGCTCGCCCTCCTACGCAGACAGCTTCTCAGCGGCAAGCCGCTGTTGCTCTTCGACTTCGGCCTTCTCAAGGAAGGAGGCCTTCTGCTCTTCGGCAAGTTGCTCCCGCTCCTCCGCCAGGGACCGGAGAGCTTCCTGGTCGAGACCCCGGAGCTCCTCCGCGCGCTTCTCGATGTCTGCTCCCGCCTTCACGATAAGCGCCTCGCGGGATTCCAGCTTGGCTTGCCGCGCACGGTAGAGCGACAACAACTTCCGCAGCAGCCGCTCCTCCCCAAGCTCGTTGCTGCTGCTGCTCGGCGCGTCAACCAGCGTCAGCCCAGCGGAGGCGAGCACCTCCCCGTCGAAGATCTCTCCCTCGACCGGCGCCCTGGAGCTTGACGCCCAGGGGAGGTTGATGAAGACGCCATCACCGGCCTTCAAGTAGACGCCTGGCTGGGGCTCTTCGGAGCCTGGCGCTGCGGCAGCGGCGGACGGGTCGGCGGTCGACGTAGCGCCTGGCGCTCCTGCGGCCTCAGGGCCGTCAGTGCGATCGCCAGACCCCTCGCCGGTTGCTGCGGCGGCAGCCTTGGCGGCCTCTGCGCCGGCGGGATCGTCGGCACCTGCTGCTCCCTCGGTGGCAGCAGCGTCGTCGGCGGCAACCTCGGTCTCCATCTGCTCCGCAGCAGATGGGTCTGACGGCCGGAAAAGGGAGAAGAGTCAAGCAAATATCCCAAAAAGAAGATCAAAAGAAGAAGAACCCAAGGGAAGTTTTGCTGCGAAAGGATTACATGTACCAGGTTCTGCAGTCGTGGTCTCCGCCGTCGGGGGGCCGCTGGTGCTCTCCCTTGCCGGAGACTTCTCCCTTACCGGAAAGCTCTCCCTTGCCGGAGGACCCTCCCTTGGCTCCTGGTGGGGCTGCTCTGCTCCTACGCAAACCAACAGTCAGATATCAGCAAAGATAGAGTATCCATGCGCACCTCATAGCGGAAAGCGAACCATATACTTACGCTGGGGGCTGCTCTGGAGAAAAGTTGTCGGGTCCGGCAAGCTTGTCTCGGGCGCACCCCCTACTGTCGCAGTGGGTTCGTCCTCGATGACAATCACCGGGACCTTGGCCCTCTTTGTTGCTCTCTGGGCCAGAGTCCTAAAAAGGAACAAGTTCAGAGTAAAGCAAATGAGATACAAGACAAACAGCAAGAATTGAAGAACTACAAGTACAACAAGAGAATCTTACTCTTCTTCTTCTTCCTCGTCGGGTCTCCCCCGTTCCTGCAGGGGGGCGATGCGGCGACGAAGAAAATCTGCGCCAACAGCGCCTACAGTGAGCCCGGCAAGCCTGAGGCGTAGGATCCGGGTGACGGCAATCTTCAGCCTATCGTCTTCCGGGGCCACGTCACTCCAATCGCTGCCGCGTGCTACTGGGGCTTCGCGCCGGGCGGTAAACGGCTGCGGGTTCTACTCGACAATCCAGCACCAGTCTGCTCTCCACTCCTCCCACTTACCGCGGAACTCTCCCTCCAGATAAGTGTCCTTCTTGCCGGCCCTTGAGATCCAGGAGATTCCGCCGGATAAAGGCTCTCCTCTCTCTACTCGGGGCATAAAGAAGTGGCGAAAAAGGGCTACATTGGGATGGACTCCGACAAAGTTTTCGCAGAGATGTGCAAAAACTGCCATGGTCAGAACAGCATTGGGGGTGAAATCAAGGAGGTGGAACCCGTAGGTGTTCATAATGTCGCAGAAGAACTCAGAGAAAGGCGGGCAGAGCCCGCAGTAGAAGAACAAGGCGAAGAAAGGATATCCGTTTGGAGCCATCTTCCAAGCGGCGGCTGGAAGTACCTTCGTGCGTGGATGCGCTCGTGTCTCCGTCGACCAGAAGAGGTAGTAGTTCTCCCTCAGCTCCCTCGCGGCGAGCTTGGGGGGAAGACTGCCCGCTCCTTTCGCAGCGCCGCAAGCCGCTGCGCCTCAGTCGACTTCACAACCTTCCCCTTGTCGGCTCTTGGAGCCATGGCGGAAGTGGTGGAGGAGGTCGACGGCGTTGGTGGTGCTGGTGGCGATGGGGGGCGGAGCGCTGCTCTCTTTCGGCTTTGGGAAGACGAGGGAGCGGCAGAGGTTTCCGAGATTGGAGTAGCAACCGGCGAATGGGCGAAATACCCCTGTTTCCCCTGCTTATAAAGAGGGAGGGGGCGGACGTTCCGCATTTCCGAATAAAGAAACCACCCACGATCTCTCCCACGGCGCCGCATTCAACGCGTGCCGTTCGGGGAGGGCGCGGTGGATACGGAGAGAGATACGGTGTAACCCAGGCCGCGCGTGCCCGTGCCCTGTTTTGGGCCTGGCCCAACAGCGCTCGGCACCGTGTATGGCCCAGGCCCGGGGGCTCCTGTCGGTGTACTAGAGTAGGGGCACCCTAGTATCCCGAACTTGTGCACGGGCAGTCGCAGCATCCCGCGGCAAGGCTTGCCGGGTGACCGCCAAGGTCCTCCATGGTTCCTTTGGAGCCATTCAAGGACAAAGTATCCAAGCCAAGGAGACAAGACCCCGGCAAGAGGAGCTTGCCGGGAAGGCCAACCAAGGCACCTCAAGACCCCGGCAAGAGGAGCTTGCCGGGAAGGCCAACCAAGGCACCTCAAGACCCTGGCAAGAGGAGCTTGCCGGGAAGGCCAACCAAGGCCTCTCAAGGAGCTTGCCGCGACGCGCCACGCGTCCCGGCAAGGCCCGGTGAGCGACAAGCTCCCGGACGCGACAAGACAACAACCGCGGCAAGGCGCTTGCCGCGGCAAGCCACCACTCCATGCCCGCGCTCCAGCACATCCACCAACGTGTCGCTCTGGGACCCTTCCAGGCGTACGTGGCGGGAGGCTGTGCAGCCAGCGGCGCGCGGTGGCAAGCGGCGCTGACAAGATTGCCATCGTGGCGAGCGGTGGCGTCCCTGACGGTCCCTTTTGCACTATTTAGGCGACGCAGACGGGCATTTAATGCCCTTGTCCCCTGCCGTCAGGGTTAGGTATGATACACTGTAGCAGGTAGCTATACCTACCGCAACACCTTTCCATTTTTACCCTTGTCTATGTTGCCACCTGTCGGTGACCCCTTGAGCATATAAAAGGAGGCCCACGTGCAACGTAGAGGGGGGGAAAGGAAAAGGGAACACTCACGCTCGGTCTCGTTAGCTGCTGGGGTGTACTGTAGCACTCCGCGCTCCCGAGCAAGAACTCAATACAAACCACAAAGCAGGAGTAGGGTTTTACGCATCCGTGCGGCCCGAACCTGGGTAAACTGCTCGTGTGTTTCGCCTCGATCCGCTCTTCGTGTGACCCTCGCCCCCGCCGAACCGAAAGGGACTCGGTCCGTCGGTCCCATAGGTGCTCGTGGATTAGATCCCCGGCACGGGTATGGGGGAAAAGAGGTAGCAAAGCAGCCGCGAGTACTCATCCAAAGTACTCGCAAGACTTACATCAGATCTAAACTAAGTATGCATCTGTATCAAAGGAAATGGGTTGTATCTGTGGACTAAACTGCAGAATGCCAGAAGAGAAGGGGAAAGCCTAGCCTATCGAAGACTAGCATCTTCAAGCATCTTGCAGCATTTAGAAGAGTACAGATCCACATAATGTAAAGTAATAGTAGTGTTATCAACCTCGGCCAGAGATCCTTTCTCGACTCCCTGCGAGAAAGCAATCCCAGAGCCATACTATTCATTCATCATAACCATGTCTCATATCCATTTCTCATCTCAAGTATCCAGTTCTAGTTGTATCAATCGGGATACAACTCCAAGTGTCCGTTACCGTAGGGCAGTCTATCGATAGATGTTTTCTTCCCTGCAGGGGTGCACCAACTTACCCATCATGCTCGATTAACTCCGGTCGGACACACTTTCTTGGGTCATGCCCGGCATCGGCCAAAAAATACGCCGCAACCTGGCCTAGGCTTAATAGAGAGGTCAACACGCCGGACTAGACCTATGCCCCAGGGGTCATGGGCCATCTCCCCGGGAACTCCTGCACGTTGCGTACGTGGCCAGTGAGCAGACCTAGCTACCTCCTTAAATAAGGCAGGAGCTTACGCAGTCCAACCCGGCGCGCGCCGCTCAGTCGCTGATGTCTATTAAACTTCGGCTGATGTATACGACGCAGAACGCCCATACTATGCCCACGTGATGGTTAGTGCTATCAGGCTAGAGGCTCCTCGGGTCAAATATCCAAATCGTAGTGGATTAGGAGCACGTGGTAACGAGCAGAGACTCACGATCGATGTGACCCCGTTGCCCCATCTCGAGTACTTGCAGCAAGGGCTAAGAATGCCCGGCCACGCCTCATAAGTATCTCGCGGGCACCTTCCATGTCAACCCGACTTCACAACACTCACTATTAAGCTCGCGCGGGTACCCCTCGGGGCCGACCCGTCTTTAGTAACATGATTCAGTGTAAAGTCATAGCAACCATAGTAACTGTGTGTCTAACACCAAGGGGAAAACCCGAGGAATCACCCCCAGTGAATTCCACTCGATGTTATCATCAAGGTGAACGTAAGAGGATTCACCCTCGAGGTTCACATTTGATGGGTTGCACGACAAAGCCGTAACGGAAGTGGTTAAGGAGGAAATCACCCCCGATGACCTCGACCGTATAGCTATACTACAGAGATCTCATTAGGAGTGATGTAAGAGGTTCCACCCTCGGCACTCGATGGTAACTCTGCAGAGTCATACCACTAGGGGGGTGATGTGCGGTGTCGGGGCCTGGACATTGATAACATTGATCGAGTCATCGAACATAAAGCGGGGCAACTGGGACAAGGTGGGGGTCACTGATGGATCTCTAACCAACCTATACTAAGCAGTTTAGAATAAGCAGGTAAGGTATGAAAGCAGGTAACAAAAATAGGCTATGCATCAGGGTCGGATCATACATAAAGCAGTAGCAGTTCTAATGCAAGCATGAGAGGGAAATAAATGGGCGATATCGGAATGCTCAAGGGGAGTTTGCTTGCCTGGAAGCTCCGCTGAAAAAGAAGAAGTGTCGTCGTCGACGTAGTCGATCACAGGGCCATCAGCAGCGGTCTCGGGGTCTACCGGAGAGAAGAGGGGGAAGAAACAATAAATATAAAGCAAACATTGCATCACAAAGCATAACGTAGCAATATGATGTGTCGGGTGTGACCTAACGTAAGACTACACGATATAGGTAAAGGGGGGATTCAACCGGGAATGGATACCCGGTGTTTCGCGTTTTCGGACCGATGAACCAGAAGGGGAAAGTTGCGTGTTTGCTATGCTAGGGATGTGTGGCGGACGAGCAGGCTGCATATTCTGATTCATCTCGTCGTTCTGAGCAACTTTCATGTACAAAGTTTTTCGATCCGAGCTATGGATTAATTTATATGATTTTTCAAAAATTTAAACAATATTCTCAAATTATTATTAATTCGGAATTAAAAGCTAAAATGCTAGATGCACCCAGCACATGGTACACAGAAGTGTACCCAGGGGCTGACAGGTGGGCCAGGGGGTCCCAGTTGACCAGTCAATGTTTGAGTGGTCAACAGGGGGTGGGCCCCCCTGTCATTCTCAGCTAACTTAACTAACAGGTTTAAATCAGACTAATCAACTGTTAATTAAGTTAAATAAGCAAATTAATTAAAATAATTTGTTAACTAAATATTTTTATTATTTTCTTAAACATTTTCACAGGGGGCGGGCCCCATCTGTCATCTGCTAGGGGGGGGAGCCGGGTGGTCGGTTAACGGGCGGTGGCCCGACTTGGCTTCGGCCCAAGCCAACCGCGGCTGAGCTCATCCAGGGCGACCGTCGGCGAGCGAGCGGCACCAACGGGGCGTTGGGGCGTCGAGGGTGGCGCAGGGACAAGTAGTGGCCGGTGGGGTGGAGCGGGAGGCCGGAGCGGCGAGCGACACCGAGAGGTGATACGTCTCCAACGTATCTATAATTTTTGATTGTTCCATGCTATTATATTATCAACCTTGGATGTTTTATATGCATTTATATGCTATTTTATATGATTTTTGGGACTAACCTATTAACCTAGTGCCCAGTGCCAGTTTCTGTTTCTCCCTTGTTTCAGTGTTTCGTAGAAAAGGAAAATCAAACAGAGTCCAATTGACCTGAAACTTCACGGAACTTATTTTTGGAAGAAAAGCAACCCGGGAGACTTGGAGTCCACGTCAAGGAAGCTTCGAGGAGGCCACGAGGTAGGGGGGCGCGCCCACCCCCCTGGGCGCACCCTCCACCCTCGTGGGCCCCTCGTGGCCCCCCTGACACACTTCTTCTGCCTATATATCTCCATATACCCTAGAAACATCCGGGAGCACAATAGATCAGGAGTTCCGCCGCCATAAGCCTCCGTAGCCACCGAAAGCCAATTTGGACCCGTTCCGGCACCCTGCCGGAGGGGGAATCCCTCTCCGGTGGCCATCTTCATCATCCCGGTGCTCTCCATGACGAGGAGGGAGTAGTTCCCCCTCGGGGCTGAGGGTATGTACCAGTAGCTATGTGTTTGATCTCTCTCTCTCTCTCTCGTGTTCTTGATTTGGCACGATCTTGATGTATCGAGAGCTTTGCTATCATAGTTAGATCTTATGTTTCTCCTCCCCCTCTACTCTCTTGTAATGGATTGAGTTTTCCCCTTGAAGTAATCTTATCAGATTGAGTCTTTAAAGATTTGAGAACACTTGATGTATGTCTTGCCGTGCGTATCTGTGGTGACAATGGGATACCACGTAATTCACTTGATGTATGTTTTGGTGATCAACTTGCGGGTTCCGCCCATGAACCTATGCATAGGGGTTGGCACACGTTTTCATCGTGATTCTCCGGTAGAACTTTGGGGCACTCTTTGAGGTCCTTTGTGTTGGTTGAATAGATGAATCTGAGATTGTGTGATGCATATCGTATAATCATACCCACGGATACTTGAGGTGACATTGGAGTATCTAGGTGACATTAGGGTTTTGGTTGATTTGTGTCTTAAGGTGTTATTCTAGTACGAACTCTAGGGTTGTTTGTGACACTTATAGGAATAGCCCAACGGATTGATTGGAAAGAATAAC
The DNA here is from genome assembly GCF_056163025.1 of Triticum urartu. Classification (NCBI taxonomy): domain Eukaryota; kingdom Viridiplantae; phylum Streptophyta; class Magnoliopsida; order Poales; family Poaceae; genus Triticum; species Triticum urartu. Next base: position 557,127,170 of record NC_141873.1, read on the forward strand.
TTTGAGGTGGTTTCGTACCCTACCATAATCTCTTCGTTTGTTCTCCGCTATTAGTGACTTTGGAGTGACTCTTTGTTGCATGTTGAGGGATAGTTATGTGATCCAATTATGCTATTATTGTTGAGGGAACTTGCACTAGCGAAAGTATGAACCCTAGGCCTTATTTCAACGCATTGCAATACCGTTTACGCTCACTTTTATCATTAGTTACCTTGCTGTTTTTATTATTTCATATTACACATACCTTTATCTACCATCCATATACCACTTGTATCACCATCTCTTCGCCGAACTAGTGCACCTATACAATTTACCATTGTATTGGGTGTGTTGGGGACACAAGAGACTCTTTGTTATTTGGTTGCAGGTTGCTTGAGAGAGACCATCTTCATCCTACGCCTCCCACGGATTGATAAACCTTAGGTCATCCACTTGAGAGAAATTTGCTACTGTCCTACAAACCTCTGCACTTGGAAGCCCAACAACATCTACAAGAAGAAGGTTGTGTAGTAGACATCAAGAGGCAAGCGGGCGCGAGGCGCGGGCTGCGGGGTTGGCGACGGCCGAGCGCAGCCACGGCGGCTAGCACGCAGAGGAGGCGTCGACCACGGGCAGTAGGGGAGGGTGCGGGCTTCAAGGGAGCGACCGGAGGCGCGGTGATAAATACAGGGGCGCGCACACGTAGAGAGGGAAACAGGGGGAGGATGGGGTTCTCACCCACGCTGCCGGTGTTCGTCGGCGAGGCTCGAAGGAGCCGGCGTGGGGGGAGACGAGGACGAGGCGGTCCGGTGACGGGTGACGGTGCAGCGTCGGGGCGGGGCGGCGCCAGATCGGGATGAGGCATCGCAGCGAGGGGGGGCTTCGGGAGGAGGGCGAGGAGGACGGCGACGACGGGGTGGGCGCCGGCGGCGGGGCGCGAGGCGGCGCGGTCATCGGTGTCGCTGCCCCCGCTCTAGATCGGGGTGAGGGGGAGAGGGAGCGAGAGACGTGGGGACGGAATCGTGGGAGGAGTGGGGTGGATCGGGGCTAGGGTTTGCGGGTGGTGGGGGTTATGCGGGGAGAGATGGCCGGGCCGGCCTGGTTGGCCCGGTGGCCAGCTAGGCCGAAGCCCAGTAAGAGGGGGGTTTGCTTTTCTCTTTTTTTTGTCCTTTCCCTTTTCTTATTTTCCTCTTCTGTTTTGCAATTAGTTGGAGCACAAAAAAATGGATGTTCCCAAGATTGAAACTTGGCACATAATTCATGCACCAAATTGTGGTCTTGCACAAAAGTTTTAGAGCCAACGGAATTGTTCAAGCATTTTTTTGGAAATTGAAAAGGCCAATTAATATGATGTTGGACCACTAAATAATTTCCAGGGGCACTTTCGGAATCCAAAAGAGGTTGGTTCCAACATGATAAATACCCAGGGATTATTTGCCACACTTTGAACATTTTAGTTTTCAGGTTTGGCAAATTTGAATTTTGACTTTAAATTTGAGTTTGAATATGAAGAGTGATTTGGATCAAGTGAGGATTAGCAACAGTAACATGATGACATGGCACCATTAACAGGGGGTTACTGTAGCATGACACTAGGGGTGTTACAGTTATCAATCTCATATTCATCATGGGGCTTAAATAAATTTTCAAGATTGTAAGAAGAATCACCCCAATCATGATCATTGCAACAAGTAGAGGTCATATGAAAACTAGCATCCCCAAGCTTATGGTTTTGCATATTATTAGCACAATTTATATCAATAGAATTTATACTATCATCATTGCAATCATGCTTTTTATTCAAAGATCCATCGGGAATCACTCCATAAGGTACTTTATCACAATTTTCAGATTCACGAATTTCAAGCAAAACTTCATAAAGATAATCTAGTGCACAAAACTCACTAGCAATTGGTTCATTATAATTGGATCTCTTAAAAAGATTAGCAAGCGGATGAGGATCCATAGATCTTAGGTTCTCTGTTTAGTAATAAATAAATAACTATTCCAACCATATGAGCAAACAGGAAATGGGCAAAAGAGGCAAATAGAGAAAGATAGGGAGAATAAAACGTCAAGGGTGAAGTGGGGGGGAGGAAAACGAGAGGCAAATGGCAAATAATGTAATGCGGGAGATAAGGGTATGTGATGGGTACTTGGTATGTTGACTTTTGCGTAGACCTCCTCAGCAACAGCGCCAGAAATCCTTCTTGCTACCTCTTGAGCACTGCGTTCGTTTTCCCCGAAGAAGAAGGGATGATGCAGCAAAGTAGCGTAAGTATTTCCCTTAGTTTTTGAGAACCAAGGTATCAATCCAGTAGGAGGCTATGCGCGAGTCCCTCGTACCTGCACAAAACAAATAAATCCTCGCAACCAACCCGAATAGGGGTTGTCAATCCCTACACGGCCACTTACGATAGTGAGATCTGATAGATATGATAAGATAATATTTTTGGTATTTTTGTGATAAAGATGCAAAGTAAAATAAAGGCAAAGTAAAAAAGCAAAGGAAATAACTAAGTAGTAGGATATTAATATGATAAAGATAGACCCGGGGGCCATAGGTTTCACTAGTGGCTTCTCTCGAGAGCATAAGTATTCTATGGTGGGTGAACAAATTACTGTTGAGCAATTGATAGAATTGAGCATAGTTATGAGAATATCTAGGTATGATCATGTATATAGGCATCACGTCCGAGACAAGTAGACCGACTCCTGCCTGCATCTACTACTATTACTCCACACATCAACCGCTATCCAGCATGCATCTAGAGTATTAAGTTCAAGAGAACAGAGTAACGGTTTAAGCAAGATGACATGATGTAGAGGGATAAACTCATGCAATATGATTAAAACCCCATCTTGTTATCCTCGATGGCAACAATACAATACGTGCCTTGCTGCCCATACTGTCACTGGGAAAGGACACCGCAAGATTGAACCCAAAGCTAAGCACTTCTCCCATTGCAAGAAAGATCAATCTAGTAGGCCAAACCAAACTGATAATTCAAAGAGACTTGCAAAGATAACCAATCATACATAAAAGAATTCAGAGAAGATTCAAATATTGTTCATAGATAGACTTGATCATAAACCCACAATTCATCGGTCTCAACAAACACACCGCAAAAAGAAGATTACATCGAATAGTTCTCCACAAGAGAGGGGGAGAACATTGTATTGAGATCCAAAAAGAGAGAAGAAGCCATCTAGCTAATAACTATGGACCCGTAGGTCTGAGGTAAACTACTCACACTTCATTGGAAGGGCTATGGTGTTGATGTAGAAGCCCTCCGTGATCGATGCCCCCTCCGGCGGAGCTCCGGAACAGGCCCCAAGATGGGATCTCGTGGATACAGAAAGTTGCGGCGGTGGATTAGGGTTTTGGCTCCATTTCTGATCATTTGGGGGTACATAGGTATATATAGGAGGAAGGAGTACGTCGATGGAGCAACAGGGGGCCCACGAGGGTGGAGGGCGCGCCTGGGGGGTAGGCGCGCCCCCCTACCTTGTGGCCTCCTCTTTTGTGTCTTGACGTAGGGTCCAAGTCTCCTGGGTCTTGTTCGTTGAGAAAATCACATTCCCGAAGGTTTCATTCCGTTTGGACTCTGTTTGATATTCCTTTTCTTCGAAACCCTAAAACAGGCAAAAAACAGCAGTTCTGGGTTGGGCCTCCGGTTAATAGGTTAGTCCCAAAAGTAATATAAAAGTGGATAATAAAGCCCAATAATGTCCAAAACAGTAGATAATATAGCGTGGAGCAATCAAAAATTATAGATGCGTTGGAGACGTATCAATAAGCAGCTTCACCGAGGTCTTTCATTGAAAAACTCTCATTCAAGTATCCTTTTATGCCATCCAGAAATTCTATATCATTTCCAATCAATAATATGTCATCCACATATAATATTAGAAATGCTACAGAGCTCCCACTCACTTTCTTGTAAATACAGGCTTCTCCAAAAGTCTGTATAAAACCATATGCTTTGATCACACTATCAAAACGTTTATCTCCGAGAGGCTTGCACCACACTAGTAGAAAAAGGGTCAAACGTGAAGCACATTAGTGCCGGTTTGTAAAAAAAACCGGCACTAATGTGATCAATAGTGCTGGTTCGAATGGCTATGCATTAGTGCCGGTTCGTAATGAACCTTTAGTACCGGTTCGTGTCATGAACCGGTACTAAGGGTGTGTTTGGTAGCATGTATTGACCTAGCCTAGCTGTTCTCCTCTAATACATGCTGAGTGTAGACATGCTGAGTCCATGCAAACAACAGCGGTGTATGCACTGAGACATGCTGAGCTGAGACTTTGTTTGGCAGCCTCCATGTGTTTAGACATGCTGAACAATTTTGAATTCCGAATAATTTTTTTGAATGGTGAACAAAATTTAAACAAATTTTGAACATTTTTTGAAAATTTAAACAAATTTTGAAATTTTGATTTTTTTAAAAAAATTAAACATATTTTGAACATTAAAAAAATGAAATTCTGAACATTTTTTGAAAATTTAAACATATTTTGAAATTCTATTTTTTTGAAATTTTGAACTTTTTTGAAAATTTAAACAAAATTTGATATTCTAAATATTTTTTGATAATTTAAATATTTTTTGAAAATTTAAATATATTTTGATATTATTAATAGTTTTTGAAATTTTAAATATTTTTTGAAAATTTAAACAAAATTTGAAATTCTGAACTTTTTATAAAATTAAAATAAAATTAGAAATTCCTAACTTTTTTTGAAAATTTAAACATATTTTGGAATTCTGAACATTTTTTGAAATTTTGCATCAGACGAAGGTCGGGGCGAGCATGGCTGCCTCCATGCACCCTGTCTGGGGTGCATTAGATGGGCATGGCTAAGAGCCTTTTTTCCATCAGATGAGCATAGCCCAAGTGAGGTCATGCACTCTACCAAACAGCGAAAAGTGGGTCGAATAGGGAACTTTCAGGCTCATGCACCCTCCGTGCAGGGTACCAAACACACCCTAAAGGGGTGGTGGCAGGCTGGCATCAGGCCAGGGCCCCACGAGCCCCTTTAGTGACGGTTTGTGACACAAACCGGTACTAAAGGTCTAACCTATAGTACCGGTTTGTGTCACCAACCGGCACTACAGAGTCTTAACCTATAGTCCCGGTTGAAGACACAAACCGGCGCTATAGGGTAATTTTCAAACTCTACCCCCCCCCCCCCCCGGTGTATCGCCATTTCAGTTTTGAAAAAAAATCAAAAGAAAATGATAAAAACTTCAAAAAATAAAATCCTTCGAGAGGTAGTTATATTACTACATCTACACGTTAGGAAAATTTGAAAACTTAAATTTGGACATGTTTTGCAAAAAGTGTAGGGAAAATGTAAAACGGCTATAACTTTTGCATACGATGTCGGAAAAAACGTATAATATATCAAAAAATTCAGCACGAAAATCCGCATCCGATGGAGATGGCCTATGGCCTGTTTGCGATTTTTTAGAATCCTCAAATTCCAAAAGGAAAAAAAGATATGGTCAAATTTAAGTTTTTTTTAAAAAAATTGTTAAATCTGGTCAAACTACTTATTCAAGAAGTATTAATGTTACTACATAATTATTCAAGAATATTAGTGTTACTAAATAATTATTTCAATTTTTTGAATTTTGGTCAAATCTGGTCAAACTATGGTCAAACTGTGGTCAAACTATGGTCAAACTGTGGTCAAACTATGGTCAAACTTATTCAAGAAATATTAGTGTTAGTAAATAATTACTGTTTTTTAGAATAATAGTTTCAAACTTAAACAATGAAATGTGTGACTTCATGCTCAAGCTAAACTCCTGAGGGTTAATAGGATTGGCATCTAGGACTGGGCGTTCGGTTCCACCGAACCGATCGGGTCGGTGCTTCAGTGTTTACAAAATTTCGGTTTTGAGAAAAAGCTGACCGATCGGTCAACCGAAAATTAACTAACCGATGCTTCGGTCCATCGAAAGCTCGGTTCGGTGATTGGTTGTGACCGAACAACACCGATCTACAACCTACAAAATGACATACGAAGCCAAAAATCATGTGCCCTCCACAGAATCGCTGCTCACAATAGATCAAAGTTACTCCACGGAATCATGTGGATGGGAAGCAGTGAAGGTTGCACAAAAGAAGGAAGAGTGAGGAGAAGGCGTCGGCTGCCGGACCCCGCCACTGGCTGCTGGGGTAGGAGAATAGGGCGACTTGGGCTATGGGGGAAATAGCCCTGCAGGGAGAGGGAGGAGGCCACCCTGGTTGCGAGTTGCTGGACAATCACCGCTGGCTGCTAGGTTGGGGACCACTGGCGGCTAGGGCTGGGAACTTGGGATAGGACGTGGATAGTGGGGCTCGTGCGAGACTGGAGAAAGGATCCGGAAACTTGAGGGCCTTGAGAGTTAATGTAATGGGCCATCATTTTCTACGAGATCTGGCCCATGTTCGGTTGTATTCGGTCGCTTCGGGTAGCCAATGCCTGAGACCGAATTGCCCGAAGTTAATTCGGGTTTCTAGCGCTGAGAACCGGATTTGTGACCGATCTTATCGGGTTCGGTCTATTCAGCTTCGGTCTCGGTTCTTTCGGTTCGATAGTTCGGTCAACGGTTAATATGCCCACCCCTATTGGCATCTTACTATTGTCAGGAAAACAACAAGTGCAGACTTGGAAACGAAGGAGAATAGAACCCAAAAGTTAAGCGTGCTAGGGCTGGAGTAGTGAGAGGGATGGGTGACCGGTCAGGAAGTTAGATGATTTGGAATCAGTGATCCACACTTGAGAAGTTAAGTTAGGTGATTAGAGACTAAATCACCAAATAATTCAGAAAAACTAAAAAACGAAAAAAAAATCAAATTTTTTTTCCAAAATTTTCAAAAAAAGTTCAAAAAAAAAACCTTTAGTACCGGTTGGTAACACCAACCGGTACTAAAGGTCCCCCATACCAGGGCGCGAGCTCACGCCACGTGGTGGCACTTTAGCACCAGTTCGTGCTGAACCGGTACTAAAGGGGGGGGGGCTTTAGTGCCCACCAATTAGTGCCGGTTATGGAACCGGCACTAAAGGCCCTTACGAAGCGGTTTTCAAGCTCCGTTTTCTACTAGTGTCAGTCCATAAATGGATCGTTGGAGCTTGCACACTTTGTTAGTACCCTTTGGATCGATAAAACCTTCAGGTTGCATCATATACAACTCTTCTTCCAGAAAACCATTCAGGAATGCAGTCTTTACATCCATTTGCCAAATTTCATAATCATAAAATTCGGCAATTGCTAACATGATTCAGACGGACTTAAGCATCGCTACGGGTGAGAAGGTCTCATCATAGTCAACTCCTTGAACTTGTCGAAAACCTTTCGCAACAAGTCGAGCGTTGTAGACAATAGTGTTACCGTCAGCGTCAGTCTTCTTCTTGAAGATCCATTTATTCTCGATAGCTTGCCGATCATCGGGGAAGTCAACCAAAGTCCACACTTTGTTCTCATACATGGATCCCATCTCAGATTTCATGGCCTCAAGCCATTTTGCGGAATATGAGCTCATCATCACTTCCTCATAGTTTGTAGGTTCATCATGGTCAAGTAACATGACCTCCAAAACAGGATTACCGTACCACTCTGGTGCGGATCTTGCTCTGGTTAACCTACGAGGTTCGGTACTAACTTGATCTGAAGTTTCATGATCATCATCATTAGCTTCCTCGCTAATTGGTGTAGGTGTCACAGGAACCGGTTTCTGTGATGAACTACTTTCCAATAAGGGAGCAGGTACAGTTACCTCATCAAGTTCTACTTTCCTCCCAGTCACTTCTTTCGAGAGAAACTCCTTCTCTAGAAAGGATCCATTCTTAGCAACGGATGTCTTGCCTTCGGATCTGTGATAGAAGGTGTACCCAATAGTTTCCTTTGGGTATCCTATGAAGACACATTTCTCCGATTTTGGTTCGAGCTTATCAGGTTGAAGCTTTTTCACATAAGCATCGCAGCCCCAAACTTTAAGAAACGACAACTTTGGTTTCTTGCCAAACCACAGTTCATAAGGCGTCGTCTCAACGGATTTCGATGGTGCCATATTTAACGTGAATACAGCTGTCTCTAAAGCATAACCCCAAAACGATAGCGGTAAATCAGTAAGAGACATCATAGATCGCACCATATCTAGTAAAGTACGATTACGACGTTCGGACACACCATTACGTTGTGGTGTTCCGGGTGGCGTGAGTTGCGAAACTATTCCACATTGTTTCAAATGTAAACCAAAATCGTAACTCAAATATTCTCCTCCACAATCAGATCGTAGAAACTTTATTTTCTTGTTACGATGATTTTCCAGTTCACTCTGAAAATCTTTGAACTTTTCAAATGTTCCAGACTTATGTTTCATTAAGTAGATATACCCATATCTGCTCAAATCATCTATGAAGGTGAGAAAATAACGATACCCGCCGCGAGCCTCAACATTCATCGGACCACATACATCAGTATGTATGATTTTCAACAAATCTGTTGCTCGCTCCATTGTTCCAGAGAACGGCGTTTTAGTCATTTTGCCCATGAGGCATGGTTCGCAAGTACCAAGTGATTCATAATCAAGTGATTCCAGAAGTCCATCAGTATGGAGTTTCTTCAAGCACTTTACACCAATATGACCCAAACGGCAGTGCCACAAATAAGTTGCACTATCATTATCAACTCTGCATCTTTTGGCTTCAACATTATGAATATGTGTATCACTACTATCGAGATTCAACACAAATAGACCACTCTTCAAGGGTGCATGACCATAAAAGATATTACTCATATAAATAGAACAACCATTATTCTCATATTTAAATGAATAACCGTCTCGCATCAAACAAGATCCAGATATAATGTTCATGCTTAACGCTGGCACCAAATAACAATTATTCAGGTCTAAAACTAATCCCGAAGGTAGATGTAGAGGTAGCGTGTCAACAGCAATCATATCGACTTTGGAACCATTTCCCACGCGCATCGTCACCTCGTCCTTAGCCAGTCTTCGCTTAATCCGTAGTCCCTGTTTCGAGTTGCAAATATTAGCAACAGAACCAGTATCAAATACCCAGCTGCTACTGCGAGCTCTAGTAAGGTACACATAAATAAAATGTATATCACATATACCTTTGTTCACCTTGCCATCCTTCTTATTCGCCAAATACTTGGGAAAGTTCCGCTTCCAGTGACCAGTCCCTTTACAGTAGAAACACTCAGTCTCAGGCTTAGGTCCAGACTTGGGTTTCTTCTTTTGAGCAGCAACTTGTTTGTCGTTCTTCTTGAAGTTCCCTTTCTTCTTCCCTTTACCCTTTTTCTTGAAACTGGTGGTCTTGTTGACCATCAACACTTGATGCTCCTTCTTGATTTCTACCTTTGCAGCCTTTAGCATTGCGAAGAGCTTGGGAATTGTCTTATCCATCCCTTGCATATTATAGTTCAACACGAAGCTCTTGTAGCTTGGTGGCAGTGATTCAAGAACTCTGTCAATAACACTATCAACCGGAAGATTAACTCCCAGCCGAGTCAAGTGATTATGGTACCTAGACATTCTGAGTATATGTTCACCGATAGAACTATTCTCCTCCATCTTGTAGCTGTAGAACTTATTGGAGACTTCATATCTCTCAATCCGGGCATTTGCTTGAAATATTAACTTCAACTCCTGGAACATCTCATATGCTCCATGACGTTCAAAACGACGTTGAAGTCTTGGTTCTAAGCCGTAAAGCATGGCACACTGAACTATTGAGTAGTCATCAACTTTGCTCTGCCAGACGTTCATAACATCTGGTGTTGCTCCTCCAGCGGGTTTGGCACCCAGCGGTGCTTTCAGGACGTAATTCTTCTGTGCAGCAATGAGGATAATCCTCAAGTTACGGACCCAGTCCGTGTAATTGCTATCATCATCTTTCAACTTTGCTTTCTCAAGTAACGCATTAAAATTCAACGGAACAACAACACGGGCCATCTATCTACAATAACATAGACAAGAAAAATACTATCAGGTACTAAGTTCATGATAAATTTAAGTTCAATTAATCATATTACTTAAGAACTCCCATTAGATAGACATCCCTCTAATCATCAAAGTGATCACGTGATCCATATCAACTAAACCATAACCGATCATCACGTGAAATGGAGTAGTTTTCAATGGTGAACATCACTATGTTGATCATATCTACTATATGATTCACGCTCGACCTTTCGCTCTTAGTGTTTCGAGGCCATATCTGCATATGCTAGGCTCGTCAAGTTTAACCCGAGTATTCTGCGTGTGTAAAACTGTCTTACACCCGTTGTAGATGAACGTTGAGCTTATCACACCCGATCATCATGTGGTGTCTCGGCACGACAAACTTTGGCAACGGTGCATACTCAGGGAGAACACTTTTACCTTGAAATTTAGTGAGAGATCATCTTATAATGCTACCGTCAAACAAAGCAGAATAAGATGCATAAAGGATAAACATCACATGCAATCAATATAAGTGATATGATATGGCCATCATCATCTTGTGCCTTTGGTCTCCATCTCCAAAGCACCGTCATGATCACCATCGTCACCGGCGCGACACCTTGATCTCCATCATAGCATCGTTGTCGTCTCGCCAACTATTGCTTCTACGACTATCGCTACCGCTTAGTGATAAAGTAAAGCAATTACAGGGCGATTGCATTGCATATAATAAAGCGACAACCATATGGCTCCTGCCAGTTGCCGATTCTGTTACAAAACATGATCATCTCATACAATAAATATAGCATCATGTCTTGACCATATCACATCACAACATGCCCTGCAAAAACAAGTTAGACGTCCTCTACTTTGTTCTTGCAAGTTTTACGTGGCTGCTACGGGCTGAGCAAGAACCGTTCTTACCTACGCATCAAAATCACAACGATAGTTCGTCAAGTTAGTGTTGTTTTAACCTTCTCAAGGACCGGGCGTAGCCACACTCGGTTCAACTAAAGTTCGAGAAACTGACACCCGCCAGCCACCGGTGTGCAAAGCATGTCCGTAGTACCAGTCTCGCATAAGCGTACGCGTAATGTCGGTCCGGGCCGCTTCATCCAACAATACTGATGAACCAAAGTATGACATGCTGGTAAGCAGTATGACTTGTATCGTCCACAACTCACTTGTGTTCTACTCGTGCATATAACATCTACGCAATAACCTGGCTCGGATGCCACTGTTGGGGAACGTAGTAATTTCAAAAAAATTCCTACACACACGCAAGATCATGGTGATGCATAGCAACGAGAGGGGAGAGTGTCGTCCACGTACCCTCGTAGACCGTTAAGCGGAAGCGTTATGACAACGCGATTGATGTAGTCGTATGTCTTCACGATCGACCGATCCTCAGTACCGAACGTACGGCACCTCCGCGTTCAGCACACATTCAGCTCGGTGACGTCCCGCGAACTCACGATCTAGTAGAGCTCGGGGAAGAGTTTCGTCAGCACGACGGCGTGGTGACGATGTTGATGAAGCTACCATTGTAGGGCTTCGCCTAAGCACCGCTACAGTATGATCGAGGTGGATTATGATGGAGGGGGGCACCGCACATGACTGGGAGAGATCAACGATCAACTTGTGTGTCTAGAGGTGCCCCCTCCCCCGTATATAAAGGAGCACCCGGCCGGCCCTAGAGGGCGCGCTGCTACCTCTTGAGCACTGCGTTGGTTTTCCCTTGAAGAGGAAAGGGTGATGCAGCAAAGTAGCGTAAGTATTTCCCTCAGTTTTTGAGAACCAAGGTATCAATCCAGTAGGAGGCCACGCACGAGTCCCTCGCACCTACACAAACAAATAAAATCCTCGCAACCAACGCAATAAAGGGGTTGTCAATCCCTTCACGGTCACTTACGGAAATGAGATCTGATAGGTATGATAAGATAATATTTTTGGTATTTTTATGATAAAGAGAAATAAAGATGCAAAGTAAAATAAATGGCAAAGGAAATAACTAGTATTGGAAGATTAATATGATGGAAAATAGACCCGGGGGCCATAGGTTACACTAGTGGCTTCTCTCGAGAGCATAAGTATTACGGTGGGTGAACAAATTACTATTGAGCAATTCATAGAATTGAGCATAGTTATGAAAATATCTAGGTATGATCATGTATATTGCATCACGTCCGAGACAAGTAGACCGACTCCTGCCTGCATCTACTACTATTACTCCACACATCGACCGCTATCCAGCATGCATCTAGAGTATTAAGTTCAACAGAAAAGATTAACGCTTTAAGCAAGATGACATGATGTAGAGGGATAAACTCATGCAATATGATTAAAACCCCATCTTATTATCCTCGATGGCAACAATACAATACGTGCCTTGCTGCCCATACTGTCACTGGGAAAGGACACCGCAAGATTGAACCCAAAACTAAGCACTTCTCCCATTGCAAGAAAGATCAATCTAGTAGGCCAAACCAAACTGATAATTCGAAGAGACTTGCAAAGATAAGCAATCATACATAAAAGAATTCAGAGAAGATTCAAATATTGTTCATAGATAAACTTGATCATAAACCCACAATTCATCGGTCTGAACAAACACACCGCAAAAAGAAGATTACATCGAATAGATCTCCACAAGAGAGGGGGAGAACTTTGTATTGAGATCCAAAAAGAGAGAAGAAGCCATCTAGATAATAACTATGGACCCGTAGGTCTGAGGTAAACTACTCACACTTCATCGGAGAGGCTATGGTGTTTATGTAGAAGCCCTCCGTGATCGACGCCCCCTCCGGCGGAGCTCCGGAACAGGCCCCAAGATGGGATCTCATGGATACAGAAAGTTACGTCGGTGGAATTAGGGTTTTGGCTCCGTTTCTGATCGTTTGGGGGTATGTAGGTATATATAGGAGGAAGAAGTACGTCGGTGGAGCAACAGGGGGCCCACGAGGGTGGAGGGCGCGCCTAGGGGGGTAGGCGCGCCCCCTACCTCGTGGCCTCCCTGTTGGTTGCTTGACGTAGGGTCCAAGTCTCCTGGGTCTTGTTCGTTCCAAAAATCACGTTCCCGAAGATTTCATTCTGTTTGGACTCCGTTTGATATTCCTTTTCTTCGAAACCCTAAAATAGGAAAAAAAAAACTGCAATTCTGGGCTGGGCCTCCGGTTAGTAGGTTAGTCCCAAAAATAATATAAAAGTGTATAATTAAGCCCAATAATGTCCAAAACAGTAGATAATATAGCATGGAGCAATCAAAAATTATAGATACGTTGGAGACGTATTACCTCCCGCCCGCGTGCTCCCGCCCCACACCCCGCCATGGAGGACGCCATCAACCTCAACGCCGCCGCCGGCCTCGCCTCCCTCGCCTCGTCCGGCGCCCCCGCTCCCGCCAGGAAAGGCAAGCCTCGTGCCCCGCACAAGACCGCTACCGCGGCCAAGCCAAAGAAGCCGCTGACGCCCGCACAGCGGACAAAGGAGTCGACCAAGGGGAAGGACCGGGGGCATGCCGCGGATGCGAGGGATGAGGCCGCCGTCGCCACCGCCGCACAGCAGGAGGTCACCAACGCCCGCGTCATGGCGGCAACGAGGGAGGCGCTCTACGTGCTAGGGTTAAACCTTGGCCAGCACGACCTCATCAACGCCACCGTCGCCGCGGCCAGCACCGGCTCATCGGCGTTTCCTCGGATGGTGCTGCCCGACTCGCCCCGCGCGTCGGCTTGCAACCCGGTGCCCGGCTTCCACGTGTACCCGCAAGCCTCCCGCCTCTCCAGGGAGTGCTCGCCCGATGTGAGCGTGGTCGCACCTTCCACGCCCGTGCCCGCACCCATCGACCTCAACACCACCTCGGTGGCTGGTGGCTCGTCATCCGGTGGCGTGTGGAAACATGCGCGGCAGACACCGGCCGGCGTGCTCCCGGAGGCCCGCAACCTGTTCGACGGAACCCTGTCCGCCGTCGATGAGGACTACATGCAGAACCTCATCTTCGAGGGCGGTGCGCCGGCCGCTGGCTACGATCCCGACGAGACACAAAGCCAGGACGGCCGTGGGCCGTTCATGCCGGCCGCTGGCTATGATCCCGATCAGGCGGCCTTCATGCGTGATCAGGTCGGCATCGACCTGGACAGCTTCCCACTCGACCACGAGTTCTCGGACGACTACGGGCTAGAGGAAGAGGACGAGTGCAACATCGAAGTGGAGCCCTTGTTGGAGGACGAGCTCGCCAACCAAACCGCCGGTCCTAAGCCAAAGCGCAAGCGCATGAATTCGTACACGGCGGCCGAGGACAAGCTTCTTTGCGAGTGTTGGCGAGACATTGGAGAAGACCCCAAGACCGGCGCCGAGCAAAAGCATTCAACTTTTTGGATTCGTGTCCACTGGGAGTTTCATGAGCGCAAGAAGTTTCCGCCTTACCAAATTGTGAGCACGCGCGGGTGGGTGTCCATTTCCAAGCAATGGAGGGTGATTCAACAAGAGTGCAACAAGCTTTGCGCCACTCTTGAGAGCATCAAGGCCCGCCCCGTGAGCGGCATCGGCATGCAAGACATGGTATGCTAGAAAGCCGCCTTCTTTTGTGTCATCAAGTTCATGCTTGCGTGTTCATTTGCATATCATTTGCCCATATCCTTGCAAGGAAACATTTTGTAGGCATTTCAAGCTTTGGAGGCATTTGAGGTTCAACACAACGGCAAGTGCTTCAACCTCTCCCATTGCTTTCGGGTCATCAAGGACGAGGATAAGTTCAAGGCGCAATACGCTGCCCTCAAGTCACGTGGGGGGAAGAAAGCCGTGGAGGAGGTTGGGGAGGGCGAGCCGGCACGGCCGCCGGGGAGGACCAACTCCAAGAAGGAGGACAAGCGGGATGCGGCATCCAATGCCTTGATTGCAAGCGTGGAGGGCATGATGAACAAGAAGGACTCAAGGGAGGAGGAGCGCCGGCATTTCAAGGCGGAGCAAATGGACGTTTTCATGGAGATCCAAAGGAGGAGGCTTGAGATGGAAGCGGAGAAGCAAGCCCAGATGTTCGAGCTCGAGGCGGAGAAGCAAGCCAAGATGCTAGAGATCGATGCCGCCAACGCCAAGACCAAGAAGTGGCTCTCGCGAGCATGATGACCGGGATTGAGATCATGAAGGTGGATCTCAACACCTTGTCGCCAAGGAAGAGGCCGTGGTTCGAGAAGATGCAGGCCGACATGCTCAAGTTCAACGACGAGTGATCTATGGCGGCGAGCGCCGTCTTTTTTGTATGCCGGCGGGTATGCTGACATGACCATGGGGGCCGCGATGGCGTGGTCGAACTCAAGTCCCACCTTTTTTGTGTTGTCATGTGTGCCGGCCGGCTGGCGAGTGCACCAGCATGAACTGTGGTGAATTTTCTAAAGTCGACATGATGCTGGCATGATGAGACATGGCCACTGGCATGATTGGTCGCGGGCCTTTTCTTATAAGTTGAGCGCGGACATGAAATGGGTCGGTGTGTTGGGCGTACTGCTGACCTAAATGTAAAACTGAGCAGACGCCAGGCGGGCGATCGATTTAGACGAACAAAAAACGGACAAATACACCGTCCATTTGGATCGACCCGTTGGAGTTGCTCTAAATAGTTTCCTCATGGCCAGGAAAATAACGTGCGAAGCTAGTTGTACTCGATAATATGCAATTTATCTTCGGCGCAGGTCAATGCTCGGAATACGTATTGATATTTGATAATGCCAGCCACCCTTTGGATGGCAGGCCATTTTGGTCACCTCATGTGCAACTCGGGGTAGTCGGCACAAGTCGGCAGTCACTGTGCCGTCCGTTGGGCTGGTCGACGATCGGATGCTTTGGCTGCACGCGCATGCACGACACAGTGCAACGGATAGGCTTCATGATTACCCGCGTGATTGGCAAGTATCGCTGTGCGCAACTGCTACCCCTCGTACTCGGGACCGTGGATGACGCCGTTGCACTGCATTTCGTAGTACTTCCTCCATTCCATAATGTAGTGTGCTTCCTCTATCCCCATGCTTTAACTTTGACTGTAAATTTAACTATCAAGACCGTTTGCGGTGGAAGCAAAAATTATATCAGTGAATTCGTATTCGAAAAAAGTTTTCAATTATATATTTTTTTCTTCCGCCACAGTTGGTCTCGTTGGTTAAATTTATGGTCAAAATTAGACCTCGAA
The DNA here is from genome assembly GCF_056163025.1 of Triticum urartu. NCBI lineage: Eukaryota > Viridiplantae > Streptophyta > Magnoliopsida > Poales > Poaceae > Triticum > Triticum urartu. The sequence continues at coordinate 557,143,296 of NC_141873.1, forward strand.
AAACATGGACACACTATATTTTGGAATGGAGGGAGCATGTAACATCGCACTGTTGTGTCATGAGCAGTAGTAGAAGCGACTGTGTGATGTGAGCTCAGTTTTTCCACCACTGCCCATTACAGTGCACTTGTACTACTACCTCTGTCCTGGTTCACTCTTCCCCTTCGTATTTTGTGTCAAATTTTAACCATAAATTTAACTAACAAATGTCACAAAAAATTATATCATTGAATTCATATTTAAACGTAGTTTGTAATGATATATTTTTTTATGACATGCATTGACCCTTTGTTAGTTAAAACTATGATCAAAATTTGACATTGAATACAAAAAGAACCAATAAATCAGGACGCAGATAGTAGTACGTTAGAACGAGCACCGCAGTGGCAAAATCAAAGCATCCAAAAAATACAGGCATGAAAGCATGGTCTCTCTCGTGCAAGCGAGAAAGGGATAGATAGAAACCCGTCTTGTACCACGAGTTACAAAGATGCGCCTAGTGCCACTTGGTGTCCGTCGCATTGGGACAGACAGAGCGCCTTTTTATTTCTTTATACTAGTACTCCACGAGAAGAGACAGGTTCATTTATGTCAGAGCTTCCGTCGTCCCCCTGCTGAATCTCGGAAAATGTTGCGGCAGTCAGGCTACGTCTAGGCTAGAACAGAATCTTCACCAAAAATCTAGTCAGTAAAAACAAAGAGTGGATGTGACATGTGCTGCAGGTCTGAGCGCGTGCCTAAGCCAAAGCCTGTTGGATAAGTTCCAGGTCACTCGATAAAAGAAACTACACTCATAGGTACTAGTACTCGTGAATTGTGTGCAGAGAATCTTGTTCCTTTGGACTCACTCTGGGTGAGTAGGAATGAGCAAATTCCAGTTATATACTGTAGAAAAATGAATCACCTCACTCGGGAGACAGTAGGATCAAGATGGATAGGCATTGCTTGGGAAGAGCGACAGGACACGACACGAGCGAGCTTAATTAATTTGGGCAAGCTAAATTGTCGAGAGAGGCCGGCATTGCTGTGCTGGGATAACTAGGAAAAATGCAAGATCCGGGAACAGTTGTGGCGCTGCTCATTCACATCGACGATGGATGGCATTATTTGGATCCGGCAAGGAGAGCAAACCAAACAGGCGCAGACAAGCCAGGCAGGCAGCGCGGGTGCCGCATCATTAACTAACTTGTTTGGCGACTCCGGCTCGCCTCGCCGTGGTAGACAACGCATCCAAATGGACCAAAGTGCACAGTCTAATGCTAAATATCTGGCCGCGCGAACTATGGACGAAGCCAAATATTATGGAGTGGTTCCGTTTTGGACCGTGACATGAGAGGGGGAAAAAGACATGGCGAGTGCGCTAGAATTCGGTCATGTCAATTTATGATTCTGCACTAGCTGCACGCCCTTTTTAGGCAAAAGACATATACTGTTTGGCGTTTGCTAGCAGTAGGATCGGACTATATGCGCGCCCCTTTTGATTCGGTGGCAACCGTGATTCATCACTTGTGATTAGCTATCGCCTACTACTAAAATTATGCAGGCTAACAACATTGTGTTTCGTAGGTATAGTGTAGTTCGCAGCACGGTTTCACAGGATTTCTTTTTATGTGGTGCATGTCGCGCTTCGGGTTGAAGCAGGGGCGGCGCTAGGGGTATTCTTAGGTCTTCATGTGAATACCCATGATTTTTACAAAACAGTGTTGATTTTGGCAAAAGAGTGACAATTTTCAGAAAATAGCAATGATTTTGGCAAAATGAATACACATGAATACCCGGTTGCAAATTTCTAAAGCCGCCACTGGGTTGAAGGTTTCTCTTTTTGAGCAAGGAAACAAGGTGTGGTTCATTAGGGTTTAGGGACCTGTTTGATGTGAAATAACAGAAACACAAATGTACATGTTTTGTAGTTTTCTGAGTCATGTACTACGGTGCTTGCATTGTTCAATAAACGCTCTTATATTTCTTTCGTTGGGAGTACAATACTTACACAGAGACCTAGCCCGCCGGTTTCACCCACATAGATCAGTGACGGCTTATTGGCTTGTTGCTAGCGTTAATTAGCATCCCTATGTTATGGTGTTGAGCGTGAGGAGCAACGTTTGGTTAGAAAATTCGAAATGTGCAAACTACCACAAGCACAGACTATGATTGACTTCCTTGCCTGGCTAATACGAGACAGTCCTTGACTAAGGCCAACTCCACCGCGCGACCCTATTATGTCCGTCCCCGTCCGTTTGGAGTAAAAAGAACAAACGAGACGGCCCAGCGCGCGGGCGCAAACGGACAAATGTCCGGATTTCGTCCGCTTTCGACCCATCCCCGGTCCAAACTTGCGCTCGGTTTGGGGTGAAACGGACGCGCGCGGACGGCCTCGACGCACGCCCTTGTCCCCCCGTGGCCCGTCTGTCGGGGACACTAGCAGTCCCTCCGCTCCCAACGCTTCACCCTCTCTCCCCGCCCCGCCCCGCTGCTAGCGCCGCCGCTATTCTCCGGCCGCCTCCTCACCGCGCAGCCCCCCCGCCGTCCATACCAAACCACGTCTCGACATGGCCGCCACCACGCCCGCGCTTCCGCCGTAGTTTTGGTCGTCGATCGGAGGAGGTTTGGCCGTCGCCATCCTTGCCGGTGGCAGAGGGGACACGACTGTCGGCGACGTACCACGGCGGCCGAGGCAGATTCCGACGAGAGCTCCAGAGCGGCCTGTAGCCGGCCGGCAACCACCCTGCTGCGTCGAGGTGATCATCGCGGCCTCTTTGCCACCACGACCGCAAGGTGTTCGACCTTTTGCCAACAAAGGTATGCACAGTGGAGACGAGTTTTTCTTCCGTCACTTCCTTTGTTCATCGGACGATTCGTCGTCGGATGATGACGATCTTGTGGTGGCTGCACTGGTCATTCACGACCATATTCAACGGCAGCTTCCTCGGTACAGGGGGTCACTCCCTGGCCGTGCTCCCAACCTGAACCGCAACAGGGAGAGAGGCCACGCCCTGCTTTATGCAGATTACTTTGCCAACACCCCGCTCTTCAGGCCGGATAAATTTTGTCGCCGTTTTCGTATGGCAAGGCATGTGTTCAATCATATCCGAGAGGGAGTGGTTGCTCATGACCCATACTTCGAGTTCAAGACGGATGCCCTTGGCAAGCTTGGATTCTCCTCCTATCAGAAATGCACCGCGGCCATCCGCATGCTTGCATATGGAATTCCAGGCGATTTGGTGGATGAGTATGTGCGTATGAGTGAGACAACATGTCTGATGTCAATGTAGAAATTTTGCCAGGCTGTGATCGAGGTCTTTGGCCCAGAGTACTTGAGGCAGCCAACTGCCGCTGATACAGAGAGATTGTTGGCGACCAACGCAGTTAGAGGCTTTCCAGGTATGCTTGGCAGCATAGATTGTATGCACTGGGAGTGGAAGAACTGTCCATTTGCTTGGCAGGGCCAGTACAAGGGGCATGTTAATGGGTGCACTGTCATATTAGAAGCGGTGGCATCACAAGATCTTTGGATATGGCATTCTTTCTTCGGCATGGCAGGTTCTCACAATGATATCAACGTGCTGCAGCGTTCTCCAGTCTTCGCGAGGCTTGTAGAAGGCCACTCCCCACCTGTCAACTTTGAGATCAACGGCCACCATTACAACAAGGGATACTATCTAGCTGATGGTATATATCCTCAGTGATCAACTTTTGTGAAGACAATCTCGAAACCCCAAGGTGAGAAGAGAAAGAGATTTGCCCAAATGCAAGAGAGTGTTAGAAAGGATGTGGAACGTGTTTTTGGTGTGCTTCAATTCCGGTGGGGTATCGTTCGAAACCCTGCACTGTCATGGGATGAAGGGAAGTTTTGGGAGGTGATGACTGCTTGTGTGATCATGCACAACATAATCGTCGAGGACGAGCGTGATGAGAGTATCTTCGACCAAGGATTTGACTATCAAGGTGAAAATATTGAGCCCCTGCACCAAGACCCGGCCACATTTGAACAGTTTGCCCAATTCCACCGTGAGATGCATGATTGGCACACTCATGTGAATCTTCAAAATGACTTGGTTGAGCACGTGTGGGATCACATTGGCAACCAATAGATGTATTTGTCCATTTTATGTTCAGTCAAGACAATTTCGATTTGGTTGTAAAACTATTTTATTAAAGACAATTTCAATTGGGTTGTAAAACTATTTTAATTTTCAGACAAAAATTTGGGTTCGAAACTAGTTTTTCTTGGCCCTGACGAACAGGATGCACTGGTAGAAAAAGGGTCTGTTGTCCCGGTTCGTAAGGGCCTTTAGTCCCGGTTCCGTACTAATGCCCTGACCCTTTAGTCCCGGTTCAAACAAGAACCGGGACTAAAGGCCCTCCACGTGACCGGTCCACCTTTAGTCCCGGTTGGTAACACCAACCGGTACTAAAGGAAATTTTCTGATTTTTTTTGAAATTTTTTTTGAAATTCTTTTTATTTTCAAATTTCTGAATTATTTTAACCTCTAATCTCTAATTACCCCTCATCACTACTCAATTTAATTTCTAATCACCCCTCATCATTCCAAATCATCTAACTTCCCGGACGGCCACCCATCCTCCCACTCCCCCAGCCTGAGCACGCTTAACTTCCGGGTTCTATTCTCCCTCGTTTCCAAGTCGGCACTCGTTGTTTTCCTGACAATAGTAAGATGTCAATCCTATTAACTCTCAGGAGTTTAGCTTGAGCATGAAGTCACACATTTCACTGTTTGAGTTTGAAACTATTGTTTAAAAAACAATAATTTTTTAGTAACACTAATATTTCTTGAATAAGTAGTTTGACCATTGTTTGACCACAGTTTGACCATAGTTTGACCCGATTTGACCAAAATTCAAAAAAACTGAAATAATTATTTAATAACACTAATATTCTTGAATAATTATTTAGTAACACTAATACTTCTTGAATGAGTAGTTTGACCATAGTTTGACCAGATTTAATGAAAATTTAAAAAACCGAAATTTGAGCATAACTTTTTTTCCTTTTGGAATTTGAGGATTCTACAAATTTGCAAACAGGTCGTAGGCAGTCTCCATCGGATGTAACTTTTCGAGTAGATGATTTTTCATATAAAAAACTTTTTAATCCGAGTTCGTATGCAAAAGTTATGCCCATTTTACAAATTCCAGAGAGATTTTGTAAATAAAGTCGAAATTCATATTTGTAAATTTTCCCAACAACTAGACCACATATCACATGGGAAACTTATTTTATTTTTTTTGACATTTCCATCATTTTCTTTTGTTTTTTCTAAAACTGAAAAGACGGTCCACAAGGGGGGGTGTGTGTTGAAAATGGGACCTTTAGTACCGGTTCGTGCCATGAACCGGTACTAATGCCTCAAAGCCCATTAGTCCCGGTTGGTGCCACCAACCGGGACTAATGGGCATCGCACCCTTTAGTCCCGGTTCGTGGCACAAACCGGGACTAAAGGGCCCAGGTGAACCGGGACTAATGCCTTAGCCGTACGAACCGGGATAAATACACCCATTGGTCCCGGTTCTAGACTGAACCGGCAGTAATGGGCTTACCCGGCCTGGACCAAAGCCTCCTTTTTTACTAGTAATGGGGCAAAAGGATGCGGCAGCGCGCTGAGCGCACGACCACCGCATCCCAGGACAGGTCCGGACACGACCCCAAATCCCTACCCAAAGGAACAAAAACAGGACAAAACGGACGTCCGTTTGCGGTCGCGCGGTGGAGTTGGCCTAACACCCAAACTCCAATCTAGCGTTTCCCGGACACCCAAACCACTCCACTCCACACCAACTACTTTGCTACTGGTCTACTAGTAGCGATCTACGGGTCAGCTACCACGTCAGGACGTAGATAAGCAAGCCTCCGACTTCCAGCTCTCGCTGCGTTTTACACGGCACAAATTAAGCTGGCCGGTCCTGGGCTGCGATTGGCAGGGCATGGCGGGTGCATGCAACTCTGCAATCACGAGCTGCCATGGACCATGCTAGGCAAGTGTAGCGAGCAGAAGAGCACGGACGAAGACCGGGCCTGCGCCAACTCGAAAGGGCTCGTCTGATTTTCCCCGAAGAAGCCGGGGGCGCGGTGGCCAGCGAATGGCCGGCAGATGTTGCCAATGCCTGGCAGGGGCGCTATGCTAGCGTAGGGGTGAGTGTCCACATCACAAACACAAAAGTGAGAGACCGATGCAGAGGTGAAAAGATGGGCGTCGACTAGCTACCTCTGCATGCATGCTTGTGTTTCTACTCCATGTGCATGGTAAAAAGATGCACATATTTTGGACTCTGACAGTACACGTTCAGGACATCTTAGGATATTAATAATGGGAACCATGGAAACCAAAGAAAAAGGTACTAACACGCAAGAATTTGACACGAGCATATATAAGTGCAAAAGGGGGTTTTTTAAACGCATCATAGCAGCAGGACGTGACATGCCGCATGCATCTCTCCGATGCAGAGGCCGGGGGATTACCTTCTTTTCAAAAAAAAGTGAATGTTCAACGTATATCGACCTGCTACACATCAGGCATGTTGTAAAACTAGTCCCTAGAACTTGGTCAGCGGCATATTCTACATCCAAACTCCAAAAGGCATTCTTCGAAACAAAACAAATCCCTATCATCATAATCGCACCCTAATCCTATGGAATCCATACAATCAAGAGACAGAGCCCTTCCTTTGATATGCTAACATATGACTGAAATGGAGTGGCGGTGCCTGAAATGTTGTCTTGGATAGTCAATTTAAAATTGTGTAGTCAACTATATGAATTTATACAAATTTGTTTCAATATTTCTACACCTATATGCTAGTTTCACCAAAAAGCTGGGTAGTCAATTGACTACCCAACTTGTTCGTGGCTTTGCCACTGCTGAAATGCATCAGATACACAACGGTTCTCTTTTTCTAAGGGAACCGCTTTGGTTTGTACTAGGTACATATTGGGCAAACAAATTAAATGCTCGACTTGTGTACATTTTCAGAAGAAAATTTGCACGAGTTTGAATAACGCAACCAATGAGCATATTCATGTATTTTTCAGTGATGCAATCAAACACTTGTTGGCTTACGGATCGAATCGAGAGGTGGTAGGCACGAGATCAAACAACAAGAACAAACACAGATGAGTTTTGGGTTGCTCCAACGTATAACTTTTTGGACTTTCTTATTTTACTTATATAGGACTCAAAGAGCCGGCGGCGGTGAGAGGTCACATCAGCTCTGGCCGCGCATGAATGCGGCATTGACACTTTGGAGCGGCGCTGACCGTTTCTGACGGGAAGCGCCCACAGACGAGGGAGAAGGTTTGGGTGGGCCAGGACGGTTAGTCGCGCGCTTGAGAGCGATCGGATGCCGGCAACCCCCCTCCCCCACCCCCTCACGTTTGTCTCCAGTTTGCGAGAGAAAACACGTTCGAACCGCTCGGCGGATCGGTACAGCCCCGTGCTGGATGGCTTTCGCAGTTCGAACAACGCGATACAGACGTGTGTGGGGGGGGGAGGGGGGGGGGCAGTATGAAGATCGGGATTGGAGATGCCCTTATCCTGTTTATCCAGGCCACGTGACAGCAGATTCGGATACTCCACTTGAAACTCAAAACTCTGAAATTTGGATAATGGCCTAGCTTGGAACACCCGACGGCACCGAGCAAGAAGAGCAGCAGCAGTAGTACATCACATCATCGATCCATGGGGAAAATATCTAGTGCTTCCAGACTTAGGGTGCTCCCGGTGCTCCAAATGTCTGAAAAATATTTTTGAATGTTCAAAAAATTCTGAAAAAAATGCAGCACATCGACGGAACATCAATGTCTCTTGTCACAAAATTTCAAATCAAAATTCGAAACGTTGCTTGAAATACAAAAATGACAAATTTTTGTATATAACATAAGTTGGGCTTTAGTTTTGGCACATTATCACATTGATGTCAAATTTGTCTTTTTTGTATCTTGAGCAATGTCTCAAATTTTGATTTGAAATTTTATGACAAGAGACATCGATGTTCCGTCCATGTGCTGCATTTTTTTCAGAATTTTTTGAACATTTTAAAAAATGTTTTTCGCATCGGAGCACCGGGAGCACCCTAAACCTGGGAGCACTAGATACTTCCCCTCGATCCTTGTCCACTCTCCACAATACACGCGCTCTTTCCTGCCATCCACATTAACAGTACCAACACTATACAGTATACAAGCGAAAATGCTCAAGGTACATGCCGTTTTCACGGAATCACTCCTACGGACTGACCTGCCCCTCCCTAATTTGCCCCCCAAGCACCGGTACAGAAGTGTGTAAGTGGGCGTACTTGTGGCAGGCAGCCCTGCGGCGCACGGCACTGACTGTATTTACGCGCGTACGTACTCCGTGTAGGTGTACACCCTTGCTACCACCCGCGCCAGTCCGTCTGCTACTCCTGCTCCCACTCCGCTTCGGCCCGTGTATTTGCAGCTTCTTGTCTCGTGTCCAGGCCGGCGTACAGGAGTTGGTGGTATAGTACTGGTACAGTACGGTATATGAAGCTACGCACACCATCACAGCATTGACAAGCACGGTGAGGTGAGTAGTTAATGGCGGAGGTGGATGGGGTCAAAGCGCATCGAAGGCGGAGGAACCGTACCTCCCCTCCTGCAGCCCGGGCGTCCATTACTCGGGTCGGGCGCTGTAGCCATCTGCCTGTGTCCCCCCATCTCCTCCTCCACGAGAGAAATCCTCAGCTGCAGCTAGCCCGGGCAATATTAAGGGCATCTCCAGCCGTTCGGCTTCCCAGGGCGCTTAAATAGAGCGGTCTGAGGCGTGCTGGCGCTAGTTTGGCTTCTGAGGGTGATCTAGCTCCCAGTCACGCCCCCAAGCGCCGGCTTCGGGATGCGGGAAATTTAAACTTGGTCATTCCCGCTCTCAAAAGACGCCACAAATTCGGCGATCGGACGTAGTCTGGTGTTACAAAAAACAGAGCGCCGCACACTGCAAGTTCGCGTGCGCAATGATTCACTCGGCGGGGTCGGCTCCAGGCGTTGGCGGAGTCGGCGTGCGCGGGGTCGGCGGTGTCGGAGCTACTTCGGTGCTGGGCTGTGTCGGCGCGGCTTCGGCACTGCTGGGCGGCGATGTAGAGGCGTCGTTCGGGCTTGACGTCCGTGTGGTCATGGGCGCGGGAGCTTGCGTCGTCGGCGTTGCCGTCTGCATCTGGTTCAGGATGAGGCCGCGCTCCGCCATGTACCACGCCCTGAGCTGCTCGTCGTTGCTCTGGAGCATGTCCGCCCCGCCCATCAGAAAAGCCATGTCGGTGTTCCTCTTCTTCGCGGCGACGTTCGTCCGGAGCAGGTCGAGCTTGATGGCGCTGTTCTTCATCAGCGACGACCACCGCGCCTCGGTCTTCTCTTCACATAGGACGGCCCGGGCCTGGGCGCCGGCGAGGCAATGCTCGATGGACTCCTGCACTCGCGCGGTTGCCGTGTCGGTGTTTTTCCCCTTCTTTGCCAATTTGTGGCCGTCCGGCCGCCCCTCTGACGCGTCCGGAGTCGTCGCGTCCGGCTTGTATGTCTCCTTGGCCTTGTCGAGGGTACGTCGGACTTCCGCCCACTTCTCGCACTTGTCAATGCGCTTGTAGACGTGAAGGTGCTTGAAGTCGGCGTCTTGGTTGTCACGACGATACATGGTGAACATACGCAGCAGCTGCGCGGAGGAACAAACAGTTGGCGGGCGGCGGGCGTTGACGACGAAGAGATGCGGGTGAACGGCGTGCGTACCTGATCCTCAACGCTGGCGGCGCTCTCCGGGCGAGCCGTGACCTCCTCGACGATTTCATGCCATTTGTTGCACGTCAACTGGATACGCCCTCAATGGTTCGCCATCGCCTTGGAGCCGCGCTGCATGTAGACGCCTTTAAAGTACGGGTCGACGAGCTTCCGCTCGTCGAACTCGGCCTTGATGCGGTCCCAGTACGTCTCGAAGCTCTGGTTCGTGCCGGTGGTCGGGTCGAGGCAGACGACTTTCCATGCTTCCGCGAGGCATTCCTCCTCCTTGGATGTCCACTTGATGCGCGCTTCGCCTGTCCTAGCCGCCCGCTTCTTCTTCTGGCGCCCCTTCGTCGGATCAGGAGCTGGCTCCTCCTCCTCCTCGTCCTCGTCCTCGTCCTCCTCTTCGGGTTCCTGCGCTTCGTGCGCGTCCTCGCCGTAGACGTAGCCGAGCTCGGCCTCCATGTCGCCGCTGAGATCTACTACCTCGTCCTGGGTTGCGAACCCGGGAGACGCGGCGGCCGCGGTCGATCCTGTCGCGATGATGTCGTCCATGTCGGCTCCTGTGTCGTCCGTGTCGCCGAGGTGCGAGAAGGGCAGCGGCCCACGGCGGAGATGGGGCGTCGGTGTGGACAAGTAGGCGGCGGGCGGCGAGTAGTTGTATGGAGGGTACTGCACGCCGACGAAGGCGGGCGAGGGTGTACGCGTCGCGGGGTGGCCATGGGGGAAGGTCACGTTTGGGTTGAACCCCCCGTGCGCGTCGCCGTCGGCGTAGCCGGGCGACGACGATCCCCATGGAGATCCGACGCCTTGTTGTCCCCAGGGCACGTACTGGGCGTGGCTGACGACGGGTGGATTCATCATACCCGCGTGGTCGACCGATGAGGAAGACGCCGCCGCACGCGCCGCGTTGTCGCGGGCCTTTTTGGCAATGGCCCTGTTCCGCCGGTCGGTGGTGACTGCGTCGCGTCGCTGAACTTCCACCCTCCACTCGGCGTTCGACATGCCCGGTGGCTTCGATGGTGGCGCCCTCGGCTTCCTCTGCTTCGGCTGGGCCACGGTGCCAGTCGTGGTTGCCGCGGCGCGCGGCATGGCGTACTTCTTCGGCGGCATGGCGGCGACTGGAAGGCGAGCTGGAGGGGGTTTGGCGGGAGAAATGAAGGGAATGGCGGGAGGAAGGCGAGCGAGCGGAGGAGATGCCAGAGCGGGAAAAGCGTCAAGGAGCGGCGGGAAAAGGCCCTCGGATCGCTGTCAGGGAGGGCCCACGCGCCTTTTTCGCTTGTGCCGGCTCCCCAAGCGCCCCCAGGGCGCCGGGTTCGGCCTGGGTCCACCGGCACCAGTTTTGGCCCGAACCGACAAAAAACGGGATTCTGGGACGTGACTGGGCCGTTTTTTGGCGCCGGCATGGCAAGATCGTTTAGAGAGGGTGTGTTGGGGGCGCGGCTGGAGATGCCCTAACACGGCGAGTCTTGTCCCGCCTGGTTCGTTGGGGCGTTCCGGTTCGAGCGAGACGTTAATGTCCGTGCGGTGGCACGCCACCTCGCCATTATTTGCCCGGTCGGCAAGCCAACCCCGTGCTTGGTCCATCCATCTTCATGTATCCATCGCCGATGGAGGAGCGCGTATCACTGGTCGGGATCACATGTGGTACTGCCACTACTACGTGGTCCTCGCTCGCCGGCCGGGGTTTAAGGTCACGATTCGATTTGTCTGTCCCGTTCTTTCTTCTTAGACTATCCGTCCCGTCCACGGCGGCCAACGTCGGGCTGCCGCTACCGCGAGACAAGTAGACCATTTATTGCCCTCCACCTTCCGGACGTGTCGATCCTGTCGGCCTAGGCGCCGTTGTCCCGTCATGGCCGTGCAGATATTTGCTTACGTATAAACAGGCCCGAATCTTCGTACAAACTGTGTGCATGCAAGTAGAGTATCGCGCCATGCCCGTGCTTGGCGTGACGGCCCGGCCGGCGGATCAGAGCAGGAAAAGTAGAGTATCCATGGCTTGCCTCCATATACACATACACACACCCATTTTATTCACACGCATAACATATGTAATATCCATCCACCACACTCATGCATGCATGCATAGCTCTGGGTGGAGAGGATGTATGCAGAGAGAACACACGTCTCTCTATCTACAGCGACGTGCGTGGTGCTAGAATAGATGTGATGATGATGAGCATCATCATGGTCTACTCATGGCAGAGCCAGCCCCAGGACACATACGTGCATTAAACAAACGCGTGGGAGTACACTAGGACGGACGGACCCTCGGTGTAGCTACAGCTAGTAGGAGACATAGGAGGGCAAGCAAATAAATTGCAGAGTAAAACCCCTCAAAAAAAATTGCAGAGTAAAAAAAGGGCTGCCTACAGCCTACTGCTACAGGAAGTGCACAGCTACAGTAGCAGCGGCGACTGTGGCTAGCTGTTGAACTGAAACGGGCTAGGCTAGGCCACCTTTGTCCTCGCTTTTATCGGGCGTGGGGCAGCAAGGGAAGCAGCCGCTGCCGCGCGCTCCTGGGGACCCGGGCGGCCTGCTCCGGTTGGGTTCCATGGATCACGAGCGCCCCGCTCCGCTCTGCTTGCTTCTGCCGAGGCCAACTCCACCGTGCGGCCTTATCCTGTCCGGCCGCGTCTGTTTGAGATAAAATAGATAAAAAAGACGGCCCAGCGCACAGGAGCAAACAGACTTTTATCCGCTTTGTGTCCGTTTTCGACCCATCCCCGACCCAAACTTGCTTCGGTTTTGGGATGAAACGGACAGCGCGCGGACGGGCGGGACGCACGCGCTTGTCCTCCCCTGGCCCGCCTGTCGGTGGGAGAAACCAAAAACCCCCCGACGGCCATTTGGCGTCATTTCCCCCAAACCCTCACACGTCCCTCCCGCCGCCCCCCCTCTCTCCCCCGTCCATGGCCGACGCCCCGCCGAGTTCCGGTGGCCTGGCCGTCGACCCGACCGCAAAGGTGAAGAAGAAGGCGCCAAGGAAGCCGCGGTCGGAGTACACGTCGGAGGAGATCGCCAAGTTGGACGCGGAATCGGCGAAGAGGAGGGAACGGAGAGCGGCCGTCAAGATGAATGCCGTCGCGGCCAAGTTCGCCGCCCAGCGCGAGGAGCTGGAGGCCGCGCGGCGCAAGGCCGCTGCCGACGAGAAGGAGGACCTCGTCAACAAAGCGCACGCCATCCTCATGCTTGGCATGGGCCGTCCGGCGGGGTTCCATGCAGCAGCCGTCGGCCCGGCGAGCACAGGCTCGTCGGTCGCCCGGCCTACGCACTGCCAGTCGCGCGCCACGCTCATGTCGCCCGGCTTTCCTCCACCCAGGCACGACGGCCAAACCCGTTTCTCGGCGTCGCCGGACGTGGGCTTGTTCGCGCCGTCCACACCACGCCCCGCGGCCGGACAAGTTGATTTGGCAATGTTGGATGGAGATTAGCCAAGATCCAAGGACCGGCGCGCAACAAAAGGGCATTGTTTTTTGGACGAGAGTCCACAAAACATTCCATGAAAGGAATATGTTTGAGCCCTACCAAATTACAAGCAACCGTGGCATCGGTTCGATTCAAAAAAGATGGTTGTTCATCCAACAAGAATGCAACAAGTATTGTGCCGCACTTGAGAGCGTTGAAGCACGGCCCGTGAGTGGTCTCGGCGTTGGAGACATGGTATGCTCTTCTCTTTCTAGCCCTTGCTACGGCCATGAGACTTCGGCCGTGTATATGTTTGCATGTTCACTTGTTGTTGATCATGTGGTGTAGGCATTTCAATCTTTGGAGGCATTCAAGGCCCGGCACAATGACAAGCCATTCACTCTTACGCATTGTTGGACGATCATCAACAATTGCCCTAAATTCAAGGATCAATACCGTGAACTTCAAAGGAAGAGAGGCAAGAAGACGGCCAAGTTCGCCGGAGGTGGGGATGACGAGGCGTTGAAGAGGCCGAGGGGCAAGACCAACTCAAAGGTGGACGACATACGTGACGCCTCATTCATGGCCTTGCATGAGACTTTGCATGGCATGATGTTACATAAGGATGTGAGGGACGAGAAGAAGTGGCAAAGCAAGGACGAGCAAATGAAGCAATACTTAGACCTCCAACGACAGAAGCTTGAGATGGAGGAGGCGGCCAAGAAGAGGAAGACAGACATGGAGGAGGCGGCCCGGCAAAGGCAGCTCGACATGGAAGAGGCCGCCCGGCAAAGGCAGCTCGACATCGAGGCCGACAACGTCAAGGCCAGGCAGAGGCAGCTCGACATCGAGGCCACCAATGCCGCCACCAAAGCGAAGGAGGTGGCCCTTGCGATCATGAGCCTGGACTTGTCGAAGATGAGCGACAAGACGAGGGCCTGGTTCGAGGCCAAGCAGAAGGAGATGCTCGACGCCGAAGGCCTGAAGTAGGTCGTCCGATCGGCGTGGCCGTTCTGTTTGGAGGCTGGCATGGGTGCCGCCCGCCCGCTGGGCCGCTGGCAGTGTGCCGGCGAAAAAACATTCATTTTGGAGGTCGGCTGTGTTGTCGGCCGCTGGCTGTGTTGCCGGTGAGGACAACTATTCATTTTGGAGGCCGACTGTGTTGCCGGCAGCTGGCTGTGTTGCCGGCGATGGTCGTGTAGGCCGCTGGCTTTGTTGCCGGCGTGATGAACTCGGATCGTGAACTGGGGCTTGGCATTTGAAACGTCTCTTTTTTTTAAATAGACGCAGACATGATAGGACAAAAGGATGCGGCCGCGCGCTGGGCGCACGGCCAACGCATCTCAGGACAGGTCCGGACATGACTTCAAATCCTTACTCAAAGGGACAAAAACCAGACAAAACGAACGTTCGTTTGAGGTCTCGCGGTGGAATTGGACTGACTGACGCTGTTGCCTGCTGCCATCGCACGGCGCTGCTGCTGCGTCGTGGTAAATGTGCCCGTGCTGTACCTGTACGTACGACGTGCTCCTTCGTCGACGGAGGCCCCGGCGAGCAGTGTCCGCGGCCGCGGTGACGCTGGAGGCCACATTTCCTGGGACGGTGAGTAGTACGTTGCATGGTGCTAGGGGAGGATTGATTGATCCTGCACCGTGGGTGTGTCCCGGCCATGGGCCGGGCGGGCCACGGAGCCGCTCCCGTGTCGTCGTTTGCTCGTTTGCTTTGAAGCCTGCCCGGTCTGGCTCGCTTTGGCTGGCTGCGAACGAGGAGGGAGGGCCGCTGGATTTTTTGTAGGGCCGGCATGCACGGGTCCGCCGACCGGCTAGCTGCTCAACGACTGTACTTGAACAGTCAAATAGTGTTGTTGGCTTGTGACGAGAGGCTAGCTAGTAGTACTAGTACGAGTTACTATCATTAATGGATGTCTGGGCGATACTCTCTATCTACTCCCACCGTTTCTTTTTGTCTGCATATAATGTTTGGTTAAAGTCAAGTTTTATAAAGTTTGACTAATTTTATATTAAAAAAAAATAAACATTGAGAATATAAAATCAACATTATCAGATGCATCACCAAATGTATTTTCATACTATATAGTTTTAATATTATAGATGTTCATATTTTTATATCCTAGCAAAAAATGTTCGTGCGTTGCATCGGGTATAGAATAAATCTCAGAGTTCATATGGTATTCAAGTGTTTACCTATCATGGTGAATAATAAGATTTTCCTATTAAATTGCTTGTGAAACTCATAAGTATCCACTTTATGAAGATCTCATTGTATTTCCAAAGCTCGTAATCTTTTTTTCTACTAATAAAACCTACTTCTTCAACTCGCTCTAAAAAAGTTGAATTGTGTGTAATAAGTTGTTATTTAACAACCCTATGTAAAAATAATTACAGCGGCCACTGCTTCTATGCAAAGTAATTGTGCATCATTGGCATACCTGTAACAGTTTCAAACAAATCATATCTTCATCGCTATATCTCACAATGCCTATTAACATTAATTCATATTTATGCTTTCTCATTTCGAAAATATGATGACCAGAAAGTAAAGAATTTACAATACTTGCGACACTTTTGTTGTGCCGTCAACAGTAGGAGCACACTCTCCATGCCAACATGACCACTTCCCTGGACATTATCACTGGGCCTTGATGAGTATCAGGATTAGGGGATGCAGAGCCGTGGGACACATGGTACAACAGAGGGTAGTGCTCCTTCTCCCAGCTGTCGTGCGGGGCGAAACATGGTGCGAGCAAGAAGCATTGTTGTCGCACTCTCTCTATTCTTCATCCCTCACTCTCCTTCCTATCTTACTAATGACATCAATGACATACATAGTTGAGGAATATCTTGATGGTTAGCAAGTACCGGCGAGCTTCAAATATATTCTCCATTAAGAAATATTTATTTTTAATATTTCATTCACTTTTAATTATTATACTCCATCCGTCTTAAAATAAATGTCTCGACATTGTACTAACTAACAATACTCCCTATACTTAGCGGGGAAGATCGGATGCAATAAGATCCTAATTGAATCAGACAACAACTTTGTGGTTGAATCAGTACAAAATCCGGATGCTCATGCTGGACTTGATGCGGTTATGGTGGCAGAGTGTAAGCAGCTAGCTCTGAATTTTGCTAATGTTGAATACTCACATTGCTTTCGCGAGGCGAATGAGGTGGCACACAAATCCTTTAGTGATAAATCTTCTATTTTCTGAAAATCGTTTATCGCTGATTTTATTTCCCACTTCATTGTAAATGACTTGGCTATTATTTGAGGAATAAAGTCTTATTGGTTAAAAAAAACTAACAATACTCCCTTTGTTCCTAAATATAAGTCTTTTTAACGATTTAATATGGATTACATATAGACCAAAATGAGTGAAAGTACACTCTAAAATATGTCTATATACATGCATATGTAGTCCGTATTAAAATTTGTAAAAGGACTTAAATTTAGAAACAGGGAAATACAAAATTGTGTATAAAATTGTATTGCGAGTTATTTTAGGACAGAGGAAGTATGTACTAACAACAAACATCATCAAGTATTAATCGGTGCTCTTCCGGAAAATGAAAATTCGGTGCTAGCATGCGTGCAGCTTCTGGCCGGTACAAGACCAATCTCATTCCATTTCATTAAAGAAAAGCAGTGACCGCCCACTGCGTGCCTTATCTCATCGCCACTCCTCTCCTTCTTTTATCCAGATTGCCAATTCCTCCGCTCATCCTAATCCAGCGCTGGTCCTCTTCTTCTTCTCCATCCAATCTAGCCAAGAGCTGCACGTGCGCGGGGCCGTGGTGGCTGGCCAGCGCAGCACCCCCTAATCGGCGATGAACCAGAGACCGCCTAGGCTGGCACCTTGGAGCTCCTCTGCCTCGTCCTGATCTGGCCGTTCGCCCCAGTCGTCGGCCCCGTGCTTCGGATCAGGCCAGAAGCCTTGCCTACGACCTGATTCAGACTGCGTAGCCTTCGCCACCTGCGCCATGCCCCAGAGGTTCGGCCGATCCCGCGTCGCTCATTCTCGCTTCTTCCTTTTCTCGCGGCTCGCGTTGACTGCGAGAGGCCACATGCCTCGTCCAACCACATCCTCTCACTGCCTTGCTCCTCCACCACCACTTCTCTCCCTTCTTCCTCCCCTCCCTGCCAGCCAGGGCACTCTCCCTCTCCCACCTCCGTTCGCCGCAGGTGAGTGCGCGGCTACGGGTGTCTGGCCAGCAGCAACAGCTGCGGCAGTTCCGCGCCCGGAGAAGCCGCGCGCTGGGCGATGCGGAGGACGACGACCTGCCGCTTCCTCATTCGGGCGTCCAGACCCCCTCACGCCATCCCCATCTCGCCAGAGACCTACACCAAGTCCCATCCAGCGCCCGCGCCACCCTTCGGGCCCCGCCCCGCAGCTCTGCAGCCCGAGCGCTTCGGCCGCCTCGCACCCGAAGCAGAGGTGAGGAGCTCCCTACCACGAGCCTCTCCAGCCCCGGCAAACCAGCAGGCCGACCCGGCCTCCTAGTCACTTCCCTCCTTCCTTTTTTTTCCGGCGGTACGCATCACCCCTTCCTTGGCTTCTGCGGGAAGCCGGCGGCAAGCTGCGGCCCGTGCCCGGCGGTGGAGAAGGCAAATGGATAAGCGGTGGTGGTGCCCGGTGGTGAAGCAGTTTAATTAAGTACCGTGGGTAGAATTGTAACAAATGCAGGGGTGTTTATGTAAAAACGAAGCGTTTTCTCACGTATCCACTCAAAATAGGATTGCGGATTGAATTCTCAAAAATGAAGGGGCTTTTCTGCAAAAGTGCAGACGACGTACGGCGAGAAGCGATCGCTGGTTTATTAATATATAGGAGATAATATTTGATCAAATTTTGTGTAGTTTGACTTTGACCAAATCTTATATGCAGAGTAAAAAGAAATGGAGGGGGTACGAGCAAGCTGTAGCCTGTAGGCAGTGACTAGAGAGACACCAGGGATGGGGCTGAGGATGACATGACGAGCCGGGGAGACGCCCCTCTGCTTTTCCGGGCGCGAGCAGAGCAGAGAGACAGGGGCAGCCACGTCATTTCCACGTAGTACTACAGGGAGAGTGAGTGACATGTGATCGTGGCAGCCATGTCATTTCGTGATCGCTGTTGCGTGCGCCGCTCTGCTCCCGTGTCCCCCCGACCAGAGCGTGATCACCGCCCCCGTAGCGAGCACGCTTGACCAAGGCCAGAGATGTCGAGCAGATAAAGCAGCGAGTGAAAAGAAATCTCGCCCGTGCCGCGCGGGGGGCAAGCCGGAGGTACGCGCACGGCATCACGTGGTGGGCCGTGGGGGTGGTCTCGTCGCCGTCGTCGGCGGATCCGTCTCCTCCTCCGATCCATGCACGGGTGGTGCCCGGGGCCTGGGCGCGGGTGGGGCTCGGCCCATCCATGCACCGTCGTCGTCGGCCAGCCGGGGGAACGGGTGCACGTTGCTCTCGTACGTACGGTGCGACCGGGATTAATGGTGCCCCATAAATGGGTGCTGTGGATCGCGCGGCCGGCCGCCGGGAGAGGCGAGGATCGGTCGAGCGGCTATGGCTAGCTAGCTACCGGAACTGAAAGAGGATCAAGGTATACCTGTTTTGGATCGTGACGGGTGAGAAAGAAAAGAAGAGCTAACATGTATCCGAGCCAGACTTTATTCGGTCATGTGACTCACGTCTACCATACACACCTGTCTTCTTCATGTAAGATGCACTGCTTGCCAATAGCACGAGACAGTACTTAACAAGTAGGCTTTTGATTTGTGGCCTCCCACAGGATTGCAAGCTACTCCTGGCTAAACCGATTGCCTTCACATAAAGTGCGTAGGATGAATCGACTCAATGACTGGATAGTAGCAATTGGAAAATGGAGATAAATTGATGAGGATCGATGCAAGTAAAATTGTGCATATGCGTCCAGTGGTGGGCCTGAGATTACAGAGTGGTAATTAAAAATAAAATAAAGAATACACAGTGCTTGTAATGTAAAAAAGTGACAAATAACGTGATTCGACACCATGAACCGAAAACTGGATCAGATAAACCGGGACCGAAGCCGAAAAAAGGTTAGCAAATGTTCAAAACCGAACTTTGCTCGTTAGGCCAAGATATTGCATCAAGGCCTGGCAAAATAAGCCAAATAGGCAATAGCTCATCTACCAACTACACCTACACGTAGAATTACCTCATCCCAAATTCAGCCCCCAACCTTAATGTGATTCACTGCACCGCTGCCGCCTCCATTTGCCTACCTCGCAAAGTCCCAGCAACCGCCAGTGCCCATGACCTGTACACGGTGGCAGCCATGGCTCCTCCACGGCCGAAGCTTGTGCCCGTATCTCCCGACACACATCAGCCGGCCGTTTGTGCATTGCTTCCACGCAGGATGGCCATGGCTCCTTCATGGCCGAAGATGGCATGCATAACATCTAACAGCTACCAGTGGCCCGCTTACAATAATTTCGCAAGAGTTCCTTCCTCCTATTATTTCCGCTCGTGATTGATTCTTACTTGTATGTTCCATCGTTTTTTGAGCAAGACTTGATGCATGTTTTGTTCCTCCTAAAAATATCGCTCCT
Organism: Triticum urartu; assembly: GCF_056163025.1. Lineage (NCBI taxonomy): Eukaryota > Viridiplantae > Streptophyta > Magnoliopsida > Poales > Poaceae > Triticum > Triticum urartu. The sequence goes on from NC_141873.1 coordinate 557,163,036, forward strand.
CTTTGGTCATGGCCAAGGACCGAGCCGAGTTCTTAGTCCAAAAAATGATCGGTTTTACATTTGCGGAGTAATCGACCAGTCATGCCGTATACAAAGGAACTATTTTTTCTGTTACTTCAAGAACTGAACCAATCGTTTCGGTTAGATCAAATGCCGATTCTAGCGGAAATCCCATGCAATGAACAAAAAATAATCTCATGTTATAACCAAACAGACCCACCGAGACGATGACCAAGTCAAAATCATGGGGCAAAATCTCAAATTGTACACCTCAATTGATTGAGAGAGCTTCAACACTAAGGAGCTTACTGAATTAAAGAATGGAACTGCTTCAGGTAAAAAAATCTATATGAATAGGGAATGCCCTACATTGGTGTGCTTTTAACTCTTGATCAACATATAGCCATAAAGGAACTCGCGGATTCAACCCTTTGCAGTGGAAACACCCTCGCCTAGTTGATTAAACCAAAGGCCCGCATGGAAGCTTGTGTAGATTTTGTATGTTTCCAATTTACTTATTGTTTATCGGTCACCATGAAATCATTGCAGAGCCAACTACGGAGATGCTCGGTCTTCCACTCTGTTCACTAGAGTAAAGACAAGAAAGTAAATAATTCTTCAAACGAATTTTCTCAACAAATGAATGGGCTCGCTAACGAAGTGACTAGATGAAAGGATCGATATAGTTGACTAGAGGGGGGGGGGGTGAATAGGCAACTAACAATTTTTAGCTTTTCTTTACCAATTTAAACTTTGCATCAAAGTAAGTTGTCTAGATATGCAACTAGGTGAGACACCTATATGATGCAACAACAACAAGCACACAATCAGGCAAGGAATACAACACAATATAAACTTGCACAAGTAAAGATAAGAGATAACCAAGGGTGGAATCGGTGGAGACGAGGATGTGTTACCGAAGTTCCTTCCCTTTGAGAGGAAGTACGTCTCCGTTGGAGCGGCGTGGAGGCACAATGCTCCCCAAGAAGCCACTAGGGCCAACGTATTCTCCTCAAGCCCTCACACAATGCGAGATGCCGTGATTCCACTATTGGAGCCCTTGGAGGCGGCAACCGAACCTTTACAAACAAGGTTGGGGCAATCTCCACAACTTAATTGGAGGCTCCCAACGACACCATGAAGCTTCACCACAATGGTATATGGCTCCGCGGTGACCTCAACCGCCTAGGGTGCTCAAACACCCAAGAGTAACAAGATTCGCAAGGGATTAGTGAGGGGAATCAAATTTCTCTTGGTGGAAGTATAGATCGGGGCCTTCTCAATCAATCCCTAGAAAATCAACAAGTTTGATTGGCTAGGGAGAGAGATCGGGCGAAAGTGGAGCTTTGAGCAACAATGGAGCTTAGGGAAGGAAGATGTAGTCAACTTGGGGAAGAAGACCCTCCTTATATAGTGTGAGGAAAAATCCAACTGTTACGCACCTACTCAGCCCACGACATGCGGTACTACCGCACACACCTAGGGTACTACCGCTGGTAAGTGCGGTACTACCGATCGCACGACAAGAGCCAGGTGAGGCCTTGTTGCACAAGGCAACGAGCGGTAGAACCGCCGGAGTGGTACTACTGCGCACCCTTGCGGTACTACCGCAAGGCAGGGCTCCGACTGGACCAGGAAGGCACGGACTAATAAAATTACATTTGTGGCTACTTCCGCTGAGTTTCGGCCAGTGCAAAAATCCGGCGCGGTACTACAGCTCACAGGGAGTGGTACTACCGCGTACTTCCGCTCACGCCACTGTTTTGGGCCGGAGGCCGCGGTACTACCGCGTGCTAGGAGCGGTACTACCGCGCTCACGGTACTACCGCGCTCACGGTACTACTAATGCCAAGGGCGGTACTATCGTGGGCAGCTGCGGTACTATTGCTCCCTTGAGCAGTACTACCGCATGCCACAGAACAGTAGCACTAGGAAGCCTTCATCTTCGCAATGACAGGGGAAACAACCGGTGCTCCAATGAAGCAAGGAAAGGTGGTGCAAAGGAATAGATGTGTACGTGTTGATTCCACCCTAACCTTTCCGAAGCGGACCCCCTCTTAATAGTACGGCTTTCCTACGACTCAAATCGACCGAAAAGAAACATAGAGAAATGCCGTCTTCGATAGGCTCTGAGGGGCACCGAACCGTCCTTGTGTCTAGACATGAGATATTTGAAATGCTCAATACACATGATTAGTCCGCAAATGCATTGTCATCAATCAACAAAACCCCTTAGGGTGAAATATGCCCTTACAATCTCCTCCTTTTTGGTGGATTGATGACAACACGGGATTTGCACATAAGGATATAAAATGAAACATAAGAAAACCCAACATCTATAAAATATAGGCAGGCTCCCCTAGATGTGTGCACTCTATAGAAGTGCTTTGGACTGCACGGCAGACATACTAGGATCAACACCCCCCCTATATTTTATAAACAAGGTAATCCTTTCAACAAAATGAATGATAATAAGCAAGGGTGCAAGGTATAGAAATGAGCATGAAGTAAAGGGCACATGATATAATAAGCTCACAAGCTACTAAACATGCTAGATAATAGGATAAGACAGTAAGATAAGCTGAGGACATATGTCTTACACCATATGATAGTCTCATGGACTCACACGAACACAACCACAAACCAAAGCAAACGAAGGTTCAATGGAATGAAAGCAAAGTGAACCAAGACACGACACAAGACTCGCAAATCCTACACTCTCCCCCTTTGGCATCGAGACACCAAAAAGGCAGAGAGGACACCTACGACATAGGTGGTGGCAGAACTCCACAACATCACCAGTCATGTTCCTCCTCCTCAGATTCCTCGGCAGCACGTGATGTAGAAGGAATTCCAGTCTCCTCCTCTGACTAACTCCACCGGCAGTGCTATCTGGTCCACAGCCCCTCATCTTGTTGGGAAACGTAGTATTTCAAAAAAATTCCTACGATCAAGCAAGATCTATCTAGGAGAAGCATAGTAACGAGCAGGGAGAGTGTGTCCACGTACCCTCGTAGACAGAAAGCGGAAGTGTTTAGTAACGCGGTTGATGTAGTTGAACGTCTTTGCGATCCAACCGATCCAAGTACCGAACGCAAGGCACCTCCGTGATCTGCACACGTTCAGCTCGGTGACGTCCCTCGAACTCTTGATCCAGTTGAGGCCGAGGGAGAGTCTCGTCAGCACGACGGTGTGGTGACGGTGATGATGAAGTTACCGACGCAGGGCTTCGCCCAAGCACTACAACAATATGACCGAGGTGGAAAACTTTGGAGGGGGCACCGCACACGGCTAAAGATCAACTTGTGTGTCTTTGGGGTGCCCCCCTGCCCACGTATATAAAGGAGGGGGGAAGAGGAGGCCGGCCTAGGAGGGGCGCACCTGTAAGGGGAGTCCAACTAGGATTCCCAATCCTAGTTGGAGTCCCCTTCCTTTTCCAAGAGGGGAGAGAGGGAAGGAGTAGGAGAGGGAGAAGGAAAGAGGGGGGCGCCGCCCCCTCCCTAGTCCAATTCGGACCAGCCCATGGGGGGGCGCGCGACCTCCCCTTGTAGCCCTTCTCTCCTTTCCACTAAGGCCCATGAAGGCCCAATACTTCCCCCGTCGAATTCCTGTAACTCTCCGATACTCTGAAAAATACCCGAACCACTCAGAACCTTTCCGATGTCCGAATATAGCCTTCCAATATATCGATCTTTACGTCTCAACAATTTCGAGACTCCTCATCATGTCCGTGATCTCATCCGGGACTCCGAACAAACTTCGGTCATCAAATCACATAACTCATAATACAAATCGTCATCGAACATTAAGCGTGCGGACCCTACGGGTTCGAGAAGTATGTAGACATGACCGAGACACATCTCCGGTCAATAACCAATAGCGGAACCTGGATGCTCATATTGGCTCCTACATATTCTACGAAGATCTTTACCGGTCAAACCGCATAACAACATACGTTGTTCCCTTTGTCATCGGTATGTTACTTGCCCGAGATTCGATCGTCGGTATCACCATACCTAGTTCAATATCATTACCGTCAAGTCCCTTTACTCGCTCCATAATACACCATCTCGTGACCAACTCATTAGTCACATTGCTTGCAAGGCTTATAGTGATGTGCATTACCGAGAGAGCCTAGAGATACCTCTCCGATACACGGAGTGACAAATCCTAATCTCGATCTATGCCACCCAACAAACACCTTCAGAGACATCTGTGGAGCATCTTTATAATCACCCAGTTACGTTGTGATGTTTGATAGCACACAAGGTGTTCCTCCGGTATACGGGAGTTGCATAATCTCATAGTCAGAGGAACATGTATAAGTCATGATGAAAGCAATAGCAATAAAACTAAACGATCATAATGCTAAGCTAACGGATGGGTCTTGTCCATCACATCATTCTCTAATGATGTGATCCCATTCATCAAATGACAACACATGTCTATGGTCAGGAAACATAACCATCTTTGATTAATGAGCTAGTCAAGTAGAGGCATACTAGGGACACTTTGTTTTGTCTATGTATTCATGCATGTACTAAGTTTCCGGTTAATACAATTCTAGCATGAATAATAAACATTTATCATGATATATGGAAATATAAATAACAACTTTATTATTGCCTCTAGGGCGTATTTCCTTCAGTCTCCCACTTGCACTAGAGTCAATAATCTAGTTCACATCGCCATGTGATTCAACACCAATAGTTCACATCACCATGTGATTAGTTCACATCGCCATGTGCTAATACCCAAAGGGTTTTACTAGAGTCAATAATCTAGTTCACATCGCTATGTGATGAACACCCAAAGAGTACTAAGGTGTGATCATGTTTTGCTTGTAAGTGAAGCTTAGTCAATTGGTCTGTCAAATTCAGAGCCATATGTATTTTGCAAATTTTCTATGTCTACAAGGCTCTGCATGGAGATACTCTACCTAATTGCTCTCACTTTTAATATGTATCCAGATTGAGACTCAGAATCATCCGGATCGGTGTAAAAGCTTGCATCGGCGTAACTCTTTACGACGAACTCTTTATCACCTCCATAACCGAGAAATATCTCCTTAGTCTTCTAAGGATAATTTTGACCGCTGTTAAGTGATCCACTCCTGGATCAATATCGTACCCCCTTGCCAAACTCATGGCAAGGTACACAATAGGTTTGGTACACAACATATCATATTCTATAGAACCTATGGCTGAGGAATAGGGAATGACTTTCATTCTCTTTCTATTTTCTGCCGTGGTCGTGTTTTGAGTCTTACTCAACTTTAGACCTTGCAATACAGGAAAGAACTCCTTCTTTGACTGTTCCATTTTGAACTACTTCAAAAATCTTGTCAAGGTATGTAATCATTGAAAAATCTTATCTAGCGTCTTGATCTATCTCTATGGATCTTGATGCCCAATATGTAAGCAGCTTCACCGAGGTCTTTCTTTGAAAAACTCCTTTCAAACACTCCTTTATTCTTTCCAGAAAATTCTACATCATTTCTGATCAACAATATGTCATTCACATATACTTATCAGAAAGGATGTAGTGCTCCCACTCACTTTTTTTGTAAATACAGGCTTCACCGCAAGTCTGTATAAAACTATATGCTTTGATCAACTTATGAAAGCGTATATTCCAACTCCAAGATGCTTGCACTAGTCCATAGATGGATCGCTGGAGCTTGCACATTTTCTTAGCACCTTTAGGATTGAAAAAACCTTCTGGTTGTATCATATACAACTTTTCTTTAAGAAATCCATTAAGGAATGTAGTCTTGATATCCATTTGCCAGGTTTCATAAAATGTGGCAATTTGCTAACATGATTCGGACAGACTTAAGCATCGCTACGAATGAGAAAATCTCATTGTAGTCAACACCTTGAACTAGTCAAATATGTTTCTTTTGACAATTCGAGCTTTGTAGATAGTAACACTATTCTCAGCGTCCATCTTCCTCTTGAAGATCCATTTATTCTCTATGCCTTGCCGATCATTGGGCAAGTCCACCAAAGTCCATAGTTTGTTCCCATACATGGATCCCATCTCAGATTTCATGGCCTCAAGCCATTTTGCGGAATCTGGGCTCATCATCACTTTTCCTCATAGTTCGTAAGTTCTTCATGGTCTAGTAACATGACTTCCAATACAGGATTACCATACCACTCTGGTGCGGATCGTGCTCTGGTTGACCTACGAAGTTCTGTAGTAACTTGATCTAAAGTTTCATGATCATCATCATTAACTTCCTCTCTAGTTGGTGTAGGCATCACAGGAACAGATTTCTCTAATGAAGCACTTTCCAATTCGAGAGAAGGTACAGTTACCTCATCAAGTTCTACTTTCCTCCCACTCACTTCTTTCAAGAGAAACTCATTCTCTAGAAAGGATCCATTCTTAGTAAGGAAAATATCGCCTTCAGATCCATGATAGAAGGTGTACCCAACAGTTTCCTTTGGGTATCCTATGAAGACACATTTCTCCGATCTGGGTTCGAGCTTATCAGGTTGAAGCTTTTTGACATAAGCATCATAGCCCCAAACTTTAAGAAACGACAACTTAAGTTTCTTGCTAAACCACAGTTCATATGGTGTCATCTCAACGGATTTAGATGGTGCCCTATTTAACGTGAATGCAGTTGTCTGTAATGCATAACCGCAAAATGATAGTGGTAAATCGGTAAGAGACATCATAAATCGCACCATATCTAATAAAGTACGGTTACAATGTTCGGCCACACCATTATTCTATGGTGTTCCAGGTGGCATGAGTTTGTGAAACTATTCCACATTGTTTTAATTGAAGGCCAAACTCGTAACTCAAATATTTTCCTCCGCGATCAGATCGTAGAAACTTTATTTTATTGTTATGATGATTCTCTACTTCACTCTGAAATTCTTTGAACTTTTCAAATGTTTTATACTTGTGTTTCATTAAGTAGATATACCCATATCTGCTCAAATCATCTGTGAAGGTCAAAAAATAACTATACCCCCCGCGAGCCTCAACAATCATCGGATCGCATACATCAGTATGTATTATTTCCAATAAGTTAGTCGCACGCTCCATTGTTCCGGAGAACGAAGTCTTAGTCATCTTGCCCATGAGGCATGGTTCACAAGCATCAAGTGATTCATAATCTATTGATTCCAAAATCCCATCAGCATGGACTTTCTTCACCCGCCTTACACCAGTATGACCTAAACGGCAGTGCCACAAATATGTTGCACTATCATTATCAACTTTGCATCTTCTAGCATCAATATTATGAATATGTGTATCACTACGATCGAGATTAATTCAGTAAACCATTCACTTTGGGTGTGTGCCCTCATAAGGTATTATTCATGTAAATAGAATAACAATTATTCTTTCACTTAAATTAATAACCATATTGCAATAAACATGATCCAATCATATTATGTTCAACGCAAACACCGAATAACATTTATTTTAGGTTCAACACCAATCCCGAAGGTAAAGGGAGTGTGTGATGGTGATCTTATTAACCTTGGAATCACTTCCAACACATATCGTCACCTTGCCCTCAACTAGTCTTTGTTCATTTTGTAACTCCTGTTTTGAGTTACTAATCATAGCAACTGAACCAGTATCAAATACCCAGGGGCTACTATGGACACTAGTAAAGTACACATCAATAACATGTATATCATATATACTTTTGTTCACTTTTTCATCCTTCTTATCCGCCAAGTATTTGGGTCAGTTCTGCTTCCAGTGACCATTTCCTTCATAGTAGAAGCACTCAGTTTCAGGCTAGGGTCTAGCTTTGGGCTTCTTCGTGGGAGTGGCAACTTATTGTCATTCTTCTTGAAGTTCCCTTTCTTTCGCTTGCCCTTTTACTTGAAACTAGTGGTCTTGTCAACCATCAATATTTGATGCTTTTCTTGATTTCTACCTTCGTCGATTTCAGCATCACGAAGAGCTCGGGAATCATTTTCGTCATCCCTTGCATATTATAGTTCATCACGAAGTTTCAGTAACTTGGTGATAGTGACTAGAGAACTCTGTCAATCACTTTTTTATCAGGAAGATTAACTCCCACTTGATTCAAGCGATTGTAGTACTCAGACAATCTGAGCACATGCTCACTGGTTGAGCTATTCTCCTCCATCTTGTAGGCAAAGTACTTGTCAGAGGTCTCATACCTCTCGACTCGGGCATGAGTCTGAAATACCAATTTCAGCTCTTGGAACATCTTATATGCTCCATGGCGTTCAAAATGTTTTTGAAGTCCTGGTTCTAAGCCGTAAAGCATGGCGCACTAAACTATCAGATAGTTATCATACCGAGCTTGCGAAACGTTCATAATGTCTGTATCTGCTCCAGCAATAGGTCCGTCATCTAGCGGTGCATCAAGGACATAATTCTTCTATGCAGCAATGAGGATAATCCTTAGATCACGGACCTAGTCCACATCATTGCTACTATCATCTTTCAACATAGTTTTTCTCTAGGAACATATCAAGAATAAAATGGGGAGCTACATCGCGAGCTGTTGATCTACAACATAGTTATGCAAATACTATCAGGACTAACTTCATGATAAATTAATGTTCAATTAATCATATTACTTAAGAACTCCCACTTAGATAGACATCCCTCTAGTCATCTAAATGATCATGTGATCCAAATCAACTAAACCATGTCCGATGATCACGTGAGATGGAGTAGCTTTCAATGGTGAGCATCACTATGTTGATCATATCTACTATATGATTCACGTTCGACCTTTCGGCCTCAGTGTTCCGAGGCCATATTTGCATATGTTAGGCTCGTCAAGTTTAACCTGAGTATTCTGCATGTGCAAAACTGGCTTGCACCTGTTGTATGTGAACGTAGAGCGTATCACACCCAATCATCACGTGGAGTCTCAGCACGAAGAACTGTCGCAACGGTGCATACTCAGGGCGACACTTTGTTGGAAATATGCCCTAGAGGCAATAATAAAATGGTTGTTATTATATTTCTTTGTTCATGATAATTGTCTATTGTTCATGCTATAATTGTGTTATCCGGAAATCGTAATACATGTGTGAATACATAGACCACAACACGTCCCTAGTGAGCCTCTAGTTGACTAGCTCGTTGATCAAAAGATAGTCATGGTTTCCTGACTATGGACATTGGATGTCATTGATAATGGGATCACATCATTAGGAGAATGATGTGATGGACAAGACCCAATCCTAAGCATAGCTCAAAGATCGTGTAGTTCGTTTGTTGTAGCTTTTCTGAATGTCAAGTATCATTTCCTTACACCATTAGATTGTGCAACTCCCGGATACCGTAGGAGTGCCTTGGGTGTGCCAAACGTCACAACGTAACTGGGTGACTATAAAGGTACATTACAGGTATCTCCGAAAGTGTCTGTTGGGTTGGCACGAATCGAGACTGGGATTTGTCACTTCGTATGACGGAGAGGTATCTCTGGGCCCACTCGGTAGTGCATCATCATAATGAGCTCAATGTGATCAAGTGGTTGATCACGGGATCATGCATTACGGTACGAGTAAAGTGACTTGCCGGTAACGAGACTGAACAAGGTATTGGGATACCGACGATCGAGTCTCGGGCAAGTAACGTACCGATTGACAAAGGGAATTGTATACGGATTGATTGAATCCTCGACATCGTGGTTCATCCGATGAGATCATCGAGGAGCATGTGGGAGCCAACATGGGTATCCAGATCCTGCTGTTGGTTATTGACCGGAGAGTCGTCTCGGTCATGTCTGCATGTCTCCCGAACCCGTAGGGTCTACACACTTAAGGTTCAGTGATGCTAGGGTTGTTAGGAAGACTTGTATGTGATTACCGAATGTTGTTCGGAGTCCTGGATGAGATCCCGAACATCACGAGGAGTTCCAGAATCGTCCGGAGGTGAAGATTTATATGTAGGAAGTTGTCATACGGTCACCGGAAAGGTTCGGGGGCATATCGGTATTGTACCGGGGCAACCGGAGGGGTTCCGGGGGTTCACCGGGAGGGGCCACCTCTCTCGGAGGGCCTAATGGGCTGTAGAGGAAAGGGAACCAGCCCTACATGAGCTAGACGCATCCCCCCTTGGGCCCATGCGCCTAGGGTTCGGGGGGAAACCCTAAAGGGGGCGCCCCCCTTACTTGGGGGGCAAGCCCCCTCCCCTTGGCCGCCGCCCCCCCTCTAGATCTCATCTAGAGGGGGCCGGCCCCCTTCCTCCTTCCCCTATAAATAGAGGGGCAAGGGGAGGGCTGCACACAACATCCAAGGCGCAGCCCCTCCTGTCCCCAACACCTCTCCTCCTTCGTAAGAGCTTGGCGAAGCCCTGCCGGAGTACTGCAGCTTCACCACCACCACGCCGTCGTGCTGCTGTTGGAGCCCTCTTCCTCAACCTCTCCCTCCTCCTTGCTGGATCAAGGCGCGGGAGACGTTCTCGCTCCATACGTGTGTTGAACGCGGAGGTGCCGTCCATTCGGCGCTAGGATCTTCGGTGATTTGGATCACAACGAGTACGACTCCATCAACCCCGTTCTCTTGAACGCTTCCGCTCGTGATCTACAAGGGTATGTAGATGCACTCCTCTCTCCCTCGTTGCTAGATGACTCCATAGATAGATCTTGGTGTTGCGTAGAATTCTTTTCTAAAATTCTGCTACGTTCCCCAACAGTGGCATCATGAGCTAGGTCTATGCGTAGTTACTATGCACGAGTAGAACACAAAGCAGTTGTGGGCGTCGATATTGTCAATTTACTTGCCGTTACTAGTCTTATCTTGATTCGGCGGCATCGTGGGATGAAGCGGCCCGGACCGACCTTACACGTACGCTTACGTGAGACTGGTTCCACCGATTGACATGCACTAGTTGCATAAGGTGGCTGGCGGGTGTCTGTCTCTCCCACTTTAGTCGGATCGGATTCGATGAACAGGGTCCTTATGAAGGGTAAATAGAAATTGGCAATTCACGTTGTGGTTTTGGCGTAGGTAAGAAACGTTCTTGCTAGAATCCTATAGCAGCCACGTAAAAACTTGCAACAACAATTAGAGGACGTCTAACTTGTTTTTGCAGCAAGTGTTTTGTGATGTGATATGGCCAAAGGATGTGATGAATGATATATGTGATGTATGAGATGATCATGTTCTTTTAATAGGAATCACGACTTGCATGTCGATGAGTATGACAACCGGCAGGAGCCATAGGAGTTGTCTTTATTTATTTATGACCTGCGTGTCAACATAAACGTCATGTAATTACTTTACTTTATTGCTAAAGCGTTAGCCATAGTAGTAGAAGTAATAGATGACGAGACAACTTCAAGAAGACACGATGATGGAGATCATGGTGTCATGCCCGTGACAACGATGATCATGGAGCCCCAACGATGGAGATCAAAAGGAGCAAATGATATTGGCCATATCATGTCACTATTTGATTGCATGTGATGTTTATCATGTTTTGCATCTTATTTGATTAGAACGATGGTAGCTTAAATAAGATGATCCCTTGAAATAATTTCAAGAAAGTGTTCCCCCTAACTGTGCACCGTTGCGAAGGTTCGTTATTTCGAAGCACCACGTGATGATCAGGCGTGATAGATTCTAACGTTCGAATACAACGGGTGTAAGCCAAATTTACACACGCAATACACTTAGGTTGACTTGACAAGCCTAGCATGTATAGACATGGCCTCGGAACACAGAAGACCGAAAAGTCGAGCATGAGCCGTATAGAAGATACGATCAACATGAAGATGTTCACCGATGTTGACTAGTCCGTCTCACGTGATGATCAGACACGGCCTAGTTAACTCGGATCATGTTATACTTAGATGACTGGAGGGATGTCTATCTGAGTGGGAGTTCATTGAATAATTTGATTAGATGAACTTAATTATCATGAACTTAGTCTAAAATCTTTACAATATGTCTTGTAGATCAAATGGCCCATGTTGTCCTCAACTTCAATGCATTCCTAGAGAAAACCAAGCTGAAAGGCGATGGCAGCAACTATACGGACTGGGTTCGGAACCTGAGGATCATCCTCATAGCTGCCAAGAAAGATTATGTCCTAGAAGCACCGCTAGGTGACGCACCCGTCCCACAGAACCAAGACATTATGAACGCTTGGCAGTCACGTGCTGATGATTACTCCCTAGTTCAGTGCGGCATGCTTTACAGCTTAGAACCGGGGCTCCAAAAGCGTTTTGACAGACACGGAGCATATGAGATGTTCGAAGAGCTGAAAATGGTTTTTCAAGCTCATGCCCGGGTCGAGAGATATGAAGTCTCCAACAAGTTCTTCAGCTATAAGATGGAGGAAAATAGTTCTGTCAGTGAGCACATACTCAAAATGTCTGGGTTGCATAACCGCTTGACTCAGCTGGGAGTTAATCTCCTGGATGACGCGGTCATTGACAGAATCCTTCAGTCGCTTCCACTGAGCTACAAGAGCTTTGTGATGAACTTCAATATGCAGGGGATGGAAAAGACCATTCCTGAGGTATATTCAATGCTAAAATCAGCAGAGGTAGAAGTCAAAAAGGAACATCAAGTGTTGATGGTGAATAAAACCACTAAGTTCAAGAAAGGCAAGGGTAAGAAGAACTTCAAGAAGGACGGCAAGGGAGTTGCCGCGCCCGGTAAGCAAGCTACTGGGTGAAAGTGCAACTATCCCTAGGTGGTTTTGGTAATTCATAACAACATATAGCTCATTGAGCTAATGCTATTCCAAGATGATTATTTTAGGAAAGCTCAATGATTGGCATGGCATGGATGTGAAAGTGGAACCCTCAAAATGCTAAGGACAAAGGATTGGCTCAAGCTCAAAAGCTCAAGACTCTTCATTTTATATTTTAGTGATCCAAGATCACATTGAGTCTTTAGGAAAAGCCAATACTATTAAGGAGGGATGAGGTGTTGCTTAATGAGCCTCTTGCTTCATGTGCTTAGTGATATGCTCCAAAACCCTCAACTACTTTCCCATATCCACATATGACCTAAACCCTAAGCCAAACTCGGTCCTACCGTTTCTTCCTATCCGGCGCCACCGAGTTTCACTTGTCATTAGCCACTACCAAACCCTAGCAATTCGGTTCTACCGATAAGGATCTCGGTCTCACCGAGATGGGGTTGCAAACTCTCTGTTTCCCTTCCGTAACTTTTCGGTCTCACCGAAAGAGCGAATCGGTCCCACCGAGATTGCAATGTAAACTCAGTGTTTCCCCTTTGTAACTTTTCGGTCTCACCGAGTTCCACTCGGTCTCATCGAAAGAGCAAATCGGTCCCACCGAGTTTGCCTGACCAACTCTCTGGTTAGCTAATTACCAAATTCGGTCTCACCGAGTTTGTGTAATCGGTCTCACCGAGATTACGTTATGCCCAAACCCTAACCATATCGGTCCTACCGAGTTGCATGTCAGTCCCACCGAAAATCACTAACGGTCACTAGGTTTACATTTTCGGTCCGACCGAGCTTATTGATTCGGTCCCACCAAGATTGGAAAACTATGTAACGGTTGGATTTTGTGTGGAGGCTATATATACCCCTCCACCCCCTCCTCATTCGATGAGAGAGCCATCAGAACACACACACCATTCCAACTCATATGTTCTGAGAGAGAACCACCTACTCATGTGTTGAGACCAAGATATTCCATTCCTACCATATAAATCTTGATCTCTAGCCTTCCCAAGTTGCTTTCCACTCAAACCTTCTTTCCACCAAATCCAAATCCTATGAGAGAGAGTTGAGTGTTGGGGAGACTATCATTTGAAGCACAAGAGCAAGGAGTTCATTACCTACACACCATTTGTTACTTCTTGGAGAGTGGTGTCTCCTAGATTGGCTAGGTGTCACTTGGGAGCCTCCGACAAGATTGTGGAGTTGAACCAAGGAGTTTGTAAGGGCAAGGAGATCGCCTACTTCGTGAAGATCTACCGCTAGTGAGGCAAGTCCTGTGTGGGCGATGGCCATGGTGGGATAGACAAGGTTGCTTCTTCGTGGACCCTTTGTGGGTGGTTTCTTCTTCGTGGACCCTTCGTGGGTGGATCCCTGTGTGGACTCGCGCAACCATTACCCTTGGGTGGAGCCCTGTGTGGACTCGCGCAACCGTTACCCTTCGTGGGTTGAAGTCTCCATCAACGTGGATGTAGGATAGCACCACCTATCCGAACCACGGGAAAAACATCCGTGTCTCCAATTGCGTTTGAATTCTCCAAACCCTTCCCTTTACATTCTTGCAAGTTGCATGCTTTACTTTCCGCTGCCAATATACTCTTTGCATGCTTGCTTGAATTGTGTGATGATTGCTTGACTTGTCCCAAAATAGCTAAAATCTGCCAAGAACTAAAATTGGGAAAAGGTTAAGTTTTTATTTGGTCAAGTAGTCTAATCACCCCCCCTCTAGACATACTTTCGATCCTACAAGTGGTATCAGAGCTTTGGTCTCCATTTGCTTGATCTCCATAGCTTTTGGTAGTCATAGTCTTGGTTTCACAACCTAGGAGAGTATGGCGTCCAGCGAGGGAAATTATCACCGTAGAGGTCCTTCCTTTGATGATACTAATTTTGCTAGTTGGAAGCATAAAATGAAAATGCATATTCTTGGACATAACCCCGCCGTTTGGGCTATTGTGTGTGTTGGTTTGCAAGGTGACTTCTTTGATGGGAGAGAACCAAACCGTGAAGTTACCGTGGATGAGTTGAAGATGTTGCAATACAATGCTCAAGCTTGCGATATTCTCTTCAACGGATTGTGCCCCGAAGAATTCAACAAAATCAGCCGTCTTGAGAATGCAAAGGAAATTTGGGACACTTTGATTGATATGCACGAAGGTACCGACTCCGTCAAGGAATCCAAGTTGGATGTGCTTCAAAGCCAACTTGACAAGTTCAAGATGAAGGATGGTGAAGGTATCGCTGAAATGTACTCTAGGCTTGCTCTCATCACAAATGAGATTGCCGGCTTAGGAAGTGAAGAGATGACCAACAGATTCATCATCAAGAAGATTCTAAGAGCCTTGGATGGAAAATATGATACCGTGTGCACATTGATCCAAATGATGCCCAATTACAAAGATCTCAAGCCAACGGAGGTGATTGGAAGAATTGTTGCTCATGAGATGTCACTTAAGGATAAAGAGGAACTTCACAACAAATCAAGTGGTGCTTATAAAGCCTCATGTGAAGCCCCTACATCATCAAGTGAGAAACAAGACTTTAATGAAGAATTGAGCTTAATGGTGAAGAACTTCAACAAGTTCTACAAGAGTAGAAGCAAAGATAGAAGCTTCAAGTCAAGGTCCTACAATGACAAAAGATCTTCTAGTCGAGAGCGAAACTGCTACAATTGTGGAAGACCCGGACACTATTCCAATGAGTGTACGGCTCCCTACAAGAGAAGAGAAGATTCTCCAAGAAGAAGAAGAAGCAAAGAATCACCACCAAGAGAGAGAAGGAGTAGAGATGATCGTTATGAATGAAGATACTCACGGAGAAGCAAGGATTCGGAAAGGAAGGAAAAATCATCAAGGAGCTACACAAGACGAAGACATCAAGCTCATGTTGGTGAATGAGTATCCGGCTCCGACTCCGACAGCCACTCCGAGAGAAGTTATCACTCCGACTCCGAAGATACTCAAGATGAAGGTGTTGCCGGTCTAGCACTTGTGTCAACCAACTCCTACGACATATTTGACTCACCAAATGAAGGAATTGGAAGATGCTTCATGGCCAAAGGTCCTAAGGTAACACACCCCGAGTATGTTGATTTCAATAGTGATGAAGATGACTTGTTAGGTGATGATTTGCTTGTTGACAACTCTAGTGATGAATACTATGATGAAAGACCAATTAATCATGCTAATCAAGATAAAACGAATGACAATGATAAGGAGAAGATTGAGGCTCTAACTAAAGAACTAAAAACTCTTAAGTTAGCTCATGATACTATCTTCGAAGATCATCAAGAACTTTTAAGAGCTCATGAGAAATTACGCTTTGAAAAGCTCAATCTTGAGCAAGAGCATGAGTTCTTAAAGGCAATCAATGATGATCTCCGCAAGAAAAGTTCTTCTTACATTGCCAAGCGTTTACTCTTATCTACTTACATGCCTCAAGTCAAGTCTAGTAACAAGAAAGATTCTTCCTCTAGCAGTAACAATGATCATGCTAAATCCAATATTGTTGCTTCTAGTAGTTCTCTTGATTCCACTAATGATTCTCTTAGCCAAGTTACACTTGAGCAAGAAAATAGTTTATTGAAGGGAATTATAGAGAAAGGAGTGTACAAAAGCCTTGCCGGGAGTAAGCAATTCGAGGAAATTGTGTGCAAGCAAGGAATGCACCGGAAGAATCAAGGTGTTGGTTTTGAACGAAAGTTCAATGCCAATGGAGTTGAGTGGGAAGAAGATCAATACCCCAAGACAAAGTTTGTCACTCAACAAGAGAAGTATGCTTCTTTCAAGGGGACACAAGCTCAAGATGATCTTCCACCAGAAGACTACGAGCAAAAAGGCAAGGACAAGCTTCAAGAGGAAATTGATGCATTTGAAGAAGCTCCTAAGACCTTAGTCAAGTGGATTCCCAAGACTACTTCAAGTTCCACTTCATCAAGTACGACTACAACTCCAAGGATTCCCATCAAGATGATGTGGATCCAAAAGAAGAAGAACTAGAGAGTTCTTGAGGGTGACTCCGCCAATATACTTCACTCTTATCATTTTGGCAAGAACAAGTGCAATCAACTTCCACATCTTGCACTAGTTCAAGGAGTCACAAACCCTCTTGTTGGTAAGACAAGGGACAAGGTAACCTAAAAGTTTTCATGGACATCATCTTTTGTGTGCATCACTCTATGTCTATGGATATCCTTGTTTGTTCCTTGTGGGACTAACCCATGTAGGTATTGAAAGTGCAATTCACTCAAATGGATAGCTCCAAGAGATCTACATCAACATTGAGCATCCACATCTTCAATATCTACATGAAGTCATCATCGACAAAACCCAAGGTTAGTTCATCCCTCTTAGGGGGGATATCACATCTAGGGGGAGCTTTACTCTAAGACTTGAGCTAAAGCAACTCTAAAGATGTGAACACAACAATGCTTTATGTAAAAGTGGTAACCCCACTTGAGCTTAAACGATGAGTATGACCTATGATCAAGTGTTCTCACTTGGCTCCTAAGTCAATATACTCATATATAGATGACCTAGTCATCGCAAATTGCTTGATAGATGCTAGAATTGGTTGTGCATGCCTTGTCACATATTTCATTTGCCATCTTATTGTGTGAGCATGCTGGTTGCATATTTTACTCATTCAAGGACATCCACTTGTTGTTTTGATTGTTTGGTTTTATCTTCTTTTGCCAAGTGGATGGACAAGAATGCCTAAGAACCTCCTCTAGCTATCTATGCTTTTCTCGTCTCAAACTCTATTCATGCTGCATCACAAAATTTGATCAAGTCAGATTCGAACCACTCTGTGTGAGGAGTGCTCGGAGTCCCCGATTCGTCATAGACTTAAACTTCCAAAACCTCTTTATGATTCTCGGTCTGACCGATACTCCACTTTCGGTCCTACCGAGATCATTAAGTTGATCTAGGTTTTCGATCTCGGTGCAACTAATTTGAACCTTTCGGTCACACCGAGTTTCAGTAACTGCACGCAGTTATGAATCTCGGTGCCACCGAGTCGTTCCACTCGGTCACACCGATAGGGTCGGGCTATATATAGTCACGGGCAAAATTTGGAAATTTCTCCGAACCCCTTCGCCCGCGCGATAGCCTGCTCTGCCCTCGTGGTCTCCAGATCGTCTTCTCACCGCCAGCCGCCTCCAGTCGCTGGTCTCCGTCGCCGTCAACGGGAATTCTGCCCCGCCGTTGCCGCCGTAGCAACTCCCCGCCGAACTAGGATATGAACTTGATCTTTGTGCTATTCCTCAATCTGATTCCTAGCACATTGTGATCATATTGATTCTTGCCACGATTGAAACACTCCTATCCAGTCAAAACGCTCATAGATTAGGTTTGATTCGAAAATTCTAGGTTTAGGTTTCCGCCGAAACCATCTCGGACCCACCGAGTTGAAAAACTCGGTCCCACCGATTTGGCTTATGCCATTGCACAAGTGAGACTCGGTCTGATCGAGAATTACTTATCGGTGTGACCGATTTTGGAACTCAGTGAAACCCTAGCAGTCTCGGTGCCACCGAACTGTGACTCGGTCCTACCGAGTTCACTAGTTTAGGTTCCAAAACTGCTTCGGTATCACCGAGTTTGAAAATCGGTAGATCCGAGATGATTTCAGTAGGAAACTAAAACTAAGTTTTTGGATCATTCTTTTGCAAAAATCTCTGCATTTTGTGATGCTCATCCTTTCTACCTCATCTATAATCTGTTCACAGGGTCAGCAGTCAGAGCTTACAGCATGTCAGACCTAAGTGATAGCCAAAACATGTCAGAGCAGCAGGTGCACATGAGTGAGGGCACTAGTCCCTCAAGTTCTTCAGATGAGGGCAGCAGGAGCACCCCTAGCAACTTGCCAAAGGCCGCCACGAGACAGAGGAAGAAGAGGACTTCTGATTTCGAAGATGAAGACTATGTGGCAGAGGAAGAGGCCACTTCCAAGAGAGTTGAGCCAGCTCAAGGCACTAAGCCAGGCCTGAAAATCAAAAGGCCAGCAGGCAGGCAGCCCATGTCAAAAGCAAGAGCCTCAACTGAGAAGCCCACTCCCCAAGAGCCAGTTGCTGCAGAAGGCAAGAAAAGAAAGGAAAGGGTGAAGAAGACTGTGGCTAGAGTGCTTGGCAAAGCTTCCATCATGGAAGAGGAAGAGGAAGAAGAGGTAGCTGCACCAGCACCCAAGGCACCCAAGCTAATGGGAGATGCCATAAAATCAGGGGGAGCTGCTTCCAAGGCCAAGCCAGCTCCAAAGCCAAAGCCCAAGAGGAACACAAGAAGCATCCCTGCAGCTGAGAAGAACAAGGCCCCAGTGCCTGAGACTGTTGTTGAAGAAGAGGAAGAGAATGTCCTAAGGAAGCTAAAGCCCAAGATCCCAGACCACAACCATGCTCATCCTGTGGCTGAGGACATGAAGCTCAGGAGAGATTCAGGGCTGAGGAAGTGGAGAGAAGCAGACCCATATGCTTCAAGGAGAAGGACTGCCGTGGACTACAGGTTTCACACCAAGGAGCAGCAGGATTTTTATGAGACAGTGCTGCTAGATAAGAAGCCCATTGTCTGTGATATGTGATGGGTTGATTGGACATACATCAAGGACAATGAGGAGCACTATCCTGGAGTGCAAGACAGCTTCATAGCTTGTGGAGTAGCTGACTTTGTTGGGCAGAAGCTCACAAAGTGGAACGAGGAACTCATCATGCAGTTCTACTCCACAGCTCACTTTTATCCAGATGGGAGGATCACATGGATGTCTGAGGGTACAAGGTACCAATCCACAGTTGCTGAGTGGGCACAGATCATTAATGCCCCAGAGGAGCAAGATGATGACTTGGATATCTATGCCAAGAAGAAAATGGACCACAACTCAATGTCAAATATGTACAAGGAGATCCCAAATGAAGCACTTGATACCTTCAAGTTTGGCTCAGTACATTACCTTCTGTCAGGGCTTCCGACGATCAATTGGATACTAAGGCACACCTTACTGCCTAAGTCTGGAGATCACAAGATGATCAGAGGCCATGCTATCAACTTGCTACATGTGTTTGACGTGCCTCAGAAGTTCAAGGTGATGAGCCTCATAGTGGAAACAATCAAGAGGACTGCAGCAGACCAGAAGAGGAGCTGCGGATATGCTCCTCAGATTCAGGAGCTCATCAACTCCAAGATGGGCACGAGCATATATTTATTGGACAAGGAACATTTGCCCATCCGTCCAGATTTTGAGAACAATGAAGTTGTGATGACTGAGAACGAGCCATCGTCTGCACAAGCTTACGCAAAGAAGGAGAAGGCAAGGAAGGAGAAAGCTGCCAAGATGCCAACTCAAGAGGAGGCATCTGAGTATTTCTTGAAGACCAAACAAGAGCAGCTTGGTTACTTGATTGCATCCACACTGAGGATTGAGCAAAGTCTGGCCACCCTCACTCAAAATCAGCAGAGCCTAGAGAGAATCATGGAACAGAAGTTCTATGACTTGGATGTCAAAGTAACAGAAGTTCAGTCTGCAGTGGAGCAGCTCCAGGAGGACATGCAGGAGAGGAGAGGCAGGACTACTACTCATGCCTTTGCCAGAGTGCCAAGAGGTCCGAGGTCGTCTGCCGTGCCAGTTGCTGACACAAGAGCCACCACCTCAGCACCAGCCCCAGCCTCAGTTCCACCAGCTCCAGCATCTACTTCAGCTCCAACTCCAGCGTCTACTTCAGCATCTACCGAAGCCTTTGTCCTTGGAGTGATCCGGACTCCACCACCACCTGAAGATCAAGCCTGAGCGTCGATCTAGTGCTATGCATTTTCTAGGAACTTTTTGGTAACTTGTTGCCAAAGGGGGAGAAGATGTATAGATCATAGGCTTCGAGAGAGAGAGTGTTACTTTTCTCTCTTGCTTTATTTGGTGGTTTTTTCGAACTTGTTTGCTTTTGAGTGCTTAAGATACTATGCTTGTGAGACATTGATGATCATGTGTTTGATCATAAGCTACACTTAATGCTTGCTTAATGCTATTATCTTATCTATCTTATGTGATCATTCATTATTCTTGGTGATGAGTGCATGTATTTCATTCTTATCATTTTAAGCGCTCCACCAAGATGTATGTGACATGGAAGAGTAACCCATGACTCTAACTCCTTCTGCATTTGCAGTCCAAAGCAAATTTTTAAATATGCACAAATTTAGGGGGAGCTCTTACTTATCACATACTTCTCAAAGCGACGATATATTTCATGCTTACTATCATTTGTCGAAGCTTTGATCTATATGTTGTCATCAATTACCAAAAAGGGGGAGATTGAAAGTGCAACTATCCCTAGGTGGTTTTGGTAATTCATAACAACATATAGCTCATTGAGCTAATGCTATTCCAAGATGATTATTTCAGGAAAGCTCAATGATTGGCATGGCATGGATGTGAAAGTGGAACCCTCAAAATGCTAAGGACAAAGGATTGGCTCAAGCTCAAAAGCTCAAGACTCTTCATTTTATATTTTAGTGATCCAAGATCACATTGAGTCTTTAGGAAAAGCCAATACTATTAAGGAGGGATGAGGTTTTGCTTAATGAGCCTGTTGCTTCATGTGCTTAGTGATATGCTCCAAAACCCTCAACTACTTTCCCATATCCACATATGACCTAAACCCTAAGACAAACTCGGTCCTACCGATTCTTCCTATCCGGCGCCACCGAGTTTCACTTGTCATTAGCCACTGCCAAACCCTAGCAATTCGGTTCTACCGATAAGGATCTCAGTCTCATCGAGATGGGGTTGCAAACTCTCTATTTCCCTTTCATAACTTTTCGGTCTCACCGAAAGAGCGAATCGGTCCCACCGAGATTGCAATGTAAACTCAGTGTTTCCCCTTTGTAACTTTTCGGTCTCACCGAGTTCCACTCGGTCTCACCGAAAGAGCAAATCAGTCCCACCGAGTTTGCCTGACCAACTCTCTGGTTAGCTAATTACCAAATTCGGTCTCACCGAGTTTGTGTAATCGGTCTCACCGAGATTACGTTATGCCCAAACCCTAACCATATCGGTCCTACCGAGTTGCATGTTAGTCCCACCGAAAATCACTAACGGTCACTAGGTTTACATTTTCGGTCCGACCGAGCTTATTGATTTGGTCCCACCGAGATTGGAAAACTGTGTAACGGTTGGATTTTGTGTGGAGGCTATATATACCCCTCCACCCCCTCCTCATTCGATGAGAGAGCCATCAGAACACACACACCATTCCAACTCATATGTTCTGAGAGAGAACCACCTACTCATGTGTTGAGACCAAGATATTCCATTCCTACCATATGAATCTTGATCTCTAGCCTTCCCAAGTTGCTTTCCACTCAAACCTTCTTTCCACCAAATCCAAATCCTATGAGAGAGAGTTGAGTGTTGGGGAGACTATCATTTGAAGCACAAGAGCAAGGAGTTCATTACCTACACACCATTTGTTACTTCTTGGAGAGTGGTGTCTCCTAGATTGGCTAGGTGTCACTTGGGAGCCTCCGACAAGATTGTGGAGTTTAACCAAGGAGTTTTTAAGGGCAAGGAGATCGCCTACTTCGTGAAGATCTACCGCTAGTGAGGCAAGTCCTGTGTGGGCGATGGCCATGGTGGGATAGACAAGGTTGCTTCTTCGTGGACACTTTGTGGGTGGTTGCTTCTTCGTGGACCCTTCGTGGGTGGAGCCCTGTGTGGACTCGCGCAACCGTTACCCTTGGGTGGAGCCCTGTGTGGACTCGCGCAACCGTTACCCTTCGTGGGTTGAAGTCTCCATCAACGTGGATGTAGGATAGCACCACCTATCCGAACCACGGGAAAAACATCCGTGTCTCCAATTGCGTTTGAATTCTCCAAACCATTTCCTTTACATTCTTGCAAGTTGCATGCTTTACTTTCCGCTGCCAATATACTCTTTGCATGCTTGCTTGAATTGTGTGATGATTGCTTGACTTGTCCCAAAATAGCTAAAATCTGCCAAGAACTAAAATTGGGAAAAGGTTAAGTTTTTATTTGGTCAAGTAGTCTAATCACCCCCCCTCTAGACATACTTTCGATCCTACACCGGGAAGAAGCCAAAGAATGGACCCAAGCCCGAGACTGAGTGTTTTTATTGCAAGGGAAGTGGTCACTAAAAGCGAAACTTCCCCAAATACTTAGCGGACAAGAAGGCCGGCAACACGAAAGGTATATGTGATATACATGTAATTGATGTGTACCTTACCAGTACTCGTAGTAGCTCCTGGGTATTTGATACTGGTGCGGTTGCTCACATTTGTAACTCAAAGCAGGAGCTGCGGAATAAGCGGAGACTGGCGAAGGACGAGGTGACGATGCGCGTCGGGAATGGTTCCAAGGTCGATGTGATCGCCGTCGGCACACTACCTCTACATTTACCTACGGGATTAGTTTTAAACCTCAATAATTGTTATTTAGTGCCAGCTTTGAGCATGAACATTGTATCAGGATCTCGTTTAATTTGAGATGGCTACTCATTTAAATCCGAGAATAATGGTTGTTCTATTTATATGAGAGATATGTTTTATGGTCATGCTCCGATGGTGAATGGTTTATTCTTAATGAATCTCGAGATTAATGCTACACATATTCATAGTGTGAATACCAAAAGATATAAGGTTGATAATGATAGTCCCACATACTTGTGGCACTGCCGCCTTGGTCACATAGGTGTCAAACGCATGAAGAAGCTCCATGCAGATGGACTTTTAGAGTCTCTTGATTACGAATCATTTGACACGTGCGAACCATGCCTCATGGGTAAAATGACCAAGACTCCGTTCTCAGGAACAATGGAGCGAGCAACCAACTTATTGGAAATCATACATACTGATGTGTGTGGTCCAATGAGTGTTGAGGCTCGCGGTGGCTATCGTTATGTTCTCACCCTCACTGATGACTTGAGTAGATATGGGTATGTCTACTTAATGAAACACAAGTCTGAGACCTTTGAAAAGTTCAAGGAATTTCAGAGTGAGGTTGAGAATCAAGGTGACAGGAAAATCAAGTTCTTGCGATCAGATCGTGGGGGAGAATACTTGAGTCACGAATTTGGCACACACTTAAGAAAATGTGGAATAGTTTCACAACTCACGCCGCCTGGAACACCTCAGCGTAATGGTGTGTCCGAACGTCGTAATCGCACTCTATTAGATATGGTGCGATCTATGATGTCTCTTACCGATTTACCGCTGTCATTTTGGGGCTATGCTTTAGAGACTGCCGCATTCACTTTAAATAGGGCTCCGTCAAAATCCGTTGAGACGACACCGTATGAATTATGGTTTGGGACGAAACCTAAGCTGTCGTTTCTAAAAGTTTGGGGATGCGATGCTTATGTCAAGAAACTTCAACCTGAAAAGCTCGAACCCAAGTCGGAAAAATGCGTCTTCATAGGATACCCTAAAGAAACTGTTGGGTATACCTTCTACCTCAGATCCGAAGGCAAGATCTTTGCTGCCAAGAATGGGTCCTTTCTAGAGAAAGTGTTTCTCTCGAAACAAATAAGTGGGAGGAAGGTAGAACTTGATGAAGTATTACCACTTGAACCGGTAAGTGGCGCAGCTCAAGAAAATGTTCCTGAGGTGCCTGCACCGACTAGAGAGGAAGTTGATGATGATGATCATGAAACTTCAGATCAAGTTGCTACTGAACTTCGTAGGTCTACAAGGACATGTTCCGCACCAGAGTGGTATGGCAACCCTGTCTTGGAAATCATGTTGTTAGACAACGGTGAACCTTCGAACTATGAAGAAGCGATGGCGGGCCCGGATTCCGACAAATGGCTGGAAGCCATGAAATCCGAGATAGGATCCATGTATGAAAACGAAGTATGGACTTTGACTGACTTGCCCGTTGATCGGCGAGCCATAGAAAATAAATGGATCTTTAAGAAGAAGACAGACGCAGATGGTAATGCGACCATCTATAAAGCTCGGCTTGTCGCTAAGGGTTATCGACAAGTTCAAGGGGTTGACTACGATGAGACTTTCTCACCCGTAGCGAAGCTGAAGTCCGTCCGAATCATGTTAGCAATTGCCGCATTCTATGATTATGAGATATGGCAAATGGACGTCAAAATGGCATTCCTTAATGGTTTCCTTAAGGAAGAATTGTATATGATGCAGCCGGAAGGTTTTGTCGATCCTAAGAATGCTGACAAGGTGTGCAAGCTCCAACGCTCAATTTATGGGCTGGTACAAGCATCTCGGAGTTGGAACATTCGTTTTGATGAGATGATCAAAGCGTTTGGGTTTATGCAGACTTGTGGAGAAGCCTGCATTTACAAGAAAGTGAGTGGGATCTCTGTAGCATTTCTCATATTGTATGTGGATGACATACTGTTGATGGGAAATGATATAGAATTCTTGGAAAGCATAAAGGCCTACTTGAACAAGTGTTTTTCAATGAAGGACCTTGGAGAAGCTGCTTATATATTAGGCATCAAGATCTATAGAGATAGATCGAGACGCCTCATTGGTCTTTCACAGAGTACGTACCTTGCCTGTATTGCAAGGTACGAGATTGAGCACGACTCAATGCCCGACCACGGCAGAAGATAGAGAAAAGATGAGTGTCGTCCCCTATGCCTCGACCATAGGGTCTATCATGTATGCTATGTTGTGTACCAGACCTGATGTAAACCTTGCCGTAAGTTTGGTAGGAAGGTACCAAAGTAATCCCGGCATGGAACACTGGACAGCGGTCAAGAATATCCTGAAGTACCTGAAAAGGGCTAAGGAAATGTTTCTCGTTTATGGAGGTGACGAAGAGCTCGTCGTAAAGGGTTACGTCGATGCTAGCTTCGACACAGATCTAGATGACTCTAAGTCACAAACCGGATACGTGTATATTTTGAATGGTGGGGTAGTAAGCTGGTGCAGTTGCAAGCAAAGCGTTGTGGCGGGATCTACATGTGAAGCGGAGTACATGGCAGCCTCGGAGGCAGCACAAGAAGCAGTCTGGGTGAAGGAGTTTATTACCGACCTAGGAGTCATACCCAATGCGTCGGGCCCGATGACTCTCTTCTGTGACAACACTAGAGCTATTGCCCTTGCCAAGGAGCCCAGGTTTCACAGGAAGACCAGGCATATCAAGCGTCGCTTCAACTCCATTTGTGAAAGTGTTCAAAATGGAGACATAGAGATTTGTAAAGTACATACGGACCTGAATGTGGCAGATCCGTTGACTAAACCTCTCCCTAGAGCAAAACATGATCAACACCAGAACTGCATGGGTGTTTGATTCATCACAATGTAACTAGAATATTGACTCTAGTGCAAGTGGGAGACTGTTGGAAATATGCCCTAGAGGCAATAATAAAATGGTTATTATTATATTTCTTTGTTCATGATAATTGTCTATTGTTCATGCTATAATTGTGTTATCCGGAAATCGTAATACATGTGTGAATACATAGACCACAACACGTCCCTAGTGAGCCTCTAGTTGACTAGCTCGTTGATCAAAAGATAGTCATGGTTTCCTGACTATGGACATTGGATGTCATTGATAACGGGATCACATCATTAGGAGAATGATGTGATGGACAAGACCCAATCCTAAGCATAGCTCAAAGATCGTGTAGTTCGTTTGCTGTAGCTTTTCTGAATGTCAAGTATCATTTCCTTAGACCATGAGATTGTGCAACTCCCGGATACCGTAGGAGTGCCTTGGGTGTGCCAAACGTCACAACATAACTGGGTGACTATAAAGGTACATTACAGGTATCTCCAAAAGTGTCTGTTGGGTTGGCACGAATCGAGACTGGGATTTGTCACTCCGTATGACGGAGAGGTATCTCTGGGCCCACTCGGTAATGCATCATCATAATGAGCTCAATGTGATCAAGTGGTTGATCACGGGATCATGCATTACGGTACGAGTAAAGTGACTTGCCGGTAACGAGACTGAACAAGGTATTGGGATATCGACGATCGAGTCTCGGGCAAGTAACGTACCGATTGACAAAGGGAATTGTATACGGATTGATTGAATCCTCGACATCGTGGTTCATCCGATGAGATCATCGAGGAGCATGTGGGAGCCAACATGGGTATCCAGATCCCGCTGTTGGTTATTGACCGGAGAGTCGTCTCGGTCATGTCTGCATGTCTCCCGAACCCGTAGGGTCTACACACTTAAGGTTCGGTGACGCTAGGGTTGTTAGGAAGACTTGTATGTGATTACCGAATGTTGTTCAGAGTCCCGGATGAGATCCCGGATGTCACGAGGAGTTCCGAAATGGTTCGGAGGTGAAGATTTATATGTAGGAAGTTGTCATACGGTCACCGGAAAGGTTCGGGGGCATATCGGTATTGTACCGGGGCCACCGGAGGGGTTCCGGGGGTCCACCGGGAGGGGCCACATCTCTCGGAGGGCCTAATGGGCTGTAGAGGAAAGGGAACCAGCCCTACATGGGCTGGCCGTATCCCCCCCTTGGGCCCATGCGCCTAGGGTTGGGGGGGGAAACCCTAAAGGGGGCGCCCCTTGCTTGGGGGGCAAGCCCCCTCCCCTTGGCCGCCGCCCCCCCTCTAGATCTCATCTAGAGGGGGCTGGCCCCCTTCCTCCTTCCCCTATAAATAGAGGGGCAAGGGGAGGGCTGCACACAACATCCAAGGCGCAGCCCCTCCCCTCCCCAACACCTCTCCTCCTCCGTAAGAGCTTGGCGAAGGCCTGCCAGAGTACTGCAACTTCACCACCACCATGCCGTCGTGCTGCTATTGGAGCCCTCTTCCTCAACCTCTCCCTCCTCCTTGCTGGATCAAGGCACGGGAGACGTCCTCGCTCCGTACGTGTGTTGAACGCGGAGGTGCCGTCCGTTCGGCGCTAGGATCTTCGGTGATTTGGATCACGACGAGTACGACTCCATCAACCCCATTTTCTTGAACGCTTCCGCTCGTGATCTACAAGGGTATGTAGATGCACTCCTCTCTCCCTCGTTGCTAGATGACTCCTTAGATAGATCTAGGTGTTGCATAGATTTTTTTTAAAATTCTGCTACGTTCCCCAACATACTTATACTTTGAAATTTTAGTAAGGGATCATCTCATAATGCTACCATCGTACTAAGCAAAATAAGATGCATAAAAGATAAACATCACATGCAATCAAAATATGTGACATGATATGGCCATCATCATCTTGTGCCTTCGACCTCCATCTCCAAAGTACCGTCATGATCTCTATCGTCACCGGCATGACACCATGATCTCCATCATCTTGATCTTTATCAACGTGTCGTCACATGGTCGTCTCGCCAACTATTGCTTTTACAACTATTGCTATCGCATAATAATAAAGTAAAGCAATTATATGGCGCTTGCATCTTATGCAATAAAGAGACAACAATAAGGCTCCTGCCAGTTGCCGATAACTTTAACAAAACATGATAATCTCATATAATAATTTATATCTCATCACGTCTTGACCATATCACATCACAATATACCCTGCAAAAACAAGTTAGACGTCCTCTACTTTGTTGTTGCAAGTTTTACGTGGCTGCTACGGGCTTCTAGCAAGAACCGTTCTTACCTACACACTACTGGAATCAGCTACTTTGCCATCTACCAGCTCTTTGCCATCAGCTACTGAAAAGCAGACGACAAAGAAACGACAGACGGCAAAACAGGCCTTTGCCATCTGCCGGATCTTTGTCGTCAGCTGGCTGACGGCAAAGAGAGAGGTGGCCCCCAACCCCCCGCCCGTTTAGAAAAAACTTAACGCCCCACCTCTTTGCCGTCCGCTAGCAGACGACAAAGAGAGATAAAGGCGGACGACAAAGAGCGGCAGACGGCAAAGAGCAGACTAACTAACGCCCCCCCGCCCGTTACTCTCTCTACTCTCCCTCTCTCCTCCCTGATGACCCGCCACCAGATCCCCACCCACCGCCGCCCGGCGCCGCCCCCACCCCGTCACCCGGCGCCGTCCCCGCACCCGCACCCGCTTGGCCCGTCGCCCCACCACCCCTCCGCCCCCACCCCACCCGCCGCCGCCCCGTTGCCCCGCCACCCGCCGCCGCCCCCGCTTGCCCCGTCGCCCCACCACGCCTCCGCCCCCACCCCACCCGCCGACGCCCCGTCGCCCCACCACCCGCCGCCCGGCGCCGCCCCCGCCACCGCCCCCACTGCCCGGCGCCCCCCCGCCACCGCCCCCCGCCGACCGTCCCATTGCTCCGGTGAGGGACTACTTCTTTTTTTTCTTCTGTTTTTTCATTTTTTGCTGTTTAATTGTTAGTGCTAGATTGTGTTAGTGTTAGTGTTAGAAAAGAATTAGAAGAAGTAGAAGTAGTAGAAGAAGTAGAAGAAGAAGAAAAGAAAAGAAGTAGAAAAAAGATGAAAAAATAAAAAGAAGAAAAGAAGTAGAAGAAGAAGAAAGGAAGAAAAGAAAAGAAGTAGAAAATAGATGAAAAAAGAAGAAGAAGAAGAAAAGAAGTAGAAGAAGAAGAAATGAAAAGAAGTAAAAAAGTAGAAAAAAGATGAAAGAAGAAGAAGAAAGGAAAGAAGAAGAAGAAGAAGAGAAAGAAAGAAGAAGAAGGATAGAAAGAAACACCCCGACCCCCTGACCCCCTGACCCCGACACCCCGACCTCGACACCCCGACCCCCTGACCCCTGACCCCGACACCCCGACACCACACCGCGACACCCGACCCCCTGACACCCTGACCCCCCGACCCCGACACCACATCCCGACACCCCGACCCCGACACCACACCCCGACACCCGACCCCCTGACCCCCGGACCCCGACACCCTGACCCCGACACGACACCCCGACCACCCGACCCCGAAATAGCACCCCGACCCCAACACGGCACCCCGACACTGACACGACACCCCGACCCCCGACACCTCCCGAAAAGGTGTTCTTTGGCCTTCCAGAGGCCGATGGGGTCATATATTTGTGAATTATTAGGTAGGTCATATATTTTTCGATTTTGTTATGAAAAACATCATATATAATTGGGTTGATCGGGTAGATTTAAATGTGCAGTTGTTTCATCGTTGCGAGGTTTGGTGTTCGACGACCTCGCCGTGCGTTTGACGAGCTCTGCCCCTTCGGTCGTGGGTGAGCACAAATGACATGTCCTCCTCCCCCATTAATTATTTGCTCTGTTACGGTGTTCGTGCCGATGAAACTTGATAGCTAGCTATATATGTGTCTTGAATCATCAGTATGCGTAACCAATATGTGTCTCCCGTTTGAAAGCGTCATAGTTATAAATATGCATGCATTTGCATATTTATAACCTTGATTCTTTCAAATTGTCCAACGCTATCCATGGACAGCCCGAGTATGTGTAGATTGGGTTCGTTTTCCCATATGCTTTGCTCCGAATCCGATGCATAAATTTTGTCAGTGCCTCCCCTGTTGTTCTCCGGGTACACATCCTCTCTGTTTATTACAGAGACGTGTATCAGGAGAACAGCGGGGAGGTGCTGCCGAAATTTTGCGTCGGATCCGGAGCATAGCATGGGAAAATGAACCCAATCTACACATACTCGGGTGGGATTAGGACCTATCATTACCTATTAGAGTGTAGGTTGCATGGACGTAATAAAATTGACAAAGTAGATCAACTAATGAATATATACATGGTGAATTATATATATAATTGTTGTGTGTCCAGTAGCTCTGAAAGTCAAGATGAGTGATCGTGCGTGGATGTATACCGGTCACACTGGTTAGAACAAATGGAGCGCTGGATGGTTCACAAAAACCAAGGGGTTTGTGCAAGCCGCATTTGCAAATGGCCAAAGGAAAACCTGGTGCCCCTGTTTCCGGTGCGGCAATTGGGAAAAGAGGACAGAGGCTGAAATGGGCAAACACCTGCAGAAGAGTGGTTTTACGCCCGATTATATGGTGTGGACATTTCATGGTGAGTCTGCCCAACGTGACCGAGCTGAGGTGGATCGTCGTCGCACCGACGAGCATGGTACTAGGATGGAAAACATGGTGCAAGACTATGATGATGCTCGGGATTCGGACGAGGAGATGGAGGAATCTGCAAAGGCCTTCAACGAAATGTTGGAGTCTTCAAAATGTCCGCTCCATGAGCACACTGAGCTTTGTCAGTTGGATGCCATCTCACAAGTAATGGCTCTGAAGGCTCAGTTCAACTTGGGCAGAGAATGCTACGACGCAATTATGACAGTATTTGGACGCTTTCTACCCAAAGGCCATGTAATGCCTGCAAACCTGTACCAGTCGGACAAAATCCTCCGTGCACTGAAGATGCCCTATGAGACGATACATGCCTGTGAGAAAGGATGTGCCTTATTTAGGCTTGACTATGCGGACTTGAACTATTGTCCCATTTGCAAGTCTTCCAGGTATATTGTGGTAGACAACGGTATGGTTGAGAAGACACAGACCAAAATCCCCGTTAGTGTTCTTCGGTATATGCCAATCGTACCAAGACTTCAACGTCTTTTCATGGTCGAAGAGACGGCCAGACAGATAACATGGCACAAAACAAGCAAAAGAACCGAACTAGATGTAGATGGGAATCTGATGATGGTACACACATCGGATGGTGTTGCGTGGAAATTTTTTGATGAATTACATGCTGACAAAGCGGCAGATCCGAGGCATCCTCGAGTCGGCATCAGCACGGATGGGTTCAGTGTGTTTGGTATGACGGCAGCCCAATACAGTTGTTGGCCCGTATTTGTCTTTCCACTCAATCTCCCCCCGGACAGATTATGCAAAGAAAGAACATTTTCCTGACGTTGATAATTCCAGGGCCCAACTATCCAAGGAAAAATATGAATGTGTACATGCAGCCGCTTAAGGACGAATTGCAAGAAGCCTGGGATAATGGGTTCAAGACATACGACGCCTATAGCAAACAGAACTTCATAATGCGTGTCTGGTACATGTACTTGATGCATGACTTGCCGGCGTATGCGCTATTCGTTGGCTGGTGTGTGCATGGAAGGTTCCCGTGCCCCACATGCAAGGGAGCTCTTGAGTTTCGTTGGCTTCAGGCTGGTCGCAAGTTTTCTTGCTTCGACATGCATAGATAGTTCCTGGATCCTCGCCATAAGTTCAGGAAAGACAAGAAGAACTTCATCAGAGGTAGAGTTGTCAAAAACTCTACACCACCTGTGTTGACAGGCCAACAGACCCTGGATCAGTTAAACGCTCTTGAGCCAGATCCAGAGCATCCAGGGTAGTTCAAGGGGTATAATTCTAAGCATGACTGGAATCACAAAACATGCTTATGGGATCTGCCTTACTTCAAAGACCTCCTTTGCCCACACAACATTGACGTGATGCACACTGAGAAGAATATCGCCGATGCACTTTTTGGTACATTGTTCGACATAGATGGGAAGTCAAAGGATAATACTAAGGCTAGAGTCAATCTGGAGGCGCTATGTGATAGGCCGTTACAAAACATGAAAGAACCAAAATGAAAGCAGAACTGGACGAAGCCAAAGGCATGGTTCAATCTTGGAAGTCCAGCTACGAGGGAAATTATCTTGTGGGTGAAAATGCAGTTGGTGTTCCCCGATGGGTATGCAGCGAATCTAAAGAGGGGAGCGAGTCTTGATAAATTGAAGATATTTGGTCTCAAGAGTCATGATTGGCACGTATGGATTGAGCGGGTAATGCCGGTGATGTTGTGTGGCTTCATCCCTGAGGATGAATGGCTAGTACTAGCAGAACTCAACTATTTCTTCCGTGTTCTTTGTGTGAAAGAACTATCGCCTGGCGTGCTAGAAGAAATGGAAGAGTTGGCGGCAGAGTTGATCTGGAAGTTAGAGAAGATCTTTCCACCAGGCTTCTTTAATCCAATGCAGCATTTGATTTTGCATCTCCCGACCGAGGCAAGATTGGGGGGGGGGGGCTCGTGCAAAATCGTTGGTGCTACCCAACTGAGAGGATGCAGAAGACGCTTCGAGAAAAATGTAAAAATAAACGTAGAATTGAAGCATCGATGGCTGAGGCATTCATCACTGAGGAGGCGGCAAACTTCGTGACAGCACACTATGAAGCCAAAAATTGTCATTTGCATAATCTGAAGCCTTCGTACAATGCTGACGACCCTAAAAAGGGTGGATCCAACCTCAGCCTATTCAAAGGGAATCTCGCACCATCCAGTGTTTCAAATCCAGTATCTTTGGATAACGAAGAATGGTGGACCATTTCGTTGTATATCTTCAACAACCTGATAGAAGTGCGGCCGTACATCGAGTAAGTTCTCGGTACATTCCTTTGAACTGCTC
This sequence comes from Triticum urartu, assembly GCF_056163025.1. Lineage (NCBI taxonomy): Eukaryota > Viridiplantae > Streptophyta > Magnoliopsida > Poales > Poaceae > Triticum > Triticum urartu. Next base: position 557,195,960 of record NC_141873.1, read on the forward strand.
TTATTCCTGGATATTTCATACAGTCGATACGTCGCCATATTCTCGTATGGAGCGGTGATCCAAAAGGATTCCATCGAAGAGTATGAGGTTCTCGCAAAGCAAGGAGGCGGCTATCCCGGTTCCATATCTTGGTTCAAACGAACGGTAATTTCTATTAGACAATTTCATTTCATTCGCTAATTTGTGCATAATGCAACAATCCTTTCATATTAAACTTGTAGGCTAATTCAGAGTCTATGGACGTCGAATTGAGACAAGTCGCTAATGGTTTTGACTATAAGGTCCGTTCATTTGACAAATACGACATCAACGGGTATCGCTTTCGTACCTATGGCAAAGAGCTATCTATGGCCGACCGAAAATCTACAAATTGTTGTGTATCTGCTATCGGCGAAGGAGGTACCGAGTATTATGGGAGAGTTGAAGCAATTTATAAACTTCTATTCTATGGTGAAAACCCACTGAATGTCGTAGTCTTCAAATGTTATTGGTTTCAGCCGATGGAGACTAGAAGGACTCATGAACATATAGGGCTAGTTGAAATCAACCAAAGCACCCATTTAGATGTTCCTGATGTCTATATTACGGCTCAATAGGCGACCCAAGTATTCCATCTACCGTGGGCCTGCCAAACTAATCCAAATCTGAAAGGTTGGGATGTCGTTTATGAAGTGCTGCCACGTGCTAGACTTTCTCCCCCGAAGGAAGAGGATTATGAACCTCACATTAACCCAGACACATATGAGGGAGAATTCTTCCAAGAGACACGTCTTTCCAAAAAGCGTTTCAAGAACCGCTATACTTCACCCCAAAACATTGAAGTAGACAACGATAGTGAATCCGACATCACCCCAGAGGAGGAACAAGAAGAGGTTACTGCTGCGGATGACCTGTCAATGCTTGACCGATTACGTCAAGGTGGCCTTGCACATGTTGATGCCACTGAACCCTATGAGCCCGTCATTGATTATAGTGATGATGATGATTATGCATTTATTGATGATACTGATTGAGATTATTAGTAGTGTCAGGTATTCAATTTTTTATGTTGTACTAGATGATGATACACTTAAGTGATATACATATTATTATTCATGTCGGTATTTTTTTATGTTGTACTAATTTCGTTTATTCTTTGTCATGGCAGGTGTTGAAAGCTGGTGGGCGCTGGTCGGGAGCGCGCCGAGGCCCCTTCTTCATCGGCGCGTGGTGTGAGGTCTTCCATTCCACACGCACCTCTCCGCCGAGCGTTGCTGGACAGTATGGCGACACCGCCGGGCCCTTCTTCGTCGTCCATGGTGCCCAGCAGGGGACGAGGTAAGAAGAAGAGAGGAGGTGGAGCACGTGGTCGCGGGAGAGGAGGTAGGGTGACTGCTACGGCGCCTTCCTCGTCACCACCCCTAGCTGTTTCACCCGAGCACGTGACTGCTAGAGTGGACTCGTCCGAGGAGGAGGCTACACGGACTCCGGTCCACGAGCCTCCAGTCCATGGGTCTTCGGCCCACGGCCTCGGGTCGACGGGCCTTCGGCCCACGAGACCCCGGAGGAGCACACGTCTGGATGGGGTACCTGGCCGGATCAGCCCGAGGAGCCAACTGGCCATGTTGATGATGGCGGGGAGCCGACTGATATTGAGGAGGAGGGGGGCACCGTCTACCAGCGTGGTTGTACACGGCTCCCGTCCGTGCCGGCGACCCGCGAGCAGAGGTGGTTGATTTTCCCTGATGGGGAGAGGTAAGTGCATTTAATATTTTTGTACCTTCTGCATTCACCTTCTTCAAATAACTAATGCGTTGGCCTTGTCATGCTGCAGGGGTTGGGACCACCATCATAGTGTCCGCCGGCCCAACTCCGTCCTTGGAGTTCTTTGTCGGCAAAACTTCCCGGGGTTTGTCACGTTGCCTGGTGAGGGTCGGCTTCCAGAGCTTGGATTGAGTTGGGAGCACTACTTGGCTGCCTCGTCCCCGTCGGGTGAGATTATCAACGGTGTCTTGTGCAAGACAAGGGCAGACATGGTGGTCAGAAAGTTCTGGGTAATTTCTCCTTTACACAATTAAAAATCTTCAACTAGCTAGTTATTAATTGTATTAATTAATATTGTCTCATTTGATTGCAGACATTCTACAGGTGTGAGGAGGGATACGAGGAGGAAGCGACAAATGTTATCGATAACGTCTACAAGCGCCTACTACAGAACTTACGGCACGAGGCTCGGGTGCAGGCTGTTCGAGACTACTACGCCTCGCATGGTATCAAGATGACCAAGCTGGCGTGCTGCGAGAAGTTCTTGAGTAAGGAGCAGTACATGAAGGTAATTCTTAAGGCCTTGTACTTACTTCCTTCATTTAGTAATTCATAGCTGTAGCGCTCAAGTTTCTATTTGCTAACTTAGGCCCCTCCAAGATGGTGTGCAGATCGGATGGATTGTTGGGAGGTGTTGGTCAATGAGTGGTGCTCAAATGAATGGCTAGCCCTCCACAATGAGGCCAAGGACAAACGTGCCCAAATGGAAGGTGTGCCACACCATCAAGGCAGCTCCAACTTATTTCAGTTCGGGCGGAACTGGGTATGTGGTTTACTTCATGATTCATGCAATTCATTCATCATGCTAGTTTTAGCCCTTTAATTACTAATTAACTTTGTTTCTCTCTTTTGGGCACGCTACAATAAGGCAGATAAGGTGCCAGAGGTGTACGACTTGTATGCCATGGCCCACACTGGCCCTTACAAGAAAGTCAAGGCATTCTCTGCGTCTGACCTCGATGATCCAAAGAACTTCACCAACATCTCCTCCCATGACAAGCTCGTGCAATATAGAGATCAGGGGAAGGCGAGGAAAGGGGAGGACTTTAACCCGAGCCAGGGTCCCATTGATACAGAGCTGCTGATGATATTTGGTGACGGGAGGTCCCATGGCTCCATAGCACTGGGAGATGGACTTATCCGTTGTCCTAGCACTCTCCCGGAGATCAAGGCGCGCCAGTCGAGCTCCGCTCCTGAGATAAGGCCTCGTGAACGGCCAGTCCAACTCACCTTCAAGGTTAGTTATACGTACTCAGCTATCTTTCTCCATTACATTGTGTGCGCTTCCATCAATGATTACAAAGGTCATGTGACTGGTGTTGCAGGCTGCTATACAGAGTGAGAGAGATAGAACGGAGAAACTTGTGGCGGAGGCGGCGGAGAGGCAGCGGGAGTTGGAGGATATGACGACAAAGATGTTGGAGGAGGAGAGGGCACGGAATGACATGCAGGCAAGGGCCATGTACGAGCTCCTTGTGGTAAGTTTCTTCTGCAGATTATCTAAAACATTCATGTAGTGTTTGTCTCATTACTAACTAGTATGACTGTGTTTGTCAAAACCAAATGTGCAGTCTGTGTGTGAGAAGTCCGGTCAGACCGCTCCGCCGATGCCAGTGATTGCTCCTGGGACCACGGTGAGTTTAATTTGAATGCACATTACTTGCCAGTCTTAACATTTGAGTGTCATCATGGTAACGAGACATTGGTAATGATCATTGGTGCAGCGTAACTCCAGACAAGCATCGCACGATCCTTGTTCAGGTATCGGCACGAGCCAGCCCGCTCCTACACCTCCATGATCACGGTAAGTTTCTCTAGTGTTTTGCTTAACAAATGCATAAAGACCTAGACTTAGCTTTATTTCCTCCAATATGCTTACATAATGACCTAGAGTTAGCTTCTTTTCCTCCAAAATGACTTAATAAGCTTACTGACCTCCAAAACCATCCATTTTACCTAAGTTAGCTCTAAAATGATTTGCACTTAGCTTACTTATGTCAAAAATTGCATAATTAGCTTAGTTAGCTCATAAACGATCCATTTTACCTAAGTTAGCTCTAAAATGACCCATTTTACCTTAGTTAGCTTATAAATGATCCAGTTTATCCAAGTTAGCTCTAAAATGACCCATTTTACATAGATTAGCTCCTAAATGATCCATTTTACCTACGTTAGCTTTAAAATGACCCATTTCACCTAGGTTAGCTCCAATATGACCCATCTTACCTAGGTTAGCTCCAAAATGACCCATCACACCTAGGTTAGCTCTAAAATGATGCTTTTTAGTAAGTTAGCTCATAAACGATCCATTTCAACTAAGTTAGCTCATAAACGATCCATTTCACCTAAGTTAGCTAAAAAACGATCCATTTCACCTAAATTAGCTCTTAAATGATCCATTTCACCTAAGTTAGCTCAAAAATGATCCATTTCACCTTAGTTAGCTCAAAAACGATCCATTTCACCTTAGTTAGCTCATAAATGACCCATTTCAACTAAGTTAGCTCATAAATGATCCATTCCACCTAAGTTAGATAAAAAACGATCCATTTCACCTTAGTTAGCTCAAAATGACCCATTTCACCTTAGTTAGCTCATAAACGACCCATTCCAACTAAGTTAGCTCATAAATGATCCATTTCACCTAAGTTAGCTCAAAAACGATCCATTTCAACTTACTTAGCTCAAAAACGATCCATTTCACCTTAGTTAGCTCATAAACGACCCATTTCAACTAAGTTAGCTCATAAATGATCCATTTCACCTTAGTTAGCTCATAAACGACCCATTTCAATTTAGTTAGCTCATATATGATCCATTTCAACTAAGTTAGCTCATAAATGACATATAGTTCTTGTTCTAGTCTTCTTCTTGTTCTAGTCTTCTTCTTCTAATCACCTATTTCTAACTTTCTTATTTGCCATTTTGCAGATTTCATTCACTTCATGGAAGCTAGCTTGCTATGATGGAGTGCTTGTTTTTCTTTGATGAAACTTTGCATTGTATCTAGCTTGCTATGATGGAACTTGCTATCTTGATGAAACTTTGCATTGTAATATGTATATGGATGGAACAATGTGTATGGATGGAACTTGATTATGTATGAATGGATGGAAATTAATTATGTGCTGGATATGTGATATGTTTGCTGTTAAATAGCCCTATGAAATATATCTATATATGTCATATATATTTGCTGTGAAAATTGTTGGATTAAAAAAACAGAAAAAGAGCCAATATGCAGGCTCTTTGCTGTCGCCACCGACGGCAACGGGCTCTTTGCCGTCAGCCGCGGACGGCAAAGAAGCCACGTGGCAGCCAACTGTGCTTCCTGGGAGCTGACCCATTTGGTCAGTTTGCCTACAGTGGCAGATGGCAAAGAGAAAACAATTTTGCCGTCAGCGGTGGACGGCAAAGGCCTGCCGTGTAGTGACGTCTAGCTCACATCATGCGGCGGACGGCAAAGGCCTGCCGTTAGCCACCTAACGGACTAACAACGCAATTTTTGCCGTCAGCTTTCTTTGCCGTCTGCTACTGATGGCAAAGGCCCCTTTGCCGTCAGCCGCGTAAAGCAGACGGCAAAGTAGCTGTTTGCCGGACCTTACTTTGCCAGAGCCTTTTGCCGTCCGCGGCAGACGGCAAAGACCTTTGCCGTCCACCGTTCATGCCTTTGCCATCCGCCGTGGCAGACAGCAAAGTAGCTGATTCCTGTAGTGACGCATCAAAACCACAACGATTTTTTGTCAAGTGTGCTGTTTTAACCTTCAACAAGGACCGGGCGTAGCCAAACTCGATTCAACTAAAGCTGGAGAAACATACACCCACTAGCCACCTGTGTGCGAAGCACGGTGGTAGAATCAGTCTCATGAACACGGTCATGTAATGTCTGTCTGGGCCGTTTCATCCAACAATACTGCTGAATCAAAGTATGACATGCTGGTAAGCAGTATGACTATTATCGCCCACAACTCTTTGTGTTTTACTCGTGCATATAATATCTACGCATGGACCTGGCTCGGATGCCGCTGTTGGGGAACGTAGTATTTCAAAAAAAATTCCTACGATCACGCAAGATATATCTAGGAGAAGCATAGCAACGAGCGGGGAGAGTGTGTCCATGTACCCTCGTAGACCGAAAGCGGAAGCGTATAGTAACCTGGTTGATGTAGTCAAACGTGTTTGTGATCCAAACGATCAAAGTACCGAACGCACGACACCTCCGCGATCTGCACACGTTCAGCTCGGTGACATCCCTCGAAGTCTTGATCCAGTTGAGGCCGAGGGAGAGTTTCGTCAGCATGACGGCGTGGTGCTACCTCTTGAGCATTGCGTTGGTTTTTCCCCGAAGAGGAAGGGATGATGCAACATAGTAGCGTAAGTATTTCCCTCAGTTTTTGAGAACCAAGGTATCAATCCGGTAGGAGGCTACGCGTGAGTCCCTCATACCTGCACAAAACAAATAAATACTCGCAACCAACACGATAAGGGGTTGTCAATCCCTACACGGCCACTTACGAGAGTGAGATCTGATAGATATGATAAGATAATATTTTTGGTATTTTTATGATAAAGATGCAAAGTAAAATAAAAGCAAAGTAAAAAAGCAAAGTATTAGAAGATTAATATGATGAAGATAGACTCGGGGGCCATAGGTTTCACTAGTGGCTTCTCTCAAGAGCATAAGTATTCTACGGTGGGTGAACGAATTACTGTTGAGCAATTGACAGAATTGAGCATAGTTATGAGAATATCTAGGTATGATCATGTATATAGGCATCACGTCCGAGACAAGTAGACCGACTCCTGCCTGCATCTACTACTATTACTCCACTCATCGACCGCTATCCAGCATGCATCTAGATTATTAAGTTAATGAAAACAGAGTAACACCTTAAGCAAGATGACATGATGTAGAGGGATAAACTCATGCAATATGGTGAAAAACCCATCTTGTTATCCTTGATGGCAAAAATACAATACGTGCCTTGCTGCCCCTACTATCACTGGGAAAGGACACCACAAGATTGAACCCAAAGCTAAGCACTTCTCCCATTGCAAGAAAGATCAATCTAGTAGGCCAAACGAAACTGATAATTCGAAGAGACTTGCAAAGATAACCAATCATGCATAAAAGAATTCAGAGAAGATTCAAATATTGTTCATAGATAGACTTGATCATAAACCCACAATTCATCGCTCTCAACAAACACACCGCAAAAAGAAGATTACATGGAATAGATCTCCACAAGAGAGGGGGAGAACATTGTATTGAGATCCAAAAAGAGAGAAGAAGCCATCTAGCTAATAACTATGGACCCGTAGGTCTGAGGTGAACTACTAAAACTTCATCAGAGGGGCTATGGTGATGATGTAGAAGCCCTGCGTGATCGATGCCCCCTCCGGCGGAGCTCCTAAACAGGCCCCAAGATGGGATCTCATGGATACAGAAAGTTGCGGCGGTGGAATTCGGGTTTTGGCTCCGTTTCTGATCGGTTGGGGGTACGTAGGTATATGTAGGAGGAAGGAGTACGTCAGTGGAGCAATAGGGGGCCCACGAGGGTGGAGGGCGCGCCTGGGGGGGGGGGGGTAGGCGCGCCCCTACCTCGTGGCCTCCTCTTTTGTGTCTTGACGTAGGGTCCAAGTCTCCCGGGTCTTGTTCGTTGAGAAAATCACGTTCTCGAAGGTGTCATTCCGCTTGGACTCCATTTGATATTCCTTTTCTTTGAAACCCTAAAATAGGCAAAAAATAACAATTCTGGGCTGGGCCTCCAGTTAGTAGGTTAGTCCCAAAAATAATATAAAAGTGGATAATAAAGCCCAATAATGTCCAAAACTGTAGATAATATAGCATGGAGCGATCAAAAATTATAGATACGTTGGAGACGTATCAAGCATCCCCAAGCTTAATTCCTGCTCGTCCTCGAGTAGGTAAATGATAAAAACAGAATTTTTGATGCGGAGTGCTACTTGGCATAATTTTAATGTAATTCTTCTTAATTGTGGTATGAATATTCAGATCCGAAAGATTCAAGACAAAAGTTCATATTGACATAAAAATAATAATACTTCGAGCATACTAACTAAGCAATTATGTCTTCTCAAAATAACATGGCCAAAGAAAGTTCATCCCTACAAAATCATATAGTTTAGTCATGCTCCATTTTCGTCACACAAGAATGCTCTCATCATGCACAACCCTGATGACAAGCCAAGGAATTGTTTCATACCTTAGCAATCTCAAACCTATAAACTTTCACGCAATATATGAGTGCGAGCCATGGACATAGCACTATGAGTGGAATAGGATATGATGATGGGGGTTATGTGGAGAAGACAAAAAAGGAGATAGTCTCACATCAACGAGGCTAATCAACGGGCTATGGAGATGCCCATCGATTGATGTTAATGCAAGGAGTAGGGATTGCCATGCAACGGATGCACTAGAGCTATAAATGTATGAAAGCTCACCAAAAGAAACTAAGTGGGTGTGCATCCAACTTGCTTGCTCACGAAGACCTAGGGCACTTGAGGATGCCCATTGTTGGAATATACAAGCCAAGTTCTATAATGAAAATTTCCCACTAGTGTATGAAAGTGATAAAACAAAAGACTCTCTATCATGAAGATCATGGTGCTACTTTGAAGCACAAGTGTGGCAAAGGATAGTAACATTGTCCCTTCTCTCTTTTTCTCTCATTTTTTATATTTAGGCCTTTCCCTTTTTTATATATGGCCTTTCTCCCCCCTTTTTTTATTTCCTCACTTGGGACAATGCTCTAGAAAATGATGATCATCACACTTCTATTTATTTACAACACAATGATTACAACTCGATGCTAGAACAAAAGATGACTCTATATGAATGCCTCCGGCGGTGTATCGGGATATGCAATGAATCAAGAGTGACATGTATGAAAGAATTATGAATGGTGGCTTTGCCACAAATACTATGTCAACTACATGATCATGGTAAGCAATATGACAATGATGAATGTGTCATGATAAACGGAATGGTGGAAAGTTGCATGGCAATATATCTCGGAATGGCTATGGAAATGCCATAATAGGTAGGTATGGTGGTTGTTTTGAGGAAGATATAAGGAGGTTTATGTGTGAAAGAGCGTATCATATCATGATGTTTGGATGCACCGGCGAAGTTTGCACCAACTCTCAATGTGAGAAAGGGCAATGCACGGTACCGAAGAGGCTAGCAATGATGGAAGGGTGAGAGTGCGTATAATCCATGGACTCAACATTAGTTATAAAGAACTCACATACTTATTGCAAAAATCTACAAGTCATCAAAAACCTCGGCACTACGCGCATGCTCCTAGGGGGATAGATTGGTAGGAAAAGACCATCGCTCGTCCCCGACCGCCACTCATAAGGAAGACAATAAAAAAAACACCTCATGTTTCAAATTTGTTACATAACGTTTACCATACGTGCATGCTACGGGACTTGCAAACTTCAACACAAGCACTTCTCAAATTCACAACTACTCAACTAGCACGACTTTGATATTATTACCTCCATATCTCAAAACAATCATCAAGCAGCAAACATCTCTTAGTATTCAAAACACTCCTAGGATTTTTTACTAATCTTGAATACCTAGCATATGAGGATTATTTAAGCAAATTACCATGCTATTTAAGACTCTCAAAATAATCTAAGTGAAGCATGAGATATCAATAGTTTCTATAAAACAAATCCACCACCGTGCTCTAAAAGATATAAGTGAAGTACTAGAGAAAAACTATATAACTCAAAAGATATAAGCGAAGCACATAGAGTATTCTAACAAATTCCAAATCATGTATGGCTCTCTCAAAAGGTGTGTACAGAAAGGATAATTGTGAAAAACTAACAAATAAAGACTCAAATAATACAAGACGCTCCAAGCAAAACACATATCATGTGGTGAATAAAAATATAGCTCCAAGTAAAGTTACCGATAGAAGTAGACGAAAAGAGGGGATGCCTTCCGGGGCATCCCCAAGATTTGGCTTTAAGGTGTCCTTAGATTATCTTGGGGGTGCCATGGGCATCCCCAAGCTTAGGCTCTTGCCACTCCTTGTTCCATAATCCATCAAATCTTTACCCAAAACTTGAAAACTTCACAACACAAAACATAAAGTAGAAAATCTCGTGAGCTCCGTTAGCGAAAGAAAACAAAAGACCACTTCAAGGCACTGTAATGAACTCATTATTTATTTATATTGGTATTAAACCTACTGTATTCCAACTTCTATATGGTTTATAAACTATTTTACTAGCCATAGATTCATCAAAATAAGCAAACAACACACGAAAAAACAGAATCTGTCAAAAACAGAACAGTATGTAGTAATCTGTAGCTAGCGCAAGATCTGGAACCCCAAAATTTCTAAAATAAATTTCTGGACGTGAGGAATTTGTCTATTAATCATCTGAAAAAATAATTAACTAAATATCACTTTCCAAATAAAATGGCAGCAGTTCTCGTGAGCGCTAAAGTTTCTGTTTTTTACAGCAAGATATCAAGACTTTCCCCAAATCTTCCCAACGGTTCTACTTGGCACAAACACTAATTAAACACAAAAAATACAACCTAAACAGAGGCTAGATAAATTATTTATTACTAAACAGGAGCAAAAAGCAAGGAATAAAAATAAAATTGGGTTGCCTCCCAACAAACGCTATCGTTTAACGCCCCTAGCTAGGCATAAAAAGCAAGGATAGATCTAGGTATTGCCATCTTTGGTTGGCAATCCATAAGTGGCTCTCATAATAGATTAATAAGGTAATTTAATTTTATTTCTAGGAAAGTGTTCCATGCCTTTACTTAACGAAAATTGGAATCTAATATTTCCTTCCTTCATATCAATAATTGCACCAATCGTTCTAAGGAAAGGTCTACCAAGAATAATAGGACATGAAGGATTGCAATCTATGTCAAGAACAATAAAATCTACGGGCACATAATTCCTATTTTCAACAATAAGAACATCATTAATTCTTCCCATAGGTTTCTTAATAGTGGAATCCACAAGGTGCAAGTTTAGAGAGCAATCATCAAAATCACGGAAACCTAACAAATCACACAAAGTCTTTGGAATCGTGGAAACACTAGCACCCAAATCACATAAAGCATAAAACTCATGATATTTAATTTTAATTTTAATAGTTTGTTCCCACTCATCATAAAATTTTCTAGGAACAGAGACTTCCAATTCAAATTTTTCTTCATAAGATTGCATCAGGGCATCAACGATATGTTTAGTGAACGCTTTATTTTGACTATAAGCGTGACGAGAATTTAGCACGGATTGCAACAAGGAAATACAATCAATCAAAGAGCAATTTTCATAATTAAATTCCTTGAAATCCAAAATAGTGGGTTTAGCAACATCTAGGGTTTTAATTTCTTTGATCCCACTTTCATCAATTTTAGCATCAAGATCTAAAAACTCCGAATTCTTGGAACATCTTCTAGGTAAAGGTGGATCATATTCAGTCCCATCATTATGAAGATTCATATTGAAAAACAAAGATTTAATAGGGGACACATCAATAACTTTTAGATCTTCATCTTTATTTTCATAGGAACTAGAGGAACACGCTCTTATAAAGGCATCTTTTTTAGCATGCACCCTAGCGGTTCTTTCTTTGCACTCATCAATGGAAATTCTCATGGCTTTGAGAGACTCATTGATATCATTCTTAGGTGGAATAGATCTAAGTTTCAAAGAATCAACATCAAGAGCAATTCTATCAACGTTCCTAGCCAACTCATCAATCTTAAGCAATTTTTCTTCAATCAAAGCATTAAAATTATTTTGCGAAGTAATAAATTCTTTAATATTAGATTCAAAATCAGAGGGAATCTTATTATAATTTCCATAAGAATTGTTGTAGGAATTACCATAATTATTAGAGGGATTACTAGGATAAGGCCTAGGATTAAAATTTCCTCTATACACGTTGTTACCAAAATTGTTCCTACCAACAAAATTCACATCCATAGATTCATTATTATTGTCAATCAAAGTAGACAAGGGCATATCATTAGGATCAGAAGAAACACTTTTATTAGCAAATAATTTCACAAGTTCATCCATCTTTCCACTCAAAACATCAATTTCTTCTATCACATGCACCTTTTTATTAGTGGATCTTTCAGTATGCCATTGAGAATAATTAACCATAATATTATGTAGGAGTTTAGTAGCTTCTCCTAAAGTGATTTCCATAAAAGTACCTCCCGCGGCTGAACCTAAAAGATTTCTAGGAGCAAAATTCAATCCGGCATAAAATTTTTGTATAATCATCCACAAGTTCAAACAATGAGTAGGGCAATTACGTATCATTAATTTCATCCTCTCCCAAGCTTGTGAAACATGTTCATGATCAAGTTGCTTAAAATTCATAATATCGTTTCTAAGGGAGATGATCTTAGCGGGAGGAAAATACTTAGAGATAAAAGCATCTTTGCACTTATTCCATGAATCAATACTATTTTTTGGCAAAGACGAAAACCAAGCTTCAGCACGATCTCTAAGCGAAAAAGGAAATAGCTTCAATTTAACAATATCATCATCCACATCTTTCTTCTTTTGCATATCACACAAATCAACGAAGCTATTTAGATGGGTAGCGGCATCTTCACTAGAAATGCTGGAAAACGGATCTTTCATGACAATATTCAAGAAGGCAGCATTAATTTCACAAGATTCAGCATCGGTAAGAGGAGCAATCGGAGTGCTAATAAAATCATTGTTGTTGGTATTGGTAAAGTCACACAATTTAGTGTTATCTTGAGCCATCGTGACATGCAAGCAATCCAACACACAAGCAAACAAAAATCAAGCGGGCAAAAAGAGGCAAATAGAGAAAGAGAGGGAGGATAGAGAGAGAGAGGGCGAATAAAACGACAAGGGTGAAGTGGGGGAGAGGAAAATGAGAGGAAAATGGCAAATAATGTAATGCAGGAGATAGGGATTGTGATGGGTCTTGGTATATTGACTTTTGCATAGACTCCCCCGCAATGGGGCCAGAAATCCTTCTTGCTACTTCTTGAGCACTGCGTTGGTTTTTCCCCGAAGAGGAAGGGATGATGCAGCAGAGTAGCGTAAGTATTTCCCTCAGTTTTTGAGAACCAAGGTATCAATCCAGTAGGAGGATACGCGCGAGTCCCTCGTACCTGCACAAAACAAATAAATCCTCGCAACCAACGCGATAAGGGGTTGTCAATCCCTACACGGCCACTTATGAGAGTGAGATGTGATAGATATGATAAGATAATATTTTTGGTATTTTTATGATAAAGATGCAAAGTAAAATAAAAGCAAAATAAAAAGCAAAGTATTGGAAGATTAATATGATGAAGATAGACCCGGGGGCCATATGTTTCACTAGTGGCTTCTCTCAAGAGCATAAGTATTCTACGGTGGGTGAACGAATTACTGTTGAGAAATTGATAGAATTGAGCATAGTTATGAGAATATCTAGGTATGATCATGTATATAGGCATCACGTTCGAGACAATTAGACCGACTCCTGCCTGCATCTACTACTATTACTCCACTCATCGACCGCTATCCAGCATGCATCTAGAGTATTAAGTTAATGAAAATAGAGCAACGCCTTAAGCAAGATGACATGATGTAGAGGGATAAACTCATGCAATATGATGAAAACCGCATCTTGTTATCCTCGATGGCAGCAATACAATACGTGCCTTGCAGCCCCTACTGTCATTGGGAAAGGACACCGCAAGATTGAACCCAAAGCTAAGCACTTCTCCCATTGTAAGAAAGATCAATCTAGTAGGCCAAACCAAACTGATAATTCGAAGAGACTTGCAAAGATAACCAATCATACATAAAAGAATTCAGAGAAGATTCAAATATTGTTCATAGATAGACTTGATCTTAAACCCACAATTCATCGGTCTCAACAAACACACCGCAAAAAGAAGATTACATGGAATAGATCTCCACAAGAGAGGGGGAGAACATTGTATTGAGATCCAAAAAGAGAGAAGAAGCCATCTAGCTAATAACTATTGACCCGTAGGTCTGAGGTGAACTACTCACACTTCATCAGAGGGGCTATGGTGATGATGTAGAAGCCCTCCGTGATCGATGCCCCCTCCGGTGGAGCTCCGGAACAGGCCCCAAGATGGGATCTCGTGGATACAGAAAGTTGCGGCGGTGGAATTAGGGTTTTGGCTCCGTTTCTGATTGTTTGGGGGTACGTAGGTATATATAGGAGGAAGGTGTACGTCGGTGGAGCAACAGGGGGCCCACGAGGGTGGAGGGCGCACCTGGGGGTGGGGTAGGCGCGCTCCCTATCTCGTGGCCTCATCTTATGTGTCTTGACGTAGGGTCCAAGTCTCCCGGGTCTTGTTCATTGAGAAAATCACGTTCCCGAAGGTTTCATTCCGTTTGGACTCCGTTTGATATTCCTTTTCTTCGAAACCCTAAAATAGGCAAAAAACAACAATCCTGGGCTGGGCCTCCGGTTAGTAGGTTAGTCCAAAAAATAATATAAAAGTGGATAATAAAGCCTAATAATGTCCAAAACAGTAGATAATATAGCATGGAGCAATCTAAAATTATGGATACGTTGGAGACGTATCACGTGGTGACGGTGATGATGAAGTTACCGACGCAGGGCTTCGCCCAAGCACTACGACAATATGACCGAGGTGGAAAACTGTGGAGGGGGCACATCACACGGCTAATGATCAACTTGTGTGTCTTTGGGGTGCCCCCTGCCCATGTATATAAAGGAGGGGGGAAGAGGAGGCCGGCCTAGGAGGGGAGCGCCTATAGGGGGAGTCCAACTAGGATTCCCAATCCTAGTAGGAGTCCCCTTCCTTTTCCAAGAGGGGAGAGAGGGAAGGAGTAGGAGAGGGAGAAGGAAAAAGGCGGGCGCTGCCCCCTCCCTAGTCCAATTCGGACAAGCCCATGGGGGGTGCCTCCCCTTGTGTCCCTTTTCTCCTTTCCACTAAGTCCCATGAAGGCCAATACTTCCCCCGGCGAATTCCCGTAACTCTCTGGTACTCCAAAAAATACCCGAACCACTCAAAACCTTTCCGATGTCCGAATATACCCTTCCAATATATTGATCTTTACGTCTCGACCATTTCGAGACTCCTCGTCATGTTCGTGATCTCATCCGGGACTCCAAACAAACTTCGGTCATCAAATTACATAACTCATAATACAAATCGTCATCGAACGTTAAGCGTGCGGACCCTACGGGTTCGAGAAGTATGTAGACATGACCGAGACACATCTCCGGTCAATAACCAATAGCGGAACCTAGATGCTCATATTGGCTCCTACATATTCTACGAAGATCTTTATCAGTCAAACCACATAACAACATACGTTGTTCCCTTTGTCATCGGTATGTTACTTGCCCGAGATTCGATCGTCGGTATCATCATACCTAGTTCAATCTCGTTACCGGCAAGTCTCTTTACTCGTTCCGTAATGCATCATCTCGTGACCAACTCATTAGTCACATTGCTTGCAAGGCTTATAGTGATGTGCATTACCGAGAGGGCCTAGAGATACCTCTCCGATACACGGAGTGACAAATCCTAATCTCGATCTATGCCAACCCAACAAACACCTTTGGAGACATCTATGGAGCATCTTTATAATCACCCAGTTATGCTATGATGTTTGATAGCACACAAGGTGTTCCTCCGGTATTCGGGAGTTGCATAATCTCATAGTCAGAGGAAATGTATAAGTCATGATGAAAGCAATAGCAATAAAACTAAACGATCATAATGCTAAGCTAACGGATGGGTCTTGTCCATCACATCATTCTCTAAGGATGTGATCCCGTTCATCAAATGACAACACATGTCTATGGTCAGGAAACATAACCATCTTTGATTAATGAGCTAGTCAAGTAGAGGCATACTAGGGACACTCTGTTTTGTTTATGTATTCACACATGTACTAAATTTCCGGTTAATACAATTCTATCATGAATAATAAACATTTATCATGATATAAGGAAATATAAATAACAACTTTATTATTGCTTCTAGGGCATATTTCCTTCACATCTGTCATCCGCTCCTCAGAGCCACTTTGGACCTCAAGGCCAACCTGCCTCGTGATGGCCTTGTCGCGACGACGAGCCATCTTGGCGTTCACATGAGCCTGGTACTGACCCTTGGCCTGCATGCAGAAAAGAGCCTTCATCTTGGCCTTGAGATTCTTGGCCCAAGTTAGCTCAGAAGAGGGAGGAGTGTATCCCTCAGAGCTGTCCTCAGCCGCCGCCTCCTCCTCAAACTCATCCTCATCCACATCCATCCTAGCAGCCTCAGCCACAGCCCGGGTAGTGGTGTTAGCCCACTTGCTCTTGATGCGTAGCTTGATAGGCTCATGGAGGGTCCAGTCGGGAGCATGAAATTCTTCACCTGGAAAAAGCTTCTCCTAAGCCTTCGAGATCAAGAAAAACAGGTAAGGTCCATAGATAGGCACCTTACGGTTGAACATAGCAAACTGCAACTCACACCACATGATATGAGAGACATCAAGTTTAGCCGTCTGTTGGAGACGCGTCTTCTGATAGATGAGCATCATATCCACAAGATAGGCATGCACCTTGTCCTTGTCGCCCATGCGAGGAAAGAGTGTGTTGTGGAAGATCCGATGCATGATGTCAAGGAATGGGTTCAGCACCCAAGTCTTCTTGTCATTGGCAAGCTTCTTCTCAACGAGGTAGGGTTGAAGCTTGTTCTTGTTGGCTGAATCGGCGTTGGCATGTGGGCGGACACCAACGGGCACATTGAGCCCCTCATCATAAACGTTCAACAAGTCCAGGAAGTCCGTCCACTTAGCAGACATCCTCTTCCCATTGGTCATCCAAGTCATTGTCTGCTGCTCATCCGTGTGGAAGTGGACAGAAGCGAAGAACTGAGCCACAATCTCCGGGTCAAAGTCCAAGTGAAAGGTGATGAACTCCTCAATACCAAATTGCTCCACCAAGTCTAGAGGCTCACCAAAGTATGCCCAGCTGCTCTCCTTCTTCATATGATGAATGTCAGTCCACTTCACTGGCACATAAATATTATGCTTGGACTTGATTACATCCAGGAAGATAAGATTCTGTTGCTTGGTCCAAAACAAATCATTGCCCCTTGTGACTCCCCAGGGTTGACGTAAGGATTGAGTTTCCTTCGCAACAGAAACTCCGCTTGAGGTATCTCATCCATTCCCATTGTTGGCTCCTTGGTCTTGGTAGCTGTGGACTTGGTTCTGTGTTGTGCGGCACTGGATCCCTCTGGAGCCTCTTGATTGCGAAGGCGCTTCGAGCTTGTGTCACGACTGGGATTCGAGCGTCGAACATTGGAACCGGAGCCACCACCTATGACACACAACACAAACTCGAGAAAACCGAGAATGATTATTGCAAAGATGAGAGCCAAGACCAAATGAAACAAGAAAACATGAGATTTGGAAGGACAAAATAGTGTAATTGTCAACTCTACAGTAGTACCGGACCAACACACGGATCTAAAAAAATTATAGCCTCTCGAGCCGCGGTAGTACCGCTCCTGGAGCGGAAGTAATTTTTTACTTCCGCGCTCCGGGCGGTAGTACCGCTCCAGCGGGGCGGTAGTACCGCACGAGAATGGTTCAAGGGCGAGCAAGCGGTAATACCTCTCCAGGAGGAGCGGTAGTACCGCACGGATTATAAACCCTCAGTAACAACATCTCTGGATCTAGAAAGATCCGCAAATATAGATCGGTACTACCATTGATCAAAACTACACTGTTGTATCACTCCAAATAGCATGTCTACTGCACTAGCACTCTCCTACAATCTCCTCTTGCAACGATTTAGCCAAAAATCACACGAACTACACATGCATCTCCACTAGGGGAGATACCGGGGTCCATGGCAAGAGGGAGAAGTGGGGAACGATCCCACCGGACAGAATGCGAGGAGAGCGGCCGGAGACGAGATCCGGCGAGGTCCTCCGGCACCGTTCTTGGGCAGGAGAGAGAGAGAGACAAAGTGGGGAAAAGAGATGAATGGGTATGGGGGAGTTGGAACTCCCCCTGCCCCGCTCTTAACCCCCACCCGCTTGCGACGGCATGGTAGTACCGCGGGTCCTTGCGGTAGTACCGCCCGGGCAGAAGTACCGCTCTTCCAGGGGCAGTAAAAAATTACTGCCGCGATGGAAGCGGTAGTACCATGCCTGGGATGCAACTGGGCACGCACAGGGCAACCCATATCCCGCGGTAGTACCGTAACCCCAAGAAAGTGCAAGTTTCGACAAGAAAAGAAGAACACCGCCTTTGCAACGCAACCTTCAAGCAACCGGACACACAAAAGAGCACACACACAAGGCAACTCAAACACAAGCATGGCTCAATGGAAGGGCAAAAGACAACAAAGACCAAACACGAAACACAACCTCTCCAAGAAGAGGGCGGTGGCCGGAGCCACCTATGTTTGAGTCAATTGGTATGGCACCGTGAAGAATTATCCTTGGGCCCATGACCAAAACTCGTCTTTGAAGGACAAGTACCATAAAAAATGGCTAATGTGAAAGAGTTGATCAATTTTTTGCATAATAGGGGGAGGGAGAGTTCACTGAGAGAACAACACCCCCTATGTCCATGCCTACACCTAAACAAGACATCAAGATGAGTATGGTGGGGTGTGCAAGGGTTCAAGCCACATTGCTCGAATCAATGATATTTAGCTCATGCCTTAACTCATGAAATCTTGCTTCATTCAAGGGCTTCGTGAAGATATCTACAAGGCTATCATGAGTGTTGACATAGTTGATCTCGATCTCCCCTCGCCTAATATGATCCCGGATAAAATGATACCGAATCTCAATATGCTTCTTCTTGAAGTGTTGCACCGGGTTGAGAGAGATCTTGATGACACTTTCATTGTCACACCAAACAGGCACTTTGTCACAAATGACACTGTAATCCTTTAAAGTTTGCCTCATCCAAAGAAGTTGAGCACAACAACTACTGACAGCCACATACTCCGCTTCGGTGGATGAGAGAGACACACAACTTTACTTCTTAGAAGACCAACTCACCAAAGAACAACCAAGAAATTGGCACCCTCCGGAAGTTGACTTCCTATCCACTTTGTCTCCCGCCCAATCCGAGTCCGAAAAGCCCACAAGGTTGAAGTTTGCTCCTCTTGGGTACCATAAGCCAAAGTTTGGGGTATGAGCCATATCGAAAGATTCACGTGACCGCCAAATAGTGGCTTTCCTTAGGTGCGGCTTGAAACCATGCACAAATTCCCACACTCAACATGATATCTGGTATAGATGCACAAAGGTAAATCAAGGAACCAATCATGGAGCGATATACCTTTTGATCCACCGCTTTAACATTGGGATCTATGTCAAGTTGGCATTTGACGGGCATTGGAGTAGAAGCCAGCTTGACATCACTTAGCTTGAATCTCTTGATCATGTCTTGAGTGTATTTGGCTTGGTTGATGAAGGTTCCTTCTCTTCTTTGCTTGATTTTGAACCCGAGAAAAAACTTCAACTTTCCCATGATGGACATCTTGAACTTTGAGGTCATGAGAGAGGCAAATTCCTCATTGAAAGCTTTGTTAGGGGAACCAAAGATAATATCACCAACATACAGTTGGCATACAAACAACGCCCCTTTGACCTTCTTAGTAAAAAGAGTGGGGTCAATTTTCCCGATTTGAAACCCACGATCTTGCAACAACTCGGTAAGGTGCTCATACCACGCACGTGGGGCTTTTTCTAGGCCATTTAGTGCCTTTTCAAGTTGGTACACATGATCGGGGAAATAGGGATCCTCGAACCTCCCGGGTTGTTTGACGTACACCAACTCATTAATAGGACCATTAAGTAAAGCACTCTTCACATCCATTTGTTGCAACTTGAAGTTATGATGTGAAGCATAAGCAATCAACAAACGAATAGATTCAAGGTGAGCAATGGGAGCAAAGGTTTCACCGTAGTCGACACCCTCGACTTGGGAATAGCCTTGTGCTACCAAACGAGCCTTGTTACGAATGATAATTCCATGAGCATCTTGCCTGTTCTTGAATATCCACTTGGTTCCAATGACATTATGGTTCCTCATTGGCCTTGGCACCAATCTCCACACCTTGTTGTGCTTGAAGTTGTTGAGTTCTTCGTGCATGGCATTAAGCCAATCCGGATCCTCGAGCGCCTCATAGACCTTTTGGGGTTCAACACAAGAAACAAATGCGTGATGTTCACAATAGTTTGCTAATTGTCTACGAGTGCTTACCCCCTTTCTTAATCTTCCAAGAACATTCTTCATGAGATGACCCTTGGTAGTGAGCTTGGATGCAATCTTGGCGGCACGATGCTCCAATTCCTCCTCGGTACTGAGTTGAGGAGTGGTAACTTGATCATCTTGAGCGTCATATTGAGCTTGTTCTTGATCTTGAACTTTCTCGGAGGTGAGAACTTGACCTTGGGCATCACTTGGTGGTTCACCACCATCTTGAGGTTGATCTTGCCCTTTATCTTGTTCATTTGGTTGATGGCCTTCACTTTGTTCTTCGGAAGCATGTGGGTCTTGGGTTGGTGATGGTTCCACTTGAGTGGAACATTGTCCTTCTCCTTCGGCCACAAGGGGTTCCTCAATGGGTAGGATATAACCAACACCCACTCTTCTTATGGCTTGGGGAGGAATTCCATCACCTACATCACAAGTACCACTTTGCTCCACTTGGGAGCCGGTATTCTCATCAAACTCCACGTTACACGTCTCCTCAATAAGTCTTGTGTACTTACTGAGGACATGGTAAGCATGAGAGTTTGTAGCATAGCCAACAAATATGCCCTCATGAGCTCTAGCCTCAAATTTAGACAAACAAACACCTTTCTTGAGAATGAAACACTTACACCCGAACACTCGGAAGTACTTGAGGTTGGGCTTGTTACCAGTGAGTATCTCATATGGAGTCTTGTTCAAGCCTTTTTGGAGGTAGAGCCAATTGGATGCATGACATGCGGTGTTGATGGCTTCGGCCCAAAAGTTGTATGGAGACTTGAACTCGCCATCATGGTCCTTGCCGCACCCATCAACATCTGGTTCTTCCTCTCCGCTACACCATTTTGTTGAGGGGTGTAAGGTGAGGAATATTGATGCTTGATCCACTCATCACTAAGAAACTCATCCAAGGTGTAGTTCTTCAACTCGGTGCCGTTGTCACTCCTTATCTTCAATATCTTTGCATTGTGTTGGCGTTGAGATTCATTTGCAAAGTTGATAACGGTTTGTTGGGTCTCACTCTTCCTACTGAAGAAATATACCCAAGTGTATCTTGAATAATCATCCACAATCACCAAGAAATACTTTCTACCCCAAGACTATCAAAGGATGGAGGAACAAAGAGATCCAAGTGAAGGAGCTCCGAGAGCCTCTTCGAGTAGATGATAGTCGTGGGAGGGTGAGCCTTCTCATGTAGCTTTCCTTCTATACAAGGACTGCAAGCATGATCTTTGGCAAAGCTAACATTTGTTAGTCCACAGACATGGTCCCCCTTGAGAAGACTTTGCAAAGATCTCATACTGACATGGGCTAAACGGCGATGCCAAAGCCATCCCACGTCAACTTTAGCCATTAGGCATGTCACGGTCTTAGTGGGTCGCTCCGAAAAGTTAATCACATAAAGACTGTTGTGAACATGCCCAACAAAGGCTACTTTAAGAGTCATGCTCCACAAGAGGGCCACGGTATCAATATCAAAGAAGGGGGAAAATCCCATGAGTGCAAGTTGACGAACGGAAAGTAGATTATATGCAAGGGACTCAACAAGCATGACTTTCTCGATCGTGAGATCATGAGAAATGACAAGCTTGCCAAGAGTCAATACCTTAGAAGACAAGGCATCACCCCACTTGACATTGGTGGGCATGGATGAAATCACGTGCATGTCCACCACTAAGTCCTTGCTTCCGGTCATATGATTTGTGGCTCCACTATCGAGTGATACGTCTACAACGTATCTATAATTTTTTATTGTTCCATGCTATTATATAATCTGTTTTGGATGTTTAATGGGCTTTAATATGCACTTTTATATTATTTTTGGGACTAACCTATTAACCGGAGGCCGAGTGCCAGTTTCTGTTTTTTTGCCTATTTTAGTGTTTCGCAGAAAAGGAATATCAAACGGAATCCAAATGGAATGAAACCTTCACGAGGATCTTTCTTGGAACAAATGCAATCCAGGAGACTTGGAGTGGAAGTCAGAGACGCAACGAGGCGGCCACGAGGTAGGAGGGCGCGCCCAGGGGGGTAGGCATGCCCCATCCTCGTGGGACCCTTGTAGCTCCACCGACGTACTTCTTTTGCCTATATATACTCTTATACCCTAAAAACATTCACGAGAGCCACGAAACCAGTTTTCCACCGCCGCAACCTTATGTACCTATGGGATTCCATCTGGGGCCTTTTTCGGCGATCCGCCGGAGGGGGATTCGATCACGGAGGGCTTCTACATCAACACCATAGCCTCTCCGATGATGTGTGAGTAGTTTACCATAGACCTTTAGGTCCATCTTTGGTTCTCAATACAAAGTTCTCCTCGATGTTCTTGGAGATCTATTCGATGTAATATTCTTTTGCAGTGTGTTTGCCGAGATCCGATGAATTCTGGATTTATGATCAAGTTTATCTATGAACAATATTTGGTTCTTCTCTGAATTCTTATATGCATGATTTGATATCTTTGCAAGTCTCTTCGAATTATCGGTTTAGTTTGGCCTACTAGATTGATCTTTCTTGCAATGGGAGAAGTGCTTAGCTTTGGGTTCAATCTTGCGGTGTCCTTTCCCAGTGACAGTAGGGGCAGCAAGGCATGTATTGTATTGTTGCCAGCGAGGATAAAAAGATGGGTTTTATATCATATTGCTTGAGTTTATCCCTCTACATGATGTCATCTTGCCTAAAGCATTACTCTGTTCTTATGAACTTAATACTCTAGATGCATGCTGGATAGCGGTCGATGTGTGGAGTAATAGTAGTAGATGTAGAATCGTTTCGGTCTACTTAACACGGACATGAGGCCTATATTTCATAATCATTGCCTAGATATTCTCATAACTATGCGCTTTTCTATCAATTGTTTGAGAGTAATTTGTTCACCTATCGTAATACATGCTATCATGAGAGAAGCCACTAGTGAAACCTATGGCCCCGGGGTCTATTTTATATCATATAAGTTTCCGAGCTACAATTCTAGTTTTATATTAATTTTATTTTACAATCTTTACTTTTCAATCTGTACAACAAAAAGACAAAAAATATTTATCTTATTATCTTTATCAGATCTCACTTTTGCAAGTGACCGTGAAGGGATTAACAACCCCTTTATCGTGTTGGTTGCAAGGTTCTTGATTGTTTGTGCAGGTACTAGACGACTTGCGTGTAGTCTCCTACTGGATTGATACCTTTGTTCTCAAAAACCGAGGGAAATACTTACGCTACTTTGCTGCATCACCCTTTCCTCTTCAAGGGAAAACCAACGCATGCTCAAGAGGTAGCATCGAGCAACCATGATCCTCCAACGGAAGCAAACACCTACAAGAGATCAATGCTTGGTTTTAGGTACCCATTTTGTAATGGGTCCTTTGATGTTAGTAACAAGGGTCTTAGGAACCCAAATAGACCATTCAATGTACTCATATGGAGAACCAACAAATTTAGCATAAACATGCCCATCACTAGCACGACATAACACATAAGAGGGGTTAAATTCGCCAGCTTTGTTGGAAGGGGTGGCATTGCCCTTCTTGACACCACCACCCTTCTCATTGTTCTTCTTCTCCTTAGAAGCACCCTCTCCCTCCTTCACAAAAGTTTGCTTGAGAGGAGGAGGTCGTTTGGCCTTGTCATTCTTCTTCTTGTTCTTGGGCTTGGGTGGAACCAAATTCCCTCCTTGCTCACAACTTCCTTTAGATTGTTCAAAAGGTCGTTGAGCTTCTTCTCACCTTGTATGCAAGACACAAGGCCTTTCTCAAGTTGCTCCTTCAACTTTGCATTCTTCTCCACAAGATGCACATGCTCACAACACGGGTTAGTAGCATTTGCATTATCAATTAAAACCATATGAGGAAAAGTGGCTTTTTCCTTGGTTAGATTTACTTGGAGTTGATCATAGACTCCTTGAGCCTTGTCAAGTATATCATGAGCACCATTCAAGGCCTTGTGAGCCTTGTCAAGTATATCAAACTCCTCCTTAAGTCTAGCAAGATCAACCCCCAGTTTGGCCTTCTCGGAATTGAGCACACAAGATACAACAAGAGCATGATCAAGTTCTTTCTTTAATTTAGCATGATCATCGTTGTGTGACTCCTCAAGAGCCAAACGATGACCACGCTCTTCCTCAAGATCATTAGAGAGATCCGATATCTCATCGGCATAGTCACGACTATGTCCCTCCATCTTAGAGATGGTGTCTTCGTGAGCCTTGACCATGTCATTGGCTTCACCAAGTTGTTCCAATAGAGCAACAAAGTGCTTCTTGGATTTACCCTTGAGATTACTCATAAAAGACTCAAATTCATTTTCTTCCTCATTAGACCCCTCAGTTTCATCAATGCAATCCGTAAAAGAGGGATTAGTAGTGATGGTAGTTTTGATGTTTGGGGTTACCTTGTTGGTGGCTTTGGCCATGAGGCACTTGGCGGTGATGTTCTCGTTGGGTGAGTCGAAGAGGGACACCCATCGAGTTGTTGCAATGGCAACGGAGGCCATGGCAACCGTCTCACTGTCTTCATCATCGTCATCATCCTCATTGTACTCTTCTTGTGCCACCAACCCCTTGGGAGGAGTCTTCTTGGTGAAGTTGTTCTTGTTGGGGAAAGATTTGGCCTTTTCTTTTCGGATGAGTGATACGTCTCCGTCGTATCTATAATTTTTGATTGTTCCATGCCAATATTCTACAACTTTCATATACTTTTGGCAAATTTTTATACTATTTTTGGGACTAACATATTGATCCAGTGCCCAGTGCCAGTTCCTGTTTGTTGCATGTTTTATGTTTCGCAGAATATCCATATCAAACGGGAAAAAACGGACGGAGCTTATTTTTGGAATATTTTGAAAATTCCGGAAGAAAAATCCACGTGAGACGGTGCCCGAGGTGCCCCTGAGGCAGGGGGCGCGCCTGCCCCTGGGCGCGCCCCTGACCCTCGTGGGCCACCCGTAAGGCGGTTGATGCCCTTCTTCGTCCGCAAGAAAGCTAATTTTTGGTAAAAAATCATGGCGAAGGTTTCGGTCCAATCGGAGTTACAGATCTCCATATATATACGAAACGGTGAAAGGGCAATAGAACAAAACGCATAAACAGAAAGAGACAGAGAGACAGATCCAATCTCGGAGGGGCTCTCGCCCCTCCCATGCCATGGAGGCCAAGGACCAGATGGGAAACCCTTCTACCATCTAGGGAGGAGGTCAAGGAAGAAGAGGAACAAGGGGGCCCCTCTCCCCTCTCCTCCGGTGGCGCCGGAACGCTGTCGTGGCCACCATCATCATCACCGCGATCTTCACCAACACCTCCGCCATCTTCACCAACATCTCCATCACCTTCCCCTCTATCTACAGCGGTCCACTCTCCCGCAACCCGCTGTACCCTCTACTTGAACGTGGTGCTTTATCCTTCATATTATTATCCAATGATGTGTTGCCATCCTATGATGTTCGAGTAGATTTTCGTTGTCCTACCGGTGGTTGATGAATTGCTATGATTGATTTAATTTGCTTGTGGTTATGTTGCTGTCCTTTGGTGCCCCTCATATGAGCGCGCGCGTGGATCACACCATAGGGTTAGTTGTATGTTGATAGGACTATGTATTGGAGGGCAAGGGTGACAGAAGCTTCAGCCTAGCATAGAAATTGATGCATACGGGATTGAAGGGGGACCAATATATCTTAATGCTATCGTTGGGTTTTACCTTAATGAACGTTAGTAGTTGAGGATGCTTGATAATAGTTCCAATCATAAATGCATAGAATTCCAAATAAGGGATGACATGCTAGCAGTGGCCTCTCCCACATAAAACTTGCTATCGGCCTAGTAAAGTAGTCAATTGCTTAGGGACAATTTCGCAACTCCTACCACCACTTTTCCACACTCGCTATACTTACTTTGTTGCTTCTTTATCTAAACAGCCCCAAGTTTTTATTTACGTAATCTTTATTATCTTGCAAACCTATCCAACAACACCTACAAAGTACTTCTAGTTTCATACTTGTTTTAGGTAAAGCGAACGTCAAGCGTGCGTAGAGTTGTATCGGTGGTCGATAGAACTTGTGGGAATATTTGTTCTACCTTTAGCTCTTCGTAGGGTTCGACACTCTTACTTATCGAAAACTGTTGCGATCCCCGACACTTGTGGGTTATCAAGACCTTTTTCTGGCGCCATTGCCGGGGAGCAATAGCGTGGGGTGAATATTCTCGTGTGTGCTTGTTTGCTTTATCACTAAGTAATTTTTATTTGTTGTTCTTAGCTATTTTCTATCTTTAGTTATGGGTAGGAAACGCAAAATACCAAAAAAAATTAGTTGTACCTACTAAACCAATGGTTGAAGAACCACTCAAAATCTATCACACTACTGAAGCTTATTACTTGGATCATCTTTGATACCTATGTGCTCGTGCTGAAACCCCAACTAGCTTAGCTGAGGGCAAATCTTTAGATGAGCATGCTTGTTATGTGCGACACCGAATATCTGAAAAAGGGAAAGTTTTACCGGGTCAAATTCATCGTTTGCAATGCTATGCTTGGAATTTATGCGAAATATATGATATTACTTGTTGTTCTAAAAACCCTAAGAAACACCTTCCCTATCAATGTGAGTTTAGTGATAATGGAATCGTATCTTCGTATGCTAAGGGTGTTTATAGTTACTATGATGTTCAACAAATTGAAGAATTTGTTGCTTTTAAGGGTGCTTATGAAATTGCTTCTTTGATTGAAACGTATGGTGCTACTCTTTCCAAATATGAAAATTTTGCCATACTTAAATATTGCTATGATAATTATGCTTCTAATGCCTATGTTGAACCATATATTGAGGACTACCCTGCTATCCAAGAAGAGACTAATATTTTGCAGGAGTCTATGGAAGAAGAAATTGATGAAACTGTGAGCTCATTGGATTAAAAAGATGACGAGGAGAGCGAAGAACAAAAGGAGGAAGAGCGTATTAGCTACACGTGCCCACCTTCTAATGAGAGTAACTCTTCAACTCATACATTGTTTAATTTCCCTTCGTGCTTACTGAAGGATGATTGCTTTGATGATTGTTATGATCCCGTTGATTCTCTTGAAATATCCCTTTTTGATGATGCTTGCTATGCTTGTGGCCAAGATGCCAATATGAATTATGCCTATGGAGATGAACTTGCTATAGTTCCTTATGTTAAACATGAAATTGTTGCTATTGCATCCACGCATGATAGTCCTATTATCTTTTTGAATTCTCCCGACTACACTATATCGGAGAAGTTTGCACTTATTAAGGATTATATTGATGGGTTGCATCTTACTATTACACATGATGATTTTGATGAATATAATATGCATGTTCTTGCTGCTCCTACTTGCAATTATTATGAGAGAGGAACTATATCTCCACCTCTCTATGTTTCCAATACTAAAATTGCAAGAAACTATTTATACTATGCATTGGCCTTTACTATGTGTGCATGAATTGTTCTTTTATGACATGCCGATGCATAGGAAGAGATTTAGACTTCGTTGTTGCATAATATATGTTACTTTGTGCTCACTACTAAATTACAAATCACTGTTAATTAAAATTGGCTTTGATATACCTTGGGATCCGGGTGGATTCATTACTTGAGCACTATATGCCTAGCTTAATGGCTTTAAAGAAAGCGCTGCCAGGGAGACAACCCGGAAGTTTTAGAGAGTCATTTATTTCTGTTGAGTGCTTTCATATAGTTTAAAAATAACAAAAATAAAGAGGGGAACCCAAAACCTTTTCAAAAAGGAAAGTGAAAGTGAGAAAGAGAAGTATTGTTGAAGTGGGAGAGCTCCTTGAACTTTGTTCATGCTCACGACAACTTTGTGAATCTTGATCACAGAAACTTTTCAATAAAAATAATTATTCCCTTGTACAATTCCATTGTATTATAAAAATAATGTGCAAAGGTTTGCCTTTAGGATGTTTACATTTGCTTGATGGTTTGTACGGTGCAGGACAGAAACTTTGGCTGTAGTGCGCGATTTTACATTTTTAGATGGAATGTTAAATGGTTCTGATTATTTTTGCACTATATTTCTATACAAATTTTTTATTCTTCCTAATTTTTCCAGAATTTTTCAGGTATCATAAGTATGGTGAATGTTCAGATTATTACAGACTGTTCTGTTTTAGACAGATTCTGTTTTTGATGCATAGTTTGCTCGTTTTGATGAAACTATCAATTCATATATGTGGATTAAGCCATGAAAAGGTTATATTACAGTAGACACAATGAAAAAACAAAATATGAATTGGTGTGCAACAGTACTTAGTGTAGTGATTTGCTTTATTGTACTAACGGATCTTACCGAGTTTTCTGTTGAAGTTTTGTCTGGATGAAGTGTTCGATGATCGAGAAGGTCTCGATGTGAGAAGAAGGAAGAGAGGCAAGAGCTCAAGATTGGGTATGCCTGAGGCACCCCAAGAAAATATTCAAGGAGATTCAAGCGTCTAAGCTTGGGGATGCTCCGGAAGGCATCCCCTCTTTCTTCAACAAGTATCAGTATGTTTTCGGATTCGTTTCGTTCATGCGATATGTGCAATCTTGGAGCGTCTTTTGCATTTAGTTTTTATTTTTCTTTTATGCACCATGCTGGTATGAGGTAGTCCTTGGTTGATTTATAGAATGCTCTTTGCACTTCACTTATATCTTTTGAGTATGGCTTTATAAAATGCTTCATGTGCTTCACTTATATCATTTGAAGTTTGGATTGCCCGTTTCTCTTCACTTACACAACTGCCATTTGTAGAATGCTCTTTTGCTTCATTTAGATTTGTTAGAGCGTGGGCATATATTTTGTAGAAAGAATTGAACTCTCTTGCTTCACTTATATCTATATAGAGAGATGACAGGAATTGGTCATTCACATGGTTAGTCATAAAATCCTACATAAAACTTGTAGATCACTGAATATGATATGTTTGATTCCTTGCAATAGTTTTGCAATATAAATATGGTGATATTAGAGTCATGCTAGTGGGTAGTTGTGGATTAGTAGAAATACTTGTGTCGAGGTTTGTGATTCCCGTAGCATGCACGTATGGTGAACCGTTATGTAACGAAGTCGGAGCATGAGGTATTTATTGATTGTCTTCCTTATGAGTGGCGGCCGGGGACGAGCGATGGTCTTTTCATACCAATATATCCCCCTAGGGGCATGCGTAGTAGTACTTTGCTTCAAGGGCTAATAAACTTTTGCAATAAGTATGTGAGTTCTTTATGACTAATGTTGAGTCCATGGATTATACGCACTCTCACCCTTCCATCATTGCTAGCCTCTCTAGTATCGCGCAACTTTCGGTGGTACCATAAACCCACCATATACCTTCCTCAAAACATCCACCATACCTACCTATCATGGCATTTCCATAGCCATTCCGAGATATATTGCCATGCAACTTCCATCATCATCATATACATGACTTGAGCATTCATTGTCATATTGCTTTGCATGATCATAAGATAGCTAGCCTGATATTTTCATGGCTTGTCCTTTTTTGATGTCATTGCTACGCTAGGTCATTGCACATCCCGGTACACCGTCGGAGGCATTCATCTAGAGTCTTATCTTTGTTCTAGTATCGAGTTGTGATATCAAGTTTTTTTGATGAACTGGAGAGTACGAGAGGCTCCTACTGTTTTTTCATATATATAAATGGGGGGGGGGTGTTACATAGTTACAATTCATGTACAAATGGGGCGGTTGCCAACCTCCACCCCCTAGTGTGGGGTGAACAAGCAAGAAAAGGGCAGAAAAGAAAGCTAGGCTAAGGAGTGTACAAAGGATGTGATGGAGGCACCAAGGGCCTCTTTGGTTCTGTGCTGCAGCAGGCTAATATCTTGAATGAACCTATCGAGCCAAGTGTTAATACTGGGTATGGTGCCTCCGAAGTGTTTATTGTTCCTTTCTTTCCATAGGCTCAAAGTAGCGGTCAAGAAAATATCAAAGAAGAATAATGGTCCGTCCTAGGTTTGGTGCATCCCATGATGGAGTTGTAGTCTGCATGAATACGAGGGCCAAATATCACCCAGTTTGGTCCAACATGCTTGGCTGAACGAACACGAGAAGATCATGTGATCAACCGTCTCCTCAACTTGCAGCCCACAAAGCAACCACGTGTGATCATCACCAATGTTGAAATGCCTTCTTTTCAACATATTCCTAGTGTTTAGCCGGTCATGAATGGGAAGCCACCCGAAGACTTTGATACGCATAATGCAATGTGATTTCCACAAGTGTGAGAAGGTAGGATGTGCCTCAGCCTCTCTGAAGTAGAATTTATAGTAGTCTGATGCCTTGAACTCAGATTTACCCCATGCATACGACCAGACGTCATTCAAGGAGGTGGAGGGTTGCAAATGCATGGATATTTCCTGGAGCTCGTGAACTTCGTCCAACGCTTGTGGAGATAAGGGTAGGTAGAAATTTTCATCTAGTGTCATGCTGCCCAAGAAATCTTCAACTGATACGTCTTCTTTGCTGGCAAAGGAGAAGGCCCGGGGATGGGTGATCTCAAGGACATTATCATTCCATAGATCTTTCCAAAAGAGAGCCGTGGAGCCATTGACTATCTGGACACGTGAGACTCCTCTATAAACGGGCATGAGTTTGAGTATGTCACGCCACCAGAATGAGCCCAGTGGTTCAGCTGTGTGTGTGATCTTGTCCGTGTAGTAGTTGTCCCAAAGAAGGCTTACCCAGGGGACGTCCATCCTGTTATAGAACTTGTGTAAGAATTTCAAAAGGAGTGCCTCGTTCTGGAGTTTAATGTTGATCACCCCAAGACCACCGTATTTTTTAGGCTTGCAAACCATCTCCCACGCAGCCAATGAGCTGCACTTGTCACCTTGTTCAGTCTTTTTAGTCCAAAGACATCTTCTTCTTATCCTGTCGAGCATCTCGATCAATTTCGGAGGGAGTTTCAATGTACACATGGCATATATGAGGAGGGAAGTGACCGTGGCATTGAGCCAGGAAAGTTTGCCTCCATAAGACATCATAGATATCATCGAAGTGAGGCGCCTTTCAGCAGAGCACACCAGCGGCATAAGATCCAGAATTGTTGGTTTATACGTGCCAAGAGGCAGGCCGAGGTATGTGAAAGGCATGTGGTCCACATAACAGCCAAGAACATGCGCCAAGTCCGCAGTCACGTCAGGGGATGTGTTGATCGGTATCAGAGTAGACTTATGGAAATTGATTTTCAAACCGATGGACGACACGTAATCCGTCAGGATCCCTTTGATAGTGGTAGCCTGCTGAGGACAGGCAGGTAATACTAAGATGGTGTCATCGGCGTACTGGATAACCGGATAATCTATCTGCCCAGCACATGGAAAGGGTAAATGGATTCGGCCCTGTCGCAACGCCTCATTAACAGCAGCTTGTAGCAGATCAGCGACAAGTACAAATATAAGAGGCGATAAAGGGTCACCTTGCCGAACGCCACTACGACAGTGAAATTGTCGGCCGGGTACGCCATTAAGGATAACAGAAGAGCAGCTAGTGGAGAACATGGACTTGATCCAGGAGATCCATTTTTCATTAAACCCCATGTGCTTCATGATAGTGAGCATAGGAGCATGCTCGATGGTATCAAAGGCCTTCACGAAATCAAGTTTCAAGATAAGAATGCCCATGCGAGGCAATCTTGGATCGTGCGCCCCTTGATGGAACCATATTGATTGCTGTGAATAAGCTTGAGAATGACACATTGAAGACGATTAGCAAGGAGTTTGGTGATTAGTTTTAGGCAGCAATTTAGCAATGTGATCGACCTATAATCATTGACTGTCTCCGGAGAGTTTGTATTGAGGATGAGGGTAATGAGGCCATCATGTATACTTGTGAGATCGAGGTCTCCAGTATGAAACTGGTCACAAAGGGCATAGAACTCATTTTTAATGATAGGCCAACAAGCTTTTAAGAAGGCCCCACTAAAACCATCCGGACCTGGTGCGTGATCGGCCGGCATTTCTTTGATAATGGCGTCAATCTCAGCGTGAGTAAAGAGTGCGGTCATGTGATCAAGGTTGTCATTGTGGTGGATTATTTCATGGAGATTGAACTTCATTTCAGACGGGGTAGAAATACCCAAGCGATCTTTATAAGTTTGGAACAGAAGGGCTTCCTTGCTTGGATGATCTTCCATGATCGTGTCATCATCAGTGCGGAAATTGGCAATATTGTTTTTTCTATAACGCTCCGTGGCCACTACTTGAAAGAATTTGGTATTTTCATCCCCGAACTTGATCCAGTGGATGGTGCATCGCTTTTTTCCAATACTGTTTCTGATAGTTAAGTATCCGTAGGACATGCTTTTTCAGGATCTTTCTGAAGTTTGCCTCTGGTATGGTGAGGAATCTACTGTTTTCAAGTTCATCCAAGTCATTTTTATTGGCCTTATTGAAGACCCGACTCATCCCATTGTAATGAGCCGGCCCTTGAGGGCTACCAATTGCTCCTATTAAAATTCAAGAGACACAAGCCTTATTCCATTATATATTGAAGGAACCACTGCTCAGTTGGTAAAGCACAAAACTCTTAACCTTGTGGACGTGGGTTCAAGCCCCAGGATGGGGGTTACATCATATGATATTATTTTCAATGAAAAGTCCCAGCTTAGTATTATATTACTAAGCCGGCCCTTGGGGGCTACACGTTACTGCTCAAATTTACATCATCATATTTACAAAGTCCCTAGTCATTATTACATAATGACCCGACACTTGGGAGCTAATGCATATTACTCTTTGCTGAAGACAACTCTAGGGTGACCCGGCTACACTACTATGACTATAGCCGACTCATGGGGGCTACACAGCTGGATTTTATTTAAAGCCATGGTGATAAGTCCCGGCTTATTCATGCTGATTAAACCGGCCCTTGGGGGCTACAGGTAAATATGGATATAAGGGAGAAATATCTTCAAATTCTCAGTTTTGAGCAGATCGGATTGACCCGGTGTTTGCAACAATCATGATCCGGTGTCACCAATAATTATGACCCGACGTCGGCTACAGTTATGACCCGGTGCTATCAATATTTACAAGCCGGCAATTTTGGTTATGATAAACCGGCAAATTTTACCTCTTCAAGCCGGCTGAAAGTCAGATGAGTATTTCAAGACCAATATGTTTTAAGCCGGCGCTTTGGAAGCCAATTCAAGTGGATTATTTCTTACAATATTTCTCTACAAGAGATCAATGCCAGCAAATTGACTCTGAAGCTGGCCTATTTACCCGGATTTCTCAAAAGAAATATCTGGATTTTTTGCATTCACAAAGTTTGAACATATCTACTAAAGGAGATTTGCTATGAGTACATGGGCATGTATCAAGAAGGAAATGATAAGGATTTAAAAATAATCAAGTGCCGGCTTATAAAGAATATTTAACCCGGAGCGCAACCTGTCAAAGTTGTTCTTGAGTTGTTTTGCAGGATCAGTTTAACATGGATAAATCCAAATTAAACTGGGGGCTAATGTCGGGGATATACCCCGTGGTATGACCCGGCCGGAAGTATGACCCGGCCAGACTAGGCGCTTCACCGATGACCCGCTGGAGGACTGGCGATTCACGGGTCTGGCAGCTCACTGATCAGACGACTCACGAGCCCGGCGACTCATGGATGGCCCAAGGCCTAGAAGGCCGGCTCATATTATGGTGGGCCGGCTTAAGAGGAAAGGGATGACGAATATTTCCTTTACGAGGAAGCAAGACCCGGACTTGTAATCAACTTGTAAGAGAAGATAGATTAGTCCTAGTCCTACTAGGACTCCACATGTAACCCGCCCCTCTAACTTATATAAGGAGGGGCAGGGCTCCGCAAAGGAGAGAGACAAAAAACAATCTCTAGGGCTAGACACAAAGAGCCGGCTTACCGGCGACTCTCTCGTGATCATAATGAGACCTAGACTCAAACAGCATGTAGGGTTATTACTGGACGATGTTTCCCGGGGCCCGAAGTTGTCTAAATCCTCGTCTTGTGTGTTGCGTCTCTCGATTCCGCTCAACCCCTTCAAGCTACCATATAGATGCGTTGGCCTCGCGACTAAGTCCTTTCATGAGGACATCTGCTGTGACAATTCCACAACAAGTCTGCTAGGGTTTTATTACAGTTAGCAATTGCCACAGAGAGACGAGAGATGTTTTTACTCCAAATTTCTAGGGCATGTCTGTGCATTTTGAACTTACGGCAGAGGACTGTTGCAGCATTGTTGGATCGGACAAGTCTATTCCACATCTCTTGAACAAGATCAAAAAAGTTGGGGTGTAAAATCCAGTATGATTCAAAACGGAACATCTTCCATCAAGGGATAGAGGTTTGGATGGATACCGAGCATGGCACATGATCTGAAATAGGCTTACCCAAGGGTTTGACAACAGTATTAGGGTAAACATTAGTCCAATGAAGTGAAGTAAAGAACCAGTCGAGCTGTTCCAAAAGGGGTTCCTGTTGCATGTTGCTCCACGTGAACGAACGTCCTTTAATGGGGAGCTCAATGAGATTTTGAGAGCGGATAATATCATTGAAGGTGATCATATCATTAGGGCAACCCCCAGGTTTGTTTTGATTATCAGGGGCACGAATATAGTTAAAATACCCAAGTAAGAGCCAATCTTGATCGCTTGGGATGTGAAGAGAATATAACCAATTAGTGAATTAGTCCGTGCATCGCCGGAGCAGGGACCATAAATATTGGTTAACGTCCATTTCTACGTAGATTGCGTGCTAATAAAATCAATAACCAGAGCGTATGGATCAGAAGACACCACAGAACCAGAGAAAACATAGCTTTTCCAAATGGTAATTAAGCCACTAGACGCAGCATTCGAGGGAACAAAAGCAAACTTATCGAATTGTCTAGGACAGCAGGACTTAATGAAATGCAAATCAAAGGAAGTCTTTTTCGTCTCCTGCAAACAGACAATGGAGCAACCACTAGAGTGAATAGCATTATTAAGGGCAAGTTGTTTGTCTTTAGAATTAAGCCCCCGAATGTTCCAACAGAGAACATTCCAACTATGCAAAAGAGCCATTAAGACCAGAAGAATTAAGCAGCGGGCGAAGCTGGAGCGCCCACAAGATCTTCAGGTGGTGGAGGACCTGCGTTCATGGATGGTGCAGCAGCATCTTCAGCAAGCAGGAGTGCATCAGTGACCTCTTCTGCGGGAACAGCACATCTGTTAATAGCAATGTCTTGTATGATGCTGATAGGAGTTGGAGGAATCCCCTCAAACTGATGCCCATTTGCATTAGCATATGAAGATGTGCCAATGGAGGGGCTCATTCTTGGTTTAACCCTGGAAGTGGCAGAACGAGCATCAGACGCCAGAGGCACTCTGAAACCATTATACCTGGTAGAGCGATTGCTGCGGTGAACTTCAGCAGTAGAGACCGGAGCAGGAGCAGGAGCACGAGCACGGCGAGCACGAGTAAGAATCGGGCCTGAAGAGTTCTCAATGTCATTGACAGTAGCTAGACCGAGGTTGTCTCTCACCAGCCTGGGCGAGGGTGCATCAGATGGTAAAGTAGTAGAACCGTGCAGCAGGTTGTCATCAGAGTTGTGAGGCCCCAAAATTTGCAGTGGTAACACATGCTCGATGGCAGTGTGAGTGACAGAGGAGACCAAGCTCTTAACTGCATCAGAAGATGGAGGGCTATCCTCGATTTCCTCGAGCACCACTGAGGAGGAAGGCAGAGCAGGTTGTGTGAAATGGAGCCCGCAGGCACCAGCAGACACAGTGATGGACACCTCGGTGATAGGATCTCTGAACCCAAAACCGGAGCGCCAAGGGCCAATAGTAGCAAGTGCAGACGTAAAGCATGGAAGATCATGGAGTTGAGCTGCTGCCTTGGAATAGGGTCCGCTAGCAGGAGGTTTATCAAGTCATTACTTTGGATAGACAGACCAAATTGGAGGCCCTGATTGTGCATAGCCACTGTGACTGTGACAACAGATTGAACTTCTTCATTCAGAGCAGAAGGGGTTGCAGCAGAAGGCACTAACAACAGAACAGGACTGTCATCAGAACTAACATCAAAAGAGGAAAATGTATCATTCCATGCCTCCATGGCATTATCAGTGATGTTGTTATCCGGAACCACACCATGCTGGACAGTAAGTCCTTGAGCTGCAAGCCAGGCCTGGTAATTGACAAGGCGGGGCGGCATGGGGGTAGAGGTGGGGCACGAGGTGCAGGCCACTCTCCCCATCCTGCATTGTTCTGAGCAGGTTGAGCATTTCCAATATTGGCCTCTCCAGTAGCTGGCCCAGCGTTCTGAACTAACCAATTGTGTACTTGCTGCTAGTAAAGCTGTTCAGCGGTAAGTTCAGGCCCAAATTGCGGGTGAGGGTTGCCATCTGGTGGCGGTGGTTCTTCACCAACCTGGGGAACTTCAGGCAATAGGCCATTCCAATCATTACTGCGAAGGATCATGACCTGCACAGTCCAGCAATCCCTAGCTCCACCAAGTTGCCACACCACAAAACTTTTAGGAATTAGGCGTAATCTGATAACACGTGCCTTCGACAAGATAAAACGTCTGTCTTGCCACGGATTATACAAAGAAACAAGATATCCATATCCACCCAGAGCCTTGGTAATGTAGTAATCAGTCTGACAATCGTAGGGAAAGCCAAAGAACATGAGCCAAACCTCAGGGCCGAAGGAGGTGGTGCGGCGATTAAGCGCCTCATTGTGGGGCACGAACGTGATGAGCAAATCCTCTCCTTCCAGCTCCAGAGGCGTGTTGACAGCAGTGTCCCGCATGAACGAGTCGACGAAGCCGAAGAGTCCAATCCCAAGCAGATGGTCACTTGATTCGGTGGTGTAGAGTTGGGCCTCATGAAGCAGGCCTTCGATCGTGGCGTGGATGGCCGCGCGGTGATGCATAGGAACGTAGGCACTGACCTCTGCCACAGCAAGGAAGTCGTTCTTGAGCGGAGTGGTCGGGCCGACGACCATCCCACTACGAACCAGCCGATCAGCAGGGCTAGGTTCATCGGCGAAGCCCGGCGGCAAGAACGGCACCGAGTTCAGGGGTTAGTTCGCCATGGCTGAGGTGATGGAGGTGGGCGGTGGAGTGTGGAGCGTTGATGGGACTGGGTGCTGCGGTGGTGCTGGGAAAATCGAGGTAGAAGTTGGATCGTGAGGAGTTGGGGTGGGCGAGTGAATATCCTTGGGTCTCCACACCCATTGTTTGCTAAAACGTAGCCTACGACTTGATTTCGCCACGTGTCCATAGAATCCACAAATATCACATCGAATGGTCTGCTTCGGCTTTGGTTTGGAAGCAAACAAAATGGAAGGAGCTGGGGTAGCGGGAACAGAAATAGAGTTGCCAGAATAAACATCATTAGGATGGGCAGGAAGATTGTTTCCTTTTGATGGGCAATTAGCAGATTTGTGGCCCGGAGCAGAGCAGTTAATACAAATTAATCTAGCATGGCAAGATGATTTTTTGTGACCCCACTATAGACATCGAGAGCACATGGCCGCCCAATTTTGCGATAAAACTTGAATTTCCTTGAGAGAGTATTGGGCTTGGGCCTGGTCAGCTTTGTGCCGGGCCGATAGCCTCGCGGGCCACGAAACATGTGTCGGGGCATATTTGAAGGCCGACGACAGAAAGCATTGTGGCAGTGGAGGGTAAGGCACCGATAAGGGGCAATTGAATTGTCCCAATTTAATGCAAAGTAAATCTTGTCGCTCCTCAAGCTCCGCCTGGCGCAAGAAATGCTCAATTAATGACGCATGATCAGCGGGCGCCGTTGCCGGTGAAGAATGCCCAAAGTTTTGAATGTCGGAAAGCTGCATAGGATGAGCATGATCATGATCCAAATCCGTAACATGATCTCATAATGACTGAAGAACTGAAGGACTCCTGGATGGCGATGAGGAGGATGCTTCAGCATCATTTGCATTAGAGAATTTCATATGATCAATAGGAACCAGCCCAAATTTGCATAAAACCTCCTTGGAATTATCATCCAGAGCTCAACCACGGTGAAGGAACTTCAAAGAGGATTTAAGCGAAACCGGCCGACGGGTAGCAACATCCAAAAGTTCCTCATCAGCATGCCAAGCCGAGTTCAAAATAGGTTGTAAGTAAATAAAAGTGTGATGATCATCATTATTAGAGCATTGCCCACCCCAAAAGAGAGGCCAAAGAAGCCTAAATAAAAAAAGGGGGCCAAAGAAGCCCACACACAAAAAAAGGAGAAAAGGGGGCAATGTTACTATCATTTTTGCACATTTGTGCTTCAAAGTAGCACTATGTTCTTCATATAGAGAGTCTCTTGAGTTATCACTTTCATATACTAGTGGGAATTTTTATTATTGAAATTGGCTTGTATATTCCAACGATGGGCTTCCTCAAATGCCCTAGGTCTTCATGAGCAAGCAAGTTGGATGCACACCCACTTAGTTTCAGTTTGAGCTTTCATATACTTATAGCTCCACTAGTAGAAAAAGGGTCAGATGTGAAGCACATTAGTGCCGGTTTGAATTTGAGCCGGCACTAATATGACCATTAGTGTCGGTTCCAACGGCTAGGCGGGCGAACATCATTAGTAACGGTTTGTGGGAAACCTTTAGTACCAGTTCATGCCACGAACCAGTACTAATGAGGCCAGTGCGGCTGTGGTCAGGCTGGGGCCCCCACGAAGACCTTTAGTACCGGTTCATGGCATGAACCGGTACTAGAGTTTCTTAGTAAGCTGATTTTTAGTCCCACCTCGCCAAGGGAGAGGCAGTATGAGCGGTTTATAAGCCGTGAGTGTAGAGACAATGAAGAAGAGGCGCAATGCTCACCTGCATGTTGATTAGCTTCAAGCCTTTCGGAATAGCATAGATTGCACAGAGCTATGTGCAGTGCAGTCTACACTATTCCGAAAGGCTTGAAGCAAATTAACCAGCATTGCACCACTTTTTTATTTTTAATAACTATGAAAATGTTGAAACTTGGCATGGTATCATCATTTCACCCGCATAGCATGTGCGAAAGAGTAGAGAGGGTCACGGCAAAAACTGGACGCACTTCGTGTACAAACTGGACAATCTCTTTCGGAGTATCAGGGTTTCGGACGAGAACTCATCTGTTACATGGGCACTTCAATGTTTTTTAAACTTATTTGAACTCTAGACTTCTTGTGTGTTCAGTATGCAGCATTCAAAGCGACGTCATCAATTTCCAACATGTTCTGACATCATTTGCTGTTTTTCAGTCATTTACCTAATTGTTTAGAGAGCTAAATGACCGTGAAATTAAAAATCACTACAAAATGAACTTTGAAAATGTTGAAACTTGGCATGGTATCATCATTTCACCCGCATAGCATGTGCGAAAGAGTAGAGGGGGTCACGGCCAAAACTGGACGCACTTCGTGTACAAACTGGACAATCTCTTTTGGAGTATCAGGGTTTCGGACGAGAACTCATCTGTTACATGGGCACTTCAATGTTTTTTAAACTTATTTGAATTCCCGACTTCTTTTGCGTTCAGTATGCAGCATTCAAAGCGACGTCATCAATTTCCAACATGTTCTGAATACATTTGCTATTTTTCAGTCATTTACCTAATTGTTTAGAGAGCTAAATGACCGTGAAATTGAAAATCACTACAAAATGAACTATGAAAATGTTGAAACTTGGCATGGTATCATCATTTCACCCGCATAGCATGTGCGAAAGAGTAGAGAGGGTCATGACAAAAACTGGACGCACTTCGTGTACAAACTGGACAATCTCTTTCGGAGTATCAGTGTTTCGGACGAGAACTCATCTGTTACATGGGCACTTCAATGTTTTTGAAACTTATTTGAACTCCCGACTTCTTTTGCATTCAGTATGTAGCATTCAAAGCAACGTCATAAATTTCCAACATGTTCTGACTACATTTGCTGTTTTTTAGTCATTTACCTAATTGTTTAGAGAGCTAAATGGCCGTGAAATTGAAAATCACTACAAAATGAACTTTGAAAATGTTGAAACTTGGCATGGTATCATCATTTCACCCGCATAGCATGTGAGAAAGAGTAGAGAGGGTCACGGCAAAAACTGGACGCACTTCGTGTACAAACTGGACAATCTCTTTCGGAGTATCAGGGTTTCGGACGAGAACTCATCTGTTACATGGGCACTTCAATGTTTTTGAAACTTATTTGAACTCCCGACTTCTTTTGCATTCAGTATGCAGCATTCAAAGTGACGTCATCAATTTCCAACATGTTCTGACATCATTTGCCGTTTTTCAGTCATTTACCTAATTGTTTAGAGAGCTAAATGGCCGTGAAATTGAAAATCACAACAAAATGAACTGTGAAAATGTTGAAACTAGGCATGGTATCATCATTTCACCCACATAGCATGTGTGAAAGAGTAGAGAGGGTCACGGCAAAATCTGGACGCACTTCATATACAAACTGGACAATCTCTTTCGGAGTATCAGGGTTTCGGACGAGAACTCATCTGTTACATGGGAACTTCAATGTTTTCAAACTATTTTGAACTCCGGACTTCTTTTGCGTTCAGTATGCAGCATTCAAAGCGACGTCATCAATTTCCAACATGTTCTGAATACATTTGCTATTTTTCAGTCATTTACCTAATTGTTTAGAGAGCTAAATGACCGTGAAATTGAAAATCACTACAAAATGAACTATGAAAATGTTGAAACTTGGCATGGTATCATCATTTCACCCGCATAGCATGTGCGAAAGAGTAGAGAGGGTCATGACAAAAACTGGACGCACTTCGTGTACAAACTGGACAATCTCTTTCGGAGTATCAGTGTTTCGGACGAGAACTCATCTGTTACATGGGCACTTCAATGTTTTTGAAACTTATTTGAACTCCCGACTTCTTTTGCATTCAGTATGTAGCATTCAAAGCAACGTCATAAATTTCCAACATGTTCTGACTACATTTGCTGTTTTTTAGTCATTTACCTAATTGTTTAGAGAGCTAAATGGCCGTGAAATTGAAAATCACTACAAAATGAACTTTGAAAATGTTGAAACTTGGCATGGTATCATCATTTCACCCGCATAGCATGTGCGAAAGAGTAGAGAGGGTCACGGCAAAAACTGGACGCACTTCGTGTACAAACTGGACAATCTCTTTCGGAGTATCAGGGTTTCGGACGAGAACTCATCTGTTACATGGGCACTTCAATGTTTTTGAAACTTATTTGAACTCCCGACTTCTTTTGCATTCAGTATGCAGCATTCAAAGTGAGGTCATCAATTTCCAACATGTTCTGACATCATTTGGCGTTTTTCAGTCATTTACCTAATTGTTTAGAGAGCTAAATGGCCGTGAAATTGAAAATCACAACAAAATGAACTTTGAAAATGTTGAAACTTGGCATGGTATCATCATTTCACCCACATAGCATGTGTGAAAGAGTAGAGAGGGTCACGGAAAAATCTGGACGCACTTCATATACAAACTGGACAATCTCTTTCGGAGTATCAGGGTTTCGGACGAGAACTCATCTG
Organism: Triticum urartu; assembly: GCF_056163025.1. NCBI lineage: Eukaryota > Viridiplantae > Streptophyta > Magnoliopsida > Poales > Poaceae > Triticum > Triticum urartu. The sequence continues at coordinate 557,237,566 of NC_141873.1, forward strand.
TTACATGGGAACTTCAATGTTTTCAAACTTATTTGAACTCCGGACTTTTTTTGCGTTCAGTATGCAGCATTCAAAGCGACGTCATCAATTTCCAACATGTTCTGAATACATTTGCTATTTTTCAGTCATTTACCTAATTGTTTAGAGAGCTAAATGACCGTGAAATTGAAAATCACTACAAAATGAACTATGAAAATGTTGAAACTTGGCATGGTATCATCATTTCACCCGCATAGCATGTGCGAAAGAGTAGAGAGGGTCATGACAAAAACTGGACGCACTTCGTGTACAAACTGGACAATCTCTTTCGGAGTATCAGTGTTTCGGACGAGAACTCATCTGTTACATGGGCACCTCAATGTTTTTGGAACTTATTTGAACTCCCGACTTCTTTTGCATTCAGTATGTAGCATTCAAAGCAACGTCATAAATTTCCAACATGTTCTGACTACATTTGCTATTCTTTAGTCATTTACCTAATTGTTTAGAGAGCTAAATGGCCGTGAAATTGAAAATCACTACAAAATGAACTGTGAAAATGTTGTAACTTGGCATGGTATCATCATTTCACCCGCATAGCATGTGCGAAAGAGTAGAGAGGGTCACGGCAAAAACTGGACGCACTTCGTGTACAAACTGGACAATCTCTTTCGGAGTATCAGGGTTTCGGACGAGAACTCATCTGTTACATGGGCACTTCAATGTTTTTGAAACTTATTTGAACTCCCGACTTCTTTTGCATTCAGTATGCAGCATTCAAAGTGACATCATCAATTTCCAACATGTTCTGACATCATTTGCCGTTTTTCAGTCATTTACCTAATTGTTTAGAGAGCTAAATGGCCGTGAAATTGAAAATCACAACAAAATGAACTGTGAAAATGTTGAAACTAGGCATGGTATCATCATTTCACCCACATAGCATGTGTGAAAGAGTAGAGAGGGTCACGGCAAAATCTGGACGCACTTCATATACAAACTGGACAATCTCTTTCGGAGTATCACGGTTTCGGACGAGAACTCATCTGTTACATGGGAACTTCAATGTTTTCGAACTTATTTGAACTCCGGACTTCTTTTGCGTTCAGTATGCAGCATTCAAAGCGACGTCATCAATTTCCAACATGTTCTGAATACATTTGCTATTTTTCAGTCATTTACCTAATTGTTTAGAGAGCTAAATGGCCGTGAAATTGAAAATCACTACAAAATGAACTATGAAAATGTTGAAACTTGGCATGGTATCATCATTTCACCCGCATAGCATGTGTGAAAGAGTAGAGAGGGTCACGGCAAAATCTGGACGCACTTCATATACAAACTGGACAATCTCTTTCGGAGTATCAGGGTTTCGGACGAGAACTCATCGGTTACATGGGAACTTCAATGTTTTCAAACTTATTTGAACTCCGGACTTTTTTTGCGTTCAGTATGCAGCATTCAAAGCGACGTCATCAATTTCCAACATGTTCTGAATACATTTGCTATTTTTCAGTCATTTACCTAATTGTTTAGAGAGCTAAATGACCGTGAAATTGAAAATCACTACAAAATGAACTATGAAAATGTTGAAACTTGGCATGGTATCATCATTTCACCCGCATAGCATGTGCAAAAGAGTAGAGAGGGTCATGACAAAAACTGGATGCACTTCGTGTACAAACTGGACAATCTCTTTCGGAGTATCAGTGTTTCGGACGAGAACTCATCTGTTACATGGGCACTTCAATGTTTTTGGAACTTATTTGAACTCCCGACTTCTTTTGCATTCAGTATGTAGCATTCAAAGCAACGTCATAAATTTCCAACATGTTCTGACTACATTTGCTATTCTTTAGTCATTTACCTAATTGTTTAGAGAGCTAAATGGCCGTGAAATTGAAAATCACTACAAAATGAACTGTGAAAATGTTGAAACTTGGCATGGTATCATCATTTCACCCGCATAGCATGTGCGAAAGAGTAGAGAGGGTCACGGCAAAAACTGGACGCACTTCGTGTACAAACTGGACAATCTCTTTCGGAGTATCAGGGTTTCGGACGAGAACTCATCTGTTACAAGGGCACTTCAATGTTTTTGAAACTTATTTGAACTCCCGACTTCTTTTGCATTCAGTATGCAGCATTCAAAGTGACGTCATCAATTTCCAACATGTTCTGACATCATTTGCCGTTTTTCAGTCATTTACCTAATTGTTTAGAGAGCTAAATGGCCGTGAAATTGAAAATCACAACAAAATGAACTGTGAAAATGTTGAAACTAGGCATGGTATCATCATTTCACCCACATAGCATGTGTGAAAGAGTAGAGAGGGTCACGGCAAAATCTGGACGCACTTCATATACAAACTGGACAATCTCTTTCGGAGTATCAGGGTTTCGGACGAGAACTCATCTGTTACATGGGAACTTCAATGTTTTCAAACTTATTTGAACTCCGGACTTCTTTTGCTTTCAGTATGCAGCATTCAAAGCGACGTCATCAATTTCCAAACTGTTCTGAATACATTTGCTATTTTTCAGTCATTTACCTAATTGTTTAGAGAGCTAAATGACCGTGAAATTGAAAATCACTACAAAATGAACTATGAAAATGTTGAAACTTGGCATGGTATCATCATTTCACCCGCATAGCATGTGCGAAAGAGTACAGAGGGTCATGACAAAAACTGGACGCACTTCGTGTACAAACTGGACAATCTCTTTCGGAGTATTAGTGTTTCGGACGAGAACTCATCTTGTACATGGGCACTTCAATGTTTTTGAAACTTATTTGAACTCCCGACTTCTTTTGCATTCAGTATGTAGCATTCAAAGCAACGTCATAAATTTCCAACATGTTCTGACTACATTTGCTATTCTTTAGTCATTTACCTAATTGTTTAGAGAGCTAAATGGCCGTGAAATTGAAAATCACTACAAAATGAACTGTGAAAATGTTGAAACTTGGCATGGTATCATCATTTCACCCGCATAGCATGTGCGAAAGAGTAGAGAGGGTCACGGCCAAAACTGGACGCACTTCGTGTACAAACTGGACAATCACTTTCGGAGTATCAGGGTTTCGTACGAGAACTCATCTGTTACATGGGAACTTCAATGTTTTCAAACTTATTTGAACTCCGGACTTCTTTTGCGTTCCGTATGCAGCATTCAAAGCGATGTCATCAATTTCCAACATGTTCTGACTACATTTGTTGTTTTTCAGTCATTTACCTAATTGTTTAGAGAGCTAAATGACCGTGAAATTGAAAATCACTACAAAATGAACTGTGAAAATGTTGAAACTTGGCACGGTATCATCATTTCACCCACGTAGCATGTGCGAAAGAGTAGAGAGGGTCACGGCAAAAACTGGACGCACTTCGTGTACAAACTGGACAATCTCTTTCGGAGTATCAGGGTTTCGGACGAGAACTCATTTGTTACATGGGCACTTCAATGTTTTTTAAACTTATTTGAACTCTAGACTTCTTGTGTGTTCAGTATGCAGCATTCAAAGCGACGTCATGAATTTCCAACATGTTCTGACATCATTTGCTGTTTTTCAGTCATTTACCTAATTGTTTAGAGAGCTAAATGACCGTGAAATTGAAAATCACTACAAAATGAACTTTGAAAATGTTGAAGCTTGGCATGGTATCATCATTTCACCCGCATAGCATGTGCGAAAGAGTAGAGAGGGTCATGGCCAAAACTGGACGCACTTCGTGTACAAACTGGACAATCTCTTTCGGAGTATCAGGGTTTCGGACGAGAACTCATCTGTTACATGGGCACTTCAATGTTTTTTAAACTTATTTGAACTCCCGACTTCTTTTGCTTTCAGTATGCAGCATTCAAAGCGACGTCATTAATTTCCAACATGTTCTGAATACATTTGCCGTTTTTCAGTCATTTACCTAATTGTTTAGAGAGCTAAATGACCGTGAAATTGAAAACCACTACAAAATGAACTATGAAAATGTTGAAACTTGGCATGGTATCATCATTTCACCTGCATAGCATGTGCGTAAGAGCAGAGAGGGTCACGGCAAAAACTGGACGCACTTCGTGTACAAACTGGACAATCTCTTTCGGAGTATCAGGGTTTCGGACGAGAACTCATCTGTTACATGGGCACTTCAATGTTTTTGAAACTTATTTGAACTCCCGACTTCTTTTGCATTCAGTATGCAGCATTCAAAGTGACGTCATCAATTTCCAACATGTTCTGACATCATTTGCCGTTTTTCAGTCATTTACCTAATTGTTTAGAGAGCTAAATGGCCGTGAAATTGAAAATCACAAGAAAATGAACTGTGAAAGTGTTGAAACTTGGCATGATATCATCATTTCACCCACATAGCATGTGTGAAAGAGTAGAGAGGGTCACGGCAAAATCTGGACGCACTTCATATACAAACTGGACAATCTCTTTCGGAGTATCAGGGTTTCGGACGAGAACTCATCTGTTACATGGGAACTTCAATGTTTTAAAACTTATTTGAACTCCGGACTTCTTTTGCGTTCAGTATGCAGCATTCAAAGCGACATCATCAATTTCCAACATGTTCTGACTACATTTGTTGTTTTTCAGTCATTTACCTAATTGTTTAGAGAGCTAAATGACCATGAAATTGAAAATCACTACAAAATGAACTGTGAAAATGTTGAAAATTGGCACGGTATCATCATTTCACCCACATAGCATGTGCGAAAGAATAGAGAGGGTCACGGCAAAAACAGGACGCACTTCGTGTACAAACTGGACAATCTCTTTCGGAGTATCAGGGTTTCGGACGAGAACTCATTTGTTACATGGGCACTTCAATGTTTTTTAAACTTATTTGAACTCTAGACTTCTTGTGTGTTCAGTATGCAGCATTCAAAGCGACGTCATTAATTTCCAACATGTTCTGACATCATTTGCTGTTTTTCAGTCATTTACCTAATTGTTTAGAGAGCTAAATGACCGTGAAATTAAAAATCACTACAAAATGAACTTTGAAAATGTTGAAGCTTGGCATGGTATCATCATTTCACCCGCATAGCATGTGCGAAAGAGTAGAGAGGGTCATGGCCAAAACTGGACGCACTTCGTGTACAAACTGGACAATCTCTTTCGGAGTATCAGGGTTTCGGACGAGAACTCATCTGTTACATGGGCACTTCAATGTTTTTTAAACTTATTTGAACTCCCGACTTCTTTTGCGTTCAGTATGCAGCATTCAAAGCGACGTCATCAATTTCCAACATGTTCTGACTACATTTGCTGTTTTTCAGTCATTTACTTAATTGTTTAGAGAGCTAAATGGCCGTGAAATTGAAAATCACAACAAAATGAACTGTGAAAATGTTGAAACTTGGCATGGTATCATCCTTTCACCCACATAGCATGTGTGAAAGAGTAGAGAGGGTCACGGCAAAATCTGGACGCACTTCGTATACAAACTGGACAATCTCTTTCGGAGTATCAGGGTTTCGGACGAGAACTCATTTGTTACATGGGAACTTCAATGTTTTCAAACTTATTTGAACTCCGGACTTCTTTTGCGTTCAGTATGCAGCATTCAAAGCGACGTCATCAATTTCCAACATGTTCAGACTACATTTGCTGTTTTTCAGTCATTTACCTAATTGTTTAGAGAGCTAAATGACCGTGAAATTGAAAATCACTACAAAATGAACTGTGGAAATGTTGAAACTTGGCACGGTATCATCATTTCACCCACATAACATGTGCGAAAGAGTAGAGAGGGTCACGGCAAAAATTGGACGCACTTCGTGTACAAACTGGACAATCTCTTTTGGAGTATCAGGGTTTCGGACGAGAACTCATCTGTTACATGGGCACTTCAATGTTTTTTAAACTTATTTGAACTCTAGACTTCTTGTGTGTTCAGTATGCAGCTTTCAAAGCGACGTCATCAATTTCCAACATGTTTTGACATCATTTGCTGTTTTTCAGTCATTTACCTAATTGTTTAGAGAGCTAAATGACCGTGAAATTAAAAATCACTACAAAATGAACATTGAAAATGTTGAAACTTGGCATGGTATCATCATTTCACCCGCATAGCATGTGCGAAAGAGTAGAGAGGGTCACGGCAAAAACTGGACGCACTTCGTGTACAAACTGGACAATCTCTTTCGGAGTATCAGGGTTTCGGACGAGAACTCATCTGTTACATGGGCACTTCAATGTTTTTTAAACTTATTTCAAATCCGGACTTCTTTTGTTTTCAGTATACAGCATTCAAAGCAACGTCATCAATTTCAAACATGTTCTGACATCATTGCTGTTTTTCAGTCATTTACCTGACTGTTTAGAGAGCTAAATGATCGTGAAATTGAAAATCACTACAAAATGAACTGTGAAAATGTTGAAACTTGGCATGGTATCATCATTTCACCCGCATAGCATGTGTGAAAGAGTAGAGAGGGTCACGGCAAAAACTAGACGCACTTCGTGTACAAACTGGACAATCTCTTTCGGTGTATCAGGGTTTCGGACGAGAACTCATCTGTTACAGCGACACTTCATTTTTTAAAACTTATTATAACTCCAGACTTTTTGTGCATTCAGTATGCACCATTCAAAGCCACGCCATCAACTTTCAACCATCAACTTGGCATGGTATATAAAAATAAATGAATAGAAGAAAATAAATAAAGCAGAAAAGAAAAAAATATAGTAGAAAAGAAAACTATATAAAAAACTACTCAGAAATAAATAGAAGAAAATAAATATAGCAGAAAAGAAAAAAACTACTCAGATATAAATAGAAGAAAAAATAAAGCAGAAAAGAAAAAAATATAAAAAAATTTGGGGCGCTGCCCTGTGGGCCTGCTAGACCACCGGCGTGCAATTTCAGGCCCACAAGGCCCAGCAGACTCACAGGGCAGTGCGCCGTAGTTAGGCCCAGAAGCCTGCTTTATAGAGGAGTTCGAAAGGGCAGCCGCGCGCTGGGTTTATAAACCAGTGCGGCTGCCCTTCGCCCGGCGAGGTGGGACTAAACTTTGTGCACCGCGGGTGGCAGCGCACAACCTTTAGTACCGGTTGGTGGCTCCAACCGGTACTAAAGGATGGTCTTTAGTACCGGTTGGTGGCTCCAAGTGGTACTAAAGGGTGCTCTTCCCGCCTCTTGGCCTGGCCAAAGTTGGCCTTTAGTACCGGTTGGTGGCTCCAACCGGTACTAAAGGCCCATCCTATATAAGAAAGCACTTCAAAAAATCAGTTTCTCATCTGCTTCTTCTCCTCTGTCCCGTCGCCCGCCGCCCCCGTCGCTGCCCCCTTCAACGCCCCTGTCGCCACCCCTCGTCGCCGCCCCCGTCGCCGCCCCGTCCCCGTCCCCGTCGCCGCGCCCCGCCCCGTCGTCCCCGCCCGGCCCGTCCCCGTCCCCGTTGTCGCTGCCCCGTCCCCATCCCCGTCGTCGCCATCCCCGTCGTTACCATCCCCATCGGCGCCGCCCGTCGCCGTCCCCGTCGCCGCCCCGTCGCCTCGCCTCGCTGGTGAGATCCTGCCCCGGCCGCCATGTCCACACACACACACATTGTTTTTTCGTTTTTTAGTTATAAATTTTAGTTAAAGAAATTTTTATGTTTAGTTGAACTAGTTGAATTAATATAACTAGTTTATTTTTAGTAAATGCTTAGTTGAACTAGCTAGTTGAATTAGCACTAGTTTATTTTTACTAAGAAAATTTAGGTATATGAGATTGATGATCTAATTAAAATATTACTATATATAGCTACTTTATATATTTTAGTAAGAAAATTAATAGAACTAGTTTATTTTTAGTAAATTCTTAGTTGAGTTAGTTGAATTAATAGAACTAGTTATTTTTAGTAAGAAAATTTAGGTATATGAGATTTGATGATCTAATCAAAATATTACTATATAGAACTACCTACTTTATTTTAGTAAGAAATTAATAGAACTAGTTTATTTAGTTGAATTAATAGAACTAGTAAGTGTTTAATGTTTCACCTATATATGAACATATGTTAGATATTAATGTCAAATGTTAGATGAATTAGATATAAATTATATGTCGGATATATATTTAATAGAGTTATATGAGATTTGATTATCTAATTAACATTTTATTATATAGAACTAGCTACCTTATTTTTAGTAAGAAAATTAATAGAACTAGTTTAGTTGAATTAATTAGTTGAACTAGTTAGTTGAATTAGTTGAGCTACTTTATTTAGGTATATTTTTCGTAAGTGCTTAGTTGAATTAGTTCAATTAATTAGTTGAACTAGTTGAATTAATAGAATTAGTTGAATTAATAGAACTAATAAGTGTTTAATGTTTCACCTATGAACATAGGAATGTCGTCTGACGACGAACACGATTTCATTATGTGCGAATACTGCGAAGACCAGCGCGGCCTGTCCGGCAGAAATTTTCTAGTTGATGATAGACGCTTCAGCCTCAAGCTGGATAAGAAATTCGAAGTGGATACAGTAAGTCACAACGACAAGTCTTTTTTCGTAATTAAGCATGACTTATGCTTCATTTGCTTCAACTTTTAATTTTAATTTTTCACTATTCTACTAGCATATCCCTGCCATGCAAGAATTTTTGTCTTGGATAAGATAGGTTTCAGTCCTAACGAAACTATGGAGGTAAAAAGAGTTTACTTGAAGAACGAGCATGGTTATACCTTCAACGTCAAATTATACAATGCAGACACATACACCTATTTTGAATGCAAAACTTGGCAAGCACTATGCAAGGCTTATGCATTTGAGCCTGATATGGTTATCACCTTTGATATTCGTCCGGAAGATGATATTGAAGGTAATAGAGACATCTGGGTCGATGTGCAGATGCCTCCATTTCTACCATTATGTGAGTTTCTCAACCATATTTATGTCTTCTATATGAGATTATTTGAACCAGTTGAATAATTAATAGATCTCAATTTATATTGACAGCTTATTTCCAAACAATCAAACATGTCCGGTGCTTGGTAGACAGGACCGTCCATTGTCCCAGGGCTGAACTAAACTGCGAGGAGACAAGTCATTATGTTTCATGGCTTGAGGATCTTGATGCTGTCAAGACAAAAAAAATTCCTGCACTTAGAAATGTTAGTACTCAAAACGTGCGACCAATAGTGTTCGTACCGAACTACGGTCACATATATTTAGGAAAGATGGTAAGATTTCTACTATTTCTCCTCAGTGCATCTTTTGCATACATTATTTTTTTAATATAAACTTCATTGCTAAGTATGTTACTATACGATGTTCTTCAACAGGGACTCCCGATGAATGTTGTGCCTGATTGGATCGAGACTAAAGGTACCATGAATATTGTTAGCTTACGGCCAAGATATCCTACAATGCACTTTAGTGCATTCAGGATTTCTAATAGCGAGGAATGCTTAATAGTAAAAGACTGGAGTAAAATTGTGAACGATCACAGAGAAGTACTAGGGGGCTGCAATCAGAAGTGCAACTCACGATTAGGAGACAGGTTTATCTGCATGCTCCAATATGATGAATCAGGAAATCTATACATGTTCTATGCTATTTTACCTGAGAGACAGCATCAGGAATGATTAATTAGCTAGTTCATGCTCTTAGTACTTGTCCTCTCATGTCCGTGTTCTTCGTCCTGAACTTAATCTCAAAGAGTGATTTTCTTTTGTGGTGTTATGAACGCTTGTAATATCATTACAATGTTGAACTCGATGATATCTTTGCTTCTGGTACAAGTGAATGTTTCTTATTTAAGCTAGTGTTGGTGGTGATTAGATAGCGGTAATGACTATATGAAGATTAAGTAGTTGTAATGAGATGGCTATTATATGATGATTTTTAGCTAGCTATGAAAACTATTGTTGGTGATGATATATATGATGCAAGAGTTTTTATATTAGTATGATGATGCTGATGATGAGTTATTATATCATTTATGAATGAAACCGCAGATTAGTTTCAACTGGATGGATTCTAGCAAAGTGATCAAGTATATGCCATATCCTTATTACCTCGATCACTTAATTAGGTGATCAAGTATATATAATATGGATATGACATATACTTGATGACTTAGCACGATCCAGTCAAACTAATCTGTGGTACATTCACCTAATGATTTAACAACTCATTATAATGTGAAACAATCACTAAATTAAATTGAAAACACAAAATTAAACTAAAAATAAAAAATAAAACCAAAACACACCCAAACATTTAGTACCGGTTGGTGTTACCAACCGGTACTCATGTCCTACGCGCCCACGGAGCTGGCTCATGCCACGTGGTTGCCCTTTAGCACCGGTTCGTGCTGAACCGGTACTAAAGGGGGGGGGCCTTTAGTGCCCACACTTTAGTGCTGGTTACCGAACCGGCACTAAAGGGCCTTACGAACCGGTACTATTGCCCGGTTCTGCACTAGTGCTCTAGTGCATCTGTTGCATGGCAATCCCTACTCACTCACATTGATATCTATTGATGGGCATCTCCATAGCCCATTGATACACCTAGTTGATGTGAGACTATCTTCTCCTTTTTGTCTTCTCCACAACCACCATTCTATTCCACCTATAGTGCTATATCCATGGCTCATGCTCATGTATTGCGTGAGGGTTGAAAATGCTGAAGCGCGTTAAAAGGTATGAACCAACCAACTGCTCGGCTTGTCATCGGGGTTGTGCATGATGTGCATATTTTGTGTGGTGAAGATGGAGCATAGCCAGACTATATGATTTTGTAGGGATAGCTTTCTTTGGCCTTGTTATTTTGAAAAGACATGATTGCTTTATTAGTGGGCTTGACGTATTATTGTTTTTATGTCAAACGATAGACTATTGCTTTGAATCACTCATGTCTTAATATTCATGCCATGATTAGATATGTGATCAAGATTATGCCAGGTAGCATTCCACATCAAAAATTATCCTTTTTATCATTTACCTACTTGAGGATGAGCAGGAATTAAGCTTGGGGATGCTGATACGTCTCCGTCGTATCTATAATTTTTGATTGTTCCATGCCAATATTCTACAACTTTCATATACTTTTGGCAACTTTTTATACTATTTTTGGGACTAACATATTGATCCAGTGCCCAGCGCCAGTTCCTGTTTGTTGCATGTTTTATGTTTCACAGAATATCCATATCAAACGGAATCCAAACGGGATAAAAACGGATGGAGCTTATTTTTGGAATATTTGGAAAATTCCGGAAGAAAAATCCACGTGAGACGATGCCCGAGGTGGCCACGAGCAGGGGGCGTGCCTGCCCCCTGGGCGCGCCCCTGACCCTCGTGGGCCACCCGTAAGGCGGTTGATGCCCTTCTTCGGCTGCAAGAAAGCTAAGTTTTGGTAAAAAATCACGGAGAAGGTTTCAGTCCAATCGGAGTTACGGATCTCCATATATATACGAAATGGTGAAAGGGCAACAGAAAAGAACGCAGAAACAGAAAGAGACAGAGAGACAGATCCAATCTCGGAGGGGCTCTCGCCCCTCCCATGCCATGGAGGCCAAGGACCAGAGGGGAAACCATTCTCCCATCTAGGGAGGAGGTCAAGGAAGAAGAGGAAGAAGGGGGCCCCTCTCCCCCTCTCCTCCGGTGGCGCCAGAACGCTGCCATGGCCACCATCATCATCACCGCGATCTTCACCAACACCTCCGACATCTTCACCAACATCTCCATCACCTTCCCCCCTCTATCTACAGTGGTCCACTCTCCCGCAACCCGCTGTACCCCCTACTTGCACATGGTGCTTTATGCTTCATATTATTATCCAATGATGTGTTGCCATCCTATGATGTCTGAGTAGATTTTCGTTGTCCTACCGGTGGTTTATGAATTGCTATGATTGATTTAATTTTCTTGTGGTTATGTTGATGTCCTTTGGTGCCCATCATATGAGCGCGCGCGTCGATCACACCATTGGGTTAGTTGTATGTTGATAGGACTATGTATTGGAGGGCAAGGGTGACATAAGCTTCAGCCTAGCATAGAAATTGATGCATACGGGATTGAAGGGGGACCAATATATCTTAATGTTATGGTTGGGTTTTACCTTAATGACCGTTAGTAGTTGCGGATGCTTGCCAATAGTTCCAATCATAAGTGCATAGAATTCCAAGTAAGGGATGACATGCTAGCAGTGGCCTCTCCCACATAAAACTTGTTATCGGTCTAGTAAAGTAGTCAATTGCTTAGGGTCAACTTCGCAACTCCTACCACCACTTTTCCACACTTGCTATACTTACTTTGTTGCTTCTTTATCTAAACAACCCCTAGTTTTTATTTATATAATCTTTATTATGTTGCAAACCTATCCAACAACACCTACAAAGTACTTCTAGTTTCATACTTGTTCTAGGTAAAGCGAACGTCAAGCGTGCATAGAGTTGTATCGGTGGTCAATAGAACTTGAGGGAATATTTGTTCTACCTTTAGATCCTCGTTGGGTTCGACACTCTTATTTATCGAAAACTGTTGCGATCCCCTACACTTGTGGGTTATCAATGAGCTTGCCACGATTGTCTTCCCTCTTCTCATATGGGCAGTCCGCAACAAAGTGGTTCACATTGCCACAATTATAGCATGTCCTCGAACGTTGCTTGCCCTTGGCGCTACCTGACTTGTTCTTGTTGAAGTTGGGCCTTGAGTTCTTATTGCTCCAAAATTGCCTTGAAGCGAGATCCATGTGCTCATGATAAGCATATTTTGTATCTTCGGGGTTACTCTCCTCTTCTTCCTCTTCATCCTCTTCTTCCACACTAGCCTTGGCCTTCAAGGCAAGGTTGGGCTTCTTTGCGCGTTGAGAACGCAACACCGCATTGTCGGCGGTCTTGTCAAAGATCCTCATTGCCACAAACTCATCCAAAACTTCACTTGAGGACAAGGCGTGGAAGTCCGGCCTTTGACGGATGACGAAGGACATGGCCTTATGGTAAGGCATCATGGCCTTGAGAAACTTGCGCTTAATCCAATTTTCATCCGTATCCTTGCTCTCATGATCTCGGAGTGAGACCGTGAGAGTGGTTAATCTTCGGTAAAGCTCACGAGGTTCTTCATCTTAATTCATTGCAAACTCATCGACCTCATGTTGAACCACTTCATAGTTGGACCGTTGAATGCTTGCGCTTCCCTTGTAAACGGAAACAACATGTTGCCATGCTTCCTTGGCCATGGTGAAAGATCGGAGATGCACAATATCTTCGGGAGGGATGGCCTCTTGGAGAATGCAAAGAGCGGACACGTTGAATTGATGATCCGCGACCTCTCTAGGAGTGAAGTTGCTTGGGTCATGTGGATAGAAACCTTGCTCAATAATTCTCCAAAGGTTAGTAGAACTATGATTTAAATGACGTTTAAAGCGATACACCCAAGAGGCAAAATCTTCATTTTTCACAAACTTGGGAGGAGAACCAACATGATTCAAATGAGTGGAGGGAACCGGTCCTCCATAAGTAAGTGGAGGTTCAACATGGGTAAAGATGCCATTTCCACTTCTACCACTAGATAAAGGAACTTTGTCACTCGTAGTTTCCCCCTTGTCAGAGTTAGTATCCGTCACCTTGTTAGCGGGATCTTGAACCATGTGTTTGAAGTCCATGTTAGAAAAATGTGTCCTCAGTACATGGTGAAGTAATTTTTATATATTCTCTCTATTGGACCAACTCTTCAAGATCAATTTCTCTAGTTTTTTACCGTGATGTTCTTGTTGGTCGTGCAGTGTCGTACCACTGCGCTGGCACCCTCGGAACCATCTTCCTGGATGTAGTTTCGTGGCAGCTTATCTCATTAGTTAGATGTATGATAAAAGTCCCTGCTTGCGTCACGAGCTACTAGACTACATGTAGTCACTTCACTCCAACAGGATGCCCACATAACTAAACATGGCACAAACTCTAAGTAGGCTGTATGAGGTATATCTTAGCTGAATCCGCTCGTTTGATTCGCGTACCACCAAAATCTGAGACCTGAATGCACACACACGGGTACTATCAATAGGCTCATTTGTTTCGTATTGCTTTCCCATCGACAAGTGCCAAACAACTGTAGCACCGCAAAAGCATAGACATTGGTGAATACTACGCACAGCCACACTCTACTTCGTTTGAATAGGTTCCAAATTCATACACATTCAACATAGCATACTGGGTAACACCGACCCAAATCACTTGCACACTAGCAGTGTGGGATGCAAGCTAAATTTGAGGGGGATGAAGTCTTAGAGAATAACAATCTCCGGGAAACCTAGAAGCATCACCACACCATAGAGACTGGGATGGTAACTAACACTCCCCACCCGGCACACACCTAAACATGATTAGGCATGTAGCAGTTCTCTCGCTAACTTGACATAGGTTTCACCCAAAATAAGACCCATCATATTGAGCTTAGAAAGGCAGGATGTCCTCCAACACGAAGTCTGGCAGTTCAGCATTGTTTCCCCTCATAGGGATCACCTCATATGCTATTGATTGACGCATGTACAGCAGACGTCCCTGAACATTTAAGTTCATATGTTAGATATCCCCGGCCAATATCAACTATTATGTCGGTTAAAGTAGGGCACATACCGGTGTCAGTACAGTCTGAAGGTACAACCGAGTGTAATTCCTGATGTAGTTGATAATGTGTAGCCAGCTGTCCTCACTGCAAGTCAGTAGGGGAAATCGTGATTACTTACGGAAAATAATATCAGTTGCGAATTCAGTTCTCTGTAGAGATATCAACATACATCACACAACTGGCACGCATGGCGGTGTTGTAGCTGATCCTCCAACCCTGAGACGGGACGTACCACCCAGCGATATTTGCATGGACGCATCGACGAAGACCTTCCAGAATTAAGTTTGCATTGTCTTCATGCACTACAAGAAATATGTCAACTAGTGACCTTCTGTCAATGACCCTGAAAGAATTGGTCATAGATCTACGACCATTTGAGATCAATTGGTCAAAAGCTGTTCAGGGGGCTCCAAACCCTCAACTATATCGACCATTTTGGTCAGAAAGGTCGTAATTTCCTTACACGAAATGCTCATAAAGCAGACAACACTGGTCTGTTGCCTTATTTCTAGCTGATCACGACCAATATAGATGGCCATAACCTTGTAAATTGTGGTGGATTTCTATGACTAGGCGCCACCTCATCAGTTTTGCCTATGTGTCATGTCCATGTGTCAATTTTTGCCCTAGGTTGTGAAGAAACCTATATTTCTGTCATTCCCAAAATTCCCCAAAAAATCTCATAAATTCTCTGGGTCATATCTTCATCAAATATGTAAAAATCCTTCCTTGCCTAGTTAAAAATAATTCAAAAATATTCATTTTCCTTTTCTGTTCACAACAATACTTTGTGAAGGAAGTGATATTTATATATTCTTGATTGCCCTCAAAAGTTTTGCGCACTCTTTCCTGTCCAAATCATTGCCTCATGACAAAATTCAGCTCCATTTGCCCAGTAAATCTTCCTCGGCAAATTTCCAAAAAAATTTCCACCTAGAAGCATTGTGAAGGAAGTACCATTTTTATATATCCAAATGACATGAAACTTATACAGTTCCTTCATATGCCTAAGTTGTCACCCTCCTCCAAATTGCAGCTCAGTCAAATCATCTATGTGAGCCCAGGTTCAATTTATATTTCATGGCCAGATTGGCACATTGCAAAGCAAGTATTATCCAGATCCCTCCTATTACCCTCAAACTTTTTGGTCACTCTTCCATACCCAAATAATTGCCACATGATAATATTCAGCTCCATTTTCCTGGTAAACCTTTCTCAGGAAATTTCCAAAGTTTCTATCTCGAGAGAAGCTTTGTGAAGTAAGTACTAGCTAGGCTTACCCAAATGATCTGAAAATTTACTAGGGCATGACCATACCTATGTAACTTACCTACACCAAATTTGAGCTCATTTCATTTATCCAATTTCTCTCGCTAATTTTCCCAAGTTTCTATCCAGGGAATAGCATTGTGAAGGAAGTACCACTTTGGCATGTCCAAATGATATCAACTTTCTATAGTGCCTCCCTATGGCCAAATAACCACCCCCACCAAATTTCAGCTCAATCCATTCATTGTTTTGAGCCCAGCTTCAACATTCATATTTATGTCCAGTGTATTACTTTGCAAAGCAAGTACCACCTAGGCTCCTCCTTTTGAGCTAAAAAATTGTGAAGACAGTCTTCTTAGTAGATGATCATCCTCAGCCAAAACTCACGCCCATTGGCCACGTGCATTTCCCGTATCGCTAATCGAACACTTGGCTGCTAATTCATGTTTGAGCATAGTTCTGTCTCCTCGTGAGAATATTATGTTGTAATTTTCTTCCTAGCACCTGCCTGGGGAGTACCCAACCCCCTAGACATGCCTAGTCCGCCCATAACACATGCCAACGCCACAGCCACGCGGTGACCACGCGGCGGGCATGCGAGTTTACGCGCTCTGGAGTTGGGGCCCTCGTCCACCATCCAAACGTTGACGTATCACCACCAAACCATGTATTTCTTATTAAATAGATACTTATATACCTAGAAATGATTTTTGTAAAAAAATAAAGAACAAACTATAAGGTAGATGCAGTTCAAAATTGACCAGCTACCTACAGATTCGACAGAAATTTGCCTTTTTCACCAGTGGTGGATCAAAACTTTTGACACCCAACCATTTCGTCAATTATGCATTAAATATGGCCTAATATTTTAGAAAAATGATTTGGTCCAATTTTGCAACAAATATATGGTAGCCCCTTCACAAAAAAACTCATTTTGGGCATTCAAAAAATGGAAAATGAATTTTTCGTGCAAAGAAAATGAAAACTCCCTTGGGCAACATTGTTTGGAATTCCAAGATGCACCCTTGTGCACAATCTGAGATCATTTGAACAAACTATGCCATGAATGTGGCCATAAGATTGATCATTTGGCTTGAAATCCCTGAATCTTCACACATGATAGCTCATTTCTGAGAACACTTTTTTAAAAATAATTGACGTATTACAAGTTTATTCTTTTTCCTGGAAACTTGGTCACATATAATGACACAAATGAGAAGGTTTTCCAATTTTTTGATTTTTTTTGAATTTTTTATGCCAGTTTCGAAATGCGATCAAAATGACGGGTTTGACCGTTCCTAGCTAGTGGTTGAATCTTGGAAAACTTTTGATGTTTCTGTGATTAAATAGATACTTATGTACCTAGAAATGGTTTTTTGAAAAAATAAAGAGAAAACTATGAGGTAGATGTAGTTCAAATTTGACCTGCTTCCTACTGAATCGGCGGAATTTTGTCTTTTTCACCCGAGGTGGATCAAGGCTTTTGACACCCAACTATTTGGTTAATTGTGAACCAAATATGGCCTAGTATTTTAGAAAAATGATTTGGTCCAATTTTGCAACAAATATATGGTAGGTCCTTCACAAAAAGAACTCAATTCGGGCACTCGGAAAATGGAAAATGAATTTTCCGTGCAAAGAAAATGAAAACTCCCTTAGGCAACATTGTTTGGAATTCCAAGATGCACCCTTGTGCACTATATGTGATCATTTGAACAAATTATGCCATGAATGTGGCCTAAAGATTGATCATTTGGCTTGAAAACCTTGAATCTTCACGCATGATAGCTCATTTCTGAGAACACTTTTTTAAAATAATTGTTGTATTACAAGTTTATTATTTTTCCTGGAAACTTGGTCACATATAATGAAACAATGCGAAGGTTTTCCAATTTTTTGATTTTTTTTTAGTTTTTATGCCCGTTTCGAAATGCGGTAAAAACGGCGGGTTTGAGCGTTGCTAGCTAGTGGTTGAATCTTGGAAAACTTTTGATGTTTCTATTATTAAATAGGTACTTATGTACCTATAAATAATTTTTGGAAAAAATAAACAGCAAACTATGAGGCAGCTGCAGTTCAAATTTGACCCGCTTCCTACTTAATCAGCGGGAATTTGTCTTTTTCACGAGAGGTGGATCAAGGATTTGGACACCCAAACATTTGGTCAATTATGAATTAAATATGGCCTAGTATTTTAGAAAATTGATTTGGTCCAATTTTGCAACAAACATATGGTAGGTCCTTCACAAAAAAAACTCATTTCGAGCACTCAGAAAATGGAAAATGAATTTTCCGTGCAAAGAAAATGAAAACTCCCTTAGGCAACATTGTTTGGAATTCCAATATTTATCCTTGTGCACAATATGAGATCATTTGAACAAACTATGCCATGAATGTGGCCATAAGATTGATCATTTGGCTTGAAAACCCTGAATCTTCATGCATAATAGCTCATTTCTGAGAACACTTTTTAAAAATAATTGTCGTATTAAAAGTTTATTATTTTTCTTGGAAACTTGGTCACATATAATGACACAATGTGAAGGTTTTCCAATTTTTTGATTTTTTTTGAATTTTTTATGCCCATTACGAAATGCGATCAAAACGACGGGTTGGACCATTCCTAGCTAGTGGTTGAATCTTGGAAAACTTTTGATGTTTCTATGATTAAATAGATACTTATGTACCTAGAAATGATTTTTGGAAACAATAAAGAGCAAGCTATGAGCCAGCGACAGTTCAAATTTGACCCGCTTCCTACTGAATTAGCGGAAATTTGTCTTTTTTCAAGAGAGGTGGATCAAACTTTTGACATCCAACCATTTGGTCAATTGTGCATTAAATATGTACTAGTATTTTATAAAATTGATTTGGTATAATTTTGCAACAAATATATGGTAGGTCCTTCACAAAAGAATTCATTTTGGGCACTTGAATAATGATTAAAAATAGCTACAAAGATAAAAAATTGCATGCAAATTTGCGATCATCCATAAAATGTGGTCTAACTTGAGAGAAAATTTTAGTTGTGCCATTTTGCAAAATAGTTTTGATAGCTGCTTCACAAAACCCTCCAAGTTTAAGTACTTAGAAACTATTTTTCTGAACCAATCAGGGCTCTTCACACGGATCACCCCCCTTAGCCGATCTGAACCGTCCACATCCGACAGATCCAACGCCCCCAGGTATCTCCAACCCAACCCAAACCCTAGCAGCCCCCCTCTCCATGCTCGATCCAGATCTCTCTCCCCCTCTCCCCGATCTCAGATCTCGCTCCCCTCGTCTCCCACATCGCCGCCGCCACCCACCCCGACCCCATCCCTCCCCTCGTCTCCCTCCCAAACCTTGCCGCCGGCGGCCTCTCCCCCTCCTCTCCGCATCCCTCCCACCTCGTCCCCATCTCTCTCCCACATGACGTTGACAGACTAGGAGCAAAAACAAAATCCCCCAAGCCCAACCCACTTCCTCTGCCTTCTTCCTCGATCCTGTGGCCGCTACTGCCCCTCATTCCACTGGCGACGGGCTTCCTTGCCGGTGACCTCGCTGCCCTTCTCCCGCACCGCTGCCGCCGCTACCCTCTCGCCCTTCCCCACCTCCTCCCTCTTCCCTTGGCCGTTGCGCGACTTGGAGCAAAATCCGCGACGTACCACCACCGGCTCGTCCTCAACTGCTCGCGCAGCCCCTCCTCTCCCCCATCCTGCTTCCTTCGAGCCCGCGCCTCACTCTTCTCTGCTGATCTGCGCAGGTCTACTTCGCCTACAGCGAGAGATGCGGACCTCAGCTCTACGGAATGGCTTTGTCGGTTGATTCCATCGTGCTCACGCCGTCTCCATGCTCCTTGCAGGGACGTGGCATTGTACGCGCTCGGCACGGGAGCCTGCGGCGCGGATGCCGTCGACAACACGGAGCTCCACCTCGTGCACCACAGGGATGGCCAGCTCCACATCAAGGTCCCCCCTCACCCCTGGTCCGATCCCCTCTGGTTTTTGTGCTAATTGGTTGCTGTGAGTTGCCATGCTCCGATTGCATCGATCCGGCAGCTGTAATTGATTTTTTGGGGACACAATGTTTTGTTCTACAACTGTACTGATCTAGCTCGTAGTTAAGTAGGGAGGGACTGACTCAAACAATCTGTCCACATCATTTGAAAGTCGCCAATCCATACTCCAGTTTTACTGAATTCCGGTTGATTTGAACTGTTGTCAGTGGGGGTAGTACTTATCTTACTTGAGAGCTTAGGCTTGAGATTAGTCCGCGGCTGAGTGGTACCCATAACTCGACTGTTCATTCCAGGTCTTATGTTTAGATGCGTGGCTCTCTAGTGTGTAGATGCGTGTGCCGTCGTTAGTTTGCACTTGAGGCTCCTGGTGCTTGCCCATTGCTCTGTAGGTCTGCGTTACCTGTACTGGTCTTGTGTTTGTAATGTTTGAGTCTGCTCCATCATCGATCTGTAGGCCTACTTGACAGTCATAAACTTGCATTATTTAGCCACTGGTAGGGTAGGATATACCCATATGTGGTCAGTATAGGAACCAGGGTCCCCTAATTGCTAGCAAAACTTGTGTAATGATCTCTTGTTACGTTCTACTAATGTTTAGTCTTGTTTTTTTATTACTTCTGTATTGGTATTCAGAAATAAAATTTATATGTTTCTATATATGTTCTTTTAGATAAGTATGACAATACACAACTGAATGAAGGTTGATTGATGTCGTGGCTGCAGCTGGTCTTGAATTAGCATGCATGTTTACATTCAGTATTGCCAGCACTGGCCATTAATAGCACTTGCTATTGTGGTTCACCTGTTATATTAGGAAATGCAGCTAGTCTTGAGATGCATGCTTCCCTCATCTTTCCCATATCAAAATCATGTCTATGAATTGGTGTGCTTGAAAACCAAGGAATGCTTCTATTCCTTGTCGGTGTTCTTCTTATTCTGTTATAAGATGAACCAACTCGTTATTTGTTTGGTGGTTTGGCTTGCATACATGTTCTTTTTCCGCAGAAATATGTCGCGGTTCCTTGCAGAATAAATAAGTAACCATTATAGATAATCTTGTAAATGTAAAATTCTTGGAATTATTGTTTTCCTTCTGTATAATTACCTGTTTATTATTTTGCCGATGTTGTAAGTTAATGATGAAAACCAGGGCATCCACCACCATGACGACGCTCCGCACATGGTCCAACTCGGCTACAACCTCCTCTACCGCGTACAGCGGCCGCGGTTGTCTGCGGCATCAAGTACAGCCTCCTCTTCGGTGAGCCCATCTCCTACCTCTAGCTCCCTATTTTGTTCTGTTGTAGAAGTACCTTGCTCTGTTCCAATGCATCATATTTTTTTCATAAAATGCTCTAGTGAACTGGATTCATACATAAGTTGGCTACTTTTCCTCAAGTTATTTGTGCATTTATAAACCTCTTTGAACTTTTCTAGTTCTTGAATGTATCCATGTATAAATTTTTTATATAGATAGTTTTGGAATGTGTTTTTTTGTTAGCTTATGTCATGCATCACAAATGGTATCAAGTTCCAGTTTTAGTTTTGTTGTTAACCTTTGTAATCCATGTCAACACACAATAAGTATATGAATGAATCCGTTGAGTATCCGAAACTAGATGTTTTGTTGCTCATAGTAATTAAAAAGAGCGGTGAGTTTCTCATCACACACTGTTATTATCACTTCATGGCTTGATCTATTGTGTCAGGCTGTTGTAGGTGCTGAACTGTGATCATGTTTTATGGCCCACATGCATGCTACGTGTTGGCTGACTTGGCATGACGTGCACGAAAACTTCACGGCAATCATACTAAATAGCACTTCTTAATTTTCATGCAGACTTGCTCTAGCTCTTCTTAATTTTCATGCATGTTTCTTTCCGGACTTAGTCTTACTAAATAGCACCCCATCACTTGCTGCCGTTGTTATTCACACTAATCCTCGCTATTCTGTTTTCTTCTTGGAAGATATTTTGCCTAAATTCAAGACAAAAGAAGATGTTTAAAGAAGCGCCCTGACATTTTTGTAGCAAGTTATGTAATAATAGCTGGGTTATCTGGGCATTGTGAACTCCAGAATTTCATGTATCTTCTCTGCTTTTAAATGAAATGTTGTATGTTTCAGAATTTCAATTTTTGTTTCATATGAAATAGTAATTATGTATGTGATTTGAAAATGTGTGCAATGGAAACATGGCTCATGTGACCCACTTATAAAAATAATTTGAGCGCATTTGAAATTTCTTACGTGTGGGGCCAGTGTATGAGACTATGATATTTGGGACAAATGTAAAACAGTGGAAAATAAATGGCAAAAAATAAAAGATCATACGTTGTAAAAGGCCGCATCTAGAAATAAAAAGGCCGAATTGCTGGGCCAGCCCATGTAGCTAGCAAAAATTAATAGGAAAAATAAATATTAAAAAGGCTGAATTGTTGGACTAGGCCCATGTAGAAAACCGAATTGTACCGGGCTGATTCTTGTGCCGCGTCAGCTTGCCACGTTGGATGCTAGTGACAAAAAATTTGGCCGTGGAACCAACGACCTTTTACATATCACAAAGAAGGTCACTAATTTCAGTTTACGACCGCCAGCTTTTGACCATCTGTTTTTGGTCGCAAAAAGGTCGCAAATGAAAAACAATGACCATTCAGTGACCAATAGTGATGGTCGCAAGTTGACATGTTTCTTGTAGTGATGCTTGGCCTTCATCACCTCTTGATCTAATGATGTCTCGCATGGGTCACTACTAGATTTCCCATTATAACCGAGGGTCAAATTACCGTCGGATATTTTCCTTCACCGTCATCTTTCTTTATAACCGACGCTACACCGTCGGCAATCTCCCGTCGGCTATGCTTGGTCGGCCATTACAATAATAGCCGACGGTACCGTAGGGTAATACAATTTTCCATGGTATTTGGCTGATGGTGAGCCGCCGGTCATATTTTGGTCGCGATCCAGCTCCCCAAAACTCGACGATGCTCATATCTAACGGTTTCCCGTGGGGAATTTATTTCCTGACAGTTATCAATTCCCCTCGGCTTTTGCAATAGGTGACGGCATATTTGGCCCATCGGGGTTCATTATAACTAAGAGAAGAACCAAACTGTCAGCTAGTATAATCGCTGATTGTGCATACACCCCTTCATTTATTCCTATAGTTGAGAGGCCGACGAACACCCTATATATAGTCACCCTTAGAGGATTGTTTTTCATTTCAAATATATCACAGAATTGCACAGCCCACACATGACCAAGTAACATATATTGTATATAGCACAACTTTCAAAATATCAGAAGAGTTGCATCAGAACTACATTGATCATGATGAATAATCTAGAAAGTTTAAAATGCAAAAAAGCTAAGATATAATGGTCCAAGCATTATGCATAAGCTAGATTGACCAAAACCCAATGATTTCACTTTGTTGAACGTCTTGAAGAAAGATC
Source organism: Triticum urartu (assembly GCF_056163025.1). Lineage (NCBI taxonomy): Eukaryota > Viridiplantae > Streptophyta > Magnoliopsida > Poales > Poaceae > Triticum > Triticum urartu. Next base: position 557,260,831 of record NC_141873.1, read on the forward strand.
ACTAGACTCGTCACCCTTCATCACCATATGGATCATAATGCTCGTCGCCAAATAGATCATAACAATCATCGCCATAGACATCATCACCCTTTCCATAGATCACGATTCTTCAGTACTGTCTCCCATTCCTAAGAAATGATTAGACTATATGTAAGGGAGATGAAAACAACATACTGTAGTTGAAATTTAATTGATGATACAAAAAAAGGAACTTAGATGTTCTAATTGACTGGTTAGACATCTAACAGTATGACTACGTACTCACCTTTTGGTCCTTCACGTGCAATTTTCAGGGTTACATGAATCAGCAGGTACGCAACTCCAAATAATAGACTGAGTACTACACGTTGCTCTGTGTACAAAAGGAATATACCAATAAGCTGCACTAATGTCAATTTCATTATAAGTTTGCAACGGTTCAGAACACATCATGCTTTCCAAATTACTTGTAACATTAATATAATTCGAAGCACACGACATTTTTTAATTAACTGTAACAATCCTATGTCCAGAACCCGCATGTACTATGGTTACACCAAGATGTCCATGTGATACAGGTAAAAAAAACCTTATCTGAAAGACACATATGTCGTGTCGATAATTGATTAATTGGCTTGTTGAAGTTGTAAAATGATAACCAAGTACAAATGTACAACAGATATCTGCAACCCCACTGAAGTATATATACTAGCGCTTATATTTTGCAGTCTGATGACACAACAGAAGCAGTAGACTAGCATAACACTATTGGCTAGTTTGGGCATACAATAAATACAAAAAACAGATTTAGAATGTCATGTAAAGAAAGATATAAATATAATTTTTCATTCAAACAAATTAAATAGCAGTAGCACACTAATCTCCACCAACTATAGTTATTGCGCATAGCAAATTAAGCAACTTCTTATGTTTCGTATGACAGGTCACAATCATTCTTCATGTTAAGCTACCATTATTTCTGTATGCACTTCCAAAAAAAATTCAATATTGTCCACTTTTTTAGATAAACAGAGAGGCGGCCCCTGGTTCCATTACTAAACTGAAACCAAGCTTGCTGGACATTCTCAAAAGCATCAAGGTCTGGAAAGCTGAGGACCAAAAGAGGCAAAGCTAGTAAAGGGAAAAACAAAGCTATAAAGGAGGACGCCTGATGAGGGTCAAACATGCCAGATCATATTGTCTAATGTTGAAATATTTTTCTCTGTGCAAATGATTTTACTGTAATTGATTATAGCAACATGTTTTCCTATATGAGTTCAACCAAATTGTGCCATCGCACCTTAATTAAGATGGATTTAATAGATAGATATCTCAGTTATGAGCCACATCTCGGAAAATAGGGCATAAGCAGGTGCATACATCATATATAGTACAACAGTACCACGTAGGCAATGAGGTGAGCTAAGAAATCAGGCTCAAATAAAAAGAGCATGTCTCAAAGCAAGTTATCCGCAGCATGCTCATGTTGTCCAGAACTAAATTGGCGCATAACTAAATGGGTAAGACATGATGGACTAACCTTTTTAGTTAGTCTTGACGAGCATCATCTCACCCCCTTTCAAAGCCGCCTTCAGAATCTGATGTGGCCTGTATTTATCAAACTATAAGAACCCCTGCTCTACATCTTTGAGAAAGAACACACAGGACATGATGTTAACATGTCAGTGACTGCTTCAGCCTCAGGCATACAAGTTAAATGTTACAGAACTACAAAATACTGATAAGAAAAGCAAAAGCGAGATTACAAAACTTACAATTACATCTACGAACCAAAACTGAAGGAAAAAGAACTAGGAATGTACGTACTATGACATGAATGGAGGACCTCTTCAATGTTAGTTGGTTTGCTTACAGGGACTGCTAGTTAAGCTATACAGTAGTATCAAATATACATGCCAGTCCTGATTACACACGCTGATATAGGGTCTCTTCTCTTATGTACTATTCCCAACTGCTGCAACTAGCTAGCCTTGACCAAACATGCATGCATCAACACAAGCTAGCCAGCTCAACTCACCGACGCAAATGGCCACTTGCTAGTTAATCAAACTATTTTTCAACACATAGGCTTGACTTTATTTTCCAAACTAATAGGCTCGGCTTTGTTTTTCAACAACCATACAAAAGAAAAAAAACTAAACAGACATGCAAACAACCATGGCCTCGTTATAGAACTTGAACCTCACCACCACACTAGCCCTTCATGGCACCATCTCCTCCATCTCCCTGCTATTCAACTTGAACAACAGGAGCAAATCCTGCACCACAACCACCAGAACACAATCCCACCATCCATTACAAAAGCACACGTACACACGCCACATATATGACCTGCTCGACGAATTGCGCAAAGCCCAAAGGAAGAGGCGACCAGAACTGGTACAGGCGGGCGGAGGCGGGTGTGGGCGTGGTCCACTCGGCGACATCAGGGGGGCACACGGATGAGGAGGAGCTTTAGGAAGGGGCTGATACATGGCGTAGGAGGTGAAGGGAGAGAGAGCCCATGAAGAAGACCGCCGCGGTCCCGAGGAGCGGCGTCCAGCACCTATTGAATGGGGGCGATGAGCCGACGAGGTCAAGCCGGCCAGAGCTCGCAGCGTCGTGGCCGAGGGCTGCCAGATCTGCAGGCTAACAAGACGGAGACGGGAGTCAAAAGGACATTTTCGCGTCGGGAGGAAAAGCTAAGGGGCTGGGTGACGTTGCTGGACCAGGAAGAGAGACGAGGGTGGAACTGCGCGCCAGATCGATGGGCGACGGCGGGATTGGCGCGTGGTGGCGGACTGGCGGGGATGGGGGAAAGAGAAGGAGCGGCGTGGGAGGTTTCATCAGAGGGAAAAGGGGGTGAGACATGGGAGGACGTGGCCACGTACATAAAATTTGTTATCAAGCGGGAAATATCGGACGGTCTTTGTACGATTGGCTGATGCTATGGTCACATGTGTTGGACCCAAATCAGGGAATCAATCTATATTGGACATGAATCGTTGTACCTAGATCTTATTGCTTCTGTAAAGAAATATAAGAGCATTTAGATCACTACTTTATATGTTATAGCAGCTCTATTTAATAATACTCCCTCCGTCTCAAAATAAGTGTCTTAACTTTATGCTAATTTTAAGACACTTATTTTGAGACGGAGGGAGTATATTGGTATGCATATACTCTCACCGTTCCTAGATATAGGGTGTATAGGTTTTGGCACGGAAATTAAAGAACGCATGTGGAGGGAAAATTTCACAAGTTTTGAGTGAGATTACACATGACTAATTGACATGAGAAAATAGAGGAGCTTACATGATATAAGGAAATGTAATCAAATCCCTAAAAAAATTATCCAAACAAGTGGTGCAGCGTAATACACCTTATATTTCAAACTTTTTCTCAAAAATCTATACACCTTATATCAAGGAACAGAGGGAGTATAAAGTTATAGTTGAATGTGTGTGCCATACCAAGAAAGACTTTCTCCTCGCTTTATATATAAAGAAAACTATAAATTACAACCGGCCATACAACAAGAAACGGAAAATGAATCAACGAGATACACAACTCCATGGAACAACGACGACCTCAGATCATGTCATCAACTACTCCGACAAAGGAGCTATTCACCGTCGGACGAAAGCCACACTCTCCCTCCCAAGGTCAAACTTGTTGTCCCGTCGCTACCTCCGAAGAGGGCACCCCTGCCCTCTCGTCCTGGATCTAAGGACGCCGTCCTGTCGGCAGGCAGAGCAACTCACCCCCGAGCACGAATGGACAGGCCAACCAGTTGCCGAGGATAGGACAACAGTCGTGGCGAGCTCACCCCTAAAGGAAACTCATACATCGCCACCGTCTCCGGCCAAGACCCAAACACCCACCGCAGCTGCCGAGCATGGACACTATTGAAGACCAGCAGACCACCACTGCACTGAGCCCTGACCACGAAGAGCTTCCAAGCTGCCACCTTCAAGAAGAAAGCAATGCCGATGTGCCGCCGTCGCCCAATCCGGAGATTTTGGGCTTTCGCCTGCGGCCAAGAGGCGGAGGGCCGGGTGTAGGTCTCGATGTTGCCCACAAGAAGGAAAACAGCGCCATGGGCGTCGCCAACATCGTGGCCGACCTCATTGGTCAAGGGTTTCCCCCGACGTAGAGCCTGCACCCAACGCCCCTCCGACCTGCAAAATCTACAACCGGAGTAATAAATTACCGATATAGAGACAAAACTTCACAATGGAACTTGCAAGTCAACAATTAAAAGTGTGAAATTTATACATACTTCTGTATATAAAATCAGCTTATGCGCGGATACATGGCCTGTGAGTAGACACTCTAGAATACTAGCTATTGCTTAATACTTATAGAGAAATGTATCATCTTGAATTATCTGGAATATAATTACTATTGGTCATTCCACATGTTTATTGACGTCATCCATTGAAGCATATCATCGAGAGTGAAAGTTAACCGTCTGTTATTGCTATCTCCCGTTGGGTCTTTTCCAAATAACCGAGAGTCACATATGTACCATCGGCCATTTGCACTAATAGGTGAGAGTTTTATTTTTCACCTTCGGCTATTAAATTTCACCGTCCGGCATTACATGTAATCCCCGAGGGTGTAGCAAAAACCGTTGGACATTATAATGAACCATCGGGCATTTAATTGGATATCCGAGAGTTGGATTTTTACCGTCGGGCAATCTAGTATACCGTCGGCTATTGGTAGTAATACTTGTGAGCTGGCAATAACGGTCGGCCATTGGAACTACCGTCGGCTATTAGTCTAATAACCGACGGCCCGTCGGCTATTATATTTCACCGTCGGTAATATGGGGATTTCTAGTAGTGGGTCCATCACCAGCAAAGTCCTCTCCTCAACATCCACCACATATACTGACCAGCTATTCATCTTTGGTACTGGTAACATCAGCTGCAACATGTCATGCCGATTATTAGACATACTAGTACTGGATCTTGTCATCCCAATTAGTGTGACATAAGTTTTTACCTTCTTTGTCCAGTCAAGCCTGTAACCTAGTGTTTCGGTACTCATCATGGTATTCATGTAATCGAAGTCCAAGCTGGCCCCCTGTACATCAGTGCCAGCTGCAAGAACAGAAGTAATCTAGTTATCATGCAGCCTGGAGGAACGTAAACAATTTGACTCCATAGAAATTGCAGTTCTTACCACAAAGTGAAGATCAAAGACGTGACGGAACCTGATCTGCCATGTCTCGTACATTTTCCCTTCCTTGTAGACCAGCATACGTGACACAACTGCCCACCCAACTGAACTAAGTCTCCCGCCTGGTCCAAACTCCTTCGCAAAGTCTTCTCCTGATAGGACCACTAGGTATGGCACAAGATGCTTGTACCACTTCCTGTATTTCACAAGCATGGTCAGACACTTATCAACAAAGCCTCGACTACATCTGTTAAGCACCCCATAAGGGGTGTAGAACCACAACATAACTTACTTGTTCCGATCTCTTGAAGTGCTGCCTAGCATTCTGTCCCAGAAATCCACAATATTGTGACCAAGAGGATCTTTGTGCTTCAGACCGAATTTTCGTGGGAAGTCATCTCCCATTTCAGGTTTGAAAAATGTTCTCACCATGCCCACATTCGACCTCAGATTGGTGGCCATCCGGCTGGACAGATTGCCTGGCCCCCTACCCACTGTAACGCCAGTACCATCATCTGCAACATCGTTTCAATCTTAGATCCTTAGTTTTTCACGTACATATGGGCAATCGTTCTTAGATTTACGGGAAGACGATGCGAACCTCTGGCAGCATTATCCATTTGTGGTTCCTCCCTTTGGCCATCTGTTGTATGCGTTGGCACGCCAGTTGGACCTGTGGTACACACAGAACAACAAGTCACACCTTCCAGTCATATGAAGTTTGTATTCCGAAATCAACGGTACATTAAATTATTGGTACCTTCTACCACTTGTCCACCCCTTGTTGTGGCTACAACTGAACTCTCTCCCCTGGATATAACTGCAATCACACATATCTAAGTCAGTTATATTGGTAGCAGAAACACATGCACCAGGAAGCTAAGAATTAATCTTGTCTTTGTTGCTCACTTGTAATCCCTGGGAAGGCGTAACCTTCGTGATGCTGTAACCGTGTTGTGCCCCGTGTTGGAGTCCCATCATTTTGTTGGCTCGCGGGATTATTTGCACTTCCAATTCTGACGGCTCCAGCTACAGTAATATGTGCTTCCATGTTTCCATTATCCACACGGTAGTTATCAGAGAGGTCATCTTCATCTGAGATCACCGCGGGTGATGTCTCCCTACTCCTTGGAGTGCATCTCATCCTCTGCCGACACCTCTTGCCCCCCCTGTTTGACTTCTCTTTTGACCCTCCTACCTCCTGTAGTAGAAGGGTTGTTCAAAGAGACACCTGCATTCCATGTGACACACTATATGTTAGCCTCATGCACTTTTTATCCTAATGTGCACGCCAAATCAGATGTATGCAACAAATATGATAATTACTACCTTCAGTTGCTTCAGATGGATCTTCAGGAATGGTGTCTGGGGCTGACATCCTAACAAAACCTTGAGGTGGAGTGTACCCAACACAATGTATGCCTGAGAAAACATCATGGTTATGTACAGCCAATTACGCCAACTCAATTTCACTTCACAGGGTACTGTGCTTACCATTTAGCACAGTCTGGTATTTCAAGCTTTCAGTACCATCCCCAACACTTCCAGGCGTGGACTCCAGGAATTCCTCACCTGCATATTTGAACAGATTACTTTCTGTCATTGCTCATACATGTACTACAGTTTGCCGGCGGGGGTTCTAATCTCTACTCCATGTGCTAACCGTTAATGCTTGTCTGAAATTTCAAGCATTCAGGGACGAGTTCTCCGTTCAGAGTTGGATGAACCTCACCATCACCTGTGTAGAATGCAAAACAAATTATTACTTTTTGCAATGCATGATCATACATACAATCATCTGGGTTACAAGCAGGGCACATACCCAGCACTTGGTTTCCAGGATCACCAGCACTGTGATCGCTGCTTGTTACGAGGTCTATGAACTCCTCTACAAAAGGCTCGTCAACTACTTCGGTTCATCGATCTGTGTGAAGTACATGTTGCCCGTGTGGGTTATGGGCACACCTATCACCAAATCGATAAACGGGACCTCCATCTGTGCATCACATATCATAAAGAGAAAATCTTTTTCAGAACACAAATAACACATGTACTTGTACACACAAACCCACTGCAGGCACTTTACCATTTGCATCATACAAATTCTGTACCAAGGAAGAAAACAGACCATCTAGTCCATTGGCCATACTTGTTGCACCAGTATCAACAAGTAGGCTGTCATGATGCCTGACGGTGTCATGGACTAGGGGGTACTCACCACGTCGTCACCCGACTAGCTGGATCGGGCCGAGCACCCCCACGACGGTTCCTTCATGGGCCACTTTGGGCAGCCCATGCCGCATACAAGGAGGTTTCCGCAAGACTTGGTGCCCAAGCCAAAGACTCTCCAAAACCCTAGGCCTCCGATGCATATATAAACCAAGGCCAGGCTAGTCAATAGACAATCGAATATTCATTATTACCATCTTGTGGTAGACACATGTACTTTCTACTATCCCCATATGAATACAATCAAAAGCAGGACGTAGGGTTTTACCTCCATCAAGAGGGCCCGAACCTGGGTAAAATCCGTGTCCATGTTACCATCACTCCAAGATGCCTAGCTTAGGACCCCTACTACGAGATACGCCGGATATTGAACCGACAATGCATATCCATTATTTCATCGTACGATTCCCCACTAGGACTAACTGGTGTCACAGCATGCGATCCATCAGCTTGACCTGAAGCAACAGCGCCTACATCTGTTGCACCTTCAGTCTCAACTTGGTTTTGCCGATCCAGGTCCATTGCCACTCCTTTAGTTGTTCAAATGTGCATGCATATCCAATGTCAACAACCATATGAATGAAGTGCCTACTTTTTAAATTTTGGTAATTCTAACCTTGGATATCCGACGATGCTTGCAGGAATCTAGCAATTAGTGCTCCATGGTTGCTCAAATCAATGTCCCATTCATCTGGGAGAACATATGCATCTGAAACTGGTAGACCGTTATGCACGATGGCATGCAGTGGTGTCCTTGCAGTGTCTTCCAAAGCATAGTTCTGATCCGTAGACATGTCAATTCCTTCTGGTCGAGGAGCAACTTCACAAGTAGGTTAGTTCTCCTTGTAAGCATGATGTGCATGGGGGAATATTATGGAGGTGCATTGTAGTACTGAATATTATATTTACCTGCTGCCACTATCTGAGGAGTTAAAACTGGTTTAGCTTCATGCTCTATTTCAATAGGGGACCCTAGTTGTGCTGCTCCATCAGGTACTGGGGGTAATGCTATTTCACAGAACATTTTGTTAGTTGGCATGCACATAAACCAGCAACATGCCATGGTCATCAATGGAATATCAACCGGCGCCACTCCCCGTCCATGATGCTCTGCAAAACAATACTTGTTTTGATGTGAATAAAGCATGCCACCTCACTCCAGCGGTCAAGTTTGAACAGAGCTGATGGTCTCTTACCTTGGTGCTCCATGATTCTTGCACGGTTCCTGCCTGTGTGTTCATACCCACTCCGCATGTCATCATCACTGTCTGATGACTCAAACCCAATTTCTGGCTCCATCAACTTTTTGCCAGGGTCATCTGCTGGAATTTCCACTATGCGGCTACGTTGAGGAGCTTCGTATCCTCCTTCCACAATTACCACAGGTGGCAATCGTGCCACACGTGGCTTCTCTGCAAGGGATGCATCTGCGCTACCAAAACAATTTGTCAGATCATAAAGGAGTAGTATGCAAATTTTGAATTTAGTGCTGAACTTGTTTTTGGTTTACATATTGCTGCAACCAACTGTCGATCATGACCAGAAGCAGTTGTCGTGGTTCTAACTCTGACAGTGATGTAGGGGGGTGTGTATGGAGAGGCTAGATCTCAGCTATTGGGAAGTTGTAAAGACACGAGGATTACGAGTTCAGGCCCTTCTCGGAGGAAGTAACAGCCCTACGTCTCGGTGCCCGGAGGCGGTCGATTGGATTATGTGTGTATGAATAACAGGGGTGCGAACCCTTCATATTGAGGAGGGGGTGGCTTATATAGAGTTCGCCGGCCCTCTCCTGCCCTCAGTGATGCAGGGTTTAAGGTACATTTAAGGTTGGGTGTTACTGGTAACGCCCCTAATAAAGTGCTATAATGACCATAAAGACTACTTAATAGCCGACCGTTTGCCTGCGGAGTGACTTTAGGTCTCCTGGCAGTCGAGTGGTTGGCTTCATGGTCGAGTGATAGCTTCTTGGTCGAGTGTCTTGAACCCGTCGAGTGGGATACCTTCAAGTCGATTGAAAGGTGACTTCTTCTAGGGATGTCCTTGGGTAGGGCTCTTTGGACAGGTCCGTGCCCCTACCCTAGGTACATAGCTTCATCATTAGCCCCCGAATGGATCGAGGTTTGAGTGGGGAAAGAGTTGGAGATCCTTCCGACTGGTTCTTTGGGCTACATGAGTGCCTCGTTTTGGGTCAATCGTCACGGATGACGTCATCAACCTCTTCGAGTTGCCTTGATCCATTCCAGGCCTTTCGTCGAGTGAATTTCTTTACTTGTGAGATACCGAGTGTCGGCGCGAGCGGGGTCTTCTGTTTTGACAAGTCGTTTTGCAGCCCGCGGATGTCGTCGGATTCGGATTTCGGGAAGCACGCGGGACGGGAGCGGCCGCAGTAATCGCAAGCGGTAAAGCGGAAGCTCCTCGATTTCCGTGCCACCTTTTTCGCCACGTACTGCGCGCACGTCCGCTGTGGGATTTGACTGGATTGCCTGGGCCTACCAGTCAGCCACTCGGGAGCGGCATCTTATAAGTAGCCGGCTCGGGGTTTCCAAACAGTGTGCTCTCTTCTTCCTCTCTCCCTTCGCAAGCTCCTCCGCCACCTCCTCTCTCACCCTAGCGTCGCACACCCGTGCGAGATTTGCCGTCGATGATGGCGAAGGATAAGACATCCGCTCTGGAGCGCGCGAAGAAGGCGGCGGCGCAGGGGAAAGGGAAGAGATCTGCTCGGGGCAGATCTTCCTCAAGGTCTGCTCTGCCCTGCGGCTGGATCCAGGGCGACTGGATGCCGTCGGTGATCCGGCAAGAGGAGCTCGACGACATGGTCGAGGGGGGAGTCATTCCCCACGAAGCTGCGCGTCTCCCGGGGAGAGAGATCGAACCTCAGCCTCGCGACAGTGAGTGTGTGCTCCTAGCCACCCATATCGACCGAGGGTTTTCTCTGCCGCCCCATCCTTTTTTCCGGAGCTTTCTGAACTTCTTCGGAGCGCAACTCCACCACTTCACTCCCAACTCCATCGTATATCTTGCTGCTTTCATTTCCATGTGTGAGGGTTTCTTGGGTTGCCGCCCCCATTGGGGACTCTTCAAGCACATCTTTACCTGCCATTCTCAATCGGTCAAGAAGGCCAAGTCGAGTGACGAAAGGACGCAGGTGATTCAGCTGTGCGGGGGCCTGGCGATCCAGATGAGGGGAAAGAGTTGTTTTCCATCTATCATTTTCCCGGAGTCGGTCCGCGGTTGGCAGGCGACCTGGTTTTACTGTCAAGACCAGGCGACCCCAGGGCAGTCGACCGGACTTCCCCCTTTCTCTCTCGACCGAGCTGAAAAACCTGCTTCTCTGAAAGTGACGCCGGAGGAAAAGGCCCAAGTCAAAGTACTGGTTGGTCGAGTGGTTGAGCTTGTCCATGAGGGCGTGACTGGTTTGGACTTGCTGGAGGTCTTCCTCCGGAGGCGCATCCAACCGCTCCAGGCTCGTGACCACCCGATGTGGCTGTACTCGGGTCTCGACGACACCACTCGGGTCCACCCGGAGGAGGTTACTGACGAGATGCTGGAGGGGTGGCTGTCGAGCATCACGGGGAACAAAGACAACCCCCGAGGAGCCAGGAGGGTAATTCCACTCGACAACTCGTATGACGTGGACCAGGTATGTCTTTATGCTCTTGACTAAGATCTTGTTTTCTTCATTGGTCTTCTTTGAGTAGGTCGATTGACTTTTGTCTTGTCTGTTGTTTTCCAGGCGACTACCGAGATGTACTCGACGCCCAACGGGGCACAGGGGCCAACTGAGGAAGGGGAGGCGAGCGGAGGTGAGAGCGGAGACGATCAAGGCGAGTGGGAGTCCGACGGTGAAGGAGAGGGAGGCGACGACGTCGACTCCAGCGAAGAGGAGGAGGAGGAGGTTGAACCCCCCCCCCCCCCCCCCCCGCCCGGAGGGGCGATCCAACTCACACACGACCCAGCGCGGGAGCGTGGTAGGGCGACTACTCCTGTTGGGCAGTCGTCGGAACGCCCTCGGACCTCTTCTCCTACGCCGACTGGAAAGGCTCCCAAGCACCCACGCGCGACGCCGTCCAAGCCCCCCAAGGCTCTGCCCAAGATGAAGATGGCCGTCCCCACCATTTCTGGGTAATAATAAAACTTGTTTTCCTTTGTCGACCGTGGACAGGTCCTTGGTCGATTCATTGAGCCAACTGACTGACTTTCGAGGCTTGCAGTGCTGCTACTTCTGAGATCTCCGCCAAGGACGACGACCAAGAGATGGAGGATGCTGTTACCTCCAAACCTGGTACGATTACTGACGTTCCGCTTTGAGTCGACTGAACATTTATTGCAACTCTGGTCGATTGAATGTTTCCCTTGTAGCCCCTCCTCATGTTATCGACCTCCCGGATGACGACGACAATGAACCGCTGAGAGTGAGGAGGAACAAGAGGGCGTCGGCTGACAAGACCCCCCAATCTGCTCCGGCGTCTGAGGCCGTAGCTCGGGATGGTGGTGACACCGCTCGGGCTTCTATGACTTTCGCCATTCCTCTGACAAGTGTGCGGCCTTCAACGTCGACTGCGGATCCGCCTTCGCTTTTTGCCGCGTACCCTGTCCCTGAGGACCAAGCGGCTGCCGCAAAAGAGGCTATACGCCAGGCGGGGATCATGATGGAGCAAGTGAAGGTGGCTCAGGAGGCCAGCCAAGCAGCTTATGACGCGAGCTCGGCTCTTTAGAGCAACGTCCAGGTCAGTCGACTCAACACTTGGTCTGTTATGATATGCTGTTTGGAGAATCTCTTTTCCGAAGATCTTTGTATCTGTACACCCACTGGGTGTGTCTGCCAATTCTTGGACGAGTGGGGGCACGCTAAGTGCACCCACTGGGTGTAGTCCCCGAGACTACGGTGGACTGCTGGCAGTCGACTGTAGTCTTTATATTGTGTTGCTGTAGCTGTATTTCTTCACTCGGTCTGGTCAGGCCATGTCGAATGGGACTGTATCCGGTCGACTGCGGGCAGTCGACTTTTTTTTTTACAGTGGGGGCACGCTGAGTGCACCCACTGGGTGTAGTCCCCGAGACTACTGTCGAATGTTCTTGATTCGGCTGTAGTCTTAGAAACGTCATCATTGTCTCTTAGTTACTCGGAAGCAACTTATTTTGGACGTCTGTCGACTGATTTTTCTTTTTATAGAAATCCTGTGAACTTGTAGCTCGCTATACTGAGTTGGAGAATCAGCAGATCCAGCTCAACCTTAACTTGAAGCTTGCTCAAGAGAATTTGAAGAAGGCGCAAGAAGAAGCAAAAGGTATGGCTGGCGAGGTTCTCCATTCTTGGCGAGTGGCTTTTCTTTCTTGTCCATTCTTGATGTTGATTTTACTCGACGCGCCGCAGATAAACTGGAGGAAGCTCTGAAGAAGAAGGATCAAGATCTTGCAAAGGCACAGAAGGAGGTCTTGGACAAAACGAGGCTTGCTGAAGAGAAAATGGCCTCGGTCGGAGCTCTTGAGCAGGAGAACTCCAGACTGAAAGCTGCTCTCGAGGTAGCCAATCAAGAGGTCAGCCGACTGAAGAACGACAACGTGGCTCTGCACGACAAGGCAGGTGAGCTGGCGGGGAAGCGGAATGATCTGGAGGCTTATCTCGGTGGACTCGCCAAGAAGCTGTTCGTCGTGCTCGAAGGTAATTACTCTGCTCCGACTGTCTTGCAGTTACCAAGTCTGTGTAGGGTCATTGTCTTATTCTTGAATCGTGTTTGCAGAATTCTGTCAGAATTTTGAAGAGGAGACCAGTCGAGTGGAGCCAGGCTTAGACCCTGCTAACTCCCTTGTGAAGGACGAGGCTGCAATGAACGTGCTCCGTCTGGAGTCTCGTATTGCCAGCGTGGTTGACTATCTTGCTCGACTGAAGGTTGCGATGTCGCGGATCGACACATCACTCTGGCCTGGGACGATGCTTCAGAACGACCTCGAGTCCCTGATGGCTCGACTTAATGAAGTCCCAGGTCGAGTGGAGGAATGGAAGAAATCTTCTGCTAGATGTGGTGCTGATGTCGCTCTGTCTCTGGTCCGCGTCCATTGCAAGGAAGCGCAAGAAGAAAAGCTGGCCACCATCCAAGTTGCCAATACCAGGAAGCACAACTTTCAAGACTTCATGGAGACTTTCATTGCTGCCTCCACTCGTATTGCAGACGGGATCGACTTGGACGAGTTCGTCGCCCCTTCCAGTCCTCCTCCTTTTAGGCTTTATCTGAACTTGGTTTCTCTTTGAATATCTTCATGGTTTGATCCGTCGAGTGGAATTCGATCTTCACTCGGAATAACCTTGTATTTGTGGCGCAACTCCGAAGGAGAAGGTAGCAGTCGACTTGCGCCTCGTCATCCTTGCGGATTGGGTTGTGTCCTGTACTTAGGCGAGCACTGGGCCGCAGCTAAGTCCCTGAGTGGGAGGTTTGCTCTCACTCGATAGGGTTTTTAAACACTTAGGCGAGCGCTGGGCTGCAGCTAAGCCCCCGAGTGGGAGGTTTGCTCTCACTCGGTAGGATTTTTAAACACTTAGGCGAGCGCGGGGCTACAGCTAAGCCCCCAAGTGGGAGGTTTGCTCTCCACTCGGTAGGATTTTTCAAACTTAGGCGAGCACTGGGCTGCAGCTAAGCCCCCGAGTGGGAGGTTTGCTCTCACTCGGTAGGATTTTTTCAAACTTAGGCGAGTGCCTGACTGCAGCTAAGTCTCTAGGTGGGAGAACTTAGGCGAGTACTGGACTGCAGCTAAGCCCCCGAGTGGGAGGATTGCTCTCCACTCGGTAGGATTTTTAAACACTTAGGCGAGCGCTGGGCTGCAGCTAAGCCTCCGAGTGGGAGGTTTGCTCTCACTCGGTAGGATTTCTAAACTCTTAGGCGAGCGCGGGGCTGCAGCTAAGCCCCCGAGTGGGAGGTTTGCTCTCCACTCGGTAGGATTTTTCAAACTTAGGCGAGCACTGGGCTGCAGCTAAGCCCCCGAGTGGGAGGTTTGCTCTCACTCGGTAGGATTTTTTCAAACTTAGGCGAGTGCCTGACTGCAGCTAAGTCTCTAGGTGGGAGAACTTAGGCGAGTACTGGACTGCAGCTAAGCCCCCGAGTGGGAGGATTGCTCTCCACTCGGTAGGATTTTTTCAAACTTAGGCGAGTGCCTGACTGCAGCTAAGTCTCTAGGTGGGAGAACTTAGGCGAGTACTGAACTGCAGCTAAGCCCCCGAGTGGGAGGATTGCTCTCCACTCGGTAGGATTTTTTCAAACTTAGGCGAGTGCCTGACTGCAGCTAAGTCTCTAAGTGGGAGAACTTAGGCGAGTACTGGACTGCAGCTAAGCCCCCGAGTGGGAGGTTTGCTCGCCACTCGGTAGGATTTTTAAGCACTTAGGCGAGCACTGGGCTGCAGCTAAGCCCTCGAGTGGGAGGATTGCTCTCCACTCGGTAGGATTTTTCAAACTTAGGCGAAACGGATTCGCAGCTAAGTCACCCACTGGGGGATTTCGTACGCAAACAAAAGTGACAGCAATTATTGGAACACTCTTGTCTTTGATATAAATGTACTGCAGGAAATTTTTCCTTATTACATCTCGTCCGAGTGAGAATTCAAGTGTAGAATGGGCGGAGTAGTTCCGCATTCCAAGCTCGTGGCTCGTCGATCCAGCGACCAACGTTGTAGAGATGATATGCTCCATTGTGGAGGACTCTGGTGATGATGAAGGGGCCTTCCCAAGTAGGAGCAAGTTTGTGTGGTTTCTGTTGATCCGCTCGGAGGACCAAATCTCCTTCCTGGAAGGCTCGGCTCTTCACATTTCTGGCATGGAATCGACGCAAGTCTTGCTGATAGATGGTCGATCTGATCATAGCCATTTCCCTCTCCTCCTCTAGGAGGTCGACTGCGTCTTGCCGGGCTTGCTTTGCTTCGTCTTTGTTATAAAGCTCGACTCTGGGGGCGTTGTGAAGTAGATCACTCGGCAGGACGGCTTCGGCTCCGTAAACCAGAAAGAATGGCGTTCTTCCGGTCGACCGGTTCGGGGTGGTCCTCAGCCCCCACAAAACTGACGGAAGTTCGTCGACCCAAGCGCCTGTTGCGTGCTTGAGATCGCGCATCAATCGAGGCTTCAGTCCTTTGAGGATCAGACCATTTGCTCTTTCAGCTTGTCCATTCGACTGAGGATGCGCGACCGACGCGTAGTCGACTCGTGTGCCTTGAGAGGCGCAAAAAGCTCTGAACTTGTCTGAATCAAAGTTTGACCCATTGTCGGTGATGATGCTATGCGGGACCCCATATCTGAATATCAACTCTCTGATGAAACCGATAGCAGTGCTAGCATCAAGATTTTTGATAGGCTTGGCCTCAATCCATTTGGTGAACTTGTCAACTGCCACAAGCACATGCGTGAATCCGCTCCTGCCTATTCTCAGTGGGCCAACCATGTCCAGTCCCCAGACAGCAAAGGGCCAGACGAGTGGAATGGTCTTCAGGGCTGATGCAGGCTTGTGTGACATGTTGGAGTAGAACTGGCAGCCTCCACACTTGTCGACTATCTCTTTTGCCATCTCATTTGCTCTTGGCCAGTAAAATCCCGCTCGGTATGCTTTAGCCACAATGGCCCGAGAGGACGCATGGTGACCACAGGACCCCGAGTGGATATCATCAACGATTATCTGACCTTCTTCTGGCGTTATGCATTTCTGACCGATTCCAGTTGCGCTTTCTCTATACAACTGTCCTTTAATGACCATGAAAGCTTTAGATCGACGGACGATCTGTCGAGCTTCTTCTTCGTCCTCTGGAAGTTCTTTCCTCAAGATATATGCGATGTATGGTATCGTCCAGTCGGGAGTGATTGCCAAGACCTCCATGACTAGGTCGACCACAGCAGGAATTTCGACTTCAGTCGGATCTGTGGCACTTTTCGGTTGCGGGGCTTCTTCTGTAAAAGGATCCTCCTGGACGGACGGCGAGCGGATGTGCTCCAAAAACACATTGCTGGGAATGGCTTCTCTCTTGGAGCCTATCTTTGCCAGATCATCAGCTGCTTGATTTTTCAGTCGGGGATGTGATGAAGCTCTAGCCCCTCGAATTTCTTTTCTAGCTTTCTTACTGCGTTGTAGTAGCCAGTCATAGCTCGGCTTCTGACGTCCCATTCCTTCATCACCTGATTAACCACCAAATCTGAGTCGCCATAGACCGTGAGGCGCCGGACGCCGAGTGAAACGGCCATGCGCAACCCATACAAGAGTGCTTCATATTCTGCTTCATTATTGGAGGAATCGAAGTGAATCTGGAGAACATATCTGAGCTTATCTCCTCGGGGGGAGACCAAGACTACCCCAGCACCGGAACCATTCAGCATCTTAGATCCATCGAAGAACATGGTCCAGTGCTCCGAGTGAACTTGAGTCGGAAGCTGCTGTTCAATCCATTCGGCGACGAAATCTGCAATCGCTTGGGACTTGATAGCCTTCTTTGCTTCAAACTTGATATCTAGGGGAAGGAGTTCAATCGCCCACTTCGCCACTTGACCAGTTGCATCTCTGTTGTGCAAGATCTCTGACAGTGGAGCATCGCTGACGACTGTAATGGAATGGTCAGAGAAGTAGTGTGCAACCTTCTTCGTGGTCATGTAGATCCCATATACGAGCTTCTGGTAATGGGGATATCTTTTTGCTTCGATGGGGTCAAAACTTCAGACACATAATATACTGGGCGCTGAACTCTGAAGGCCTTTCCTTCTTCTTCCAGCTCAACCGTAAGTACTGTACTGACAACTTGTCCCATGGTCGCAATGTAAAGCAGCAGAGGCTCTTTACTGATTGGGGCAGCAAGCACCGGCTGGGTGGAGAGTAGAGCTTTGAGCTCTGCGAACGCTGCATCAGCTTCTGGAGTCCACTCGAACTTGTCAGACTTCTTCATCAGTCGGTAAAGAGGCAACGCCTTTTCACCGAGACGAGAAATGAATCGACTTAGAGCGGCCAAGCAACCTGTAAGCTTCTGGACATCGTGTACACGCACAGGGCGCTTCATCCGGAGTATGGTGCCAACTTTCTCGGGATTGGCGTCGATTCCTCGTTCGGAAACGAGGAAACCGAGTAACTTTCCACCTGGAACTCCGAATGTGCACTTTGATCGATTGAGCTTGATATCATATCTCCTGAGGTTAGAAAAGGTTTCGGCAAGGTCAGTCAGTAGGTCGGAACCTTTCCGTGACTTAACCACAATATCATCCATGTATGCTTCTACGTTTCGACTGATCTGAGTGAGCAAACACTTCTGAATCATCCTCATGAACGTGGCTCCAGCATTCTTGAGGCCGAAGGGCATGGTGACATAACAGAAGCACCCGAATGGGGTGATGAAAGCCGTTTTGATCTCGTCGGGTCCATACAGACGGATCTGATGGTACCCTGAATAAGCATCTAGAAAAGATAAACACTCACACCCCGCGGTCGAGTCGACTACCTGGTCGATGCGGGGGAGAGGGAAATGATCTTTCGGGCAGGCCCAATTGATATGTTTAAAGTCAATGCACATGCGAAGTGACTTGTCCTTCTTGGGGACCACGACAACATTGGCGAGCCACTCGGAGTGGTAAATCTCTCGGATGAACTCCGCTGCTAAGAGCCGAGCCACCTCCTCGCCAATAGCTTTCCTCTTCTGGACGGCGGACCGTCGAAGATGTTATTTCACAGGCTTGAACTTCAGGTCGACTCGTAGACGGTGCTCAGCCAGCCCCCTGGGAACCCCAGGCATGTCAGAAGGCTTCCATGCGAAGATGTCCCAGTTCTCACGGAGGAACTGGATGAGCGCTTCTTCCTATTTGGAGTCGAGCGTCGTTGAGATGTGAGTCGGGGCAGCATCGGGGTCGGTCGGGTGAATGTGGGCTGGCTTTGTTTCACCGGACGACTGAAAAGCAGATTCTGAAGCAGGCTTCTTGGCTCGTAGCAATTCACTCGGATCAGTAGTCTTCTGGTACTCTTGCAGCTCAACAACTGCCATCTGAGCGTCAGCAATCTTTGAACCTTTCTGAAAACACTCTTCTGCCTTCTTCCGATTGCCTGTAACAGTGATCACACCTTTGGGACCAGGCATCTTCAACTTGAGATACACATAACATGGTCGAGCCATGAAGCGAGCATAAGCTGGCCTGCCCAAAATGGCATGATATGCACTTTGGAAGTCCACAACCTCGAATGTCAGCCTTTCCTTGCGGTAATTCTTTGAATCACCGAAAACCACATCAAGAGCGATCTGGCTAAGTGATTCGGCTTTCTTCCCAGGAATGACTCCGTGGAAGCTCATGTTACTGGTACTGAGCCTGGACATCGGAATGCCCATTCCTTTCAATGTTTCAGCATACAATATGTTCAGGCCACTACCACCATCCATCAGGACTTTGGTCAGTCGAGTGCCTTCGACAACTGGGTCGACCACCAAAGCTTGCCTCCCAGGGGTGGCAATGTGCGTAGGGTGATCATACTGGTCGAATGTAATGGCAGTCTGAGACCACTTCAGATAACTGGGTGTTGCCGGAGCAACCATATTCACCTCACGGTTAATGACTTTCAGTCGACTTTTGCTTTCGACATCAGCAAAAATCATCAGGGTGGAATTGATTTGGGGGTATCCATCGTCACTATCTTCCTTGTCCTCAACTCTGTCCGACTCTTTTTCCTTATCTTTGGACTGTTTGCCCTAAAACTGCTAGATCAGGAGCCGGCTCTGTCGAGTGGTATGCTTTGGGTAAACAAAATTACCCTCTTCATCTTTCTTGGTGTGGATGTGACATGGCAGATCCAAAACATCATTTCCATCTTGATCCTTGACTTTCTTGGGCTTCCAGGGGCCTTCGGGTTTTCCCTTGAAATTTCCCTGGGCTACGGCCAGGGCCTCCCCAGGGGCGGCTGGCTCGGCCTTCCCCTTCTGTTTCCGACTGGAGTTTCCTCCGGTTTCTTGGGCGACTGCCTTGTGCTTGCCACTCCGGAGTCGATCTTCGTCTTCACCATTAGCGTATTTGGTGGCAATCTCCATCATCCGGTTCAGAGACATCTCTCCAGTTCGACCGAACTTCAGATTCAATTCTCTGTATTTAACGCCTTCTTTAAAGGCACAAACTGCTTGATGGTCAGGCACATTCTCAACTGTGTGATGCAACGTGATCCACCTCTGGATGTAATCCCTCAGAGTTTCATTCGGTTTCTGTACGCAGGAACGCAATTCTGTAAGGCCTGCGGGTCGCTTGCATGTTCCCTCAAAGGTTGTGACAAACACTCGGGAGAGGTCCTCCCAAGTGTAGATGCTGCTGGGTGCCAACTGATTTAGCCACGCTCTGGCTGAGCCCTCTAACATGAGAGGCAAATGCTTCATGGCCACCTCATCATTGCCACCGCCAATCTGTACAGCCACTCAGTAATCTTCGAGCCAAGTGTCAGGCTTAGACTCACCGGTGAACTTGCTGACTCCAGTCGCCAACCTGAAGTTGGGAGGAATCACTGCGGCTCTGATGGCTCGACTAAAACACTCTGGCCCCAAAACATGTACTCTGCTGCTGGCAGGCGCATCTCTGTTGTGTCGTTCCCGATGAGCTCTGTTCCTGTCAACCAAACCTTGAATGAGGATAGATCTCGCATCAAAGCCTGGGTCCCTGGGGTCGACTAGAATCCTCTGCCCAACACTATGAGGGCGCCTGTCATCTCGATGTCGAGGCGCATATGACCCACTCCTCGGGGGAGGGGTTGGCACTCGACGTCGATCATCACGATCGGATCGGTGATCATACTGCTCATTCCTTCTGTACTGATCATGCCGGTCACCGCGTCCCTCACGCCTCGGGGGCGATCTCGGGCTGTGAGCCGACTGGACTGTATCTGTTGCAACGGATCGACTGTGGATCCTATTTCGCGACTGAGAAACAACGGAATTCTGGTTTCCCGCTGCCCGGAGCAACGCTCTGATCTGCAACAAGCCCCTGCCAGCCTCCGACTGGGAGGGCTGAATGGATTCTGCTATACGGGCCGCGGCGGCCAAATTCTGAACTGGGGTTCAGTATACCTGCGTCGGCGGGAAGAGCTGACGTCGACTAGACTCGGGAGCCCACTGACGCGCTTGCTCGTCGAGTGCTCGCTGGAGATTCTCCAGTCGAGTGTGCTCGGCTAAGTTAGCCAAGCGCGCGTCCTCCAAGGCACGGGCCTCGGGGATCTCTCCGACGATAGGAGTGTGGAGTGCGTCCATGTTCCGGCGGCGAAGCTCCTCTCGCTGTAATGACGTGAGAGGTTCGGGGAGATACTCATCGTGGGGATGCGACGAGTCGCCCCCACCCGCGCCTCCATCAGCGCGAGGGAAACCGGGAGGACTGTGCGTTCCATCAACCGCCAGAACCTCAGCCGCTGGGTCATTGCTGTCGCACTCCGATGCGGTCTCCGCGGAGCCAGTCGACAGGTCGAACAGGCCGCAGACGGATTCGTCGGGCTCGATTGCCGCGACTTGTGGGGCGGCCGACTGGCGCGCCACGGCATGCCTCACCCACCTCTGAAGTCTCGACCGACCGGAGCGCTTGCGCCGGTGGGAGACAGAGTGGGGAGACGACACGGGGACCGACCGATACTGGGTCGACGGCTGCCGCAGGAGGACGCCACGAACGCATGCGCGGAAGTGCGTCGCACCGCGGACGGGGAGCGCTTCGATGTCGAGTGGTGCCTCCTGAAGCCAGGCGGAGTCGTCGGCGATGAACGTGAGCACGCCGAGGCGGATCTCGCGGCCCCCACCAAAACTCCACACGAAACCATGATCAAAAGGGATCGGAAAATCGCAACTTCTCCAATCAGGCGCTAAGATTCCTGCCCCACGGTGGGCGCCAACTGTCGTGGTTCTAACTCTGACAGTGATGTAGGGGGTGTGTATGGAGAGGCTAGATCTCAGCTATTGGGAAGTTGTAAACACATGAGGATTACGAGTTCAGGCCCTTCTCGGAGGAAGTAACAGCCCTACGTCTCGGTGCCCGGAGGCGGTCGATTGGATTATGTGTGTATGAATAACAGGGGTGCGAACCCTTCATATTGAGGGGGGGGTGACTTATATAGAGTTCGCCGGCCCTCTCCTGCCCTCAGTGATGCAGGGTTTAAGGTACATTTAAGGTTGGGCGTTACTGGTAACGCCCCTAATAAAGTGCTATAATGACCATAAAGACTACTTAATAGCCGACCGTTTGCCTGCGGAGTGACTTTAGGTCTCCTGGCAGTCGACTGGTTGGCTTCATGGTCGAGTGATAGCTTCTTGGTCGAGTGTCTTGAACCCGTCGAGTGGGATACCTTCAAGTCGATTGAAAGGTGACTTCTTCTAGGGATGTCCTTGGGTAGGGCTCTTTGGACAGGTCCGTGCCCCTACCCTAGGTACATAGCTTCATCAGCAGTGTCGTAGCTTTCATCATCTTCACCTGTTGCATTCAGTTCATCAGCTCGTATTCATATTCTACATTTCATAGCAAAAAGGACAGACTATGTCATACCCATTCATACGTACTGAATTGTAAAACTCTGTGCCTGGGTGTTACATGATTCACTCTTTGCCTGATACACGCCGTGACCAGGCATGCTGACATTAAGTGTTCCAGCATTCTGCCGCTTGGGTACTGTTAAGAGGGCTGATCAGGTGGTGGGCATCTATCTGTGCGATAGTTAGGGCTCCAACATCCATACAGCTATCTTCTATGAGCACCACATTTCTGTTTGTTACTACATCATGGCCTTGCACTGTAACCCCCACCTCACTCTCCTTGTGAGATGCTTCTTCCTGGTTCATCTTATTTGAAGGACCGCGTGCATGTGCATCATTGACAGCAGCTCCATTGTCCATGGCCGAAGGAGCGAACAGCTGCAGTAATGTCAACATGTATCATTAGCACCACCAGCTTCATCGGAATTCTATAATTCATCACCTAGGCTAACTCACCAAATGTGTCTTTGCTTCGATCAAAGGATGCCACCTCCACACACGCTGCTCGATGTAACCTTCTGGCCTTGTCTGCAAAACACAAGAAAGACAAAACCCATCAAATAGCTTCACAAAAGATGAAATAAAACAATCAAATTCATTTGTCAGCAATCCTAGAAAATCCATATATTACTCTGTAGTAGCCTGGGTTTTCCCTCTCCAATTGAATTAGCACCCTAACTATTGGAAGGGTGTAGGCACAGATTCTGGGCAGCAGGTTCGATCTTAAGTTCGCAAGCCATAGTCCACCCACTCGAACTGCAAGTGCTGCATTGTGCATATGGACCACCAATCATTAGCTCATGCACAAGTATATACTACGTGGGCTCTCAGCATGGCAAACATAAATGATATGAACCATCATGTGTACAATTGCTACCTAAAGAAACAACGCATTTACACCCAGGATAATCAGTTCAGCTCCATTGGCCATCCCGTATTGATATCTATTTGCAGCTATCCTGAGCACGCCTATGGAGTATCACGCCATGTTGTACTCACCTATTGCCCATGGCTCTTGAACTAAGGCTAGTAGTTCATCAGGAATGGATGAAACTGATTGTCTTGGGCCCAGTAAAATACATGCACCAAGCAGGCTGCATGCAACGGCAAAAGCAGTAGTATCGTGTTCGTCCATTGAGCATGGATCTATCTTGCTAATCGCGTACTCTAGATCTGCCACCTTGAGACCACCTTTGCATCCAAGCCCAATCAGTGATCTAACTCTCTTCACCATTGTAGATCTACTCAGAGATGTACTAAATGGCACTATCCTACCATGCCCACACAACCCCAAAATTCTAACTCCATCTTCGTCGCGTATCGGCCTTACTTGCCCATTTGGTAAACGAAAAGTCAGCACCTGCCCGCTAGTGTCAACCCTACCCAAGAGTTTGCCAAAGAACGACCGATCTATTGGCCCTGCGTATCTGTTCGTCAGCAAGCCAGCCATTCTAGTTGGCTCGGCCGCATGGTAGAACAGAGTGCTCAACCCTAGGAACGGATTAGTGGCGAACATGGATCTGTACGACGGCTACCTTGCCGCTGCATTGACATCCGCAAGGGCCTGGTTACCCCACCCGTTGTTCCATCTAGCTGGCCTTACTCACCGATGGTCGGCGAATCTTTCTCGATTCGGAGTTCCAGGGGGACGAGCCATCTTCTTGTAACATCCCAAATTTTCAATTTGGAATGTTATACATTAGATCATCATTGCATATCATATTTTATTTTGCATTTGGTTTGATCCTAGAAATTTCTACGCAACTCAAGGACCCACGGAGAGAGTTGGGAAATTCTTTATTTTCATATTTGAGTTTTCTCAAATTTTGAGAATAGGATCATTTGATTTAAATTATTTTATCACCAATTATTTCTATTACAAAAATATGAGAGAGGGAATAAAATGACTTTCCCAAAATAAAGAAATATTGAGGATTTAATAATAAAATCAAATAAGATTTTATTTCGGAGTTTTTCGTTATTTTATTTGAATTTAGGAAAAAATGTGCGTTTTTCAAAATTGCATTGAGGCCCCAAATAAATGTTCACCCTGTGCGGCTTGATTTAGAAGCCCGGGAAAATTTATTTCGGGATTTTTGGAGTCCGTTTAGTATTTCTTTTTATTTTTCTTCTGCGTGTAATTATTTAAAAAAATCGCACCGACCTACAGGCCGTGTCCGACTAGGACTCCGGCCCGACTAGCCTTTATAAGCCTGCCCACCCCGGGCCGAAACCCTAGCCCCAGCCCTGCTCGAGCCGCCGCCGCCACCCCGCCGACCCGACGCCCGAGGTTCGCCTCGCCTCGAAATCAGCGCGCCGTTTTTTTTCGATAAACCGTTCAGTTTTTTGTCGATTTTTTTAGTTTCGGTTTTTTTAATAGAACGGTTTTTCCGATTTATTTAATTAGCGAGCGTTCGTCCGTTCGTTCGTTCTAGCGAACGTTCGTCGTTTTTCTTTTTCTCAGATTAAATCCGTGATTTTTCTGATCGCGATTTCTGATCCGATTTTTGTTTTAGTATAACTTTTCGCTCGTTTATCGGAATCAGGCGATTCAAGCGCCTGGAGTTTCATCTCAAAACCCTCTATCCGTTTAACCAACTTAAACAAGTTTTTGCTACTGTAAAAATTGCCTTAGATCCAGATTAGTAGAACGAAGTTATTTTCTTTTGCCGTTTGACTTTCGTTGCTTCGTTTGATTTGATTCTTTTTGCAAACCGGAGTTCTTAAGTTGAACTTTCTGGTTAGATCTCTTATTTGACTTTTACCTGTGCATTAGATGAGTACTTATTGTATGCTTGTTTGTTTGTCTGCGATAGAATACCCGGAGTGCGCCGCCTGTTACTTCGAATCTCTAGGTTTCGCGGATCATCAGCAAGGCAAGTAACACTTTGATCATACCTTTTCTACTACCCAGTTTTATTACATTAGATCAATCCTCACACATTGCATGATTAGGATCTAATTAAATTGTGGGATGGGAAGTAGTTGAGGTAGTACCTATTACCTGTTTTATTATCAAACCTTTGGGAGTTACTTCTACGCTTGCCATTATGCTATGCTATGCTAGTAGACGTGGATTTGGTGACTGATATTCATGACAGATGTGAATCTGTTAATTAATGGTTTATCTAAGGTGACAACTTAAACACACATCTGGGTGGATTGAGGTACCTGGGTATTCCAGGATTGCCTGTTTCTTTTGGACCGCCACCCAGGCTCAAAGGGATCATGAGATTATTCATACTAGAAACTTCCGTGTGCAGCCACAAGCCAATATGGGCTCTGGCATAGTTGATTAAGTCGTGCGAACTCTTACAGGGTAGACTAGCAGATGTAGGGGAATGTAGGTGTAACGGTCTATCCATCGTAAGGTGCTAGCGCTTCTGAAAGACTGTGTCTCGGTCATCCGTCTTCTCAAACACCATGTAGTGCAAGAAACCAAACGGAGGCGATCGAGTCTTGTGGGGAAAAGTGCGCAAACCTCTGCAGAGTGTAATAAACTAATCATGATTAGCCGTGTCCCCAGTTATGGACATCTTGAGTATCTAGTACCTGGAGTATCATGTGAATCTCAACATGTTACTCTAAATTAATTTTGTTGGGTTTTGTAATGATGATGCTTAATTGGGATTAAGAATGCTGTCAACCATTCTCAATGTTTAACAACTACCATTATAGTTAAATAAATTTATTCCTTTGTAGTAGGGAAAAATTGGCTTTACGCAAAACCGTAACCATAGAGCTTTCCACCAGCCAAATATGCATATAGTATAGCTGTTTCATTCCATTACTCTCTATGTGTTAACTTGCCAGCATATTCCATGTGCTGACCCGTTTCGGGCTGCAACGTTAATGTTGCAGACTTTTCAGACGTTGATTAAGGAGTTTTAGGTCGTGGTTCTATACTCAGTGATGCCGTTGGAGTTGATGGACTCACTTATCTTCCAAGCCTTCCGCTGTTATCGTTATTAGATGGCCTTAAGCCATATTTATTGTAATAAGTTCTCTCTTGAGACACTCGATGTAATAAGTGTGTGATTGCAACTTTGTTATAAATCCTCCGAGTACTGTGTGGTGTCAGCATTACTGACCCAGGGATGACACCAGAGCACAGAGATCAGACTGTTTGAGGTCTGGTCACTACAGAGATGGCATCAGAGGACACGCTGACTGTAGGACACGACCACTAAGCTAAAGACCTAGATCAATATTCATTCTCTTCTTTTCTGACCTCTCATCTTTTCTACTCTTTAGGATGGCGGATGCAAAGAACAAGTTCACGCAACCGGATGACGATACACCTTTTGGACGTCACTTGAAGGAAGTCACTAGATACCTGAACATAGGAGTACCGAGCTTCACCGGAACCTTCAACGCCACTTTACCTGAAGAAGTGCGCTGGATGATTCAAGTTCAAGTTCCAGGAAGGACATTCATGCCAGTCACTGAGCCCATAGAGTTTTCTTTCGATGCACCAACTTGGAGTCTAGGAAAGAGCATGGCAGCTCACATCGCCATGGGACGCGTTGGAGAAGTCTACCGCAATGATCTCAAGGATACTATCTACCAGATTTGTGGGCGCCGAGATGAGCACTGGGAGATGATTAGCACCAGAAGGGATAGATCCATTGCAGCTTTTATCCAGGAATTAAACCAGCACATTCGACGACAGGAGAATCAGATGTGCGCCGACATGATAGATCTGAAGAAGGCTAAGACAAGAATCAAGGAACTGGAGGAAGAACTCAAGGCTACACGTGAAGATTATGAAGAGGAAATAGAAGTACTAGTGGATAAGAATGCCGACCTAACAATGAAGCTAGCAATATTTATGGGAGGCCCTACACCAGTAGATGAAGACGAAGAACCCAAGGAGATTAGCCCGGAAGACTACATCATCATCGATGACACCGACTCGGATCCAGATGATAGCGATGATGACTATGTTGATGAAGCAGGAGCAGATATCATGGAGTCTGCAACCGAAGAATATTTCTAGTAGACCACCTCATCAGTAGTAGTAGTCCACCATGTAAATACAGTAGTCCGAGCACTTTTATGATAGTTAGATTGATTGTATGCCCTTGTTTGATTGAATGAAGTGAATTGTTTACTTTTGCCTCATGTGCATATGGGTAGTGTTTTCTCTTTAGACCCCCTCTATTCTTACATCTCATCTTTTCTAAACCCTCAGATGCCTCCGAGACGTGACCCCGGATTTACCTTTCCACCGGAGCTCACCCAGTTGATCCAGCAGCAGAACACATTGATGCAGTTGCTAGTCCAGAATCAGAATCAGGGGAACAACAACAACAAGCCACCACCACCAGCACCTGTTGATCACTTAGCCCGTTTTCTTAGGCTGAATCCGCCGGTGTTTTCCAGTAGCACCGAGCCGATTGTAGCAGATGATTGGCTCCGCAAGACAGCTAGAGAGTTGACCACAGCAGGATGCACAGATGCGGAGAAGGTGAAGTTTGCCGCACATCAGCTTGAAGGACCCGCAGCATCATCGTGGGAGAATTTCACAGCCACTTTCCCTGTCGACACTGTCACATGGGACCAGTTTCAGCAGGCCTTTCGTATTGCCCATGTTTCAGCAGGAGCTATGGCCGTGAAGAAGCGTGAGTTTCGCAACTTGTGCCAGGGAGGACGGACAGTTGGCCATTATGTGGAGGACTTTAGTAAGTTAGCACGTTATGCCCCAGATGACGTTGCTACGGATGCAGCTAAGCAGGAGAAGTTTCTGGAAGGACTGAATGATGAGTTGAGCATGCAGTTGATGGTAGCAACCTTCAACAACTACCAGGAGTTGGTAGACCATGCTCTTATGATTGAAGGCAAGCAGCAGCAAATTGAGAATCGCAAGAGGAAGTATGGACAAGGGAAGTACAATTCAGCAGCTCAGCAGAAGCCACGTTTTACCCCTAGATCGGGAGGACATTTTCAGCATACGCATGGAGGAGGTAGCTCGCACAATCACAATGGCACCAAGAATGGTAATGGCAATGGAGGAAGCAACGGCCAGAATCGCACCAACCCATCAACCCCAGCCAAGAAGGACCTGAGCCAAGTCACTTGCTTTAAGTGTCAGAAGACCGGACATTATGCCAATGAATGTCCTGAAGGCCAAAATGGAAATGGAAGTTCTGGGAAGAAGCCAAACCCTTTCAACAGGGGACAGGTGAACCACGTTAACATGGAGGAGGTTGAAGAGCAGCCGGATGCCGTAATCGGTAAGTTTTTGGTTAAGTCATTTGTTGCACTCGTTCTTTTTGATACTGGTGCATCGCATTCATACATATCAAGGGGATTTGTGGATAAGTATAACTTGCCCACTAAGGTTCTTAGAACACCTATGCTAGTAAGCTCACCGGGAGCGGAGTATATGGCCAGTCAAGGATGTTTTCAAGTGCCATTGAGTATAGGTAGGCATGTGTTTCCCTCGAATTTGATCATTTTGGAATCACAAGGATTGGATGTAATTCTGGGTATGGATTGGCTGTCGATGTATGGAGGAAACATCGATTGCGCCAGTAAGTCAATCTTGCTTACCACCCCAGAAGGGAGAAGGATCAAGTATGTATCCCGGCATGTGCCAAAAGGGACTCAAGTAAATTGTTTAACAGGAGTTGTGCAGGAGGAAGTACCAGTGGTAAGGGATTTCCCTGAAGTATTTCTAGAAGAGTTGCCAGGCATGCCACCGGATAGAGATATTGAGTTTTTGATTGAGCTATTGCCAGTCACAGGGCCAATATCTAAGAGACCATACAGGATGCCTGCAAAGGATTTGGTGGAAATTAAGAAGCGGATTAAGGATTTACTGGATAAGGGATATATTCGCCCAAGTTCTTCGCCTTGGGGATCGCCAGTACTTCTAGTGGAGAAGAAGGATGGATCGTTAAGGATGGTTGTTGATTATCGAGGATTGAATGAAGTAACCATCAAGAACAAGTACCCACTACCCATGATCAATGATCTGTTTGATCGATTGCAAGGAGCTAAGGTATTTTCCAACATCGATCTGCGATCAGGATACCACCAGTTGAAGATTCGAGAACATGATATTCCTAAGACATCTTTTACCACCAGATATGGGCTGTACGAGTATACCGTTATGTCATTTGGTCTGACTAACGCACCTGCCTATTTTATGAACATGATGAACAAAGTGTTTATGGAGTTCTTGGATAAGTTCGTCGTGGTGTTCATCGATGATATCCTAGTTTACTCGAAGAATGAAGAGGAGCATAAGGAACATTTGCGATTGGTACTTGAGAAGCTCAGAGAACATCAGTTGTATGCCAAGTTCAGCAAATGTGAGTTTTGGTTGAAGGAAGTAGGATTCCTCGAACACATTATATCCGGAGAAGGTATAGCAGTAGATCCCACTAAAGTTGATACCGTGACCAAGTGGGAAGCACCAACCACAGTTGGAGAGATAGGGAGTTTTTTTGGACTCGCGGGATACTACCGGAGATTTATTGAGAATTTCTCAAAGATTGCGAAGTCTATGACGGAGTTATTAAAGAAGGATACCAAGTTCAAATGGACCGAGGAATGTGAGGCTAGTTTCCAGGAGTTGAAGAAACGCTTGGTTACTTCACCAGTGTTGATTTTGCCAGATCAGACCAAGGACTATGAGGTGTATTGCGATGCTTCATGTCAAGGACTTGGAGCAGTGCTTATGCAGGAAGGGAGAGTTGTTTCATATGCCTCAAGACAGCTTAAGCCTCATGAGTTGAATTATGCTACGCATGATTTGGAGTTAGCAGCCGTAGTGCATGCATTGAAAACATGGAGACATTTCCTCATTGGAAACCATTGTGAGGTGTACACGGATCATAAGAGTTTGAAATACATCTTCACACAGAAGGAGTTAAACCTCAAACAAAGAAGATGGTTGGAGCTCATCAAGGATTATGATATGAGATTGCATTACCATCCCGGAAAGGCTAATGTAGTAGTTGACGCATTGAGCCGTAAGAGCCATGTCAATACACTAATGATGGGAGAAATACTAATGGAGTTAGCAGAAAATCTTCATGACCTATGTTTGGAAATAGTTCCGAGAGGCTATGTAGCAGCATTGGAGATTCAGTCAACTTTGATGGATAGAATCAGAGAAGCTCAGAAGACTGACAAGGAGATTGCCTCTATAAAGGAGAAAATAAGTGAAGGAAAGGTTAAAGGATTTCGTGAGGATGAGCACGACACCCTTTGGTTTGAAGACCGTGTTTATGTGCCCAATGACCCGGAGATCAGGAAGTTGATTCTGCAAGAGGCACATGATTCACCGTATTCGATTCACCCAGGAAATACCAAGATGTATTTGGATTTGAAGGATATTTTCTGGTGGACCGGAATGAAGAAAGATATTGCGGAGTATGTAGCAGTTTGTGATGTGTGTCAGAGGGTAAAGGCAGAGCATCAGAAGCCAGCAGGATTGCTACAGCCATTTCCGATACCCGAATGGAAGTGGGATAAGTTAGGCATGGACTTTATCACGGGATTACCCAGGACTCGTTCAGGCTATGACTCGATTTGGGTTGTAGTCGATCGGTTGACGAAAGTAGCTCATTTCATCCCGGTAAAGACCACTTACACCAGTGCTAACTTGGCAAAGATATACATGACCAGGATTGTATGCTTACATGGAGTTCCGAGGAGTATTGTATCAGATAGAGGAACCCAGTTTACCTCAAAGTTCTGGAAGCAGTTGCACGAAACTTTGGGTACCAGGCTAGAATTCAGTACAGCTTTTCATCCACACACAGATGGACAGACCGAGAGAGTCAACCAAATTTTGGAGGATATACTGAGAGCTTGTGCGCTAGATTATGGATCTAGTTGGGACGACAATTTTCCATATGCGGAATTCTCTTACAACAACAGTTACCAAACCAGTTTAAAGATGGCCCCTTTCGAAGCCCTGTATGGAAGGAGGTGCAGGACACTGTTGTCATGGGATGAAGTTGGAGATCGCCAGTTGTTTGGACATGACTTGATTAAGGAGTCTGAACAGAAGGTGAAATTGATTCGCGATAGGCTCAAGATAGCCCAGTCCAGGCAGAAGAGTTATGTAGATTCTAAACGCAAGGAGACAGTTTATGAAGTCAGAGATAGAGCTTATCTTCGAGTATCACCACTTCGGGGAACAAAGCGTTTTGGAGTTAAAGGAAAGTTAGAGCCATGATTTGTAGGACCATATCGAGTTTTGGAGCGTATGGGAGAAGTGGCCTACAAGTTGGAATTGCCCGAAGGATTGTCAGGAGTTCATGATGTGTTCCATGTTTCTCAGTTGAAGAAGTGCCACGCGGAGATGGCTGACATACCCTTGAGAGACACAGTGCCATTGGAAGCAATCCAGTTGGATAACGATTTGACCTATGAGGATAAAAAAATTAAGATTCTCGAGTTTGCCAGCCGAGTCACTCGCAGCAAGGTTATCAAGTTTTGCAAAGTTCAGTGGAGCCATCACACGGAGGATGAAGCCACCTGGGAACGAGAGGAAGATTTGCTCAATGACCACCCTCACCTATTTTCTAGCCAACCCGAATCTCGAGGGCGAGATTCATCTTAAGGGGGGTAGGTTTGTAACATCCCAAATTTTCAATTTGGAATGTTATACATTAGATCATCATTGCATATCATATTTTATTTTACCTTTGGTTTGATCCTAGAAATTTCTACGCAACTCAAGGACCCACGGAGAGAGTTGGGAAATTCTTTATTTTCATATTTGAGTTTTCTCAAATTTTGAGAATAGGATCATTTGATTTAAATTATTTTATCATCAATTATTTCTATTACAAAAATATGAGAGAGGGAATAAAATGACTTTCTCAAAATAAAGAAATATTGAGGATTTAATAATAAAATCAAATAAGATTTTATTTCGGAGTTTTTCGTTATTTTATTTGAATTTAGGAAAAATGTGCGTTTTTCAAAATTGCATTTAGGCCCCAAATAAATGTTCACCCTATGCGGCTTGATTTTAGAAGTCCGGAAAAATTTATTTCGGGATTTTTGGAGTCCGTTTAGTATTTCTTTTTATTTTTCTTCTGCGAGTAATTATTTAAAAAAAATTTGCACCGACCTACGGGCCGTGTCCGACTATGACTCCGGCCTGACTAGCCTTTATAAGCCGGCCCACCCAGGGCCGAAACCCTAGCCCCAGCCCCGCCCGAGCCGCCGCCGACCCGCCGCCGCGCCGCCGCCGCCGCCCCGCCGCGCCGTCGCCGGAGTCGGACGCCGCCGCCGCCGACCCGCCGCCCGAGGTTCGCCTCGCCTTGAAATCCGCGCGTCGTTTTTTTCGAAAAATCGTTCGTTTTTTTCGAAAAACCGTTCGGTTTTTCCGTCGGTTTTTCGACAATTTTTTTAGTTTCGGTTTTTTAAATAGATCGGTTTTTCCCATTTATTTAATTAGCGAGCGTTCGTCCGTTCGTTCGTTCTAGCGAACGTTCTTCGTTTTTCTTTTTCTCGGATTAAATCCGCGATTTTTCTAATCGCGATTTCTGATCCGATTTTCGTTTTAGTATAACTTTTCGCTCGTTTATCGGAATCAGGCGATTCAAGCGCCTGGAGTTTCGTCTTGAAACCCTCTATCCGTTTAACCAACTTAAACAAGTTTTTACTACTGTAAAAATTGCCTTAAATCCAGATTAGTAGAACGAAGTTGTTTTCTTTCGCCGTTTGACTTTCGTTGCTTTGTTTGATTTTATTCTTTTTGCAAACCGGAGTTCTTAAGTTGAACTTTCTGGTTAGATCTCTTATTTGACTTTTACCTATGCATTAGATGAGTACTTATTGTATGCTTGTTTGTTTGTCTGCGATAGAATACCCGGAGTGCGCCGCCTGTTACTTCGAATCTCTAGGTTTCGCGGATCATCAGCAAGGCAAGTAACACTTTGATCATACCTTTTCTACTACCCAGTTTTATTACATTAGATCAATCCTCACACATTGCATGATTAGGATCTAATTAAATTGTCAGATGGGAAGTAGTTGAAGTAGTACCTATTACCTGTTTTATTATCAAACCTTTGGGAGTTACTTCTACGCTTGCCATTATGCTATGCTATGCTAGTAGACGTGGATTTGGTGACTGATATTCATGACAGATGTGAATCTGTTAATTAATGGTTTATTTAAGGTGGCAACTTAAACACACATATGGGTGGATTGAGGTACCTGGGTATTCCAGGATTGCCTGTTTCTTTTGGACCGCCACCCAGCCTCAAAGGGATCATGAGATTATTCATACTAGAAATTTCCGTGTGCAGCCACAAGCCATTATGGGCTCTGGCATAGTTAATTAAGTCGTGCGAACTCTTACAGGGTAGACTAGCAGATGTAGGGGAAAGTATGTGTAACGATCTATCCATCGTAAGGTGCTAGCGCTTCTGAAAGACTGTGTCTCGGTCATCCGTCTTCTCAAACACCATGTAGTGCGAGAAACCAAACGGAGGCGATCGAGTCTTGTGGGGAAAAGTGCGCAAACCTCTGCAGAGTGTAATAAACTAATCATGATTAGCCGTGTCCCCGGTTATGGACATCTTGAGTATCCACTACCTAGATTATCATGTGAATCTCAACATGTTACTCTAAATTAATTTTGTTGGGTTTTGTAATGATGATGCTTAATTCGGATTGAGAATGCTGTCAACCATTCTCAATGTTTAACAACTACCATGATAGTTAAATAAATTTATTCCTTTGTAGTAGGGAAAAATTGGCTTTACGCAAAACCGTAACCATAGAGCTTTCCACCAGCCAAATATGCATATAGTACAACTGTTTCATTCCATTACTCTCTATGTGTTACCTTGCCAGCATATTCCATGTGCTGACCCGTTTCAGGCTGCAACGTTAATGTTGCAGACTTTTCAGACGATGATTAAGGAGTTTTAGGTCGTGGTTCTATCCTCAGTGATGCCGTTGGAGTTGATGGACTCACTTATCTTCCAAGCCTTCCGCTGTTATCGTTATTAGATGACCTTAAGCCATATTTATTGTAATAAGTTCTCTCTTGAGACACTCGATGTAATAAGTGTGTGATTGCAACTATGTTATAAATCCTCTGAGTACTGTGTGGTGTCAGCATTACTGATCCAGGGATAACACCGGAGTACAGAGATCAGACTGTTTGAGGTGTGGTCGCTATACTTCTGCAACAAAAAAAATCACATGCAACTGCATGACTACGACTTGTGGCGGGAGCTACGTAAGGAAGCATGCAAAGCTAGATCGACCAAGCATCCGACCGAGAAATACCAGAAAACCATATCACAGGTCGTCCGACAGATTCATCGCTCCGGCGGGAGCAAAAACAGCAAGAACTTGGAGACCAGAGCAAGACAGCCATCACAATAAAATGTATTCTCAAAGCGGTCCAGATCTTACCAGAGAGACAGCTCGCCGCGTCCGGCGCAGAAGCTCAGATCTGGGGTCTGCAGCTTGGAGCCTTGCAAAGTTTCAAAGGGGATACTGGCGTACTGTATGCATTGGGGGAAGTGAGCACTGTGGAAGAACACAGACGGGGCTAAACCCATAAATTTATTCCTTTGTAGTGGGGAAAAATTGGCTTTACGCAAAACCGTAACCATAGAGCTTTCCACCAGCCAAATATGCATATAGTACAACTGTTTCATTCCATTACTCTCTATGTGTTACCTTGCCAGCATATTCCATGTGCTGACCCGTTTCAGGCTGCAACGTTAATGTTGCAGACTTTTCAGACGATGATTAAGGAGTTTTAGGTCGTGGTTCTATACTCAGTGATGCCGTTGGAGTTGATGGACTCACTTATCTTCCAAGCCTTCCGCTGTTATCGTTATTAGATGACCTTAAGCCATATTTATTGTAATAAGTTCTCTCTTGAGACACTCGATGTAATAAGTGTGTGATTGCAACTATGTTATAAATCCTCTGAGTACTGTGTGGTGTCAGCATTACTGATCCAGGGATAACACCGGAGTACAGAGATCAGACTGTTTGAGGTGTGGTCGCTATACTTCTGCAACAAAAAAAATCACATGCAACTGCATGACTACGACTTGTGGCGGGAGCTACGTAAGGAAGCATGCAAAGCTAGATCGACCAAGCATCCGACCGAGAAATACCAGAAAACCATATCACAGGTCGTCCGACAGATTCATCGCTCCGGCGGGAGCAAAAACAGCAAGAACTTGGAGACCAGAGCAAGACAGCCATCACAATAAAATGTATTCTCAAAGCGGTCCAGATCTTACCAGAGAGACAGCTCGCCGCGTCCGGCGCAGAAGCTCAGATCTGGGGTCTGCAGCTTGGAGCCTTGCAAAGTTTCAAAGGGGATACTGGCGTACTGTATGCATTGGGGGAAGTGAGCACTGTGGAAGAACACAGACGGGGCTAAACCCATAGCCGCCCCCCACCCCCCCCCCCCCCCCCCCCCCCACACACACACAGTGTTTCAGCCACTGTACTCAAGAAGGCTTTTACTGCGCCCCACATTGTATATCTATTGTTGTATATCGGTAGCCACCACATGGTTTTGGATTCCATAGGCGCGAACTCTGCCGTCCGCATAGACGACCCGCACACAAATTCATGATTTTTTTACAGCCACACCTGTATGGGTTATTTACGTGCGGTGCCGGACACGTGTCAGTTTTTATCAATATGCCCCCTCGTTCCAATATGTACTATTCATGGGATCACACACCCGTGCGCCCTTTCCCCGTCATAATTACCTTTTGGTAGAAAGTGGGGAGGATCTATGCAGTGCTGCATAGATATTTCGGGACCAACACGCGCACTGGACGTACCCCATTTAAAAGAAAGTTTCCTACTGGGGGGCTAGCACGAAAAGCGGAAGAGGACAATTCCAAGGGATGTTTTTCAGTCAGCTCCCCCCCACACTCCTATTGACTACATGCATGGAACATTACACCAGCTAATATAGTACTACTCCGTGTTCACATTTTTCTCAGCACTGCTTGCATGCACATGGACGGACCGGGAGACCAGGCAATATAATACAGTACTTGCGACACTAAACTTATCGTTTGTGCATGCATGTGCATCCATGGCCCATGTGCCAGCGAGTATAATATCACTGATCATCATGCATAATGCGTCCATGCACGAGCAAGCATGCCATTTTTCTATGCGCCGGCAGCGAAGGACCACCACTCCCAACTAAGATTTAGTCTTTAATTAACTCATGTGCAAGTACATCCTAGTAATTACTTAATCACTAACTATCGCAATCGAAATAACAACCACGGTTACGACTTGTTTATTTCTTAATCCCACAGTTCTAACACCACACCGAGGTGATTCAGCTCCACTCAACATTTAATATAACTTGATCACCACACATGATCTAAAATGCATACCACTACTGAAGACGGTAAAGACGTCTTTGCCTGCACTGAAACCCTGTTACAATTGGCTTACTACAGATCCCCGCATAATCCTATGTCTCTTGGAAAGCGACACGGTGCTCTCTTCAACAACATCCTCCTCCATCACTGGTACTGAAGCCTCCTCGATCCATCCTCCGCAGTCTGCATATGAAGTGTTGACCACCGTCGAACCAGCTTCCGGATCATTTGCATTTTCCACAGCGATTTGCATGACTGCTACCTCACAGGCATTCGTCTCTAAGCCTGCATCCTCTACCTTCATATCATAATATGTAGTACTAATCAGTAAGTATGGGTGCAAGCTTGATCCAATGAATTAGATTGCAGATTGCTTAATTTCTCCGACAGCGAAGAAACAACTGAACCGTCAGCTTCGCTGATCTGGCATTTTGCTACTTGATTCACCGAAGGATCTGATTCTGCATCTTCCTGAAAATGCAGAAGCCATGAGTATCTACCGATGAGGTACTGGTTCATCAATCCTATATCAATAAACTTAGATTTACCTGAACGAGAACGACCCAGGCAAAAGAGCAATCCTTAGAGTTGCTCATTGCAGAGATGGATAAACCATTCTGATCCATATGGCCGCCTATCTCATTCTACTTGCTCAAAGGAGGTCATTCCTCCGCTGCATTGCATTAGGCACCTCCCCTTTATGTATAGCCTCCCGGACGCGATCCCGCCCAACTCATTCAAATTTTGAACAGCAATGGCGCCCAGCAGCTAGGCTGGTACAACCATAAAACCATGGCCATGCTGGTGCTCCATTAATTACACTTACAATTTATATATGTACCATACCACACCGATACAGATCCATCAATTATGCACTACGGTTTATGGCCAGCAGTAATTTTAACTCACAATACTAGAAATCTTCATTCAGTAAATAACATTTTCGCTAGCAAATATTGTCAGTAACACAACGCAGATAAAGCAAACAAATACAGCCAGAGACAATGTAGATGCAAGCAGCTATTATTCAGAGAAGTTCAGTAACACAACGCATAAACATTTTGGGTACATCACTAAATAAGCGTACAGAACGACATCTAGATTAACATTCTACAAAGGCTCATACGCTCATATATTCATCCTCAGCTCAGCCGCTTTGTGGCAGTTATTCCTGCGGTGCCCTTCAACGCCACAGTTCTTGCATCTTCCAGACCTCCGGGGCTGCTTCGGCACATCCCCGTGATCAGGACATGTAGTTCGCTTGTGCCCTTCCCGTCGACATATTGAAAGTGCAACTATCCCTAGGTGGTTTTGGTAATTCATAACAACATATAGCTCATTGAGCTAATGCTATTCCAAAATGATTATTTCAGGAAAGCTCAATGATTGGCATGTCATGAATGTGAAAGTGGAACCTTCAAAATGCTAAGGACAAAGGATTGGCTCAAGCTCAAAAGCTCAAGACTCTTCGTCTTATATTTTAGTGATCCAAGATCACATTGAGTCCATAGGAAAAGCCAATACTATTAAGGAGGGATGAGGTATTGCTTAATGAGCCTCTTGCTTCATGTGCTTAATGATATGCTCCAAAACCCTCAACTACTTTCCCACATCCACATATGACCTAAACTCTAAGCCAAACTCGGTCCTACCGATTTTTCCTATCCGGCGCCACCGAGTTTCAATTGTCATTAGCCACTGCCAAACCCTAGCAATTCGGTCCTACCGATAAGGATCTCGGTCCCACCGAGATGGGGTTGCAAACTCTCTGTTTCCCTTTCGTAACTTTTCGGTCCCACCGAAAGAGCGAATCGGTCCCACCAAGATTGCAACGTAAACTCAGTGTTTCCCCTTTGTAACTTTTCGGTCTCACCGAGTTCCACTCGGTCTCACCGAAAGAGCAAATCGGTCCCACCGAGTTTGCCTGACCAACTCTCTGGTTAGCTAATTACCAAACTCGATAGTTTGTGTAATCGGTCTCACCGAGATTACGTTATGCCCAAACCCTAACCGAATCGGTCCTACCGAGTTGCATGTCAGTCCCACCGAAATTCCTAACAGTCACTAGGTTTACTACTTCGGTCAGACCGAGTTTATTTATTCGGTCCCACCGAGATTGGAAAACTGTGTAACGGTTGGATTTTATGTGGAGGCTATATATACCCCTCCACCTCCTTCTCATTCGATGAGAGAGCCATCAGAACACACACATCATTCCTACTCATATGTTCTGTGAGAAAACCACCTACTCATGTGTTGAGATTAAGATATTCCATTCCTACCATATGAATCTTGATCTCTAGCTTTCCCCAAGTTGCTTTCCACTCAAATCTTCTTTCCACCAAATCCAAATCCTATGAGAGAGAGTTGAGTGTTGGGGAGACTATCATTTGAAGCACAAGAGCAAGGAGTTCATTACCTACACACCATTTGTTACTTCTTGGAGAGTGGTGTCTCCTAGATTGGCTAGGTGTCACTTGGGAGCC
Source organism: Triticum urartu (assembly GCF_056163025.1). Taxonomy (NCBI): domain Eukaryota; kingdom Viridiplantae; phylum Streptophyta; class Magnoliopsida; order Poales; family Poaceae; genus Triticum; species Triticum urartu. Next base: position 557,299,563 of record NC_141873.1, read on the forward strand.
TCCGACAAGATTGTGGAGTTGAACCAAGGAGTTTGTAAGGGCAAGGAGATCGCCTACTTCGTGAAGATCTACCGCTAGTGAGGCAAGTCCTTCGTGGGCGATGGCCATGGTGGGATAGACAAGGTTGCTTCTTCGTGGACCCTTTGTGGGTGGTTGCTTCTCCGTGGACCCTTCGTGGACTCGCGCAACCGTTGCCCTTGGGTGGAGCCCTGTGTGGACTCGCGCAACCGTTACCCTTCGTGGGTTGAAGTCTCCATCAACGTGGTGTAGGATAGTACCACCTATCCGAACCACGGGAAAAACATCCGTGTCTCCAATAGCGTTTGAATTCTCCAAACCCTTCCCTTTATATTCTTGCAAGTTGCATGCTTTACTTTCCGCTGCCAATATACTCTTTGCATGCTTGCTTGAATTATGTGATGATTGCTTGACTTGTCCTAAAATAGCTAAAATCTGCCAAGAACTAACATTGGGAAAAGGTTAAGTTTTTATTTGGTCAAGTAGTCTAATCACCCCCCCTCTAGACATACTTTCGATCCTACAACAGTAGCTTACAATTCTGGTTCATTTTTCTTCATAATTTTCCTCCGCTTCCCTGTCGAATTGCAACACCGTGTATTTCCGCACAAACATGTGCATTGGGCACCCAGGGGGTATGTAGTTCTTCAGCATATGGTTTGCGCTCTCACTCCTCTGAGTACTAGTCATTTTGGCGCAGAACACACCTTTGAAATAAGGTTTTGCCCATTTGTGCCGGATATCATACAGGTTGGTCATGTACTCATGTGACTTCAGGTTATACTTATCTATTAGGAACTTCCATGCCTCTTCAAACTCATCAATTGTCAACATGTGATTAACAACCTTGTGAAATTCTGCATGGAAATCACTCTTCTTCGAGTACAACCGACCCAATGACTCCTTTTCCTTCTTCAGTACATGCCACTTGCACCACCGGTGCGCTGTGCTTGGCATCACATTCCGTATAGCAACCTCCATTGCACGATTTTGCCTGCAAAACACAGGGGTACCAAGTATGTTAGAGATCCTCGGGGTAGCTATTGCATTATAAATTCCAAAGTTTTTTTACCTATCAGAATTGTTTGTGGAGCCTTGCCACCCATCATCCTCACAAATTCTGAGAAAACCCATTCAAAGGTTTCGACCTTCTCATCCCTTACCAAAACACCGGCTAGTATAATGCTCTAAAAGTGATTGTTCACCCCAACAAAAAGCCCAAATGGAATGTCATACAAGTTGGTCGGGTAAGTTGTATCAAACGTCACCACGTCACCGAAGAAAGTGTACTGTAGCCTGTTGTTCCCATTAGCCCACATGAGAGTACTAATCCTCCCCTCTTTGTCTGCTTGCACTCTATATGTGAATTGTTGATCCTTCGCACCTAGCTCTTGGAACACCTCCATTGTCTTCCGGACATCATCCTCTGCCTGGTCACGACCAATCTTACCACACAAGTTCCGCAGTGCTCTTTTCATGAACGAAACATTCTCCATCTTACCAAAGAAGCTCCCTATGATGTTATAAACTTTCGACATGTTGACATTATTCTCCCTCAGCTGCTTCACCAAATCTCTGCTGTATAGGTCGATATGTTTGTGGGATGGCCAGTGCAATGTCTGCCCATATGTCGACGACAGTGAGTGGTTGTGCTCGTCGCGGAGCTCTCCTATATACCACCCATTATCCTTTGACCGCAGCAGCCTAACTAAAGCAGGACATTCACATCTGCAGGAACGAGTATTCTCCACGATTGGTTTACCCTAGTACATTTTTCATGTGAAAAATCTTATCACACACTTCGTAAGGAAAACATAAAACTTAGAGCAACAAGCACCAGCAATGAGCAATGGAAATCATACCGCACAGCCGCAGACTATCTCTTGCATGCACTTCGTCCTGTTGACATTGAGTCGGCTCTTCCCATATCTGATTCCAAATCCTTTCTCCCAGGAGTACAAATTGTAAAAATCATATGCCTCCCCAACTGTGTCGAAGCTGACGCCTATTTTTGGCACAATGACATTCTCACTGGGTGCTTCTGCAAAGAGGCAGACGGATTTTTCCAGTGCTGTCATCCTGTCCGGGTTTGGGGCACGACCTGGTGCAGCAGCTCCAATCCGGACCCTGTTTTTTCCATCAGCATATTAATGAAGTCATAATTAGATTCATTATTACCAATTAATAGCACTTCAATATACCAGAAGTCATCTCATCTCAATTTATACAATTTTCCCATTCTCATCTTAATGGATTCATACTTACATTCATATATGACCCACTAATAGCAGCTCAATCTAACAGAATTCAACTCATTACAATTCATACAGTTTACACACATATTACTAATGCCCCGTATCTCATTTGAATACATACAATTTACTCTACCAGTACCGATCCCCATGCCCCATGAACTGTCTGTTATGTTTTATTGTATCTGAACTAGTTGTCCCATATGGAACAACAAGATGCATCCCTGTGCTGAATCTAGTTTCAACAACTGCACTGACCCAGAAATTCAGGCAATGTATACGTGGTTATGCAGCCGAGCATACCTGCGCGTCCATCCCGGAGCCTGTGGATCAACTTGTTCTATCGAGTGTTCAGAGGCTTGTGGCCTGTCTGCACCCTCGCCTGTTCCTACAGCAGTTGGCGAGCACATGAGCACATCTACACTTGATGCACTCGCCACCGGCAACTCCCCGCCAGGCATCGACAGAAGGGGATATCGAAGAGGCTCCATTGGTATATCGTAGTCATTCGCTTCCTCTATCGGCATTCTACTGTTCGGACACATCCACGGCAGAGAAAACTCAGATCTTGCAAGAACTACAAATCAAATCAATATAGGGCCGATGAAGCAGTCACAAGGGGCAAGAGTCGCGCCTGTTCACCAGCTGCATCAAGAACTCCAAGTCCGCCAGAGTCACCTCACCTCCAGACTAAGGGATGGAGCCGCCGGAGCCGCCTCACCGCAACCCTAAGTGATGGAGCCGCCGCCACCGAGACGCTCTCGATAATACCAGAGTAGACTCGTAAATGGTTGAGGCATGAGGCAGCTCGACCCACCTAACCCACGTCTCCATTTATTGCATCCCAATGACGTCGTTAGCACGCATGAATCACGGACCAGAAATTCGCTCACGTGTCGAGCCACGGATCTGACGTCCGATCTCCACGGCCTGAATAGACAAGCACTTCAGGTCCACCGTCCAGGAGATTTTCTCAATTTCCTTCTCATTTCCACGCTGTCTGATGCTCCTGACACCGTGCCCAGCTATCCCACAAAACGCATCAAGATTCTATATTCTGTAGTACATATACCGAGATTACTCCAGCTCGTAATCAATTTCTCCGCGTCCCTATTCCTTGCCTTCTTATTATATACTAAAGATTAATGTACATCTAAACTGCACTGGGACAGCACACTTCTCGAGAGTGAAGATTGCGAACAAATGCCTATGACAATGAAGCTCCAACGCATAGGCCTAAAAAACATGCCCCTCATGTCTGTCCAGGAGTGAAGCATCTGCTGAAAATTATTCCGGAATGGAACTGGTCAGATGTCCGCCGACGGGATGAAAAAGATGACACCGCCACCATTGTGAAAAATGTTCCTGTTGGGGAGGGTGTTCACTGACGTGATTGTGGTGGCTTTTGCAAATTAGTCCATAGAACTAGATGCAATATGTTCTTACTTGCCTATTGTATCTATATACTCTCTCCATTCCCTTATACAAGGCCACTATGAAAAATGCATTTTGCATCTATAATTTGAGTTTGCGGCCTTGCAAAGCAGCCATTAAACTTTACCTTGCCTTGGTACCTGTAATTTGAGTTTGTTGACTTGTATAAGGGAACAGAGGGAGTACATTGTTGTTCTATTTGTATGTTTTGAGCGATCGGAATATTTCAGTGCCATAAAGCATACACAAGCAAAAACCCATTTTCACTTTACCTTAGTCCTACCATTACCAGAACCTCGCTCTTATCATTTGATTCTTTATGAAACAGAAACAAAAACTTTCCTCCATCTTATTGAGTAAGAAAAATGGTTGCTCAATTAGTTAATGGGATACTAGGCTGAAGTATGGAAATAGAGTACTTGGGGTGGCCTTGTATGGATAAATGGAGGGAGCAGCGCAAACGCTGAATGAAGGATGAGCTCGTTGAGTTTACTTTTTTTTTAATTCATACTTTTATGTTTCAAAGTTTTTTTAAAGCGCACACACACACACCTACTCCATGAATTTGGTAATGGTAGGAGTAGAGACATAATGTATATGTGCATAAATTTTCATGATGAAATATGGGAGCTACAAAAAAATCAAATATATGGCTTTACAGCACATGCATTGTTCATTCTTCAAGTCCATGAATTTGGTCGTGTGCAGCTGGCAATTCAAGGTATTTCTTTGTGAAATTTTACATGCAAATATGTACAATTTATTTTCCAAAATGTTTTAAAACTGAAAACACCCTACTCGAGGGAGCACTGCTTATCCACGTAATAAATGTGACAAGACCAACTGGTAGGTGACCGTGGACATTTTTAGTCTGCATATAAGATTTGGTCAAAGTCAAACTTTGTTAACTTTGACTAAGTTTATAGAAAAAAAAAATCAAGATTAACAGTATGAAATCAATATTGTTAGATGAATCATGAAATTAATCTTCATACCATATACCTTTAGTATTGTACATGTTGATATTTTTTCTATAAAGTTTGATTTTGACCAAATTTTATATGCAAACTAAAAAGAAAATGGAGAGAGTAGTAGCTAGGCGGCGAGGTCGCCCATGGTTTTCAGCGCAGGTCAAAGCTCAAGAAACGGATTGATAACGCCAAGACCTGTATGGCACACCACAATTTTGCTCACCTCATGAGCTCAACATTGACGCATGCATCGGCTTTGTTCACGACGCAAGCTAAGGTAGGCGATCCCCATCGTCCGTGTGCCATTGCGTTGCACAGTCCCTCATTTCTGATCGGAGGACGATGCTTTGGCTCCACGTCGCATCCAGTCCGGTCCAATCCGATCCGCGCATCGGCAGCGCATGTGATGGGGCGATGGCGACGCCCCGAGCGACAACCCGCCCGCCCGGCATGGAGCCCCACACCCTCCTTCGTACACCACTTAGCCGGAGCCTCTTCCCCGACGACTTCGTCCACAACAACACTTCGACATCCCTCATCCACCATACCGGATGAGGATCCGTCGTCGATCTCGTTGTCCCGCCAGTTCAGCCTACCCGTCCTTCATCTCCAAGGAGCTGCCCCGACGTTCCCCTCGTCTTTCGCGCCATCTCCATTCCCACACCGCCGTCTTCACTTGCACCACTAGAAGAGCAGTATAATCACCGTTTCCTTGGATGAAACTGAGGCCTAATCGGCGCCAACAAAGAGGTTGTACACTAATCATCGCATTTTCTTCTTGATTCGATCTCACGATGCTGCCGGCACTCGGTCCCGAGCCGACATGGCGCGGCTCCATCCACGGCGACATCGCCGGCCACTTCCTCCACGGCGTCGCTCCCTCGGCAGCGACGTCCACATCAGTAGGAGTTACTGCTGCTTTAGCTCTCGCTTGCTCTGCTCTTGCTCTCGGTCCTCTGCCTGGTCTGCTCTAGCTATTGCTCTTCATCTTGCTCTTGCTCGCGCTGCTGCTCTTAATCTTGCTCTTTATCGCGCAGCTGCTCTTACTCTTGCTCTTGCTTGCGATGCTGCTCCGATTTGGCTACACTTCAGTCGACTGAATCGACTTTTGGGTCAGTCGATTTTCAGGGGTGGGGCGGGCTCGCCGGAGTTAAGGAAGAACCAGCCGCGGCGGGAAGGGGGGCTGGCCGAAGAGGTACCCCACTATCTATCTTAGGGTTCAGGGTGGGGCGGTGGTTGATACGTCTCCAACCTATCTATAATTTTTGATTCCTCCATGCTATATTATCTACTGTTTTGGACATTATTGGGCTTTATTATACACTTCTATATTATTTTGGGACTAACCTATTAACCAGAGGCCTAGCCCAGAATTGTTGTTTTTTTCCTATTATAGGGTTTCGAAGAAAAAGGAATATTAAACGGAGTCCAAACGGAATGAAACCTTCGGGAACGTGATTTTTGGAACGAACAAGATCCAGGAGGCTTGGACCCTACGTCAAGCAACCAACAGGGAGGCCATGAGGTAGGGGCCGCGCTTACCCCCCCAGGTGTGCCCTACACCCTCGTGGGCCCCCTGTTGCTACACCGACGAACTTCTTCCTCCTATATATACCTACGTACCCCCAAACGATCAGATACAGAGCCAAAACCCTAATTCCATCACCGTAACTTTCTGTATCCATGAGATCCCATCTTGGGGCCTGTTCCGGAGCTCCGCCGGAGGGGGCATCGATCACGGAGGGCTTCTACATCAACACCATAGCCCTTTCAATGAATTGTGAGTAGTTTACCTCAGACCTTCGGGTCCATAGTTATTAGCTAGATGGCTTCTTCTCTCTTTTTGGATCTCAATACAAAGTTCTCCCCCTCTCTTGTGGAGATCTATTCGATGTAATCTTATTTTGCGGTGTTGTTGAGACCGATGAATTGTGGGTCTATGATCAAGTTTATCTATGAACAATATTTGAATCTTCTCTGAATTCTTTTATGTATGATTGGTTATCTTTGCAAGTCTCTTCAAATTATCAGTTTGGTTTGGCCTACTAGATTGATCTTACTTGCAATGGGATAAGTGCTTAGCTTTGGGTTCAATCTTGCGGTGTCCTTTCCCAGTGACAGTAGGGGCAGCAAGGCACGTATTGTATTGTTGCCATCAAGGATAACAAGATGGGTTTTTATCATATTGCATGAATTTATCCCTCTACATCATGTCATCTTGCTTAAGGCGTTACTCTGTTCTTATGAACATAATACTCTAGATGCATGCTTGATAGCGGTCGATGTGTGGAGTAATAGTAGTAGATGCAGGCAGGAGTGGGTCTACTTGTCTTGGACGTGATGCCTATATACATGATCATACCTATATATTCTCATAACTATGCTCAATTCTGTCAAATGCTCAACGGTAATTCGTTCACCCACCATAAAATACTTATACTCTTGAGAGAAGCCACTAGTGAAACCTATGGCCCCCGAGTCTATCTTCATCATATTAATCTTCGAACACTTATTTATTTTCATTGCCTTTTATTTTACATTGCATCTTTATCATAAAAATACCAAAAATATTATCTTATCATATCTATCAGATCTCACTCTCGTAAGTGACCGTGTAGGGATTGACAAGCCCTTATCGCGTTGGTTGCGAGGATTTATTTGTTTTGTGTAGGTGCGAGGGACTCGCGCGTAGCCTCTCACTGGATTGATACCTTGGTTCTCAAAAACTGAGGGAAATACTTACGCTACTTTGCTGCATCACCCTTTCCTCTTCAAGGGAAAACCAACGCAGTGCTCAAGAGGTAGGAAGAAGGATTTCTGGCGCCATTGCCGGGAGGGTCTACGCAAACGTCAAACATACCAAGTACCCATCACAAACCCTTATCTCCCGCATTACATTATTTGCCATTTGCGTCTCGTTTTCCTCTCCCCCACTTCACCCTTGCCGTTTTATTCGCCCTCTCTCTCTATCCTCCCTCTCTTTCCCGTTCGCCTCTTTTCCGTTTGCTTGTCGTTATGGCTAGTCCCTTATCTTCTCCGTTGTCTCCCGAGAATGAAGTTATAAATTTTAAGCAAAGGGAGGGAGAAAATCTAAAAGACGCTTGGTATAGAATTTGCAATGCTCAAAATAGATCTACCAGGAAGCAATATGCTTCCGTTCTTCTTCGCAATTTTTATGTAGGCGCTACTCCTTGGTACAGATATATCCTTGATACCATTACCGGAGGGAACTTCTTGGGTAGCCATACTTTTGATTGTTATAATGCTATGATAGATTTGTTTGGCTCACCACCTTTTTTGGTTAATGGAACTACGTTAACCTTGGAGCATGTAATGCAAAGACTTGAAATTACTGAGAATAAGGTTGCTACTATAGAGTTAATTGAAAATTTGGATAAAAAGATCCACAACCAAATCACTCAATATGGATCTAAAGTAGGATTCATCTTGAAAAATATTAAAGAAAAGGAACCTATAGTTAATGAGAAAATAAATCAGGATTCCACTAGAATCGATAAACTTGAGGGTATTATTACCAACTTGGGAACCGCTTTTTCTTCCGTAAAGAATACTCCAAGTCCTCCCACTAAAATTGCCAAGCTTATGTATGTTCCTAAAAATAAGGGTGAATCTTCTAGTAAGGAAACTGCGGATCTCAAATCTATAAGTATTCATCCCAATCTTTTTGCTATCATTAAGGAACCATTTGTTACAAATGAATTTTTCAATCTTGTGCCTAAAATTTTGATAATTAATAAAAATAAAGAAATTCCTAAGGATGGTAGATGCCTCATTGAAGAATTGCCTACCAAAGATCGCAATACCTAGATCTATCCTTGCTTTTACACTAGTAGAAAAGGGGGCAAAGGTCCAGGCCGGGTCAGCCCATTAGTCCCGGTTCAGTCCAGAACCGGGACCAATGGGGGCATTGGACCCGGTTCGTGAGCCCAGGGGGCCGGCCGGGCCACGTGGGCCATTGGTCCCGGTTCGTCTGGACCTTTTGGTCCCGGTTGGTGGGACGAACCGGGACCAATGGGCCTCGCTCCTAGCCCACCACCATTGGTCCCAGTTGGTGGCTTGAACCGGGACCAAAGGCTCCCCTTTAGTCTTGGTTCATGCCACCAACCGGGACCAATGAGGTGCCTATATATACCCCCTCGCGTAAGAGCAGAGCACACTGCTCTGTTTTTTCCGGCCGAAGGAGAGAGGGCTTGGTGGTGCTCTAGCTCACCTCCTATGCACACAAGGTGTTCGATGGAATGCCCGAGCCACACTACTTAAGCTTTCTCCTCTCCATTTTCCTCAATATTTGTCTAGGTTTAGCGGTCCGTCACGCCCCATCCCCGTCTTCATAGCCGTCGATCACCCATGCCGAGCTCAAAGCCGGCACCACCGTGGTGAGCCTCTTGTTCTTTTCTTCTTTCTGAAAGGAAAAAATATTCTTACTTGTATGTTTACATCGATACTTGTATTATTTTCTTACTTTTATTATTTCATCTTATATAGTGCGATGGTTTTGGTATTCGCCCCCGTCGGCCCTCGTCCTGTCTGTGATTCTGATGTGGTATATATATTATCTTTATAACTATTGGTTCATTTATTGTTTATGAAAATTATGCCGACCAACGTGACATAGATTTTACTTATCTAGGATGTATGTGAACCAGAAATTCCAACCGACCCTATTGTCGAGAGGTTAAATTTAGTTGAAGAAGAAAACAATTTCTTGAAGGAAAAAATAAAAAAAATGAGGAGAAGATGATATTGGAGTTGCATGTTGCGGATGTCATCGATGATCACAAGATCAAGATGGATGCAATGCGCTTGAAGATGATAAAGATTAGAAAATATGCCATTCATACTGAGGCTTGGTATCATTATGCTGTTGGATCAATTGTTACCTTGGTTACGATTATGATTGCATTTGTTTTCGCATTGAAATGTTTTACATAGTTTCAATGTATGCTTTAATTAATTAGATGCTCTGGAGAGCTATATGTTGTTAGATGAGAACTATGTATGTACTTTGGTTTTAATGTGATGATGAACTTCTATTAATTTGGACACTTAATTATATATAATGCACGCAGATGAACCAGCAATGGATGTACGGTGACAGACACACCTCCGAGTACATTAAGGGCGTGCATGAGTTTCTCGATGCGGCTGAGGCAAACAAGCAGAATGGTTTTATGTGTTGTCCATGCACTGAATGTGGGAATATGATGTCTTACTCTAACCGGAAAATCCTTCACTCCCACCTGCTTTACAAGGGTTTCATGCCACACTATAATGTTTGGACGAGGCACGGAGAAATAGGGGTTATGATGGAAGACGGAGAAGAAGAAGAGTACGATGACAACTATGTGCCCCCTGAATACGGTGAAGCTGCAACGGGGGGAGCTGGTGAAGATCAAGAGGAACCAGACGATGTGCCCAATGATGCTGCAACGGTGAAGCTGCTGAAGATCAAGAGGAACCAGACGATGTGCCCGATGATGATGATCTCCGCCGGGTCATTGTCGATGCAAGGACGCAATGCAAAAGTCAAAAGGAGAAGTTGAAGTTCGATCGCATGTTAGAGGATCACAAAAAAGGGTTGTACCCCAACTGCGAAGATGGCAACACAAAGCTCGGTACCGTACTGGAATTGCTGTAGTGGAAGGCAGAGAATGCTGTGCCTGACAAAGGATTTGAGAAGCTACTGAAAATATTGAAGAAGAAGCTTCCAAAGGATAACGAATTGCCCGACAGTACATACGCAGCAAAGAAGGTCGTATGCCCTCTAGGATTGGAGGTGGAGAAGATACATGCATGCCCTAATGACTGCATCCTCTACTGCAGTGCATACAAGGATCTGAACGCATGCCCGGTATGCGGCGCATTGTGGTATAAGATCAGACGAGATGACCCTGGTGATGTTGACGGCGAGCCCCCCAGGAAGAGGGTTCCTGCGAAGGTGATGTGGTATGCTCCTATAATACCACGGTTGAAACGTCTGTTCAGAAACGGAGAGCATGCCAAGTTGATGTGATGGCACAGTGAGGACCGCAAGAAAGACGGGAAGTTGAGAGCACCCGCTGACGGGTCGCAGTGGAGAAGAATCGAGAGAAAGTACTGGGATGAGTTTGCAAAGGACCCAAGGAACGTATGGTTTGCTTTAAGCGCGAATGGCATTAATACTTTCGGGGAGCAAAGCAGCAATCACAGCACCTGGCCCATGACTCTATGTATGTATAACCTTCCTCCTTGGATGTGCATGAAGCGGAAGTGTATTATGATGCCAGTTCTCATCCAAGGCCCTAAGCAACCCGGCAACGACATTGATGTGTACCTAAGGCCATTAGTTGAAGAACTTTTACAGCTATGGAATGGAAACAGTGTACGTATGTGGGATGAGCACAGACAGGAGGAATTTAACCTAAAGGCGTTGCTGTTCGTGACCATCAACGATTGGCCCGCTCTCAGTAACCTTTCATGACAAACAAACAAAGGATACCACGCATGCACGCACTGTTTAGATGACACTGAAAGTATATACCTGGACAAATGCAGGAAGAATGTGTACCTGGGCCATCGTCGATTTCTTCCGACCAACCATCAATGTCGAAAGAAAGGCAAGCATTTCAAAGGCGAGGCAGATCACCGGAAGAAGCCCGCCATGCGTACCGGTGATCACGTACTTGCTATGGTCAATGATTTACACGTAATCTTTGGAAAGGGTCCCGACGGACTAGCTGTTCCGAATGACACTAAGGGACACACACCCATGTGGAAGAAGAAATCTATATTTTGGGACCTACCCTACTGGAAAGACCTAGAGGTCCGCTCTTCAATCAACGTGATGCACGTGACGGAGAACCTTTGTGTGAACCTGCTAGGCTTCTTGGGCGTGTATGGGAAGACAAAAGATACACCCGAGGCACGGGAGGACCTGCAACGATTGCACGAAAAAGACGGCATGCCTCCAAAGCAGTATAAAGGTCCTGCCAGCTACGCTCTTATGAAAGAAGAGAAAGAAATCTTCTTTGAATGCCTGCTCATTATGAAGGTCACGACTGGTTTCTCGTCGAATATAAAGGGAATAATAAATATGCCAGAGAAAAAGTTCCAGAACCTAAAGTCTCTTGATTGCCACGTGATTATGACGCAACTGCTTCCGGTTGCATTGAGGGGGCTTCTACCGGAAAATGTTCGATTAGCCATTGTGAAGCTATGTGCATTCCTCAATGCAATCTCTCTGAAGGTGATCGGTCCAGAAATCGTACCAAGGCTAACGAGTGATGTGGCACAATGTCTTGTCAGTTTCGAGCTGGTGTTCCCACCATCCTTCTTCAATATCATGACGCACGTCCTAGTTCATCTAGTCGACGAGATTGTTATTCTTGGGCCCGTATTTCTACACAATATGTTCCCCTTTGAGAGGTTCATGGGAGTCCTAAAGAAATATGTCCGTAACCGCGCTAGGCCAGAAGGAAGCATCTCCATGGGCCATCAAACAGAGGATGTTATTGGGTTTTGTGTTGACTTCATTCCTTGCCTTAAGAAGATAGGTCTCCCTAAATCGCGGTATGAGGGGAGATTGACTGGAAAAGGCACTCTTGGAAGAGACTCAATAATATGCAGGGACGGATATTCTTGGTCTCAAGCACACTACACAGTTCTACAAAACTCTACCTTGGTGACCTCGTATGTCGATGAACACAAGAACAGTCTGCGCTCCAAACACCCGAAGCAGTGCGACGACTGGATTACATGTGAACACATCAGGACTTTCAGCAGTTGGTTGGAAACACGTCTCAGAGGTGACAACACCGTTTGTGATGAGCTGTACTTGTTGTCCAGGGGACCATCTTTGACTGTATTGACTTACAAAGGATATGAGATAAATGGGAATACATTTTACACGATCGCCCAAGATCAAAAGAGCACCAACCAAAACAGCGGTGTCCGCTTTGATGCAGCAACCGAGAGCGGAAAGGACACATATTATGGTTACATAATGGACATATGGGAACTTGACTACGGACATGATTTTAAGGTCCCTTTGTTTAAGTGCAAATGGGTCAATCTGTCAGGAGGCGGGGTACAGGTAGACCCACAGTAAGGAATGACAACAGTGGATCTGAAAAAAATCTTGGGTACACTGACGAACCGTTCGTCCTAGCCAATGATGTGGCACAGGTTATCTATGTGAAGGACATGTCTACCAAACCGAGAAAAAGAAAAGATAAGGAAGAGAATACATCATACGATGAGCCAAAGCGCCACATAGTCCTTTTAGGAAAAAGGGACATCCTGGGAGTGGAGGGCAAGACAGACATGTCTGAAGATTATGAAAAGTTTCATGAAATTCCTCCCTTCAATGTCAAGGCTGACCCAAGCATCCTGATAAACGATGAAGATTATCCATGGTTACGGCGTAATAAGCAAATGACACAAGCGAAGAAAAAGTGAAGACTTTCTCCCGCAGCTATTATGATGATACCATGCCAACTTTGTAACACACGAGTATGCTATGCCAACTTTTTCAGAGTTCATTTAAAAACTATGAATTTAGGTCGAATTTTCTCTATAGGTGCATCTGTGTTCATTTTCTTAGTAAAGTTAATCACAAACTTGTGATTCACACAAATTTCAAAGAATTCAAATTTTAACTATTCAAATTTGAAAACTAATGGCACTAACAAAAAGTTTATAATTTTTCTAAAACTAATGGCACTAACAGAAAGTTTATAATTTTACTGACCTAAAAGCAAAAAGAATTAAAAAATAAAGCAAAAACAAAAGAAAATAAATAATACAGAAAACAAAACAAAAAACTGAAAATAAAATAAAAATAGCAACAATAAGTATTTTGTTGTAAGTAGAAACAAAATAAAATAAATAAAGCAACAAAGAAAACAAACAAACTAAAAAAGTGTTTTCAAATTTGAAAACTAATGGCACTAACAGAAAGTTTATAATTTTTCTAAAACTAAAAGCAAAAAAGAATTAAAAAATGAAGCAAAAAACAAAAGAAAATAAATAATGCAGAAAACAAAACAAAAAAACTGGAAAAAAATAGGGCTCGCCCCTGGCCCATGACTATTAGTCCCGGTTTGTGCCACAAACCGGGACCAAAGGGTTGGTCCTCGTTGCGCTCAGAGTTTAGTCCCACCTCGCCAACCGAAGGGCGCCCACACCGGTTTATAAGCTCGTCCCTCTCTGCCTTGTTGAGCTCCTCTCAAAGTGAAAATAGATGCCCCTATATAGGGAATTTGACCTAAATTCATAATGAATTTCTCTGAAATTCATAGAAATTGATTATGAATTTAGGTTGAATTTTCTCTATAGGTGCATCTATGTTCATTTTTTTAGTAAAGTTAATCACAAACTGTGATTCACACAAATTTCAAAAAAATTCAAATTTAAACTATTCAAATTTTAAAACTAATGGCACTAACAGAAACTTTATAATTTTGGTGACCTAAAAGAAAAAAGAAATCACTAAAAACTATAAGTATTTAGTTCTAAGTAGAAATGAAAAAATAAATACCAAAAAAAATGCCTATAATATTTCTTATGACTAACTAAAATTACCAAATTGAGTATAATGATAAAACACAGTAATTTTAAATAGCAGGAAAAAGAATGACTCAAAAATCAATTTTTATAGTAAAGTTATTCATAAACTAGTGATTCACACAAATTTTAAAAAATTCAAATTTAAACTATTCAAATTTTAAAACTAATGGCACTAACAGAAAGTTTATAATTTTTGTGACCTAAAAGAAAAAAGAAATCACTAAAAAACTATAAGTATTTAGTTCTAAGTAGAAATGAAAAAATAAATAGCAAAAAAGAAAAAAATGCCTATAATATTTGTTATGACTAACTAAAATTACCAAATTGAGTATCATGATAAAACATAGTAATATTAAATAGCAGGAAAATGAATGACTCAAAAATCAATTTTTATAGTAAAGTTATTCATAAACTAGTGATTCACACAAATTTTAAAAAATTCAAATTTAAACTATTAAAATTTAAAAACTAATGACACTAACAGAAAGTTTATAATTTTTGTGACCTAAAAGAAAAAAGAAATCACTAAAAAACTATAAGTATTTAGTTCTAAGTAGAAATGAAAAAATAAATAGCAAAAAAATGCCACCTACTAGGCTAGCACGACCTGAATACGACTAGAAACCCAACCATGGGCCAGGATTCAGGCCCGCAGCAGGCCCAGTAGGCCCATAGGCATTGCAGTGTCCCATTAGGCCCGTAAGCCTGCAGTTCAGAGGAGTTCGAAAGGGAACACAGAGCAGGGCTTATAAACAGGTGCGGGAGCTCTTCAGCTAGCGAGGTGGGACTAAAAATCCCACCGCACCGCACCGCGGCGCAGGCCATTGGTCCCGGTTAGACGCAAGAACCGGGACCATAGGGGGGCATTCATACCGGTTCGTGGCACAAACCGGTACGAATGCCTACCTATGGTACCGGTTCGTGCGACGAACCGGGACTAATGGCCTCTGCTTCCCGCCCTTTGGGCTACCGAAATGAGACCTTTGGTCCCGGTTGGTAGCATGAACCGGGACCATAGGTGGCATTGGTACCGGTTCGTGCCACGAACCAAGACCAATGCTTCATGTATATATACCCACCACTTAGCGGTTTCAGTTTACATCGCCCATTTCCCCCCGACGCCGCCGAGCTCATCACTGCCAGGCTGCCTCGCCATCGCTGCCCACGCTATTGCCCCTGCCCCGCCCCCGAGCCCACGGCGACGCCGTCCGCCGCCCACGCCGTTGCCGTCTGCCGCCCCCGAGCGTGCCCTGCCGCACCCCCTGCGCCCTCGAGCCCGTCCCCGCCCCCGAGCGCACCCTGCCTCACCATCATCGCCGAGCGCGCCCCGCCGTCGCCCTCGCCGACCCCGAGCCCGTCCTCGTCGCCGTCGCCCCCGACGCCGGCCGCCCGTGTCTCCTCCCCGATCCTGCCGGGAGAGGTAGCTACTGCCCCATCCTCCCCCATTCCTTCCTTCCCCTTGCAAAATATTGATATGATGAATGAGGGGGTCATGTGTATGTATATATGTGTATATGTATATGTAAATTTTGATATTTTTTTGTTCATATATAATGTAGATGTCTATGTATGTATGGAATGATATCGATGGATGTATGTATATAGAACATTCGTAGAAAATATGACGAATCCGATATGACCAATGTCCCCCTCTGGTTCACTAGGGAACACTAACTCTCTCGGAGAAAAAATGTTATCAGGGAGAAAAAAAGTTCTAGGATCATCAAGGGGTCGAGAGGGGGTCGAGGGTCGCCGAGGGGTCGAGGGTCGAGAGGGGGTCGAGGGTCGCCGAGGGGTCGAGGGTCGAGAGGGGGTCGACGGTCGACGAGGGGTCGACGGTCGAGAGGGGGTCTAGGGTCGCCGAGGGATCGAGGGTCGTCGAACATGAGAGGAAGAAGAGGATAAAAAAAGAAGAGGAAGAAGAAAAAAAAGAGGAGAAGAAAGAATAGAGGAGAATCTCCTCTATTCTTTCTTCTCCTCTTTTTTTTCTTCTTCTTCCTCTTTTTTTATCGGGAACGAGGGTCGTCGAGGGTCGCCGAGCGGTAGAGGAAACCCTAAATAGCAAGTATCGTCGGTGTGACATACATGTGGCCCTCGGTGTCGGACACTACATCCACGTCCCACAACCCACACGTATATATGTTCTCTCTCTGTGTGTATATATATATATGTTCATGTATATATGCAAAAGATAGATTATCGGGGAGGGGGTATATCGACCCCCCTCGTGTTGAAGTTATCGGGAGGGGGTATATCGACCCCCCCCCCAAGTGTCGAAGAAAAAAAAGAAGAAAAAAAGAGGATAAGAAGAAAGGAATAGAGGAGAGAAGCTGGCTATGATTATGATGGCTCCGGTGACCCAATGCCGGTGCAAGAAGGAGACCGTGAGGACGGCTCCGGTGACCCAGTGCCGGTGCAAGAAGGAGACCGTGATGACGGCTCCGGTGACTAAACCGAGTCCGGCCAGGTATATATATTAGTTAAGCCTGTGTTGACTAGCTAATTGATGCATTCATTGTTTTGGTATGTACACATATTAATTAAGTCTTTGTTCTTTTTTCTAGCCCTCCGGATCGAGCACAACTTCGGTGAAGAGACGAGGCCCGAAGAAAAAGTTGAGCTCGGATGAAAGGTTTGAGATCATAGCAATCGCGCCCGACGGCCAACCGATTGAACCCATTCGGACAAAGAACGAATTTTGTTGCTCAGTGCGGGGTTCTGGTTAGGGACAAGATCCCGATCAACATCCAACAATGGTTAAAGCCGGCAACAGAAGACCCTGAGGTGTCTTATGCCAATGATATGCAGAAAAATGATCTTTGGACTGAGCTGAAGTCAAATTTCACCCTACCGCCAGAGGATGATCTGGAGAAGCCAGCTAAAGAGCAATTAATCAAGTCTTTTGCTCTTAAGAGGATGGCAGACCTATTCAGGAGGTGGAAGAACGAGCTGAATAAGTTTGTCGATAAAAAAGAGACACCAGAATTCAAGGGGAGATATGAGAAGATCAGAGATCACTTGCCCGCTTTTGTGGCCCACAAGACATCAGAAAAGAGTAAGATGTCGGCGACAAACAAGCAAAATGCTGCGAAGAAGAAGCATCACCATCGCACGGGGTCAGGTGGCTACCTCGTAGCCCGGCCTAAGTGGGCCAAGACTGAGAATGATCTGGTTGATAAAGGGATCGAACCAGAGATAATTAAACTGGCCAGACCGTTGCCAGACTTGGTTCTTCGGGGCTGGCGGAAACTTAGACCCTATATCAGGGAAGTGCATTTGGACGGACGAGCAAATGGAAATACCAGTCAAGAGGCTTAAGCACTATATCGAAGCAGCGCAGCAAGGGACGTTCGTACCAGACAGAGAGAACGACGAGCTCACAATGGCCCTCGGGAATCTTGAGCACCCTGGACGGACACGAGGCACGCCAGGCTCCATTCCGTGGAAGGCTGGGTTTCCGGACGCATGCGGTTACAAATGCCACGAGAGGAGGAAGAAAGTGGAGCAGACCCAACTGCAGGCGCTGCACGCTAGGGTACAAGCGATAGAGGAACGAGAAGCAAATCGCAGGAAACGAACTGCCGAAGCTTCCCCCGAAGCTACCCCGCCATCTCAGCGGAGAAGCAGCGTGGCTTCCACCGAGCTGCTTCATCCGGAGCATGTCTTGACGTCTCTTGCCAGCTATCCCGTGGATGCTATCACGGAGTCTTAAAATTGCCACCTTATGATGCAATGGATTAATATGAAGGTCAAGGTGGCCGTTGGCTCCGTTTTTCCTACTAAACCCAGCGCAACTTTTCACTGCCGGCCGATTCCAGAAGGATATGCTAGGGTGATGGTGGATGAAATAATAGAGGGATTTGAGGACCTCCAGCTTGACCACCCTACCGGTGAAGGGGAGACTCGGCTGGGTTCTGCTCTGAAGACTCCATTCCTATGGCGGAAGGAGCTCATCAACCTTTCGAACTGGACGCCTCCACCTCCTCCTCCTCCTCTGGCGAGTCAGGGCACTCCGCCTCCTCCACTGCCACCTCCTCCGGCGAGTGACGATCAAGGCACTCGGCTGGCTCCTTCTCTGGCGCGTGGCGGCACTGCGCCTCCTTCTGTGCCTGCCTCGGCGCGCCCGAGTAGCCAGCCTCCTCCTTCTCCGCCTCGTCAGCAAGGGCGGAAAAGACCCGCCGCCGCTCCGGCTGCTCCGGCGCGTCGTAGTCCTTCTCCTCCACCTCGTAAGCAAGTAAAGAAGACAACCACTCCGTCTACTCTGCCGGCGTCTAGCAGTAATGCCAGAGGCGGGAGGACATACAGATTCGGTCCTTCTTTGAAGACTCCAGAGAAGTTACCATACGAGAGGACCCCGGAGGAGAACGCCGAGATCGCGCGAGAAGAAGTGAGGAACTTCTTTAAAGGTGTGAAAGCAAAGAAACATCCTCCTCCGGAGGAGAAGGTAGATCCGGTGAAAGCGAAGCGCACTCTGGCTGCCCTGACAAAACCACCCAAGTCTCCGCCGAAAGGCAAC
Organism: Triticum urartu; assembly: GCF_056163025.1. Lineage (NCBI taxonomy): Eukaryota > Viridiplantae > Streptophyta > Magnoliopsida > Poales > Poaceae > Triticum > Triticum urartu. The sequence goes on from NC_141873.1 coordinate 557,318,321, forward strand.
TATGAGCGCATTATTGGAAAGGCATTTACCGAAGCGGAGCGGTCGGGAAGTACTGTCAGTGATCAAAGGCTGAAAGAACGACGAGCTGGGAAACAAATTGCCCAGCTCGGCGAACAAGCGAAGCAATCGTGCCCCCCGCTCAAGGTGCCTAGCGACATCGTCGCTAATGATCCGTGGATGGTGCCCGGTTATAGCAATCTTGGAGATTACCTGCCCGACGATGTACATTATGATTTCTTGGAGGCGCAGATACAAAGATACGAGTACAAGAAGCCTCTCATCAAAGATGAAAGATCTCTATAAACGATGATGCGAAGATTGCATGATTGGTACTTGAAAATCTGCAGAGAGTCTGGGGGGAGGAATACTTTGTATGTGAGAGTTAAAAAGGAGCATGACTTCGTTGGAATTGAACTGTTGCCTATTCCATTTGAGGAGTTCTTTCAGTTTTTCAATCAATTGGCCCTCGATAAAGCAACGGTCACCTGCTACTGTCTGTAAGTAGTACTACTTCTGTCATTAAGTCTCTCTATATAGCTTAGCTCTTTCATTGCATGTATTTATAATTATCCTCACTATATTATGCAGATTGAAGATCGTCGAATTGAAGAAAAGACAAATTGGTGATATTGGGTTCATTAACACAAATCTCATAGATGCAACTGAGGTTAAATTTCATGCCGCAGATACCGAGGCCAACTTGCTACGATCGTTGGTAATAAATGAAAACAAAGATATAATAATCTTTCCTTACAACTTCGAGTGAGTGTTACTGTCTTGTGCATATTCGGTTTCCCTTATATATTAGTCAAGGTTATAGTAATGTAATTGATGAGTTATGCATGCGTGTGCAGTTTCCACTATATTCTCCTAGAGATTAAGCTTGAGCAGGGACTAGTAACTGTCTTAGAGTCGAGACGAAAAGATCCCCAGGACTGTGCGGACATGACTCAAATGCTCGAGAAGTAAGTTAAATCGATCATTATCCACCATATCAGCAACTTTGTTCATTTCCTGATATATCAAGTAATTGTTTTCTTTGTCTGGCAGGGTTTAGAGAAAATTCACCAAAAAAGCTCCAGGACTGCCGAAGAAGCTGCAATTTAGACACCCGAAAGTAAGTACTATAGTAGCATGTTCCGCGCATCTCCTAGTGATTCAAGCGCTAGTTTCATCAATACCATTTGGCGTTCTTGCTTATCAGTTTGATTGACCTCTATTTCTTGTAAAGTGGTTGTGGCAGGAACAAGGGAATGATTTCTGTGGATACTATGTTTGCGAGTCCATCCGCCACACGACCTGTGAGCGGGGCTACTCTGACGAACAATATGAAGTGCGTAAATAACAACATTCACAATTTTATTTTATTACCATCATTTGTGTTGAGTTTCATTCATTCATATATATATGTATTGACCCCCTTCTTCAAATTAGATGTTTCGGAAGCGGGATGAACTCCTAGCACCAGCTCGCATGCGAGCAATTCAAGAGGAATTGGCGGCATTCTTTCTTGACCACGTGATCGCTGAAGACGAAGAATACTATGTGGACCATGCGTCCGTATGTTAGGAGATTATATTTGTAAGAGATAATTATTGTATATATGTAGCCGGTAGTGTCGGATACATATACGAGAACTTGTTGTTCGACCAATCTCTCGGAGAAGGAGAGGTGGTCGATATCACTTCTCTCTGTATGCATATATGTTCATGACAATCTTCTGTTTCCTTCGTTTTCTTACTAGCTAGCTAGCGTGTCTAGTCATCTCTATACGTATGTATAGTACGTAGCGTCGACCAAGCACGGACATAAGAGAGGACACTTCTCTCTATTAGTTATAGCTAGCTAACACAATATATGAAACACCTAAATTAACCCCCCAAAACCCCCCAAACCCCCCCCCTTTCAAAAAAAACAAAAACCCCAGCCACAGAAATGCTGACACGTGGATGCCTATTGGTCCCGGTTGGTGTCACCAACCGTGACCAAAGGCCCTCCTGCCTGGGCTCCGTGCACAGGCCACGTGGAGGCCCATCTATCCTGGTTCTGGACTGAACCGGGACTAAAGGGACAGGGCATAAGTAACGACCCTTTAGTCCCGGTTCAGGAACCGGGACAAAAGGCCCTTACGAACCGGGACAATAGGCCCGTTTTCTACTAGTGTTATGCCTAGCTAGGGGCCTTAAACGATAGCGCTTGTTGGGAGGCAACCCAATTTTATTTTTATTCCTTGCCTTTTTCTCCTGTTTAGTAATAAATAATTTATCTAGCCTCTGTTTTGGTTGTGTTTTTTGTGTTTAATTAGTGTTTGTGCCATGTAGAACCGTTGGCAAGACTTGGGGAAAGACTTGTTAATCTTGCTGTAAAAACAGAAACTTTATCGCTCACGAGAACAGATGCCATTTTTATTTGGAAAGTTCTACTTAGTTAATTCTTTTTTCAGATGATTAATATATAAATTCCTCACGTCCATAAATTTATTTTAGAATTTTTGGGGTTCCAGATCTTGCGCTAGCTACAGATTACTACAGACTGTTCTTTTTTTGACAGATTCTGTTTTTCGTGTTTTATTTGCTTATTTTGATGAATCTATGGCTAGTAAAATAGTTTATAAACCATAGAGAAGTTGGAATAAAGTAGGTTTAACACCAATATAAATAAATAATGAGTTCATTACAGTACCTTGAAGTGGTCTTTTGTTTTCTTTCGCTAACGGAGCTCACGAGATTTTCTACTTTAAGTTTTGTGTTATGAAGTTTTCAAGTTTTGGGTAAAGATTTGATGGATTATGGAACAAGGAGTGGCAAGAGCCTAAGCTTGGGTATGCCCATGGCACACCCAAGATAATATAAGGACACCAAAAAGCCAAAGCTTGGGGATGCCCCGGAAGGCATCCCCTCTTTCGTCGACTTCTATCGGTAACTTTACTTGGAGCTATATTTTTATTTACCACATGATATGTGTTTTGCTTGGAGCGTCTTGTGCGATTTGAGTATTTGCTTTTTAGTTTACCACAATCATATTTTCTGTACACACCTTCTGAGAGAGACACACATGATTCGGAAATTATTAGAATACTCTATGTGCTTCACTTATATCTTTTGAGTTATATAGTTTTGCTCTAGTACTTCACTTATATCTTTTAGAGCACGGTCGTGGATTTGTTTTATAGAAACTATTGATCTCTCATGCTTCAGTTAGATTATTTTGAGTCTTAAATAGCATGGTAATTTTCTTAAATAATCCTAATATGCTAGGTATTCAAGATTATTAAAAACTTTCTTATGAGTGTTTTGAATACTAAGAGAAGTTTGATGCTTGATGATTGTTTTGAGATATGGAGGTAGTGATATTAAAGTTGTTCTAGTTGAGTAGTTGTGAAAATGAGAAATATTTGTGTTGAAGTTTGCAAGTCCCGTAGGATGCACGTATGGTAAACGTTATGTAACAAATTTGAAACATGAGGTGTTCTTTGATTGCCTTCCTTATGAGTGGCGGTCGGGGACGAGCGATGGTATTTTCCTACCAATCTATCCCCCTAGGAGCATGCGCGTAGTGCTTGGTTTTTGATGACTTGTAGATTTTTGCAATAAGTATGTGAGTTCTTTATGACTAATCTTGAGTCCATGGATTATACGCACTCTCACCCTTCCATCATTGCTAGCCTGTTCGGTACCGTGCATTGCCCTTTCTCATTCAGAGTTGGTGCAAACTTCGCCGGTGCATCCAAACCCCATGATATGATACACTCTTTCACACATAAACCTCCTTATATCTTCCTCAAAACAGCCACCATACCTACCTATTATGGCATTTCCATAGCTATTCCGAGATATATTGCCATGCAACTTTCCACCATCATGTTTATCATGACACGTTCATCATTGTCATATTGCTTTGCATGATCATGTAGTTGACATCGTATTTGTGGCAAAGCCACCGTTCATAATTCTTTCATACATGTCACACTTGATGCATTATGTATCCCGGTACACCGTCGGAGGCATTCATATAGAGCCGTACCTTGTTCTAGTACCGAGTTGTAATCATTGAGTTGTAAATAGATAGAAGTGTGATGATCATCATTTAATAGAGCATTGTCCCAATAAAAAAAGAGAAAGGCCAAATAAAAAAGGGGACAATGCTACTATCCTTTTTTTTTCCACACTTGTGCTTCAAAGTAGCACCATGGTCTTCATGATAGAGAGTCTCTTGTTTTGTCACTTTCATATACTAGTGGGAATTTTTCATTAGAGAACTTGGCTTGTATATTCCAACAATGGACCTCCTCAAGTGCCCTAGGTCTTCGTGAGCAAGCAAGTTGGATGCACACCCACTTAGTTTCTTTTGTTGAGCTTTCATACATTTATAGCTCTAGTGCATCCGTTGCATGGCAATCCCTACTCCTTGCATTAACATCAATCGATGAGCATCTCCATAGCTCATTGGTTAGCCTCGTTGATGTGAGAATTTCTCCTTTTTTGTCTTCTCCACATAACCCCCATCATTATACTCTATTCCACCCATAGTGCTATATACATGGCTCACGCTCATGTATTGCGTGAAGGTTTATAAAGTTTGAGATTACTAAAGTATGAAACAGTTGCTTGGCTTTCATCGGGGTTGTGCATGATGAGAGCATTCTTATGTGATGAAAATGGAGCATGACTAAACTATATGATTTTGTAGGGATGAACTTTCTTTGGCCATGTTATTTTGAGAAGACATAATTGCTTAGTTAGTATGCTTGAAGTATTATTATTTCTATGTCAATATTAGACTTTTATCTTGAATCTTTCGGATCTGAATATTCATGCCACAATTAAGAAGAAATACATTGAAATTATGCCTAGTAGCATTCCACATCAAAAATTCTGTTTTTATCATTCACCTACTCGAGGACGAGCAGGAATTAAGCTTGGGGATGCTTGATACGTCTCCAGCGTATCTATAATTTTTGATTGCTCCATGCTATATTATCTACTGTTTTGGACATTATTGGGCTTTATTATACACTTTTATATTATTTTTGGGACTAACCTATTAACCTGAGGCCCAGCCCAGAATTGTTGTTTTTTTGCCTATTTTAGGGTTTCAAAGAAAAGGAATATCAAACGGAGTCCAAACGGAATGAAACATTGGGGAACATGATTTTTGGAACAAACATGATCCAGGAGACTTGGACCCTATGGCAAGCAACCAACAGGGAGGCCACGAGGTAGGGGGGCGCGCCTACCCCCCCACCCCCCAGGCACGCCATCCACCCTCGTGGGCCCCTGTTGCTCCACCGACGTACTTCTTCCTCCTATATATACCTACGTACCCCCAAACGATCAGATACGGATCCAAAACCCTAATTCCACCGCCGTAACTTTCTGTACCCACGAGATCCCATCTTGGGGCCTGTTCCGGAGCTCCGCCGGAGGGGGCATCGATCACGGAGGGCATCTACATCAACACCATAGCCCTTCCGACGAAGTGTGAGTAGTTTACCTCAGACCTTCGGGTCCATAGTTATTAGCTAGATGGCTTCTTCTCTCTTTTTGGATCTCAATACAAAGTTATCCCCCTCTCTTGTGGAGATCTATTCGATGTAATCTTCTTTTGCGGTGTGTTTGTTGAGACTGATGAATTGTGGGTTTATGATCAAGTTTATCTATGAACAATATTTGATTCTTCTCTAAATTCTTTTATGTATGATTGGTTATCTTTGCAAGTCTATCAGTTTGGTTTGGCCTACTAGATCGATCTTTCTTGCAATGGGAGAAGTGCTTAGCTTTGGGTTCAATCTTGCGGTGTCCTTTCCCAGTGACAGTAGGGGCAACAAGGCACGTATTGTATTGTTGCCATCGAGGATAACAAGATGGGTTTTTTTTGTCATATTGCATGAATTTATCCCTCTACATCATGTCATCTTGCTTAAGGCGTTACTCTGTTCTTATGAACTTAATCCTCTAGATGCATGCTGGATAGCGGTCGATGTGTGGAGTAACAGTAGTAGATGCAGGCAGGAGTCGGTCTACTTGTCTTGGACGTGATGCCTATATACATGATCATACCTAGATATTCTCATAACTAATGCTCAATTCTGTCAATTTCTCAATAGTAATTCGTTCACCCACCGTAAAATACTTATGCTCTTGAGAGAAGCCACTAGTGAAACCTATGGCCCCCGGGTCTATCTTCATCATATTAATCTTCCAACACTTAGTTATTTTCATTGCCTTTTATTTTACATTGCATCTTTATCATAAAAATACCAAAAATATTATCTTATCATATCTATCAGATCTCACTCTCGTAAGTGACCGTGTAGGGATTGACAACCCCTTATCGCGTTGGTTGCGAGGATTTTTTTGTTTTGTGCAGGTGCGAGGGACCCGCGCGTAGCCTCCTACTGGATTGATACCTTGGTTCTCAAAAACTTAGGGAAATACTTATGCTACTTTGCTGCATCACCCTTTCCTCTTCAAGGGAAAACCAATGCAGTGCTCAAGAGGTAGCAGTGGTCGTCAGCAGTTGTTGGGCGGTAGTGTGGGGATTGCCGGAGAAAAGGCTCGGCACGGGGGGCTAGAGCGATTGTTGGGGCGGTGGCAGACAGGCGGTGGGGAGTGATTTCAAGGCGGACGGAGCGGCGCACGGCCGGCGGGGGACGGCGGTTTGGCCGGTGGTGTCAGTCGACTGATGCTGCTACATGACCAGCTGCCCTGGCTTTTGCACACACTGCTGCTACTGCTTTTCTGCTACTAGTGCGTTCAGTTTCGACAGTAAAATTCACTTTCGACAGTTAATTTCAGTTTCGACAATTAAATTCAGTTTCGACAGTTAAGTTCAGAGATGAGCGGCTGATGTATTTTACATCTAGCACTTTGTGGTTATGTATTTTACGTCATCTATTGGAGATGCTATTAGAATTCCACTCAGGTTAATGTTGTCTCTCTTGTCCTGCTTCAAGCTCGGCGTCGTACAACTCAGCGGAGCTGCTCCAACGATGAAACCCTCCATCACAGCGGAGTAGTACCCCGGGTTCCATATCCAGACGCCTAAGATCTTCTTCCCCTCTTCCGACAGCCAAGTCAGCCGGAGCATCCTCACCGACCAACCCAATCACGTTGAGATCGACATCGCTTCGCCAAAGAGGTTGTACACTTGTTGCATCTCTTTTTTACTCTACATATTATATATATTGTCCTCTGAGCACACGTAGTAACGTGAAATACGATTATTTTCTCCTACTATATGACAAGTAGTGAGGTTACACGCTACTTAGCTATCCGTGATGGACTCTCTTGAACGCCATCATTATTTATCTCTGCACGTTTGAGCTGTGCATTTGTCGATGGGACTAGGAGTTGAGCTAGTAGGGCAGTGGCCTGGGTCCAAAGTAGTAGAAGTAGCACAAAAAAATGTACTGTAGGCTTTTCCTTGCTCAAGCCTGCCTACTAGAATCGCCAGTGCTTGAAAGGAAAATTGAAGGAAAAACATAGGAATTGGAAAGTTTCCTATGATACTACTATTCATGCATTTGGTTCAAAGGAATGGAGCAAAGGAAAACTATAGGATTTGTTCCTTTAGTGTCTCTTTAAAAGAAAAACTGTAAGAATTTTAATATCCACTTGTCCTCCTTTTCAAATTCCTATTCATGAAGCACAAGACTAAGAGATAGTAGCATAATAGCATTATAACCGTACATTTTCTTGTGGTTTGACTTAATCTCACCATGCTTCTTTGTATCCTGTGATCTTCCAATTCTTGTGAATCAAACACCCAGATTGGCAGAAATCATGTGTTTTTAAATTCTTTGTTTTTCACGTGCATACCTATCCTATTACTGTGTATTTCCTATCCCTGCGTTGTTAGAATCCTCCAATTCAAACGGGCCCTTATAGAATTACTTCTCTTACAGATAGTTGTCAAAGAAAAACCTTGTGTGGTTTTTCCCGCTCCTGCTGCGTCGTCATCCACCCCAGCTCAGCTGCTCCAACGACAGAAGGGTCCAGCATAGCAGGGATCCGGCCTCCAGACTGTCTTTCGCCGCCTCAGATCTTCTTCCCTGCCGCGGGCAGCCATGACAACTGCATTACCATCATCAACCGAACAGATGACCTCGAGGACTACACGGGTCCGCAAGAGAGGTCGCACTCTTTCTTGTCTGCTTACGTTATGCATCGCTTAATATTACAAGCTACTTTATCGTCCTGTTCACCGATTAGACTCCGAATCAGCTCCAAACTAATGGTCAAACTTGAGTTTTTAAATTGTTGTGGGGTACATATAGGAGCCGCAATCAATAGTATCTATCTACTATCTGGTTAATCTCTAGTGTCTACTATGAGTTTCATGTTGGGTGGGAAACAAACAATAAAGAAGCCATTATCTGTATTTTTTAACTGAAGACATTATCTGCCTGCTATCATTGGTTTTGGGTCTATCCACAGGTTTCTGCCATCACTCTCGATTTCTGCATGCACTCCTTACACAATCTCACTATGTTTTATTCCTATGCATGTCATTTATTGTACACAATGGAACTGAACATGTAGAGCAAAAGAGACGAGCCTTGCGTGGCAATAAAATTTCATGCAGATGTCGCTCCATGGTAGGCACAAAGGCAGCCCCCCTCCACCCATTTCGGATTGTAATCGAGAGGAAGATATCTATTCTGAGGGGGATTCAGAAGGAGAAGACCACTCCTATTTACCCCCTGAGGTCTTCGCTCTAACTTGCCATGCTGATTTTGGTTATATCATGCAGATGGTGCCTTGCATTGCTTACTTTATACATCAAATGTCATTTGCTTAGTTTAGACATGCTTTGTGTGAATGCCATCTGTTTAGTTTATTCATCGTTTATGTGAATTATGCAACGCCATCTTGTTTAGCCAGGCATCATATATGTGAATTTTGCAATGCCATCGTGCTTAGCCAGTCATCTTATATGTGAATTATATCAGGCCATCCTTTTTTTTCGTTACGTATTACATTTGTCAACAATGTTAGTACATTTAACTACTCTTCATGTGCATCAGCCATTTGACACGGTGATGGAAAATTCTGGAGTGAAAACAAGGTCTTCAGAGCAGACTATGCTATCTGATGAAGCCCATATCTCGCTGGTTACGGATAGCTCCTCAGAGGAGGATTTAGAGACAGATGACCAGTCCTATCCCCCCCCAAGGTGTATGACCTAACTTGGCAGGGTTATGTTGCTCATATCATGCGTACGGTGTCTTGCATTGCTATGTCATTTGATTAGTTTAGACATGCTTTGTGTGAATGCCACCTGTTTAGTGTCTAACTACCATATATGTGAATTATGCATTGCCATCTTATTGCAAGACATTATATATGTGAATTATGCAATGATATCTTGTTGCAAAGGCATTATATATGTGAATTATGCAATGCCATGCTGTTTAGCCAATCATCATGTATGTGAATTATATCATGCTATCATTTTTTTTGTATTACGTGTTCCATTTGTCGACAACGTTTGTATATTCAACTACTCTTCCTATGCATCAGCCAATTGAAGTGGTGATGAAAGTATCTGGAGTGAAAACAAGGTATTCAGAGTAGACAATGCTACCTGCTGAAGCAGACATCTTGCTGGTTACAGAGAACTCCTCAGAGGAGGATTTAGAGACTGATGACCAGTCCTATTTCTCCCCTGAGGTCTATGGTCAAACTTGGCAGGGCTATATTACCCATGTCATGCATGTTGTCTTGCATTGCTTAGTTTTTACATCATATATGGATTGTCATCTGCTTACTTAATTATTGTATAAATCATATGTTTGAATTATATCATGCCATCATGTTTACATACACAACATCTATCTGAATTATGGCATGGAAACCCATTTAATAAAGACATCATATAGTTATATCATCTCATCCTGTTTAGTGTTTACAGTCATCATATTTTGAATTATGGCATTCTATCTGTGAATTATATCATGCTATCATGTTTCCATAGGCGGCATGTATGTGAATTATGGCATGCCAACCTATTTAATAAACACATTATATAGTTGTATCATGTCATCCTGTTTACATAGTCATCATATTTTGAACTATGTCTTTCCATCTTTATTTAGTTAGCCATCTGTCGGTGTCAAAACCGGCGGATCTCGGGTAGTGGGTCCCGAATTGTGCGTCTAGGCCGGATGGTAACAGGAGGCAGGGAACACGATGTTTTACCCAGGTTCGGGCCCTCTTGATGGAGGTAAAACCCTATGTCCTGCTTGATTAATATTGATGATATGGGTAGTACAAGAGTAAATCTACCATGAGATCAAGGAGGCTAAACCCTAGAAGCTAGCCTATGGTATGATTGTTGTATATGGAGTTGATTGCCTACGGACTACAACCCTCCGGTTTATATAGACACCGGATAGGGTTAGGGTTACACATAGTCGGTTACAATGGTAGGAGATCTAGAATATCCGCATCGCCAAGCTTGCCTTCCATGCCAAGGAAAGTCCCATCCGGACACGGGACGAAGTCTTCAATCTTGTATCTTCATAGTCCAGGAGTCCGGCTGAAGGTATAGTCCGGCTACCCGAACACCCCCTAATCCAGGACTCCCTCAATAGCCCCCGAACCAGGATTCAATGACGACGAGTCCGGCACACATATTGTTCGGCATTGCAAGGCGGGTTCTTCTCCCAATCCTGTGTACCTGTAGGAATAATGTCCAATTTTTGTAATGTAGCACTCCTCGGCTCCCACGCCCAATAATGGCCGTCTTCCACGTGTCAAACGAATGCGAAAAGCCAGGGCGTTTTTACATCCACACCCCTAGCCGTATAAACGAGTCGCCTGTTTAACGGGATGGGGATTTAGGTCCAAACCACATCTTCTCCTCTCCGCGAGTTATCATCAGAGCGCTTCCAGCAAAGGTCCATTCCAACATGACCAGCCATCGCAGCTCCTCCCCTCGCCCCTCCGGTCCCAAACCCAGGGACTGGGAGAGTTGCACCATCCCGCATAGCGAGTTAGTGTCGCTTCAGGCCAAGGGATTTCTCCCTCAGGCATACATGGTCCCGGTCCGAGCCGGTCTCGCCACCTAAAATGGCGGAAAACAAGCGGAGAGCACCCCCAATCCTTCTAAAGGAGAGCGGGTGTGCCTCGTCCCCTATCTAATAAGGGGATTGGGGTTTCCAATTCACCCATTTCTCCGCGGGCTTCTGGAGTTCTACGGCCTCCAGCTGCACAATCTCACGCCCGCCTCCGTATTACATATTGCGGGTTTCGTCGCCCTTTGCGAGCGATTTTTAGGCGTTGAGGCTCATTTCGCGCTGTGGAAGAGGTTATTCTGCCTGGTGCCCCATTCTCGAGAGGGGTCTATATACCAAGTGGGCGGAGCCGAAGTATGGCGCATCGCCGGGACCGGATACCTATCCGGAACCCCAAAGAAGGCGTCCGAGGACTGGCCTTCAGAATGGTTTTACATAGATGACGTCCCGCTACCGGACCCTATACGGGTCGGCCTCCCTGAGTTCAACAGTGCTCCATTGAAGAAACGCTTGAGCTGGCGTCCGCGGAGCTCTCAGAGAGAAAGCGACAGAGACGTCCTTTACCTGATGGGCCGAATAAGACTGTTGGCTCATTCCGGACTAACCATGATGAGTCATGGCCGCATGCATTATGCGGGGGGTGCAGCCACTTCAATATAGAGGCCACCCCATGTGGGATTTCAACGGGGAGGATGACGCCACCCGTTACGGTCGTAAGGGGCCGGCCTCAGTTGCCGCTCTAGTAAAGATCTTATCCTCTTTGTATAAGGGAGAAAAGGAGGAATTCCTCCGCATCAGCCCGCAGGCTGGATTTACTATGTACGATCCTCCAAGTTGGGTAAGTGAACAACTGCGCTTGCCCGTTTGTTTTATACTCCCACGGTTAGATATGTAGTCTAACGACTTCAATGCAGGAACTGCGACAGGTGGTAAAGGATATAAACAGCCGCCCTCCACAGCCCGAGGACCCAGAACGGTCCCTCGATCCGGACTCCGAAGAGGATCCGGACATATCGGTGGAGCTTATCGACGGGGTGTTCCATCAGCTAAGCAAGGACAATACCTTCGTAGCCATCACGGCTGATTACCCAGGGTTAATCCCGGCCTCCCAGGTGATAGAAACCGGAGTCTCATTCCCTTGAGAGAGATTCCGTTCTCACGTATTCCAGTGTTTCTGACGACAACCGTGTTTTGTAGGGGAGATTTCCGAGGCAAGAGGCCGAACCTGCGGCGGCTAGCCAACGAGGGGCCGCAGGGCCCCGTGGGGCGAAAAGGAATGTAGTCCGGACTGAGATGCCGGCGCAAAGGTATAGCGCACCCTCTGCTTCCCTGGTGTTATCCTGTCAGGGCATATTAACGTTCGTGCTATCTTCAGAACGAAGAGACCTCGCCGGACTACATCCGGAGAGGTTGCCAATCGCGCCTCCACCAGCCAGGCTCCAACGTCTGGCCAGGAAGCGGAGGCGAGCACAAGGCGCGCACCGGAAGCTCCTCCGACAGAGGATGCGGACAGGCTGTCTGCCACAAATTCTGAAGTGGAGAGTGCCATGAACCACACGCGTCGTTGGACAGTTCTATGCGACGCTTGTTTCTCCCAAGAGGCTTTAGATGTCTTTAATTCAGGAGATGCGTACCTCCGTGCCGCTCAAAATGGTTTAGCCAGAGCTACGGAGCAGTATGTAAAAGACATACGGGTAAGAAA